>NC_057852.1:30872549-32310674 GCF_015237465.2 Chelonia mydas | reverse complement strand
AGTCCTGAACACCCATGTCCACCTACATTATGAGGAGGCTCCCTCTTATGTAATGTCCTTATTTTAAGGTTTCAGCAGTGCTCTTTCAATTGCAAACCCCATGGGCCAAACATGGTACCAGGTTTTGATGTCTCTCTCTTCTCCCTCCCCCATTACACAATTTGTACAGGACACATCTTTATTGATTCTTTGACTACTTCATAACACAAGATGTTATGCGATTGCCGCCACATCTCAGGTCAGCAAAAATTATGCTTTGTTGTCATGAGCCCTAGGGTATAGAAGTTTCTTCCTTTTGTCATTGATCTCAATAAATTTCTCCCCACTTTTAAAAAGCATCTTATAATATGTTTCTACAAGTCTTTTTGGTGTGACCAATATGTGGAGTCAATCACATATTATCATCTCTCCAAAACTGTCCCTCTACTATATCCCTCTTTCTTATTTATTTGAATTTTAAGGTGGTGGTTTTAATCAGATTATTATATTTTAAAATGTTATGTTGCACAGTATTCAGAGTACCTCATTTGGGATGATACTTTATAAATAAAATTTGTATTATTGCTGTTTTAGAAAGTTTTCCTCCAAGAATTCAATATGAAAGGGAGAACAAGGATCCTCAACTACATGATTTGGAAAATCTGATCTCACCACCCGGGTGCTGGAAAAATAGAAAGTGAACTCATTTAGAAGCAACATCTTTGCTAATTTTATGGAAGTGAGAATGAATAAAAGAAATTACATGTATAGCCAAACAGGTGCTAATGACACATAATCAGTTAGATAATTCTGCAGCTCTGACCAAATAGATGACAATACCAGTATTGAATTGTATTTGTATAATCCTTTCATCGAGACAGCATCTACTTGGTATAATGCTTTGCAGAAACTGAGTGATACATGAAAACAATTTAAACTGTTAGGCATGAAAAAGTTTACCATTGTAGAACAACATGTTGGCTAAAATTCAGTTTTTATGGAGGTGTAATGTATTAATAAATAACAGCGTTCACTAATAATGTGTTACGTGAGAAGTCAGTTTGTTGCTGTTTTCCCTCCTCAGTATTTCCCAGGTTAGCCCGTTCTGTTATTTAACACTTCCTTTTAGTCTTAGGGCCTGGCTACATTTGAAACTTCAAAGCATTGCCGCGGGGGGGAGCGCTCCCGCGGCAGCACTTTGAAGTGAAAGTGTGGTCGCACGCCAACGCTGGGAGACAGCTCTCCCAGTGCTCCTGGTACTCCACCTCTACGAGGGGATTAGCTCAGAGCGCTGGGGCACTGTTTACACTGGTGCTTTACAACGCTGTAACTTGCTGTGCTCAGGGGGGTGTTTTTTCACACCCCTGAGCGAGACAGTTGCAGTGCTGTAAAATGCCAGCATAGCCATAGCCTTAGTGCAAACCATGGCTTGTCAGGGAAGATATGTAAGCAAGTGTAAGCCACTATGGTAGGGCCCTGTAGCTTTTATCTTTCTTTTCTACGTCTTTGGAATTGCAGAACTGAATGGGGTTAACAATTTAGAAGAGCTGGTTGTGTGCACCTGAGATATCCAACTACTGCAAAGACTGAAATTAATAGCCCATACATAGCCCCATTTAAAATGCTTAAAACAGTTTTTGAAAAGCTGCTGTACAAGAAACTGACTAGCCAGAGGACTAAACATATTTACCAGATATATACGTGTGTGTGCGCAATGCCCTGCCGAGAAGCTCAGCCCTGCCCCACTACTATTTACAAATTGCAATAAGGAGAAGAATGTTAGGATCCATACATTGGAGGCTGTGTCAAGACTCTGCTTGGTGCTCCATCTTTTATATTGGCCTCTGGTTGGATAGTTTCTGATAAATTTAAAATTCCCTTCTTCCCAGCCCCTCTTGCTGGAAGAAAGATATATTAAAATTTCTCCCTCATCCTTAAGAATCTCCTGGTTAGTGCTGGGATGAGATGACATGGTTGTAGTCATAGATTCACAGACTTTAAACCCAGAAGAGACCATTAAATTGTCTACTCAGTCATACTGTATATCACAGGACATACAATTTCACCCAGTTACCCCAGCATTGAAACCAACAATTTATGTCTGACTAAAGCATAACTTCTAGAAAGGCATACAGTCTTGATTTGAAGACATCAAAAGATGGAGAATCCACCACCTCCTTTCGTAGTTTGTTCAAGTGGTTAACCACCCTCCATTAAAAATGTGTGCCTTATTTCTAAATTTAAATATATACAGTTTTAGCTTCCAGCCATTGGTTCTAGTTATGCTTTTCTCTGCTACCTTAAAGAACACTTTTGTACTGGGTATTTTCGGCCCAGGAAGGCATTTCTGCACTGTAATCAAGTCACCCCTTATATGTTTTCATATACTAAACAGATTGAGCTCTTTAAATCTCTCACTGTAAGGAATTTTCTCCAGCCATTGAAGTATTTCAGAATCAATCTAACCAGGGGTTCTCAAACTGCGGGTTGGGACCCCGCAGGGGGTCGTGAGGTTATTACATGGGGGGTGGCAAGCTGCCAGCCTCCACCCCAAACCCTGATTTGCCTTCAGCATTTATTATGGTGTTAAATACACCTCTACCCCGATATAACACAAATTCGGATATAACGCGGTAAAGCAGAGCTCCAGGGGGGGCCAGGCTGCGTGCTCCAGTGGATCAAAGCAAGTTCGATATAACGCGGTTTCACCTATAATGAGGAAAGATTTTTTGGCTCCTGAGGACAGTGTTATATCGGGGTAGAGGTGTATATAAAAAAGTGTTTTTAATTTATAAGGGGAGGTCACACTCAGAGGCTTGATATGTGAAAGGGGTCATCAGTAAAAAGTTTGAGAACAACTGGTCTAACCAATGCTGTAGATCTACTCCTCCTCACTACTTCCTTGTTTACATATCTAAGGAGCATACTAGTTCTTGTCGCCACAGCAATGTACTGGGAGCTCACATTCAGTTTCTTGTCCACTCTGACCCCTATATCCTGTTCAAAGTTGCTGCTTTCCAGGATACCAATCTTTCCCTTTCTGTCTTTGTCTCTGCTGACTTCCAGTCCCCTGCTTTAAACATCCTTCCTCTCCAGACAAAGTTAATGGTTAACCTGTTCCTTCCTGAATTTTGCCTTGTAACCTCTCCCATTTCTCATTAACTGCTATCACACTTAAAGGAATAAATAGCAACACGAGGTTAAGTGAAGACTGAAGCAAAATAAGGGCTTGCTACACTGCTATAGTGCTTAGTGAAGATGTTACCTACACTGATGGGACAGCTTCTCCCATTGGCATATGTACTCCACCTCCCTACGAGGCAGTAGCTATGTTGACAAGAGAAGCCCTCCCATCAACATAGTGCTGTCTACACTGAGAGCTCAGTCGGTATAACTGCGTCACTTAGAGGTGTGGATTTTCCATACCCCTGAACAACATAGCTATACCAATGTAAGTCTGTAGGATTTCAGTCCTCTGCTTTCTTTCCCGATGAAATATGAAAGCTACACTTCTCCTTTGCCATTTTCTTGCTTTTAATATACTTTAAAAACTTTTTTTTGTTCTCTTTTACATCTTCTACTTACAGTACTCATTTTACATCTTACTCCCATTTCATGCTTCAATTCAGTAATTACAAAATGAACAATTTTCATTAACATATCTTGCTCTTTTGGAGCTGGTAACCTTCCTCCTACTCAAAAGTTAGTTTGACTTTTTAAAAATCCTGTGGTAATCCTGGACATACATGAAAAAGACATTCTGCTGTTTAAAGTTCAACAAGTATTTTATTTGAAGCATTACAACCTAAATCATTTCCACATGGCTCTGGCAGAAATACGACACTTTAGTCCATCACCTACTTTTTCCGTTTGAATTCCAGATCAAGGCTGCAACTGGCTCATTATCAACAGCAGACTAACATATAATGCAGTGCTAATCCCTGGCAATAAAAATTTGTCGGTAATGTAAGATACAGAAAAGACCACTTTAAAGATTGTCTGGACATTGCTGGCAAAGCAAAATGGAAAGTAGTAACACTTCTGGTAAACTGAAAAGTCCATAAAATAGAGAAAACATACACAGGTGTACTGGAAGAAAATCCAATAAAGACATTCTTTTGAAACAAATGAGATGACTAAAACATTAACTGTATCAATATCCCATTGGCCAGAGATGGCAATATATAATTAAACCATAAACAATAATCAGAACATATACGACAACTACCAGCTCAAGACATTCGAAGCAACGTCATGGCAAGAAATCCAGAATCCCTTACTATCCACAGATGACGGGAATGGGAAGGGTAATGAGATTTCCACCTGAGGGGCCATCCTTCATAACACTCTTTGTCTAGTGGGTCTCTGATAAACCTAAAGCTCCATCTTCCTCCCTGTCCCCCCACAACTGTTGTGTCTTTTCTCTATTCCCAGAGCCTCCTGGCTACTGAAATAGGTACAGGTCTTCATGCTTCTCTTCCCCCAGGTACTCCCCACTGCTGTGAAGAGATGGGATTCCAATACTATAGCCCTTCCCCTCTACTCATGGCTGCTGTGAGGAGTGAACAATCTCCGTTCCTCATTCCCATTCCATTTTCTGCATCCTCATCCCCTGTAATTCAGCATCTGGCTCTGCTCCTCAGAGCAACCTTAAAGTGCAGTAGCCCATCATGAAACTGACAAGATTCTTGACCTTTTCCATTAGACTAACAGCAAAGAAACTGGTGACTATCTCATTAATTTCACTCCATTAATGACTGGCAGATCCGTCTGCAGATTAGGGAGAAAACAATGCATCAACAAATATAATGAACAGAAGCTTCATTTTTAGAAGTTTAAATTACGTAGAAATTGATGAATTAGGCTTCCTTGTATTCCCGAGAAGACACCACACATACTACTGGTGAACAGATACTTTGAGCTAGGACTACAATGTATAACATAAGATTATGGTCACACATTTCAACTCTAATTGCATTGTCCTGTCTTATTCATGTTGCTGATGCTTATTCACGTTTCTCATTTCTTTTCATGTTCTGGGGATACTGGGTGGTTGAGTCAGAAGCATTCAGCAGGAAAACGTTCTTACAGCCTGTCATCCCTCCTTCCAAGCTTGGTTGATGTACTGTAGCCCAGCAACTTCCACTTCTGCTCCCAATTTCCTGCAAGACGTTGGTTGCTGGACATTCTCATCTCTTCAAGACAATCTATAAATAGTAACCTTGTGCCCAAACCAAGTAAGAACTATTCCCATTTTCTTTAAGGTACATCATTTCAACTTACATATATTTATTCAACGGCGAAGACAGAAGAGCATTATAAACTATAAATGTCCTAGAATCAAAACAACTTTTTCAGCTTACCAAAACCAGATTATCTGTGTTCTAGGTGTGGGGTTTAACCTAATCCCTTTCAATTTATGCACTGAGCAGTAATCAAGGCCCCAGCAGAAAGATTCATGAAGAACTGACCCTCCTAGCACTCTCACTCTTCCTCCTCCATCTCAGTTCAATCTGTTAAAATCAGTACAGTATCCTTATTTTATTTACTTTTGGTTTGTTTTATGTCTTAACATCCCCTACAATTACATGTATCTGAAGGATAGTGCCAAAGTGCAAACAGCATTTTTTGGCCAAGAAAATTTCTCATATATATTACAGAACAATGGAAAAACTAAATCCAGCCAATAAAAGATTGCAAGGTCAAGAGACTTGCAATTTTCAACTCTGGTCCTAAGCTACATTTTGTGGATTTTATACCTTCCTGATGCATGAAGAGGCCCTATATTTGACAAAAAGATATGGAAACAACCATTAATGTAGATATGCTTTTTTTAAAAAAAATCTGAAGGCCACATATTTTCATTATAATTAGGCTTAGCTGAATTTATTTTGTATTATCTGTTGAAATTAATCAATGTTTATTTTAAGCACTTTTTAGATTTTTATAATATAAATTTTAATAGCAGGAAATTATGAGGGGGGGCACACAATTATTTAATGATGGAAGACATTGACATTCAAAAAATTAAAACTTTATAAACGGTTAAAACAAACTGTCAACGTCATGTCAAAATATACAAAATAAATCGCCATAAATCAACAAAGGGAATCATTGGAGTATGCTCCAAAGAGACATTTTCTGAAAATTGTAACCAGAGTTATATACGCAGAGACTGTTTATGAGTTGCTGAGCAAATAAATTACATGCAAGACACATCAAAGAAAAAAGGATAAAAGCCAGGATTGGAAATGGGGACAGGAAGGCAGATTAGATGAGCCTGCATACTTACAGAGAGAGGAACACATTTCTAAAAAATTACAGAATGCTTAAATAAATTAGAATTCTTATTATCCAAAAATTGCAAACAGCAGGGTTTCACTGATTTTATGAAGAAAATGAAAGAAAAATGAGACCCTCTTGCACCACTAGTTGCTCAAACTCTTTAGGATGTCAACATCAGTAAAATTACCAGTTTTGAGAATCAGCATAAAGTGTGGTATTTACATGGTAAGATGTTTTTGAAATAAGACTTCATGCTCTTCAAAAATATTTAAAAAATAAAACAAGGATATCTAACATTAAGGATGTGACCAGAGAAATTCTAGGAATGCACTGCAGCTTACATTATGTGGCATCAACCACATTGAATATTAAAATTTACTTTACAGCAAAATTTGGCAAAGGCATACCACTAACTAACTAGGATGCCACAAAAGCTTCCAATATGCTGGGATCTCCTTTACTCAAGTTCACATGGAATTTTAAGATAGCCTGAATTGATCTGTCACATTTAGCAAGAGCCTGGTAAGCTTCAGGAGGGGGTTGGTTTTCTCTTTATAATGTCAGGCAATTAACTTAGGGCAGGTCTACACTTAAAAAGCTGCACCAGTGCAGCTGTGCCATTCTAGTGCTTCAGTGAAGATGCTACTACACTGATAGGAGAGCTTCTCCTGTCAGTGCAGTAAATCCACCTGCACGAGATGCGGTATCTATGTCAACAGGAGAAGCTCTACATCGGTGTTAGGTTGGTATAACTACATCACTCAGGTATGAAACTGATGTAAGTTTGTAGCTGTAGTGGCTCCAATCTCTGTCAGGTAAAATACATAGCAGTAACAACAACTTAACTAAATGGATTTAAGAACTCATACAACTATTATGGAGAACATCGGCTAACTTGCAAAAGTGGACAGACACTTGGATTGTTTCGCCCTTTTCCATCCTACAGACTTCTCATCTAATAAAAGGTCTCAAATCATAGACTATCACTGTTGAGTCAGATGTTAAAATTATAGCTATAATCATGTCAAATTACCTCAGTTAAGGCTCCTATTTTTCCAAGTTTAATTGTTTTCTTGTCCATTTTATGCCCAAATTTATTTCCAACTTACAAATTTTATGATCTGTAACACTGAATCTTGAAATAAAGAATATAAGCAACTACAAAAAAGTCAGAAAAGACTACAATATTTCCAGCTGCTTCTCTTGCTATTTTCATATATGCCAGACATCTTTATTTTTCTTCTTGAAAAAGCACAATATTTCATTTCTAATCTGTCCCTCTAAATTTATCTCCTGGTCTCAGCATTAGGAGTGAAAAGTTGTGTTCCCATTTTATCCCGAATATTTTTTAAAATAGCTTTTACAGAAGGTACTAAAATGTATAATAGGGAATAAGCCAAGGCCAAAGGTCTTTTCCATGTTTACCATCTTTAATTTTATGAAATATTTGCTAGTATGTCATTTCCTATCATAGGAACATTTATCCTATATCACCACATATCCGTGTCTGATGCGCAAGACAATTCAAGACCCATAGGGCCCTATTATTCTCTCAAAAGAAACAAAATAACTCCCAATGAAGTAAAGGTAGTAAGAGAAAAAGGAAACAACTATGCCTCAGTTGATTGGCTCTAAGATTTTCATTACTAATTTTCTGAATTACATCTGTTAAAATTAAACATGCAGCTCCACTCACTGTTTCAGAACTGGAACATTTTATGCTACCAGCCCCTTCACTGGAGTTAGCAAAATATTAAGTGGAATATTGTATAACAAATACAAAAGTGTATTTTAAAATCACTTTAAAAAGGCTGCATAACCTTATTACATTTCAGTTTAAAATACCCTCCCTCCAAGTTCTGAAAGGAAATCTTGTCATTACCCACAACCAGTGAAGCATATGACATCTTCAAGTCCTGTATTTCTACATGGAATTAAAGTAATGGGAAGTACTGATACCTCTGGTGGGGATGGATAGAATAGCTACCATAGATATGAAAAATAATCATGTACTGAATTAAGATTAGACAGGTCTCTGGAGACACTGGACATAACAGCTGAAGAAAGATTAGCCACATCATGCTTTACAGACTAATGGCTGGCTAATTATACATAAATTGCATCACCTATGAACCAAGGGGCTTGTCTGCACTACCGCACGGGGTCGATCTAAGATACGCAACTTCAGCTTCGTGAATAGCATGGCTGAAGTCGACGTACTTAGATCTACTTACCGCGGTGTCTTCACTGCAGTAAATCGACAGCTGACGCTCTCCTGTTGACTCCGCTTGCACGTCTCGTTCTGGTGGAGAACAGGAGTTGACAGGAGAGCACTCAGAGGTTGATTTATCACGTCTATACTAGACACGATAAATTGACCCCGCTGGATCGATCGCTGCCCGCTGATCCTGCAGATAGTGTAGACAAACGCTTTGATTCCTAATGGAGGCTCTGGTAATTCTTTCTTCATAATTTCCAACCTCCTCAAAGCATATTGAAAATTCTGTAGACTGAACTGTGCTAAAATGACAAGATTAGAAGTGAGAGTAAAGAGCAATAAAACAGGAAATCTGATTATTGGCCATGACCAGTGTCATGTTTACAACTTGCAAGACAGTGAAATGAAATTCTTACAAGGTCACGTTGGAGGGAGAGGGAAAGGTGATCTTGGCAGGCCACAGCAAGGCAGTTGTCATTCTCTCTTACTGAATATTATAAAACAGGTAGTTTGCCTATATCAGACAATTAGTAACTTCCCAAATTGGAACATTTTTTTATAAAACTTTCCCATGGTTCTTAAAGCTCTCCAAACTTAAGAAGCAGGGTATAACTGCCAATTAAGGATAATGTAATTGTATACTTATGCCCTGTCTTACATCCACATATATATTAAACCAGGTTAAACCAAATGCAACTATCCTTTCAATTAAGGATGGCAGCCAGCAGGTGGAGAACATCAAGAGTGCATAACAAGGCAAGATGATATTTCTGACCAAAGGCGCTGGGGATTATTCAAAGTTTTATTAAAAGCATTCATGACATCTGTCTATTCATGAAGGGCAGAGAAAAATTGTTTTTTATGATCTCCAATAAAAGAGCCACACACAATAAACTGAAAAGGAGTACCTGTGGCACCTTAGAGACTAACAAATTTATTTGAGCATAAGCTTTCATGAGCTACAGCTCACTTCATCGGATGCATGCAGTGGAAAATACAGTGGGGAGATTTATATACACAGAGAACATGAAACAATGGGTGTTACCATACACACTGTAACAAGAGTGATCAGGTAAGGTGAGGTATTACCAGCAGGAAAGCGGGGGTGGGGGGTGGGGGAGGGGAAACCTTTTGTAGTAAGGTGCCACAAGTACTCCTTTTCTTTTTGCGGATACAGACTAACACGGCTGCTACTCTGACACAGTAAACTGCATGGGATGTGGAATGAATCCCAACAACACTACTGCAAAATAAGTATTTTAGGAATAGGAAAAACGAGGCATAGATATATTAATTGACTTGCCTAAAGGATACCAGTGACAGAGCTGGGAACAGAACCTTAACATCTGACTCCCAGTAAATCATATTCCCATATCACTTACATAACCCACAATGACAGGTTTCAGAGTAACAGCCGTGTTAGTCTGTATTCCTGTATACCTCCTATTGTTTCATGGTCTCTGTGTATATAATGTCTTCTGCAGTTTCCACAGTATGCATCCGATGAAGTGAGCTGTAGCTCACGAAAGCTGATGCTCAAATAAATTGGTTAGTCTCTAAGGTGCCACAAGTACTCCTTTTCTTATAACCCACAATATATGCTAAGATTTAAAATGTATATATGTATTCATACATTTTAAATCTTTTCAAATGTCTCTTCTGAGGGTGGGGTGAAGGAGCTGTGATATTACTTCATTCATTCATATTTGTACTATATTAAGCAAAACAGTTCACGTGTATAAAAACATAGTTGTAGTCAGAAAAGTTTGTACACAAAATGATGCCTTTGCAGTCAGTAGATCTGTTCTGTGTCTGCATTCTAAATGACATTCAAGGCCCCATGTATTTTGTGGCTATGGTAGATACTCATCCATCCTTCAGCACACATTGTCTTCCAGAATTTAAGCTTTCATTTACAAAATAATGCCTCTAATACAAAAAGAGCCTTAAAACTATAACCCAAATGTTAATCAAAATAGTATTGACTTCCTGAGCCTGCAGACAGTCTGAAAGGGTAACTCAGAGGAGCATTATCTGTCATTTGGTGGACTGTTAGCCCTGAAACGTGAAGTTTAACAACATAAACGTGAGCGTTTAAACACCTTAGGTATATGTTTAAGGTTAAACGATGAGTATTGAAATAGTTATAGTTCCCACACGTGGTCCCACACAGCCCCAGCTGCTTAAAACGTCCAAGCCTACAGCTTCCCCAGATAACTCCTATTATGCCGGCTGGTACAAAGACATGCGGGTCACTGAATAGCGTGAAACACCACAGTAACACGGGGGCTGCCCTAACGGCGACCGACTGTCACACTCCATCTGGAGCCTGTGGTCTGATGAAAGGGAAGCTGCTGTGGCGCCTGCACGGCAGCACCCAGATCCCTGCAGCAGGAGGCAGGACAGAATAGACGCCGCCTGCCCCGCGAGCACCAGGCGCTGCGAGCAACAATGCCGGCAGCGCGCGCCTGCTGCCGTTGGCGCCCGTTAGCTCGGGCGGGCCAGCGCAGCGGCGAGTTGAGCCGGAGCCCCGCCGCTCTGGCGCAGCATCGGCTGAGCGGAGCGCTCCTAACCGACAGCGCAGCCGGCCGCGGGGAAGCACAGCCACCGAGAAAGCGGCCTGCAGAGCCCGTCACAACGCGAAGGGCCGGGCCGGGCTCGGTAACGGCCGGCCCCACGATGCCCACAGTGCCGTCACCGCCGACGGCAGAGCCGGGGCACTACGCTCGAGAACTGCTCCGGGGGGCGGGGGTGTCCCCTGTGATTGCGGGGAGGGGGATGTGCGCGCTCCAGGGCGGGGCTGAGCCCGGCTCGCGGCTCCGCGCGCACACGGTGGGAGGAGGGGAAGGAATAATGGGGGTCTTATCCCGTTCTCCCCCGCGGATCAGCACAAGAGAACACGGCCCGGCCCGAGAGAAACTCACATGAACCGGGGGAAGTCGGAGCCGAGGTCACCGCCTCCGCCGCAGCGCCCAGAGGAGGCACGAGAGAAAGGACCCCTCAGGGCTGCCCTGAAGAACGCCTGCCATTAAAATGGATTGTGCAACCTCAGCTCCCCAAATGAGCCATTTACAGCAGTTACATACCCTCCGCACAGAGCCCGCCTCTGTACCTCAAGTTACAAATAATTGCAGTTGCTAGGCATCCGCAGTGGCACGCGCTTTCCTGGAAACTAGGGTCCTTCTCCTAGCGCCGGCGCTGAGTGATGAGGTAAGAGACGCGAGGGCGGGCAGCCAGTTCGGCGGCACCTGTTCGCGCACAGGGGGGTGGGCTCTCGCGCTCGGGAGGCAGTGGCGTCCTCGTCAAGGGTCGGGGAGTTTCGGAGACACACAGCAATGTTTGGCGTAGCAACGGCGGCGCGAGGGCCCCTGTAGGTGGCTCGTGCCTCACGCCCAGCAGCTGTAGCAGGTACCCACCCTTGTGCCCTATCTCGCCCAGCTCCGCTGCAGGGACTCGCTGCGCCCCGTGCTCCCTGGGCGGGGCGGGTCCTTGCAGCCACTGCCCTGCTGGGCCCCGCGCGCCCTACCCCCGGGGGGTGTCCTTGCAGCCAGACTCTGATGCGCCCTGTGCACCATATTCTAGTGCCCGTTCACCAAAGCTTTCCACCTTCTGATCCCTTTTTTCCCCTTTCCCAAATTAAAATGAATACAGTGATGTTCTTTAGAGAAAGAAAAGATGCATAGGATCGTATCTAGCCTATCCTCTTCCTGGGAGCCAGTTCAGGATTCTTCCTTGCAGGATGTTGCTGTTTGTGCTTTTCAGACCTGATGCCTTTAGAGCACTTCGGTATGCCCCCTCCCCCCCCGACAAATCTATCAGTCTTTCAAGAAGTGATTTTTCTTGCTAATTGCTTCAAGGACTGAAGAAATCCACCTGCTAGTGGTGAGGGGAAAACCATCTGGTGAGTGTGGAGGCCAGTGCATTAATTTTTGCAAAAGTAATGAAAAGAAGTTTCAGGTCATTATCCTTAGGAAGATATATGCACTTCATAGGAAGAAGGTTAAGCTTGTAGTGAGCTGCTTTCCTGAGTCTGCAGATAGAAAGCTACAGAGATTCTATTAAAAAGAAAAGGAGTACTTGTGGCATCTTAGAGACTAACAAATTTATTTGAGCATAAGCTTTCGTGAATTTATTAGTCTCTAAGGTGCTACAAGTACTCCTTTTCTTTTTGCGGATACAGACTAACACGGCTGCTGCTCTGAAACCAGAGACGCTATTGCCTTAGTAGCTTTGCCAAGTAGGTACAGAGTAAATTTACATGACTTCCTGTCACTTTCTCTTCTGCTTTTCAAAACCGTGGGAAGCATAGTGAAACTCATAAGACTCAGGTCAATTAATGCTGTTGCCTGGTAATATGTGAGCAAGGGCAGAGACGGAGTCCAACTATTTATGGGTGAGGATGACCCCCAAATGACAGTTGGACTAGAGGGGAGTTTGGGGAGTAGCAGTATTGGATCCCTAACTGCCAAGAAGAATGATGGGGCAGAGAGCTATTTCCTTCCAGCAGTCTATAATGAGGGGAGAGGCATCAAATTTATCACCCAACTGTTACCTAAACAAAGATAGGGGCCCCCGATCAGGGTCTAGGGAAAACAATATTTCCATTGCCCATATTCTTGGGGTGAGACTGCCTTGTCACAATGTGTTGCCTTTGGCTATTCTGCTGGGCCTACTCTCAAATTCCTATCTGCTGCTGGCTAGTAGGAAACGGCTACATGTATCATGTCCTCAACCAGTCTGAGACTTGCAAGCTTTCCAGCAGCAGTTCAACAAACTAACTAAAATAAATCTTCACCCTGGGAAGCTGCTTCATGTCTTTTATTCCCTGAATATTTGTGGATGATGCCTAAATTGAAGGGGTAGCAAATATACAGGAGAACAGAACTTTAAGTGCGAAGTAACCTGGAGATAGTAAAGCGTGCCTTGCTGCAATGAGAATGCCAGTATTGAGTCATGAACCCGGGAGAGAAGAACCAAATATTGTGCATACAGAATTGAGGGAAGTGATCAAGCAGCTGCATCCAACATATTAAAATGAGATTATTTTCATGTTGTTTTCTTAATACTGTCCAAATATTACTTTTCTTTTAACAAAATACCGTAGTTGTAACTAAGGAATTGGGATCATAGGTGTCCACAAGAGGATCTTGATGGTCTGAAATATGAAAATGTTTGATTAAAAAAAAAAAAAGCCTCTTAATCTTCTAGTAGTCTGTTTTAGTTTAGTTTTATAGAAGACGTGGCTTTAACTACTTCTTCTAGAAGACTATCTTACTTTCTCCTGTGCCTGGATTTTGTTGTTAGAAAGAGTGAGGCTAACATGTACAGCAAACATACAACAATTTCCAATTAATCTTTTCCCATTTCTCTTCCTTCCTCCTCAATAAGAGAGACTGTGAAGTGATGGTGTCTGCGTAGTTTCTTACTTTCACTGTTTTACAAGTTGCATTGTTCTGTAATGAAAATAATGGGCACCCGGGATGTGAAGGGTCAGGACATGGACATGTTTAGCTCTTCTGTATGATATAAATAAGCCTCTTTCTCAATTCTTTTTCAGTCTGAGCTGAGACCTAGTTGTTGGATTGTTCTCAAGGTCTCACCAAATACAGTCTTTTTACATAATTTTTTCTTTAATGAACAAACCACATCTGAAATTTGCCAACAATTATTTTTGCAAAATCTAATGCACAAAAGTTGGAATTGGAAAAAACAGAATTGGAAGTAAAATCAAGAGGAATTCTTGAAAATTACAGGCGGGTATGTTACTTATTGTAGAATGAATATAACTGAAATGTGAAATAAAATGGACTCCAATATTTAAGTGGAGGACTTATAAGGTTTATGTCTGCTAAGCTTAATGAATGACACAATAAATCTATTACTTTCATTGTACAATAAGTTTGACAAATCCAGTATATTTCTGTAAAACTGATTCCACTTATTTTCTTTTTTCTTAAATCTACCTAAAATATTAAAATATGTAGGTGGTTATATTTGGTTCCTCAAATAGTTTGGATAGCTGTTTTGTATTTCTAGAAGGATTGCTTTTAATTTCAAAGATCATCTGGATAGCCAACAAACTTTTAAAAAGAGGAAGTACCATATATACTCGTTCACAAGCCGAATATTTTTGGTAAAAAAGTGACGCGTCAAAGAGTGGGGGTCGGCTTATAAACGGGTCTACACCAAAATTTGATGATTTTAAACTCTATGAAATCGTTGAATTGAATATCTAATACATTGTCGTTTTGTTTACCTGGAGTGTCTGCAGATATGGAGCCTCTCAGTTCCCTGTGGCCGCGGTTTGCCGTTCCCAATTGTTCCCAGTCACTTCCCGCAGCTCCCATTGGCTGGGAATGCAAATGGCGGCCACTGGGAGCTGAGGGGCTCCATGTTTGCAAACGCTCCAGGTAAACAAAACGTCCTGACCCGCCAGCGGCTTACCCTGATGGGCCGGGAGCCGAAGTTTGCCAACCCCTGAAATATAGGGTCGGCTTATGAAAGGGTCATTCATTTTTACCATTTTTACTTGTCCATCTTGTGGGGGTCGGCTTATAAACGAACCAGCTTGTGATCGAGTATATATGGTAAGCATATTTGAGAATACTTAAGTGCTATCACATTTTCATTCTCAAGAAAAATCTTTACAGTGGCAAATTCTTGGGCACATTCAGATTTCTGAAACTTTCGGTAAAAGCGATTTAGTGAAGCAGTATTGTTTCCATTAAACTTTACACTTTATAATTCCATTTCAGTATACCTAACTAGTTTACAAAGAGGGGAGGAAATGTCAAGGTAGTAATTTTAAGTGTTTGTATGATGCATTTGACCACCAGAGCCCAATTTACTGTCTTTTATGTCCAAAGAGGCTCTTCTGTATCTCTTGTACTTCTAAAACGTTATTGAAACTGAGTTTTGTCCAGCCTGTTAACTATTTTTGCATATTTTTTACTATGAATACCAATTTTAAATGAGTGCTTCCCAAACTGAGGCCTGTGGAGTGCTTGCTCATGGTCATTGATAGCTGGTTGATCGCATGGTCTGGTTGTCCTTTCTTGCTTCCAGCTGCTAAATTTTAATATAGACAGTTAAAAATGCTTTTGCTTAATCTTTTTCTAAATTCGCAATTGCTGTAGTTACAGTGGGAATGTTATGGGATTGGGAATGGAACAGAGGATGGTTCATAATACAATTTCTATTAAGATATGGATTTGGTTAAAAGAATCAACTACATTAGACACGTCGTTTAGTTGCTCCTAGAATTGTTCCTTAACTATTTTTTAAATTATCACTTTAAAGGTAGGATTGTTTTAGTCTATTTTAATTCTAGAAAACTGCATGCTTTAAACAAGAAACAAAGTACCTATATTTGCAAAATTTTGAAACTTATATTTGTATTTCCTTTTCCTATAATTAGAGGTGGACATTCAAGTCCTAATACCTACTACATTTGCTGAGGAAGACTTATTCATCCATGGTTTGTGTACTGTGGAGACTTTCCAGCTTAGGGCTTGAGGCAGCAAACATTTATTGCCAGCTGTAATAATCACTGAATGGGACTAGTTATGGTAGTGTGCGCTCTACCTTGTAGTAAGTATTTGCAGGATTTGGCGTTAAAAGAAAAAGGTACAGTGAGACCCATAAGATAGTGTTCACCTCACATATGAACCTCTTAAAAAATATTAGGGTTGTAATAGGATATTACTGGTGTTGGTTAGTGTTTGTGGGTCCTGTAATGGAAGTGGAATTTTAAGATTTATTTGAATGGAGATAATGGAATTGGGAGTATGTTCTAGGCATGGGATGCAGCATAGTTCACTTCTGAGACTAAAGTTTCTGTGCAAGACCTTCTTAGCGGTTGTGTTAGCCTATCATGCCTCTTTTCTACCTCAGATACTTAGGAAATCAGACCTGGAAGCAACTACTTAGTTTTTTGCCATTTTGAAAATGCCATGGTACAAGTAAACATAATCATCTTCTTTTCCCTTATAAGTAAGACACAGTAAGACCATTTACCTGAAGTGCCCAGAACCATCCAGAAGTTAAGGGCTGGTAGTCATTGGGTGGACTAGTCATCAGTTGCTTATTTAGAGTTTTATTCATGTCTAGTTGTATTGCAAAAAAAAAAAGCAGAGCATCTTCTTCTTTTTTATCATAATTGGTTCTTATAACTTATAGAATTGTTAAATTTCTCTAGAAAAAAGGCATTGTGTACAATCAAAACCAAGCAAGTGCTTATGGGGTGAATATGTTAAGTCTCCAGTCCTGCAAGCACTTACGCATGTGCTTAACTGTAAGCATAAGACTGTGTGTGTAAGTGTTCGCAGGATCAGGGCCTTAATTCATAGAAGGCATACAGTTAAAGTGTTGATTCTGTGACTTTCTCGAAACAGGCAGACCCTTGCACTCACACAGAGCCCCTTTGGAGTCAATGAGGCACTAATGTCTATTTGTGAAGGATCAGGGTCAAATAAATGTACACTTAACTGAAGAAATACAAAAAAAGTATATCTTTTTAAAACTGTGTTGGGTAGTAGAATAAAGCATTACTATAAAAACCTTAGTCTGTGCTGTTTCTCATTTATTTTCTTAAGATAGTAACTATATAATGGCACAGAATATGTATCTGATTACTTCTGAAGTTAGTATTTTTAATGCATTCATTTGTGGTGGAACAAATGCTTAATTCTGTCATGTGTTTGTAGATTATATTTGCTGTGTACAACAACCTTGTTTAAAATTTAAACCAAAATGGTGCCACATCTTCTAATTTTTGTTTGTTGCAAATCAGGATTTTCAAAATATAAAGAAAAGTCAAATCTGAAACTTTAGTAAGAAGTTCGATTTCTTTTGTCCAACATCAGATTTCAGTGTGTAAAGTTAGGCAGCATTAGCTTAAGTACAGCACACATTACCTAAACATTAAATATACAGCCCATAGATTTGTTATATTTACACTCTAGTCTGTTGTTTCTACATTCAGGGTATGTTTATTTAATTTTTTTTAACTCAGAGGGAGAGTGATTCACAAAGGGAAGCTGAGAAGCCCACGCTATGAACAAGGTGGCATTCCTTCAGTAAAGAGCTACTCTTGACTGGCATATTTTTTTTAGTATTACGTGCTTTTATTTTTCTTGGATAACTTTCTCAGTGTTAGTGAAATGCTACAGGGCAATATTAAGACAGAAAGGAAAAAAACTAACTAGTTTTCAGATTCCTCAGTTCTTTCTAAACAATTTTATTTTACTAAGTGTGTTGTTTCATGTCACTGTTGAGATGTAGGAAACACGGGGGGCTGGGCTTCTGGGTGCAAGAGACTGGCAAAGTCATCACACACATTGGAACTCAGCTTCTGACTCCAGCATGTATCTCATCAGAATCATCTACTGAGCATGCCTGGCCTATTTTACAGCTTCTCCTTACCTGAGCTCTGATGGCTCAGTTCTCAAATTTTGAATATTTATGACTCCACATACCAGGGGAATTTGCTCATGGAAATACTGATCCACCCAATGACTACCAGCCCTTAACTTCTGGATGGTTCTGGGCACTTCAGGTAAATGGTCTTACTGTGTCTTACTGCATGTGTGCACAGACAGAGATACAAACAAACACAATTAATTTCTCAGCGACCTCCCTTTGTCTAAATTGTTTATTTATTGTTTAAATAAATAAAATTCTGCAATGCAAAAGGTATGTGGATTGTTTTTGATTTTTTCGGTGGTGGGAGTTATGTAAAAAGGGAGAAATAGCAGAGTGTGCAGCCAGAAAGAAACAGTGCCTATATCAAAGCAGAGCAATAGGAAGAAGGGACAACAATCTTCAGAGTACCTGGGAACTGGACCAAAAAAAACTTGCTGTGGCTGCAGATTGTAAAAAAGACCCTATTTGGGAATATTTTCAAGAAATTTCTGTACTGCTAGGTAAAAAAGGAACACGTGCCAAACGTAAACAGTGCAACAAAGAGATGCAAGGTCTGGCCGTCCGAATAAAACAAGATTATGAAAAAGGCTCTTCAGAGGGCAGTGACTTTGAAGATGATTATGTGGACATGCTTGAATAGTCTGGATCAACTAGTTAGTAAATTTATTTTGCACCATTCTTATGGACTGCCTACCATATTTTATTATGCTAGTAAATGATAACTTAGATTATTATTATATACTTGTTTTGGGTGGATTTCTTCACTTATGAATTTCAAAATGTTTTCAAAATATAATTGGTATGTTACTTTGTTATGGGAGTATTTATCAGTTACGTTTTTATTGTTACTCCTAAACTTACTTATTTTATTGCTAATTTTTATTTTATTGATGATCAGACATCCTAAGTGAAGATTTTCTGTTTAAAAGTAAAGTTTTATTGGAAAGTTATTAATTTTAAGGTTTAATTTTTTTTTCAAACTGTTTGGTATGGTGCTAGAGATAAGGGTTTAAATAGATTTAGATAATCCTTTCTTGTTAATTATATTCCCTTTAAAACTGGCTTTAGAATAAATTATATCAGTGGTACAAGCAGCTGCAGTATGAGGAATTGTTTATTTACAACCTTACTTTTTTAAAGCAGTGAACTCAGTACCACTTCAGTGGGTGAGTGTGATTTTTTTTTTTTTTTTTTAGGGCTGTCAAGCTATTAAAAAAATTAATCGCGTGATTAAGCGCGCTGTTAAACAATAACAGAATGCAATTTATTTAAATATTTTTGGATATTTTCTACATTTTCAAATATATTGATTTCAGTTACAACACAGAACACAAAGTGGACAGTGCTCACTTTATCTTTTTATTGCAAATATTTGTAATGTAAAAAAAGAAATAGTATTTTTCAATTCACCTAATACAAGTAGTGTAGTGCAGTCTCTTTATCATGAAAGTTGAACTTACAAATGTAGAATTATGTACAGAAAAAAACTGCATTCAAAAGTAAAACAGTGTACAACTTTAGAGCCTACAAGTCCACTCAGTCCTACTTCAGCCAATTGCTCAAACAAGTTTGGTTACAATTTGCAGGAGATAATACTGCCTGCTACTTGCTTGCAATGTCACCTGAAAGTGAGAACAGTGTTCGCATGGCACTCTTCTAGCCAGCATCGTCAGATATTTTTGTGCCAGATACGCTAACGATTCATATGTCCCTTCATGCTTCAACCACCATTCCAGAAGACATGCGTCCATGCTGATGATGGGTTCTGCTTGATAACGATCCAAAGCAGAGTGGACTGACGCGTGTTCATTTTCATCACCTGAGTCAGATGCCACTAGCAGAAGGCTGATTTTCTTTTTTGGTGGTTCGGATTCTGTAGTTTCCGCATCCGAGGGTTGCTCTTTTAAGACGTCCAAAAGCATGCTCCACACCTCATCCCTCTCAGATTGTGGATGGCACTTCAGATTCTTAAACCTTGGGTCAAATGCTGTAGCTATTTTTAGAAATCTCACAATGGTACCTTTTTGCATTTTGTCAAATTTGCAGTGAAAGTGTTCTTAAAACGAACATGTGTTGGGTCATCATCCAAGACTGCAATAATATGAAATTTATGGCAGAATGTGGGAAAAACAGAACAGGAGACATACAATTCTCCCCAAGGAGTTCAGTCACAAATTTAATTAATGCTTTTTTTTTTTTTTTTTTTACTGTTTTCTTTTAGCATAAGAGGTTCTGAATCTCCATCATCTGCCGTATCTACAACTTCAGTATCATCTGCAGGTACAGTAGAACCTCAAAGATACAAACACCAGAGTTACAAACTGACCAGTCAACCACGTACCTCATTTGTAACCAGAAGTACACAACCAGGTAGTAGCAGAGACCAAAGGAAAAAAAAATAAACAAATACAGTACTGTGTTAAACTACTAAAAAAATAAGGAGAAAGCAGCATTTTTCTTCTGTATTGTAAAATTTCCAAGCTATATTAAGTCAACGTTCAGTTGTAAGCTTTTGAAAGAACAACCATAATGTATTGTTCAGAGTTAACAAATGTTCCTGAGGTGTTCATAACTCCTGAGGTTGTACTGTACCACCAACAGTGCTGCAACTAAACATATTTCAGACGATAAATTACCTGTGTTTGTGTTTAAAAAACCCCCAAAAGCTACATCATCCTGTAAAACCACTGATCATAATCAGGACCAGCAAATTGCAGCAAACCTCCATAGATTGTTCAGTTCATTTATGCAACAGATTCTTCCCTTTGTCTTGTTCAGAACAAACAATTCAGTGACATAGTTCAGTCATTATGACCAAGCTACTCTCTACCTAGCAAAGCAGACATTGCTAGAAAGTTGCTGCTTATAGCGTATAAGAAGGAAATTGAACAGAGTGCAAAAAACATTGATGGGAAAATTTCTTAATCTTCTCCATCAATCAAGACTCAGTGTACACAATGACCTAGTATTATGTGCTAGTGTGACAACAGAAGATGGGGTTGTTTATCTCTCAGAAACAAGTGACACATCAGGAAAGGCCTATTTCGAAGAATATTTAAAACTGTGAACTAAAATTCAAGTGTCAAGTGTGTAGTTTTCTCACAGATAATGCTGCAAATCATTGGTAACAAAGATAAGAAGAAATTTAGGATAAAAAGAATGCAAGGAATCTGACACTTAGAACCTACGAGTGCAGTGCTCATTTGATGCATCTTTTACCCAAAGACTTAAGTACAACTTAAGAATAAAATGGACAAAGTTGCTGAAATTATTTCTACAACAACCACTTCGTTTCATTTTCTCTGAAGAGAGCAGGAGGATCCAAATTAATTCTTCCCCAAGATGTGCGATGGAATTCAGTGTTTGACTGTTTTGAGCTATTTATTAAGAGCAGGCCTATTCAGGTGACAATTTGTGAAGAAAACTGTGACAAAATTGATGGAACTGTCACAAGCAAAGTAGTTAACATGGTACTAAACAGAAATGTAAAGATACGCTGAATATACTGAAACATATTTCCATAGCCCTGGACAAACTGCAGAAAAATTGTTGCCGTATTGGTTGATGCTGCTGAAATTTGGAAAGGACTTCAAGAAACATGGAAGAAATACCCAACAACAAACTTAAATTGTAGGCAGTAAAGAAGCAGATTTTCTTGCCAGTATTGTCAACCCAAAGTACAACGGGTAGGTGCCTAACTGCTGAAAAACATGCTGCTGCTATGCCATGGGCATCTAATAAGCACTCATCAGTTATGCCAACCATATTAAATTTCAGGGCTGGAGGTGAAGTAGTACATTTTTGCTGATGTTTTAGAGAGTCACCATTCAACTGGTGAAAGTCACTAGCTAAGCACCTGGAGGGTTGAAAAAGGAGGAACACTTGCTTTTCTCTTTCAGTGTATGAATAAAAACGAGGAGGGTGGGGATGTACTAATTGTAAAAGTTTGAAGGAGTATTGTGTTTGAGACTGTCTCATTTTGAAGAGACTTAGGGTACATCTACAGTACAAAATTATTTCGAAATTATTCTATTCCAATTTTTGGAAGCGATTTTATATATTCGGTCTTCCGTGTCCCCACTAAAGCGCGTGAATTCGGCCTAGTGCATCCACAGTACCAAGGCTAGTATCGAATGTCGGAGTGGTGCACTGTGGGGAGCTATCCCACAGTTCCTGCAGTTCCCACCGCCCACTGGAATTCTGGGTTAAGCTCCCAGTGCATGATGGGGCAAAAACATTCTCACGGGTGTTTCTGGGTGTGTGTCGTCAGTCGCTCCTCCCTTCGTGAAAGCTATGGCAGACGATTGTTTCATGCCTTTTTGGTGTGCAGACATCATATTGCTTTCAGCAGATGGTGCACCGCTGCTCTCCTGCTTCTATGAATCCACCTCTCATTTCCTCTCCTCTTCCTACGTAATCTCTACTATCTACTCTTTCTCTTCCTCATCGAACGGTTCCGCTGCCAACTCTGCTTGGCCATCGTGAACCCGAGCAGCACAGCTTCCGCCGCCAACGCTGCTCTCCTGCTATTGCTGCGCTTCCGAGCTTCTCCATGTTGTCTGTCCTGGCCTCCCGCCTCTGTGAAAGCTACAGAAGACAACCATTTTCCGCCTCTTTTTGGCTATCATGAACCAAACAGCACCTCTTCCACTGCCACTTTGCTCTCCTACGTTTTGCACCCTTTTTCCAGGATTACCCATACAGGCGCCATAGCCATGGAGCCCGCTCAGATCTCCCGCTGCAGTTTTGACCATTGTAAATACCTAGCACATTATTCAGCAGTATGTGCAGCGCCTGCAAAACCGGGCAAGGAAGTGACGACAGCGCAATTACGATAGTGATGAGGACATGGACACAAACATTCCTAGAAGCACAGCATGTGGCGATTGGGAGATCATGGTGGTGATGGGCCACGTTCATGCCGTGGAACGCCGATTCTGGGCCTGGGAAACAAGCACAGACTGGTGCGACCACATAGTGTTGCAGGTATGGGATGATTCCCAGTGGCTGCGAAACTTTTGTATGCATAGAGCCACTTTCATGGAACTTTGTGACTTGCTGTCCCCTGCCCTGAAGCACAAAGACACCAAAATGAAAGCAGCCCTCACAGTTGAGAAGTGAGTGGCCATAGCCCTGTGGAAGCTTGCAACACCCGACAGCTACCGGTCAGTCGGGAATCAGTTTGGAGTGTGCAAATCTACTGTGGGGGCTGCTGTGCTGCAAGTAGCCAACGCAATCATTGACCAGCTGCTATCAAGGGTAGTGACTTTGGGAAATGTGTAGACCATTGTGGATGGCTTTAATGCGCTGGGGTTCCCTAACTGCGGCGGGCCGATAGACGGAACGCATATCACTATCTTGGCCCCAGAACGCCATGGCGGCCAGTACACAAACTGCAGGGGGTACTTTTCCATGGTGCTGCAAGCACTGGTGGATCACAAGGGACGTTTCACCGACATCAATGTGGGATGGCCGGGAAAAGTGCATGACGCTCCATCTTCAGGAACTCTGGTCTGTTTGAACAGCTGCAGGAAGGAACTTACTTTCGAGACCAGAAAATTACTGTTGGGGATGTTGAAATGCCTATAGTTATCCTTGGGGACCCAGCCTACCCCTTAATGCCATGGCTCATGAAGCCGTACACAGGCACCCAGGACAGTAATAAGGAGCAGTTCAACTATAGGTTGAGCAAGTGCAGAATGGTGGTAGAATGTGCTTTTGGACGTTTGAAAGCGCGCTGGTGCAATTTATTGACTCAGTTAGATCTCAGCACAACCAATATTCCAATTGTAAGTGCTGCTTGTTGTGTGCTCCACAATATCTGTGAGAGTAAGGGGGAGACGTTTATGGTGGGGTGGGAGGTTGAGGCAACACGCCTGGTGGCTAGTTTTGCACAGCCAGACAACAGGGCGATTTAGAAGAGCGCAGCAGGGCACACTGCACATCTGAGAAGCTTTGAAAACCAGTTTCATGACTGGCCAGGGTACGGTGTGAGAGTTGTGTTTGTTTCTCTTGAAGTTACCCGACCCCTGTATATATGAAAGGAAATAAAGTCACAGTTGTTTAAAAACTGTTCTTTATTATTTGTTGCACAACACACTGAGAGAAATAAGAAGGTACACCGGGGGCGGGGGGTGGAGGAGGGAAGGACAAGTCCAGAAACCAAATCAAAACTTCGGATATGCCAGCTTTCTGCTGCTTGTGCAATCCTCTGGGGTTGAGTGTGTGGGGCCCCGTAGCCTCCCCTCGCCATGTTCTTGGACGTCTGGGTGAAAAGGCTATGGAACTTGGAGAGGAGGGAGGACGGTTATACAGGGGCTGCAGCGGCAGTCTGTGGTCTTGCTGCCTTTCCCGCATTAGATCCACCATACAGCAGAGCATGTCAGTTTGCTCCCCCATGAGCTTGACCATAGCATCCTACCTGCTCTCATCGCGCATGTCCCTCCTCTGTTTGTGTTCATGTAATGCTTTACGGGACTCGGCAATTGTTTGCCTCCATGCATTCAGCTGGACCCTATCAGTGCGGGAGGACTGCATGAGCTCAGCGAACATGTCGTCCTGAGTTCGTTTTTTCCACCTTTTAATCTGGACCAGCCTGTGGGATGGAGTAGATAGAGACCGCGTTGAAACATTTGCACCTGTGGGAGGAGAAAAAGGGAGGGTAGTATTTTAAAAGATACATTTTAGAGAACAAAGGGGACACTCTCTCTCTTTCTCAGTGAAACAGGCAATTCATAGTACACAGCACATGTTCTTTCTGTGCAAGGTCGCATTTTGCCTTTTGTACTGAAGTACCTGCCACTTGCAAGCCATCACATGCAGCTGGGCAACAGAATTCAGCTTGCAGGCAGCCATGGTAAGCCCTAGGGGCATGCGGGATTCTGCTTCTTCCGCATTCATTTCAATGCTTTCAAACTGCTGGGCCCCCTTTCCCATAGCAAGCAATGCCTGGTGGATTTGCCATTTAAAAGGAGAGCCTGTGGGCTCTCTGGGATGATCGCTTCACACAACACCCTCTTTCCCTCCCCATCCCCACACAAACCGACCCACCGCATGGCTCCAATGAGGCTCTGAGCAGGGATGAGCCCTTTAAACTAAACGCAAATAGCCCAGCGAGGCTGGGTTTCCCACCGCGTGGCTCCGATCAGGCTCTCACTCATCAGAAGTGCCTTCTCCAGGGTCATGGTCTGGGAGCATGCCTTGGGAGTGGGGGGAAGCTATTGGCTCCAGCATTAAGAATAGTTCCTGGCTTGGAGGGAAAACGGATTCCCCACTTGCTGCATGTGTACTCTCCTCCTCCTTCTCCTTCTCTTCGTCCTCCAAAAACTCATCCTCCTCGTGCTACTCCCCCCTTGCAGGTGTCGACGGACAGTGGTGGGGTAGTGGTCGTCACCCCGCCATAATTGAATGCAGCTCACGGTAGAAGCGGCATGTATGGGGCTGTGACCCAGAGCGCATGTTCACATCCCTGGCTTTTTGGTTACGCTTGCCTGAGCTCCTTGATTTTTGTACGACACTGCTCTGTGTCCCTGGAGTAGCCTCTTTCCATCATGGCCCTGGAGACTTTAGTGTACGTATTTATGTTTCTTTTTTTGGAAAGTAATTCTGCCATAACAGATACACCTCCCCAACATACGATGAGATCCAATACCTCCCGTTCGGACCATGCTGGAGCTCGTCTGCGAATCCAGGACCACATGGTCGCCTGCGATGGTGGACTCTGCATGGTCGCCTGTGATGGTGGTGACCAAACAGGAAATTCAAAAGTTTCTGGGGCTTTTACTGCCTACCTGGCTAGTGCATCGGAGTTGAGAGTGTTGTCCAGAACGGTCACAAGGGAGCATTCTGGGATAGGTCCCGGAGGCCAATAACGTCTAATTGTGTCCACATTACCTGTAACCCAGAACTGCGATCTCGATTTTAGCGCTACTCCACTTGCCGAGGTGGAGTACAGAAATTGGATTAAAGAGCCCTATAAATTGAAAAACTGGTTCCGTCGTGTGGATGGAATCAGTTTTATTTCGAAGCAGCTCGGCTAATTTCGAAGTAACCGTGTACTATAGACCAGGACTTAGGCAAGTAGGAACTCTAGTCACTTTTACTTAGGCATATTTAAAAGTTTTCCCAGGCTGACCTGAAATGATCAGTTTGGTTCACTGACTGCAGTTAATCCTTCTGTTTCTTTAATAAATCATTTTAGTTGTATATATGAAACGTGTTTTGATAAGAGACGTTTATGTATTCGAAACATTTAAGGTGGTTTTGTTTAATAAATATAAATTAAATTCCGGTTACCATCCTAATGCGGCTTGACACAAATCATGAGCAAAAAGTTTATGTAATAGAAAATCATGAATGAATTATTACTTATTTAACGTACTAAAATGTACAATTAATAAGCATCTGAAAATATTAAGGTATAGAGTTGTTTTAATAAATCTATATATTTATAGAGTCGCCTCCTAAGTAGAAAAAAATGTACCTTTTCTTTCGAAAATAACTGAAGTACAAATTGAAATGTTGATCAGAATCATTTATTTAAATTGAGACATTCCACTTGGTGATTTAAATCGCCTTGATTTAAAATCAGTCCACCCTGAATGCCAAGTTAAAATTCTGTATTACTTATTTTATTCCTTACTCTATCTTCCTTTCTGTCCTTCCACTCACTTCTGTAATCTGTTTCTCACATGCCATGTGCACACACATGCACATGCTGTCTCTTTCACACATTCTGGCAACAGGGACAGTCATGTCTAACGATGGCCTATGCTGCCAGGCTTCACAGCCCAAAACTGATTGGGGAAATGGGTTAAGCAAAGTCATTCACTCAGCTGCATTAGATTCTGATACTTGGTCCTTCATGTCAAGATGTTAGCAGGCCAGCTGAAGAGGAAGAATTTGTGACTTAACCTGTCAAACATCTATTTATTGGGGGGTGGGGTGTTGTTTTTTGTTTTTGTTTTATTCTTGTATTGCACAGCTGTGACATATTTTTCCAAAAAAGCGTGAGTGAAATTTTAACTCTAAATTAATTGAAATGCCATGTAATGCTTGGCCCAGACTAGGGAACTTGCTTCCCCAAGAGATAAGAATGATGATGGAACTCACCACTTCTGGAACTAAAAGCAAAACTCATTTCTTTGAATCAGTGTTTCCAATAACTTTTTCACATATGGACACTTCACTGACACTCTTACACATGAACAGAAAGAAGCAAACAAAACCTACCGCCTAATCAAGCTGTTTCTCATACTTGGCTGGGAAAGAAGTGGGGAGGGGGAAGAGAAACTCTTATTTTCTATTTTTGGATACTTTGAGATGTTAATATACTCCAGTGATGAAGGATTATCTGAGGTACTAAGGACACCTCAACAAATGGTGTTGAATTTTGAGAAATGTAACTTGTGGTCTGCTAGTATGTGATGTGGTTTTAAGAATATATTTTTCTTTCATTCCATTTAAAATCTATCCTTAACTATCAAGATAGTGCAGACTCTGTTTTATTTTAAGACTGCTTAGCTTCTTTTGTTGGTTGCTTTATTTAACTTGATATTAACACAATCTTCACTATAAATCTAAAGTTTATTTTAATCCCTGAACATTGTTTAACACTGTCTAACACTTCCCTATTACTTTTGTAATGCAACAGGGCTGCATAATTGTGATACTGATGCACAAGTGTATATTTTTTTGTTTTACTAAGAATTATGCTTTAGTGGCTTTATTACTTTTAATCTATTCTATCTAATATTTTGGCAATATTAATAATTTGTTAATCACAAAACCCTTTTTGCCATACTTCAGATTTTAGGTGAAATTCTTCATTTTCTTTTCAGGAGTGTGCACTGCTTGGAAGGATTTAAGGGGAAAAAATGTTTCCCTTGAAGGATGCTGTGATGGGTGCCTCCACTTTCTTTGCTTCAGCTCTGCCACATGATGTTTGTGGAAGCAATGGTCTTCCTCTGACACCAAACTCCATCAAAATTTTGGGCCGTTTTCAAATCCTTAAGACAATCACTCATCCCAGACTTTGTCAGTATGTGGACATTTCTAGAGGAAAGCATGGTGAGTGTTTTCTTTCCTAGGGAAATTGCATTTTTATGCAAGAAGATATTTTACAGTAATGATTTTGTTGATGTTTGAAGTTAACTGCCCCAGTAAAATTTTTCCTTTGTGGCTTACATTGGCGAAAGCGTGCACATTTTGTTTTCAGGACAGCAGTGTGGCTCTATCTGGACTGACTCTGTAGCAGTCTTATTGCTCTCTCATTACACATAACAAAAGCAGATGTAAGAGAGACAAGGTGGGTGAGGTAATATCTTTTATTGGACGTCTGTTGATGAAAGAGACAAGCGTCACTCTTAGTAACTTTCCCATACCTGAAGAAGAGCTCTGTGTAACTCAAAAGCTTGTCTCTTTCACCAACAGATGTTGGCCCAGTAAAAAGATATTATCTCACTCACCCTGTCTCTTTAATATTCTGGGTCTGACATGGCTACCGTAACGCTCCATAAAAGCAGATGTAGGTGGTTTGGCTGAAGGTCTCTGTAATCTGGTTATCTGCATAACAAGGAGTGATAACTTTTAGGTATTTCCTTTTCTTTTTCACAAAGTTCTCATCTCTCTTTTCTTTCACTGCCCCTCCCTCCCCCCCCCATTTTTTTTCATTGAAATCTGCAGATTTCTTCATTCACTTGCCTTGTGGGTTTCTGGAATTCATCAATTTGTCTCAATTTTTTTACATATTTTAATTTCTTTAGCCTTTCTTTTAATCTTTAACCTTTGAAAGAAATATGTTCTACAGAAGGAGATCCCAGCAATTCCCTCCCAATCTTCTATTATGTCTTGAATCTTAAAAAGGAGTGTGAATTTTGTAAGGCAAATTGACTTTAAAATAGAAACTAGGGCTGTCAATCGATTAAAAAAATTAATCGTTATTAATCGTGCTGTTAAACAATAATAGAATACCATTAAAATATTTTTGGATGATTTCTACATTTTCAAATATATTGATTTCAATTATAACACAGAACACAAAGTGTGCAGTGCTCACTTTATATTTATTTTTGATTAAAAATATTTGCACTGTAAAAAACAAAAAGAATAATATTTTTCAGTTCGGCTAATAGAAGTACTGTAGTGCAATCTCTTTTTCATGGAAGTTGCCATGCAACCTCCTGTTTTCACTGTTAGGTGACATTGTAAATAAGAAGCAGGCAGCCTTATCTCATGTAAATGTAAACAAACTTGTTTCTCTTAGTAATGGGCTGAACAAGGAGTTGGACTGAGTGGACTTGTAGGCTTTAAAGTTTTACATTGTTTTGTTGTTGAGTGCAGTTATGTAACAAAAAAACCCCTCTATTTGTAAGTTGCACTTTCACCATAAAGAGATTGTACTACAGTACTTGTACGAGGTGTATTGAAAAATACTATTTATTTTATCATTTTTACAGTGCCAATATTTGTAATAAAAAATAACGGTATAAAGAGAGCAATGTCTACTTTGTATACTGTGTTGTAATTGAAATCAATATATTTGAAAATTAGAAAAACATCCAAAACTATTTAAATAAATGGTATTCTGTTATTGTTTAGCAGTGTGATTAACTGCACGATTAATTTTTTTAATTGTTTCACAGCCCTTTTTAAAACTATTAACTGTCAAGGCAGAAACAATGGATGTATTGTGCTTGTGCTGTGTGATAACTCTGTTATAACTATTTAAGGTCATGCTTCCAAATAAACTAACACTTTCCTACTAAAATACTATGGTGACTAGGCTGACGCTAATATGCCTGGCAGGTGCAGAGCATTCCTCTCATTAAAAATAGCAAGGTCAATGTTTGGTGAATTTTCATATGTTCTTGGAAAGTATTTTTGTTTTTGCAAGTGTGTTTCATATTACAGAAAGCTGTCAGAAAGGTATGTTGTAGTGAAAATTAAACATGGAGGCATCTCTAATATAGGTAGTCTTCACTATTCACAAAAATGTTTCTTTAGTAACAATTGAAAAGGTGACAGGTCTTGGTGTTTTAAATTTATCTGTGAGCATTTAAAAAATCTGCTGTATTTTATATATAAAAATAAAGCAATTTTGTTTCTGTGCAATCTGAGTTGTAAGCATTTTGAAGGATGTATAACGTGGCTATATTCAGTGTATGCCAAGTTCTCTAAAATAAGAAGGCATTCTCTTAGTCGCTAGCTTATGAAATGTTGAGATAATGCTGTGTGTCCAGATTCTAAAATTGCTGTTGGTATATTCTTTTAATTAGAGAGGCTGGTGGTGACTGCTGAACACTGTGAAAAGTGTCTGGAAGATTTGCTGCGAGACAGGAAACCTGTGAGGTACAGTATCAGGGAAAACACAGGAAGAGAACACACTAACTAAAAGCTTCAGATACCTTATCATTTAAAGTCCAGACACAAATTTTCTTTAACAAAACAAACAAACAAACTGCTTTTATAGGTCCATATGAATTTAATACTTATATTGGTTAATGTTTAACCCTTAAAGCACTGTCTACCAGACTTAACACTTGCTTAGGAGGGTTTGTGTATTTTTCTTCAGAGTCTAAAAGGTGAAGAATTTTAAAGAGAAATGTTTAAAATTAAGAAATACTTTTCTGCACACTAAACCTTGTTTTTATTTTAATAAATGCTGTTTGGAATAGAGTGAAAGTTAAGAGAAGGGGTTAGAATTTACATAAAAATTAAAATGTAAAAACAGTGTTTACAAAGATTTGGCAGTTGAGGTTTAATCTTCTTGATGAAAATACCACTTTCAAGGAAAAGTAATTATAAACAGTTTATTCTGATCTCTTTCGTTTGCATTTCTATGCATTAAAAATATTAATTGCTTCTCTGCTCATTTTTATGCCAGGTATATCACATTTGCAAAATGCAGTTCTGATACAAATACAAAAAAGTTCACAATACATTTCTACACAAGTAATTCAAATGTAGCTGTGTGCAAAAACTCACACACCACAGTTCTAATGTGAAGGTCTCCATCAAGTTTGGTCATTGAAGATACTACAGTAATGCATTCCATGGTCACTACTGTGACTTTTATTGCAACTTTAAAGTAATTACTGTAAGGAAATAAATATTATCGTTAGTAGTTTCAGAAGGGCATATTTCAGGTAAGGTACTATCCAGATATGTTCCTATGACTTAGCACATAAATCTGACTTTTTCTGTATATGTAGAAGGTTTATATACAACATGAACCATCCTCGCTGCTACTCTGAAATCTGTTTATTATGTGAGTTAAGTAGTTTCTGTGGGCACTATGTGTCCATATTATATTTCCATAATAATTCATTGTTAACACTAAGCTTGCACAGTTAAGCATGCTGGTCTGTATCTGTGACCGTAAAGAATGAACATGCCATTTTCCCTTTGTGCATATGAATAAGTATTACAATACAGTATTTACATAATTAAATACTAATTCTCAAATATTATAGGGTTTTTGGTACTCTGTAAGGTAATTAAACACCATATCTTTTAAGGAGCAAAGTTAAAGGTTGAATGCAGAACCTTAACTTTAATGCTTTCATACCTGTATATTTGCTGTGTATTCATATGGGGCCTGATCCAGTGCCCATCAAACTCGATAGGAAACTTCCCATTAACTTGGTGGGCTTTGGATCAGTCCCTTTCACAGTCCTACAAAGCTCTAGAAATAATTAAAGCAGGAGGAAACCCTTTTCCCCCCTCCCCCCCCTTACCTTGCTCTACTGTACTACTCTCTCATGGTCCTCCCAGAAACGTATGTTTTAGTGTGGGATGCGAGGGAGCACAGGTTGACTACTGCCTCTGAGCTAGTTTTGAGAAAAGTCCACTTAAAACAAAATAGCTATTTGTTTTGAATTAAATAATAAAAAGATGCCTGTACAAAGGCGTAGGTGCCCTGGCAGTTAATTTTACAATAACCCCAGCAACAATAAAACAGTTATTCAAACAACCCTCTCCCAGCCCTCTAAAAAAACATCAAAAACAAAATCCTGTTTTCTCTCCTTTTAGAGAAATAGCCTCAGTCTTCTCTAAAAATCTTCTCAATTAAGTAATAGCTTTTGCAGCAGTGGCTCCTGGCTCATTTGCTTGCATTGCAATGCATTTCTCAAGCCCCTCGACTACTGTTCATTTTTACACCACTTGAAGATTTGCTAGGTATCTTAGTACCTCGTTTTTGAAATTCCCTAACTTTGTTCAGTTGTTATGGTTTGTCTTCACAACAGGCAAAGTTCATCCTCAGTAATGACTAACTGCATTAGTGTTCAGAATTTCAGCCATTTTTGCTGTGTCTCTGTCCCAAAAATGGGAGAAGTTTGTGTGGTGGGTTTTTTTTTTTTTTTTTTTTGTTTTTTGGGTGGGTTTTTTTGAGTGGGGAGGAAATATGATGTAGGGGTTTGGATTTTTTTTCCATTAACACAAAAATGCTGAAAAGTTTCTACTGAGACGTTAAAGTAAATCTGAGTTCAGGTATTTAAATTTATTTCCAAACAAGAATTTTTAAAGAAATAACGAGCTTATGAAATGGAAAGTAATTCCTATATCCTCAGTATAGTAGGTGCTTCTGCTTCAAACGCTGCAGTTGATAGCATATGTAGTAGAAGCTAAAAGATAAGTTCTCTTCAAGCAACGTTTCCAGTTAGACTAAGACAAATATTTTCCCTTTACTTGTCCTTTTGTGAGACGCATCAATAGCCAGAAATAATTTGGACAGGAGCAATTCCCAGTTATTTGATCTGTCTATGTCTATTAGCTTTATAGAGAACTGTTTGGCTTTTTCCATGTATTCTGATTGCATTAGTCTATGATAGCAGAGCACGTTTAATACCCAGAGCTGATGAGTATGCTATTGTAATTAATTTCATAAACTGTTTATGGAATGGAGAAGCTGCTCTTATGGTTTCTAGATTAGTTTTTCCCACACTTGCCAGAAACTAAGTCCTTTGCACCTGTACCACACTTTGATGTAAAGTCAGCAGGAAATCTTCGATTAGGTTAGTGTTGAAATTCAAGACCTACCATTGTGGATTGTCCAGCTTTCCATACATATTGCAAAACAACAGGCTGTCCAGCTGTCTGGTAGTTATTTGCAGTTAATCATCTAAAGTCATGCATCACTTATGGCATACATTACTTACAGTCTGATTTACTACTTTTTTTCTAAAAAAGTGAACAAGAGCATCCTTCATGTTTAAGGTTAACTATCCTCAAAGTTTGACCAGGACCTCATACCTGTGTGTGGGGGGGGGGTTTCATCAGAATTAACAGTTTTTTGGACTCCTGGGCTCTGCTCTGTTGTGGGATGAGCACAGTGTGGTAACTACTTGTACTGGGAAATGGGAGTATGGAGCCGCTGCTGCTGGCCCTGGGGCTGACCACGCTGCTGGACTCATACAATCTTAACTTTTTCTGTGTGAAATGGAGATTTCCAGAACCTGAAGGATTATAAATTTAATTCTTATTTTAAAGGAGAGTTTAAATGATGAACGGCTGCCTGCAAAGTGCCGATACTTACCACCACTGTCCTATGGCTCAGGCCAGACTCTGTCAAGAGACAGAGACAAAACTATCCCTTCCATGCTCGCTATAGCGTAGGAGACAAATTAAAAATATCTCAGTTATGTTAGTCATGGAGAACAGTTCAGGCAGTACCAGGAGTCGATGCATTCAGAGAAGAACAACATTACATTGCATTTATGATAACATTTCCGTAGAATGTGCAGCATGGCTACACAGGACCTTGAGACACTAGAAAAAGCCAGTCAAATGTGTGCACATGCACGCTCACACACACATTAGGTTCCAGATACCTCCCAATGAAACAGAACAAAAGTTCTGAGAACTTCCTTCCTATCACATATGGGCAAATGCCTCACATCCTGCGACTTTCAGAATCCCCTTAGCAGAAGTGTAGAATAAATGAACAACTTCCAACAGTGGATCGAGGTGTGAGTGGGGTTAGGAGAAGAATCCTATGCAAATGGTCAAGAGTCCTTATGGCTAACCAGTGATGGATTCTCCACCACTGACAATTTTTAAATCAAAATTGGATGTTTGTCTAAAAGACATGCTCTAGGAATTATTTGGGGGAAGTTGTATGGCCTGTGTTATACAAGAAGTCAGACTGGGTGCTCACAATGGTCCCTTCTGGCCTTGGAATCTATGAATAAACTGTTCTCCAAATTTGTGGATGGGAAAGAATTTCCTTGGGGCACATTGGCAGGAACTTGGCAATATTGTCACCTTTTGAAGTACTGAGTTGGGATTGCATATTAGGCTTCCATGCACTATCCTATAACACTGCAGAGGTGTGGTCCAGAACACTGGTTGGCTTTGTTCCGTCCTGTCTCTCTTTTTTTCTATATTCTCTGGTTTGTCATATGTCTCGGGAGCCTGCTGTATTTTAAATACCAAAGCAGTTGTTCATCTCGAGAAAACAACAATATTAGTTCCGTGTATTGTTAACTGCTGAGTCATGAACTAGCCTATTCCAGACTGATTAGCCTTTACTTGTGTTGGGGAAGGTTGGCCTCCATAGCAATGACTGGAACTCAGGAGACGGGAGTTCAGTTAGTCATTGCTGAGTTCCAGGCTCAGCCACTGATGCAGTGTGTGTTTAAATCAATCACTTTCTCTTTCTGGTCTCAGTTACCCATCTGTAAAATGGGGATGATAATCCTTTTTTCCATCCTTTGTCTTTTCTGTTTGAGTATGTTCTGCAGCATGGGTTGTCTTTCACTATGTGGCGGGGCTTCCAGGGATTGTTGTATCATAAATAACAATCAGAAAGCTTGATAGAACTTTCTTTTATGGTTGGAGCTGTAAATGAGTATCCTAACTAGTATGAGTGTCCTTCTGTTTAGCTCAGACACTCAGATTACCTTTTCTAGACCTGAAGAAGAGCTTTGTGAAGCTCAAGCTTGTCCCTTCCACCAACACTATTTGATCCAATAAAATATATTACCTCACCCATCTTGCCTCTCTTCTAAGCATCTGTAAAATGGGTTGTTACTCCAACTCATCTGCTCTCTCAAAATCTAATTAAAATAACCCTTATTTGTGTGGTAATAGTTCAGATCCCTTCACTCTGAGGAGAGGAGGTGAAAAACTGAAAGATCATGCTGCATGGTGGGAGTAGAGAAGGGAGAGAGTGCCACCTTCACACATTTGGAAACTCTCTTAGAATTCCCCTGCCACTGCTTTGGAGTGGCCAGGCTTTGTAGAATTTTTGGGGTGGAGCCAGGTGCAGGAAGGTTTGGAGTTAGACTATCTACTCTCTTCAGTATTCTCCCTTGTTTACCATGGAAATATTCACATGGATAGTTCACCTGGAATTAGTACTGTTTGAAGCAGCATTAATTCCTGTGAGTTCTCTTCCTGGCTGCTGTGATGACGTCACATGGGATTCTGGTAACAGCAGCACAGCTCCATTTGAAACTGTAGTGCCATCAGGAGGGTAAGCAATAGTCTAGTGATAGGCATTGATGTGGGAGTCTCTGGTGATTTTCTTATCCTGGAGCATTTGGGCAGCCATGTCCTCTTTTTATGCCACACCTGTCCACCAATTTTGTCCTCTTGAGAGAACATGTACAAGTAGATTATTCTACGTAACCCATTCAGTTTCTAGAGATAGTGTTTATGGGCTTCTCAGTATGGGAAGGCATGATCTAGATAATAGTTTCTTTTTCACCTAATCATAATAACTTGCAGTGTAGTTTTCCTCACTGTAGCTTTAATTTTCTTAACAATTGCTAACACAAAATCAGTTTTGAGAAGTATCTTCAGGAGACATCTTAGTACCAGTTTGTTTTAAAGGGCCTGGCATTTGTATACACAATAGTTGCACTCCTGATTTGTATGTATGCAAGAGATTAGGCCCCAAAAACTTGGCCCTAAGCATCTAGTGAATTGCCTGTAACAATGCCTGTGTATGTAAGGGTTCTTGTGAATATGCTTCTCAGACATCTTCAAAATGAGCTAAACAAAATACCTGAAAAATCTGAAGGGGGAATTATAAAATTCCAAAGTCCATCAAGTTCAGTAAGGTCAGTTCTCACCATTGTTTAAAGCTTTATTAGGTTTGTAAAGTTACTGTCTGCTTACCACCACTTTGATACCAACAGATGACAAGTTAAGATATTAAAAGATGGGAAATTAACTTTTTTTTAAAGCTATTTTAGAGCTATTCCTTTGGGATCATTTTTCCAGACAATATTAAAGAGGCTATAAGCAACACTTCATTGATGTTATAATATGAATTATGTGTATTTTTCCTTGCATGTCATACTTGAAGTGGTTTTCTTTTTCATTCTTTGACGAAGTTGATCTGCACTTGTATCCTTAATAATAAAAATGCCAACAAATGTAGCATTCAGACATTTAGCAGACTTCTGGCACCTCCAGTAGTGTTTCTGGATTGGTCTTAAATTTGTGACTAGGGCGGTCTATGCATATTTCTTTCTTTAATACAAAACAGTTTTCATACATTTTGAAAGTTATGTTTAAAAAAACTACCAGCGAACCATCAGAGATACAGAGGTATAGTATGTTGTACATGGACTCTTTGATAGGAAGCAGGCTATGTCTGCAGCTGCTTATTTGCTTGGTGGAAAACATGATCTGACTGTCTTGGATGAGTAACTTTTATTTGCGCTTATGAACTATTGTCTACTCGATTAGATTTCTTCATTCTATTCTGGAAAGAATGCAGTTCTTGGGATGAAATTACAGTATGAAAGGTACTGTAGAGAAAAAGATAACTTCCATATAGCTATAGATTTTAAAAAACCTGGACTTACAGATGGGTGCAGGTCTTCTAAAGTCTTTCCTGTGGTTTGAGTTTAAAAGCTGCACATGACCAGGGCATCAAGGGATGCATGTACTCTGCTTTGAATCAAGACAGTGGGCTCAAACTTTCCATGAGAAACCCATGTGCTATAATGAAGGTATACTGAACAAGGGTAGATGATGGAGTAGTAAAACACACTAGCATTAACAAACAGAACCTTTTAAAAAGTAGTTTCTCTCTTGCCATGTATAAGATACTATACTTTGGGGCATTTACTAGCTTCCAAGTTTTCCTTTTAATTCTCTACCAGAGGTTTATTTCCAAAACAAAATGTATTTTAGTGAAAACACAATGTAAGAATAACATTAGTGCAGACTTGTTTATTCATTATCTAAAGCTAATTTTCTTAATATAGAAATCAAACACTTTTGTAAATAAAGAAATTGGAGTTGGAGCTGTATTGGAAAATATAATTAACTGTAGCATTCCTTCTATACAATAGATATATTTTGCATTTGGTCTTTTATGTGAGTAATTACGAATGTTCAGGATGTTAAACAGCGACAACAAAAAGTAGCTTACATGAGGTATTGCATACGTGAAGTATTGAATACTTGCCCAGTCCTGTTCCATTTAAGTCAATGATGTTTTACCATTTTCTACAATGGGTGCAGTAATAAGCCGTGAGAGAGAGAGTGTGTGTGCGCGCGTGTGTGTGTACAATTTACTATATGCCATGTAAGGTACACTTTTCTTTCATTCTAAACATGTCCTGTGTGTGAACTATAGGGTTTCTCTTCACAGACCTGTATTCAGGGTATAGTTTTTCTTTCCTCATATGATAGAGGAACTAATACAAATATTCTAACAAATTTCTTTTGTGCTGAAACTGTCAATGCCCAATTTTGGGGGAAGAAAAGTTGGTCAAGATCAGTGGGACAATTTTTCATTCATTCAGATGTGGAGGAAGGAAAATATACTTAATGCTCCTGTCAGAAATTTTGAGTGGACAGAGTTTTAAACCATCCTCTTTCCAAAAATCCTAGCAGAGCAGCACCATCCTCCTAAGGGGAGGTATCTTGATCCTGTTGACACGTTTCTGCCACAGACTTTGTAAGGGTATAAGTAGAATCCCGTTTTGTATAAGTGCGCATGCTATCCCTAGCAAACCACCAGACTGGACAAATAATGTGCCAATGAACATCAGATTTGTGAGTGTTGAAATCTTACTAGTTTACATAAGCTACAGTGTCATAGAAAGCTGTTAGTGTTTTTCATCTTGATTCATTGAGCCAATGGGTAATATAAACTTCAGATCTCAACTTGAGATCCCAAGAAGTGGTTAGTTTTCAATGCTTGTCATATTTTTTTCTATATAAGTTATCTAGTGTGAGGAACTGACCAATCCATTAAACTTAACACATGGTGTATGCTTTACCTTTGTTTCTGTCTTCTTGAGCAAGTGGCAAGTTGGTGACTAGTATTAACTTGCAAGCTACGGTATCGCCTGAGAAGTGAGATCACAAAACATTACCCACAGAAACACCATCAAATTTAGCATCACTCACTAACTTAATGGACACACATCTTAAAATGTGCCATCAGATAACTTGAAATTTAACTCTGCCACCACTCTTTTATTTGACTCATGAACCTGCTTTTGCTATTGTGTCTTGCTATTTAAAATTAAATATAAATAGGTGCGCACACATTCCATTCGTTCACCTCCCTGGCCCCAGGGTTTTGAGATTTTAAGTAAAGGCGGCAGTATATCAGTCACCTTCTGCCTCGTCTGTCTTTGTGCTTTCTGCAGTGTAGCCCCTCATATTGAGAACAGCCTCTCAATTAATGCGTATCTAGCCTTCTCCTTCTAACTCCAGATTACTTTTTTTGGTCAGTGAATTTGTACCCATCAATGACTTCTAATTGTAAATGCTTATAGGGAAGTCCTGAACCCAAGTGAGTTTACATCAGCTCAGACCTTAAGTCTTCTGTGAATCTCAGAATAGGTCTGTCTCAGTTCTTCTGTAAAATTCCCAAAAGTATTTCTTGTGGTATTCTGCCCAGTTCTTTACATATGTTCCTAAAATAGTATTCTGAATGGAGCACTGAACTGACAAATTAGGGATGAATTTATTTGGATATGTTAGCATACTCATGAGCCTCTCTAATGATTTCTTGATTTGTGATCTTTTCGTTTGTACATTTGCCTCCCCTTTCTTGGGTGCAGTCAAACTCCTTAATCACTGTGTATCTGTTTGTATTTTTGGCAAAACACTGGGATCTATATCAATGTGATGTATTCTTTAACACATCTCATCTGTTAAACACCTTATTAAATTCTTTAAGAATTTAAATCTGAATCAGTTGGTAAGTTATTATGCATCCACTCGATCATGTGCACTTGCAGACTGTTCTTCAACCAAAGCACATGTGACTTTCTGTTCCACTAGTTCAAACTACTGAGTAGCATCTGTTATGCCTGCATGCCATTTCACATGGGTTCAATTTTGAGCCTGCCAGGTGCACCAAGCTTAGCTTTTAATCTTAATTTTGGGTGGTCAGTGACATTAAAAGAACACTAAGGTTACAAAGTCAAGTTCTCAAAAATTAGGAAATGACAGAGAATTAAGGTTATGCGTTTACCCTTTTTTATTTAAGGTTGTACTTGTCTTTTTTATTTTATTTGGTTTCAGCTGCCTTTATTAAAAATAATAATAATAATTCTCTTCAAATGTTTTCAGTCTACAGTGAGTCCACCGGGCCTGTTCTTTATGGCACTGCTTCACATAGTCACAGAAACCAGAGATAGACAAGATCTAGTTGATTTTACCATCTCCCTGCTAATGCAGTATTGTTTAGTATATGATTGATGGGAGATATTGTTTTCAGTACTATCAGTTTAACCCCACAAAAAACACTGCAGTAAATGCAGTAAGACCATTTTATTTTTAAATTGGTGAAGATTTTTTTTGAAGAAACATTTTCATTAGTGAGATTTTTAGTGGGACTGTGCTGACTGCTTAGGGACAAAAAGTGGAAATAAAGTGTGGGCGGGTGGGTCGTTCCTGTACCGAAATTAGATGCGGGAAGTTTTCAACATGATTAGAGTTAAACCAAGCTCCTTTCATATGTCACTCATAATTTCCTTTGCCATCTTTGCTCATTATCTGTCAAAAAGACTTTTATTTTAAGCAAGGGTAACTCACTTTTCTCTGTTCTCCTCGTCCTACTTGGTTCTTCAATTACATGATACTAAATTAGGTTCCTAAATGTCATTAATATAAAAAAGTAATAAATGCAGGATTATTATTTAACTGCAGAATTGAACAAAAGAAATCGAGCAGTGAAGGAAAAAGTTTTTTGTTCTTTTCTTTATCCTCCAACACCTTCTGGTGCAAGGGGTCCACCAGTTTCTGCTATTTATTTCAGTCTTGTGCTCATCTGTTCACGCTTCTGAGTGTCACATTGAGGAATATGACTTCTTTCTCTATTTTGTGTAACGTTTCTTCACCCTCTTTTTCTGGGTTGTGTTCATATTATCAGTTGCTGTGGAAGCCGTGTGGGTGGCATCCTTAAGTCATGCCCTAAATATGACCTCCATCCTCTTACCATATTTGATACTTTAGATCGATTTGCTCTTCTTAGAAATTCTGACATTGCAAGAAACTCTTTGCAATCAGCTCTGAAGATCTTCCACAGGCATTTACTTTGGAATGAGGGTCACCAAATGAAATTAATAGGCAGCAAGTTTAAAACAAACAAAAGGAAGTATTTCTTCACACAGTGCACTCAACCAGTGGCACTCTTTGCCAGAGGATATTGTGAAGGCCAAGACTATAACAGGGTTCAAAAAAGAACTAGATAAGTTCATGGAGGATAGGTCCATCATTAGCCAAGATGGGCAGGGATGATGTCCCTAGCCTCTGTTTGCCAGAAGCTGGGAATGGGTTATAGGGTATGCATCACTTGATTATTACCTGTTCTGTTCATTCGCTCTGGGGAACCTGGCATGGGCCGCTGTCGGAAGGCAGGATACTGGGCTGGTGGATCTTTGGTCTGACATAGTGTGGCTGTTCTTATGAGTTGATTTTTATCAATCTCTGTTGTAGATTTCTTACTCTGCTTCATAAGGGAGGACTGATTTTATGCCAGTGTTAAAAATTCTTGGTGTCAGTGCCAGACACTTTTTATTTTTCTAAATCTTTTCAAGTTTATGCAAGTTGTTTGCTGCTTTTGCTATTTGTTGCTTGACATGTAGCATGGGGTCACCATCATTGCACATTTCACTCCATAGATAGGCAAAAGGACTTTTTCTTCGTTTATTCTAATGGTTACTTTTGGGACAGTGATAGCCATATATTTTGTTTTTGCCTTGTTGATGAACAAACCAACTTGTTTTGCTGTTTCTTTTCTTCCTTTTAAGTGATGTATTGAACTAAGCAGGACAATGAGGTCATCCAATTGTGTTTTATTATTTGTCCATAAAATTCCTCTGTTGCCTTCTGTAGTTACTTTCTTCATAACGTGGTCAATGACCAATTCAGACAAGAGTAGAGACCTACCTTGCCTTACTACAGCTGTCATTTCAGACCATTGACTCAAGTGTTGCTGTCTACCACTGCACATTTGGCATTATCTTGTAGATCCTTGATTTTTCTAATTATGTTTGCTGGTATTCCATGATATGTCATAATTCTCCAGGGACTTCACTACAAAATACTTTGAATAATAGTAAAGTAAATACTGAAAACTGGTCAAATAAATTAGTTCTTACATAATTTATTCCAGGAGGGGTGAAAATAAGCATTTTCCTTGTGTGACAGCCCCATTAGTCTGTGCTTTTAGAATAATTTGTTTCCATACCTCTATGTATTCTCCATTCTTTAAAGATACTGTTGGCACAATTTTCTCAGTCTTGTTGTGCCACTTAGAGTTGAGTGAAAGCTTTGGGAGCTTCCAAGTTTGTCTTGCATTTTGTTGATTTTCTTTTGTATGTTTGTTTGTTGTGTGTTTTGGATCATCCAAGGCACTTGTAATTTTTCTTGTTTCCTTTGGCATTAGTTCATTATCTATTGCTGTCATAATAAGAACTGTGTCTCTGTGGTTGTCTGATCTTATTTCTCACTTCTACGATGACATGGCTAGCATGTGTTTGATTCTGGAGCAAGGAGTCAGTTTTGTTTCTCAGTGCAAAACAACGTGGTTCAAAGTTAAGGAAGCTTCTTAGAGCTTTGCTCCTTTCTTGGAGGTGGGAGGGGGGGAAGATGTCTCTTGGTCAAGTTTTGATAGTTTTGTTTTTCTTCATTTGGGCTTATTCTCTTTCACCATTTATTGAATTGGGGAGGAACATTATCTTCTTTTAAGAAAAACAAAACAAAATCTCTAGATTTATGCTGAAAATATTAAGAAAATCCTGTGGGAACTTCAAAGAAGCAGAATTACAGATAAATAATTTTTCCCTTTCCCTGTTCCCCAATATAGAATGTTTGAGAGTGGCCAAAACAATTTTAGTGATCTTGAAATTCAGTTAAGTGCTTGAGTGCTGAGCTAGTAACCCTAATTTTATGTGCCTGAATGAGGAACCCAATATGTACATATTGAGGAATGAGTTAAGTACATTTTTCCTTCAGCATAGTAAAGGGTGGCATATATTTTGCTGTTGGGAGAGCTTGAAAGATGAGGGGATGTATTGGGTAGTGTCAGGCTTACTTAGTCTGTGAGTAATTTGGCTTCCAGGTATGATTTACTTCATGAATGTAGATTATGATGAAAATATGAAGGGCATGCATGTCAGTCTTCTTTTCTAGATGACTGAAATCCTATATAGTGACTGTCTGCTAGTGGTAATTTTAGTAGTTTCCAAAAGAAATTATTCTTGCTTTTTTTTAAAAAAAAAGAAAGTAAAAAATCTACATCCTATAGCTGCTTGCATAAGCTTCTGATACGATTGCAAATGATATGCTTTGATCTGTGATCTCTGGAGATTTACAGAATTAACTTTTAATTCAGCAAGCTTTTAAATGAGTGCTGTAGATGTGCTCTTTTTTTATATCGGGGATGGGTATTTGATGCCTTTATATGGAAAATTTCCCTCAAATCCATGAGGAGACAGCTCTATCATGGTCTCATATTCTAACCTATATGTACTAATTCCCCAAAAGCCTCTCCCCTGCATCTACCTTTTTAACTTGGTCAAAAGATGCTAAACAATTACAGTTAGTGCCAGCCATTCTCAACATTTTCATTAAAGGAGCTGTTCAAAGGCTATTTTTATAATCGCAAAAAATGCACACAGAGTTAGATTACCATTTTGGCCTTAAACTTAACTTGCTTTTATTTTATTACTTCACTAGTAGTACAACATTAAAGTGGATAAAACAGATTTAGAATATGGTTGGTATTCTCTAGTAGATTTATTTCATTGATAATTATTGATTTTGAAAAAATACTTCATATCTAGAAATGGTATATTTGGTAGTTTCTTTCAATAGGTTTATTTCTTCCTTAGGATGTTGTTTTCCTTATTGCCACTTCCCTATTCAGGGTTGGCAGTTTTTATAGCCTTCCTCCAAAACTCATCACTGCACACCTGGCTGTCTCTCTAAGGTTCACCAAATACTTGGCCTCCCTGTTTGTTGTCTTTTATCCACGATCATTGCAAGGGCCATCTTACCAATATAACCCTTTCGGGTCTCTACTAGACATGTTCATACCAACATAGCGTATCCTGCCTCAACGTGTCTTCAATTGGGGCAACTCTCATTAGGTCCCTCACAGCCTCAATTTTTTCCTAACTCAGTGTGTCCAACCATTTGACCATCTCAACATCTTCATTTCTGTTGAGGAGAGCATATTGATTTCTTTTCTTGTGGCTGGCCAAATCTGTCTATACATTGGGATGGGCTGACTTACAGGTTTATACACTTTACCTTTTAACTTTATTAGCGTCGTCTTTGTCACAGAGAACTGGGGTCAGCTTCCGCCATTTGCACTAAGCAGCTTTGGTACAATGCCAGGCATCACTCATGAAGACACCATTGATTGCAGCCATTGATCCTAGGTATTTAAATTCTTTCACTCTTTTAGATCTGTAATAGCCTTTTATGGTGATTTCTCCTCCCTTGGTTATCATAGCCTCAGTCTTACCAATGTTTGCTCTAAGTCCCATGGGTTCAAAACTGTATTGCCACTGTTCAAAGCTGGTTTGTAGGGTCTCACAGTCTTCTGCACATATCACTAAATTTTTTAATAGGCAGCAAGTTTAAAAGGAAGTATTTCTTCACACAACGCACAGTCAACATGTGGAACTCCTTGCCAGAGGATATTGTGAAGGCCAAGACTATTAACAGGTTCAAAAAAAGAACTAGATAAATTCATGAAGGATAGGTCCATCAATGTCTATTAGCCAGGATGGCCAGGGATGGTGTCCCTAGCCTCTGTTTGCCAGAAGCTGGGAATGAGTGACAGGGAATGGATCACTTGATTATTACCTGTTCTGTTCATTCCCTCTGAGACACCTGGCATTGGCCACTGTTGGAAGACAGGTTACTGGGCTAGATGGATCTTTTGGTCTGACCTAGTATGGCTGTTCTTCTGTTCTTAAAGCTTTTCTAATAAGGTATCAGTCTAAATATAAACTCTCCAGAGACCCATGCCCTGTTAGTGAAGTCATCTAATAAATACCGTGCCCAGTAAATACAATATGGCATGTGAACTCAAGTCTCATTGGCACAGATTGCATAGTCCTACTGGAAGTTCTATATTCCTTTGCAAATGAAGCATCTGAAACATGCTGCCAGAATGACAGTATGCAAACTGTTACTTCGTTGTTGGTCACGTACTATAAAGGATCTCACTATGGCCCCAGTCCTGTCTTTAGAATTTCTTAGGAATAAGTACATTTATCATTACATCTCTAAGACTTAGTTCCTTCTTCTTCATTCCTCACTTTAAGAAAAAAAGATAATATACACATACCCCTTTTCTTTATACTTACATCAAATTAAGCTTGAATGGTATAGTAGTTGTGAAGGCAGTTGGGATTTGAAAGAGAAATTATTGGAATAAGTTTAAACTCAAAATTATATTCAGCTATTAAAATGTGTTACATTAAAACAAGACTTCCAGTGCATAACCCTGGCGGCCTTCTGTGACAGCACTCTTTCATTCACTCATGGCTTTTCCTTTGATTAAGTAAATATAATCCTTCTGGCCTCGGTATAAAGAGAGAAGCTGTGCTAAATTAACCATGGCACAGTAAAACATATTTGGTGACTTTTCTTGAAGAGGCTGCAGCAAAGGCTGCAACTGGTAACTCTGCAATAATTTCTCTCTCTTTCTCTCAAGGAAAAAAAAGAGGTGGTTGTAGGGAGGCAAGAAAAATAGTGATGGAATTAATCAGCAATTTCCTGGCAGGAAATCTTTTTGAAAAGTAATAACTTTGGTTGACTAATGCAAGTAATACTAAGGTTTGCTGTTTTAACAGTTTCGCAGCTGAATAAGTATATGGACTCCTCTAGTTCTAAAATTTACTATTTAAAACTTCTGAGTGGTTTTTGGGCATTCATTCAGCTGAAGAGTAACCAAGGATAGGTAGGGTTTTTTTTATTAATCGTTATGGTTTCTGATAACTGTCCTTATTGGTTCATTGTGGCAAACCTGTCTTGATGCTGAGCAGTTATTACTATTCCTGTTTCTTGATGCAGACTTCAGCCAATATTTTAAAATATCATTTGAGCTCGACCATTCATTTGAGGAGAGAGGAAAGGAAACTGTACCCCTTTTTTTAACTTTTAACACAAAATATTGTGATGGTTGTAGGTGACTGGATCATGTTGTATTGCCTTAATTGAGAAATAACATAATAAGCCACACTCTATGCTGACACAAGGTATTAGCTGGTAGGTAGTGTAAATGTAAGGTATTTCTCCCAGTTATAGTTCTCCTCATACCTGGAAGAATGTATTCATTTGTGATGATCCTATATGGATGTTTCACCTATTATACATTATATCAGATTTACAATGTTTAAAGACTTGGCATCTGATGTGTACTTAATATTCTTGAAGTTTCATCATCAGTGGTGAAATAGAAATAATAGACCAAAACCTGTTTTGTTACATGGGTGTGACCATGATTGATCTCAGTGAGATTTGCACCCATGTAACTAAGAGCAAGATTTTGGCCCAGTGGGAACACCTCCTGAGACCTGGTCTCTTCCTTCTTTTTCCCTATCCCCTCTTTAAATTCAGCGATCTTGACTTTTTTTCGCTGCCTTCTCAAGACGAACTTAATATGCAGAGATGTGAGAGTACCAGCAAAAGTTGTCCTCTTCCATATGTAACTTTGGGTCAATCAAAACAGCAGTGGAAAATGTCCAGACGCTATGGGTACTTCAGAATCCTGGACCCTTTTATGAAACTGCGTAGAAGTCACAAAGACACACTAATTCCAAAGCAGTATCTCTATTTTTGTACATATACAAAGTAGTGTCAAAAGAAGGTGGAGATGGCTTATTTTTCATCTTTACTGCTTCTTATAATTGCCTTTATGTCTCCTTGCCCCCAAACTTCACCGTTCAAACTGCAAAAAAACCAAAGCGGAATGTCTTCATTTGTATCAGCTTAGTTTTTATCTCCTCCTACACTGAGAGCTTTGGGGTTCGTATGGGTCATGGGACTTATTTCTACCTTGACCCTCTTTTCTCAGTGGTCCTAATATAATGATGCCATTCTTCTCTTGATGGTGAACTTTGTTCTCCTGGTAATGGGGGCATAGTGTGGGAATCTTGTAGTGCATCGCATCAGCAAAATGGGAATAGGCAGTTTCGCACTTATTTGTGGCTGTGTATTCTGAATACAGTACATGAAAACTTCTTATAAACTTGTCATTCCACTTTGGTTTCTGCTGACCTTTTTAATTGGTTGGGATTGTTTGCTTTATGATCTCACTAATGGTTTGAGATGGAATTGCAGATCCTTTGTGCACTCTGGAATGCCCAGTATTCTTTTATGTAATACTTCATTACATTGCCAACTTTTCCTACCTTATTGTGAGTCTCATGGTATTTGGTGCTTTTGAAAAGCTTCTAGAGTTATTTGATCATGTGAGAATCTTTTATTTTATTTTGTTAGTTTCTAGTCCTCTTGGTTGTGGAGAAAAGCTTGATAATGTGCACCTTAAAAGCCTTGAAACCCAGAGAAGTTTGTTTTTGGCTTAACAACCATAAGAGTTTTTATGATTTTGGGGGCCTGATTCATTATTTTTGAATACTTGTGATTGGCAATAGTGATTCTGTTGCTTTGTATTCCAACAGTTCAAAATTATGTGACTGTCTTTTTTCACTAATAAGATTTATACTATAAAATCAAAAGCCTTGTTTATTTTTCTAAAACCCCCAAATTAAGTTAATTTAGGCTTAATCTGGGCCAGTTCTTCATGTAAATGCTTAAGTAGGATTTAGGTGCCTAATATTAGGCACTGAAGTTTGAAACTGTGGCAATAGTACGTTACTCTGATAATTGTAGTTTTAAGAGAAGGGTTAATATTTATAAAATAACCGAAAATGGTTGTGACTTGTGACTTTCTCCCTGATGTCATTTGTCAATTTTGTCTTCCAATGACTTTTTGAAAACTGATCTACAGTCAGAAAGCCCACTAATGCCACTGGGATTTCTAGGTGCAGATTGGACTTAATTTTCAAAAGTGTATGTAATTTTATCATTGAGGAAAAATGAGAGAGTAATAGGTGCACACAGGCACTGTGCAGGCTTCCCTCCCCACAGAACCTGAGGCTTGTCCTTCAAAACCCCTGCTATCCCAGTACTAAATTCTCATAAGACTGCTAATTGTACCAAGTTGTGTGGTGGTTTTGTTTTGTGGGCAGATGCCCACTAGGGACTACAAGGGAGATCACAAGTCTTATTTTTACTTATGACCTCAGTTGGGATTCAAAATTCTGAGCTTTATAAGTAAATGGCTAGTGCATTGCAGCACAGTGTGCCTCATAGCCTTCACCCTGGTGAATAGGTCTAGTTGTCCGGGCCAGGCCAGACTACAGATGATGAGACTCCTCAGAGTCTGGGAATCTGTGTGGAGTTTAATTTCTCCAATAAAGTTTTATTTTAAAACAAGAATATCCTTAACCACAGTCTCCCTGGTAAGTGTATCCTGGCGATTGAAAGTATTAAGGAGAATTGCTGTGTTTGCTTGTGGGTTGTAATCAAATCATGATGGAAACTATGCCAGCAACATTAACTCTAAAATGTGCAGGCCTAATAGATGTACTTATATTTTGATTTAGCTGAAGCCCACGATAAAATAACCTCTAAAATGGGGTGAAACCCGGACCCTCTTTGATGTTAGTTTTGCTTTTCTGTCACTAGTTTGCTCTCTTTGGAGGAGGGGAGTGCAGGAGAATGTGAGAGGTTTGTATGGCTCTCGTTTCCATTAATGAAAGGGTGTCCATGTGAAGCGTGAGGTATGTTAATAATCCTAGTTAAATTTAGCTTGTTATTGTATGTTCAGATGTCATTACATGGCCTTTTAGTGAGAGATTTTATTTAATGTTTTCTCCCCTATTGTCCCCATCACATCCTGTCATATTGGTAAATTTTTTACCTAGGAATGCGTAGACCAGCATCTGGTTTTCAGAGAAGTCTGTTTTTACCTAATTTTTCCATCTGGTGACCGTTTTGGCCGAAAAGCTTGTCGGTTGCATCATATTTGTTGGTCCAATAAAAAGTATCTTATTATTTTACCTTATACATCTGGGCTGACTCAGACTAAGGCATAGGAGAAGTGGTTTGTCCCTGGTCAGTCAGTGGCAGAGTCAGGATCAAAAACTGGGAACATGGATCACAAGTATTTTTGGTCTAAGCACTAAACCACATGGCTTTGCAGATGTCATTAGGATAATTCTTTATAAGGAGTATCTGTTGTTTTCCAAAGGACTTTATTCATTCACTTGCCCTTTTTATAGGATGAATGCTATAGACCTTAAAGAAACTCAAGGTGTTAAGCTTTAAAACTTCTGCTTTATAAGCAGTCGGGCCCATTAAATCATTCATAGTGACAATGCAGTGAAAAAGAAAAATAGCACATCTATTAAAACATCCTGAAGTACAGTACGCTATGTATTGGAAGCAACTTTTCCTTTTCTAATGATACCTTTGTTCATTTTCCTCATGATTTCCATTAGCACCGGATTAATACTGTAGGGTGGTAGGTCTGCCTGCTGAATGCTTCACAGCCTGTGATGTGATTTCACTCATTTAGACACTTAAACATTGCCTTCAAAGTCATCCTTATGCTTTTGAAAAGTATAATAAAACCCAGCAGTATTTTGAATCCTCTCATCACAATTGGTGTGAGCCAGATGAAGATGTGGTACACCAAATACCCATGTGCATAAGTTAGAGGTTTCCTGAGGAGTTCTATAATAAACTTAATTTTTGTATTATATTCTGTCTGCTACATTTCCTTCCAGTTCATATAATTGATAGTATAAATGCTTTCCCAACTAAATTAGCTATGTTTACCATCACAATCTCAGTGCATCTTTTTTAATCAAACACATAATAAAGTGCTAAATAAAGGCATTCCCACCTGCATCAAACTCTTGTTGTTCTGTGTAGGGTATTTTGTAATTTACTTACCCAGGAAGACTCATGTCAGATGTACATCTGGTTTTCAACCAGGTCCTGCTTTTTATCCAATTTTCCAGCTGGGTTGATGAAGACATAAGGAGGTCAAATGACTTCCTCAAGGTCACATAGTGATTCAGCATCTCAGCTGGGATTAGAACCAGGCTGCTGTAACCATTGGACCACACAAACTCTGTATTCTAAACTCCTCTACAGGGGGTGAACAAGTTAGTAGTCTATCTGCATGGTATTCTGCAAGCTAACTGCAAACTTCCCTTCCTACTGCTTATAGTTTTGCATGTGCTACAGTAATGTCACATAAAGAACTTTATTCCCATTACAACAGTCACAGCCTCGTTCAGTCCTGTTCTTGGAGAAGATTCAAGTCTGTTGTGATCAGATCCCATGTGCTGCTAAGCTCCTGGGATCTGGGTGTAGTTAATGTCAGTGTTTCTGCTCCAGGTCACTCAGGCGCCCTCTCTAGGTGCAGACCCTGTGGAACCCCGCAATCCTGCCACCTAGACTCTGGAACCAGTGTCTCAATCCTCCCAACCCCCAGAATTGTATAGGCATGTTCCTTCTGTGTTCCTTTTCTGTTCCTTCCTTTTATGGCTAACTTAGAACAATGCTTCCTCAGCTCTTGTCCCCTAGCGCCCCTACTCTACTTGCGCTACACTGATGACATCTTCATCTGGACCCATGGGAAGGAGGCCCTTGAGGAATTCTACCAGGATTTCAACAATTTCCATCCCACCATCAACCTCAGCCTGGACCAGTCAACATAAGAGATCTACTTCCTGGACGCTACTGTGCAAATAAGTGATGATCACATAAACACCACCCTATTCCGGAAACCTACTGACCGCTGTACTTACCTACATGCCTCCAGCTTTCATCCAGACCACATCACATGATCCATTGTCTACAGCCAAGCTCTAAGATACAACCACATTTGCTCCAGTCCCTCAGAGACAAACACGTACAGGATCTCTATCAAACGTTCTTAAAACTACAATACCCACCTAGGGAAGTGAAGAAACAGATTGACAGAGCCAGAAGGGTACCCAGAAGTCACCTACTACAGGACAGGTCCAACAAAGAAAGTAACAGAATGCCACTAGCCATCACCTACAGCCCCCAACTAAAACCTCTCCAGCACATCATCAAGGATCTACAAGCTATCCTGAAGGATGACCCAACACTCTCACAGACCTCGCTTACCGACAGCCCCCCAACCTGAAGCAAATACCAGCAACTACACACCACGCAACAGAAATACTAACTCAGAAACCAATCCCTGCAACAAACTGCGTTGCCTACTCTGTTCAAGGGACACCATCATAGGACCTAACCACATCAGCCACACCATCAGGGGCTCATTCACCTGCACATCTACCATATGATATATGCCATCATGTGCTAGCAGTGCCCCTCTGCCATTACTTTGGACAAACCAAACAATCTCTATGCAAATGAATAAATGGACACAAATCAGACCTCAAGAATTGTAACATTCAAAAACCAGTAGGAGAGCACTTCAGTCTCCCTGGACACTCAATAACAGACTTAACAGCGGCAATTCTTCAACCAAAAAAACCTTCAAAAACAGACTCCAATGAGAAACTGCAGAACTCTAGTTAATTTGCAACTTGATACCATCAAATTAGTCCTGAATAGACTGGGAGTGGCTGGGTCACTACAAAAAATAATTTTCTCTCTGTTACTCAGACCTTCTTGTCAACTGTTGGAAATGGGCCACATCCACCCTAATTGAATTGGCCTCGTTAGTTCTGACCCCCCACTCAGTAAGGCAACTCCCATCTTTTCATATGCTATGTATTTATACCTACCTACTGTATTTTCCACTCCATGTGTCTGATGAAGTGGGTTGTAGCCCACGAAAGCTTATGCCCAAATAAATTTGTTAGTCTCTAAGGTGCCACAAGGACTCCTTGTTGTTTTTGCTGATGCAGACTAACACGGCTACCCCTCTGAAACCTGTCCTCCTCTTGGGTCTCTTGTTTCAGGTGATGAAATGGCTTCCTTTGGCTTGGAGAAACAATCTCTGTGTCTGTCAAGCAGAGAAAGCTGCAGCTTTCCCATCTATGTAAGTGAATCAGAGAGAGTTCCAGCTCCCTTCTCGCAAATGAGGTTTTTGGTGAAGAGTCCATTCAAAGGAAAGGCCCAGCTGGCAAAAACCCATTGTTCAAGGATGAGAGAGCCAATTAATGTTAATGCTAATGGCCCTTGATTGCTTTTTCACCACTTTCTAGACATAGCTTCCTCATTATGTTTCAAGTTCCTGCTACAAAATGGATGATCTAATTCTCAGTGACTGTTGTGCTTACAAATAGCATTAATAAAACCACATATAGTGCATAACTGGACACAGAGATATTCAAACTGTCACAGCAGTCATGACATTGTAGCTAGTGAAAGACAGTCATCTTAACCAATTACAAATGACGTGATTTGGTTTGTGTCAGTACATCATGTTTTCTGCTGTTCCAACCTTGTATTTGCAGCCACGAGTACTAGACTACCTTAGCGTATGTCTATCAGTGCATTCTGACTAGCTGTCCCATAGTGCACTAGCCACTGCCAAAGAATATAGGCGTTTGGTTTTTTTTCCAACCAACTCCTAATCCCAGTAGGATTATGACACCAGCTGTGGCTGTTCTGCAGCACCCAGTATTAGTCTATCTTGACAATGGTGTGAATGCTTTGTCTAGGAAAAGGAAGTGCTGCTGGGAATCTTAAACTGGCCTGTGTCTTCTGATTATTACAGCGCAAAAATCTCAGTGGGCCCAGCTTGTATGTTGGGGCGTCACATAAGTGTGGAAGCAGACAGCTATGATAGGACTGAAAAAGAAAGGAGGTATATTTTTCAGTTAATGCTCTGAATATGCTTTTGCTAAGTGGTACAGTGTACAGGTTCCATATTCAGGCTGCCATTAACTTTCTTTTTCAGTGTGCTTGTATGAACCTACAACCTGCTTATTATCATTCTGGCTTGCAAAAATATTTTCTTTATCTTCTTTTGGCTATTTATTTTCTCATGTCATTTTCTTTTCAACAACTTCATAGGTCTATCTCTTGAATCCAACTATCTCAGAATTCCAGTTGTGTGATTACTGGTCCTTGTGGTCTAAGAATTCATAATGCACATATTGAGGAATTTTTATTTCAGCCTCTGAGCCATCTGTGGTGCTGCCGCCAGCTGTCAAATGTATCTTGCAAATTCCCTTTTCCCACTCCCGGGCAAAGAAATTGTTTTCTTTGTTCAAAAACAGTGGTATTTGAAATAACTTCCTGGAAGCTAGAACAATGGAATGTCACACAATAAAATGGACAGTGCTGGTAATATCAAATACTGTTGTGAAACTGAATATTAAAAAAAAATTGTAATAATAATACTGACACTTATACAGTGTCTTTCTGTAGAAAATAGCTTCAGATAACAGCTAAAATAATAGGTCATCCTCTGCACAGTCAATTGCCAAAGAGATGGAGGACTCAGAATAATGAGTGACCTGTTATAAAGGGTGATTGCTGTTAGTTCACACAGGAGTTACTTTCTGCTCTAGCTTAGGGAGAAGCAGATGTTGACATGCTGGTCTTAAGGAGAAGTTTTGTTTTTCTTTTGAAGATGCCTGAAAATGTAGAAAAATTAAAAGGGCCCTTGATAACATCTTTCTAAAATGGACAGCAACCAGATGCACAATGTTGTTTGTCCTGAAATGTAGAAGGTCAGATGTCTAACCCAAGATCCTAACCACATGTACAATCTGTAATGTCCTCTTCTCCTCTTCCAAGGGAGCAGACTTCTTGCTAAGATTGATGAGACCTGTAGGAAAAGGTAAGCACTCTGTGCTTCTCATTCTACTTCATATTTGGATTTCAGTATTTTTTTTTTTTATCCTGACACAGCAGAGTTTAGAACTGTGCCTTGGTTCATTCCAAAGAAAAATGCCTAGACATTAATCAAGCAGTATCTCTCCCTCAACACAAAATGTGACAAAAGAAGAATCTTGAATGTGGTCTGAACTCTTAAATGTTATCTGGGAAGGACAAACGCTCTGAGAAACGGATTACCCTATCATTTCCTTTGAAGTAGCACAAAAAGGCAAACCACTTCCAAAGCAACTGTTGCTTTGGTGGTTTAGTTGAGCATACTTCCAGGAAAGGTTCTCTTATCTCCAGTCTGTTAAAAACTCATCAGACCAGAGGTCAGGTTGACTCCTGGGTAGAAATGGAAATGGCCTCTATAAATCTGTAATTCCATCCGTTTGTTTTCTAATCATGAGTGTGGACACATTAATCATTAGGTGCAGTTTTTGGCTGATAAATTCTGAAGGCTGTAATATAGTATTCATCATTTTTTATTCGTCTTAAAAACTCTTCTTTTCCCCAGTCTAATTCAGCTCATTTATATTACTTTTGAGAGCTTGCTAGTATGGATTTTTGGAGCTACTTGCATAAGAATGGGAATCTTTTTCCTCCTTCTAAAATGGATTTCTGAGAGAGCAGCTCCAGTAATCCCTGTACTCATTCTGCTGGTGTTCTGTACCGTTGATGTTACCCAGTTCAGTTTTTTTATTTTTGTTTATAACTAATTCTTAAAAAGCGTATCCTGTGCCTTAAGTATCTTTTGACATAATTAAAAGTGCAGTGACATAAAAGATAAAGCACCTTTTAGATACTTCCCCTCATCCCCTACCCAGAGATAAAAATCAAACCTACAGTACTCTGTCTTCACCTAGACATATCATCCCTTGTTATTGCTCCTCCCTTCTCAAAAAGCCTTAATAAAGAGATAACATTTGAAGCATGTCCTGAAGCTCAACATGCATCCGATGAAATGAGCTGTAGCTCACAAAAGCTTATGCTCAAATATATTGGTTAGTCTCTAAGGTGCCACTAGTACTCCTTTTCTTTTTAACAGATTTAGAGTATTTCAGACTGGGGCTGGAGGGAGGGAACTGTAATAAAAATAAAAAAAAACCCAAGAAACAAACCCCCCCCCCCCCCAAAAAAAAAGAAAAAAAACCTCTTGTTGGAAATTATTGAGAATCTGTATTCTTGGTTCATCTGTGCAGCACCCCTTTGCAGAGAAACTCGTTTCTTCTGATTGTCCAACTGCCTGTCAGTCTCTTGTGAAGAGAGAAGAACCCAAGAATAAGGCTTACTGGGCCAACTCTCGGGAACCCCTGGAGAAAAATTCACTTTTCATCCCAACTTCCAAAAAATGTTTCACAGCGAATATTCATACAACACCACTAAAATGCAGTTGTCTCAGGGATGGGTGAGCACAGTCTCACTGAAGGTTTGTCTATACAAACAGCGACAAGCTGGGGTGTAAATCTACTCTGCACTAGCCTTCTGCATGCTGTCTGGACCGTGGTGTTGTGCACTAAAATGTCCATAGTGTGTCTTGATCTGTCTCGCTTCAGAACAGGGTAGATCAGAGTGCTTTATGGAACTTTTAGTGAACCTCAAGAGGGTCCATATGGACACTTTGTGTGAGGAAGGCTTGTTCAGGGTAGATTTACAACCCAGCTTGCTATGACCTAAATGTGTAAACAAGACCTGATGCACAACATGTATAGCAAACACCTATTTGTGGCAAAACCCAAACAAAGCTATGGACTGTTAAGACTACACCGAGCATAGATACCTCTTGAGGTCTTGCCTGAAAGATGTTCACACAGTAAACTGCATGGTGTTTTACTTATCTACTTCCATAAGGATGAAACTCTGATCTTTGAGTCTTTGGTCCTGTCAGTATCTAGACCTGTAATTCTAGGGAATTTGAGTTTTTTGGACCTGATATTAATACCACTCAGACATCCCATCTTTCAAGAAATGTTTGGACTAATGCAAAAAATAACACTGAAGACAGTGTTGATGGAAGATTGCTGGTTTAGAATTCTAATAAAGAATGATAAATGTAACATCTAACTTTGTGCATCAACAAGGATACAATATATAAATTTAAATATATGCATTGGCTTGCTCGCAGTGAAGGACCGTTGGAGGATCTGACCATTAGATGAATTCTTTGGAGGTTGGAGGAGAAAGAGGTTTCTTGGATTAATCCAACACCTATTTTTAAAAAATTGAAAAACATTAATAGTAGAAAATTAGTATGTGGGTTCTTTTTATAAGTTTTCCCTACTTTTTTTCTTTCTCCTGCAAACAGTTATAAGTGGAAATTCTATATGTAATTTTTGAATATATATATAATAAAATTCAAAACTTAATTTTAATTAAAAAAAAAATCCTACTCCACTGTAACAAGAAAAACAGTGGTGTTCATTAGTGAGTATGATATTGGTGCACTTTATGGGTGGTTGGCATGAAGCTGATCCACTGCATCTGAGGCATCCCTCAAAAGCCTACCATGGTTTATTGCTACATTGAGCCAATTGCTTCAAGGATATTCTTGAAGTGACTGAAGTAAACCTCCAGGATGAAGAAGAATCATTTATAGCAGTACAAAGTGTATTGCTTGGGTGGTGTTCTTAATGTAATCGTATATGTTTATTTAGACCAGGGGCGGGCAAACTTTTTGGCCTGAGGGTCGCATCAGGTTTCGAAAATTGTATGGAGGGCCGGTTAGGGGAGGGTGACGTGGCCCGGCCCCCACACCCCGCTTCTCGCCCCCTGACAGCCCCCTCCCCCGGGACTCCTGCCCCATCCAACCCCCCCTGTTCTCTGACAGCCACTCCCCCGGGACCCCTGCTCCATCCAACCACCCCTTCCCCTGACCGCCCCCGGAACCCCTGCCCGCCCCCCACTGCCCTATCCAACCCCTCCCCGATCCTTCCTGACTGTCCCCCCGGGACCTCTGCCCCCATTCAACCCCCCTGTTCTCTGCCTTCTGACTGCCCTGACCCCTATCCACCCCCCGACTACCCCTCTGAACTCCCCTGCCCTCTATCCAACCCGCCCTGCTCCCTGCCCCTATACCGCACGGCACAGAGCACCGGGTCAGGCTGGGCTCTGCAGCTGCACTGCCCCAGGAGCTCGCAGCCCCGCCGCGCCGCCTGGAGCATTGTGCTGGCAGCGCAGTGAGCTGAGGAACAGCGGGGGAGCAGTTGGGGGTGAGCCTCCCAGGCCGGGCAGGAGGGTCCTGCGGGCCGTAGTTTGCTCACCTCTGATTTAGACTGAACATTAGGCAATACTTGCTCATGGTATGATGATGTTGGTGAACAGTCTCCCAGAAAAAGTAGAATTCTGTCCCTTGAGGAACTTAAAAATAGATTGGCTTAAGCTGCAGTGTATGTTCTGGAGGGAATACCCTGCATTGGCTGGATGATCTAATGGGTGTCATCTTTTTATAAATATATATGCAGAATGTCTTCATATTTAATCACGTGCCATAATGGTAACTGTACAAAACGTGGCACATCTTTTTAACACACCAATTTCGTTGTTAAACAACTTTTAAGATCCACAATCCATTTTACTTCCCAGAAGCAAGGTTTCATGGTAGGCCGGAGTGTTCAGTAATATCATTCTTGTCTCTCTTGTAGTATGATGCCCAAGTGGAAAAAAAAGTTTTAAGGCTTTCCAAAGACGCTTTAGTTGTAGTTTGTGTACTGACAATTTATCTTGTTGGTATCAACATCGGTAATGGCCTTCTAAGCAAGAACAATACTTTTAGATTAATTCTGAAATATTTTTTTTACATGGTTATAGAAGGTGGTAAATTCAGAAGCAACTTAGTGACTTAAGATCACAAGTCCCATTAGAAGTCTCCTCCTTGCCCCCTTAGGAAAGGGAAACCATGGGTGACCTTCACCTGACACCCTAACACGTGGTCTTTAAAGGCCTCCATATCTTAATTTATGCATCTTCGATCCCCCTCGCTAGTCCTTCATATATCCTCCCACATGTGCGTACAAACTTCAAGACAGCAGTTCTCAAACTGTAGGGTGGGCCTCCCAGGGGAGGCACGGGAATGTGTTAAGGGAGGCAGGAGCTATGTGTGGTTTTTTTTGTTTGTTTGTTTTTTTTAAAGAGCTCTGGCTGTCAGTCCCATGTGGCTGGGGCTTGTGCAGAAGGGTTGAGAACACCTGGGAGGCGGGGATAAAGGAGACAACCAGAATTCCACCTTTCCGGGGCCAACAGCCAGAGCCCCGTCATCTGGGCTCGGGCTGTCCTCCCCCGCTCCCCCTCAGTTCCTCACCAGGAGGCGGTTCAGGCTCTCCTTCCTGCACCCCCCCACCCCCAATCACTCATTTGCAGGTGGCGGGGCTCTGGCTGTCAACCCCAGGGTGGCAGCAGCAGCACAGAAGTAAGGGTGGCAATGGGGAATTCGGTCTGCTGTGAAAAATTATATTGATGAATATCACTTTTCACGTTGCCACCCTTACTTCTGTGCTGCTGCTGGCACGGCGCTGCTTTCAGAGCTGGGTGGCAATAGATGTACTGGGGGGGGCGGGAGCATAAATTACTACAGACACAAAGAAGTCAAATAAGTTTGAGAACCACTGCTTTTAAGAGAGGCTGGTAGAGATCTTCATAATATGGTGGTACTTATTTCTTATCTGCTTTGATGAGCAATGAAGTGGTTGACATGATGATATTAAAGTATCACACTTGCTAAGTGAGCATCCATTAAAATGCATGGGGCAGTTTACACCATGGAGCTATTGTTTCAAACTCTCTGCAAATTTGGGCAGACCTCTCTTTATAAATTACATTTGTTTCGTGTTTTGAAGCTTTCTCTATGTCTGTAATAGCTAAAGACTTTGGAACAGCGGTACTCTGGACAAGTACCGCTTCTCAGGCCTCTCCCCATCCTGAGGAACACTGATGTAGCCCAAGTCATCTTATTCACTTGGAGCAAGTAAGTAGATGCTTACTAAGGAATCAAATGTGACTAAAACCCGTTACCATCAAAGGTGTAATGCAAGGTCAGTGGGATCTCCAGGTGGCAGTGTAAGTTGGGAGGGTGCAGCTTGTGCACCCAATGGTGGAACAGTTCCATTAGTACCTAGAGAGACTTGGAAGGACCCAAACCAATCTGAGGAGGCTAGACGCATCGCTAGCCTGAAGCAGTTCGCTTGGGGAGCACAAGGACTGCTGTTGTGCCCAGCCTTATGTCGGTGCATAAAGTGCCTCTTCTGCCCATTTCTCACTCACTTGCAATCATTCAAGTTTGCATACGATTGTCAGGCTAATAGCAGTTAAACGTAAATCATAGTGGTAATAACCACAAGCAATACTCTTTCCTAAAGAAGGGTATCTGATATGCACAGCATTATTAATTTTGGTAATAGAGTATTTGTTTACTTATGGAAGATGTGCATATTCTGTTTCTCGGTGACCATTGCACTGAGATGCTATGGTGATAGCTTTTTGGCTACTGGGATGCAGTGGAATTTGAATTGATTATTTTTTTTCACCATTTAAAGGTTGATCAATATGAAAAGCAAATGTGCTCATATTTTTACGTATACATTTTTAATCCATTTTGTCAGTCAATGAAACTGCAGAGATCAGGATGGCAGACCTTCTCTTTTATGTTTAAAAACAACGAGGAGTCCTGTGGCACCTTAAAGACTAACAGATTTATTTGGGCATAAGCTTTCGTGGGTAAAAAAAAAAAAAAATCACCTCTTCAGATGCATGGAGTGTATGGATGTTTATCCATGCATCTGAAGAAGTGGGTTTTTGACCACAGACTAACACGGCTATCCCTCTGATACTTTTATGTTTAATCATTCTGGAACTGTGTTTAATGACAGAAAAATCTGAAGACATTTTCAGGCATTCTTGGAGTAGTTTTGTGGCCACGCTTTTACCCATTCTGTGTGGTCACTCAATTCAAGAATGATAGGTGTGCAGCTGAGGCCCTCTAGTGTAACAGTTGAGCATATCTTTACTCAGGCAGATACCCATTTAAGAAATTTATTTCAAATGCAGTCATTCTAAGGCCCTCTGGTCAAGGGACCACCTTGTCCTACAATGTGTCTGATGACCTATTAAGAGAGACAAGGCAGGTGAGGTAATGTTTATTTATTGGACCAACTTCTGTTAGTGAGAGAGTCAAACTTTTGAGTTCTTCTTGACATCTGGGTGACTTACTCTGAATGTCACAGCTAAATACAAGATGGAACAGATTGTTTAACAGATGGTTAATACATTTTCCAAGGGACCATTCAAAGTGAAGTGGTTAGTTAGCCCCCAGTCGGAGGAGGGAAAGGAAGGAATGGGGAGCTGCTGGCAGAGGGGCCGGGGGTTGTGTCAGTGGGTTTATATACATTGTTGTAATAAGCCATAAATCCAGTCTCTCTATTCAGTCCATAATTTTTAGTGTCTAGCAAAGGTATGAATTTAACTTTAATATAAGGTCCCAGGCTTATCTTTTAAATGTGTTGTGCAGGTTTTCTTTGAGGTTGAGTACTAATAGGTTGGATGTAGAGAGATCACTTTGTGATCTCTCCATATATATATCCACAGATAATACGGTGTTTTTGTCTTTTATCATTTTCCTGTGTGAATTCATTTGAGAGCATAGTGATTATCAGGTTTCATCCCTGCAGTTGCTGTTTGAGTATTTAGTGCACTGTTTGAGGTAAACCACATGTTTTTATAGGCATGGGAAGGAGCAAATTGATCTTGAAAGGTGCGTTGTGTGGGGTGTCGATCATTGTAGCAGTGGAGATAAGTCTATAGGTTTTGCATCTGTTGTTCTGGCAGAGTCTGGTGCCCCTTTGAGATGGTGTGTCCTGGTCTGTGGGGAGCTTGTTTCTGATGATGAACTTGGAGAGGTTGGGGGTTGTTTGAAGGCCAGAAGAGGGGGTTCAGGAAAGATTTCTTTCAGGATGGGGTCTCCATTGAGTATGGGTTGTCATTGTTTGATGATACCCTGTTTGGGTTCCAGTGTGGGATGGTAGGTGACAACTAAGGGTAGGCGGTTGAAGGGGGGTTTATTCCTTGTATTGAAGCCGGTTCTCTCAGGGTATTTGGGTGACCTGTTCCATGGTGCGATCTACTTTTCTGTGGATCATCCTTGTTTGGTAAAGGTGATTTTGAATGTGTTACAGTGTATATCCTGGTCTTTCTCCTTGGAGCATATTCTGTGGTATCTGAGTGCCTGGCTGAAGATAAGATTTCTTGGGTAGCTGTTCATTGCTGAAGCAGATCGTGGTGTCCAGGAAGTTGATGCTGGTATGTGAGTGTTCCAGAGAGAGTTTAATGGATAGGTGGTGGTGGTTGAAGTTGTGGTGAAAATCTATGAAGGAGTTTGTCATCTGTTCAGAGGATGAAAATATCTATGTAGCTCAGGTACATGGTGCGTTTGTCTGCTTTGTAAGATAGATTACCATTCACACCATATCCCTACCTCACTGTGAAACCTTCTACCTGACTGTGAAATCTTCTACCTGCTACTTCATTCTCAGTGTTTTGCTTGATAAATCACTGGTCATCCAAAGACCCCTTCTCTAAAGATATAAACATTTTTAAGCTCTGTTAGAATGAAAGAAGATTTTTAATAGCTTTTATTATGCGTTTTATTATGAGAGCTTAGGAACGACTAGCACACTGAAAATGTGAAGAAACTACTTTTTCAACTATCAACTACATAATGCTAAGTTTTAGTAGTCATATTCCTTGTGTTTATCCCAGGAATGACTAGGAGGGACCTGGTATCCTTACATTGATCAAGCTCTTCGCCCTTGGTGTTCAGGTGGTAGCATTGCTTTCAGAACTGCATTCGTGTATTCGCTACCTTGCACCATTATTAAAAATAAAAATTAAATTAGTGAATCTGAAAGACTTTTGCATGTGGGCCTTGCCCTCTAAATTTAAGGGCCTAACTCTGGTGGTGTCTGTTTATAAACAAGTGTCTGTTGCACCATTATAAAGACTTCATAAATTTAAAATTCCTGTCACACCCAGTAAAGGTAAACATTTTTGCTGGAACTACTTGGGAGACTGAGAATATTCATACATAAAGGAATTTAAATAGCTAGTGCTCTTCTGTTTCCTTTGTTACTAATGAAGATGTCTCTAACAAACCACAGTGTTTTCTTACTCTGTCTGCAATGAAATTTTAAATTTTTATTTATGATGTCCATCTGTTGCTGTGGAACTGCTATGTGACTTCACTGGTTTAAAACTGTTATTAGCAACATCTAAGTGTGTATCTTAAACAAGAGGCTCACCTTGACAATCAGCCAACCTGGGACATGCTGGTTTTGTTTTTTTGTTTTTTTTAAAATCATGGACAGGCCCTGAAATGTGGATATTTGTTTGGTTTTTGTTTTCATCTAAAGTCTAGAACAGGGGTTCTCAAACTGGGGGTCGGGACCCCTCAGGGGGTCACGAGGTTTTACATGGGGGCTCGCTAGCTGTCAGCCTCTATTCCAAACCCTGCTTTGCATCCAGCATTTATAATGGTGTTAAATATATAAGAAAGTGTTTTAATTTATATGGGGGGAGGGGGGAGGGTCGCACTCAGAGGCTTGCTATGTGAAAGGGGACACCAGTACAAAAGTTTGAGAACTACTGGTCTAGAAAGTTTGAGTGGCCAAACAGTGTGAGAATTTATTCAAAATAAAAATAAATAAATTATCGGAATCTGGAAGACTTGCATCTGGGTCTTGCCCTCTAAATTTAAGGGCCTAACTCTGATGGTATCTCTTTATAAACAAGTATCTGTGCAGAGGGCTAGCGAAGAGCAATCTGTTTATCATTCTGATGTTTTTCATGGTTTTTGACCAGACAGTTGTGGAGTGTGTGTGTGTGTGTGTGTGTGAGAGAGAGATATTCTTTTTTACTGGAGGGAAGGCAATAAGAGTCTATTAAAGCTGTCACAGTAATTGGTAACTCTCTTGGGGTGCAAGCACATGTTGGAGTGACTACTTTAAGTTTCACTATTATATCCACGGAGAAAAATTGCACAAAACAAGGATCAGTTTTAATGCAGTTATTTTTATTTTTTAAAGGTGAGGTGAGTGTGCTACATACCGTTTTATAGGCACGTAAACTATGCTGTATCCTGCAGATTCCTGACAAGTTCAACACCGTAGTGTATGGGTGCCGTAGAACATTTGTTCAAATTAAATCTGTCCAGGGAGGCTGGCAGCAGCACTAGTCTATTTTGTTGCAAGTGAGATTAGTGTGCTAGTTCATTTTCAGTTCCTTGTGGGATAATACTGTTAATAATATGTGGGATAATATTGCACAGAATTCAGTACAATTTGTCATTGATGTCAGCCTCTCCTTAAGGGGATATTGATGGCTAAGGCAAGATGGAGAATTTGTACTTTGAATACTGAGGATTTATAAATGGCACTTAATATACGAGGTACATACTACAGTATTATAACCTTATCCCCTTTCTGGAAATGGAGTACTCTAGTTATCTGCGTCTCAAGTAATTGCAGTGATCACTGTGTTTTTTCCTGCCCTCTGTGCTACCAGCTTAGAAAATATGCTGTCTCTCACTCCAGTTGGAGGAGTGTGCTAGTACTGTTACTGAAGGAGTAATGTTTTTTATTCCCCTCTTGTCAGGCTAACCATTTTGATACACCTTGTGTACCACCTCCATTAAACCTGGGGGAATTCCGTCTTCCAGCCACTTGAATTTATTTCATTGGTACATTTTGGAGGTAAATTCTAAAGTAGAGTTGGTAATACCATGTAGGAGGAACTGTCTCTGGCCAAGGGCAATTATATGAAGGGGTGATTAAGAGTTCGCGGGGGTGGGGAGTGCACAGCATTCAGAACAAATCCTTCAGTCTGAGTATTAAGAATATGAGAATCAAAAGATTAAGGAATTAATCTAGCTTCAAGTAGAATATGGGAATGAGCTGCAAGATGGAGTAATTAGCTGACTTTCTGGATGCTGCTATATACCCGACTTCTCCTGGCATTATCTTTGTTTTTCCTCGCCCTCTCCCCAATATAATTGCCCTAGCTCAGACACCGTCCTATTATACACCTACTTTATCCCAGCAAGCTTGCTTTGCACCTCTTGCTTGTGTTCCCTACCCTAGCTGATCAACTATTTACCTTCCCCTCCTACCTCTACCCTCACTGATGCTTGTGATATGCTCCAGAATGTTCTGAATACTAGTTTTTTGGTGACTGAAACTCCCCCCCCCCCACCTTTGGTGAAGAATTAGTGCTGCTGTTAGATGTGAAAGATAAACTGGCTGAGGAAATCTGGTGACATCAACTAAACTACAACTAGGAAGCAGCAAACAAACGTAACTGAACAATATGAAAAAATATATTTTGGTTTTGCTTATTTAAACTTTGCCTCAGATTGGGAAAGAGATTTGCAAGCTCCTTATGAAGCCTAAACTTTGCAAGTGTGGAGGATGGTGTGGAAAAAAAATTGCCCTGATGCAAATAATCCCCGCTCACAAAAACTTCATCAGATGAGAAGGAATAGCTCAATTAGAGTAGCAGTGTAACAAAAGGAAATCAAATCATCGGTGTCCATAACTTACATACTTATTTGCGATTTTTTTAAAAAGGAAATGGGTACAGAATGTTGTTTTATTTTGCAGCTTTTCAAGGATTTTATGCATAGCATTTGAGGTATTGCAGGGTTTGCAATATATGAACAAACATGGAATGGTCCACCGAGCACTCTCCCCTCACAATATTCTCCTGGATCGAGAGGTAAGGCTACTGGAATATCCTATTAAGCAATCAAAGTTAGTGCCACGTTGTACATTTTGGGGCCTGGCCAGTGAGAAATAGCGTGGGATCCTTCTGGATGAAATTTTTCTATAATTGAGACATTTTTACAGTCAAAACAACAAGTGTTCTCAAAATGTATAGAATTTCAGATGTGTTTACAGCTTTGTCTCTTTTTTCCACATCTCCCAGCCCAGGCTTTTTACCCTTTGTCTTTTTTTTTTTCTTTTTTTTAAAGGAAGTTGTACAATTGTGACTTTTTTTTTGTATTGGCATTCCTAGACCTTCTTGACTACCGCTGTAGGATAATTTAACCTTTAAGTGTAGTTGTGGGTAATGCTGCGTATATCTCCTCCCCTCTCTCTCTCTCGCGAACAGAATTTAGTATTTGCTTTTTAAATGGTGGTTTATTTGTTTCATAATCTAAGTGGATCAGTACAATCCCAAATTCTGATCATTCTCTCTCATCTGTCACAGATTTTCTAGTTTGCAGAAAGGAATATAGATGCCATGCACAAAAAGCAAGAAAAACATAAGGATGTAGTCAGAGCAGTCACATCAGTGCACTGAAACTAAGGAGCCTAATTGTGCTTTTTTTTTTAAACTCCTCTTTAAAGGAGCCAGATAGTAATGCGGCTACCAGTATCTCTCATCTCAAATCCTACCTTTGCAATAAAGTGGGAAAGGGAACAAGCAGAAACACTTTTGTTGTTCTGTTTCCTTGCTTTGGGTAAATGACATGTATTTCAATTTGGTGAAAACTGAGTTAATAGAAAATGAAATCCCTGAGGAACAAAAATACTCAGGATTTTAAGATGATATTAAAGACTTAAAATAGATGACAGGAGACGGGGAGCTGGAGAGAGCAGTTACATGGACTGTTAAAGGGTTGATTTCCACCCCCCGCCCCTTAAATTGCTTAAAAACCTGATGTGTTGTAGTCTTCACCCAGACATCAAAGCCATTTGGGTGCAGCCTAACTTGTGACCATGGTAAAATGAGAGTTTGTATGTCAGGCTTGGGCCTGCAGTTATTTCTTTATAACTAAATAACCCCGGAAAACCTGGCTTTATATTGGGAGTGTTAATGTAACCTTCTCTAAAGCAGCACAGATGTCACTGCTCTGACTTCAGAGAGGAAGGAACTGTGGTAATGTATAGGGGTAATATGCAGAAAATGTTCTTCTAACATCATTATGGATGGGAGACGAATGAAAAGGAATGAGTTAGTGCTTGAGAGGAGGCTGGTAATGAAAGTTAGGTATGGAATTAATGGGAAGGGAGGAAGGAGAGGGACTGAATAAATGAAGTGATAAATGGAATGAGGGAGAAGAGAAGAAAGAATGCACTCAGATTTTTAAACCTGAGTAGAAGTAGTTGGGAAAAAATGTGGTTTGGATGCAAGAAGAAAAGAATGAAGGAACATTGCTTATGACTGCACAGAAAGAAAGGAAACTTAGCTTAATATTCTTTTAGTGTGGTGTGCATTTTATTTCCCACACAAGTAAAGGCTCTCATTAATTTTCAGTAAAGTTTTGTCTGCATATAGGAATCGGGACCTGAGAAGCTAGGTTTTGTATTTTTTAAAAACACTTGGGACACATAGAAAATGTCAGTCTCCAGCTCTTTCTGACACTCATCAGGTTGCTAGCACAATTTAAAAGAATTTATATATTTTTAATTTTTTCTGTGGCTTATGTAATATGTAGAGTTCCATTGCTAATATATTTTTTGTTTTATAGGGACATATTAAATTGGCTAAATTTGGACTATACCACATGACAGCTCATGGTGTTGATGTTGATTTTCCTATAGGGTAAGGATACATACATGCAAGATAGACATCTTAGGCATTGTATATTTGATAGTAAATTGTTGGGCGCACGCATTGAAATGTATGAAAGCTTGCAAGGAAAGATTAAACATTAGTTAAAGGGAAATATTCCCTTGGAACTTTTTTTAATCTGTAACTCTGTGTGCTTCGTACTTTTGGGTGAGTGAATAAATAATTCATTTTGAAGAAAATGTTTTTGAGTCACTTCAACCACCTCAGTTGTCATTGGTTCCTGGAGTCTGAGGTGCTAAACATGGCTGGGCCTGTTGCATTAACATGGTTGGGAACCAGGGATCTGCAGCTTGGAGATCCAATCTAGGAGTGGTTTGACCACAGGATTCTATCCAATGAGAGGTGCAGGAAACCACCCCTGTCAGCTGAGGGGATACTCTTCGGAGGGACTAAAAGGAGTTAAGATGCAGTTCTCTCTGTAACTGTGACACCTAATAAGAGTCAAAGAGGAAATGGGTACATATATGGATAACAAGAATATCCAGATAATACAATTACAAAGTTTTGGCTTAACCTAACAACTAATTATTAGAGGTTAGATTTATGTTTGTGGAGACAGATTATACCACATATGCCTTCTGTGGGATTCTTACACACTTTCCTCTGAAACATCTGTTGGTGGCCACTTTCAGACACAGTGGCCCTCTGGTCTGATCCACTGTGGCAGTAGTTATATTCCTTTGTAGAAGTTGTTAATGTGACATCTACTTTCAGCCCCCAGATAGTATAATTATGAGCCTGGTATGCAGGCCAGACACAGGAAATGGGTAGAAAATGAATAACAAAACTTTTACAAAATCAGAGTACACCAAGAAATGCAAATACATAAAAGAGAATGAAATTAAATAATACTTACAAACACCCATTCAAGTTATAGCTGAATGCAACATGCTTAAATTTATTCATTTGGGGTGTCCAACCTGAGATGCCTGAATGGGATCACATTGGGGTGTCTAACTGTAATAGAAACAATGTAGGTAACTATAATTAAGGAATTTTTTTCACCCACAGTTTCATCATTTTTTTTTCAAACACAGAGTTTAAAAAAAAGTTAATTAACAATACAATTTTAAACTTTAGCCTTTTGAGAGTAACTGTGATGGCAAGGCAAATCTCACATAATTTCACCACCATTTAGCCAAATACTTTAACAATAAACCAGTTGGTCAGCTTAAATAAACCGCAATTTCTAGTTCTAAAAGTGTCCTTAGATATTAAGATTTAAGTTACTTTTAACTTGCCTAAAATTTATGTTTTGATCATCTGTAAATTTATTTTGGTCCATTTTTATTTTTTTCCATGTTACTTGATCACTTCATTTTTCTGGGTAATGTTTCATGTATTGATGTGCCCATGAGTGAGAAAAAGATATCTTGATGTTGTCCACTATTAGTTCTCCTTCCCCAATAAGTAGTGGTCCTCTGCTTTTCCTTATCTTTCTCTTACTCCTAATATATGAATATAACTTCTTTTATGCCCCTTGGTATGTGTAATTCATTTTGTGTCTTAGCTTTTCTTTGTCCCAACATACTGGCATTATTCTTTTGGACTCATCTTTAGCAATTTGTCTATGGTCCTCTACCTTCAGATTTGCAACCAATTCCTCTTTGCGTGAGGAGGGCTGCCCCCCTGGTTGCTTCTTCCGTGTTCACATTCCAAGAACCTATTGTTTCAAAATCTTTTGTAGTTCCCTGTAAGTGAGAGAACGGTTTCTTCAACTTCTGAATTATATTGGTCCTCAAAGTTTTATGGTCTCATTCTCTGTTGCCCCCTTGTTTTTTCCCCTTTGTCCTTATTAGTAACTTCCTCTATATGTATCTCTTTTTGTACACACAAAATGAAATTGTTTCGCTTCTGTAGTCAGGCTTCTTTTGACGCCTTGTAATCTTTGGGACATTTTTTAACTAACAATGGACCTTTGGCTTCTGCAGCTACATACATCAGCAGCTATGGCCTCTCTACCCCAAAAAGTTGACTTCTCAGTTTTAAGTATTGTACTATCTATGGCTGATTCATACTGAACAAGCTTTAAATGGAAAAAAATTAAGATGAGTTGTTGAGGCCATTGTTGTTTTTTATTTGGTTTATTTTCCATCTGTTGCTAAATTAACTTAAAAGTTGTTTGATGGCTATGAACTAAATATTGGGAATGATATAACATTATAAAGAAATCAACAAGGAAGAACACATACTGAAAAAGCACTTGTAATATTAGGTTAAATACAAGCATATGGTAAAGTTTAATGAACATTTTCTGTGTTGTGTAGGACACTTTTTTTTTTAAATGTTGCTACCATTCACTCCTCACAAAAAACACTTGTATAAAGGAAAAAATGGATTTTTCATATAGTAGATATTACAGTAGCTCTGTCTGCACAGTTTGACCTACTATGCTTTCTGGGCATTCTAAGTTGCTGTGCACTTTTAGTGAGTTTGCTTTTATCCAGTTTTTTTTCAGTACAAGAACTTATTTTGACTAGTGTAATTGACAAATGTCTTAATGTACAAATTCTTGTTGCATTGTTATAGGTACCCATCATACCTGGCACCTGAAGTAATTGCACAGGGATTTGTCAAACCTAGTGACCACACTCAGTGTGAGAAGCTGCTGCCCTCTGGCCCTAAATCAGACGTGTGGTCTCTTGGTATTATATTATTTGAGCTTTGTGTGGTATGTTACTGAATAATTCTTGTGTGTTTTTATTATATGACACTTAGTGAAGAATTTTGTATACATGTGTTTTCACTTCGTACCTATGTCAACTCAAGAAAAGCTGTTTTGCAAGTAATGGTTAAATTAACAATAACTATTCAGTGGATACTAACGATGCTTACTATTAGAGCATATCACTGGGAAAACTCATCCTGTTACCAAAGCATTGAGTTCCTGTAGGGTGTCATGGATTTAAACAGAAGGTGTTGCCTGTTGGCTCGGTGACTTCAGATAAATTCCAGCTACTTAGTTTTCACTAACTATACATGATAAACTGGACTTCTTTATCACAAAGATGATGATGTACTATTATTCAGACAGTAAAAATGTTTGTCTTTAATCTTATTACATTAAACAGAATTTAAGTTATCTGAATTGCATTGTCAGGGCAGTGGAATCCAATGGTTAGAACAAGCCATTGGAAATCAGGAATCTTAGCTTCGGTTTCCTGCTTTGCTAACTTGCTCTGTGACCTCAGACAAGTTATTTAACCTCTTTGAATTGCTTCCTCCTGTGTAAAATTGGAATAACATTAGTTGAAAGCCACTACATTAGAGCAAACTATGACTATTTGTCATAGACATTAAAAACTAAATCTTAATTGTAGTTGTTCATAGTGATGTGAAAGATTACACAATATTTCCATGGTAATGTGTGTGGTTTTTAAAATCCTATTCTTTTTGAGTTAAAGAAAAAAATCAAATACATTAAGAAAGCTCATTCACCTCCCTGAATTTACTTCCTGTTTTAAAAAACAGCAACCCCAAAAGGTAAACAAACAAAAATAAACCTTACAGTCATGATAGTGGAATGGTAGCTTTGCTATAGTTAAGGTTGAGAGTTGCTTACCGTCTGACAGCTAACTTTTCTAAGAACTCTAAAATCTACATGCTGACTCTGATTTTCTTTATATATACCTAAAGTTGCACTGGGCATGTATTTGTGACAGATTGACATTTAACTGTTGACATAATTTTCTATTCCATTTAGGGTAGAAAACTGTTCCAGAGCTTGGATATAGCTGAAAAACTAAAACTTCTGCTTACATTAGGTGAGTGACCTAAATGTAAGTACAGGGTTCAGTGTTGGTCTTCCTAACTTCCCAAATAAGTCTGTAACTAGGGCGATAAGTAAGCTCAGGATTCACAGGCCTAAGATAAATTAATTTTGGAGATGCAATTTTGGAAAGATCATGGGCATCTAGCAGCTTCACTTGAGCTGGTATAGGGGAGCAGCAGCAACTGCGTGCCAGATATGCACAGCAAAGGAGCATTGTGCTTGTAGTGTGTTGAATGAGTGGTGAATGGTGGGGTAGAGGAGGAGTTGCTGAGAGGAGCCAGTTCTGATGGTTATTTGTTACTTGGTATGAACAAGTCAAGAACACGGTCTCTGTGCCAAAGATATAAGTATGCAAGACACTAAACAGATAAAGGATTGAATGGAAAGATAACTGTTCAGGCAGTGACAGGCATGTCTTGCTAGTTCCAGATTCTTTTTCTTATAGTCCTTCTTTTTTTTAATTTATCAACAGTGCTGTAGACATGGAGGTGTAAGCGTGATTTGAATGAGACGAGGCTCGTAGAAAGACTAGCAGTTTTTGAAATGCCATTCAAGCTTCTTTAAAAAGAAAGACCTGCTGCAAAGTAGTGCTGCGACAGACTGGCCTGGGAACGATCAAGTGTGAGGGAAAATAGGCAGGTCCTCAAATTGAGACCTGAGGACGCATGTTAAATTGGTCTAAAGCTGACTGCAGTACCTGTAAGGTTAACTACTGTTAACGCAAATATGCTTTTTCTTCAACAAATTGTTTTCTTTCGAAATCTCTCACTATTTTGAATAGTTATTAGATCACAAAATAAAACCCATGGAAGCTGTCACTGTTTGAGAATGCACCTGTATTCCTCTTCACCATGGTCCACTCCAAGAGAGCCTAGTCAGGTCTCTATCCTTTACCTGTCTTTGAGCTGGGTTTTAAGACAGCCCAGGTCCCTGTCTTACACTGATATCCCCAGCAAGTCAATTTGTCTAAAGGCCAGCACCTGTGCTTTGCTTTCTCCCTGAGGATTATGAACAGTGTATTGTGGGCAGTGACAAGTTACCACACTGTTCTTTCTAAATAAGCACATTTATTCTTAAGGTGAAAGTATTATGAAGAAAGCATAATAAAAACAATACACAGACTAAACACACACTAAATATATCAGGAGGCACCTGGCAGTCTTATGGAGCTCAAGGAGGCCGAAGACTGTCCAATTCTTCCTCAAGGATCCGGGCCCCCATTGGACAGCAGGTCCTGTTGGTGTGTAGGATCAGAAGGAAGGTCCTGAGTCAGTTTAAACACAGCCGTTTTATGCCAAAAGCCTGTTGGTCTCCAGAAAACCCAATCTGAGCCAGTATATGCAAGCCTCCCCAGGCCATGGTTTCTCTCTGGAGGTGTTTACAGACTAAGTGATTCACCTTAACCACCCTCCCATACACATACTGTCTATGGTTCCCAGAAGAGTTGTGGTAAACCTCACACAGTGGAGGGGATTCATGGGATATTTCATGGGATTCCTGTTTTTAAAGGAAAAAAACCTAGAAATTGTAAAGCTCTCAGATGCTATTATGATGAGCCATCATAAAGCCAACGAGGAGTCCAGTGGCACCTTAAAGACTAACAGATTGATTTGGGCATAAGCTTTTGTGGGTAAAAAACCCACTTCTTTAGATGCTTATGCCCAAATCAATCTGTTAGTCTTTAAGGTGCCAACAGACTCCTCGTTGTTTTTGTGGATACAGACTAACACGGCTATCCTGCTGATACTTGAGATAAAGCCAATCAGTAAAATAAATACTTTAAGAAATTGGGAGGAGAGGAAACTTTCTTTGTGTCTTTTTAAACAGTAACACTTTTTCACTATAACCTTTCTTCTTCCTACTGTTCTATTTTATAGGCTGCATGGATGACATTGTAATCGTATTAGCTGAAGAACATGGTTGTCTGGACATTATTAAGGTTGGTGAACTAGTCTACTCATCAGTGTTTTCTTAACTGAAATTATTTGTTTTGTACATTTTATGGGATACTTTTTTCTTCTTTGCTGAAGTGAATTCAGTCCAAAAGATTTGTTACTTATTTGATTACTTTGATTTCCATAGTATTTTTTTACTATAGTGACAGTTTAGACTTTAGATGCTGAAATACGTAGGGCCATCACTATTCAGAAGACCTCCATCCTTTCCCAAAATTACTGACAAGCCAAATAAAATGTAGACAATACTTTTCAGACTCTCATGATACATTAGTAGAAGACCCAGTCTTCAAGTGATGCAGATTTTTAAAATCTGGTTTTGGTGTTGTAATGACTGGTGGGCTAATCCGCGATGCTGTAATAATTCTATTGGTATATAATTACACAGCTGAGTCCAGATTTTCAAAAGCAACTAGTGACTGTGGGTGGCTCAGTTTTGGGGTGTCTGGACTGAAAAACTATAAAGGGGTGGAATGATTTTTTTTCAAGGGGCGAGAATGCCCCATGTTTTGAGGCTTCTGAAATTGGACACCCAAAATTACTAGTCAGTTTTGAAAATCTTGGCTTTAATATATTAATTCTGACTTCTAGAACATTTTGTCCAAACTAAAAACTATACTCATGACAGAGTAGCTAAAGCCTTAATAAATATGTAGTTCCATTGACTTCAGTAAAACTACTTACATACTTAAAGTTTTATGTATGCTTATGTGGCTTGCTGGATCAGTGTAGTAGTAATCAATTGTTGACTACTATTTTTTTCACCTTTTATGTTCTAGGAGCTTCCTGAAAATGCCATAGCTCTACTGAAGAAATTCCTTACATTTCAACCTTCCAAAAGGTAAATAGTCAATCCAGACTTACAGGAAATTGAATACTTCTGCTGGGCCTAAAGCAATTAACTAGATGAATCTGAACTGCATTCAGTATTAATATTGACATGAGTTACATAAAAGTGCGTGCATGTGTGCTCATCCATATAGTAATGCATCAACTTATTACTTGTGTACTACTTTCCATCATCATTTAACATTTCTTTTATATGTGTTGGAATAATATATTGTGAGTAAAAAGTGAAAGTATACTGTTAGATTAAACCAGAATTAGAGCACCTGTTGCTGTAATTTTTCCAAACAGGCTTGTGTTTTCCCAGCCCATGACTAAACAGAACAGTACCAAAAATGACCATCCAATAGAGCTGTTTACCATATATGATTGTTTCTTTTAAACTCCAAGAAAAAATATTTGGAACAATTGCATTGCAGGATGAAGCGCAGTGGGTAATTAATCAGAACTGAGACTAATCAACTTTGTTTGGGGAACAGGGGAAATATGCACATTTATGATGCTTGATGTCTAAAAATGAGTTATTTGAATCAGGACTCCAGATTATTTTTATTTTAATAAAAAGTAAAAGACGAGCTTTATTTGTTTAAAAAGGAAAGATTGAATCTTGGTGTTTGGAAGTAAACTATTTAGTCACTTTTAAGTTGACAGGTTTTCCCTCTTTGGAAATTTGAGGTGTTTATTGTAGCTGTACCATAACCAACATGATTGGTAGCATTCTTGGTCTCAGTATATTAGAAAGAAGAGGTGGGTGAGGTAATAACTTTTACTGGGCCAACTTCTGTTGGAGAAAGAGACACAAACTTTCACAGAGCTTACACAGAGCTCTTCTTCAGGTGATCTGAAAAAGAGCTCTGTGTAAACTTGAAAGTTTGTGTGTCTCATCAACAGAAATTGGTCCAATAAATGATACTATCTCATCCACATTGTTTCTAATGTGCACTGGCATGAGTGACCTCTCTTTTAAAAAAACATTTTAAGTAAAGCATAGAGCTACTCACTAACCAAAGGTGAAAAAAGTCTCATTTATGACCAAAAGAACACTGGAATGTCTCATTGCGTTACCTTTGTTAATTAGTTTATATCTTCAGTAAAGACAGAATAGCCTAACTTTGGTTGAGAATGAGAATGCTTGATCATAGATAGGCTGTAAGATGTAGAATATACAGAATTATTGTAAATAAAATGGCTCACAGTGAACTGATTACCATATGAAGCTTTACATTTTGATTTGATTAACAAGAACGTTTCTTTAGTGATATGAGAGTCCACGATCTTACCACTTTTGATTTTTTTATATTAGCTAGATTTTTTTAAAAGGGCTTTACTTTTTTTTTCTTACTGTTCTTTTTTCCACTTTTTAAAATGCTTTACTCAAGGCCAACTCCAGACCAGTTACTGTGTGACAATGTGTTCAGTGAAGTGGCCTCTGTATACCCTCCCTTCCACAAACCTGCCAGTCTGTTCTCCTCCTCTTTGAGATGTGCTAATTTAACTCTTCCAGAGGACATCACTCAGCTGTGTAAAGGTAAAAGTGGGTAGCAGGGATGGGGTGTGGCAGAGAGAAAAGGGAAATAAATAAAATGTTGCCTGTAGAGGACAGAACATGAAGGAATTCATTTTTTTTTTCTGCTTACAGATTGCTAAAGTATTAATATTACATTCTTGTAGCAAGATCTTATTGTTTCCTAATGATTAGTGAGTAGTATTAAGGGCTTATGTGTCTGTGGGGACACTAGAGGACAGAGAGAAGGTGTCTCTGATCTGTGTTCTTTGTTCACTTTATGCATCATCCTCTATAATAGTCACCTATTCATTGTCCTTGATCTGCAGGGTGAGGTTTTTTATGACGTTTTTCAGCATGGTTCTGAGGTGCTGATTATTTTTTTTTTTTTCATATTACTGTGTCGTCATTTGCAGACGGGGCTCCTTGGACATATCATGTGAAGGTTGGCTGTAGCTCCATTATTAAAATTTACATAGGTAGCAGGTGTTGGAAGTAGTGGAAATTAGAGGCTGTTGGCAATTGTTATAAAGCACAATCTGTGTGGGAGAGGCAACATTTATAAAAGTCTATGTTAAAACTTTGCACTTACCCGACAGTATGTTCAAAAGAGATGGGATTTTCTTTTACCCTTGTTTGAAATCCCCACATGAGTGAATGGGCTGCCATTACCCTTTCCGATAAGCTCAGAAGTTTCTTTTTATTTTGGATATTCTTGTTTATTAATATTGTGAAGCTAAAGTTACAATTGTTAAAATTGAAGCTGAAGCCAGTACCAGCATGTGTGTGCTGCATGTAATATTTTGGTAAATTGAGGCTTTTAAATGTGAATCACTGGTTCAATGGTTGCTGTTTACTCTTAGCTCTTTGTATTGTAGAAAAGAAATAAATTTTATATTATGGGTAAAATAAGCAAAAAACACACTTTCACTCAGTGTACTTATCTGACTTGTTCAGTTTTCTGGCACCAAATCAAACTGCAGACATTCTTTCACTTTTTTTTTCGAATGCAAGACAACCCTATAGTGTGTCCAGCTGCCTTTGTCTTCCCATGAGCCTTGCTTTAGGATATTGCAATGGGAAGATCACTTTTCTTCTAACTCTGCAGTAGGCCATATGACCCTTCAAATCTAATCTCTTTCTAACTAAAATGTGTTTAGAATGATTATGAAAAATATGAACTGCTTAAAAAGCTGTAATTCATTTTAATTTGGCTTTTGTTAATAGATGAAGACTCTGACTACCTAGCAGAAAGATCGATTGAAGAGGTGTATTATCTCTGGTGTTTGGCTGGAGGAGACTTGGAGAAAGAACTTGTCAACAAGGAAATCATTCGATCAAAACCACCCATCTGCACGCTCCCCAAGTAAGGAAAGGAAAACACTTCTGGGGATGGAAACATGAGGAAAGGGGTGGACAGAGAAGTGTAATGTTTCAAAAAAAAAAAGTGTTTTTAGAAGTTCCAACTTCTTAGTTTCAGAGAGCAATTTGAAAACAACATCCTGAGCAATAGTAAAAGCCTCAACACTTCCCCATATAAGCTACTATCATTCACTGTTATCCCACTTGATTTTACACCACCCACCCACACTTAATATTGCTTCTGAAAAATTTGCAGGAGTGTCTGGAAGGTTCAAAATACAAATTATCAACAGGCTATAAGATTCCATTTCTTAATCACATGATCCATTTCCAGTATACCATAACACTAAATTATGCTACATTACTCAGTACAAAAAGCTGCATATTTAGTTACTATACAATATAGTAAATTAAAATAAAAACTTGCCAGTTCTGTTTACATTTACATAGACCTACAATTCCATACAGTCAACACATTTCACCAGAGATCGATCAATCATTTTCTTTTCATAAAAAATAATATTCTACTGTGCAGGATTTATGGAATTATGACATAACTTAATGTACCCTGGAACTATATCCTTTTTGAAATCTTTACAATGTGTTTAGGCTCTGGTCCTACAATATAATATAAGTGGGTGGATCCCTGTGCCCATGCAGATCAGATTGCAGGATTAGGTATTTAAGTAATATGTAAAATCAGCTGTGTATTTCCAACAGCATATTTATTTTTACAGAGCAAAAGATAATGACAAAGTTAGGGTTTGGTTGGTGGCATGAGATGAGTGACGTTTTAGTGAGTGCAAAGTAATAAGTACAAAATAACACACACTAGAAAAAATAACCCCAACTATACGTACAAAGTATTTCTTCACACAATGCACAGTCAGCGTGTGGTACATGTTGCAAGAGGATTTGTGAAGACCAAAAGTATAACTGGGTTAAAAAAAGAATTAGATAAGTTCCTGGAGGATAGGTCCACCAATGGCTATTAGCCAAGATGGTCAGGGACACAACCCCATGCTCTGGGTGTCCCTAAACCTCCAATTGCCAAAATCTGAGACTGGATGGCAGGGGATGGATTACTCAGGATCACCCTGTTCTGTTCATTCCCTCTGAAGCATCTTGCACTGGCCACTCTCAGAAGACAGGATACTGGGCTAGATGGACCATTGATCTGACCCAATATGGCTGTTCTTATGAGTGATTATATGACAGCAGATAACTGACTCAGCTCTTTATCTGTTAATTTCCAGAGTTTCAGGGTGGGGAAAGGGGTGGAGAGTGTGTTTAAGCAGTAGAATTTTTGTGATGAAAATCATTTTGTGGGTTAGTTGGCCTCCATTAAAACACACTTCCATCCTTTTGTTTTTAGTCACATTTTTTACATTTAAATGACTTTTTGTATTATTTGGATTGTAATCTCTCTCTCTTTATTTTTTTATATATAAAATATACACACACACACATTTCTGCCTCTGAGTTTAATTGGTCCCATTAATATTTATACTGAAGATGAAATATTTCTTCATTCAATGGGCAGATCCTAATTTCATCTCATTAGTGAGAAGCAAATAGAGAATCTGGTATTATAGATTCATAGTTTCCAAGGCCAGAAGGGACCATTGTGATCTAGTCTGACCTCCGTCCTGTATAACACAGAAAAAAAAAACTACATGGCCAAATGCTCCCAGGATTTGAACCTATGACTTCTGGTGTAGAAGGTGGGAGCCTTACACCTGTGCCCATAGCCTGCCTAGATCCATGTGAACTTAGTTTCTTGAAAATCAGCTCAGTACAGTATGTTCTAAAATACTCATTCTGTTGGATCACCCTCATTTGGATGTATCCATAGTTCTGAAGAATTACCCTGCTACAGCCACACAGATAAACACCTTATAAGATCCTTTTGAATGACAGAGATATTTATTTCCTCCTTCTCTCATAATGCAAGGAGCTCGTGTATTTCCCCCTGTTAATCATGTTGTGTGCAATGATGAGGAACAGAAGGGAATGTTAATCTAGTTCTGTTCTGCTTTGAAGAAGCTGTAAATGGTATTCTAATATGTGTTCAGTATCTAGAAAACATGAGAAATAAGATTTTTTTCATTCAGAATTATTCAAATATTACTAGCTTTTTGCACACTGCTTTTGAAGGCAGTTCAGTGTAGTCAGGAGTACGGTACAGTATAATTCTAGGAGTTAGTGTTTTTTATTTTTGTTGTTAAACAGCTGATTATTGTAGAATTTTGCTCTTTTTGTTTGTTTGTTTTTTAGTATGCGATATTATTATGTCCTTTAAAATAACCAGGAATTGGGGTTCTGTCTTTCTCTTTGAAGCTTTTTGTTTGAAGATGGTGAGAGCTTTGGGCAAGGACGAGATAGAAGTTCTCTCCTAGATGACACAACTGTGATACTGTCGCTGTGTCAACTCAGAAATGTAAGCAAAATGCATTCCCTGCTGCCTAGAGAGAGACAAGGGGGAGAAGGTAGTACCTTTATTGGACCAGCTTCTGTTGGTGAGAGAGACAAGCTTTCAAGCTTACAGAGTGTTTCTTCAGAGCTGGCAAATGTACTCAGAGTGTCACAGCTACATACATTTTACTTTTTACTAAATACATTTAACTGTGACATTCTGTGTACGTTTCCCAGACCTGAAGAAGAGCACTGTGTAAGCCAAAAGCTTGTCTCTCTCACCAACAGAAGTTGGTCCCATAAAAGATACTACCTCACCCATGTTGTCTCTCTAATATCCTGAAACAGACATGGCTAAAACAATACTGCATACCTTCTTAGCTGCTTGTAACTCAATTGCAGAAACAGTTTATATTTGAAAGAATGTAAGAGAACAAGTGCTGCTGTTCTTTCAAAATACCATTTCAGGCATTCTCTTCTGGACATTTGGCTGCTCTGGATCCAGTGGAAAACTCCTTGCCCCAAGTTAATTAGATTCTGAATTAGATATAAAATAAAAAAGAAACCATTTTGTCTGGGAGAAATTACTGAATTGGGTTTTTTTTTGTTTTGTGTGTGCTACTCGGTGCATTATGTTGCAGTAGCTATGTTTTTATGGGGTAATTGTGACATCCAGTGGTGGCTGAAGTTAATAATAAAGAACGAGTTATCTATTTTTGCTTCAGATGATACATCTTTCAGAAGTTTCATTTCTGTCTCAGATCAGCTGACTTTACTAAATGCCATGTTTACTACGGTTGCTGAGTTTCCCATGGTTTAACCTCAGTCTTTGGAAACTTGAAACAAGTCTGCAGCTGTTAGGCAACCGGTTTTAAGAGATCACCTCAAAGATTCCCTCAAAATTACTGAATGTAGTTCTGTTTCACCTCCATTAGAAAACCACATAGATTAAACAATAACTAATCAAATTATTGTTAGGGTGCTTCGGGTGATTGCTGATTCCAGGGTTTACCATATTTCTTACTGAAATGTTATTTTTTCTCATTGTCAGTTTACGTGTTCATTCACATGCGGTTTTTATTTTAGGGTTCTATGTTAACGCTACACAATTGGTATTTTGTATTTAAAGCAATAAATAGTATCCAGTATTAGTTTGAGGGAAGATGCCATACAAAAATTAAATGGATGTTACAAATGGATAACTCAGAATTTTGGTCCATTTTGGCTTGAATCCCTTTACTTTCCAGAGTGTTACAGGAAATGAAGCATGAGGTAATCAAGTCTGTGCACTCCACATAAAAACATGCTGATGAAGCAACAAAACTGCACTATTTTACATTAATACGTGAAAACTGATCAAATAAGTGTTTTATTACAACATGCAGCAACTGCAGTGGGGTGAGTTTCTGGCATATAAAATCAAATATCTGTGCCTACAGATACAAATGCAGTAGTGGATAAATATACAGAGCTTTCATTTTTGAGAGGATACTAGCCTGAATCTTGCTAATCTCTTAGCCAAACTTGCAGTGTTAGTTGAAAGATTTATATTTATCTTTTGGAATCTTCCAAACACAACTCATGGAACAGAGCACAATGATTGTAATAAAAAAAGGATCAGTGATGAGTGAACTGAGACTCTGAACTGCTCTGTCAATCCCCAGGGGAGATGGCACTATAGCTTCAAGTTAGAGATTGACCTGCATAACAGAACACTACAGGGAAGATAGTATTAAACTTTAAGCACATTGAACTGAAGATGTCTATAAACTTCCGTCTCGCCTGCCTGTCACCTTTCCCCAGAACGTCTCTATTACTGTCTGTCTCTCAGATGTCATTACTAAAAGAGATTTAATTAGCATAATTTTAATTTTTATGTAACAAGAAGTACCAGATTCTGTTGTTGGTTTGTAACTACCTGAATCAAAGTCCTTGTCAAAGAAAAAAAAACCAGCCATTTAACAGTGTTAACCTATTAATATGTGGGGTGTTTATGTGAACAGGATTAATTTTCAGAGTTGCTCAAAGTGTAAACAGAATGGCTTCCATTGATTTTTTTTTTTAAGAGTCATATTATTAAATTTTGCATGCTACTTATCATTTAAGGGTGGACATTCCTTCTTTATCAGAACTAAATTAATATTTAGGCAAATATTAGTACAAACAGTTAAAAGTGACTAGTTCTAAGTTAATACTTTTCATATTCCTCAACTGTACCAGTTAAGGTACTGAGAAGCATTTTGATGTTAAATACTTTTTTTTAATCTTAATTTCAGAGACTGAAAGATGTTGGTGGGGAAGCATTTTATCCATTGCTTGAGGACGAGTAAGTATATAATTAATTATTATAAAGCATTAATTATTTTTGAGTGGTGGTTTGTATTATAGCGGAACATTGCACGACTGGACCAAGGTTTTCATAACGAGAAATCTAGTGTCAACCTCCTATATCCTATTTAGATTCCTGAAGCCAATAGGAGCTGCTGTCTGCTCAGCACTTCAGAAAATAGGTCTGCTTATTTAGGTGTCTAAATGTGAACTGAGAAGTGTAACTTTAGTTACCTGGTCTTGCAAATCTGGACTTTGGTATTTACTGTATAGCACTGAGTGCACAAATGCTGATCAGTAGATAGTAACTTCTCCTTTCAAAATTGTTTTCTAACTTAAAAACACTTTCCATTATACATTCTTCTTTTTACATCTAATTGCATGTATTGTTATTTAGCCAGTCTTCACTGCTTTTCTCACTCTATTCCAGGCAGTCAAATTTACCCCATTCAAACAGTAATAATGAGCTATCTGCAGCGACCAATCTTCCTCTGATCATCCGAGAGAGGGACACAGAGTACCAGCTACACAGAATTGTTCTATTTGACAGGCTACTGAAGGTATGGATTCTTAACAGTACTGCAATAACCTCAGTGATCCATTAATCGAATGGATTAACTAAAGAACTAAGCAATTGCAAGTGGAAGCAGAGAAGTGAGAGAGAGTAAGGAGAGAGGAAAAATAGAAGAGAACTAGATGTAGAAGTGAATCCAAGAGAAGAGGGAAAATAGGAGTTAGGAGAAACTACAAAAAGAAGAGGCAATTCTAGAAACCCCTACAATAAGAAAGGCCTTAAAAATAGAAATAAAATGAGTCACTACTGTTAACACAGTTGCATATGAGAGAGGACACTGAAGCATCTCGTATATTTTCTAACAGCAGTGCACACAGCTACCAAATTAAACATAAGTGGTGTAGCCTCAGATAGGACAGTAACACTTTTGCATTGCACATTCTGGACTGAACACTGGTCTTGCACATTCAAACTAGTCAAAACTGTGATATCACTGTGGAGGGGGAGAGGTTTATTCTTATGCCAGGGTATTTTGAATTTTCTCAGCAATATGATTGTACACATTTTCGTGTGGCACGTGTGTGTAAGAATACACATAAGTACTCATGAGATAAGTGATGGGTTCATTCAGATTTTTTTTACACATTGTAATAAGTATTGCACTAACTCTGAGACATTTTTCAAGAAGTCAGGTATATATACTATGAAAAGGAATACTTAATGCAGAAGAAATTAGAAACTCTGCAGATATTACTTATATTTAAACCTTTCAAATGTAACAAAACATGATAAGCACTTTCTTTCCTGTAAAAAGGTGTTGGACTGGATTATCTGAATCAATAAAAGTAGATGCTTAATCCTTGTCTTTTAGAGAGGAATTGCACCCCTTTTAGATTGTAAAATTTGTATACGTTAATTAAGTATAAGCAGATTTACTGTGTTTGTCTCCAGTGGCCGAAAAATTTTTCCTAAAGGAAGGATCTTGTTCATTTCAAGGAAGTTGTGGGTTTTTTTTGTTTGTTTGTTTGTTTTTTTTGCAGGCTTATCCATACAAAAAAAATCAAGTCTGGAAAGAAGCCAGAGTTGACATTCCTCCACTTATGAGAGGTTTAACCTGGGCTGCCCTGCTGGGTGTTGAGGTAAGAGTAAGAGAAAGATTCACACTAATTACAGATACTAGGGAACAATGAAATGAGAATAATATTTGAAACTATGTGAATAAATACAATGTTGGGGCAATTTTTGCTTCACTTCATGATTTTCTTTCTGTACAGTCAAGGAATTTTGAACTTGCCTGGGTTTTAGTTTATTTTTGACTTTTCCAAAAAAGATAAGTGCCTAGGCATCCTTGGCAATATTTAAAAATGCCACTGCTGTTTAAAAACAATATATTATTATTATTATTATTATAACTCCAACAAATACATTTAGCAATCTCCTCCCCAATCAACAAGGGCTAAAAAAAAAAAAAAAACTCTGAGGAAAAAAAATCTCCTTTCCATCCCACTATGACATTCCGGGGTTCGATTCAGACCAGTGATGGGTTGTGTCACTATTTGCCGTGCAACCTGGGGTGCTTCTCAATGCTTTTCTGCTGTAGCTCCCAACCTAGGCTATTTACAAACAGCCAAACAGCATGCAGGTCACATCCTGAGTGTCTGTTTATATCCACAGTCCTGGTCCAATAGCTCTGACCCCAGCAGCCTGTCAGCAAACACCAGCCACAGTCTGGCTTCCAGCAGCCTTGGTTACTACTTGCAGGGTGACCCCACCATACTCCCAGTCCTGGGTTTTCCCCAAAAACATGTGTTTTGGACTGTGCAAACCTCTTCTGGACAGTCCAGATATATTAGGTCCATTGCTCTTTTAAGGTAAGATAAGATCCCATGGGAAGCAAGTTTAAGGGGGGAAACAGTTCAAAAGAGCTGGCAATTTTTCAAAGAGACATTATTAAGTGCACAAAAGCAAACTGTCCTACCGTGTAGGAAAGATAGGAAGTATGGCAAGGGACCACACTGGCTTGAGCAGGAGATCTTCAATGATCTGAAACTGAAAAAAGAGTTCTACAAAAAGTGGAAACTAGGTCAAATTACAAAGGGTGAATATAAACAAATAACACAGGTATGTAGGGACGAAATCATAAAGGCACAAAATGAGATTAAACCAGCTAGAGATATAAAGGATAAGAAGAAAACATCTACAAAGACATTAGAAGCAAGAGGAAGACAGAGGATAGGGTAGGTCTGTTATTCAGTGGGGGCTGGGGGTGGGGTGGGGTGGGGGAGATGACAATAACACAAAATGTGGAAATGGCAGAAGTGCTAAATGAGTTTGGTACCAGTTGGACATCTAACTTAATGACAGTGAAAATGAGGTAGAATCAGAGGCTAAAATAGGGAAAGAACAAGTTAGAAATTACTTAGACAAGTTAGATGTCTTCACGTCACCAGGGCCTGATGAAATACATCCTAGAATTCTCAAGGAACTGACAGAGGAGATATCTGAACCATTAGCTATTATCTTTGAAAAGTCATGGAAGACAGGACAGATTCCGAAAAGGGAAGTATAGTGCCAGTCTATAAAGAGGGGAATGAGGGCAACCTGGGGAATTACAGACCAGTCAGCTTAACTTCAGTACCCCCGAAAGATAACGGAGCAAATAATTAAGCAATCAATTTGCAAATATCTAGACAATAATAAGGTGATAAGTAACAGTCAGCATGGATTTGTCATGAACAAATGGCATCAAACCAACCCGATAGCTTTCTTTGACAGGGTAACAAGCTTTGTGGATAGGAGGGGAAGCAGTAGATGAGATATATCGTGACTTTAGTAATGCTTTTGATATTGTCTCACATGACCATCTCATAAAAAAACTAGGGAAATATAACCTTGATGCAACTATAATGTGAGTGCATAACTGGTTGGAAAACCATTCCGAGAGAGTAATCAGTGGTTAACCATCAAGCTGGAAGGGCATATTGAGTGGGGTCCCGCATGGATCAGTTCTGGGTCCGATTCTGTTCAATATCTTCATCAATGATTTAGAGAATGGCATAGAGAGTAAGTACATTTATAAAGTTTGCGGACGATACCAAGCTGGGAGGGGTTGCAAGTGCTTTGGAGGATAGGATTAAAATTTTAAATGATCTGGACAAACTGAAGAAATAGTCTGAAGTAAATAGGATGAAATTCAGTAAGGACAAATGCAAAGTACTCTCCTTAGGAAGGAACAATCAGTGCAAACATACAAAATGGGAAATGACTGCCTAGGAATGAGTACTGCGGAGAGGGAACTGGGGGTCATAGTGGATCACAAGCTAAATATAAGACAACGGTGCAAAAAAAAGCAAACATCATTCTGGGATGTATTAGCAGGACTGTTGTAAGCAAGACACGAGAAGTAGTTCTTCTGCTCTACTCCATGCTGATTAGGCTTCAAGTGGAGTATTGTGTCCAGTTCTGGGTGTCACATTTCAGGAAATATATGGACAAATTGGAGAAAGTCCAGAGAAGAGCAACAAAAATGATTAAAAGTCTGGAAAACATGATGTATGAGGGAAGATTGGAAAAAATAGGTTTGTTTAGCCTGGAGAAGAAAAGACTGAGGGGTGGTTATGATAACAGTTTTCCAGTACATAAAAGGTTATTACAGGGAAGAGGGAGAAAAATTGTTTTCTTTAACCTCTGAGGATAGGACAAGAAGCAAGGGAGATTTAGGTTGGACATTAGGAAAAACTTCCTAATTGTCAGGGTGGTTAAACACTGGAATAACTTGCCTAGGGAAGTTGTGGAATCTCCATCTTTGGATGACAAACACCTGTCAGGATAATACTTAATCCTGCTGTGAGTGCAGTGGTCTGGACTAGAAGACTGCTTGAGGTCCCTTCTAGTCCTACACTTCTATGATTCTATATATTGTAAGGGCTTTTTTTGTTTATTTAACATGTTCTTCTTACACTTTAGGGTGCCATTCAAGCAAAGTATGATGCCATTGATAAGGACACTCCAATTCCTACAGATAGACAAGTAAGATTCCTTTTTAGTTTCAGTTACTGTCACTTAAGATCATGCCAAAGGTTTTTCCTCCTATTAACTGTAAGTCAACTGTTTTACTGCAGCTGATGCTGCTGATTATTATTTAATATTAAAAATTTTTCTCCCAGTTTTGTAATATGTTTGTTCAGCACAAAGCAAACTGGAGGGCCACCAAAAACAAACAATAGTAACACAAATTTAACAAATACATAAAATGAAATCTTGCATTTGAGTCAAAAACAGTATTTTGAAACAACAAAGGTAAAGATGTCATAAACAACCTAGCAAACATTTAAAAAAAAAGTCCCTTTCCCATCAGTACTTCTTATGCACCTTGGATTTAGATTCTGAAAGACACACGTCATCCCCAAATCCCATCAGCTTCAACTGACGCTGAAGGCACGCATTACTTGGCGAAAATGGGTTCCTGTTTAGTTAGGTTCTCCAAGAAGTTCTGTCAAATGGTAAATGGCTAAAGTCCTACCAAATGGCTTTTCAACTAGCCCAAGAAGTTTTTTTCATCGAATTGGGCCTTTTATTATAATAAAGAACAAAGTGACATTAGCATCCTGAGAGACGCAATTTGAGAGTTGAGCTAGAAATCAGTACAGCAAAAAATGCCCTTTTTATTTTTGAGGGGAAGGAGCTGTATTTCAAGAGTTCTTTTGTATTTTTAATCTGTGTGTGCAGCTCATGGAATGCTCCCTTTTCCCCCATTTCTGTTTTGGAAGGTGAGGAAGAAAACAGATTATGTTTATGTTGGTGGTTTGACCTAAATGCATTGGCTGCATTCCAGTTCTATCAATGTTGTGGAATTTCTGTGGTGCCACCTCAAATATCCCTGTTCTCTTTTTTCTTTTTTATGCTTGTCTGTATTGCAGATTGAGGTTGATATTCCTCGCTGTCATCAGTACGATGAGCTGCTGTCATCACCAGAGGGTCATGCAAAGTTTAGACGGGTATTAAAGGCATGGGTAGTTTCCCATCCTGATCTTGTGTACTGGCAAGGTGCGTTCAACATGTTAGTAAGTTTAACCATTCAGTTGGAAATCTGTACAAAAGGGAAGATTTACTTTAAAATATATAGACACTTCCTAAGTAGATCAAAACCAAACACACACACTTCTTTTCTCTGCTATTTCTTTTTTTTTGTTCAGGAGAATTTGAACTTCGATTCAGTTGTTCATTTACAGATTTCAATATAGAAATGTCTGGAGAATATATCTGTGAATTACTGAAAATTTAGTATTCTCATATATTCCATTCTATTTGTAATGTAAATTTGCCTCAATTGTGTTTTATAAAAAGTGATCTTTCGTCGTGCATTTTAGCATTCCTTAAACTTCATACACTTTTGTTTTTAAAATGTTCTGTTGGCTAGTGCTATTTAGTGCAAAGTTAAACTGCCCTGAACAGTTATTAAGTTAGATTTTTTTTTAGAGTAATTTGCTGGAGCATTCCTGAAAACTGTGACGAAACTGGAAAAAGTCCAATTAATCTACTAAGTGCTGTACTTCTAGGTTTTAAAATATTTTTATTTGCCTGCAGCTTTCATATTTTTTCTCTGTGTAGTACATTAAGGGTAACATTACAGGTGTCTTAATCCATCTTAAATATGTAAGTCTCTCTGATAAATGAATGCATTTATCTTATGTGTTATGATAGTGAAAGAGAAGCTTTTCATAGTTTCTTTGCATTTTTTTCTTCCCTCAGGTCTTGATTCGCTTTGTGCACCATTTCTGTACTTGAATTTTAACAATGAAGGTGAGTACCTTCTCTCTAGAATAAAACCATATCTCCATCCGCCTCGTGTGCCCACACATACAGTATGTACACACGTGCTATGTATACCACATTATATATCACAAACAGGTATAAACAAGATTTCAGTGAGTTTTAACTACAAGGGAAGTTTGAAGCTAAAATCATTTGGAACAAATGGTCTGTTGCCCAGTGCTAAATTTTCCTGAAGGATTTATTTTTAAATCATTTTAACTCGCAAACTAATTTCCAGATTCACTTGCAGATACTGAGAACGTTTATTCTTCTTCGAGTGGTTGCAGATGTGTATTCCACTCAAGTGTGTGCACGCTCAGTGCACCAAAGTCAGAAAACTTTGTCTAGTAGTACTCATAGGGCTGCCTCTTGTGCCTTCTGGTTTGTCTTTCCCCTGGCTATTTAAGGTTGGTGCCACTCGGACTCCCCTCAGTTCCTTTTCATGTCCCGTGTTTGATTCGGAGCATTCTGTGTGGTATTTACGTCAACTTTCTTTCTGTCCAGTATTTTTGGAGTTTTCTGTACATAGTTAGTTAGCAGCTTAGTAGTACCACCTTAGGTTTTTCGTTAGCAGCAGCCTTTAGCCTGGTGGGATGCCCTCACCAGGCTTTAAATATTGCCCATCATGTGTGCTTACTGTGCCTGGGAGAGGGACACATTAATGAAAGGTGCTCTCTCTGCAAGTCATTTAAATAAGAGAATGCAAGTGGTGAGGGGCTTGTTAAGCAGCACCTCATGGAGCAGGCCACGAGGCCCATTTCAGCACTCGTCACTTTGTCCAGTGCCACAGAACCCTTCGGAACCAACCCAAGATGTTGCTCCAGATTTGAGGTCACTTTTCCCCGATTAGGAAGATGAATCATTCTCCTTCCTCTTATTCTCCAAGGAAGCGGTCCCCTAAAATGGACTGAGGCCATAGCAGGACTCAGGGATATTCCTCTTCGTCTTCTAAGAGGAGTGCTGACCGGCACTGTGATTCCTCGGGGACAAAGATAGAGCTAGGCTGTGTAACTGCACCCCAGTACCATGCCAAGATCAGCTGGATACCGTACCATCAACTCTGGTCCTGACCATGGGGCGTCTACTGATGGCACTGGTGTCAGCAATAACTGTCTCTATGCCATTGGCATACCAGGTGGCATCTGACTTGCTCTGCCTCTCTGTTCCTGATTCCCCAATAATCCAAGAGCATTCACCTGCCATGGCTGCCGCTGCTTTTTCTGCTGTGTCCTTGGTGCCGTCTGGTTTGGTCACAGAGTTGTCTCATTCATCAGCAACATGTTCTACAACATGTAAATCTCGGTGCAGACTTGAGGTCATCCTCCTTTTAAGCACTCATGGGTCCAGTAGTGCAGACTGACACTTGGCACTGACAGTGTTTTGGGGATTGGTACCAGTCTCTGCTCCTGCACTATAGTTTGCTCTGGTACTGAGTGGAAGTGCGATGCTTCTTTCAGTACTGAAGGCGTCAACTGCTCGTCCATCCTCCATATCAATACTATCTCTATAATGGTTTTTGGACAAGGCTGGTCATTTGCTTGCTCCGTTAGGGGTGGTTCTTCTGCTACCATTGTGTGACGTCAGGCGCATATCAAGATCAAGTTCAGAGTCATCTTCTTCCTCTCCCTCACCTTGCAAGCAATGCTCTTGGAAGTCCTTAAGACCATCCTCAGTTCACTATTGGTACTAAGATCTGCACCTTTCCTGCAGCAGGGGTAGACACTCCTGGTCTAGTACCTAGTGACTACTAATGTCTTACCCTTATTCCCATTGGCCTTCTTGGAATTTTTGGGACATTCCTCAGTCTGCAAGATCCCGTTCTTTGACCCATTCTGGGGCAAGGTCATCAATCCTGGCTGCAGTCTGTCTTCCCGAGCCACCTCTATTTCAGACACAGTCATTCCTCCTGAGCTGCTCCAGCCTGATCCTATCATACAGGAACAAAGTTCTCCCTCAGGAACCTCCATTCATCCTGCTCCCTTCTTCTTCCTCACTGCTTGACTCCATGGTACCGGACTCTTCTCCTGTCCCTGAAGATGTCATGCCAGGACCTCCTGAAGCCTATGGCTTCTGCCTTGTGTATTCAGGCTGAGTTTGTGCAGGAGAATATGCATAAATTGCTAGATATTCTCCAGTCCTTAGCTCCAGGGAAGATGGCTCTACCGATTATATGAAACTTAGAATATCCCACTTACCACAAAGCATTCTGAGAAATGGTGGTATGTCCCTATGAAGGGCTTTGAGTGTTTGTATTCCCATCCATTCCCAAACTCTCTTTGTGACAGCAGTGAATAACAGATTACAGCTGGGGAGATACAAGTCCACGCCTAAGGACAAAGAGTCTAAGAGGCTGGACTTGATGGGGAGAACAATTTACTCTATTTCATCATTATAGATGTGTATTGCAAATCAGCAGGCGCTGTTATCTAAATATGACTTTGTCCATTGGGATACTATGTCCATATTTGCAGATGAGTTAATGAAATCCTCCAAAGAAGAGTTTAATGCATTTATTGCAGGGGGCCACGGGGTGGCCAAAACGCTGTTGCATTTGGCTCTGATCACGTCAGACACTTTCTCCAGAATTATGGCATCAGCTGTGACTATAAGAAGGGCCTCATGGTTACAGAACTCTGTCTGAGCATAGAGGACTTAGTTTACGTTCGTTGGGGTTTGTACCCTAGCCACAAAGAGATGTCATTACGGAGGGCAAGAGCAACTGCAGTAATATTGCTCACATCTCTTTTTTGGACATTCATCCTTCCCTGTTAGGCAGCAGGAAGGAACATATTTCACAGAGAAGGAGGCTTTCTGAATCCAGTTTTAGCCAGCCAGCCCATCCTTCACTACCATCAAGCAAGTAGCCCGGAATGTAATGGTGGATCATCTCAGCAGATCCGTTTCCTCTCATCACAAGTGTTCCCTTCACCTGGAGGTCACCAGATTCATCTTCCAATTGTGGGCGTCTCCCCAGGTAGACCTGTTTGCGACCAAGCAGAACAGGAAATGCCATCAGTTTTGCTCACTATGTATGCACAGCCCGGAATCCCTCTCTAAGGCCTTTCTGCTTCCATGGACAGGTTGCCTGTTTCATGCTATTCCACCAATCCCTCTGGTTCACAACGTCTTCCTAAAAGTCAAGCAGGACAAGGTGAGAATTATTCTTATAGCCCTAGCATGGCCATGTCAACTCTGGTTCGGCATGCTCCTGGATCTGTCGATAGCAATCCAACTCTTGCTCCCACTCCGACCGGACCCAATCTCACAAGACCACGGCTGACTGCTTCACCCGAATCTTGTCTCCCTGCACCTAACTGCATGAATGCTACATGACTGAACCCAGAAGAACAGGCCTGTTCGAAACAGGTTAGGTAGCTCTTGCTAGGTAGTAGAAAACCATGCACAAGGGCTACCTACCTGGCCAAGTGGAAGCGCTTTTCGATATGCATCTCAATGATCTATCTATCTCTCTGTCTCTCTCTCTCCCCTCTTTCCCCCCCCTCCTCCAACTTGTTCTTCCCTTCAGTCTGTCTTGGACTACTTCCTCCATTTAAAGCTTGGGTTCCAGCTTTGAAACACTAGCATCGTGCCCCCTGCTGCTTCTCTTTTGGAAGGTTGCTTTCTTGGTGGTGATCACTTCGGCTAGAAGGGTCTCTGAAATCAAGGCCCTTATGTCAGAACCACCTTACATGGTGTCCTTCAAGGACAAGGTCCAACTGCCCCCCTCCCTGGCCTTCCTGCCAAAGGTGGTGTCACAATTCCATAGCAACCAGGCAATTTTCCTGCCAGTCTTCTTCCCAATGCCTCACAAGAACTCTGAGGAACAGCGGCTTCACTCATTGGATGTCAGGCATACCCTTGCCTTCTATATCGAGAGGACTAACCCCTTCCACAAATCCATGCAATTCTTTGTAGCAGTAGCAGAAAGAATGAGAGGGCTATGTGTCAGCCGAGAGGATCATGTCCTGGATAACCACCTGTATTCGGGCTTGCTACAAACAGGCAAATGTCCTGCTTCCAGCCATCTTAACCACTCCCCAAGAGCCCAGGCTCCGTCAGCAGCATTTCTTGTGCAGGTCCCAATCCAGGACATCTGCAGGGTCGCAACCTGGTCGTTGGTGCATACCTTTGCATCTCACTATGCCATCACCTAACAGGCCCGAGATAACGCCAGTTTTGGGAGACTAGTGTTGCAGTCAGCATGTCCGTGATCTCTGAGCCCACCTTCTAGGATACTGCTTGTGAGTCACCCATGGAATGGACATGAGAAAACACTCAAAGAAGAAAAAATGGTTATTAACATTTTCTAACTGTTGTACTTTGAGATGCGTTGCACATGTCAATTCCACAACCCACCTTCCTACCCCTGTGTCAGAGTTAACCCACAAGAAAGCGCGTGGCACCAGAGGGCAGTAAAACCAGTCTGACGGATGCCACCAAGAAAAAAAGTTCTGACAACAGTGCATGTGGTGCGCACACACCTCGCCAGAGATTTTTTTCCTCAGTTCTACCCATCAGACCAGTTTTACTGCCCTCTGGTGGGAGCGTCGCTGGCCACGCACCCTCTGTTTCTTCTTGCGGGTTATCTCTGACAGAGGGGTAGAAGGGTGGGTTGTGGAATTGACATGAGCAACACATCTCAAAGAACAACAGTTACGAAATGTTAGTAACCATTTTTTCATATCAGCATCCTGGAATGTCAAGCCATTTACAGTGTGTGTAGGGTATTTCAAGTGCAGATAAAAGGCAGAGTGATTCATATACTCATCAGCAACACCACCATGATACATTATGTGAACAGGCAGGGAGTAGCCCACTCTAGCCAGCTTTGTCCAGATGTGATAAAGTTCGGGCAGTTCTGCATCAAAGAGAATATCATTCCCAATAGCTACTCATTTACTAGGGTCCCAGAATTACTTGGCCGATTGTCTTGGCAGGACTTTGTCCCAGAATCACCAGTAGTCTCTGAAGAGTAGTGTGCTGAGGTCTGTCTTTGGATAAGGGGGCATTCTTGTTCTTGACCTGTTTGCAACAAAAGGACAACAAGAAGTGCCAACAACTTTGCTTTTGAGTGAGTCTCAGCCAACACATTTCATCTGAATTGGGAATATGCTCCGATATATGCTTCTCCCCCAATCCCAGTCATTCCTCAGGTCATCCTCAAGCTGAAGATGGATCATGCCAGACTGATTCTTGTTGTACCAACTTGGCTGAAACAGTGTTGGTTTTCTGACCTCCTCAATCCTTCTGTTCATCTGCCTATTCCTCTTCCTTGTTGTCTCTATCTACTGACACAGGGCCATGGTCAGATTTCGCATCCAGCGCTAAGCAGCTTGCACCTCACAGCATGGATGCTGTGTTGCTAGATAGCAGAGGAGCACTGTTCCAGAGCTGTTCAACAGGTTCTACTTATTAGTAGAAAGCTATCTACTGCAGCTACATATTTGAGTAAGTGGAAATGTTTTTCTATTTGATCCGTGGCCTGGGGAATTCAACCAATGCAGGCCTGCATTCCGGACATTTTGGAGTACCTGTTATTCCCTCAGTCCTCTGGTCTGTCTATCAGTTCGTTGAGAGTCCACTTAATGGCAATTTTGGTGTTTCAGCCTCTGGTCCAAAGGAAATCTGTTATCTTGAACTCCGTGGTAGTCAGATTTTGAGAGGAATCATTCATTTCTTTCCTCCAGTAAAGGAAATGATTCCTCAGCGGGACCTTAACACTGAATTGACTGTCCTTATGGGTCCTCTATTGGAGCCCTTGGCAACTTGTTTTCTCTCTCTCCTGTGCCAAAAGGCAGCATTCTTGTGGCCACAACTTCTGTAAGAAGAGTTAGTGAGCTGCAGGCCCTAATGGTCAACCTTCTGAATACCCTTCAGGCCTCATCCTAAGTTTTTGTCTAAAGGTGTTTCACAATTTCATGTTAAGTTGGCAAATTTTTTCCCAAGCCTCATTCAAATGCAGATGCAGCATCTTCATTCCTTGGATATGAGGTGATGCTTGGCATTTGACTTGGAAAGAACAAAGTCATTTCTTTCATCATCTCAGTGTGTCCCTAAGAGCATCTCTGTGCCACAATGTAAGAGACTTATTTGTATCTAGCAGTGAGTTTCAGCTGGCTTGACCAGCTCAGTGTACCCCAACTCACTATTATATCTATAAGGTGTCATGTAATATGTCATTGGAAAACCAATAATTCACTGCTCGTTAATATGGTTGTGTGATGTTTGTACATTCAACCTACAAAGGATTATACAGTAGCTAAAATATGTTTAAACCAGGCATTAAATGGTTTTTTTCAAGACAAAGAAATCCAGTAATTGAGCAAGTTGTGACCAAAGACAAAGAAAAGCATATTTGCATGCCATGCAAACAAAGCTATCAGGAAAGCAAGTGGAGAAAAACTGATCACTTAACAGTCTCAATGGGGGATTGGAGATTGCACTACCAGGAACTCTTCCTGCCTGTTGAAGCAGGGGCAATCAACTTTGACAGAGAGAGGATTTTCAAAAGATTACTGGATTGCAAAGAGAGGAGTGGTGAACCCCTAAATTATGCTCCACTCGAAGAGACCAGTAAAACCAGCGCCTTAGGCTTTGTGGGCATCCTAGGTAAGAGCTACTCAGCCATTGCTGGAAAAGGAAGATTGGCAAGGAAATGAGCTTGAACAAAGACTATACTTGTTAAGCTAGTCATTTTGTTTGTTTGTAACCTTTTCTATCTTTATCTCTTATAACGTGAACTCACTTAAAATCTCTTTTTGATTGAATAAACCTGTTTTACTTTTTATCTAAACCAAACCAGTGCTTTGATTGACTTGAAGTGGTTGTTAACTCCAGTCAAGCAGCTGTTTGTTTGTTTAAAGGAGCACCAAACTTAAAATCTGCTGTGTATGGACAGTGATAGGGCTGTGCATTGCAGAGACATCTCTGAGGAACTCAGGTGCTGGAGAGCTGACTGTTACCTACTAGGTAAGGTTGGGGCTTGGAGAGCCCTGCGCGGTTTGCTGGCAAGACAAAGACAAAGGTGTGTCAGGGAGCTGGCATAGCTTAACTGCAGCAAAGCTCCCACCACTTCCTGAGGCTGAGAGGAATAACTGTGTCTCACAGCTCTGGGTATCTCCAGCAGCTTGTCACACTCATCTTTTTGTTTCCTTTGTGGCTCAAATGAAGGGTCAAGTGGTCTCCCTGCAAACAATTTCTGGGTGGATAACATCCTGTATTACAGCGGGACAACTCAGAATTGGCCTCCACAGAGGTTAAGACACAGGTGGGCAAACTTTTTGACCCGAGGGCCACATCTGAGTATGGAAATTGTATGGTGGGCCATGAATGCTCATGAAATTGGGGGTTGAGGTGTGTGTGGGGGGGTGAGGGCTCCGGGGTGAGGCCAGAAATGAGGAGTTCAGGGTGCAGGAGGGTGCTCCAGGCTGGGGCAGGAGGTTGGAGTGCACGGGGGTGTAACTCTGGCTGGAGGTGTGGGCTTTGGGTGGGGTTGGGGGTGCAGGAGGGTGCTCTGGGCTGGGACTGAGGGATTTGGAGGGTGGGATGGGGATCAGGGCTGGGGCGTGGGAGGGGGTCGGGGTGCGAGTGGGGGTCAGGTGTGCAGGCTCTGGGTGGCGCTTACCTCAAGCAGCTCCCGGAAGCAGCGGAATGTACCTCTCCGGTTCCTACATGGAGGCGTGGCCAGGCAGCTCTGTGCGCTGCCCCATCTGCAGGGTGCCGCCCCTGCATCTCCCATTGATCACAGTTCCCAGCCAATGGGAACTGCGGAGGCAGTGCTTGCAGTGGGGGCAGCATGCGGAGCCCCCTGGCTGCCCCTATGTGTAGGAGCCAGAGTGGGGACATGCCGCTGTTTCTAGGAGCCGCGCGGAACGGGGCAAGCCTCTGACCCCACTTCCCGGCTGGAGCAGGGAAGGCCCTGGACCCTGGTCCCTAGCGGAAGCTTGAGGGACAGATTAAAACGTCCTAAGGGCCGGATTCAGCACCCGGCTCATAGTTTTCCCACCTCTGGCTTAAGAGCTCATTTGACAAAGGCCTTTGCGAAATCAAATGCATTTTTCAGTGACTTTTTGATATTGTACATTTGTAGACTTGGTCTTCCATGCATACTTTTACCAAGCGTTATGCTATTACAACTGCATCTAGATCAGATGTAAATTTTGGGAAGGCAGTTATTAGTTCAGTTAACTCCGCACGTCACCTCGTTGTGGTACTGCTTGAGAGTCATCTGAGTGGAATACACGTCTGCAACATCTTGAAGAAGAAAAGACCTACCTGTCAGGTAACTGTTGTTCTTTGAAATGCAGGTGCAGGCGGGTATTCCATGGCCCTCCTTTCCTCCCCTCTGAATCAAAGTTTCAACTCTGATGTTCTGTGTGAAGGAACTGAGGGGGTTTGGGGTTTAGCTCTTAATTAGCCAGGAAAGGGCAGGGAGAAGGGGTCAGAAGGTGTTCTCACCACCCCTATGGTACTGCTAGGCAAAGTTCTCTGACTTTGGTGCACGGGGTCACATACGCCTAAGTGGAATACATGTCTGCACCCATATCTTGAACAACAGTTACTGTACAGGTAGGTAACTGTCTCTTTTCTTACTGAAAGAGTAAGTGCTGAAATTTGGGGGATAATACACTGTATTCTTCAGGTAACAAAGTGGTTGAATCCCTACTTCAGGTACAAAATTTGTTTTTACCTGTAGACCTGCCAGCAGCACTTCCATAATATACATATGCCTCTTTTTCTGTGAATGTTCCGTAGTGGAGCCTCGTTTCTACTTTCTTGATTCTAGCTTTCCAAGTCCCTAGCTCAAGTAAGATCCTACATGAAAACCAGATAGTTTAGTCTCAGTCCAGGCAAAACAAAGATTTGTTGGGAGAGAGGAATTGAGAGGGGTTGTGATTGCTCCATCTATTGACAGGATATATCTACCCTTTGTCTTGGTGGTTCACAATCTTGATGGGCTTAGTGGACCATCCCAGCCCCTGGATTCTTATATCACCGCAGCATTCCAAAGCTGTCTGTCTCTCATATTCTACTAGTTTAGAAGTTGTAACTTTCCTGTCATTTGCAGACAGCGGTACAGTTACACATACTTTGTCATTTCTTTGCCATTGTTAGGACATCATAAACCAATCAAGAGCAACTTTTATCAGTGCATAGTAAAAATAAACAGTGTAGGGTTGGAAGTAAAGATTTGTTTTAGCAGTTGTTTGTGTTCTAGTAAGGCTTGAGACCACAACCTAGATCAGAATCCCATTTTGCTAGATGCTGTAGGTACTAGGGAGAGAGCGAGGGAGACCAAATCACACAGGGCAGATGTTAGTCACATCACTTATTGCGCCTTTTGGAAGGCACCCAGGTACTATGGTGGTGAGGGTGGACTAAGAATTTCTATATAATAGAAACAGTCTAACAATCAAAATATAATTAGAAGAGGTAGGAAAAAATGTGAGGCAACTGAGTCACTGAGAAGAAATGTCTTGTCCCGTGTCAAGAAGTCTGTGGCGGAATGTGTAATTGATCTCTGATCTCTTGAGTTTCAGTTTAGCGCAAAAGCCACAAGATTATCCTTCATTCCTAAAGAATTCTTTCTAAAAAATTCCATTGTAACTGCAAGCAGACTTTAGGTAGACAGATGTGGTCACTCAAGTTTTGGAACTTGGACAAGGTTAATGCCTATATTACAATAATTGATATGGGAACACTACTGATCTGGAAGTCCCAAATTTTTGTACTTTGCCTCAAAACTAATACATGGTAAAACTGAATTTATTTGGATTGTTCATTGCATAATCAGTAGCAATAGAATATTTCTTGAGTACCTTTAAAATAATTTTTTAAAAGGAAAAGTGTTGTTTTTCATGCATTTTACACAGTTAGTTACCATGTGCACAGACTGATAACAAATCAGGTATAAACACTTCTTTAGTAATGAATGTTTTCCGTGTAAAGATGTTTTTTGCAGACTCTACCTTCCTAGCTAATGTTGTCTTGTCCTAATTCTCTTTTAGCTCTTGCATATGCCTGCATGTCTGCTTTTATTCCCAAGTACCTGTATAACTTCTTTTTGAAGGATAATTCTCATGTCATTCAAGGTAGGTTGATGTTTGTTTTCCCTTTTCTTCTAATAAGAGAGTTTATGGAGTAGTTATTAATGCTGTGTTTTCAAGTAAATTTTGTTTTTTCTTCAGTGGCTTTTTAATTGACAGAAGTAGAAGCATACCCTTTCAGTATTATAGAAATACCCACTTATATCTTCAAGTAGCTTATTAGGAGACCAGGGTAGTAATCGAAGGAACAACGGCAAAACCAAAACAAAAATAAGTAGGGAAGTGTGTGAAGATGAAAAACTAACCAACAAGCAGCAGCAGCAAAAAAAACACTTGCTGCTCTCTGAAGCAGTTTTAAGCAGGAACCAATCAATGTAATGAAATAAGAATGCTAAAAAGACTCTCTCTGCACTTCGTATCATGGTGGTCTATCATTGAGGCAATCCAAAGCCACTTTATTGCAGACTGCCATTCTGCTTCAGAACAGAAGGTGAGAGGAGCAGCAGATATCAGTGGGTGTTTAGAGAATACATTTACTTTAGTAGAGGGTCAAGAGTTTGACGGGAGTGCCCTATGCCTATACTTAAAGCACTACAGTGGCACAGCTGCAGCATTTCAGGGAAGACACTTGCTACGACGGAGGGATCATCCCCTCACTGTAGGTAATCCACCTTCCTGAAAGGTGGTGGCCCAGGTGTATGGAAGAATTCTTGGGTGTACCTAGTCCTGTCTACTCCAGAGGTTATTTTGGCTTAACTATGGCTATAGCTACACTAGAGAGCTTACAGCCATTTATTAGCCATTTATTAACTTGCATCTAGTGTCAATCTAGTATAGCCACTCTACACCGACAGGAGAGAGCTCTCCTGTCGGTTTAATTACTTCAGTGCCCGTGAGCAGTGGTAGCTGTGTCAGCAGGAAAAGCTCTCCTGCTGGCATAGCACCATGCACACTGGCGCTTAAATTGGCATAAATTAATAAATAGCTAATTCATACCCCTGAATGACGTAACTTGTGTCGACTTAAGCTGTAGTGTAACCATAGCCTATATCTGTCAAGGTTTCACACTCCTGAGAGAACTAAACTATGTGGATGTAACATTTCAACATAAACCAGTTGGTAGATCAGTTGTATGACTGATCTGAGGACAAGTCTTCCTAAGGAAACTGCTCCATAGCTCCTGGTTGTTATTTCTTGGCCTCAACAGCCCTATAAGTAAATAGGAGGAGGAGTGGGCTGTCAGCTCCTTTTAATATGGAGACAAAGTGGAGAAGAAATTTGGGAGGATTAGGAAGCCTCCCAGAGAAGAAGCCATCCTATCTGAATAACAAATTTAAAAACATAGAGGATCTTTACTTCAATCCACACTCTGATGTCCTTGTCATCCTTTCCCACATCACTAGCCATCAAATGCGCCGTTGACAGCAATTCTAACAAGCATTATTCTAATTTGAATGATTTAACACCTCGTGCTGTTTGTGAGATTCATGAGTCAGAAGTGTGTCTTAATAGCTTGGTTAGGGCATTGTCTCTGTTGACCTAACAATGTTTTTTGTCTTGGGAGTCAAGTTGGCAGCTGTATGAAAAGGAACAAAAGATTATTCTTCAGAAACTTTAGTTAGAGCATACAGGAAAATACTTTTGAAGTCTCTTGCGCGCTTTTTTTTTTTTTTTTTTTTTAAGCAGAGGGGAGAAAGAGAGAGAGATGGAAAATTAATGCTAAAAAGGTAGATGTTAATAATCATGATGCATAGCTTCTCACTTTTTTTCATTGGTTATGACGATTTGTACCTATTTAACAAATAATACATCTTGCTGAAATGCACCACGTGCACTTATAATCCACAAATAAACGTTATTACAATACTTTCCCTGTATGTCTTCTACTGAGGAGAAGCATTTATTTCCTCCCCTCATCTCCAAAAAGATATGGGAAAGTTCTCAGAAGGTCAGCAAAATGATTGGACATTAAGATTCGGGGTAGGCAGTAATATGAGGAGAGACTAAAAGATTAGGACTGCATAGTTTGGTATGGAGATAAGTGAGAGTGGAGGTGTGACCCAGACATATGACATAATGAATGACGTGGAGAAGGTCAGTCAGGAGATTTCCTGTTTGCACTCTATCATAATATAAAGGCAAAGGGGCACCTGATGAAACTAAAGGAGCATATTTTTAAAGAATAAAATAAACTGTTATTTTATACAATAAATAATTTGCCTGTGGAATTAACTGCTTTAGGGTTTTTTAAGGCCAGTGTAGCTTAGTGAGATTTTTTTTTTAAAGGTTGAGACAGTGATATGTAGAAGAATATCATTTGTAGTGTTGCTAACTAGGATACAATGAGAGTTATTGATCTTCATGTGTCCAGACCTGAAAAAATTACCAGATGGGTTTAGGCACATGGTATGATATTGCTCAAGTAAATGTATGATGTGGTCTTTACATCTTGCACTGCAGCATCTGGTATGGGGATATTAGACTAGCTGGACTGTTGGTGTGTTCAGATTTGATTTCTAGCTGTTGGTGTTCAATATCAACTTATTAATATAGTTTTAAAGGAAGGTTTTGTGATGGTTTTGTTTAGTTTGGTGTGCTGAGCTTTTTCCTATTCTCTGGAGACACTGTGAAGAACAAGGCAGGATGGATCATGTCTGATTACATCACTGCAATTTTAGCACCTCACCACTTAATGGAATAAAAATCTTTCCCAGCGCAGAAAGGTTCAGCATATCTCATTTCTGAGCCTGCCCTAAGCAGTTAAAGCACAGTTTGTCAGATTTATCAGATACATTTCCCCATATGAAGTAAGATGTAAGAGCAATTAAAGGTTTATAGCTATAGAATATCAAATTATGCGAAAGAATAATTCATATAATAAAATTCCAGCCAACAGTGTTTGGCAGGACCTAAATAATGTGTTTTCATGAAGGATTGTGTGTCTTCAATAGACCCTTCATTAATCATATAATACCATGCAATAATTATATTTTATGAGTCTGGCTATACAAATAAAAACGATATTTAACAAACTATAGTATATCTGTGCAGAACCACCATAGGCACGAATTTCTTGTTTAAAAGGAAATGTGCTTTAGGGAAGTTAATTGTGAATCTGTTTTCATCAGCACGCATATGACTGTATGTGATTACTGGCTTTATATGGCTTGGTCTGCACTACCAGTTTATCACAGTATAACTACGCTATCTACATCCCTGAGTGACATTATTATACCAACCTAACCCCTGGTGTAGACAGAGCTATGTCGATGGGGAGAAGCTCTCCCGTCGACATAGGTAGCGTCTTCGCTAAGCGATACAGCAATGCAGAGCGTGCAGCTTTGCCACTGCAGTGCTGTAAGTGTAGAAAAGCCCTGTACCTTACCTGTGGTTGCTGGGTATTTTATTAACTCAAATGTGTCAGCACTGAATGTGGGAAAAGCTAAATTAAGCCTGGCTTGTCCAATCAGCTTATGTGGATAATACATGCATACAAGGAGATTGGGGGCTTGTCTTCACTGCAGTATTAGCTCAAGGTATAACTTGAGTGTTGCCCCTAACATGACTCCTGTTGATGCATAAAAATCTCTAGCTCGAATTAAGTGGTACTTTAAACTTTAGCTAGCTGTTCTATCAGAATATGTGAGTTAAAACTTGAGTGATACTGGAGCTAGTAATGCAGTGAGGATGCAGCTACGCTGTCTTAGTTTTCACTGCTTAAAAAGGTGTGATGTTATGGCCAGCAAACATGTGATTGTTATCTTGTTGCAAAATCCTAAGTGGAGATGGGGCACTTGTAGTATTCATGGCGAGATAGATTGGTGAGGTCAGCATTATGCCTCCACCCCCCACCCCTCCAGCCTGTGATTAACCTCATCTAGTTTATTTCACAGTAAAACCAAAGTGCCTTGTGTTCACTATGTTTTACAGTGGGATAGCTGATGCGCATTATTTATCCTCGGGTAAAACACACAGTTTTTTGGTCAGTGAAATCAAGCCCTATATTGCTAATCCAGTCATTCTGTGCTGCTGATCCATTGTGCAGATCAAGTTTTTTCTTGTATAGGCACCTATTTCCCCTCTCCCTTCCCCCTCCCCCCCCCCCCCGATTTTTCACACTTGCTATCTGGTCACCCTAAATTAAGATAACTCAAGACAAAAGACAAGCTCTGATGCTGATGTTTGTACATGGAATGTTTGCAAATTAAGGAGGGGCAGTTAGGGGACTTCCTAAGGCACTGTAGCAGCACTTACTGACCGTTCACTTCAGAAGCTTTTATTAAAGGGTGCCTGGCTATGACATGAAGATGCTGCCTTAGCAGAGTCTTTGATGGAGGGGCCTGGAAATCTCTGCCATTGGGGCAGGGTTATGCAGTGTCAGGCAGCAGCACTGTTTGGAAATTTGAGAACTTTGTGAAAGGGAAATGCAACCTGTCATGAAATTGCAAGGTTGATTCTTGATTCTGAGCCTAAGAAAGGCTCCACTTGCAGATAGAAGGCAAATGAAATTGTGTGTAAGGGGGAGGAAGGGGAGAGAAGCCTTTCGGGGATGAGTTTCCATTTTGTCTTCTCCGAAATTAAATGTGAATGATGATTGAGGCGATTGAGTTAAACTGTCCCTTTCAGCTTGATGTGTAGAACTGGGGATATATTATTAAATCTGTCCTGTAATAATTCTTTTCCCTCCCCAGAAAGGAAAATAAAGAAGATAGGTGTTAATAAAGGGAGGAGAGACTTAACACTTCAATCCACATAATGAAGTAAACAAGTTCATTTAGTAGCAAATACGTTCAGTGTGGTGATATCTTTGTAGTTTTCAGTGCATGTCAGTTCCTGGAAATTACTGGAAGAACCTTGTTCTAATTTACTTTAATCAGTGTGATATGCCCAAGGCCTAGTTCATATTCATGCTGAAATATTTGCTATTTTTTAAATTGTGTAATTTGCAAGTGTGTAACACATCAGGCTATGAGCACCAATGATTTGTTTTAGCTGTATCTGAGTGGAAAAGGAAGTATGGAAAGCCCTAAGGACTTATCTACATGTACAGCACTGCACCGTTGTAGCGCTTAGTGAAGATGCTTCTTACACCGATGGGAGAGCTTCTCCTGTTGGCGTAGATACTCCATCTCCTCAAAGGATGGTAGCTGTGTCGACAGGAGAAGCTGGTCCTGTCTACATTGGGGGCTAGGTCGATATAACTACATTGCTCAGGGGTATGGATTTTCCATACTCCTGAGCGACATAGTTATACCAGCATAAGTTCCTAGTGTTTTAGACCAAGCATAAGTGTAAAGAAGATAGAAGCTGTGTACTGTTGAAGATGCACATGGTATAAACAGGGAGAGGAGAAAAAACTTTAAATGGATTTTAAAAAATATATTTGTCCTAATGGATAATATAATAGTTAAAATGGTGTTGTATGTATAAAGAAAAGTGCAAGCTTCATAATTAATACTGTTCCAAGCACATGTATTCCTTGTGTGTGAGTTAAGTGTGCAGTTGTGTGTTCTCTTTTTTTTTGGCAATGATCTTAAACATTGTTGTCATTTCAGAATACCTGACAGTGTTCTCCCAGATGATTGCATTCCATGACCCAGAGCTGAGTAACCATCTCAATGAAATTGGCTTTATTCCAGATGTAAGTGCTAAGGGTTCTTGTAAATGCTGTATAATAAAGGTAAAGAGAAGAAAAAAGGAAGAGAGGGTAATTCTAATAGGGTGTTTCTAGATTGTTGCTGACACAGTGAAAGTTGCCTACAGAAGAACTTTACCTCTGTCACTGGAAGTTTGATCTGGACACAGTGGCAAAATGAGGACAGAGACATGCATATAATTAAGTGGCAGGCCACAGCTTTTATTAAATTTCAACACAAGGGAGGGGCACTACCTGACATCACTCATAATCTCTTATACTAGGCATTTACTTAGCTCAAGTGGGCAGCAGGGGAGAGGGCTACAAGACTCCTTACCATATAACCGGTAGCTGGCACCAGGATTACAGGTCTCCTTACCATAATATGAGGTAGGCTGTCCTCACCCAACCCCCCAATACTCAGCCCTCCCAAGAGGGGGACAGAGGGTGCAGCAGGGTGGGGACCTCAGACAGTGAAGGCCACAAGGTCTCACCCTATCACATGAGCCCAAAGCTCACCACCAAAATCCCAGGTCTTTTACCTCCTGGGAACTGTTCATTTTTATTCTTTTAACTACACTGGAAACTGGCCACAAATTGCAGCAAATAAACAACTCCACCCCAGAACCTCAGTAGGAACTAAGGATATGTCTGTACTACCCCTCAGATCGGCAGGCAGCGATCAATCCAGTGGGGGTCGATTTATTGCATTTAATCTAGACACGATAAATGGACCCCCGAGTGCTCTCCCGTTGACTCCTGTACTCCACTGCCGCGAGAGGCGCAGGCAGAGTCAATGGGGGAGCAGCAGCAGTCGACTCACCGCAGTGAAGACACCACAGTGAGTAGGTCTAAGTACATTGACTTAGCTACGTTATTCACATAGCTGAAGTTGCGTAACTTAGATCGACACCCCTTCTCCCCCCAGTGTAGATCAGGCCTAAGTGAGTTCCTACTTACAACCCACTGTGGCTTGCAGGTGCTACAAGGAAGGCAAAAATCTTCATGGTCCTCCGCCAGTTGTCCCATGGGAGAAAAAATTCCTTCATGACCCCCTGAACAGGCAATGGGATAGTCCCACAGCATCTGTCAGGCCAGGTTTCCATTCCTATTTTGTGTGGGTAGAATGGTCTGCTTGAACCGAGCCAAAAGATGCTCCATATGGTCCCTGCCTTGGGCTAAACCCTGGGACCTGGGGAGTGCTGGCTAATCAGCACACCTCTCCCACAGCTGGCCAATGGGTGCTGGAGATTCCCAGGGTAGGAGCTATTTACTGTCCCTTGGCGAGTGTCTCCCTCCCTTGCTACTGGGACTGCTTCCCTTTCACTGCTGGACCCTACCCGTTGATCCTGGTGGGTGGCACTTCTCGAAGGGCTTATGATTAAGGCTAAAATTTTGTCATGGATATTTGTAGTAAAAGTCATGAACAGGTCGTGGGCAAGATAGAAAAATTCACATTAGCCCGTGACCTGTCCATGACTTTTACTAAAATTATCCATGATAAAGTGGGAAAGGACTGGGCAGATGCGGAGTGGCTGGGAGCTCAAGGGGGCTTAGAGCTGCAGGGTTCCCCTGTCCACACCCTATCGGGGAGGAGCTGCCAGTGTCCCCTGCTGCGGCAGCAGTGGAGCTGCTAGGGTACTCCCCTGCCTTCGGCGGCCGGGGGCTTGGGGGCCGTTGTCTCAGGTGGCTCCCTGTTGCTGCGGGAGGCGGCGGGACCATGCAGCTCCCAGCTGCTGGGGCTGAAGTCATGGAGCTCTTTGGAAGTCACGGATTCCATAACTTCTGCGACCTCCGTGTCAAAATCGTAGCCTCACTTATGATGAGATAGTTAAACTTTTTGTTGTTGTTCAACTTCATTCTTAAAAGAAAAATATCAATATCAAAAATCACACCCCTGATCGACATCATAATGCTCACCTAATCCTCACTGTAGACACAGCTATGTTGGTAGCAAAATGTTTTCATTCCAGGGAAGTAGTTTTCCTACACTAATGGAAAAACCATTTCCATCAAACTAGGCTACGTCAACACTACAGGATTATGCCTGCATAGCTCTGGTGACATAGTCTCTGTATTGTAGATATACCTTAAGCCTGTACTGAGGTGACACGCTGAAGACTCGAAAGAGAAGCATTGTTAACTGATATGGGCGGCACTCTTCAAAAAGTCTGGTCAGGTTATAAAAAGAACAGTCATTAAAAATACGTGGCAAGCTTTATGACAGTACATGTAATAATCAGTGTGGGCGGGGAGAAAGGAGGGAATCATCACCATGGAAGAGGGGAATACAGGTTCAGTGGAAAGAGGGGAAATATAGGGTGTTTGGTTCAGGAATATATTTTCTGAACAGTCATGATTATCATTTTATTAAAAAACTATGTTCCTTCAAAAATTTTAAAGGTAAATCAGTGCTTTTGCAGAAATTGCCTGCTGTTACAGGGCCAAATTTGCAGAACTGATTTTTTCATACACAACGTCTGTATGAATTTGTGTATACTCATGAAGTGATCAGGAGTTTCATATTTAAAGGATACTTATGCATGTAATTATCAGGTTTGTGGCCACAAATGAAGCTTTTGCCAGGAAAGCATAAATTAAGTCTGTTGTACAGTTTTTTTTCTTTTTGATAACAGTGTTTCAGGGTGATAAATAGGGTTGTTTATAAATGATCCAACTTCAGACAGGATATAGCGACACTTAAAAACTAACGTAATACGTCCAGTCAGCTGAAGAGACCGGCTAATGTAGTGGGTTACACACGGATGGGTTAAACTTACTTCGGTGTAGAAAAGACCTTACTAGGCCATATGCATCACTTCAGGCTAGTGTCAAGGGGGGAAGAAATCTATTCATCTATATAAAGCCGGTGAAATCAGGGTTTTATGTAGATGAAATGCACAGGACTTTGAAAAAGCAAAATGCAAGCTCCCAACATGGGGCTGGGGCACAGGACTACAGCATAGCCATCCAAACATACTGTGGCCATTAATTCAGCATGTGAATTGGAATAGCAACATAGAACGTGTACATATGTACGTTCCCTGACCCATCCCTTTGCCTATCCTTATCATTGCCATTCATACCATCCTACGTGGACCCACTGCAGAAAATCATCTGCGGAGCTCCTCAGACAATGACTCCAATCATGGGCCTCTTATGGGCCCTCAGACAAATTGTAGATGAGATATGAATAAACAAACCATTTATTTGTACATATTTTTAATTATTTGTATTATGGTAGTAGCCAGGAGTCCTAATCAGTATCAAGAATCCACTATGCTGGTTGCTATACAGATGCACAGGCATACTCTGTCCCAGAGACCCAAAAGCCTAAGATAGGTGACAAATGAAGGGAGTAGAATAGAGAATCCAAAATATATACCAATTAGGATGTACAACTATAAATTTTTTTAAAAAGTATTTGCATCATACAAATAAATGTATTGGCAATCCCCGACTGTTCTAAAGGCTAGCTACACCTCCTAAGAGGAGTCATTCTTCCTAAATCACCTGTCACATCAAAATATTTCTGTTCTGGGTTCTGCCTTTTAGATTAGTAAGAGAGAGGGGTGTTTTTGCACCTGTAGCAAGACAGCCCAGATCCATCAAGGTGAAGGATATGCACTTCAGTAATGAGATCCGAACCAGAGTTTCGTGCCTGAGTACTAATCCTATCAAAGTAAACCCTGATTAATCTTTCATCATTGAAAGGCAGGCTCCCACTGCAGGAAGGATTGTGTTTCCTGGCACCCTTCCATTTACTTTGGGTCATGTAGCTCTCAGAATATTGAACGCTGCTGAAGCTTGAATAGTTGTGAATATTGTTAGCTGATGTGGTGCCTGGTTTAAATATATTGCAGTGGCTATGTGATTTACATGTAAATGGAGATATCCGTAAGGTGAATTTTACAGGGTTTTTTTTCTTTTTCACTGTTGTGGAGTATGAACTTATATAATGTTTTATAACATCTGTTCAGTATTTTACTAAATAATTCTAACATCAAAATCCGTCCATTTTTAAGGGAAGAGAAACAAGGAAATGAGCCACGTTACTATAAGGGAAACTGTATCCATAAATTATTCTGAATAGCTTTCAACTGCAAATAATAGAAGCTAGACACAGTTGTCAGCTGGCCATTAACAGAGATGACAAGGTCTGGCTGCAGTTACTTAATATCATCTTGGTAATGCTGCTGTTGTAGACAGACCTCAAATTGGATTCAGTGATATGCAGGAGGTATCTGTAATAAGGCTTTATCTAACTAGAGTTAAAAGAACACTGTTGCCAACATATTTTTCGTTCTTTTTATTTTCCTGTTTGTTTGTAACTACATTTGGAAGCCTGAATTAAATTGTCCTTACTGAAATATACTTTTCTCTCTTGCAAGCACGCGCTTGTTCAGTCATGAGTGTTTGACGGCTGGTTTTTAATTTTCATTTAATAGGAAAGCAATTGTTTTGTGTTCTACATATTTGGGATGAGAGATGGGGATGGATGGAATTAGGTTTAATCCTTTACATTTATCTTGCCCGCTTATGGGTACTCTGTCCCCAGTCCTTCAAACATTTATACATGTGCTTAACTTTAAGCATATGAATAGTTCATTTAAGCACTTACAAGTGCTATAGAAATTGAAATTAAGCATGTGCTAAAGTGTTTGGCGTTTCAGGGCCTTCATTACCAGTATCTGGATAGGGCACTGAAATAGGAGATATAAAATTTGAGTTTTAGTCCTGCCATTCTGCCACAATATTGCTCAGTAACCTGGGGCAAGTAATTTTTAATTCTCTGTTCTTGGCTTCCACTTCTTCACAAGAAGTCAGTGAGGCCAAAAACTTACCAAGATTCAGAAAAGGACTCAACATTTATATGGCTATCAGGAATATGCAGGGTTGTCACAATTATAAAAACCTTGGAAGGGACATTAAACCTGATGCTTCAGGGTTTAAGCCAGTCTCTGACTAGGAGGAGGAGACCTGATGTGGGAGGCAGACTATCTCACATTTGTCCCCTTTAGGATTCTTATGCTTTCTGTAGCATCTGGAGTAGAGACAGGGTACAGAGAGTTAATGGACCTTGGGTCTGAGCTAGTATGGCAATTCATATGTTCCTGTATTTGGTTTGTGAGGAAAAATGTTTAAATTTACCAAAGTTGTGAGTGTATGAAAATCACACTAAATATGTGTAGTAGATACGTTTGTTCAGTTTATAAATTTGCCGCTTACTTAAAGAAATGTATATCACATGTGTTGGCAGTTACAGTAATTAAGTTTTCTCTTTTAAGAATTGCCTTGCCAATTAATAAAAATACTGTACCAATTATCTTCAGACTTGGATTGTTTTGTAGATGATGATGATTATCCTGTAATATATTTTACTCCTAAGTAGTAATAGATACTCTCAACCTTAACTCTATCTTAACAAAGTTTTTGTCTGGAAATTTCCTTCTCAAAATGTATACCTAATGGGTAAATCTACTTTTTGTAAATTCTCAGAAAACTCGTTGTGCATTCAAATGATGATTGCATTAATTTTGGGGAGGATAGGCCATATTCTTCATAGATTTAAAAAAAGTGGTTGTATCGCTGCTTTTATGTGTACAACTAAACTCAACCTTATCTATTAAACATCGATAATTATGGGACTGCAACTCATGATCTCAGGCTGTTTCTCAGATAGATGTACTTTTACAGTTGTAATGAAAGTATGTATTTTGATTCATTGTTTTTACAATGATGTGGAAGTTCAGCTGATCTGTTTTTTCATGTGACTTAGTGTCTATGAAGTTCAAATATTGCTCTTATTGAGTACTGTGTAAATTTTCTTTAAAATATTGAGCAATACTCATGTGAAGGGAAGATACAGGGAGACCCACCAGTCTGCAAACCCATTGCAGTTTGAGCTCCAGTGGAAAAAGGTTGAAAATCACTGCGGTGATAGTTTTAGCCAGTCCTAGCATGCAGTTATTCTTCCCAGATGTTGCTAGGGGGCAGTATTTACTAAGAATATCTTTATTTAGAGTATAGTGGTTTGACTATGTACATACGGCAGCATATTTGTTTTAAATTCATGTTTGTGAGGCAAGTACTTTAAACCAGATACATTTTTCTCCTTTTGGATCTTCATTTTCCACTTTTGACCTGTTACTGTGGAATAATAAGACATGAAGGAGGGATGCTGAACAATGCAATAGCTCTCTCTTTGCAATAAAAGCACTGGAGATAAATTATCATAATATTTTTATACTTACCTCTTCCCCTTCTTGTTGTAGCATTATATTGTAGAAAATAACAAGGATAATTTCCCCTTCAACTCCTATTGTAATTTCCCTAATAACTACCTACTACTTAAAGATTGTTTGGCCTAATTTTTTGACATATTGGGTAGTTGTCAGGATTGGTGAGTGACATTTGTTGCCAGGTCTGTGTTTTAGGGATAAAGTTTTTTACTATTTGTCATATTTACAGCATGTTAGCGTTTTCTGTTATGTCCAATAGTTTTGTATATTTCTTTTACTTGTGTGTTGAAAAAATGTGTACACACCTAAAGCTATAGGTGTTGGTATTTACATTCAAAATTACACACACAGAAATGTAAATGTAAATGCCAACTTTCAGATGTCCAAGATCAGTCATTTTTGAGTTATCTGTATAAGTGGGATGGGAACTGTGATCATTTAATCAAACAAGACTTTGGTTTTTTAATTTTCATGAAACTTAAAAGTGGCTGAGACGATTCTGCTCAGCCTTTAAGCAAAGGAAAATTCAGCCCCAAACGTGAAGTTCTGTATAAGTTACATTTATGTGAAAATGGTCTTATCACTGAAACTTGAAATGCTATACAGCTTTAAATGTAATAGAAAATCAACCTTGACAAGGCCTTCAGCACATAACAAAATGTGTTTTTTATCCCTTCTCTTTCTCTTGTAGCTGTATGCTATTCCTTGGTTTCTCACAATGTTTACACGTGAGTATATTTTTTTTCTTTGGTTAAATATCAACACTGTATGTTTAACTTCTCCCATTTTTCCATAGAATATACATTTCAGTTTAAAAGGGAAGAATATAGACCCTTCACTCCTAGATGGCTAGTTCAGATTCACCCCAGGTTAACTGGAGTCCACAGGGACTTTGGTTTTGTACACTGAAAACCAGTCTTTTCAGTTCCATGCATCTATGAGAAAACTGGCCTCTTCCAGCTTTTGGGAGGGGGGAACCTCCCATTTCAAAGATCTGTTACATGTTCCAGGCTTCCCCTAGTTGTAATTTGTATCCTCCATGAACTTATTTAATTATTTTTTGAACCAAGTTATCCATCCCAATATCCATGGCAATGAATTCACTGCATTATGTCAAGAAGTACTGCCCTATGTTTGTTTTAAAGCTTCTGCCTACTAATTTAATCAGGTGATCCCTCGTTTTGTTTTATGTGAAGAGATAACACTTCCCTATTCACTTTCTCCATACTGTTCCTGATTTTATAGACCTCTGTTGTGTCATACTCTATATAGATTCCATGGCAACTGGTACTTTTTCTTATTCCTGAAACCAGGGATCAGTACTGAAGGAGGAAGCCCTTACATAGACAGAAAATCTTCATATATAATTTGTCACATTTTAAAAAAAGTAGAGCCAATTTTTTGAGGTGAGAAAATGATAGTGACTTTGTTGGGTTAAAGGCCAGCATATGCAAATACACCTTAATTGTATAAACCAATACTTTACTATTGCACACATCTGTTACTACCCTGCCATGATTTTATGTTGTTCCTTGGACAAAAGGAGTATTGTACCTGAGTAAGGTTAAATGATAGAGATGATTCTATATGGAGATAATGCATTATTTCAATTGTAAAGTAGGAATAATCCATTATACTTCCTCTTCCCCTCTGAGATATGGTTTCCGATTTCATATCAGATGGCATTGGAGTTAATTAAAAAAATAATTGATCAGTTTTCCTATTAGGAAAAGAATGTACGTTTTATATACTGACGAAATATCAAAGAGTTAAAGATTGCCTATGCAATAAAGCAGTGTTGTCTGTTGACTACTGTTGGTCCATTCAGTTAAACCTTTTGTGAGCATAGCAATTCTACCCGTTTTTCCTCTATTCACAGATAGTTTAAAAAAAAGATTATTTAAGCATGCTGGATAGGATAAAGTCATCTGGAGTATTTTATGTGCAGATTGCCATTAGTCCTTTTTTTCCTGAAAGAAAAGGTTCTTCTTCGAGTGCTTGTTCACGTCCATTCCACATTAGGTGTGCGCGCGCTGCATGCATGAGCGTCAGAAACTTTTTCCCTTAGCGGCTCCTGGCGGGCCACCTGAGTGGTGCCACTGCACCTCGCATATATACGCCCGCCGGCCTGACCCCCTCCAGTTCCTTCTTACGGTCCGTGGCGGCACTGGAACAAGTTCTCTTTCTCTCTCTCTCTCGTAGAAGAGCAGTCCCTTAGCCTTTAGAGTAGCTGTTATCAGTTCGTTTACATATAGATTGTGAACACTTAAGTGATTAGGTGCTTGGAGGCCTCCAGCACCAGCCGTGGGCCATGTCGCAAGCCCACAGCTTCAAAGCTTGTGCCACATGCCGCAAACCTATGCCAGTTAGTGACCCCCACGACTCATGTCTACGTTGCCTGGGGGACGGACATCAAACTGAAAGGTGTAGGATTAGCAAGGCGTTCAAGCCAAGGACAAGGAAAGAAAGAGACTTTCGCCTAAAACAACTGTTGATGGAGGCCGCACTTCAGCCGCCGGGCCCGGAGCGCCCAATGCTGGCTCAGGCTTCCTTGGTGCGTAGTGCCCTGGAGCCGTTGGGAGACCCAGCACTGGTGAAGCAACGTAAACTGTTGGCCCTGGAGTGCCAGGCTAGGCCCCGGCATTGATCGTCCTCCCCGGTGCGGCCCCCGGCGCAGCCTAAAGGAAGGCGTGGTCGTTCCCCGCACAGGAGGCTGGTGCCTCCCAAGGCACCGAGCACTGACAAGAGCGGGAAGGCCGCGGTACTGGCGCTGACACAGGCGGTCCCGGCGGCACAAGCCCCACTGAGCCCAGACCTAAGTGAGCTCAGTGTGGACAATGGGCTCAAGGGCATAACAGATCAGCCCTCTACGCCTGGCACCTTTGAGGCCGCAAAGGACCTCATCGAGCATTCGGCGGCGAGCCCCCTCCTGTATGGGGAGAACCCTCTGGCACCCATTCCTCGGGCACCGTCGAGGGGTAAGCCGGCAATGGTGTGCCGCTCGAAGACACCGTCACGGCACTGCTCCTGCAGTTGGTCCTGGTCGAGCTCCGACTCCGCAGACTCACACTTGTCAGCGGCCCAGAAGGAGGTTGCAGCACCGGCAGTGGGTCAACGTGAAGAAGCGCCAGGAAGGGCACACCGCTCTCTGGCACCACCCAGAGACCAGCACCAGGAGGAGTTGAGACTGCCCTCGCCAGAGGTCTCCCATAGATGGTCCCGGTCCAGGGAACGCCGGTCCCAGTCCAGATCCCAGTCCCGGGGGTACCAGTACTGCTCCCGATCCTGCTCAGCCAGGAGCCACTCGTTCTCCCACCGGTGCAGATCGTTGGCACCGCCATGGCCTTCGCGATCAGCGTCGCCACAGTCCGGTGCCGGCTCCGGCCGCTATAGCTACCTGTACCGGGGCCCGGACAACAGAGACCTCAGGGCACCTGGTAACCTCAATGGGGGCCGCCAGGCCATTGGCCCTTCTGGACCCCCTGGGCCTATCAGGAGCACCAAGGGGCCCCGTCCAGGGCAAGTAATTTGGTGCAGCGGTCCCTGTCCCCGCACCGACGCCAGACAGTGCCGGGGCCAACAGTATCCAGGCCTCCAGCATCTCCCCAGCGTAGACCGGAGAGTCTGACACCGAGCCCGGTGCTGTCCCATGGACTCCCGCCCCAGCCTGAGCCGGGGGCTCCTGCCACAAGAGATGTGGAGCAGGAGGACTAACCAAAGGGGATCGAGCAGCAGCTAACCTCCTCGTCTTCCCCCGATGAGGCAGTGGCCGGTACAGAGGTATCCGGCCCTCTGTCAATAGACCATAGAGCGCACCAGGAACTGCTGTGCAGAGTTGCCCAAAATTTGGGGTTGCAGGCCGAGGAGACGGTTGAGCAGGAGGACCCATGGTGGACATTTTGATCCCCAAAGGGCCACCCAGAATAGCACTCCCGCTCATTAAGACCATTCAGTCTAACTATAAGACTATATGGCAGACCCCGGCCTCCAGCGCTCCAACGGCTAAAGGAGTGGAGCATAAATACTTTGCCCCATCTAAGGACTATGAGTTCCTGTTCTGCCACCTGAGTCCCATGCTCCCTAGTGGTTTCGGCGGTGAACGAAAGGGAGCGCCATGAACAGCAGGCCCCGGACCCTAAGGCCAAGGAGGTGAAACCCCTGGACCTTTTTGGTAGAAAGGTGTACTCATCTGGGGCCCTTCAGTTAAGGATTGCTAACCAGCAGGCCATCCTTAACAGGTACAATTTCAACTTCTGAGCGGCTGTGGGGAAGTTTAAGGACAACCTCCCGCAAGGTTCCCAACAGGAGTTCACGGCCCTGGTGGACGAGGGCAAGGCAGTAGCCAAGACCTCTATCCAGGCCTCCCTGGATTCGGCAGACACGGCGGCTAGAACAATCCCCTCAGGGGTGGTCATGAGGCGCTCTGCCTGGCTCCAGGAGTCAGGCTGCCCCACGAGGTCTAGAATACGCGAGACTACATATTCGAAGGGTCTGGGCTCTTCTCAGACCAGACAGACGCGAGGCTGCATAGCCTCAAGGACTCGCGGGCTACGCTCAAGTCGCTGGGTATGCACACCCCAGCGACCCAGAGGAAGCCCTTTAAGCCATAGCCCCCCCCTCAACGCCAGTACCAGCCTGGCCATAGGCATGAGCCTTACCGTAGGCGAGGCAGGGATAACAGGCGACGGCGCAACAACAATAATAACAATAATGCGCCGGGCCAGAACCAAGGCCAGCACAAACCCTAGCCGGGCACTAAGCCAGGCTTTTGAAGATGTGCTCGACGACAGCATACCAGACCAGTCACCGGATCCGTCCCTTTGTTTCCTGAACTGCCTGTCCCGTTTCTCCCATGCGTGGTCCACCATTATGTCGGATCGTTGGGTCTTACGCACGGTGCGGAACGGGTACTCGCTGCAGTTCGCCTTCCTCCTCCCCTCCGACCCCCCCTTCCCTGTCCCTCTTCAGGGACCCCTTTCACGAGCATCTCCTAAAGGAGGAAGTCCGCTCACTGCTATGGGCGGGGGCGGTAGAGGCAGTGCCTCACGGCCTAAAGGGAAAAGGGTTCTACTCCCGATACTTCCTCATCCCCAAGGCCAAAGGGGGCCTTCGCCCAATCGTAAACCTGCACGGGCTCAACAAATTCCTGGTCAAGGCCTGGTTCCACATGGTCTCTCTGGGCACCATCATCCCTTCCCTGGATCCGGGGGACTGATAAGCAGCCCTCGAAGTGAAGGACGCATACTGTTATATCGCCATTTTCCCAGCACATCGGCGGTTCCTACGCTTCACCGTGGGCCGAGAACATTATCAGTTTGTGGTTCTCCCGTTCGGTCTAGCCCCAAGCGTGTTCATGAAGTGCATGGCGGTGGTGGTGGCCTTCTTACGGAGGCAGAGAATCCGGGTGTACCCGTACCTTGACGATTGGCTCCTGGCGGGCCAATCCGAGGTGGAGGTGCGGGGCCATGTGGAGGTGGCCCTGAGATTATTCCGCAAGCTGGGGCTCCTGGTCAACGTCCCCAAGTCCACGCTCGTACTCACGCAGAGAGTGGAATTTGTAGGGGCGGTCCTGGACGTGGTGCAAGCCAGGGCAAACCTTCCGGTATCCCAATTCCGGGCTATCCAACAAGCAGTGGCCTCCCTGCACCAGTTTCCAACAATAATGGCCAGGTGCTGCTGGGCCACATGGCAGCATGCACGCACGTGGTCAGGCATGCCAGACTGAGACTCAGGACTCTGCAGGCGTGGCTCACTCAGGTGTACCGCCCAGGCAGGGGCCTCCTGGACTTGGTAGTGACAGCCCCAAGAGATGTACTGGACTCCCTGCTGTGGTGGCAGTCGCAACCTGTGGTTTGCGAAGGAAACCCCTTTGCCGCCCCACTTCCGGACCTGACGCTGGTGTGGATGGGGGGGCTCACCTGGAGGACCTCATGACGCAGGGGTTGTGGTCCGAGGCAGAGCGGTCGCTCCATTTCAACGTGAAGGAGCTCAGGGCGGTTCGTCTCACCTGCCAGATCTTTCACGCCACTCTGAGTGGTCACAGCACGACAGTTCTGACAGACAACACTACTGCCATGTTTTACATAAACAGGCAGGGCGGGGCTCCTTCCTCGCCACTCTGTCGCGAGGCTCTCCTCCTCTAGGACCTTTGCGTAGCCCATGCGATTCACTTCGAGTCGTACTATCTCCCTGGGGTGCGGAATGAGCTGGCGGACTCCGTCAGCAGGTCGTATCACATGCACGAGTGGATGCTCAGGGCGGATGTGGTGCTTTCACTCTTCTGCAGGTGGGGGTTTCCCCGGGTAGATCTGTTTGCCACCAGGGCCAATGCCCAGTGCCCATGGTTTTGCTCATTCCAGGGCCGCAGCCCGGGCTCACTTGCAGACACGTTTGCAATCCCGTGGAGAGGGGGCTTGATGTATGCCTTCTCCCAGCTCCCCTTGGTGCACAAGGTCCTACTCAAGGTGCGCAGGGACAGGGTGGCGGTGATCCTCATAGCCCCAGCTTGGGCCTGCCAACACTGGTACACATCGCTCCTAGAGCTCCCAGTAGTGCCGCCCCTACACCAGGGCCTCATTACACAGGACGGCGGGCGGCTTCTCCACCCCGACCTGCAGTCACTGCATCTGATGGCTTGGAGGCTCTGTGGCTAAATGCCCTGGAGAGCCAGTGCTCCCTTCCAGTGCAGCAGATTCTGCTTGGCAGTAGAAAGCCCTCTACTAGGGTGGCCTACAAGGCCAAGTGGAAAAGGTTCTTGTGTTGGTGTGAACGCTGACAGGTGCAGCCGGGCCAGGCCCTGGTGCAAGCCATTCTGGAGTACCTCCTGCATCTCAAGCAGCAAGGGCTAGCCCCGACCTCACTCAGAGTGCACCTGGCAGCTATCTCCGCCTTCCATCCAGGGTTCTCGGGGGGCTCGGTGTTTTCCCACCCAATGGTGGGGCGGTTCCTTAAAGGGTTGGAGAGGGTGTTCCCGTACTCCCACCCCCCAGTCCCTCCATGGAACCTTAACCTGGCCCTTTCTAAACTCATGGGACCCCCTTTCGAGTCCCTCACTACCTGTTTCTCTCCTCCACCTTTCCTGGAAGGTGACATTTATGGTTGCCATTACCTTGGCCAGAAGGGTGTCCGAACTGAGGGCCCTCACCTCTGAGCCACCATATACAGTATTTCACAAGGACAAGGTGCAGCTCCGGCCGCACCCCAAGTTCCTCCCTAAGGTGGTCTCCCAATTCCATCTGGGCCAGGACATTTGTCTGCCGGTGTTCTTCCCGAAACCCCATACGGACCTGAGTCACCGCAACTAGCGCACCCTGGATGTGCGTCGAGTGCTGGCGTTCTATTTCGAGCGCACCAAACCCTTTCACAAATCCGCACAGCTGTTTGTGGCTGTAGCCAAGAGGGTAAAAGGCCTCCCAGTGACAGCGCAGCAGTTTTCATCTTGGATTACAAGCTGCATCCAGGTGTGCTATGAGCTCGCAGGTGTTCCGGCCCCGGCGGTCACGGCCCACTCGACCAGGTCAGGCGGCTTCCACGGCATTCCTGGCACAGGTCCCGATCCAGGAGATCTGCAGAGCAGCCACCTGGTCCTCGGTGAACACCTTCATGACCCACTATGTGGTCAACCAGCAGGCCAGAGATGCGGCAGTTGGCAGAGCGGTCCTCCGAGCAGTTGTTCCATGACTCCTACCCTCCTCCAGAGGTAAGCTTGTAATTCACCTAATGTGGAATGGACGTGAACAAGCAGTCGAAGAAGAAAAAACCGTTACTTACTTTCTCGTAACTGTTGTTCTTCGAGATGTGTTGTTCACATCCATTCCACCACCCACCCTCCTACCCCTCTGTCGGAGTCGCTGGCAAGAAGGAACTGGAGGGGGTCGGGCTGGCGGGGGTATATATGCACGGTGCAGTGGCGCCACTTGGGGGGCCCACCGGCCCGACGGGAGCCGCTAAGGGGAAAACCCAAGTTGACAACGCTCGTGCACGCGGCGTGCACACACCTAATGTGGAATGGACGTGAACAATACATCTTGAAGAATAACAGTTACAAGAAAGTAAGTAACCGTTTGTTTTCAAAGGAGAAAAATCCCTTCTGAAAGCTCAATCAGCTAAGAAGCATTGCATACATTTGTTTTTCACTCTCACCCTTCCCCCCACCTCCAGTAGTATACTCATGCATAATTACAGATTGTTCCAAAAGAGCAAGAAATATCACTAAAGTGTGTACTTAGCACCAGAAAAGAAAGTAATCCACAGAAGTAGATATTTAATATTGAAATGAAGTGTTGACTGCCATAGGGAGTAATAAATCTACATATGAAAACAAATCTGAGGCTAAGCAAGTTTAGTCTCGTTTGTTCCCAAATTAAAAAGCAGTAACTTTGAGGCAACAATAAAACTTATAGAAGGTTAGTCATGTATATTTTTAAACCTTAACATTGTGTGTTATAATTAATATTTTGTTGCCCATGCCATCTTGCAGATGTCTTTCCACTGCACAAGATTTTTCATCTGTGGGATACATTACTGCTTGGCAATTCTTCCTTCCCATTCTGTATTGGAGTGGCTATTCTGCAACAGCTGCGGGACCGGCTTCTGGCTAATGGATTCAATGAATGCATTCTGCTCTTTTCAGATTTACCAGGTATATAAATGGCAATTTTTTTTTCTTTTCTAGTGTCCTATTTTTAAGCATTCTGTTGAACATATGTATGTTTATGTCAAATATTTTATAGGTTTGGAAAATTAGGCTTATGTGAACCTATGATAGTGTTTGGGGCCTGGATCACAGCCCACTGAAGTCAAGAAAGTCTCCATTGTCTTCACTAGTGCTTGGGTAAGGTCCATTATCAGGGTTCAAGTAAAGCATGGAGAACTCAGTCAACTTTAGAATAATTTAAAATAATTAATGAATTGAAAAATTTGAATCACTGGTTGACATACCACAAACAGGAAATGGTGCAGTTAGTCAAATTTATCCTCAATGAATTACTCGTTCAGATTTGCGCCGTATGCTATTACTATGGTTATCTCATTATATGATGATAGCTCTATCCTTCCCTATCCTTCTCTATCCTTTGGGAGTACATTTCTTGCTACAGAAGCAGTCACTAGAGCAGAAATACAAAAAGTTGTTTAAAAGCCAATAAAGAAGCACTGTTTAAAGCAGTCTGCACTTGAAATTCAAAACTTATAAGAGACTGTTTACATAAAAGGTTTCAGAGTAGCAGCCGGGTTAGTCTGTATTCGCAAAAAGAAAAGGAGTACTTGTGGCACCTTAGAGACTAATAAATTTATTTGAGCATAAGCTTTCGTGAGCTACAGCCATAAAAGTGCAGGCTGCTTCAGGTTCCTTTAGCCACTGGTCAGCAACTCTGCCATCTTATTCAATGGATACTGATGTGACTTAGCTCAGTACAAACTTGTGTCTCCTGAAAATATAATAGTCCAGCATGAGGCTTCAACCTTACTTGTGAGCAAAAGTGTTGCTGGTTAATAAAAAAACATTTGAATTAAATAAGCTTAAGTAGACTGGAAGATGCATTTCCATGCGCTTGTGTTTAATCAACATTCAGATAGCTCACTGAACATGTAAAACACTACACTGCATAATTATACATTGTTATTTCTTTGGCACAGCAATTTGCTTTAATAGCATCACCCCAATTTTACCACTATGCTCAGTGGTAAAAGAAAAAACAAACCTTTTTTGATTCAGCAAGACACACACAAGTTAAAACTAAATAATCTTGTCTCCATAATCAGTCATTTCTAGACTCCCCTCCTTCCTGGTATATATTTTATTGTTGATTCTCTGTTAATTTTGTCATATATACCCCAGTCCTATAAACAGAAACATGCTTAAAACTTTACTACTGTGAGTAAATTAAATCAGTGGGACTGCCCCCAGTAATAAGATTAAGCAAATTCATAAGTATTTACAGGATCAGGGCTTTAAGATGCTAAACTTCTCAAAATGGGGAGCTGCAGGTTAAATAAAAATTGTGGGTTCTTTTTTTTTGTAAAGAAACAAGAACAAAATCAGATTTTATGTAAACCTTAATTTAATTTGATATCCTGTTCCATATTGTATTTTAATTTCCTTCTGCATTCTTGGTCAATTCAAATGCCTTTCTTAAAGTTCAAGAATATCCTTTGAAGTTCTGGAAGGTGTGGGCCAGTTCAGAGGATCTCCTTCTCCCATTCCATGGCTGTTTGGCTAAATGCTTTGGCTAGAGCTCAGTTGAAAAATATTATAATTATTTTCTTGCCCAGGTCATTTCTCCTGATTTATTTCCCTGAGTGTATCTTAATTATGTAGTTCAATTAATCTTAAGCCAAATAAATTGTTTTTATGTTCTTATAGGTGTACTGTACATTGTAGTAGCATTGTGTATGAATAAGAAGTTATTAGCTTTCATAGTACTGTAGACTTGAAATATGCTTATGACTCTTTTTATGATAACCATTTTCAAATTATAGAGTATTGTAAGGAATTTTGAAGATTTAAAGTACGATATACTGAAGTATTGTTTAATCTTATGGTGTATGACCCTGAAATTATTTAGGATTATTGTGATTTATTTTGTGTGGTGCAAGAGTTCCAGAAACCATAAATATGTCATGTTCAAAGCACTTTCAAAACGTTATTAATTTTATAATAAAATATTTGATACGTCAAGTAAGAACGCTGTCCACCACACCCTGTGTTAGAACACATTAAATATAGACTACACCAGGAATTACTAGTTGGCTTTCTATTCAGAGAAATAGTGAGTCACCAATGTATGTATACTGAAAAAAAAAGAGAGAGACTATATGAAATATCTGACCCTGTTTTTTGAAGATTGAAAACACATATTTAGAACCATAATATGTGAAGAGCTCCATTGATAGTAACTGTTGCAAAAAATCGTTGGTGCTCCAAAGATGCCAGTAAGAGTGCTTCTGACCTTTCTTAATGACCTGCATTACAGAATGGGGTACATTCAACAAATATCTTTACAGTTCTTTTGTTTACACCGTCTTAGCTGCTTATTTATGAAAACATGTCTGTTTGCATGTGTGTAATAGAATACAACTTCAACTTCAGCCATATCTGCCCATACTTAATTTTGCCTCAAGCTGCCATGAATGCCCGTGAGCCTTGTCATAGTTCACTGACTGTCAATATGGGAATGTTAATAAATATTAATTATGACATACACTGCTTTTAGCGAGGTTATCGCATTATACCAAGCTATTTGTTAACAGAGTTTTTTTTATTAATTTTTCCGATGTTACTGGAGGAATCAAATTGCAATAGCATGATAATATGCCAGGTAACCTCTGAGAAGCATTTTAAAAGGAGGTATAGGTGATAACAAATGCAGGTTGTATGAGTTGGGGGTTTTTGTGCCATAGAAAATATTGTAGGTAATAACACAGTATAGATCAGAGTTCTGACGTGAATTCAAAATGCAACCCAAATTGGCGTCTTGGGAAAAAAAAACAGTAAGATAATCATAAAGTAAGACAATATCAGCATTATTTGGAAATAAAATACACCATTAGTGTAGCTAAAAGTGAAATAATCAATATCTTCTCTTAACATATAATGATTATGGTTATATGTCTGACTTTCCTACATAAATCTTATTTTTGGTTTAAAGGAGTAGCCTGATTATGCTCTTAGTCATCCGTATGCCCCAAGCAGGGTTTTCACTATTTTGATTGAAATAACCTTTATGCCATGGCAGAAATTTTTCTGAGACTAATTCATAGACAGCTTTCACCTAAAACTGCGTCACTCTGAGAAAAAAATTACACTGTTGAAAACATCTGCAATAATTTCAATCTAAAATCAGTTGTTACTCAGCAGCCTAAAATTCCTGTGGTTTTAAATTTGCTGCATTCCTGAATGGATTATCTCAGGCTGCCAGTGAAAATGACTTGCTTTCCAGTCTAAGTCTATTTTATTGCTCCTCAAAATTGTAAGATTATAGTTTTTTAACATTTTCTTGTTTATAATTTAAATAAAAGCTCACTGAGTTCTCAAAATCTGTATATTAATAACAAAGGGCCACATATTCTATCCGGTGCACTGGTAATTATATACTCACAGGGTTAGAAGGGACCTCAAGGGTCATCTAGTCTAACCCCCAAGAGCAAAAGCCACCTTCCCCAGGCCACTGAGTAATAGTGCAGTTTCCATAGCTGTTTGGGAAAGTTAACAATGCCAGTAAAAGGAGGGGCATATGTAATGCCATCCTGTGTGTGAGATGGGATCCCTGGGGCGCAACCTGGAACTGGGGTACTGCAGTGCCCTCTTAACTCTCCAGCCTGGGCTGTCTCTCACAATGCTTTGCTAGTGACAAGCAGCAAACCCCTCCAGGTGCTGTTATCACTCAGTACAAGAGGACGTGGAGCCCCACACACTGCTAAATTGCATGAATGCTCCCTGAACCACTCATGAATCATACAGTAAAAGGCACCAGCAAATCTCCCAAGCCCCCAGCCTTGCACCCCAGAACTGTACCATTTTGCCCTGGTTAGAAGCCTGACCAGTGTACGTTCATTACCCAGTCCGTCCCTACCTCCACGTGGAGGGGGACACACACTAGCTTTTGTAAACTGAGCTGAGATTTCCTAAGCACTTCAACCAAAACACACTGTTTTAGGTAAAATATAAAACCCATTTATTAACTACAGAAAGATAGCTTTTAAGTGATTATAGTGGTAGGTACAAAAGGTCAGAGATAATTATCAAAGAAACTGAAAGGTAAGCATGCAGTCTAAATCCTAACCCTGATTAGACTAAGCAGTATTCGGATCAAGCAGTTTTTCCTACACCTTAATACACAGGTTTTCCCTTTAACCTTGGGGCCAATCTTCAGTGTAGGTGGGGGAAAAGAAAGGTAAAAGCATGATGCCACTGTCCCCTATGATATATCCTCAGTCCAGGTGCCTGGAAAACACTAGCCCAGGAATGTCCTGGTGTGCTTTGCTGAGTCAGAGTTGAACAGTCCCCCATTGTGTGATGCTTGTGCAACTCTGTTACAGAACTATAAATCCCTTGCTTACAACACCCCTTCTGATTAATGGTGGTTTAACACCCACCTGCGTGTAGATCACTTCCTTTGTTGTCACTAGAGAACTAGCAGTGGATAACTCCCAAATTTACAACATATTTCAATAACAACCATATAGCAAAGTTTCATGACTTAAAATATGTATATTGTTAGCATGTATGAACAGAATAATGGATTTCAGCAGAGCTTGACCTTTCATATGATATCTTACATAGCATGTTTCATATGAAATATCATACCCATATATAAATGATGGATATGGGCATTACAGGGTGCTACTCTGTGGTACAGCATGTCACCATATGATACTAGAAAATTATCTTGAAAACTTCTTACAAAGGCAGTGACTTCCATGATGTGTTGGCTGTGTGTTTTTTCCTATGATGGACAGTGCTTGGTATTTTCTGGGAGATCTCTTTATACCTGAATTTAACAATCTGCCAAGAATAATTTTGGGGACAGAATATTCATCCAAAGTTATCAAACCATTTTAAGCAATTTATATCACATGGCTTCATAGTAAAGTTAACCTTTATGAGCAAGAGAGAAACAGGCTAATTAAAAATACTTACTTTAATTTTGGAAACATACCACCAGTAAATCACATTTTAGGGTTTGATTTTCTTATTTGGTAATCCATCTTTGTAAATGCATTAAGTGTTTGTTTCTAACAGTCATTTAAAATTGACTCTATATGAAGGAAGTGTTTCCCCTGTAAAGGTTTAAAAAAAAGTCAGATTTCATCCCGCTATATTTTCTTCTAAAAATGACTATTGCTCTTTTGCTTGTCTGTAAGCTTTCAGTTCTTGCAGCTGTCAAGCCGTTTATATCACATTACTCAAACAATACCTATAGTAAAACCATTAAGATGCCACAGCACTGAGAGAGCCTGTATTGTGTAATATCACAGTTTGTTAAAGTTTTGAATCCTGCGTCTGACAGCACTGTACTCTAACCTAAACTATCTGAACACAAATCTTACTAATGGAACCCATAATATTACAATGTTTACCTCAAGACAAGAAAAAATTAACATGTTGGAAATAGCCCCACACAAATATTTGGCCTTGTTGTAAAGATAGGTGCTAGCCATATTCTTGACTAGGACAGTACATCTTTGTTGTCAAAACACATTTCATTGGCCCATGAATTCCTTGTCTTGTAACCAACAAGCAGCATCCCAAGCTCATTGTTATCCATCCCCTTTTCCTATACTTGCATGCATGCATGTCTAGCATTTTGGGGAGACCTGTCTCCTACAGTTTCTGACAACTCTGTCAGTTTTTCAGGGTTTCTCTCTCATTCTCTAACTTTCCATGCCTATAACTGTAGGTGGGACACAAACTAGTGCATCCGATGAAGTGAGCTGTAGCTCACAAAAACTTATGCTCAAATAAAATTTAGTCTCTAAGGTGCCACAAGTACTCCTTTTCTTTTTGCGAATACAGACTAACATGGCTGCTACTCTGAAACCTGTAGATATGAATATGCTGCTTAGTTCAAGGTGGACTTTTATTTTCTGAGCAAGTCAGTCATGTTATTGATAAGACTTGTAATTAACTTTAGTATTACAGTTTTGTAGGAGCAGCAAATTTGTGGCCAGTCAATAGCCACTTCACATTCTTTGGTAACCTATGCAGTTTTAGCATAATAGTAATTTCCTCATATGTTAGTAATTTGTATTACAAGTTTCTGACAAGATACAGATTTTTTTTTTTTTGAACTATCTATAATGAGGTGCCAGTACCATGTATCCTGATTGGAATATCTAGCTTTAAAAGGATACTGACAAGGCTGGTACAATATATATAAAATTATATTAACTTAGTTTAAGTTTATGGGAATGTTTATGCATATTACGTTGTCTTTCTGTCTACTCTAATTCTTGCTTTCAGAAAGAGCATACAAATATGCAAAAGTCCTCTTCTCTTTTTGTGAGACTTGTGTAACACAGGTCCACGGGTTTCTTATTCATTCCAATAATGTAAGCACCAGAAAAACATCAATTGACCAAAAAGCAAAGCCAACCTTTCAGCTGCAAACTTTGTTTTGTTCGTAGAATGTGAGAATTTGAGATTTAGAACAGTTCACTCCAGCACATCCAATAGTGTTGTGTGCACAAGGAGACAGAGATAAGGTTGTACAGATAAACACAGCTTTGGCATTTGTCACTTCAGAGTGCTTAACTGTGAACTCTTAACATTGGTGTGATGGATTTGGAGTTGCCTGTAATTTATTACTACTGTATCTTGACCAGGTTACTATTCTTTACTGCATATGCATATATTGAGTTATCTCACTACCAGACACAAGGCCTAAAATTGAAGGGCGTGCACTCAGAGAGAGACCGAAGAAGGGGCAAAGGTTCAGCTAGCCCTGAATCATGACAATAGGTTATTCCTCCAGAAACTGAGTTATTAGAATATTAAAATTTTGTTGTAGTTAAAGCTGCTAACTGTTCAAAAATTGACTTACCATAGATGCACTACCAGTGGTGGTGAGGGTCGAATAAACACCTAGATAGATCTCACAACTCTAAAAGAACCCAAATACTTAAAAAAAACTATGGAAATTCTAAACCAAGGTTACATAAACAATTCTGACATGCACATTTTCACTGATGGAACCAGAACTAACTGCTAAAGATACTTGCACATCAGAGCTTGGGTCTGCTGGGTGCACACCTTGAGGTGAGAATCTCTCCCTTTTGGTGAGCCACCTAACTTCTAATTCCCTGTCTCCCGGGACATGCTTTGCTCACCCCTATCCATGACCCATTCAGCTCTAACTGCGGAAGTCTGTCAAAGGCACAGACGGCTATCCAATGTCCAGCTCCCACTGAGTTTGTGGCAGATGAGTGCCTAACTTCCTTTTGTGCCTTTTGAAAATTTCCCCAATAACAATTAAGATATTAATTGTGAGGTAATTAAAATGCAACGCTCTAAGCAGCTAGTGTAGCTCTAGTTAATAACAGTGAAGATTATTAATGTTTTATATTACTAAATGCCTGTATATTGTAGAGAAATGTGCATATGTGAGAATTTTGAAGTTTGTAGAGTATTTAACTTTAAAGTTAGGGGTTGAAGGATCGTGACAGAGTATTTTTACCTTTTTTAAAAGGGCTTATTTCAACTTTTTATACTACATTTTTGAAAAATCTTTAAAAATTTCCTCCTTTAGATTCAGGGGCTAAGGGAAGAGGAGGTTAGAACAAGTCTTTTAATAATGAAGCCCTTGTAACACCTTAACTATGCAGTCAGGACAGGCATCTCCGAAATAATGTTCCCAAGCTAAAGAAATTTGCCTCTTGTGCAAAACGTTTTGCAAGGTGATTGTCACAGAGTTAGTGGGGCTATCCTGCTGTACCAAATGACTGTATACCTGTGAAGAAGAAAACAATTTTGGACTCTGTCAAATACATACACATACAGTAGCCATGGTATTATATTATACTTTGGTAGTTTCATATAAAAAATTAGATTGAAAATACCATAAGACAACAACAAACAACGCTGCATTCTTTATTTTTCCATTTCAAGAAGAAGAAACAGTCTGGATTGACATTTGTGGAAACATCTTGGTCCCACATATTCCCAGTACCTGTTTTGTGTTTGATGGCTTTGTTGAGATGCAAGTGGCAGGGGTGTTTATAAAGCAATTTATGAAGATTCCTCACTGATAAATAATGGTATTTGTGAAACAGAAGCCGTGCATATCTGCCAATAATTCTTTTTTTATTGCTTGCTGGCAGAATTGGGGTGGGGAGCTGGCTTTGGTACAGGAGCAGAGCGATTTGTTAGTGCACACCTGCTCACCAAGGTTGTTCTGTGGTGTCAAAACCTGTAAGATTGATGTAATTTTACCTGAAGCCGCAACTCCTTTAATTATTCACATTTTCCACTTGTAGCTACATGATGATCATGCATCTCTATTTATAGCTTTCACTATGATGGGATTAAAAAACAAAGGAAAAATACTAAAGAAACATCCATTATTTTATTTATATTTATTTGTGCTTTTGTTACTGTGTAGTTATTACTAGCAGAAGAAAATCACATGTATACTCTTTTTTCTAAAAGACAGCTCTAGCTAAAAGGTATATTCATTTTAAAGAGGTTGGTAGACAGTAAACAAGGAAAAAGTCATTACATAGCTAGAGCCTTCTTTAAAACAGCTGTTGTTGAACGGGTTACATCTCTCCTGTTTTAATACTATCTCTGTATTTTAATACTATCTCTGTATCTGTAAGAATGTGTGAATAGATTGGGGCTCCTTAGGGGGCCATGAGCAGGTTACTAGCAATATTACCCATAAGGGGGAAGGATTGCAAGCCAAAATAGGAAAAGAACAGATTAAAGAATATTTAGATAAGTTAGATGTATTCAGGTCAGCAGGGCCTTTTGAAAGTCATCCTACGGTATATAAGGAACTAGCTGAAACAATCAAACATTAGCAGTTATCTTTGAGAACTCAGGGAGAAGAGGTGAGGAGACTGGATTAGGGCAAACACTTGACCTATCTTTAGAAAGGGGAACAAAGAGGACACTGGGAATTACAGACCAGTCAGCCTAACTTTTGAAACCTGGAAGATACTGGAACAAATTGTTAAACAATCAGTTTCTAAGCACCTGGAGGATAATAGGGTTGTAAGGAATAGACAACATAGATTTATCAAGAACAAATCATACGAAACCAACCTAATTTCCTTCTTTGATAGTGTTCCAGCATAGTGGATAGGGAGGAACCAGTAGACATGATATATCATGCTTTTTAGTAAGGCTTTTGATTCAGTCCCACATGACTTTCTCATAAACTAACCAGGGAAATTTGGTTTAGATGAAATTACTATAAAGTGGGTGCAGAGCTGGTTGAAAGAGTGTACTCCAAATAGTTATCAGTGGTTCATTATCAAACTCGGAACGTGTATTTAGTGGTATCCTTAAGGGGGTCAGTCCTGGTTCCAATATTTCAGTTAATTCCGCATTTCAATTAATGACTTGGATAATGGAGTGGGTAGTATGCTTATAAAATTTGCAGATGACACCAAGTTTGGAGGGGTTGCAAGCACTTTGGAGGACAGGATTAGAATTCAAAACAACCTTGACAAATTGGAGAATTGGTCTGAAATCAACAAAGAAATTCAGTGAAGACAAGTGCAAAGTACTTCATTTAAGAAGGAAAAATCAAATGAACAATTAGAAAATGGTGAATAACTGGCTGGGCAATAATACTGCTGAAAAAGATCTGGGGGTATAATAGATCACAAATTGAATATAAGTTAACATTGTAATGCAGTTGCATAAAAGGCAAACCATTATTTTGGGGTATATTAATAGGACACGGGAGGTAATTCTCCTACTGTACTTAGCACTGGTCAGGCCTCAACTGGAGTACTGTGTCCAATTCTGGGTGCCACCCTTTAGGAAAGATGTGGACAAATTGGAGAGAGGAGAGCAACAAAATTGATAAAAGGTTTAGAAAACCTGATCTATGAGGAAAGGTTAAAAAAACTGGGCATGTTTAGTCTCGAGAAAAGAAAATTTAGGGGACACCAGAAAACAGTATTAAAATACGTTAAAGGCTGTTATAAAGAGGAAGGTAATCAAGTGTTTTCCAGGTGCACCAAAGATAGGACAGAAAGCAATGGGCTTAATCTGCAACAAGGGAGATTTAGGTTCGGTATTTGGAAAAACTTTCTAACTGTAAGGGAATTTGAGCTCTCGAATAGGCTTCTAAGGGAGGTTGTGGAATCCCCATCATTGGAGGTTTTTAAGGACAGGTTAGGCGAACACCTGTCAAGGATGATCTAGGTTTACTTGTTGCTGCCTCAGCACAGGAAGCTGGAGTTGGTGACTTCTAAAGGTCCCTTCCAGCCCTGCAATTCTTACTCTATGAACATGCCACGTGGTGGTATTTAATTTCTCATTTTATGAATTATACATAGGAGTCAAAAATGTTTTGAAAGCATAACAAGTAATTGTTGACTCCATAGATCCTTCTAATCCGATATGCTATTCATTAAATGCACAAAAGCCAGCATTTGGATAGTATTTTGTGTCTTGATATTAGTACTCTTAGACATACTTTTTTCACTTTAAGTAAAAGTGTTGTATCCTTAATACAAGTGTTGTATTATGTTGTATCCTTAATACAGATAGTCCAAGGAATTGCTGACACAATGGCAGTAATGAAGGGAAAGTTATAAAAATGTTGGCATGAAAAATTGAATTGAAATTAATAGCGTTTTGCATACTGTTCATATAGCCATATGTTGTACTATATTCAATTAAATGTGTACTGATTGCTTCTTTCTTGGTTTATTTCTCCACTGTGCACAAATGAATATATGAACTTGCAGCTATATGTGAGGTACTTATTTGTAAAAATATTTCAAGAAGAAAAAAAGCAAAGTATCTTTATATGAAGGTGATTTCTACCTAATCTCAACATTTTCCTAGCTACTGCCTTCTAAAACCGTTATATCTAACTGGTAAGATTATAGTAGTTTTAGCAAACGTCTTCAGCAATCAGGCTAGGAAAAAAAGATGAACATAAACTTATCTGCTAGTAACCCACCCTAAAATAACATTGTGAAAGATAAAGAATAAATGATTGTCAGGTTCAGTTACAATTATGACAGATATGTTTTTAATGGTGTACTTTTTAGACCAATATTTTCACGTGTAACTTGATTCAGAATGCCTGAGTTGCCATCTCCATTCTCAGTATAGCAGCTGACAGCAAAACAAATGCGAGGTTGAGGATTTTGGTGTGCTCATCGTTTCCCTGCATCCTAATTTTTGAGCTCAATTATTTTTCTTCCTCAGAGAGAGAGAGAGAGAAAAGCAGTTCTAAACTCCTTTACTTCTTTTAATTCATTAATCGGGTCGAACAGCACACCAAACAGTGGAAAAAAAAGCCCCAAAATGCGGAGCCTCACTGATTGGTTCAGCCTGCAAGGATTTGGACTGATCTGGGGAGTCTTCCAGCCAGCTGGATTTCCCTGGGCCTACTTCCCAATTATGCACTAAGAGATCCGTGTAGGATCCATGTCACAGCTCAGGTGACCTATACCAGTGGTATAGCAGCCCCTACTTGTCTTCAGCTAGAGACCTGATGTCTGGCTGGCACGAACTTTGTGATAGGCATGATGAGCTTTGAAACCATGCACACTCCCCATGTGCGCCTCTGTGCAGAGTAGAGTTAGACGGAAGTAGAATGTCCTGATGGCTAGTAGCTGAAGTAAGCCTCATCTAATATTTAGAATTTACAGATTTCCACACACAAGAACAGACATTCTGGATTTTTTTTTCTCCATTCCTTTCCAAGAAGGAGGGTAGCTTCTGAGATCCACTTGTGGAGCCTGCAGACTCCCAAAAGTCAGTGAGAATATTTAAATATGAAGATTTAGCCTACCTTTATTAACTCTTTTCTAACACCCACCAGTTAAATCCAAAGGGACACCCCCCCCCGCCTCCCTGAGAAACTACTCCCAGTCCATTGGGCCGTCACTTCCCAAGGGTCTGTACCCAGAAACATCCAGATATTAAATTTTTTTGCCACAAGCCGGCCTTTGAACTGTGTTCATTTCTGGACAATTTATAATTTACTTGGGGGCACAATCCTATGGTTGATTCCTTTGTTGTTTCTGGGCTAAACTAATCTCCTGTTCACATTTTTTTAAAAGAAGCAATTCCTCTTCTCCCGATGCTGTAGACAGAAAGACTGATGGCTCCTTAAGGGGAAAAAAATATTACTCTTCCCTCACAGCAATCCAGAACTAAGCATTCTGTATGCAGCTAAGAATCTGAATATATCTTTAGGCTCAGATCCCTTCCTCACCTACCAGCCAGAGTGAGAGATTTAAAAAATTAACAAAAAAAGGAGTAAGTCTGGTGACAGCTTTCATCCATGATGCATGAGACTTATGTCATCATGCCAGTCCATGAGAGAGGAAGAGCAAATGACCATTAACAAAGCAGTGGAGACAGACAACTACACAAAATGTTCACAAATGCAGAAAGTAAGCTTAAAAAAAGAGGACATTGTTTTTCTCTGGCCTTTCAGTTACAGTCCTCAAGTATTAGTAACAATAATAATAATAAGTAAAGAAATATCAGACCGAAATGTGATTTTTGTTTTAAATTGATTGTGTCCCTTCCATTATGTTACCTTAGTATTTTTGTATGGCATACGTAGGTAGCTTGTAATCGTTTATCTCTGTGCTGTCCTCTCTATGGAAAGGTCACAAGATCAAGCTGTCTGACCTGTTCAACTCCTTTGCTTGCAGCATAGTGGTGTCCTTGGCCACATAAGTGTAAGGTGTTTATGGGTGTGCGGGGGGAGGGGTGGCAGGACAGTAGTAGAATGCTTGTGAGAGAGAGGTCAAACCACAATCTTAACCTTAGCTTTTCTCCAAAATAAGTAGATGCAATTTATCTTGTCCACATTTCTTCTTGACATGTGTCCTCATCCCAAAGGAAAAGGTTTCTGAGATGGATTAAATTGTGCACAAAGACCTATTCAGTATAATTCTTCACTAAATAAATACCATTTATGACAGGATTTGCTTGAGTAATCGTTTGTTCAGCACGCTTTTTCTGTGAACAGTTAAAGCCAAAAAAAAAACAAAAAAATCTTCCATATGCAGTTGACCCAGGCATATTCCCTTAAGTTGGTGCTTTGTGTTTTTTGACATCCACTCAAAATGCAGACAGTTGGAGATTTACAAAGGTTGCTGTATTGTACTGAATCTCAGATATTCCATAAAGTTCATGTTGCATTACTGATATCAGTTATTTTTCACAAGCTTTTAAGACTTCAGTTTGTGAATAGAATATATGGCTTATTGGATGGAGTTATGTTAATGACACGGTTTTGAGTTAGAGCAGCAATGCATGTCATCCATGCCTTCCAGACTTTATCAACCTAGAGAGATTAATGATTGGTTTTGTTAGAAAATATAGCAGCTAATTTGCCCGTGTTTACTTAAAAGATTAGTTTATCCAGCTCATCAAACCTTCAGGAAATAAATGTATTAACTAGGTATATTTAATGGTACACAATAGCCTTTAGCAACTTTCCAGCCTAAAGAGGAGCCGCTGGGGGAGAAAGCTTGAGGTTATATTTTAATTTTGCCCCAAAAATAGGACGACAAATGTTTTGATTTGTGAAAGAAAGTTCTTACATCCTGATACAGAAGAAAAGCCATCCATCTTCTTTATGACAGAATGCCCTAAATGTGCTCGCCTCTTTCTGTGATAATATTCATTAGACATATTCATAAAAACTAGCCGTGTCCATATTACCCAGTCATCACACTGAGGCATCCTTCTCACTTCAGATTGATTGTGTTGATAGAGGAAGGAGGCAGTAGTTATATCTGGAGAGGAGAATTCAGTATATAAGGTTCAAAAGGGGAACAAAATAGTAAAATAAGGTTTAGGAAAATAAGTGAAATATTTTTGTGGGCTTAGTATTTTTTTGAATGTGTAGCAAAATGCCTGTTGTGTGTGTTAGATCATTTATATTTGGAAGTGGGAATGACATTTGACATATAATGTTAGCACACACAAAAAGGTCTCTCTCTTTTAATGACCAAATTATTTTCATAAATGTAAAACTCTAGTAAATTTAGGAGACAAAGTTTTTAATGTAGAGTAGTGGCTACTCTACATTAAAGGGCAGTCAATTCATTTTTACTAGAAGGTTGCTGGTTTATTGTAAAAAATTAAAATGTAGGGAGGAGAGGGCCATTGCTACGGGCCAAGATTTCCAAAAGTGACTTGTGATTTTTTTGAGTGCCTCAATTTTTAGATGCCCATCTTTTGAGACTTATTGTAGGGGCTCAGTTTTCAGAGAGTGGGTGTTTAGCAGGCTCCCTTAAGATGTCTCCAGATGTACACCAAATATGTAGGCAACCAAAATCACTTGTCACTTTTGAAAATCTCAGTCCAAATGTCAGATATTTTCATGCTGGTTTAAAATTCCTCTCCTTCCTTGACTTTTTTGTTTTAACAGCTTTGGGGTATATGTAGACTCTTATGTCCTCCCACAATTCTCTCTGTTTTACTTGGGCACTGTTGGAGGTGGAGGTGCTCAGATGCCTTTTTACACTTGCTAAGGCATCCTACTTTTATCTCCCTTCACACACAAGTATTGCTGAAGTTTTCCTAACAGTCGTGTAAAATATGCTAAGAATCCCAGGTGCAGGGGATATAATTCATGATAGAATCAGGCTGGAACTGTCTCCCTACGGAAAAATAAGAGGTTGTAAACATGTCAGAGAATTTAGTTGAAATTCTCATCTCCATACAAATAAAGTGAGCCTTTTAAAATGTGAGCAAAATCTGTGTAATATCAACGACTTGGAACCTGTATTCTGAGCCATAGAATTGGTGAAGTTTTGCAAACTTTGCTTAAATCAGAAAGCCTGCATTAGTTTTGCCACTTTCTCAGATTTTCCTGGAAGATATTACTAAACAGAAACTTTTTACCAAGTCACCTGTAAAATGAAAAATTAGTAATTAAATTGACTAGTAATACATTATATAAAAGAGCACATTTTGTTGTCAAAGAACTTGACATACAATACCCCTGAGAAGAATGATCCTGCATGGAAACCCTTGAGTTGGAAGAACGGAGGCTGTGATTTTATCCATGGCCACAGCAGGATGCTTGTTAGAGCTGGCATTAGAACCCAGGAATTCTTAGCTCCCAGCCTGTACTCATTAAGTCCCTCAGTCAAGAAAGCATTTTAGCACAGTGACTTTAAAGGGACTTAAGCGTGTGCTTAAAAGTTAAGTACTTTTCCTGAATAAGGATGGCTTCCTGAATAGACCAAGTCTTTCTCTTTAAACATCAAAAAAAAAATTGGAGTAAGTAGTCCTGTCTAACTAAAATATTCTACCTTAAGTTCCAGCCTAAACTTGGTAGTGTCATAATGAATTGCTGTCCATCCCAGAGCTATCTAGAACTGATACATCCAGTGCCGGTCATACTTATGTCATGTCTTGTGCACTGTTATAAGATGAAGGTTATGGTAATTCTACACACTTGTTAATTTGTCCCGTTTATGAGACTGAAGGTCTGGTGAAACAAATCAACTGGTCCTTTTGCTGTGCTCAAGAAACCATATACTCTTATTAACTGCTTTGGTCACAACTGCAACACCCTTGCTTTCAAAACATACGTAGCCCTGATGTTATCACTTCTGAAATGATGTTTGTCATAGGATCACTTTTGGTTACACATTTCTTCATTCTGCTTTGATAATTTGCAAGTGGTGATAGCTTATTTTATATTTTAAAACATTCCCAAGTTCAGTCATGTTGTGTCATGTACTTCAACCAGCATGCTGCCCTGTGAGCTGCAGCCATTTTTGGATTGAATTCAGAGTAAGACTAAGATAAATCCATTTTGTGTGCCATCAAGCATGAAATAATGTTGAGATTTCCTGTTTTCCAGTAGACAGCATATAATTTTGTCAAAAATAGCAGGCAACACAAAGTTCAAATTCAAGTTCAAAGTCAAGTTTCACTGGACTCTTTCAATCTGGGAAGTAATAGCTTTTAACAACTGTAACCATGACAAAGAGGACATTGATTTTTGGACCAGCTGAAAGTTCATGCATCATGTAGATAGATGTTGCTTGACTTGCTTTCCATTGTACATCTACATTTATGAGCATTTTCGTTTACAGTATGCCAACAAATTTTACTGAAGAATCTTTACTATATAAGTAATTCTATTAAAATATCCCTATAGCTTCAGTTGGTTATGGTACTTTTTCACTTCCTGTCTTAAACAGTTGTATAAATGTAACTTTGCTGCCACTTTACATTCCTGAGGTGGCGGCATTTCAGTGGTGGATAAAATTAATCCCTATATAATTTGTCTGTAAAGTCTCTTGGATGTCTTTTGAATAAAAATTAACTAAATAGTTACTAAAAATTGAAGATATGTTTTCAGCAGTTGTTTCACTGGTCTAACTTTCTGATTTTACTAACTTTCACATCTGGGTTTTTGCTTGTTTTTCAATCCTTGGTCAGAAATTGACATTGAACGTTGTGTCCGTGAATCAGTCAACCTTTTTTGCTGGACCCCTAAGAGTGCAACATACAGGCAACATGCACAGCCTCCAAAGCAAGCCAGTGAGGGCAATGGCTCAAGAGGTTCAATGTCCTGCTTCACAACAGATTATCAGGATGCACCTAAAAGTGACCTGGTGAGTGTTTTAGGATTATGCTTTCCTGGCTCCTTGAGAAAAAGGTGTAGTGTTAAGGGTAACACTACAAAAAAAAAAAACTTTATAAAGAAAATCACACCTCTGTTGTTATTATCTGTTGTTATATTGTAATTCAGGTTTGGCTTCTTTTAATGCAATACTGTGTTATTATTCATTAATAAATATGTATATTGTTAGCTCCTAAAGACCTCAAATATGTTGGGATCTCATTGTGCTAGTCATTATGTATACACATAATAAGTGACAGTGCCTGCCTCTAAGAATTTGCGGTCTAAAATACAGAATCTTTAAATGTAATATTTTAAAATGCCTTAGATCTTCCTAAAATAGGTTTTCTGGAAAAGGTGTATTATGAAGGTCTTATGTTGATCATACAAGATTGGCAGTATTACAACTTGTGAGTTAGTGAAACTAGAAATGAGTTGCACCGATTATCCTAACCAACTGACAAGAATGTGTGTGTAATAAACTGTTTGTATATTAATTGATTTCTTTCTACACTTTGTATTGCATTTAGTGCCCATAAAAGTGAGGGATTAGTGGTGTTGGTTTGATCTAACCATAGTGCAGAAAAGGGATGTGTTAAAATTCTCCACTTTGCTTTGCCAGTGCACTTCAATCCTTACTTGAAACATCCTTACTCTTTTGTTGTTGGATTTCCTCAAGCAGAGACTAATTGTTCTGAATGGTTTTGTGATGTGACCAGATGAGACTACACCTATCTCCTTTCCCCTGATGACCCAAGATAGATTTTAACTCTCCATAGGTGAAAAGTATTGCTTAACCTGACATCTCTATAATCATGGTTTTCATGACTGATATTGTTACAGTCCCAATAACGTTTGTGGTTACAAAACCCAACATTTTTCCCTTCAAAGAGCACTCATATGAGTGGTGAGTGAAAAGTGTGTACTTCTAAGAGAGAGAATGGTGGTTTACTTGATTAAATATTTTATTGTTGGAGTATGTGCCTCAATAGTAAAAATGGAAAGGGGACGACATTGGTGTGTGTACTGGATCCAATTGGGTATCACCCTTATTTTCCTCTGCTATGTGAATTTTTTTTCCCACCCCAATCGTGGCTTTTAGTTTCAAAGTCCTCGCGTACCTGCTGCGTATATGTCTATGTACTTCCTGTCCTACATAATGAGTAAGACCTCGTGACCTTCCCTACAAGGTAACCAAGTGTCATTCTAGCACATTTTACAAATATGGTAATGCAGAAGTTGCACAAATTCATTTCAAGCAGAGCTAGGAGTAGAGCCTGAGGTCTCCAATACAGAAGACCAAGTCTCTTCCACTCAGCCTGCTGTTCTGCCAAATCTGTGGGGCTGGGAGTCCTGCCTGCAACTGCTGCTCCAAACACCTGGAACTGTTGAAGGTTGAGAGGTGTGTTTTGTTTTGAGGAACAGTTTATTGCAGTGAATGAAAACAGCTCCTTGTGGGAGGCAGTGCCTTCCTCCCCACCTGTACATGTTGAACCTTCTGATTTTTGCTCTGGTTTTGATATCAGGGTGATCTTTTAATTTTTGTTTCAGTACCATTTTGATCCTAAAGCTGCTGTAAGGAATGTGCCAGTAAAATTATTTTATCTTGTGCCAGGACATCCTCCTACCCCATCTCCACTCTTTCGGCTCTGTATAGCATTTTATTTCCATAACAGAGTATTATCAAGGGCCTGTCTGCAGGACTATGAGCAAGCTCTTGCTACTGAAGAAGAATAGTGAAGGGAGTAAAGTTTCCTTGAGAGGGTCAGGAAACTTTGCACTAATGCAAGACAGACTGTGGTCACTTTTGATTGCTTTTTCCATCTGGCATGTCACGTTACAGTTGCTGTTCAAATCTTGTAAGTGAGCAGATCTTGGGTAATAGTGTGTGAATGAGTCCCTGTGTTTTCTGTTACATTTTTTCACAAAGAATAGATTTGTATTCTGTAGCAATTTTGCTTGGCAAAAATCATTTCCAGATGTTCCCTTGTAGCTTCTCTTACTCTAGCCTGATAATTATTTCATTGTCAAATATGCCACCTTAGATTAAGGACATCGGGCTATTTTAAACTTTCCTTCTTCAGCAAATGCTCAAATCTCCTGTTGAGTTTTGCAAAAGATTTTAAAATAATTTGAATCTGTATCACATCTTGAATCAGAATTTTTGCAGAGCTGGCATTGCAGTTGCTTACACAAAGTGCATTATTATTCAGTAAGTTATGTTAGGCAATTAGAGTTGCTTCCATCTGTTCTTTCTTAACCATTCAGAAGTCAAGGCAATGAAGTGTGTGGCTTAAATGTACCTTACTATCGCAAATAGGTTTTTCAACCTCATTATCATCCTCTGACAAGCACAAATATTTCAATATTTTTGTTTTACGTTGTAATACAAAAATGAAGGATGGAACTTCTATAATCTCTTTACAAAAGTGAAAAGCAAAATATAAAACTGAAGAGGAGCGACACATTGGCTTAGCCCTTGTGGACTATAATCTTTCACAGTAATAACTTAATAACAGGAGCTCCAGCTGCTTATTTCTCGTTATAGTTATTAAGGCTACAGTTGGGATTAGGGTTCAAATACCAGTAGGTTTACAGTTTCTTCAAACTGTTTTTTCCCTAGGCATGGCAGCACTACTTTAAAAGTCCACATTTCTGCATTTTGGTCAGTCCTCTGCTCTGAGATGGAAGAGTGCTTAGCATATCATAGTCATGGGATCTGCTTCTTTAAGTTGAAGAATTCATCCCCTGCTCAGGTCATGAAGTATTTGGCTGTGGAGTCACATCAGTGTGTTTTGGGCACTTCCCTGTAATATAATTGAGCTCCTAAGGATGATATCTCTTTATTTCTGAAATATCAAGGTGGCCATGTTAGTGGTCCTCACTTGAGCTACAAGGGTTTTAAAGACCGGGTCTTTATCCATTTAACTTCAATATTTTATTTTCCATTAAGGTAAAATAGTACTGAGAAACATGGAAAAATTAACTACCTGGAGCAGTTATTTCACATGTTATAAGACTTCTACCTTTTACTCAAACCCAAACTCCAAGAAGAAACACAAATGGCATACTTTGGGCATTGGCCAGACACTGGAGATGTACTGTACTTCAACAAAACTGAACAATTTAGAAAAACTGCTGACTTATTGATAAGCTTCCAGCTGAAACCGAGGAAAGAATTCACTAGGGTTCTATTTCCAAATGGATATGTAATTGTGTCAGGGAGATGTACAAGGCTAAGGGACCTTCTGACACACCATGTACTCTTCCAGATCAGTTATGATATCCTGGACTGAATAGTCTCGAAGACCTTCAAGGCCCAACGTTCTTAAAACACTACATACTCAATGTCCAGGACTCAGTAATTTGCAGTAATGTGCAGATAACCTGTGTCCCCCTTCCCTATTCTGCTAGACACAATCTCTTTTTTGCTCTCTGTTCATTAACCACAACTGGTTGCTTCCCAAAAATAAAGGATGTAGAGACTTGCATCTCCAAAGAAAATGTTATCCTAACAGTCCTTTTCTCTTTTCTGAGATGGCAATGATCTGACCCCTTTTATTTTTGAGAAGGTTTTGTTTTGAATTTTTTCACCTCAAGTGTCTGCTGTTCACTGACAGAGTTATATTCTCATGCAAGGCTTTGTCCAGTATGTTTATCCATAGTGTACATAGTTACGATCATTTCAGTAATTTTCACATCAATGTAATTGTTATAATAAAAATGTTCCTGTAGCACATTTGTTTCCAATCTGAGGAGTTGCAGCCACTTTCCCCTTTCCTTATGGCTAGATGGGGGTGGGGGAGTGTCTTGAACCATATGGGAGAGTGTCCTGACAATTTTTTTGGCCTGTCTTAGGAAAGGACACTGAAAGAGACTGGCTTGTTTAGGCTAGCAAAAAGAAGTCTGCAAGGAGATATGATTGTTCTCTGTTAATACATTAGGGAGGGTAAATACCAGGAAGGATGAAGAATAAATGGATATAAACTGGCCATGAACAATTTTCTAATCTTCAGAGGAGTGAAGTTCTTGAACAGTCTCCCAGTAGGTGTTCTGGGGGTAAAATACGTAATTTAGGTTTGAGAGAGAGCTGGACAAATGTATGAGTTTGCTTGTATGACGAGGTTGCCTGTGATAGTAGAGGGCAGAGCTCAGCAACCCTGCAAGCTCACTTCTGGTTTGTCTTATGGTCCTAAAAGCTCATGCTTCAGAGCTTCAGCTGGCCACCTGCAGGAGTCAGGAAGGGATTCTCTGCTCCATTTAATTCTGTTTATCTCCTCCTTCTGAAGCATTAGGGATGGCTATGGCTGGAGATGAGACAGTGTCTGAGAGGGGCTCTGAGGTGAACATTCTTTCTCAGGCTCTTGTCTGGCTGGTTCTTGCTCACATGCTGAGGATCTAATAGATCGCTCTATGGGGGTTGGGAAGGCATTTCCCTGCACATCAGATTGGCTATGAGCTTGTTTTTCATCTTTCCCTGCAGTGTATGTATGGGTGTATGTCACTTGCCAGGATGATCTGGGTATATCTCACTTAATCACTGGTGTTGAAAGCCTTAACAACTCACCCTTTTGAACCTCTGACTTCAATATCGGCATTCTGTCCCTCCAACCAAACCTGTTTTCTGGTCACCATTACATTTGCAAAGCGAGTGTCAGGGGTGGCAACGTCCTCCATGCATGTTCCACAATGCCGAAGTGGTGCTGAGAACTCCACAATCATTTCTCCCCAAAGTTCACTCTTTTTTCCATGCCTCTCAGGAGATTATTCTTCCCTTGTTCTGTCCCAGGCCACAGCATCCGGTCGAGAAGCCGTGATACAACTTGGGCATCAGAGGAGCACTAAAGAATTGCACTAAACGTACAGAATCCACAAGAAGGGCAGACACACTGTCTCCTTTCATCCAAAGTGTCAAGGACTCGGAGCTTTCAAGCTATCCATTGCTACGTGGCTCAGACTGTGCATCCTGGGCGCCTATAAGGGTATCAAGCATCCCTGTTCCAGAATAAATCAAAGCACATTCCAGGAGATCTATAGAAACCTCATGGGATGAACAAGCAAGTGCTTCCACCACTGAGATATGCAGAGCACCACATGGGCATCGACTAACATGTTTATCAGACACTATAAAGTGGAGTTCCAGTCATTTGCAGAGGCCTTCTTTGGCAGGAAGGTGCTACAGGTGGTGGCCCAGTATTGCCTTTTGACTAACATTAGTGGGTGGGATTCCTTTTCTAGCTCATTCTATTTATTTTTTCCTTATCCCTCCCTACTTCTGTTTCACTGCTTACTACTTCCCAGACATAACAGAGTTATGGCAGACGCTGGGCTGCAGAGTGGAAAATTTCTTACCAGATAATTTCCTTTCTGCTAGTAGCATCTCCCACAATTCTACCCAGCCTGCATGGCTCTTAAGCCAAGGGGTCAACTTTGCATAGTAATGTCCAAATAAAGACTATTGCCTGCTGTACATGGTTAATAAGTTGGCATTTGATGTAAATCTATTTCTACAAGTTTCACCCGGCTTTGGAATGACTCACCTGGCGACAAAGGAGACGTGGCCAGCACACACTGTGCTGCAGCTTTGATCCACTTCCGGAAACTTCAGTGTGTTGGGGAGCAGCCCGGACATAACAGAATTGTGGGAGATGCTGCTAGCAGAAAGGAAATTATTGTGTAAGGAATTTTCCATTCTCTGTTTTACGGAAGGGGGAAGCTGAGGCATAGAGCTTGTAACTTGCTCAAGGCCACAGAGAACGCTATTGTTAAAGCCATGACCAGATATTGGGACTACTTGATTCCCCATCCAGTGCTTAAAGCACTGAACCACATTTGTTGTTGAATTATTATTTGTATTATCGCAACATCTAGCATACATATATTTGTATTACCTAGACGTGGACCAGAACTCTATTCTGCTAGGTGCTGTACAAACACAGAACAAAAAGGGTCCTGGCTCCAGAGAGCTTACAATTGAAATATAAGAGACAACACAGGGATACAGACACACCTGGGAGTACAAGAAAGCAATGAGTCATTGGTCAGCATGAAAGGCAGTGGTCAAAGCACACTTGCAGCCTCACTGTTGTCAAGCTTTTTATAGGCATCATGACAAAGCAGAGTGTTGAGGGATTTTAAGGAGATGATGAGATAGCTTTCTGGATGGTTACAGGAGTTCCCCCTGAGCGTGATGGGTAGTGGGGTTTTCCCCTGACGGTGCTTGTTTGAAAATGTAACAAGTGAGAGATGGAGGCTGGCATCCTTGGCCAATTGAAGGCAGGAGTTGACCTCTCCATAGCGAATGAGAGATGATAGGTAAGGTAGGGATAGATGAGCCTTGAAGACCCCTGAAACTGAAGACAAGTTGCGGGTGTTCGATGCGAAAGAGAAGGGGAAGCCAATGGAGGGATGCAAAGAGATTATAATAGCTTTTTTAAAACTGTTCCCTCTGGTAGTAAGTGAACAAGGGCCTTCTTTGCAGAGGGCTTGTCCATATAGACAGCTTTTGCTTGCCTGTGTTCAGTCAGCACAAGGAGATCCAAAACTAAGAGAACAGTAGGCATGCGTGAAATAGTCTGGTAAGACATTTTTCTTAACCTCGAAAAAAGTTCCACTGTCTGAGCCAAAGTACTGGTTTTATCAGAAAAGCCTCTTTGATGTTGCTCCACAATTCCTTTCACACCCCTAAAGGACTCTGGATTATACTAGATTTATACTGGAACTCTCTTATTTTTATATAATTCTTTTCATGCCATGAGCTGTATTTCCCCTGAAGCCAGCAATAGACTCAGCAATCTACCAGTGCCAGGGAGTTAAGCAAATGTTTATGCTATGTAACACAAAAGAGAAAAAATTAGTATTGTAGTTTCAGCTGCTTTCCTTTTTGTTGTTTTTATTTTTCCTTCTCCCTCCTAACACATGTTGTATTTTATGTGGAGTGCTTCAGTATGAGGGCTGTGTCCCTTCTGAAACTGAAGGGAAATCAGGCTTTCCAGGTACTACTGCAGCATACTAGTTTACCTGTACATTCTAACATGGTAAAGACTTATGAATATACTCAGTTGTTTTAATGATTATGAGAATATGAATAAAGTGGACAATTGTACCATGAGGGAGCTATTCAATAGGAAGGTGTAGTCTATAAACATGTTCATTTTTATGTACTGTAGTTTTTACTGGCAGACTTCCAGTCATGCGGGTATGGAAGTTAGTGTGTCTAGTGATCATAAGAGGCACCTGGGGAGTTTAGACTCCTAAAACCAATTTAGTCTGTCACTGGCCAGCAGGAGTCATGTTAGTCTTCAAGTAATGTTTCTAAAAGTTCTTTGAGATCTTTAGATGAAAGGTATATGTAAGTACAAAGTAATGTTGTTGTTCTCTTAATCCTAGGGCCATCTTTCCTTTGACTTCCTCACCTACCTTTCGTAATAAGATTTGCTGCCAGGGAGAATTTGCTGCCATTGCCAGTAATGGGGCCAGATTCTAATCTTCAGTGTACAGCACAATCAGTAGTGGATTTCAGAAAATCCAGTGTATTGCAAATCTAGCTCTTACAAACAAATTTCTCATGACCCCTCCTAACTGCCTTTCCACTCCCTGAAACAAGGCACTACTTCTGCAGTATGCTTGTTTCTCCACTAACCTGGTCTCCAGTTTCATAATGACATTTATCTTTTGAGGTTGGGTGTTTAGGAGTGGGAACAGATGGAAAATGGCACCCTTGATGGAAAAAACACAGGCTTTATTATGACTTTTTAAAATTTCAGTGTTTAATTCTAAACACTGACTGTCTCGTCATGTATTTGTATTTTTCTTTAAGCTGCTTGACTTGGTCTCTTGAGTGCTTTTTATTGACTATCCAAATATTTGCATAGTATATGTCAGAATGTTACAGTACTTTGGTTACCAATAAAATTAGAAGTGTTTGCCCCGGGTAAGTATTTTTCTCCCCAAACTATCAGCTGGTAAAATTAAACCTGTTTTTTACCCTTACTTAACTTTCTTGTTAGTGTCATATAATTGCAACTGCTTTAAAAGGCTCAGAAACCTACCTCTTCCCTAGACGTCCCAAATATGTAGCTTAATCTTTTACTCTTTCAACCATAAAACATGTTTCTACTGAGATATTATCTAAAAAGGAGAAAGAAATGTGTCCCCTTTCAAGAGGATGCAATATGGCCTCAGATGGAGTATCTACCAAGCCTACTTTCAGCTTAGGTACAGCTTAGCCTTTTAGTGTTAGTGTAGCTTAGTTATTTTATTGGTTTGTGGGTCTTTTATTTGACTAAAGGTGACCTTTTTTTCCCCTTTCAAACACCTCTTCCTTCCCCACCTCTCTTCTTGGGGGCTGTTGTCATTGCCGTCACCATGGTATGCCAGGATCCCCAGGCTTGAAGAGCTGCCACCTGCCAGGAGTTCATTTCAGTTAGTGATGGATGTTCTAGGTGCCTCCACTGTTTGAAAGAGACCCACATACCTAATAGTGTAACATGTGCACATCTTTTAAAAGCAAATCTAGAAAAAAACAGGAAAATCAAATTTAGACCCCTCATGAGGGAGCAAGCCCTGAGGCCAGCCTCTGATCCAGGTTCAGAGGAACCTATACAATGGCTTTTGAATGTACTTCAGTGCTCCATCCAATACCAGGTCCTGCTCACCGAGATCTTTGCAAGAGGAGGGCACCAAAGGGAACTAAAAGTCTCCAAGGAAGAGAAGTTCTAGATCTCCCACCCGAGAGCCTTTTTCAAAAAAATAATAATTTTGGAGACCTCAGGTACCATTGAGGCACATTCCCCAGGAGCCACTGTACCAAGCATACTTCGGTATCCAATCCATTGTTAGTGCAAACTAAATATGATTGCTCCACCAGCGATTCTAAGCACTCTGCCCTTAAAAAGCTGGTGCTATCTCTGGACCCCTCTGATCTACCCATGATACTTAAACTGATATCCCAGACTGCTACACTGATGCCCCAGAAACCATCAACATCAGACATGTTCCATCCAAGCAGTGTGCTTGGCACCAGCACCATCTTTCAGAGCAGATCAACCAAAGCAGTCGGCACCCTTGGTTTCTATGCAAATTGCGGAGCCTTTAACCTCAGCTCAAGTATGCTCCAGTACTGCCAGAGTTCAGATACTCCAGACACATCTTTGTTTCAGATGAGCTATAGTCTTCATCTCTAATGGTACCAAACATTTGCTGGTACTGAAATATAGTGGCTCACCGAGACCTCGTCTTTCTCCAGTACCTCTCAGCTCCCTGGTACTTATCACGTGGGGCAGGCAGTCATCTTAATCCATATTGTCTGCCCCATCTGTGGTCTGTGTTGAAGATGATTCCTCTGATTCTCAGATTTCTGTCCAGGGATCTCTGTGTACCACAAAAGGGATGTCTCTTCTGTCACCCACCCAGAAAAGAAATTTCCAAGGGAGAAACAATTTTGTGCACTTTCTCGTTGGTTTAAGCAATGCTGGATGTCACCTTCTGTACCTTATGGTTCCCCTCAATGGCCACATTGAGAATTGTGGCTTGCTTATTGCCAGCAGCTCTTGAGAGCTCCTAGCTACTCCTGTAGGGAGCCGAGAAAGACATTTGCCTGTTCCTTCAGTTCTCAACAGCCTCAACCTCAGGAAGAAAATTTTGAGGAACAAGGCATCACAAAAGGATCACAAAGAGGTGACACCTCAAGCAAATATCTCATTGTCATAGCCAGATGAGGCTATAAAGCCTCCATTACCTACTTTCGTAGATGACTTAAGCAGGTTTAGGAGCTGAGAAAGCATATATACTTGATGCTTTCTGCACAAGTAGTGTTACCAGTGAATTAGTTATTTTATACTGGAAACTGCCACTAATATCTGGAAGACTCCTGCCATGGCTCCCCTTCTATTTAAGTGGGCAGTTTTTGTTTCCCCCATCCACCACCAAATTCTTTAGTTGTGGAGGCAGTCAATGAGTGTGGCAGCCAACACCATGCAAAGTCTACCCCTTACAATCAGGACCAAAGTGACTCAATCTGTTAGGTCGTAAGAGTTACTTTTCAGCAACCCTGCAGTTCAGGATCATGAATTGTCAAATTCTAATGACAAAGCACAGTCACACCAATTATGGCGGATTCCAACAGCTTTATTGAACATCTTCCTTGGGAACATTGAGAACTGCTCAAGGCCATCGTAGCCGAAGGTCAGCTTTTAGCAAGAACTTCATTGCAGATCTCCCTAGATGCAGCTAATGCTATGGCTCAATCAGTCTCCACTGTGGTTGTCATGCGTTGAGCATCTGCAGATGTCCAGTTTTCCTAGGGAGGTCCAAAATACTGCAGACGATCTCCCTTTTGATGAACTCTTTTCAGACTCCACGGACAAATTTGTATATCCTTTAAAAAGATCCCACGGCCACACTCAGGTCTCTTGGAATATATATGCCTGCAAATAAAAGGAAATTTAGTAGAGTGCAGCGACCCTGACTAGCCCAATTTTCTAACTATCATAGGTTTACAGAACCACCTAGAAAGAGGCTGAGATATCAGAAGAAGAAATCTCCTACCACAACTAACAACACTACCCAACTGTCATCTTCAACCAAATGACTATTTTGATGGCTGTGTCGAGGGTCTAGAACTTCCCCACGTCAAGTATCTTCAGCTGCACTACCTTCATAGATAAGCTTTCCCATTTTTGACCAGCATGGGAACACGTTGTCGATATACAACACGTTGGAGGTTATAACATCCGGTTACTCCATCCATTTTACCTCCATCTCCCCATCCTATCTCCTAACCCAGTCCCGTTTCAGGGATGCATCTCACAGACTTGCTGAGACATGAATTCATCTCTTTCCTAAGCATAGGGACCACACAACCAGTTCCAGTCCAGCGCAGAGGGAAGGGTTTCTTTTCGAGTATTGTCTGGTTCCAAAAAAGAACAGGGAATGGAGATCGATTTTAGATCTTAGACTCCACTTCAACCCACTTCAACGGACTGACTGTTTTTAGGGGCCTCTCTAGATGACATAAAAGACAGGGCTTACCTTTCTTCGAATAGGTTTACGATATTATAAAGATTCAAATAAGTCCACAGACATTTTTAAAGAATTGCCTCCAACTGCTAGGGTGCATGGCAGCATGTACCTTTTGGTTACATCTGCACCGTTTCCATGGACAGCTAAAAACAGTTTATACCCAGAACGCACACAGTGTGGACAGGATGGTTTCTGACCCTCGTTGGGTTCTGGACTCATGCAATTAGTGGAAGAACCTATCCAAAGTGTGTGCAGAAATTCTGTTCAACCAATCTACTCTGTCACCATAACTTCAGATGCATCCTTTATGGGATGGTGAGTGCACCTGGCCTCCTGCCCCTCCACAACCATTCAGGGCAAATGGACATCTCTGCGTCAGCCTCCTGGAATTAAGAGCAGTCTGGAACACCTGTCTAGACTTTCTTCCACTCTTCAGGGGCTAATCTGTAAAAATCATGATCATGAACATAGCCTGCATGTTTTACATAAACCGCCAGGGGGAGTGAGATCTCCATCCCTCAGTGCCAAAATAATAAAACTATGGAACTGGTGTATAGCCATCCACATCCTCATCTCAGTCTCTTAACTTCCAGGCATTCATACTACCATGGCTGACAATTTGAGTCAGCACTTCTCCCAAGATTATGAGCGGGAACTTGACTATCAGACACACATTTCTAGCTTTGAGGTTCCCAGAAATGGACTGCTTTGCAACTTCTTCCAACAGAAAGTTCAAGAAATTCTGCTCGAAGGGAAGACTGGGTCTTTAGTCCTTGGATTCTTGGACACAGGGCCTCCTCTACATATATCCACCCACACCCCTCCTCTTAAACAAGATCAAGCAGGACAAAGTCAGGTTCCTTCTAACTGCATCGATTTGGCTGAGACCTTTACCTGATTTATCTTGCTTCTTGACGAACTTTACTCCTCCCAACCATTCCCCATCTGCTGTTGCAGAATTCCAGTCAGACACTCCATCTGAGCATTCTTTGACTCAGAGCTTGGCTCCTCAGTGGTTCTCAGGGATAGAGATTTTGTGTTTGGCAGAAGTACGACGGGTAATATTAACCTGTAGGAAGGTATTTATGTGAAACACCTTCAGAAATGAAAATGATTTTGCCCCTGGTATGTCTTTTTACAGTTTTTGCCTGTTCATTCTTCCCTCTCCATGGTTCTTGATTATTTGTTGGAATTAAAAATGTCAAATCTTTCCATGAGTTCTATCAAGGTTCATGCAGTGGCTATCACAGCCTTTCATTCATCTGTAGAGGGATTCTCAGTGTTTGGCCACCCCATGACAGCAAAATTCATCAAAGGGTTGACCAACCTTTTCCCTTAGATTAGAGATACCACCCCTGTAACGGATTTAAACTTGGTCCTTAATTGCCTTAATGCTCCCTTCATTGGCTACCTCTTCCATACCTTCACCTGTCTATGAAGATGGCTTTCTTGGTGGCCCTCCCTTCTGCTCAAAGAATTGGTGAAATGTGAGCTTTAATCCTCTCTTTACAGTATTCTTCAGAGAAGAAGTTTTGTTGCAAACACATCCTTAGTTTTTTACCTCTCAAGTATTTTCTCAATTAATCCGATTAATCACCTTCCAGGTCTTTTTTCCACCCCGAACCTGTACCAGACCAAGGAGGAAGCTGCCTCCATTCCTTGTATGTCAGAAGAGTGTTAACCTTCTATCTTGTCAGAACCAATCATTTAGAAAATCTCCCAGACTGTCTTGTTTCATTTGCAAACAGATCCAAATGAGCCACAGTTTCCACTCCAGACTCTCACAGTGCGCGTATTGTCTCTTCTTATGAGGCTCCCAACATTCAACCTCCTTCTAGAGTACTAGCCCATTTCTACAAGATCCCAATCTACTTCTGTGGCACTATTGAAAGATATTCTAGTTTCTGAAATTTGTAAAGCTGCAGCCTGGACCTCAATACACAGTTCCTCCAAGCACTATGGTTTGGTTCATGCTTCCAGATCAGACACTGTGGTTAGCAATGTAGTAATCTCTCTTCAGTGTTAGATCCACTCAGAAGCCCCTTCTTCTCTCCAGGCATACTGCTCAGGAGTTTTGTGAAGTGGAGTACCCATTGGAACACTACTCAGAGAAGGAGGGGTTACTCCACCTTCTTCAGTAACTGGAGCTACTTGAGCTGTGTGTCCTTCTGGATGCTCCACATCCTGGCCTCCTTCCCCTCTGCTTCAGGGTTTCATTTTGCAGGATTTCAAGGAAGAGAAGGAACAAATGGTAACTGGTATAGTGGAGAATAAAAATATGGGACCTAATCTTTCTCTCCTCCCATGCCTGGAACTCATTGAAGGAAGGAGTTGTATGCTGGAGAAATGAAGGATCAGGTCTGTAATAATACATTAAACATGCACAGCCAAGAAATGTTGATGGCAAATATTGAAAGAACTAAAATAAAAATATTCATCATGATTGAGCTGAATGGGTTATGTCATTCTCTGAGCTTCCTGTGTAATTTGGTCGTAGCTGGTTACCACAGCGATAACAGTCTCTGACCCACATGCAGCACAAGAAAATATAGTATCAGGATGTTAGAAAAGCTTTCCAGAATCCAAAAAGTGTCTCTGGCCAATAAATTGCATGCCCATCCACACTGAATTTTAATTATGGTCACAGGTATAGTTTAGCTTGTGGGCTCTGCTAAATGACAAGGGTGGTTTTTGCCACTTATCTTGGTTAATGCTCGTTGACTAGCTGCTAATTACTGGATGATCTGTTTCCCAGCTGCTGCCCAATTGCTAGATTAATTTATCTTATGTCCCCTCTTGGTGATATGACGCTGTGTGGATCTCACTGTGTACCACTGCAACTGGAGCAAGATCCTGCAGACGTTTTAGCTGGGTTGGTAGAAGGAAGGTAGTCTCCTTTCTGCTTTCTTGACCAAGCAAGTAGTAGGTTTGTCGTAAGTAAAAGTCATTCTGTGGCATATCTTGGGCTGGACTTGCCAGTTAGAGTGAATTGTTTCTCTATGGCATCTTCTAATGCTATAACTCTCTGAAGATGTCCAAACAGCTTTGTATGCTTCTTTTTTATCCCTTGTTTTTGCAGCAATAAATTCTACTTGTTTCTCTTAGAACTGAGAATGTTCATCATTAAAGCCTGAGACACATTAAGAAGAAAAATAATTAGAGGTTCTTGTCCTGAAATCAAATAACTTGGTAGTGTTAGCTGTGTAATCCTTTGACTAATAGCTGTTGGGCACGTTCTCCATTCTGACATATTGTTTAATTACAAAATTAATTTTTTTAAAGTGCATTACTTTTGATAACGACTTACTAAATAATTGTTTAGTGCTTTTTGCACTACAGTGTATAACTTTATTTCATGTTACTCTCCATCCACAGGTATTGTACAACAAACCGTGAAACACTGAAAATAGTGTGATTTTTTTTCTCTGACATTTGTTTTAAAAGAACAGTTAGAAATATGTCATGAACACCACATAAGAAAATATGCCCATGGGAACCAACAGATAGCATACTTGTGTAAGCCTGTTGGAAGTGCCAGATTCAGAACTGGATGCATAGTTGTTTAAGGAATACAAGTTTCTTACATTTGAGCATTAACCCTGTCTATTTTTTTGAGAGACATCACTACTAGAAATAAATCTTTTGGCAGCTAATATGTGTGTGTGGCGCAGTTTCCTGAGTATGACAGTTTTATTTTATATTTGATTAAAGAGGCCATATTTTTATCATAAAAGTAGTAGTCTGTGTCTACAAAAGGAAAACGAGAAGAGCACCACAGTGCCTATTAGGTTTCGTTTTAGTTCAGAAATAATTCACTGAGTAAATCCACTGGGTGTGCTAAAAATATGCTTTAAGATTAGAACTGGTTATAGAATTTGCCTTCAGCTTTGCTCTACTTCTGGTAAGCCAAGTTTGATTCCAAAAACAGACCTGGTCCATTTTTGTTACTTTCTGTTGTGTACTGATAGCATAGTAAAATATTGGAGATTAACCGAAACAATTTTTTCTGTGTAAGGTGACATGGGAAAATGGCTTTCAGAGTCCTAATAACTGTATAAAAAACACACACACACCCCTCCCCGCACCCCCAAATCAGCCTGGAATAATTTTCTCGTATGCAGCGTATCATCACTAGATTTTGGGAGTCATTTTAGTGAAGACCTAGATTCCTGTCCTAGATATTGCTAGTGTTGTAAAGACATAATAAAGGTGTGGTGGAGCAAACAGTTGAAGTTGGGTAATATGTGGGATATTATGTATAATATAATAAATAAATAAAACCACCCTACATTAAAAGAACAATAAGGTTTCATTTCTCCCATCCCCCCAATGTGCCCCTTTCCCCAGGCTCCATGTTTCCGTTCCTGTGCCCCCTGCAACCTCCCTGTCCCCTTGTCTCAGTTCCACCCTTCTCTTGTCCCAGTCCTCCCCTCGTCCAGCCTCAGCTCCAGATTCCATTTCCAGCATCCTGTGGCTCTGTGTCCTGGACCTGGCTCCTCACCCCTCCCTGCATTTGAGTCAGGCTTTTTCTGCCTTCTCCTGCTTGGTGTCTAAGTGCCAGCAGGATGAGCACTGAGAGCATGGAAGATACAGTCTCCCAGTTCTCAATTTCTTTGCTTGATGCCACAGCTAGCCTTGTGCAGTCAAGAAATTGCAAGGAAAGTCCTGCTTATCCCCTGTACCCCCAGGATTAGGCATGCTCAGTGCAGATGAAATCTTCAGAGAATTTAGCTGTCAATCTCTAACCAGTCTCTGCTAAACACATGGCAACTGAGATTTTCAGGGGTTTATAACTTGGCCAAATGTAGGCAGACTTTCACAGGGATAGTAAAAGGCACATCCTGCAACAGCAGGCAGTGGTGCTAGAACTACGGGTACTGGGGGCTTCCGCAACCCCTTTCTTGAAGTAGTAATAACACTAAATGTATGGTTTCCATCATCAGCACCCCCCACTATGAAAATTGTTGCAACACCCTGAGACCAGGGCAACCCTCCTTCCAAATTTCAACTCCCTGCTCAAATGGATGAAGGCATTAGAGCTTCTCAACAAAACGGTTGTAAAAATTGGTTAACATGGGCAAAGCAATGTATTTCTCCCCCCTCCCCCCCCCGCAACCTCATTCTGAGAAACCCCTGAGCATGTTTTTCTGAAATTTAAAAAAAATAAATCAGCCTGAGGCAGACATCCAGCATGGAAAACTTTGTCCTGAATGGTGAAGTTTTACTAAGTTATAAGTAAATGAAAATAGTGTCTTAAAATGGAAAATGTTGAACAGTCTTTACTCTCGAGGCTTTACTAGCGCCATATACAAACATGAGGTTGTGAGATATACATTTCTATTACCGTAGTTTGGGGATTACTACATTACAAGTAATCCCATGATTGGGCCAATAAAAATTTTTCTCTAGCAACCCACAACAAACTGACAGGGAGAACACAGAAAAGTCTCTTAACCAAACTTGGAATTTTAATTTGTAGTGTTTTAAAAAAATCTTTTTCTGAATATGAGAAACAATACTTCCGCTTATTAGGACCACCCCTTTTATCTTTTTAAACCTCTAATGAGCACTCTGTAATTGAATTTTTACACTTGAATTGTTACAGTTGTTATATTATTACATGTGGTAATAGAGAGAGCATGCACTGCATACCATGCTAGATGGGAGTGAATCAATAGATCACTCTGGTTCCAAGTATACCAGGATAGAAGCTCTTCGTAAAAATCAGGTTAGGAAAAATCTACTGGGTCAACCAGGTCCTTCTCCTGCCATTGCAGGATGGGTCCTTACGCTATATTTACATTCTCTAATTTAAAATGTCTCAAACAAATGGGACTTCCACTGCTTCCTTAAAGCTAAATAGATTTTCAGGATGTTAAGAGTAACAAGAAGGGTTTTCAGGTATGTTAGCAACAAGAAGAAAGTCAAGGAAAGTGTGGGCCCTTACTGAATGAGGGAGGCAACCTAGTGACAGAGGATGTGGAAAAAGCTAATGTACTCAATGCTTTTTTTGCCTCTGTCTTCACGAACAAGGTCAGCTCCCAAACTACTGCCCTGGGCAGCACAGCATGGGGAGGAGGTGACCAGCCCTCTGTGGAGAAAGAAGTGGTTCGGGACTATTTAGAAAAGCTGGATGAGCACAAGTCCATGGGGCCGGATGCGCTGCATCCGAGAGTGCTAAAGGAGTTGGCGGATGTGATTGCAGAGCCATTGGCCATTATCTTTGAAAACTCATGGCCATTGGGGGAGGTCCCGGACGACTGGAAAAAGGCTAATGTAGTGCCCATCTTTAAAAAAGGGAAGGAGGAGGATCCTGGGAACTACAGGCCAGTCAGCCTCACCTCAGTCCCCGGAAAAATCATGGAGCAGGTCCTCAAGGAATCAATTCTGAAGCACTTAGAGGAGAGGAAAGTGATCAGGAACAGTCAGCATGGATTCACCAAGGGCAAGTCATGCCTGACTAATCTAATTGCCTTCTATGACGAGATAATTGGCTCTGTGGATGAGAGGAAAGCGGTGGACATGTTGTTCCTTGACTTTAGCAAAGCTTTTGACATGGTCTCCCACAGTGTTCTTGCCAGCAAGTTAAAGAAGTATGGACTGGATGAATGGACTATAAGGTGGATAGAAAGTTGGCTAGATTGTCGGGCTCAACGGGTAGTGATCAATGGCTCCATGTATAGTTGGCAGCCGGTATCAAGTGGAGTGCCCCAAGGGTCAGTCCTGGGGCCGGTTTTGTTCAATATCTTCATAAATGATCTGGAGGATGCTGTGGATTGCACCCTCAGGAAGTTTGCAGATGACACTAAACTGGGAGGAGAGGTAGATACGCTGGAGGGTAGGGATAGGATACAGCGGGCCCTAGACAAATTGGAGGATTGGGCCAAAAGAAATCTGTTGAGGTTCAACAAGGACAAGTGCAGAGTTCTGCACTTAGGATGGAAGAATCCCATGCACCGCTACAGACTAGGGACCTAATGGCTCGGCAGCAGTTCTGCAGAAAAGGACCTAGGGGTTACAGTGGATGAGAAGCTGGATATGAGTCAACAGAGTGCCCTTGTTGCCAAGAAGGCCAATGGCATTTTGGGCTGTATACGTAGGGGCGTTGCCAGCAGATCGAGGGATGTGATCGTTCCTAAACTCTGCAGTATAACCATTTGGTTATAAATACTGTAGAGTTTTATAGCAGTTAGTTTATAAGGGATCAAAACAGTCTAATGTGCTTTAGCAACAAACGAACTCAAGATAATTGGCAGGGTTTCCAGACTGGTGTATCTGGATTATCAAATAAATAAATACATTTCTTCCCTACCTACAACTTCCATTTTTCTAACTACAGCTGATCACTACTCTCAAATCATAGAATCATAGAATATCAGGGTTGGAAGGGACCTCAGGAGGTCATCTAGTCCAACCCACTGCTCAAAGCAGGACCAATCCTCAACTAAATCATCCTAGCCAGGGCTTTGTCAAGCTTGACCTTAAAAATATCTAAGGAAGGAGATTCCACCACCTCCCTGACTAACAGTCCTCTAATAATAAACAGGATATTTTAATCAATATTGCATAATATCGAACGACAGTGTGAGAAGAAAGAAACCCATCCAAACTGTAGAGCTTGTGAGCCAAGGTAAGGTTGGATTGATACACCACACCAGTGCCAATCTCTTGTAACTGTGTACCTGTGATAGAAAGAAGCCATGGTATTATTAATGATGTTGAATACACAGGTCCTTAATTGATACTTTGTCTTTAGGTGGCTGAACTATCCATGATTTAACCTGCTTTGTTTTTGATTGAAATTATTTTGATCATATTTACTATGCCTTAAAATTTTGTGATGATTTAAAAAGCAGTGATGTGAAAGTAACACTGTTTCCTCATCAATCTTCTCCCTATTTTAGCCAATAGTAATACCAGTATATCTCCACCAGCAGCCACTGGTGTTTGAAGCACGCTGTCAATTAGACTTCCACAAGCAGAGCTAGATGTCAAGGGACTTAAAACACCAGTAGCAACCAAAGCATGTCTGGAATAGGGGTTCTAATGTTGAAGGATCTAAATTGGTGTTAAGAATGGTGGGCAATTTTTACAGAATTTCTGTGGTGTAGACAAGGTCTCTCTTATCGCATTCATGTCCTTTTAATACACTATTACTGCTGTGAACATTCTAGAGTGAGTCAAGCTGTGAAAAAGGAAGCTGTATTTTCGCATCTCCATCTCATCTGGCAATGTTATCAACTAAAGTTCTGTACTTTGGATGACGATGTAAGTGGAAGAAAGAACCCTGCTTGGTTTTCAGATTCCAGGCTGAGCTTGCAATAAACGTAGTCAGAAAAATCTTGGTTGGGGGCCTACTCATGCAAATACTTATGCACATGCTTAACTTTGTACATGCACGTAATCCCATTGACATTAATGGACCTATTCATATGTGTAAAAGTTCATAGTGTTGAGACCCTAATTTGTAAATTGAGAAAATATATCAAAGTCACAGAGAGGATAAATGTGGAGCACGGATATCATTTTGATTACCTTTTCTGATTATAACCATATTTTTAAACTTTGAGAATCCTGCAGATGAAGTATGGATCCTAAATACTTTACTGAAAAACATTTAAATTTGTCACTGCTAATGTAGGACAGTGTATTGTTGTCTTTCAGCAGGCCCTAGTAGCAGCTAACACACTTTCCAAAGCTGTGCTGATGTTGCTAATGCTTATCCATAAAATAGAAGGGACTCTATTAGAACCCCAGAAAAAATAAATATCTGCCAAATGGAACTGGTCATAATTGGAGGGGGGAATCTTTATGTTCATGCTAATACAGTTTTTTTTAAGTGGGATATAAAACTACAATTTAAAACTACTTAACAAAACAAGTATTCTTCCAGGAATATTTCTTTCCTAAAGCTAAGTAGCATAACTTGCTAATAAGTCTAATTACTTATAATTTCCAAAGGAAACAGTATCCAGCAAATGTAAGAAATTAGTCACTGGTTGAAAGTGCAAGAGGAAGTTGTCACTTCATTCCAGTTTCTTCACTTGCACGGTTTCCCTTTGAGTTGATTTACATTAACCTGTGCTTTGTGTGTTTAAGACACAGCTAGACTGCAGCTAAGCTTTATAATTTAAAATGGTTTCCCACAGTGGTAGGGAGAGGTATTTAACCTTTTACTGAACCAGCAGTAAATGAGACTTTGCAGCATGCCCACCCAGCGTATAGTGGAGTATTTTCCTTTCTGCTGTGCAAAAGCAGCCTAATCATCCAATTTTGTTATTCCAGGGAGAAAGAGGTGGATCTGCTTGGTAACAAGGAGTTCTGGCAAAATGGCAGAGTTCGTTTATGCTTTGTATGTTGTAACTTACCTCCGCTTCCCTAATGTCATTAATAGTGGACTTAAGCATGAACATCTTCAGCGGTGGTATGCTGGTAAAGCACTTTACAATTTCAAGGCCATCAGTCTGTAATATTAAAAGTATTTTGTTTATAAACAAAAAGGACATTATTAGTAAGGACCCACTACCCCTTGCAGAAGTTCTTAGCAGACTATACCTGCCTAATTATAGAGACTACAGATTTTGAATCAGTTTGAATAATATGCAGTAGCAACATCCAAGTAGTTGTTGAAGAGAGTTTAGAATGTGTAAAGCTCTTTTTGGGATAGAGGCAAAATGCATAAAGCTACCACCTTCTCATCCTTAAGACTGATTTCACCTGTGATATACAGAAAACTGCCATCTGATAATATCTAGATAAGTTGACAAGAATTCAGGTGGCTCTGAGCCCAGTCGCCTAGCAAACCAGCGTACTTGGCTGGGCCTAATAAACCCTCACTAAATGGCTGTGCTCCCTGATCAGGGGAAAAAGGGCCAGCAGATCACTTAAGCATTGCAGCAATGACCATACAGTGGCTGCTCAATGCATTCCATACCTGCAGCTGTGCCAGACCATCTTCCTGCACCAGCCCTTGTTCCAACTTGTGCCTGCTCGCGCTCCAGCACTAGTTGCTACCTTCCTTAGAACTCCTGACTCCAACCATTGACTTATCTCCTGCCCATGTCTTTGGTTCTTTGTCATTTGGTTTTGCTAGGCCAGACTCCGGTTCTGACCACTAGGTCACACCGTTTATGCTCTGTTATGTGACAGTGGTGAATTGTGATTATGATGACTGACTGGTGCTGATTGGCATTTTGCTTTGCATATAGCTAGTCTGTGCTTTACCACACTCCCCCAGCCCCTGTCCTCCGTCTCCCCTGTCTCCTTATTATTTCACACACCTGTTAGGTCTTGTCTGTTTAGCTTGTGAACTCTTCAGAGAAGGGGCTGTCATATACAGTGTGTTTGTACAGCATCGAGTACAGGGGGGGTTCTAACTTGTTTTAAAGCCTGTTACATTTAGGTGTAAAGCATCATGCATGGTAAGAGAGCCTTCTTTGGTTTTGTATACGTTAAATGAGAGGGAGCCAATTGGTATGGTCAGTGACATCTTTGTAGTAAGAGTCATCATTGGTCTGCAGCAGTCTTTTCCCGTTACAATATGTTCGTAGTTGCTTGTGGTCTTCTGCTTTCTTGTTTCCTGGGTGAAATAAAAAGCAATTATCAGATCAAGCTCTAGGAAATCTACTTGGCTAAAAACATGGTATAAGCTTATCTCAACTTCAGAAGTCATTGTCTCTCGTTTCTGAACACAGACACATAGGTATTGCACAGATAAATAGATTGTGTGGAATGCCACCTTCAGCAGAACACACGGTTCCTAAGGCATTTGAAATTATGCAAAAAATCGTACTTGGTCCCTTGCTTACATAGAAATTGATTTAATTCAGGGGTTCTCAAACTTCATTGCATCATGACCCCCTTTTAACAACAAAAATTACCACACGACCCCGGGAGGGTAGGACGGAAGCCTGAGCCCTACCGCCCTGTGGGTGGAGGGGAGGCAAAGCCCAAACCCAAACCCTGACCCAAAGCCTGTAACCTGAGCCCCGCCATCCAGAGCTGAAGTCCTCAGTCTTCATCTTCGGCCCCAGGCCACAGAAAGTCTAACACCAGCCCTGGTGACCCCATTAAAAAGGAAAGGAGGACTTGTGGCACCTTAGAGACTAACCAATTTATTTGAGCATGAGCTTTCGTGAGCTACAGCTCACTTCATCGGATGCATACTGTGGAAATCGCAGAAGACATTATATACACAGACACCATGAAACAATACCTCCTCCCACCCCACTCTCCTGCTGGTAATAGCTTATCTAAAGTGATCATCAAGTTGGGCCATTTCCAGCACAAATCCAGGTTTTCTCACCCTCCGCCCCCCCACAGACAAACTCACTCTCTTGCTGGTAATAGCCCATCCAAAGTGAGCACTGTCTTCACAATGTGTATGATAATCAAGGTGGGCCATTTCCTGCAGAAATCCAGGTTCTCTCACCCCCTCACCCCCCCTCCAAAAACCACACACACAAACTCACTCTCCTGCTGGTAATAGCCTATCCAAAGTGACCACTCTCCTTACAACCTGCATGAAAATCAAAGTGGGCCATTTCCAGCACAAATCCAGGTTTTCTCACTCCCCCACCCCCATACACACACAAACTCACTCTCCTCACTGCCATGTTCATTTAAAAACAAAAAGCAAAAAACCTGCAGCCCATTTTAAGCCATTCTGTTTCCTGGACCAAAATTCAGCTAAATGCAAGAGCTATTATCAGATGGAACTGCTAAGTGCAGGTCCAGCAGAATCAGAAAAACTTAATTTCTTTTCCATAAAGGTGTATCTGCATGTGAAAGCCAGGATGAAATGCCAATCGGAAATTACAGCTTAATGGAAATTGAGATGAAAGTTCTGATTGTGTGGCCTACCAGTGCTAGAGCTCTTTAATCTTTCTGAAGCTCAACTTCTAATTTCAGAATATTTATGTAGCTTTAATTTCTAATATTAAAAACATTAAAATTCCTAATGCCTCCTTTTTATTAAGAGCAGTAAATGCATACAGCTTAGTAATTCCCAGTCCTGTTTAAAAGCTAATGGGGTGAGAAGAACAAGTGCTCTAATTTAAAGGATTTAGGGGGTAGTCAAGGAAACACATAAGAGGAGAGTAGACTTCTAAAGCCAGCCCATATAAATCTTTTTTCTAAATCGTGCTGTCTGTTAAGCAACCTTCCCTGGTGAACAACTTCTCATAGGTGAATTTTCTAAAATGAGATTGCACACTAACGTTAGGATACGGGAAAATTAAAAGTTCAGGAATTTTACTACAGTGTAACTAGGAGCAGATTTGAAAGGACTTTTAAAGAAAAGGGCAGGATAGTCAGTGATTTGCAAGCGTTTCCCAGCTCAGGCAGTAAGGTCACTACCAAGAACAGAACGAAAAGGAGTACTTGTGGCACCTTAGAGACTAACAAATTTATTTGAGCATAAGCTTTCGTGAGCTACAGCTCACTTCATCGGATGCATCCAGTGGAAAATACAGTGGGGAGATTTATATACACAGAGAACATGAAACAATGGGTGTTACCATATACGCTGTAACAAGAGTGATCAGGTAAGGTGAGCTATTACCAGCAGGAGAGCTGGAGGGTGGGGGGGATATGATGGACCTTTTGTAGTGATAATCAAGGTGGGCTATTTCCAGCAGTTGACAAGAAAGTGTGAGGAACGGTGGGGGGGAGGGAAATAAACATGGGGAAATAGTTTTACTTTGTGTAATGACACATCCACTCCCAGTCTTTATTCAAGCCTAAATTAATTGTATCCAGTTTGCAAATTAATTCCAATTCAGCAGTCTCTCATTGGAATCTGTTTTTGAAGTTTTTTTGTTGAAGAATTGCCACTACATGCATCCGGTGAAGTGAGCTGTAGCTCACGAAAGCTTATGCTCAAATAAATTTGTTAGTCTCTAAGGTGCCACAAGTACTCCTTTTCTTTTTGCGGATACAGACTAACACGGCTGCTACTCTGAAAAGTGAGCAGAACGTTGTTGTAAAAGCTCTATCTACTGTCTTTCATTTTTCTGAGCAACGTTGTTTAATTCATCCTTATATTTTGGTTGCAGTTTTCTGTCTGCTAGTTTTGACCTTTAAACACATCTTTTTAAATAACTATAAACCACCATTCTGTGTGTGCGTGCATGCGGCTTTTTAATGCATACCCTGATATTGCTCACAGACTACAGATTCTTAATTTTACTTTCCATTATTTTAAAAAAAAAGTTTTTCTGGTAATTTTTCTCTGTATGCAGTATGGAAAACCCTAAATAGGTCATATCAGAAGGGTAACAGAAGAGAGTAAGTTATAAATGCATCCTCCTATGCTATTTGGACTGTATTTGTTAATTTTTTCTCCTAGGTGTCCTGGTCTATTGGACCCCTTCTTTTTTTACACCTGCCTGCCAATGAGCCTTACTGCCCTTAGAGCTGCAGTTTGTAGCCTAGTGGCTTCTTTCAGCTCTCACTTTCTATTGTTTTTTTTAAGTAGGCATTGATTCAGCAAGTACATGTTTTAACTTTAAGTATGTAAGTAGTCCCAAGGACGTCCATGGGACTATTTGCAGCTTAACGTTAGACAAGTGCTTAAGTACCTGGCTGAATCAGGCTTTTAATTGGGAGCTGTTTTATATTCACAGCTTGGTGAGTTTTTTAAATGAATTTAAAATGTACGGTGCTCACAAATTGCTGCTGAGAGGACAAGTAATCTTTCTGGAGGCTTATTTTCAAATGGTCTCTCTCTCCCCTCCCCCACAGCTGGAAACTGGTGCCTAGCTATGACACCACCAAAAGACCCAAACGAGGGATGAGGCCAATCACTGGGTACAGTTAAGAATTCTGTCTAAAAGTCTAGCTGTCGGCTTAAGCTAAACATGGCTCTAGCAGTGCTCTTAATCTTCCTCCCAAGACCTCCTCTGCACCTTCTTTCTCAATTACTGTGAACAGCACCACCATCCTGCCTGTCGCTCTGGCCCATAATGTGGGCATCATCTTCGACTTGGGTATCCAAGTCCTTATATCAGGCTATGTCTAAATCTTGAAGATTCTTTCTGCATCACATCTCTAAGATAAGGCGTTTCCTATGTATCCACACAGCTAAAATGCTCAGCCAGGCTCTTGTTATCTCATGTCTCAATTACTGCAACATCCTTTTCTCTGGCCTTGACAAATGCAATTTTGCACCGCTCATATTCATTCAGAATGCTGCTGAAAAGATTATTCTACTAGCCTAGCACGGTCACCCCTCTCTTTTGTGTCCTGTCATTGGTTCCCCCTTCTATCACATCAAACGTAAGCAACTTGTCTTCATTATCAAGGTCCTTCACAGCCAATCCCCAAGCTACCTGCTGTGTCTCATTCAGCATCAGGAGGTCAATTCCTGCCTCCAATTGGTCAATCATAGCAGTCTCTATCACCCATTTGTTAAATGTTCAGACAAGCATATTTTCTCTGAGACCCCTTGTGCTTGGGAGGAGCTCCCCATAAATATCCGCAAAGCCACCTCATTACCTTCATTCAAATCCCTCCTTAAAACTTTCCTTTTCCATGATGCCTACAATAAATATGACAATGGTTATGCTGCTGGTGCACTAATACCACTGCCTGATATACTGACCAATACGGTCTTATTTTTTCCATAAACTTCTCTGTCTGCCTTTCTATATTGGTTGTTGCTTGCCATAGATTTAGGGCATGTCTAAACAGCAAATTAGCACATAGCAAATCTACAGTACTCCAGCATGCTGTGCACTCTAACTGTCCATGTGGACCGTGCTGCTGCACTCTGAAAGTTCCCCAGTGTGATTTGCATACTGCTGTTTCAAACTTTCAGGGTCCACATGGACAGTTAGAGTGCAGCATGTAAGTGCACTGCAAATTTACACCACAGCTTGCCTCACACTTATGCTTCGTTTAGACATGCTCTTAAACTATAAGTGCTTTGGAGCAGGGACCATCTTTTTGTTCTGTTTGTACAGAGCCGAGCACATGGATCTTGGCCCCTGAGTAGGGCCGGTAGATGTTATGGTAATACAAATAAATGATGATGATAATCAGGTGGAGCTAGTTAAAACCAAATATCACTGCTGTCACAGCAGATTGTGGAAGATGTGAAACTATATTTAGTGTGCAGAAAAGAGTATAAAGATTTTGGTTGGACTGTCCCAAGCAGAAAATCAAGCTTGAGAGTAAACATATTTTTTAGCTGTGAGCAATAGTCTTTGGAGTGAGGGCTCTGTGCCCATATTGCTCTCTCGCACCTAGAGTGCCCTGAGGAGTGGAAGTGATACAAAACATATACAGGAAATACCTGAGGAGAAGAAGAACTGAACAGACTTGGTGGACTCCTTGAGACATTGTAAACTCAAGTTCTAGACATAAATTTAGAGAAAAGTGCTTTATATGTTGACAGTTTTTAGAGAATCTCCATGAAGAATCTTTCTCTGTGACTGAGAAGTATGCAGGCATTAGCAAATACAGACAAACTTTTAAAGGTAGCCAACCCCCTCCCCACCTCCCCAAAAAAAACCAGTTTTATATATGGAGAGTAGAGCTGTTCCTTTTTCCAGTTGTATTTTCATTAACACAGTCTTTGGAAGAAGAAATGACTCTAATTAAAACAGTTGTAAATGAAGGAATTGATTCAACAGTTCTATTTCCTGCAAAACTGTGCATGAATTACGGGCCACACCTTGATATTCTGGGACATCATACAGTACAGATGGAAATTGGGTATCCTAGATCAGAAAAGGAAGAGAAGGAATCATAAGAAAGATAGTAATGAACTTTACAGCTGGCTAACGCCACTTAGGATATTTATTTTAATTGAGTTGCAGTTATGTTAGTGGTTACTCAGCTGTTAACAGGGGATAATTTCTTAGGCTATGTCTACACTATGAGCTAGAAATATGATTTCCCTGCTTGTGTAGGGTAGCTCTCATCAAGCTAGCTTGAATACAAATAGATGGGTAGCCCAGGTAGTGTCAGCGGAGGCACAGCTGAGTCGGGTCGAATACAAACTCTCCTGAAACCACTGAATATGTACTGAACACAGCTCAGCCATGCTTCCACTGCTGCTACCCGTGCTACTGTGGCTACAAGGCTATTTGTTCTCCTGGTAGCTCACTGAGTGCTAGCACGAGTATATGTATATGAGCAGGGATATTGCATCCCTAGCTCATAGTGTAGCCATAGTCTTACTTATGGAGCACTTGTTTACTGTTTACCCTTTGGGGATAATGTAGAATTTTGATGATTATGACTTCTATTATACAAGCATAGGAAATGTCACTTTTAAGGTTGCCAATTCAACCTTAATTCTTCCCCTGTGTGCATCCATCCTGTGCACTGAATTAGGCAGGTATCTTGGTGTGGGGAGGGAATAGTATGTGGTCATATAATTAAAAACTGTTCTAATGCAAAGATACTTGGGTGCTTGAATTAAGGTTACAATACTCTTTCACGTTTGAGTATTCTATTGTATTTAAATTAACAGTACATTATCGAGAAACTCAGGGGTGTCTTTTTGTCATAAAGTGTCCTTTATTATTTTCACTGGGGTAAAAAAATCCTGCACGCTGAGTATATCTCATAATAGAGACCGCAGATTTCTAAGTTATTGTGTTCTGCAGACTGTAACAGAGAGACCAGAAAAAAGAGTGTAGTAAGTTAGCATGGTCTCGTTAGTCCAGTAGATGCTGTCTATAATTATGAATACCTTTTGATTCCCTGATCATAGCAAAGGTAAGTGTAATTGTACATAGGCTGCCTAAGGACTGTTTTTGGAGGTATACTGTACCACACCACTATGTCCCTTTGTCGTGTAGCTTAATTTTGCCTTTACTGTTTGTCAAGGTTCCTTCCTCACTCTGAACGCTAGGGTACAGATGTGGGGACCTGCATGAAAACCTCCTAAGCTTATCTTTACCAGCTTAGGTCAAAACTTCCCCAAGGTACAAAATATTCCACCCTTTGTCCTTGGATTGGCCGCTACCACCACCAAACAAATACTCGTTACTGGGGAAGAGCTGTTTGGAAACATCTTCCCCCCCAAATACTTCCCAAAACCTTGCACCCCACTTCCTGGACAAGGTTTGGTAAAAAGCCTCACCAATTTGCATAGGTGACGACAGATCCAAACCCTTGGATCTGAGAACAATGAAAAAGCATTCAGTTTTCTTACAAGAAGACTTTTAATAGAAATAGGAGTAAATAGAAGTAAAGAAATCCCCTCTGTAAAATCAGGATGGTAGATACCTTACAGGGTAATTAGATTCAAAACATAGAGAATCCTTCTAGGCAAAACCTTAAGTTACAAAAAAGATACACAGACAGAAATAGTTATTCTATTCAGCACAGTTCTTTTCTCAGCCATTTAAAGAAATCATAATCTAACGCATACCTAGCTAGATTACTTACTAAAAGTTCTAAGACTCCATTCCTGTTCTATCCCCGACAAAAGCAGCATATAGACAGACAGAGACCCTTTGTTTCTCTCCCTCCTCCCAGCTTTTGAAAGTATCTTGTCTGTTCATTGGTCATTTGGGTCAGGTGCCAGCGAGGTTACCTTTAGCTTCTTAACCCTTTACAGGTGAGAGGAGTTTTCCTCTGGCCAGGAGGGATTTTAAAGGAGTTTACCCTTCCCTTTATATTTATGACACTGTTTCTCCAGCACATTCATGTAATTCTTTTCCTAGTTTGTAGCAAAACTGTACGGAAGATCATAAACTACAGTTTGAGTGGGAAATCAATAATACAGTAGAACCTCAGAGTTACTGACACCTCTGGAATGGAGGTTGTCCGTAACTCTAAAATGTTTCAGAGTAGCAGCTGTGTTAGTCTTTTATTCGCAAAAAAGAACAGGAGTACTTGTAGCACCTTAGAGACTAACAAATTCATTAGAGCATAAGCTTTCATGGCTTTAAGGGTGGCAATTTTGCAACAGAAAAGCTTCAAAAACAGACTCCAACCAGAAACTGCTGAGTTTGAATTAATATGCAAACTAGATACCATTAACTTGGGTTTGAATAGAGACTCGGAGTGGCTGGGTCACTACACATATAGAATCTATTTCCCTAAAGTTAAGTATCTTCACACCTTCTTGTCAACTGTCTAAATGGCCCATCTTGATTATCACTGCGAAAGTTTTTTTTTCTCCTGCTGATAATAGCTCATCTTAACTAATTAGCCTCTCACAGTTTGTATGGCAACTTCCAACTTATCTGATTGTATATATATTTCTTCTCATTATATGTTCCATTCTATGCATCCGAGGAAGTGGGCTGTAGCTCACGAAAGCTTATGCTCTAATAAATTTGTGAGTCTCTAAGGTGTCACAAGTACTCCTGTTCTTTTTCTAAAATGTTTGTAACTCAGAACAAAGCGCAATTTGGGCTCCAGCAGCTGACACTCCAGGCCAAGGTCCAGCAGCAGCTCTGCTCGCTCCTCAGCACTGGCAGCTTCTTTCAGACTGAGTTTGTAACCTTGTCCCCCTCCCGGCCAGGGGAAGGGGGTAAAAACAGCGCTTCCCCATTTCGGCGGTGTGTGTGTGTGTGTGTGTGTGTGTGAAAGCAGCACAGACCCCAGCGCTGCTCCTAGCTGTAAGTGGCTGCCCCGCATGTAGGGACATGCAGCCCAGATGTGCCTACCTTTAAGATTCAATACAGGCACAGTACAGTATTTGCTTTTGCTTTTGCTTTTTTTTTGGGCGGGGGGGATCCCTGCTGCTGCCTGATTGGTTACTTCTGGTGTCACATGGTGTCCAGTTGATAGGTCAGTCTGTAACTCTGGTGTTCATATCTTTGAGGTTCTACTGTATCAATAGAAGCTGGCACATGTTTACAACACACCACTGAAGCAAGGGCTAGCGCTAGCAGTAATTACTTGAGTTAATTAACACTAGACTTGATCTTAATTTTTCTTAATTTTTCATTGCACTGGGGGTTTTTTTGCTGGAAAATGTTGATTCATAAGAACTGAAACTGTTTGCAAAACAGCTGATGGTTTTGACAAATCTGACTTGAAATTTTGGGGGGGAATAAATTTCATTTTTCTGAGTTTAAATTACTTTTTATTTTGACGTTTTAGTGCATTTAGACTTAAAGCTTAAAATAAGAAAGAAGATCAAAACCAAAATGAAATGTTTTGAAATTATTTTGATTGAACCAGAGCAAATTTTTTTTCGGATTTTTGATTTGCAAAAATTGTCAAGATTTTGACTTTTCATCCCAGTTTGAGATGGGAAAATATTTTGATATCTTCAAAATATTCATGGGACAGGAAAACCATCTTCTCCTCAGCTCTATTTAATACTGTGATTACAAGTGCCTCAATAAGAAAAGGAGTACTTGTGGCACCTTAGAGACTAACCAATTTATTTGAGCATAAGCTTTCGTGAGCTACAGCTCTCCTGATTGCTAACACTACTGTTTCCTCATTGAGAAGTGAAAATTGCAAAGCAAATAATAAGCTAGGTACTGAATCGGTATGAACATACCCTACATATATACAAGAGACTAGCTGGCAAAGATAATCCTATGAACTATGGTTCTGTTTTTCTCTAAGCATAAAATTCAGCCCCCTGATACTCTTAGAATAATCTTGCTTTTAAACAGCACTTTATATATTTAACTCTTAAAATCAATCCAGTAACATTCACCAGTAATGTAGGAACACTTTTTAAATTTTTTATTTTTCTATTTTGTATTTTACATCTGGGCTGTATTTACTGTATAATCTGCTTATAATTTCCAGTAATGTAAAAGGGAGTAATACCTGCATTGGGGAGAAGTGGCCCAAGCACCTTTGTTGGGTATGGAAGAATTGCAAAGCACACGTTTGGATTTTCTAAACAAAATAGCTGCCTTTTAATTTACACAGAAAAAGTAATTCCACAAGTAACAGTCACCAAAACAGTAGTCTAAACAGCTTTGAGAAGATGCTCACTGTAGCAGTTCCCAGCTATCCCATACAGATTCATCTCCAGACAAGCCAGAATAATTCACTGGAAACAGCTGAACACTCAGAAGTTATAAACAACTTTTGCCTATGTTTGACCTCAAGCACAGTAGGAGCACAACAGTTGCACAGAGACAAATTCAGCCCTGGTGTAAGCAAGAAAAGCTCCACTGGAGTCACATACAGCAGGGCTACATTTTGGCACAATGGAGCTGAATTTAGCCTTTGTCCATTGGTGACTGACTTCATTAACTCTTTACTGCTAGGATAAAATATTATGCAAATCAGACACCTCATTACTAGGCAATGAGACAAGCTGGACAAAGTGGTGGTAGGTACATGCTACTTCTGCAGACTACAGTAAAGCACAATGCAGTGGTGCATTGAAGCCTCTGAACCACATGTCCTGTGCTGGATTTTCTAAATGCAGAAAAAATTAATGTTTGCCTCGGTATGGGTGCTTTGAAAAGCTGGTAATTTGAAGCTGAAGTATTGAGACTTCCCCATAGAGTTCCATTAGCTGCTGAGGCAAAATTGCTGTGCGTAGAGGGGTTACTGGTGAAAATGATCTAACTCACTTTGGCTCAGTCCTGTTTAGAGATGATAACATGGTGGGTATAATGCATTCTACTATTTAAAGTCCTTGGGTATGTTACCATCTCTCATGAGATCAGCTGGGATTTTCAACAGTCCCTACATTTAAACACCAGGGTGTTAGTAACTGGACATTCTCAATGAGTTTGCATGACTGGAATTCACGTCCCTGCTTCACTCTTACAGAGCCTGAGTTTTCTGGCCTTTTGAGCATTCTGCAAAGTATATCTGTTTGTCATGGTGTGGTTTTTTTGGCGGGGGGAGGTTTGATGGAATGCGTTGGATTGGGAAGAGGTGGTTCTTCTACAGTGAGGAGCTGTTTTAAAGTTAACTTCTTAAAAATTCAGCAATTTCACAATTATAAATAAGGACTATGGCTGGGAAAGCTCTACCACACTTTGTGGCCCAGCTTTCTGCATTTTGTAATCATCTCACTGAAATTCACTGTACATAAACTCGGCTATAATTTAGTGGTTTTGTATTCATCATCAATTATCAATGTATTTGTGAATAAGATGCACTGATTCACTTTTCTGGGGTTCAGGATGCATTACTTTGTTCTTTTTTTGTGTGTGCGGGCTTAATTACATGTTTTTTCACAATAATAAAAAGCAAAAGCACCGTGGATTCTAGTGCTTGTGAATATTTGTGAGAACATTCACAATGGAAAGGCTTTTAAGCAAATAATAGAGTATTTCTGTGTCACCACAATAAATTAGCTAACTGTTTCCAAATAATTGTTATAAAGCTTAGCTCATCCAGAAACAATACCAAGTGACTTATTTGACAAATAGTATGGTTCAATGGGGGAATAATAAATAGTGAAAGGGCACAGGGAGAGATTCTGTGCTGCACCTCAAAGATGCAGGACAGAACTCACAGATAAGGGGAGGTTAAGGTAGCTTTAAGTCATCTTTGCATCCTCTGGGGACTGGAGTAGCCTCTGGCGTAATTTAGACAGCTCCATGGAACAGTCTAAATTATGGTGGGTTTCCCAGTTGATCTATGGGCCCTCCTGCTGCCCAGAATATCCTCCCCACTCACTACACATCCATCCCATTCCTGACATGTCCTCTACATGAGGGCTTTCAAGGGGATCCTTGAAGGACAACTTGTGGCTGTCTACATCAGTTCTTGAACTGGGAAAGTCCTCCACTGGAGAGTCCCAAGGCTTTTAGGGCCTCTTTACCTTGCATAAAGTGGCCAGAGTGAAGGAGAACATCTTATCAGTATTCAGAGTGACAGCTGTGTTAGTCTGTATTCGCAAAAAGAAAAGGAGTACTTGTGGCACCTTAGAGACTAACCAATTTATTTGAGCATCAGCTTTCGTGAGCTACAGCTCACTTCATCGGATGTGAACACTTCATGAACCAAGAACAGGTGAAAATTTGTTTTCACAAGCTGTTCCTCAAACAATTGTAAACGACATGTTCATAAAAAATCTATTTATGGATAATATTCAAACAGAAAATAGAGCTAAGTTTTTCAGATAAACTATCCACAAGGAATAATTTGAAAAGTTCTAGATGCAGTGCTATATGGCTTATCTCAAACTTGTCTGTAGTTACAAAAAAGGAATGTTTCTATGCAAAACTTCACTTTTATATTTAGGATAATCATATAAAGCAGAAGTTGCAATGAATGCTAGATAATGCCTAAACAGTTAAGTGAGAAACTAGGTAGGTGAGGTTATATCTTTTTTTGGAGCAACTTTTGTTAATGAAAGAGAAAAGCTTTCAAGCTTGCACAGAGATTTTTTTCAGGTCTTTGTAAGCTCGAAAGCTCATCTCTTTCACCAACAGAAGTTGGACCAATAGAAGATATTAACCTCACACACTTTGTCCCTCTAACAACCAGGGACCTACAGCAACAGTAACATCACAAATAAATAGTTACATCATTGTAAAGATTTTATTTTTCTCTTTAAAGTCTAGGGACTCTATCCAGTTGAATGACCTGAAGGCAGAAATGTCACCACGGATTTCAGCAGAAGATCTGATTGACTTGTGTGAGCTGACGGGACCTAGTCACTTCAAAACACCTACAAAGAAAACCAAAAATAGCAAGCCAAAACTGCTTGTAGTTGACATCCGTAATAGCGAAGAGTATCCTTCAAATTGGCCCATTCACCACTACTGCTGCCTATTTTAATTGGGCATGATAAATATTTTAAATAGAGCTATAGATATGCAGCAGAGAGTCTGAAGGTAGGGTTGATAGTGGAAACACTTTCTCTGTGGAAAAGAGGGCAAAGAAATTTCCCTATAAGTTAGTCTCTCTTGCTCCTCAGGCTGTGGGCTGGATCCTCGATCCCAATGAGATCACTTTGTACCACTGGAGCAGCACACAGTGATGTTAAAGCTGCCAGGGGCACCTGAGGATTCTCCTGACATGATAGAATCTTGGACTGGTGGAAAGTTGGCATAGCTGGTTTTACATCAGTAGCTCTCTGCTCCACTCCTTCCCCTCCCTTGGTGCAATGGGTGTGTCAGGAGAGGGGATGAGCTTTTGGGGGCTAGAGGGGAAGCAGAAGCGTTGGTATATGATATGTTCTGCCAGTCCTCATCTAGAAAAAAAATTCCTAAGGAGAGTATTGTAATTGGCATAAGTTAAAGTAGCTCTGTGGCTGCTCTAACTTATGCAGGGAGGCTTGTTCAGCTACCCAGCGGACTCACAATCAGGGAAGGTATAAAGGCAGCCTACAGCCACCTTTTTTCTCAGTGCAGCTGAGGACTGTACCCAATATATTTTTCACTATGTCCTTCAAACATGGCTTTTAATTCAACATATACAACTTCAAGGATTTTTTTGTTGGGTTTCTTTCTTTCTTTTCTTTCTTCAGTTACGTGATTCTTTCAGCAAGGAGCATATCTCTGTCAGCAGTTTCCATCAAAAAGTGGAATAGATCACAACACATTGTTAGGTGAGTCTCTTAATGTCCTAGGCAGCATTTTACAGTATAGTTATTTATTTGTAATTACTTATGTACCGTCTTATAAAGAGTTCCTTTCATAACAGTAAAGCTGATGCAGATTATTGCTTTTAGAGGATATGTACCTCATTTTTCTAGGTAACAGGCTGTAATGTCTCAGTTAAAGGGTCAGGTCCAAAGTTCCTTCTTTTGTATACCAGCAAACAGCTCACAGTAACATGACTTGTCACAAAATGTTAGTGCAGATTTTATTGCAGTTTAGACATCCACAGAATTAATACATATTGCAAGTATATATTCTGTACTATGCAAAATGTACCATGCTGTATGCATCTGAGAAAAGAGCTGTGAATTTTAAACTATAGAATACCTATATAAGCTTTCTTTTACACAAGTATGGTGATCTAGAAGAGTAGGATTGCTAGAAAGTGTCCCATGACATACGTATCAAATGTCTTAATCTTTTAAAATCTTTGTTACTGGCTTTTTCAGGAGTTTACAGCTTGATAAATCCTTTCTGTTAAGGAGAATGGTAAACTTAGGAGAAGCAGTGCTAAAAGTATTTTCCTCAGTGTTTAATATTTGAGACTTTTTACTGCAAAACAGAGCATGGTAGAATTGGGAGACTATTCCAAATCATAACTGGAAATATGCCGAAACTTGAATGCTCAACACGATCTACTGTCTAGATAAAATAAAGAAGATCAAAGCTTGGAAGTGTAATTTTTTCCTTGTATTTATTAATTTCATGCATCAGTTGATTTTCAAGTTAGTCAAAGGCTCAGGTATCTGAATCATTTGACTCATCATTGTCCGAACTTCAGTGACTTTTTTTCCCTCACAGAATTAAGGTTAATTTTTAAGCTATATTCATAGTAAAGGTCAAAGGAAAGGCTTTTAATTTGGTCCTCTTTTCTATCTACCGTGTTATTTAGAAGGCCGGCAGAAACTTGAGCTATTATACAGGAAATAGACTCTTTATCATAAAGAATGTAGCTATTATTCTCATAACAAATCCTCATCCGAATTTCCCTAAGTGGTTCTCTTGTTATCAGACTCACTGTTCCAAGACCCTGGTCTGTCTTTCTGGTCCGTCTGAGGCATATTAATGGGTGGTTCAGTGTGGGAAGCTGCAGTTACTCCTGCTGTACCTATTCTGTAGATAAATAGCAGACATCAGTCTCCAGGGTTGTAAGAAGTGAGGAGTCTCCTTGCTCAAAAGTGAGCTCGTACTGGAAATAAAATAATCCACTGAGTTAGTTGACCTGTTGTCTGGGAACGTCCCAATATCTCCCGGAGAACACACTATACATAAGAAGTTGACTGACTGTCAGGTATTCTGAACATGTAGGTGAAATGCGAAGGAGAAGAGTGCCTCACCTATGCTATTGTATTTCCACTCAGGGATGGGAGGTACTCAACCTTCAAATATTTTCATCTCAATGCAAAAAAGTCTGTATATTATCACTGTATTTCCTGTCATATGTTACTGTTACCTATCTTCAGAAAAATGCTATACCGCTTTGTGAGTTTTATAAGAGAATATCTCAATATGCGCAATTATAAGAGAATCTCTCCATAAGAGAACCATTTTGTAATTTATTTTAATATTTCACTCATATGATGCCCTTTCATACACAACTTTATTGTTTTACAGGAAAGAAAGAGCAGAGTAGCTTTTAATGTGATTTGGTGGGAAACAGAGGACTTTCAACAGGTTTCTTGTTCATTAAATTTTTTTAAACAGTGTCCAGCATAACTTCACTATAAGGCTGTCCTTGGATACTAAGGAATTGCTGTATTGTAATGAAGTACATATTGTGAGATCTAGTGACCCCTTTCTTCCAAGATTATTTTACCAAGAGAAAACTTTGTAATGACAAGGTAATGTACTCTTAGCGTTCTCTATTGCAGTAGAAAGCCAACAGTTCTGTCGTAGCCTCTTTTGATTAAACATGTTAGCAGAAATACTGGCAGTATTCCATTCCTTTTATGAAGGTCCTAGCTAAGTACTTTATGGTCTTTCAGCCTTTCACAAAATCTCTGCCTTTGTAATCAGCTAAGAACTGGAATGGTTAAGATGGTCACTTAAGATTAGAAATACAAACCACAAGAAAAAACAGTCTGCATAGTTAGATACTAATGTCATTACTCTAAGTAAATGTATTTTATTCTATTTAAAGGTTAGTTCAGTTGTTGCATTGAGCAGCTTAGCATACTCAATATGGGCAAAGTCATGTTCTATCTAAAAGAACTGTCCTATTTTTAAACTTTTATCTTACTTAGTACTATTTACAATGGAGCTGTGAATAAGAACTTTTTGTACAGTTTGTGGTGGGGGCGAGATTCTTCTTTCCATTTAGACACGAATAAACGACAGTAATTAGTGGTATTGGGTTCTCGCTCTCACTAATCTTTCAAAAGTTTTTTTATAATGCTTTCCCATCATGTAACAGTGATAGTCATCAAACTGGAACTGTTCACACTAATCACATTTAAGAAAGGTATTGCGGTATTAATCTTAAAAGATTAACTCTTAGCTCCTTCCAATGCAACTTCTTGTAATTAAAGCCTGCAGTCTACTAGCCTTCTACAAGTACTGCCATAAATAGTGACTAATCTCCATACTTGGGACTGGTATACTTTTGAAGCAAATTCTACTTTTACTTCCCTGCTCCCCCAACCCTACTCCTGTACCTTAGGGAAAAAAAAGATATCTGTCATGCTCACATGCACAAATAGTCATTTCTGTTGTAAATTCTCTGATAATTTTATTCAAACTAGTGGAAGAATGGCCCAGTGTTGTTGTTTTTTCTGTTAATTGGACCCAAAAGATTTCACACAGGTTTTCATGTTCATTAACTGTTCATAAAATCTTTATTAGACTATTGTACCTTGGGAGCAGGACATTTAGGTCTGGATATATAAAAGGAGTTGTTTGTTGTGACTTTGGAGCAGGAGGACTGTATCATGGGTGACCTACATCCTGGGTGAAAGCTCTAATCACCAGGCTATAAAGTCATTGCTGGGTTGTGCTCTCTGGCCCAAGTAACTCTTAGATTATTTAACCAAAGTGGAACAGCTTTAAGAGAAGAGATTGAGAAAGAGAGAGAGAGAGACATCAGAACATGGCATGTGGTTGTCTTTCATGATGGAAGATGATGCTGATGACCGTATTATGGGTTATGAGTACAGTTGTGGCTTAAAAGACCGATGCGCAAGTGGCAGTCCTTTCCACATGAAGTGCATAGCTTGATGCTGAGGAAGGGATTATAGTCTGTGCTTGTTGAATCTGCCACTGTTTACAACTCAGCCTCTGTGTGCCTCAAGATCCATACGACAGTTAACCTTGAACTGGGTAACCCCATCATTGACTGCTGCTCGCCAGTGTGGTCTTCCAGTTGCTGATAACTCACAGCTGTTAGTCTCAATGTCGTGCTGTTTCAAGTTATGCTTCAGTGTGTCTTTTGAAGCATTTCTTCTGGCCACCTCCTTTGTGACTGCTCGCTTTCCAACTCCTTTGGCATCCTGGTGTCATCCATCCTCAGCACATGACCAGCCCAGCATAACTGTGTTGTGACAAGCCTGGCTTCAATCCCTGTGGAGTGACTACATTCCAGAATTTCATTATTGGTAACTTTATTCTGCCATTTGATACAGAGTCTGGAATGCAGATGTCGTAAATGGAACTTATCTAGAAGCTTAATATGATGCCTGTAGCAGGTCCAGGTTTCACACCCATACAATAAGTTGGACAGCACAACTGATTTATAGACTTGGTTTGAAGTTTAATACCATGTTGCCACCAAACTCTTCCTGATAGTCAACCAAATGATGAATTGGTTTTGCTGATATGATTTGTCAGTTCCTTGTCTATACTAACATAAATCTACAATATACTACCATGATAGCAGAAGTCTGTAACAACATTTAGCTGTGTGTTTCTGATGGTGACTTTTGATTTCATGGAGGGTTTCCCTAGTGCAGGTTGATACATGGCCTCTGTCTTTTTCAGAATATAAGCCCATATCTTTTTGCAGACTTTGCAAATCCATTCATATTCAATTGTATCTGGTCTAGAGCAGAGTCATTGGCACACAGCAGCTCATGAACAACTGCCCGAAGACCTTTGTGGAAGATCGCAGCCTGTTCCAGAGAATTGGAAACCTATTTTGATACTGGCATTCAGGGCTCTTGTAGCATAATCAAGCATTGCTGTATAGAAGATATTAAACAAGAGTGGACCAATTATGCAGCCTGCTTAAAACCTTTAGTGTCAGGAAATGGGACAGACAGAAAACCATCTACGCAGACTTAAACGAGCATTCCATTATGAAATAGCCTCAGAATGTTGGTGAATTTTTCTAGACAACCAAACTTATGTAATAATCGCCAAACCCACGTCTATTGATGGTGTCAGATGCTTTAGTCAGTTCAATAAAGACAGTGTTCAATAAAGGTCACGTTGTTGTTCTCTGCATTTCTCTTGCAGGCTACAAATATCTTGTCTTCCATTCCTTCTGTTGGCCTAAAATCACATTGCAACTCCGGTAACACGCATTTAGTGATTTTGCATAGCAGACAATCAAAGAGTGTTCTAGTCAGAACTTTTCCAGTGATGGAGAGTAATAGTTGCCATTGTCAGACTTTTCACCTTTCTTCTGTATATGATGACAAAGCAGAGTCTTTGAAGTCTTACAGTAAATCTTCATTGCTCCATATATTGAGAAATAGTCCATGTAGTCACCTCAGCAGGATCTCACCTCCATACTTGAATATTTCTGTAGGAAAGCCATCAGATCTGGGAGCTCTGTAATTCTTCATGGTACTGATTGCAGTGCTGACTCAGTCAAAGGATGGGGCTGCATCCATGTTGTCCTTACAAGGTGGCTGATCCATTGCTTTTATTGGTGCCTTGTCCGTGATGTTGGATAGCATGTTCAAAAGATCACCGAAATGCTGTCACCACCTCTGAAGGATTTCTCCTTTGTCAGTCACCAGTGTTAGGCCATCTGCACTCTTCAAAGAGACTGTAGTGCTGTATGTAGGACATATGCATCTTTCGAAGCAGCATAGAAGTCTTTGGGCTCCCGACGGTCAGCATAGCCTTGGATTTCATCTGCCTTGGCATTCCATGATTGATCTTGCCATGATCTTGCCAAGATCATTGATCTTCCATGATTGATGTTTCTGAGCTGAGATTGGATATCATGACACAGATGCCTGTATGTTAAAACTGTGCCTACAGGGACATGGGATAAAAAATGTGATTATACATCTCATGTTTTTTAGTGAGTAGCTGTTGAATTACTGCTTCATTCTCATCAAACTCATCTTGATGGCGTTGTTTTGCTCTACTCAAGGTGGCGAGAGCAGCTTGATATATGGTAATGTGTACTGTCGCCCACTCACTGTTTACTTTAGCACCAAAATATCCCATAGCCCAATAGTTAAGGCATTCATTCACCTGAGAGGTAGACGATCCCAGATGAAATCCCTTCTCTCCCTCAGATGAAGTGGGGACTTGAGCCAGGTTTCTCCCACATCCCAGATGAGTACCCTAATGACTGGGCTAAAAGTTTTATGTGGAAGGTTCTCCTTTTTCTCCCCAGCTGTTTTGTATGAACTCCCCTGAGAGGACTGATCTGGCAGGCATGCTCAGATTGTACCTACCATTTCAGGCAACTTAGGTGGCTGAACACCTGTCTTCCCTTGACTTGTGAATCACTCTGGGACTTAGGTGTCTGGACACCCAGAGAGAGGAAGCAGAGACAGGAACATAGGTGGCTAGGGAACTTGTACTACAAAAACTGAGGGTAAGCACCTACAAGCTTCAGCAGAGGTTTTGTGCATCATAGTGGTGTCAAAACTGGGATTTAGACATGTAACTCCTTTTGTGCATCCAGATTTTACCTAACAACTTCTAGGAGTTGTTGGCTTTTACATACTAACCCTTTCATGGGTGTCCCATACGATACACAGAATTTCTTGATTTTAATAAGGTTGTAAATAAGAATTTGTCTAGCACCTTTTGTCTGAAAACCTATAAAAACTTTAAAATATTAAATAACACTCATAAAACCTCTGTGAAATAGGCAAATAATATCCCAATTTTAAAGATGTGAAAACTGAAGTATACAAAGTAAATGCTTCTCATTTAGTTGGTAGTGGAGCCAAGAATAGAACCCCAATCATCTGATTCCCACTTCAGTGTATTAACCCCAGAACAGTCCTACATTTCATTGGTCCTTCTTGTACTGCTTAAGTTTCTGTTGAAACTAAGAGATGCAGATGCTCGTGAAAATTTTAAGAATAAGCAAATAATAAATTAAACAAGCTCTTTCAAACTGCAGTTTTGAGCAGGGTCGATAAAAATCAATGACTTTTTTAAAAAAACAGATTTTTTTTATTTAAATTGGATTTTTTCGATAGGTTTTTCCCTCAAAAAACATTTTATCTAAAGATAGTTTTAATTAAGATACATTATAGCTCAAAGATATCTCATCATGGAATAGGGATTATAAATGCTAATTCTCTAGTATGACACAATGTATTCATATAATGTTTAAGAAAGGTTTTGTAAATGACTTCCAATAGTTCATGGATTAGGGACCCAATCTTGTAGTTCCATGGGCTTCTGTATAGATTATTTAGGTTAATCTTTCTATCTACCCAATGGGACTCAGTGGTCAGTCTAGAAGATACCATCAGAGATGCTTAGTTTTGCATTTCTCAAACTGTGGATTTGTGTTTCCAGAGGTGACATGCTTGTTAACAGCAAACGTGTTTTTAAATAAATAAATATATAGAGGTGAGAAATAACAGACCTCAACTCTATTGTCCTTCTGCAAATTTGTGTACACAGAGTCAATCCCTTATCTCTCTCTAAAAGTGTAAAGTTTCAGAAAGTTCAACGAATAGAAGATTGTTGGGAGCAGAATAGATCCGGACAAGGAAAAGAAATCTGGAGCTAAATGTGAGAAGCAAGGGACATGTGCTTGTTTTGTTAAAATATTATATGTTTGCTGTTCGAAGAAAAAAATCCAGAATACTTAACATTGTTGTTTTCGTTAAATAAAACAATGTAAACGTCTGTCTGGTAGTGATCTCCTTCTAATACAGCATGGCAAGAAAATCCTCCAAATATTAATGATTAACCTGTTGAATTGGAGATAGTTCACCTCCCAATGACTTTATAAATATCTGCTTCAATTACCTGACTAGTGATTTAAATCAAATCCACCCTTGTTTTGAGTTCAATTTTAGTTTGGGAAATGTTCTTCCATTTTTAGTTAACTGACATTTTAAACCTTAAAGTTTAAATGAGGGCAATTTCAGAATGGCAGAACTAACGTAAAACAATGCAGAAATGTGAGACGCTACTCGGCTTGACTGAATATCCCTGTATTCAAGATTTTAGAGGAAAGTTCATAGGACTTGATATCTAAAGGGTTAACTACTGTAGTGAGGGCAAAGTAGTTGCTCTACATGGAAGAGTTTCATGGCTGTTTAAGCATAGTTAAACCTTTACAAGGCTGCATACTGATAAAACAGACAGAATGATGTGTCCCTGAGCATAAATCTCTGCTTCCTCATGTGAAACTAAGTACTCATTGACCACTGCAGAATTCAAAATGATTCCATCTGTCACTTTTTAAACAGCAAATAAATCTTCATGCTGTTAGTTTTCCTGTGAGGTGGCAGCTGTTGTTTTCAGAATGGGTAAACAATAAATGAGGTTCTTGATATATACTAATCCAGTAAGAACAAATTAGCCTGTGTCACATCAGACGTGGGGGAGGAGGCGGGAGCTGCTTATAAATTAGATAGTTTGTTTCACTTACATAGATCATTGGCATTAGCAATGAAGAGAAAGAAAAATACAAAAAAAGTTCATTGTTTAGTTATGAGTTAAAGCTGTACCATCCAAATTCTGTCCTAAAATTGAAAGTCATATTGACTTCAATGGGAGTGGTGCATACATACAAATCTGAGAGCTGGGTTCACTCCTGGTTTGTTTGTTTATATTGTGGTAGCCCTTAGAGACCCCACTCCCACTGACCTATGTGCTCTACAGCAGGTGTGGGTGTATCCAGTTTCTTTTTTCATGTTTCCCTTAACTGTGTTGCCCGTCAGCTTTAATCGCGGCCACATTTCAGGCAGCATCAACATTCCATTTGGCTCAGCATTCACTGCGGAAGGAGAGCTCGTCCAGTGCCCTGCTACTGCCACACTCCAGAGCTTCAAAGGAAGAGTTGTTGTGATTGTAGGACATGTGGTGAAGAACACGGCTTCTGTAAGTTTATAGCTATAACATATACTCACTCTAAATAAATTCATGAAAGATAAGTCCATCAGTGGCTATTAACCAAGATGGGCAGGGATGGTGCCCCTAGCCTCTGTTTGCCAGAGTCTGGGAGTGGGCAGCAGCGGATGGATCACTTGATGATTACCTGTTCTGTTCATTCCCTCTGGGGCACATGGCTTTGGCCACTGTCAGAAGACGGAACACTTAGCTTGATGGACCTTTGGTCTGACTCAGTATGGCCTTTCTTAAATAATGTCCAGGCCCTGAATATTAATTTTCAGGCACCAAAAAATAAATATCCCTGTCTGTTACTTAGCAAATGGATGCCATACACATGTTTTGGGAAGCCCTGGTTTGTGTGGGGTTTTTTTGTTGTTTTTGGCCTCTTTCCAGTTAAAGAGAAAAGGATTTGTATTTCTTTTAAACATTTAGTGTCTGGAAAATGTCAGTGTTTGATGAAAAGGGATTGCTAAAAAAGAGGTAATTGTCTTACAGCTTTAAAAAGTTCATTTTCAAAATGACCAATTTCTGAATTTGCAATGGAGAGAGCTAGTTTTGTGAAATGGCTTGGAGATCTTGCCATCTCTGTAGAATTATAAAATTCATCCAAATTTCCAACATCCATGGAAAGGAGGAATAAGAAGAATGGTTTTAAGTCTAAACAAAATGAAATATTATACCCAGCCAGGAAGAATACTGGCACTTACTGATCAGGCTTTCAATATTCTGGGCATCCTTGGGCCACTCTGCCCCAAGTGCTAAGGAGAAAAAGGCACATCCCTTTAAATATGCTACTATCGGGTGACAGTGGTGAAGTGTCTCTGTTTTTAAGCATTTGGAGGCAGTGATCAGACTTGCCTCTTTATTTCTGTGGCTGAACATTAATGACCTTACAAGCCAATGAGGAGTGGAAGTGCTTCTCTTGACATTTTTCTTCTGAAGGGAAATTAAATTGGAAACTTTCCTTTTGTTAGTAAAGTTCTTTGACAAATTATCTTCCCTCTCTAAATTCCTTTCTGAGAAAAAGTATAACTTAGTTTCATCAAAATCTCGAAGTCTCTGCACTCAGAAAGGACATGAGTTAAAGGCCTGATACGGAAGATTAGAATGCTGTGAATTACCAGTGACTCTTCACATGGCTTATAGCAACAGAATGCATCTGTTTTTTGGATTTGTTTGAAGCACTTCACTATATCCCTAAAGGAGGAGGAAAATAAATAGAAACGTCCGTGTTGGTCACTTACAAAATAAATTCAGTGATTAATATCTATTCACTTGGATGGTACCAAACAGAGGTAGTATGTGGGCTGACTATACAGCAGATCTAGAGTAGTCTCAGATCAGTGAGTGTCTTGGCACATGCAGTTATGTGCATTAGAACTGAGTAAGTCTATGATAAATATTTCAATGTGAAAATCAATTTAAATAATCACAGTAGCTCACTAAATGCCTGAACACATAAATCCTTCCCCGGAGGAACAAGTGCAGAATGCATAAAATGCTAAATGCCAAGTGGAGATGATTTAATGGAAGTTTTAAGCATTTGATGGTGGGTTACGCAGAAGCTTTCAACAATTACATTTTAAACCACTAAACGTCATCATCTATCTTAATAAGAGCTTTACCATTCAACGACTTCCTGGGAAAAGGGGACAGGGAAATAAAAATGCCCTGGTGTATCAATGATGAGTCTCATTATTGAAGACATCCCACACATTTGCAAATCAGTTCTCAGCAGTTGTCTTGAAGGATCATTTTTGGAAACACTTTATTTGAAACACAGAGGCAACATGGGTACTAATTTAAGAAAAGAAAAAAAGAAAAAAACTGATCAAGCTACCAATGGGAGTTGTCTTAAGTAAAGACTGGGTAAAGGCTTAGGGATTTGACCTCTCCATCAGTCACACTAGATTTGTATGAAGGGTCCTGTACTTCCCTTTTTGCATGATATGATGCCACTTTGTATACCAACCAGAGTAACCTGGGCCTTCTTGCTGCCATATCCGATTTCAAATTCATGTTTTTATTTATTGTCCACTACTGCCCTAGGCAGGGCTTGAAAAATTTACCCCACCGTACTAGACTAGGAACTAAACCCACTAACCAGCGTGAAAGGTACCTGTGCTACCCCATCCCCAAAGCCATGCTCTCTGCAATCTAAGAAAACACAGTCTTTGTGTTTATCTGTAACATTGTCAGTAATCTATTTAATATATTTTGAAAAATGTAACTTACTCTGTTCATATTGGTTTTGTTTTATGATTCTTGATAACATTACTGCTGTCCAGGGAGGTTTTCTAAATAGCAACAGAGAAACTGACCAAAGAAAAGGATTTTCATAAAATACTTGCACTGACTAATATTTTTCCCCAAAAATCACTCAAGTACTGAAACCTCACTTGTAGAGCCTGATTAAAACTGTCTCTATTAGCTCTTTATGGCTGGTACGTGTTAAAACTGTATCAGATTGCCTTTGTTCAGAAGGTTCATAAATTCAACGACTTGTGTTTCTGCATCTCTCTATAAAAAACATGGCAATACCAACTTCATCCTATACAAATGTTTGAAGATGTATTTCACCAAGCTGAAATTGGGGGCATGGGACTGGACTTGTCCAAAATAGTAGCTATTAATTTATTGTTTAACTAGCTCATTGTTCCATGTTCAAGTCACTAATATGAAAAACAGCAAATAAAAGTGTAAAACCAAACAAAATTTTGCACAATGAAAAGTTGTAATAAACTCTTAATTTTAAGTGTCAAGTGTCAAACTATTCCAAGTAAAAAATAAATTAGTGTTTGTTAGTGCCTAATCCAAAAAAGGCACTAAAATGATCAGATGTTTAAATGTATTGATTAAATTGATTAAATACAGGACAGAAGGAAGGGACATGAAAAATGCTGCTGAACAAAGTGACTGAATAACTGTAATTAGAAAGTGGAAGATCTCATTTTAATTTGCATTAATGCCTTGCTTTATATCATTACAATGCATCCAAAGTTGACTGTCCCTGAATTGATTTGTAGAGAATTCTTCCTTTTCTACTTGCATCCTTTGTTATTGGTTTAGCTTCCACATGATGAAACACTTAGACTAGCTTTAGAAAGTCATTTCTTCCCATATAGACAAAAACATTTGCTTTCAGCAGGAGAAGCAGGAACACAGCAATGGTAAAGAAACTAGTTCTGTTTTGGCTTCATTTAAACATTTCCGTAGGCCAGGATTAAGCCATGCTAAATCCTACTTGTCAATAACCCCTTAATTTAACTCACCCTGAAGATTAAACGAATAGGTTGGCTGATGTATGAGAGCCTGACTGAATGTGCTGTTAGCAGAGTAATATTAGCATGGAAAGAAACTGAGGTTGAAGCTGAGTGTAGTTAATGCAATGCACTGCGTTCTGGCCCCCCTGGAATGTTTGTTGCCTTGAGGATGGCTGTAATTTTATGTGAATGTGCAGCTTCTAGGTGGTTGCTGAGCCTTCCTTACTGGCCAAATAATAGCCTATATCTTGCAACAGCAAGAAACCACTAAGAAAAAAGGGTGATGGGAGAGAGTTAAACAGTCTGAATTGAGTCTGAGTAAACAACCTTTAAATGATTGAAATAACTTTACATTCTTATGCTTCTTATGCCTTACATTCTCATGCTAATTTATGTCTTAAATATCCCCTCCCTACATTTGTACATGGGAAACGGACTCTTAAATTCCAGCATGGATACTGGATAACTGAAGTGGAGTGTATAATGGTTAAGCTGATATTTGGATATGCACAACAGCAGCTCTTGCTTAATTTGTGGCTGATGGAATTTCAATACATATTTAAATCAGTGATCGAAGTTTGAGAGCCAGTGAGCTAAAGATGGATCAATGGTGTAAGTCACAGAAATGTGGCGAGAGGCTAGTTTTGTGGGAAGGAGGTCACCATTTACTTATCCAAAAATATCAATTCTGATGCATTATCTGTGGGGGGGTGTTTATTTTTAATGAAGTCCTGCTTTTATCTGTGTTACAGCCAAGTTGACTGAAGTTAGGAGAGATCAATTGACTTGACCAATGTCAGAGAGAGAGTTAGTGGCTTAGCCTCAATAGTGACATTCACTACTACCTGGGCTGGTGTCCTTGGAGAAAATTTACCATTTTCCTGACTTGCCCAGATTATTTAATGCATTTCTTATTTTTAGTTAAATGTTTAACTGGAAAAAAAATGTTTTCAGACCATTTTTTCCCTGATAGTAATACAAATACACAGATTATATTAGCCTAACTCTGTAATCTTCAATCACCAGCCGATCATTTCTCAGCAGTGAAGCAATCTCTTTAACAAGAAGGCATGTTTAGTATAGTAACATTCTTAATCTGTTGATGATAATAATTAGACTCTGACTTTTTCTTACTGTGGGAAAATATTGTTGGATGGAATGCTGGGAATAGTGTAGGATCTCACTACAGAGAGATGGCTGGTCAGCCATGGGGCAGAACTAAATGAACCATCAATCTTGTGTTTTTATAGTTGTACAGTGAATCCTCAGTCATGGAGTTTGAACTTTTGATTGTTTTTACGTTGATTATTTTGACCTGGTAAAGTCATTGCTTTATTATTAATCCATTATGTAGATCATTTTTTAAATTCCTCTTGCAAGCTGTTGTACCATAATACTGTAATAATTCTCACCAGTCAAGAGTAACTATGAGATAAGATCTATGAATTATCCCCAAAGCAAAGACAAGCAATCTGGGTTTTGTATGAGGTCTTCTTGACTCTTTACAAAGCACAAAGAAAAATTTAAGTTCAACCTCTCTTTAGTATGACCCATTCCTGGCCCAAGATGATGTCTTCTACCTTACGAAAATGACATATTGTCTGAATCTGCCTGGTGACGCTTTCACATGGCAACCTTTCCTTTTCCTTTAAAAAAAAAAAAAAAAAAAAAAAAGTGAGGTGGGGAGGAAATAGGTAGCAACTGAAAACAGATTATTTTATAGCATTGAGAGACCATTACCAGAATCCATTTTTGCTGACTACATTCTTTACATGACTGAAGACTGAGTGTAGCATGGTACTGTTAGATAATTACTTGCCAGACTTCTGAAAGTCAGCAAAATTTAAAACATAAGCATCTAGCTGTTACATTTAAATTTTAAAATAATTATTTTTGAATAATTACATTATATTTAAATCTATGTTCAAGTCAGCAGGTAAGGTAGTCAGTGTATAATTACCAATGTTAATGAATGTTCTTGTTCCTAATTATCTTAGTACTGCACTAAAGATGTTGCATTGTGTGTTTAAAGTATTGAATTTCTTACTGAGAAGTTTGATGGTTTCGATTATATGGAGGCTGGGAATTTTCAAAGGAACCTAAGGGTGTTAAGTGCCCAGCTTCCATTGAATTGCAACTGGATTTTGATACCTAACTTGCTCTCTTGAAAACCCCAGCCAAAGAGGCTAGTCTCTTCAGGGTAAAGGTTGGTGCTACTTTCATGTTTAAAAACCCATATTTTGATACATGCACACCCTACTAACTTAATTAAAAAACAAACAGAAATCTCTGAACTTTCACATGGGTGAAATATTAACCAAGGGTCACTTTTTTTCTTTTTTTTTTTAAAAGACTGAGAGCCAGATTTACAAGTGCATTTAAGTGCCTTAATGTGCAGGTAGGCACCTAGCTGGATTTACAAAAGAGCCTAAGCATCTTAGGGTACATCTACACTTTGAGCTGGAGATGTCAGTTCCAGCTTGAAGAGATATATCTGCGCTAGCTCTGATTCTATTAGCATGCTAAAAGTAGAATGTAGCTGGACACCATGAGTGATGGGGGAGGGACTAGCTGCCCTGAAAGCATATCCTTCCAGGACACTAGGTACAAACTCAAGATGGCTGACCCCTCAGGTCACTTGCACCGCCTCTGATTTTAGCTGTCTCCTCGAGCTGGAGGTGTAAATTCCAGCTCAAAGTGTAGACGTACTCGTCGGCACCTGTCTGCATCTTGCAGCAACTAAATACCCTTGTAAATCTGGCCCTGGAGCAAATATATAATGTGCATGGTCCCAGTGCAAATAAGATAAAGTCCTTATGATTCCCAGTGGACATTTTATGAAGTTGGGAAAAAGAGAGCTGCTGTCATCCCCACTCTACACTTCCAAACACCACAGGATCACAGGAGAGTGATACAGGGCTGTGAGCCAGGAGGTCATCCTGAGTTCTTATCTCACCCCTACAACTGGCCTTAATTACTTTGCACTTACAGTTTGCAGTACTACACAGATATTATTTAGTTAGGCTTTACGTTGCCCTGAGTAAGTAGGTTAAACAAATAAAGTTAAAAAAGAAACAGAGTCAGGAGAAGTTTCCCACTGTTCCTTTGCCAGCTCATAAATCAAAAGCAGCCTGGCCTAGAAACCCCAAATGTGTATTATTCTGTTATCCCTGATGAGGTTAATGCGTCTGACAGTTATTAGAAAGTTTGGGTTATTTTAAGGAGGAGTTTGATCTGTCTGTCTGTTTTATTAGATGTTTCTGGTTCTAGGAGGCACTGATAGGCACTTGTGGAACCCTGAGCTTTACCTCCCCAGAAATTTCCATGAATTCTGGGGGAAACACTGACATAAGGGAAGCGAGACTGGTGCTTTACCTCCCCCGAGCCAAGCCCTCTGTGAAGGCATGAAAGATTGATGGGGGCTGAGCCAGTAGTTTGATCTGGAGATGCCATGCTCGAAGGGTTCCTTCAGAGATGTCAACCTTGCAGGTTATGTTTTGGAACTAGGAAGCTCCATGTGGGCCTTGCCTTCCACTATCCATATGGTACAGAAAAAGGAGACTAGACTTCAACATGATCTCTTCTCTGAGCAGGACCTTTAAGCCCTGGATGGACTTCTGTCATTGAGCAATTGTTAAACACTTTTAAACAAATAAAGCAATTCTTAGACAAAAAAGAAAATAACTGAAGTTAAAATTAAACCAGCATATGTCTGACTTTTGGGCTGGAGATGGGAGGGGAAATGTTTCAAAAGAACATTATCCCATTTAAAAACAAATCCCCTAAACTAAACTTCTTGGAAATCCTGGATGACTAAGGGCCTTAAAAAAAAAAAAAAAAAAACAACCAACCAAAAAATACCAAACACTTTATTATCAATTGATACGTTTTCTGTTGAATCCTAAAATGGTATTTTTCCCCATTATTGTTTCACAGCCCACTCAGCCATATTGATATGAGATGTTAGATTTCGTGGAAGTGCTTTGGTTGGTACAAATTTGCTGTGTTACAAGAACATTCTCAGGAATTGGGTTACTTTTCACTTTCAGCTGTTCTCAGGAATGTTTGTGTTTGCTATTGCATTTTCACATTCCTAAATTGAAGATTCAACGCTTAGGGCAGCATCATTCTCTTTCATGTACATTGACACTCATATAACCTTATCTGATTCCAGATAATAGCTGTCCATCTATGTAGATGAATGGAATACTTTCATTCAAACTCTTGTGTGTAGCACCTTTCAGTTATCACTTCGTAGCTGAAGTTATGGAATGGAAAGTGTATCTTCTTCAGTATGCAAAGAATTCTTCCTTGATCTTGTTAGAACAATAAGTGCATTTTTAACATACTGTGTGTTTACAGCTAAATTTATACCTTAACTCCTTCCCTTTCTTCCTTTTCAGTATATGGTGCTACTTTAATAGTTATCAAGTAACAGTGCCTAGCTAATTGCATTTTTTTAATGTCCATCACCTGAATATCAAAGTGCAATGTCATTTATCGGGAGTATCTTGACAGCAATAGGTGAAAGCACATGGCAGAATGCGGTAGCAGGATCCACATGGCCAGTTTGTGGGTGGCAAGCTGGTGTGTGCACCCTGTCTTGAACTCACTAAGTCTCCAGGTAGACACGCCCTTAGTGTTTAGAAGTAGTTGTACTAAAAATACCTTCTCTGATGAAGCAGTGCAACAGAGAAAGCTTGTTCATGGATACTAGTGAATAATTTCTTTGCTTGGTTCATGTCTACTCTCCTTCACTAGAATCAAGGGCAGCCTACTGGTTCCATTTTACAGTAAAACAGCCTGCAGTCCCCCAGCTGAAGCTTTTGTAACATATGTTTACAAAGCAATAGAAAGAAATGAACATTTGAGGAATCTTGTAACAAAGTTACAAAGTACAAAGTTTGGATATACAAAGTTTGGTAGTACAAAGTTTGGATGAGAGAGATCTCTAACGTGAGTATCTCATTGCCTTCCGATTCTTTGTGTGGCTTTGCTTCCTTGTACTGATGATTGGTCACAGCATTCTTTCACTTAGTATTCTGGTACACTATGCTATTCCTCCTTCCTTCCCCATGCACCCTTTAATTTTCCCTGGCCACAGGAATGTCTGTGAAAGCAAGAAATTTAAACAGCACTATTGTGATGGCCAGCCTGCAGAGAGTTGGGAACTGACTGTAATCCATTATGGCTCAAACTGCATTCTGTCACAGGAATCTCCACTATATACATTCTGAGACCATGATGCGTCCAGTGTAATACAACTGGTACCCTTGAAAGCTGTGTGGTTTTACTGCTTTGAGTAGTCTGGTATAAACACAGTTTGATAAATGATCCCTAGGGGGATCTAAGGTTCCCAGTTAAACCATGGAGATCATTATGGCTCCTGATACATGATGGTACTTAAATGATGGAAAGAAGGGTCAAACCTACTGTGTATATTTCTATGTAGAGCTGCTGAAATGTGGCATCCAACATTAAATTAAAATGAATTTGCTTCAGCTGTGCCTGTGCCTCTTTTTGAGCATTTGAGTAAAGGAGTTTTATTCACAAGAATGCTTAAATATTAAATATTTGCAGGCTCAGTAGTTCACACTGAAAAGGGCATATTTTATGTGGAATTAATTGGTGCTTAACCCAGAAAACGGGCAGGGTTCCCAAAGCCGTCACCAGAAACCTGGGATGGTAGTGGCTAAACAATCCATTCAAAGATCTCCATGCACCCTCCACACACTCAATTATTTGCTGCAAATGTGACATGAGGAAATTAAATTGAACTGTGCATGCAGCTAGTAAATTTCATAGTGCCCTAACATTTTTGGAACAATGACTTCAGCAAAGCCTATGTGACCCAGAAAAGAGAGTCAGTCAATTTTTCTAGTATTTCCTAGTATTTCCTAAATCCTATTTATCTGGTGCCTCTCCTTGAGAGACTTAAAGCCCTTTTCCTGAAGTTATACTTCTCCAGTCAGGGAATAAAAATGATGCCATTCAACTTTTGTTGTTCAATGACAAATAAACACACCTCAAATTTTGAATATTAACTAGTGAATTCTTGCAAATAACTGTTTTATTGAGTAACTGATACATTTGAGGAAACCACGATCTGTTTGTGAACATTGAGATTTATAAGAAAGGGGGACACAAGAATTTTACATGTCACAAGGATAGTTGGAAATGAGATTTGAATAGTGCTTGCACAATTTATGTATATTCCAAGAAGCCTTTTAAAAAAAAAAAAAAAAAAGTTTTACAGGTTATTCCAAACTAAGCATCCCCAACACCAGTTGGCTTCTGTGCTCACAGTACCCTGTAAATCAGGTCACTTTTATTTGGTTGCAAAATAAACTATTTAGGTTCTAACTTTAGGCCCCTATTTTGATAGTTTGTTTTAGTATTTGAAAAAGAAAATATGAGCCCATACACAATGGATAATATGGTAGAATGACACAATCATGTGAGGACACTGGGGGAGACTAATTTTTAGCATTCTGAAATTAGAGTTTCTGCTGCTGACACCATAGAAGAAATCTATCGGTGGCTCAGAAGGTCACACTACTTCATGGTATTTGTATGTCAGGAATTTTACTCATTTTAGACTGTTAATTCTTAAAGTCTGTGTTTGAGCAACATTAATTTTCTCTTTGTATTGTTTGTTTTCTCATGTCTTTAAAGTTTTACTACGTGATATTTGTACATAACTGTTAGGTTGTGAAAAAGACTTGAAGTTGATGTAAATATTTGAAATAATCTTTCCTCCCCATTCCTTTGAGCAGTATACATGCCAGAAATAACCCTTTCACCTTTTTTGATAATGTAAGCTGCATACAGTGTACCTTGGCAGGATAAGATTCCAGGTGGCATTAGAACATTTTTCCATACAATTCCATCTCCAATCTTATAATTAATGTGGGATGCACAACTCCTGTTCTTCTCTCTCTGGCTGACTTGCTTATCTGCAAGAAGCAGGAACCAATGCATACAAGAAGAGAAATATAAAAAGTTAATATTTTAATTAGGGAGACTGAAGGAAGTTTTGATAATGCCAACAAAACACTTCAAATATAATCTAATGCTGAATCCTACAGCTCTTTCCGCTTTCAGAACAAAATATACAAATAACAGAACATGAAATTGGCATTGTCTTTTTCTTTCCCCTTCCAGTAATCAGATCAGGTAGTTGTTAAGCTAGGGTCAAACCCTGGCCCACTCCAGCTCTGCAGCATGGAGCCATCTGATGCTGTGGAGCACAAATGTTCCCCAGGGCTGCAGAGTTCTCTGGGTGTGTTGGGATTAGGAATTAGGGATCTTGTATGACAGCCAGGAAGCTCCCTCATAGTAATGTTTGTGCCCCTGTCCTCCAGCTGTCACCCACAAAGTTGAGGGTGCTGGGGATGACATCAAGGGAAGACAGTACATCTCCAGTTTCCCAGAAGAAGAGTATGGGGTGTCTCTGACTGCTGGTGGTTAAATGAGATAGGTTGAACAGCACCTAAAGCAAGCTCCTGGTTGACCACTCTACACTGGTATAGTCTGGCAGAGCAAAAACATCCCATTATGTTTATCAGGAGTTGAAAAACACATGCATGGTAATTCAAAACTCTCTGTGTGGTGTGTTTTACTTTAAATACTACTTAAGGACCCAGGATTATGGTCCCTGCTCTCCCCTCTGGCAGTTCTGGAAGAGTTGCAATAACCTGCACAGGCAAAACATGGAAAAATGGGGACAGGGAACCTCAGAGAGCAATTAGGGTGTGGGAATGTCACTGTATAAGTCCCCAACCTGAAAGATTCTGTACCTTGCTCTGGCAGACTGAATACAAAGCCCCTGTGTCACCTTTCTACACTGGGAACAACTGTCCTCAGTCAGTTGACTTATGAGGAGCTTGATTACATGCAGGTAGAAGACTAATATATGTCTTGCTCCTGTGTGACTGAGCTATGATTTAGGCTTTGACCAGAGTGTCCTTTGTCTGGCCAGGCCTACTAGCAGCTGACTATATAAACATCAGTGTGTGGTGGTTGACATGATCTAGCTGCTTCAGTTTGTGTTCATGATATTGTCCTAGATGTTTGTCCCTGGTGGTCTTTGATAAGTCCTGTCAATGGATTTCTTTGAGTGTCCTGATGAATGGTCTCTACAGTTCTCCCAAATGCTAATCATAGAATATCAGGGTTGGAAGGGACCTCAGGAGGTCATCTAGTCCAACCCCCTGCTCAAAGCAGGACCAATCCCCAACTAAATCATCCCAGCCAGGGCTTTGTCAAGCCTGACCTTAAAAATATCTAAGGAAGGAGATTCCACCACCTCCCTAGGTAACGCATTCCAGTGTTTCACCACCCTCCTAGTGAAAAAGTTTTTCCTAATATCCAACCTAAACCTCCCCCACTGCAACTTGAGACCATTACTCCTTGTTCTGTCATCAGCTACCACTGAGAACAGTCTAGATCCATCCTCTTTCGAACCCCCTTTCAGGTAGTTGAAAGCAGCTATCAAATCCCCTCTCATTCTTCTCTTCCGCAGACTAAACAATCCCAGTTCCCTCAGCCTCTCCTCATAAGTCATGTGTTCCAGTCCCCTAATCATTTTTGTTGCCCTTCCCTGGACTCTTTCCAATTTTTCCACATCCTTCTTGTACTGTGGGGCCCAAAACTGGACACAGTACTCCAGATGAGGCCTCACCAATGTCGAATAGAGGGGAACGATCGCGTCCCTCGATCTGCTGGCAATGCCTCTACTTTTACGTCCCAAAATGCCGTTGGCCGCCTTGGCAACAAGGGCACACTGTTGACTCATTTCCAGCTTCTCGTCCACTGTAACCCCTAGGTCCTTTTCTGCCGAACTGCTGCCGAGCCATTCGGTCCCTATTCTATAGCGGTGCATGGGATTCTTCCGTCCTAAGTGCAGGATTCTGCACTTGTGCTTGTTGAACCTCATCAGATTTCTTTTGGCCCAGTCCTCTAATTTGTCTAGGGCCCTCTGTATCCTGTCCCTACCCTCCAGCGTATCTACCTCTCCTCCCAGTTTAGTGTTAGTGCTTCCCGTGACCCCTTCAGCCTCTCCCCCAGAACAAGCATATACTTTCTTTCTTAATTTTTCATTAGAATCAGTACCTCCTCCTCAAATTCCTGTCAGCTCTTTACTTGCAAGAACTCTTACTCTGCCACTTTGTCCCCATCTCACGGTTACTTTTCCTGCCCTGCCTCTCTCCTAACTATTTGAATGCTTGCTTCTCCTCGCTCTACAATATCACGCCTTTCTTCAAACCACCCAACTAGCGGACTTTCTTCCTCCGTTTCTCTGATGGTCTCCCCACTCCAACTGCTGTTTCCCAGTTGTCACAGGCCTCTCCAGTCTGGTTGCCATGGGGCTCCCTCAGCACACCAGCAGGATTTACATGGGCCATTTGTCAAATATGCAGTGAAAGCTCATTTCTAACTATACCCTAATTACTGGGGCATGGCAAAAGTATTGTGTAGCACAAGATTTATGATGTACAAACCCTAAATGAGAAGCAATTATGTGTGATTCAGATTCACTTTTTAAATAAAATGAAATGGCAGTCATATTAAGACCAATGTGTGCTAAATCCCTATTTATAGTTAAAATTTAAAATATTAATAGACACTGTATGTACCTTTTGAAGAGTTATTGATGAGTAAAACGTGATAGATATATGATGTAGGTATGATGAGGTATAGATACGGGATGAGATAAATGTATGTCATTAAGAGCGTATGGTAATTTTTCCAGCATATTTTTGATGAATATAGCACACGTACTTCTTTTTAAAAAAAGAAACACATCCATATATGTGTTTGTGTGTGGTTAGTGACTGTAAGGATAGTGGGGGAGTCTGAATACGCCTCAGGAATAGTTCAAATGCATATCGCAAGAAGCTCTGGTTCAGAGAACTTTCCATGGATGCAGGGTATTTATTCCTCTGTTGCAAGCTGGCATCACTTGGCAGTTACATATCCCATCTTGCTTAATGCCTGTAATGTTTTTCTTTTTGATCCTTTGAATCTTCCACTGACTGACAGAAGCCAATGAGGAAGGAAGAAGACACACCAACATAGTTTGACTTTGGTCTTCCCTAGGGTAGTACCTCCACGAGACGTGACCCTAGGAATTCCCTGACACTGATCAGCTGTGACCCCTTATATTATCTGAACAAATCTTCAGTGATCAGAGATCATGTACTGAATTCTCACTCCCTATTCACGTCTAACCTGAATCACTTGGAAAGGAATGCAGTAACTTTGTTTGACATACAGATGTACAAAAATGAATTATGTGCAATTTAAAATGCCTTTTAAGGGTGACATAAAACACACACGTTACAAGGTGAAAATTCCAGCTGGGGAAGTTTAATACTTGGCTACTATTAATTGTTGTTGTTTGTCGCCCTCAAAGGAAATTCCCCTGTCTTTCTGTTTTAGCATTGAGCAGGTAACGCTGAAGCACATAGTCTTAAGCCTTGGTAGCTATTATAGCGTCATGGTCATTTAAATGGGAAGTAGACAAAAAAAATTCTTCCAGCTACAGTTTAGTGTGCCAAATTCAGTTCACATGGTGGCACTAGAATGGAAGTTATTGCCCTATTGGAGTTGGTAATTTAGTTGGCTGGCAGAAGTAATTCTTAGTGCTTTATACTTCCTGTGAGTTGTGCAAATGGATAGTAAATGGTAAAAAATCAGGAAGAAAACAAACGTTGTACAGACTTGTTAAATTGTGGGGGTGGGAGTTGGCTGTATGTTTTCCAAACAACATTTGGTTGGGAAAATTGAATGTCAGGGTAACGCACTGATCATAATGACAGATGCTGGGAATTGGATGACTATGGAGAATTTTATCTCCTCTTTTAAACCACTAGAGGATGGTTCCTCTGGATCAGATGTTAAGGAATCCTGATAGTGATGGATGAGGAAACTGGACCTGCAGATGCCTGTACAATACATCATCTGTAAAGAGAATTCAGAGCGACCAATGTGCGGCTTTTCACTACCACCAAATTTAATGCAATGCATACAAACAAACAAACTCTTGTGGGCTGCTATGCCATAGTAGTTAGTAGGAAAGCAGTTCTGTTGTGGGGTTCACAGGTGAATGCAGATATTATACAGGGATATTATTAAGGTTATCCTCTGTTTCACTTCGCTTTCTTAGCTCAGAAAAAGGAGTGCAATAGACAGCATACTAACGATGTGTATCTGTTTCAGTTTGCAGCTCATCTAGTGCAAATCAAATATCCAAGAGTCTGCATTCTGGATGGAGGCATAAACAAGATCAAGCCAACTGGTCTTCTGACAGTTCCTTCTCCACAGATATGAACCACTACAAATTTTGAGAGAATTTAAAGTTAGAGGGTTCTGTCGACTGTGTGTGAGCATCATAAACCCTAAGGGCATTAAGACATCTGCAGTATACAAGAAATCCAGATTATTAGTGTCTTTCCATGTGGATCTGGAGTGAAAGAGCTTTGATTTTATCATTTGACATGGAACTTCAGTTGGACTGGATGAAAAATGTGAAGCTTTAAGTCTGGCAAGGGACTTCTTTCAGCAGCAATGAAATCTGCATCGAGCATTGTCAAGTTCCAGTAGAAAAGCAGTGTAGCTCAGGTAAATATTTAGGGTCTATACATATTTCAGCAAAACAGGAGAAACCATTGCCAGAGAGATCACAGTTGCATTAAATAGATTATGTTTTAGAAATATTTTAGAGAGTGAACATTGAAAGTAATAGGCTGAAATTGTATCACACACATCTTACTACAAAGAACACTTTTTTTCTATCAAATCTTTAAAGAATAAATGCTGCATTTAGTGATCCACTTTTGTTCTGGGCAGCTGTTTTCTGATCTGAACAGGAAAAGAAAATAAATAAATCCCAAACTGGAAATCAGTGTTCGGAGTGCTGCTGAATATATCCAGATATATACCTTCTTTTAGAGAATTGTTCATTCAGCTTTCCTTTACTCTGTTATTACCGTAGCTGTTGCAGAGTAGGCCTCATTCTGTGCAAATAATTTAATGACGTTTCCTGAAACATGAGAATTTTTAAAATATGCAGAAAAATAGGCTTCTGACTGTACTGTGGGAAGTGAGAAAAGATTAATTAGCCAAACAATAATAATAGTGGTCCATGTTTGAAACACTGATGAAGGAAAAAAAGCAGTTCTGTTTTTTCACACCATAGGACTCCCCAACCTTTCATAGAAATGTACATTCTAATTGAAGGTGGAAAAGGTGTATTGGGTGATCTACTTTATTCCACCTGCCAATGTAGTCACTTTTTGAAGGATCACTTCTTGAGTCTGAACTTTAAAACTGACACACTGATTCAGCAGTCATATCTCTAAAATAAAATATATGCCAGTGCTGCAGTTTAGTGAAACCAAGTACCACAAGTGGGATGAGATGGTTTTGGGTAAAGAGAATTTCAAAATGACTTTCCTTGCAGTCAGAAGCCAAGAGTGTCAAAATCAGAGATAGGAACAGGAAATGGGATCTGTCTGCTGCCAAGGAGCTAAAAGGGAGGGTGACTTTATTTTTTGTTTTGTTGTTTGTTTGATTAAAGGCTTTATTTGTGTGAGACTCACCTTTTTGGATATGGTGAAAAATATCTGAATTCTATGCCTCACAATTTTAGCTTAACCCCAGTTTAGCCCCAGCTTTGCTATGGTTCCAAAAATTCATTTTTCTAAGTAAAATTTTTAAAAAAAACCTCTAAAAATCTACAATAATCTATATTTTCCTGTACATCACTGATAAAAGTACAATATTTTTAATCCCAAAAGATGTGATGCAGGCTGTAGGCTCCCTAAATCAATAGCATTAAAATAAATGTATTGTGCTCTAATGCCCTGAGAGCAAGAGCCAGTGAGGGAGAGCTGATGTTTAAAGGGAAAAAACTTTGAGATGGTACTAAGAATCTTCCTATAACTTTAAAATTAGAAAACTTCCTTGTGCATTCTTCTGAGTATTATCTGATTTTATAATGTGGTTGTAGATATTAAAGTAGCTTGTAAAATAAAAAAGCATTAAAGATTTGTTAGTGTGAGCAGATGGGAGTTTGTCATTTGAGTTGACACAATGTTCCTTTTTTTAGAGTGGTCCATGAACTATAAAGGTTTACAATAAAAGTACAGTGTTAGTATACAAGGACTTACTCTGGAAAAAGTGACTAAAACTAGTGCTTGCCCTAGTTTGGGAATTCATGTGATGATTTGGTTTTAACTTTGCAAATAGAGCATTGCAGCAGCTCAGTATATTTACATTTTTTCTTTCCTTATGTCATAAAAGATTAATTTCCAATATTAAGCCATTTGAAGAAAGTCTAAACACGGACCATGTGCTCTTCTGTAGATCGCCGACAAGATTATCTCATAACTGAAACCTTGGAAGATCAGCATCCTAGAGGGAGCTGTTCCACCAGAGCACTTGGATCTGGACTGCTCAATGAGCAGAAGGTTTTATTCTGAAGTTACTTCAGAGGTTCACTTGTGGCACACCATTAGCAATTCTTGATATCACCAGGTGACTGTGATTTGAGCAGCCCTATATACTGCATTATTCTTCATACATGGAAATGTATGTCAAGAAAAAAATTATTTACATGGACAGGAGTCACAAAAAAAGAAACGTGCAAGACCAGGAAATGCACAGAATCATTGAGCAACATCTAATTACAGTGAAGCAATTAGAAATGTGTTATGCTATTTACCTTAACACTTGTATAACTTAAACTGGACTAGATTGAGTTGCTAATGTGTAGCACTACTTATTACTTTGTTACTGACATTTTAAAAGGCTGAATAGATGGAATGAGGATATGCAAAACTTGAGACATTTTAAAGAAAGGAATTGCACATCATTTCTAGACTCCACTTTTATTGGTGTGTCTCAGATAGGCAGGGGTGAAAGTAATTTAAAGGATTTACTGTTACGCCGGAGTCCTGAGCAGGGGGCGGGGCCTTGACTGGAAGAGGCGGGGCCTTTAGAGATTAAATTGAGATTTAAAGGGCGTGGGGCTCCGGCTGCGGTAGAGGCGTGGGAGCCCTGAGCCCTTTAAAACACCGCTGGAGCTACCAGCTGCGGAGGTGGCTGGGAGCCCCGGGGCTCAGGGGCCATTTAAAGGACCTGGGGCTCCGGCCATCGCTACTGCAGCTGAGCCCTGGGCCCTTTAAATCACCACTCGAACCTGCTGCCAAAGCCCCGGGGTAAGAGCAGTGGCAGAGGGCTCCGGCAGTGATTTAAAGGGCCCGGGGCTCCTGGCCACTGGGCCCTTTAAATCACCACCGGAGCCCTCAGCCGCTGCTACAGCAGCAGGGCTCGGGCAGCAATTTAAAGGGCCCGGGGCTCTGGCTGCTGCTACTGCCCCGAGCCCTTTAAATCGCTGCTGGAGCCAGCAGAGGTTTAAAGGGCCCCGGACAGTACTGGCAGCCCCTGGGCACTTTAAATCACCACCCGAGCCCCGCTGCCGGAGCCCTGGGGTAGCGGCGGTTGAGGGCTCCGGTGGTGATTTAAAGGGCCAGGGGCTCCCAGCCACCGCTACTGCAGAGGAGTCCTGGACCCTTTAAATCGCCGATGGAGCCCCAGGGCTCTGGCAGCAGGGCTCTGGCGGCAATTTAAAGGGCCTGGGGCTCCAGCCACTGCTGGGAGCCCCAGGCCCTTTAAATCACCACCTGGGGAAGCCGGTCTGGTACGGCGCACCGGCTCTTGCTGGTATGCCATACCAGACCGTACTGGCTTACTTTCATCTCTGCAGATAAGTATTTGTTACAACTAAAAAAATATCACCACACACAATGGGTCTTGCAGTCTGAGAGCTCTTCATGGAAATCTTTGTGTATCTGGATTCTGTTGTTATGCCAGTTCCAGCACTCAGTGACAAAATTTGATTTTATCTTTTCCTCTTAGAAGTGTGAGATTCTTGTAATTGTTTGGTAACTTGTTCTCGCTACAGAATTCTGTTTTTATGCTATCTGGTTTAAAGGAGAAAAGTAGACCTGTGTTTTGGTCATTGATATTCTCACACTACATCTATTCCACCAGTTCTGGCACTGCTGGGAAGTCCTGCTGTTGGCATGGAGGTATGCCAAACTGCCAGGATGTCCAGTGAAAGCAACAGAAAAACGACATCCACTATGCCCTTCTTCGAGCAGTCCCATTCCCCCTTGGCCTTTACAGGCCATTATGTAATTGCTGTTCTGCCAGTATGTTCTCCGCAGCCCCAGTACTCAGCCCAGAACCATCCTCTGATATTTTCATTATGTTCTCCTTCCAAAGGTTTTTCTGGCACCCAAAGGTATTTGTGTAGTGAATTTTTTGGGCAAAGGCAGTTAGTTCTCACATCCTTGATTTCTCTCCTGCCTTTATGCTTGGCAGGGCCCTTCCTTTCTGGCTATAACTTTGTCCCTTCCTCAACCTCATTCCTCTGATTCCAGAGAAAGTTCTCCGTGGTCCTGTCAAATGTTGCCAGTTGAGGGTGGTCCTTACTCATCTAGGAGTAGCCAAAAATGACTATGATGTGCCACTCACCTCAAGGCAGAATGTAGGCCAGGTTCCAATCAATCATTTTTCCCCAGGACTGCACCTTGAGGTGGTGGGAGGCTTGCATACTCCAGTGACCCTGAGAGCTGTGCTTGAGGGAACAGAATTCCTGGAAGGGCCATCCAAATCAGACAGGTCAAAGAGTAGGAGCCAGATTAAAGGCAGTCCACCAGTCCTGGTAGGGGGTTGTGAATGAGGCTAACAACCTATCTATGCAAAAATACTTTCTGTTACGGAAACAATGCAGAGAGAAGACCAGTCTGCCACAGATTTGACAATACAGGCATTGACAGTGGAGAACCACAGTCTGTTGGACAAAAGACAAGTTACTGGCCAACCAGCAATCCAGCCAAAACGATGATGATGGAAAATCAAAGTTGCAAGGAAGTTTTTAATCTGAAATGGCATTAAGGTTAAGACAAGAATTGGGTGTTGGAATGTTAGCTCACTTTGGAGCATAGGTAGACTGATACAAGTTATCAGAGAAATGAAAATTTGGCCTAAGTATACTTGGATTGAGTAAGAGGAGGTAAATTGAGACAAATTATTGTTGGAAGGTGTGATTGTTTTATATACTGGAAGAGAGGATGATGCACACAGGGAATGTGTAGGTTTATTATTGAGCAAAGAACTTACTGAAAGAATGGGAACCTGTAAACTCAAGAATAACGACTACTCACTTTGTGACAAACCTCGCAAAAGTCACAGTTCAGTAGTATGTGCCAGCGAACGTTAGCAAAGGATGGTTCAAAGACCGTTTCTATTGATTGCAGAGCCTGCTTAATAAGATCTGTAAATATGTCATTGTCTCATGGAAGATCAAAATGCACAGGTTGGTGGTGATAATACTGATATGAATACATTATGGACAGATGTGGCACTCCCAAGACGGATGACAATGGTGAATGTTTTTGTTGAACTCTGCATGCTAAGCAATCTTTGCGTTGGGATTACACTTTTCCACACAAGGAAAGCCGGAAACTGACATGGATAGCAAATGATGCTTCGCCCAGAAACAGCATGCTCATGTCGCTATTAGTAGGCGGTGGAGAAGATCTCTGTTGGATGCCAGGGTGCTTATAGGTGCTGATATCAAAAGTAACCCCCATCTTGTTATTGGGACAATCAAAATAAAACTCAAGAAAGGTGTCAGCATGCAAGGTAGAGGATATGGATGACACAAGAAAGTTAGTAGATCCATCTGTGTAAGCACATATTGAGCTGCAACTTCACAATGGATTTGAAGAGTTAAAGACACTGATGGAGAACATAGAAGAATGACAGTTTTTCAAAGAAGCAACTGCGGATGCAGCCAGGAATACAATGGGGGTGAGAAGCTTTCAAAAAGAAGAATGGTGCCAACAAATACATGGAGATTTGTTGGATTCTCTAATTCAAGAACAAGACAGCAGTAAAGGAGCTATTCTGGAACAAGAATATGTGGACAAACAAGAAAGTTAAAGGATCATCTAGAAGAGATAATAGAGAATGAATGGTAAACAAAGCAAGAGAAGCTGAGGAGGTGTACAAGAGAGGAGATTCTAAAAAGCTTTTTTTAGTATCTACACAACTGGTATCACAGTTCTCGAACCATTGTGTCCTGTTGAAGGCTTGAGTTGGTACAGTTCTAACCACAGAGAGCCTGTTGGATAAAACATTTTCAGGCTCTGCTTGACCAGCCAGAACCATTAACACATATTGAGAGATAGGAGAATCTGCTATTTCTTCATGTCACAAGAAGTAATTGCCTTTGATGAAGTAAATGAAGCTATAAACCAACCGAAGAGTGGTAAAGCATGAGGCTATGACCATATAGATATTGAAATGTTAAAAGCTAGGGAGAAAATGATGGTAAATTACATGTGCAGGTTGTACAGATTGGTTTGGAAAAAGGAGATCTTTCCTAAAGATTGAGGAAGAGGTATTATCATCTGCAAAATTCCTGAAAAGGGGGACAAGCTTATTTGTGATAACTGGAAAGGGGTGACACTGCCACCTGGAAAAAAATTTTGTATTATTTTGAATAGGATGAAAACTGTTGTTGACAAAGTACTCAGAGAGGAATAGGCTGGATTTCAGTCCAGAAGGTTGCGTTCAGACCAGATTTTTGCATTTGAGAGGACTCATTAAGAGAGATTTAAAATACCAGCAGAAGATAATTTCCTTGATTTCATAAAATCATTTGATAGAGTTCAGACAGAAGCCCTCTGGAAGATCCTGAGACACTAAGGAATTCCAGCAAGGATTGTTAATTTGGTAAAAGCTTTGTTTGCCAAGCCTGTGTGCTGCATCAGGACAGAGAGCAGAGACCCACAATGATTTAAGATTGTTACTGGCGTAAGGCAAGGTTGCATATGATCTCCACTTTTCTTGTGCCTTGTAATGAGAAAAGTGACCATGGCTGCTGAGGACAATATGTTCAGGCAAGAGAAAAGATGCATGATTTAGATTTTGCAGAGTATATGGATTGTATATGTGTCTGGATGTGGGCTTGAATGGCAGGGTCAAACACCCAAATCTCCCTCATGTGAGTACTGGTGACACAAGAAGGATGCTCTTCTGGGCATCTGTTAGCTGGAGTTTAAAGCCATAGACTATACATTGAAGGAGTTAATCCCTTCCCAGGAAAACAGAACTTCAGCAACCAGAAGGCTGTGTCTTACATTGTCATACAGTGAGACACACTGAGCTCCTGTCTTTGATCAGAGGTGATCAGGATTCTGGGTCTAAATAATAGATATGTGCAGTCTCCAGAAATTCAGACTATAACATACAACAAAGGCATGCTATTATATTTGGTCTACAGTTGCAACCTGGGTGTAAGCCCTAATGAAGCTTCTTCAGTCAGAGAATGTTTATATTTTCTCTTATCTGGTTTTCACAAAGGCATGAGTTCATATGTTGATATCAGGAGCTATGAGAATCACTGTGGCCTTGTTTTCCCCACTTTTCTAAATATCTTTTCCTATCAAAAGAATCAGACAGGCCTGTGATGGGTTGGGTCACAGAGACCCCGCTCCCCCCCCTTGAGACTGTCACCTGATGTGCTGAGACTGCCTCTGAGCCCATGTTCCCTGGCAGCATGAGACTTCAGTACCCTGTCTTTTTGAGCCAGATACGCTAGCCTGCTGCAAACACAGACCCGGATCTGAACCACGTCCCCCAAAAGCTGCAGACTTAACTGAAAACAGCTTAAGAAGTGCTTCTGTCTCCAGCACCCAGATACCCAGTTCCCAATGGAATCCAAACCCCAAATAAATCAATTTTACTCTGTATAAAGTTTATACAGGGTAAACTGATAAATTGTTCTCCCTCTATAACATTGATAGAGAGATATGCACAGCTGTTTGGTGCCCCAGAAATTAATTACTTGCTCTGGGTTAATTAATAAACAAAAAGTGATTTTATGAAATATAAAAAGTAGGTTTTAAGTGCTTCCAAGTAATTAACAGACAGAACAAAGTAAATTACCAAGCAAAATAAAACAAAAACACACAAGTCTAAGTCTAATACAGTAGGAAACTAAATGCAGGTAAATCTCACCCTCAGAGATGTTCCAATAAACTTTTGGCACAGATTAGATTCCTTCCTAGACTGGGTCCAGCAATCATTCACACCCCCATAGTTACTGTCCTTTGTTCCAGTTTCTTTTAGCCTTTCCACCCCAAACTGATGCTTATCTTCTGAGACAGCTGAAGACAAAATAGAGGAGTTTCCAGGGCCTCTTATGTTCTTTCTCTTGTGGGAAACCCCTTTGTTCCCCTGTGCAAAATCACAACAACAAGGTGGAGTCTGTAGCCACCTGGGCAAGTCACATGTTTATGAATGATTCAGCTTTTTGCAGGCCAATGCCATTGTTTATATGTTAGTTTTAACATTCCCAGGAAAGCTCAGATGTGGATTAGTGTCTCCCAAAGTCCATGGTCAGTTAAGTGTTTTTTGATTGGGCACTCACTGAGAATAGTCCTTTCTCAAGAAGCTGACCAAATGCTTCCCTTAGGCTACTTAGAATCAAACAAATACAAAGCCAGTATTCAGAACTTCAACTACAAAAATGATACACACATACAGACAGCATAATCAAAACCAGCAAACTACAACCTTTCCATAGACACCCCACTGGACCTCCTCCGTATAAGAACTGGTGCAACCCTGGTTGCAACAATGATCTATATAGTCACAGTTTATGTCAATAACGTCACAAGGCCTACCACTCTCCTATATGAAGTTGGAAACTTAATTTGCTCCTAAAAGCCTTGTCCCGTCACCTTTTGAGTCACCATACTGTGTTCTCATACTACTTTTCCCTGGGTTCACCCTGCACAGACCCACTAAGAGTGCTTAATGAACTATTATCTCTTCCAGAAGATTATTTCTGTCCAGGAGGAACCAACTGCTTTTGATCTGTGAAGACTGATTTGACATCAGGCTTGTGTGTTTGGCTAGAAAAACATATTTTTTTCCTTAACTGATCCCACCTTTCTAATGCCAGCATCATCATCCTTTTTGATTTGCAGCTTGCGAAGCAAATTGATGTCAGAGATGACTATCTGTTTTTGGAAGAAGTTTATATAGTCTCCCAGGTAAGTGTTAGGCTATTAATTTTGTGGTGAACAATGCTCTAAGTGATATCACTGTAATATCAGTAGGACAACTAAATCTGTAGTCTATTCATTATCTTAACAAACCCATTTAGTATCATCATAATCACATTACTGAACAAAAGTTAATGTTGCAGGGGGCCGTCCCAGCTGTCAGTGTGAAATAATCCAATATCTATTATGTGCAGTTTAAAAAATATGACTGGCAAAGTGCAGGATCTGTTTACACTGACTACACTGTATTTTTGGTGTCATGCATTGGATGAGTTTAGATTAGACATAATATATTGCTTGCAAAGCTTTTGGGCTCCTTCCAAAACCTGTTCAATCATACTGTAAATCACTATGATGGTTTTATTCTAAATCAACTTGTTGTCGTCTCTTGGTGTTATTACTACAGGATGCCCTCAGACAGAACACACTTGTAATTCAACTGTTTTATTTCTAGATTAAAATTTTATTATACACTTTAGCAGCCATGTTCCATGATGCACTGGTACATAACAATGCCCAGGACACAGTAACCTGTCTAAGGGAAGAGATAAAGTACATAAACACATGGATTTATGCAGTAATCATTATGTTAAATGAGATGAGTATAGCCAGAAGTTAGAGAGCCAACTTCAGAGTGATTACATTGAGTTACTGACTACAACAGTCTTGAACTGAAGGGGGCCAAAAATCTATTTATTTATTGATTGATTTGATTGATTGCCAGATATGGTATCTAGCACAACATACTCTTACAAAGAAGTCTTCGTGGTTTTAGTTCTGGTGAAAGGTGCCAGTTTGATGGATCAGGGGAATAAAGTCTTAGAACAGAAGTCTTAGGCGTCTACAGAACAGGAATATGGTATAATTTGTTTTTTGGGAGCTCCAGTGTTTAGGGTGCTAGCTTGGCTTGTGGGAGGTCTGTGCTCAGTTCCCTCCTATAGACTTCCTGTGTGACCTTAGGCAAGTCACTTAGTCTCTCTGTGCCTCAGTTCCACATCTGTAAAATTAGGATAATAGCACTGCTTTATCTCTCAGTGGTTCTGTGAGGAGAAATACATTAAAGATTGTGATACACTCAGATACTGTAGTGATGGGGACCATATAGGTACATAAGAAAAGGTAGATACTTTGTTCTTTGGAACAAGTGAGTCCTTTGCTTTTCTAACATATCAAGCAGTCAGAAGCATGTGACAACCTGACTCCACCACCCCGATGTAGGGAAAATGGACCTGGAGCTACGGAACAGAGCAGAGAGAAGCTTGAAGGACAGGGAGGACCTCATCCCGCTGGGCTATGGGGTATGTCTCAGGGTACTCCTGGACTCTAAAGAAAACAGTCTGGTGGGACTAGAGGTTCTCCTCACTCCCAAATCTTAAAATGACTCCTAAATGTCCTGGGGGAAGGGGCCCATAAACAGTCCCCCTCCCTCCCAATTGAGCAGAAGGATGGAGGCAGCAAACCTCTCCCTGCTCTAGAGGACTGGGAGCCCTGGAGGAATCAGAGAATTCCCTAGAGGGCTTCAGGCACTGTGGAAGGCAAGCTGTAAAATACCTCATCAGAGCCACAGCAGGGCACCTTGGCCTGTGAGGCGGGCTACAAGGGCAAAGAGACCAACAAAGAGCAAAAAGAGAAAAAGGGTTGGGGGACAGGGATGAATGTGCTCTCTGACTCTTCCTCCTCCTCCTCCTCCCCCCCCCCCCCCCCCGCAGAGGAAGGAGAGCTATTGAGCTGTGTAGCTGAGCAGGCTCAGGGGAAGACACAGCACAGATTCTCCATCCATCCCCACCCACACAGTTTGAAGCCATGTACAGAAAGGTTGTATCTACCACACAGATCCAGCCTCAACAGGCTTCAGAAAGCAAGCCTCAACTCAAATATATACCCTCAGAATCCTCTCCTAAGGCTTCAATTCCCTGTACTCTTCCTTTGAGGATATGATCATGGAGGAGTGGGACAAGCCTGACAAAGGCAAACATATCAGTAAAAATCTCTTCGGGTTCTACAGGCTACAGGAGCCAAAGAATTCTGTTGCTGAGGTCCCAAAGGTCAATGCTGCTGTTGCATCCCTAGCAAGTGATATGGTTACCCCCTCAGAAGGAGAATTCTTCCCTAAGGACCAGACAGGAAAGTGGAGACCACTCTCATAGAAAGACTTTGAGGCCTCTTTGCCTAACTTGAGGGTGTCTCTCTCAGCAACATGCTTTGCTAGAGCATGTCTCCTGGCTGGAGGATCTCAGGGTACTAAGGGACAGAGATCACACTTATTTCAGCCCTACTCTTAAAAAAAAAAAAATCTCCGTAGCAGCAGTGTTTCTAGCCAAAACTTCACTGAATACAACAAAGTTTTCATCCAGTTCCATGGCATCCACATGCAGCTCCAACCTTGGAAGGTGGATTCCCACTCTAAACAGGTGGTGTGCTCAGCAAAATGTACAGACCCCATTCTCTTTGGACCAAAGCTAGACAAAGTGGTGGTGAAAAATTAAACCAAAAACAAGCAGTTTCTCCTGTCCTTGTTAAGTGCCCTCCGGAAAGAATACAAGCCAATGTTCAGACAGAGATTCTCCTTTCCCCTCTCTACCTCGCAGAAGTACCAGTGAAGGGAAAGCAGATTCTCTACAGGTAAGACCTGAAATCAAGGTTTGGGGGGGAAAAGCCCAGAGGTGGCCCCGCAGACTCCAAGACCACCTCGTGGTGATGATCATATGTGTCTGCTCCCAGAACTGAAGCTGGGAGGCAGAATTTCTCACTTCACGGAGCAGAGGTACGCATCCACAATGGACACGTTGGTGAAGGACACAGTGAGCCAGGAGTACTCCCACAAACTTTAGGGCTCCACCTTATCCTTTCTTCATCCAGTCACTCATTTCCAGCAGCCCTGAAAAACATGAGCTAACCTAGAACAAGATTTCTCATCTTTTGGATAGAGGAGTATTAGAAAGCATGCCCTCAGAAGAAACAGTCTTAGGGTTTTACTCCATCTTCTTTATGGTCCAGAAGGTTGAGGTGGGGGAGTTAGAGCCATCCTCGACCTCAAGAGGCTCAGCAGCTGGCTGACAAGGACACAGTTCCAAATGGTAACCTTGGCCTCAACAGTGCTTTGTTTTCTCAAGGAGACTTCCTGACATCAGTGGATCACGTCACTGCAGACTACTGAAATTCCTTTATGGAAGGAAGCATTACAAGTACCAAAACCTGCCTTTTTGGACTGTGTTTGGTCCCCAGGATCTTTACAAAAGTAAGGTAGCGATCATAGCTAGGCTCAGGGCACAGTGTATACCCTGTCTCGACAACATCCTGATAAGAGCCCCGTCCCAAGCCAAGGTGCACAAAGCTCGGACTCTGGACCTCCTAAAAACATATGGCTTTGCCTTCAATGTAAAAAAGAGCTCCCTGATTCCTTCAACCATCATCTCTCACCTAGGAGTGGACATAGAAAAATCTCTCCACCCCACTTGAAAGGTTCTACAAGATCCAGGATCTTGTCATCTGTGGAAGTCGTACTATAGCACAGTGTTTTCAGCTTTTGGGCCTTCTGATATCATGTATCAGAATCCTCAATTGGGAAAAATCGCACAAGTGCCTTCAATCCTTTCTCCTAGAATCACTCCCCAGGACACATGAAAGACCAAGTACAAGTCCCAGTCCAGGCACTCAGCTCCCTAGAGTTGTAGACCATCCATGGGAACAGTGGTTCTCAACCTTTCTGGACTACTGTACCCCTCTCAGGAGTCTGATTTGTCTTGTGTACCCCACCTCACTTAAAGATTACTTGCTTACAATATCAGACATAAAAATACAAAAATGTCAGAGCAGGCTATTACTGAAAAATTGCTTACTTTCTCATTTGTCTATATGAAATTTTAGTTTGTACTGACTTCACTAGTGCTTTTTATGTAGCCTGTTGTAAAACTAGGCAGATATCTAGATAAGTTGATATACCCCCAGCGTATGCATATCCCTGGTAGAGAACCATTGCATGAGAATATCTGCAAGGGCCTGCCCCTATGCCTTCCAGATTCTCTTGTCTTTACTCTCATACGAGCGTGAGGAGCTGGGGTGCTCATGTGGGTTTTTTCACCACCCAGGGAACTTGGAACCTAGAGGAAGCATAAATCTTTTAAAATGGAGAGCAGTCACACTAGTAACTTTCTCATTACTGTGAACTTAAAGATTCTCGAAAAACTTTGTACACCCTTTTACGAAAGTTCTGGATCTCCCTGAAGGGAAATCACATCCCAGTTCAGTCAGACAACACAATTACAGTAATGTACATAAACAACCCAGGCGGGACAGGGAGCCCAAAGCTACATGTAGAAGCGATGAAAATAATGAAATGGCAGAGCAGTCTCTCCTGTCTCTCAGAGCGATGCACATAAAAGGGAAACTGTACCAGAAGGTGGACTGGCTCAACAGGTGCAAGCTCAACAATCTGGAGTAAAGTATCGAGGACATTCATTCTTGCAGCTGATTTTGTTTGCAAGCCACAAGAATACAAAGAAGCCAAAGTACTTCTCCAGGGACATAGATTCCGACTCCATGGCCCAGATGGCCCCCGGGCCTACTTCGTGTTCCCACTGTTCCTCTTCTGCGGAAAGTGATTCAGAAAATAAGACAGGAGTGGGGGCCAGTCATATTGATAACTCTCTATTGGCCAAAGAGATCTGGTTTTCTGACCTGTTTGACCTGACAGTAGAGTCTCCACTACAGTTACCACAGAGACCGGATATCATCTTGTAAGAGTAGTTTCTCCATCCAGATCCAGACCAGTGTCAGCTGACAGTCTGGTTATTGAAAGGAAAGCTTTAGCAAAGCTGGGTCTGTCTTCCAACATAATCAAGAATTTGCTAGCTTCCAAGAGAGACATGACTTTAAAGGCATATTCTGTAAGGGACCGAGGCATAGGCATTCTTGCATAGTGGTCACAGTTGGACTGAGGTCTGCCCATCAGCGACAGGAGTCACTGGGACAGAGTTGGAGGAATCGCAAGGCCAGGTCCTGTAAAGAAGAATCATGGTCAGATGGTCAGAGTCAGGCCGGGATCAGAGACCAGAGATCACAGGCAGTACCAGGTTAGAAATGAGAGACAGGAACCGGAGTCATAGTTAGGCTGGAGTCAGAAACTAAAGATCAGGAGACGGGGTGAATTCTGGTGTTGCAGCAGGCCAAAGTCTGTGTGGTTGCTCAGACAACTTCCTGGAGTGACCTCTGGGTTAAGTAGGGGCATTTGGCCAATCAGAGGGCCATAGGATACTGTCATTCTGGGTCACATAGGTGGTATTTCCTGCAATGCCTACTCTCTGTGTGGTTCCCTGGATGTGCCTTTGCATGGCTTTTAGGTGGCACTGTGGGAATATTTGCCACCCCAGGCTCAGCAGATCCAGGTTCTAGTCCCCAGGTCCTTACATACTCTTGCATCTGGTCCAGGTTCAATGTCTGGTACCTGATGAGCATGATGTGGACTCCAGGAATCCGGGGTTTGAAGCCCTTTTGGACTTTCTACTGGAAGGCATAGACAAGGGCCTTCAATCCAGCACCATAGCGTCAAGTTCCTGCTCTCAGCAGCATCTTTTCCATGGTGTCTGGAATTTGTGCAATAGAACCCCCAAATCTCCACCTTCCTATGAGCTGCCAGATTGGCTCAATGGGATCTATCACTAGTTTTGAAGGATCTAATAGATCATCCCTTCTAGCCCCTCACTTCAGTGACTGCCTTTTACTTCTCCATAAAAACTTGTTTTCTGGTCGCTATGACATCTGCTAAATGGGTATCCAAGCTGGTGGCATTGTCTATGCAAGAATTCATTGCGTGTTCCACAGTATGGTGGTACTGAGAACTCTTTTCTTCCTAAAGTAAATTCTCCCTTCCATACTTACTAAGAAATCATTCATTCATTCATTCATTCATTCATTGTTTGAAGCTTCAGCATCTGACAGAGAAAAAGTGGCAAACCTTAAATGTCATGAGAACGCTGAAAATCTACCTCAAGCACACAGAATCCACAGGAACAGGGTGCCCTGTTCATGTCCTTCCAGCCTAAATATCAAGGACTCAGCGTTTCCGAGTCATCCATCACTCGATGGATTGGGCTCTGTATTGTTAAGGCCTTCAAGGCATGAGAAACCCCTGCTCTGGAGGTTTTCACAGCCCACTCCACAAGATCTCTAGCTGTCTCGTGCAGAGCAGCCACTTGGTTTTCAGCCAACACCTTTATCAAATGCTGCTAGGTCGGGTTTCTATCAAAAGCAGAGGCCTTCTTTGACAGGAAGGTATTATAGGTGGTTGCCCGAAAATGACGTTGCCCTTTGAGAAATTCTTACAGCAAAGGGTGGCAGGGGGTCTCTTTTTTCTATCTTATTTCTCAAAAAGAAAAGGAGTACTTGTGGCACCTTAGAGACTAACCAATTTATTTGAGCATAAGCTTTTGTGAGCTACAGCTCACTTAATCGGATGCATACTGTGGAAAGTACAGAAGATCTTTTTATACACACAAACCATGAAAAAATGGGTGTTTACCACTACAAAAGGTTTTCTCTCTCCCCACCCCACTCTCCTGCTGGTAATAGCTTATCTAAAGTGATCACTCTCCTTACAATGTGTATGATAATCAAGTTGGGCCATTTACAGCACAAATCCAGGTTTTCTCCCCTCCCCCCCCCCGCCCCCAAACCCACTCTCCTGTTGGTAATAGCTTATCTAAAGTGATCACTGTCCTTACAATGTGTATGATAATCAAGGTGGGCCATTTCCAGCACAAATCCAGGTTTTCCCCCCATTATGTGCCAGCAATGCCCCTCTGCCATGTACATTGGTCAAACTGGACAGTCTCTCTACGTAAAAGAATAAATGGACACAAATCAGATGTCAAGAATTATAATAGTCATAAACCAGTCGGAGAACACTTCAATCTCTCTGGTCACGCGATTACAGACATGAAAGTTGCGATATTACAACAGAAAAACTTCAAAAACAGACTCCAGCGAGAGACTGTTGAATTGGAATTCATTTGCAAATTGGATACAATTAACTTAGGCTTGAATAGAGACTGGGAGTGGCTAAGTCGTTATGCAAGGTAACCTGTTTCCCCTTGTTTTTTTCTACCACCACCCCCCCACCCCCGACGTTCTTGTTAAACCCTGGATTTGTGCTGGAAATGGCCCACCTTGGTTATCATACACATTGTAAGGAGAGTGATCACTTTAGATAAGCTATTACCAACAGGAGAGTGGGTTTGTGTGTGTGTGGGGGGGGGGGGGGGGGGGGGGACCTGGATTTGTGCTGTAAATGGCCCAACTTGATTATCATACACATTGTAAGGAGAGTGATCACTTTAGATAAGCTATTACCAGCAGGAGAGTGGGACGGGGGGAGAGAAAACCTTTTGTAGTGGTAAACACCCATTTTTTCGTGGTTTGTGTGTATAAAAAGATCTTCTGGACTTTCCACAGTATGCATCCGATGAAGTGAGCTGTAGCTCACGAAAGCTTATGCTCAAATAAATTGGTTAGTCTCTAAGGTGCCACAAGTACTCCTTTTCTTTTTGCGAATACAGACTAACACGGCTGTTACTCTGAAACCTATCTTATTTCTGGATTTCTTACTTTATATTCCAGATCTCTGTTCACTGCTCACTGCTTCCCAGATGTGTCTGTTGTGGAGATGCTGGGATGCAGAAAGGAAGATTTCTCACCAATAATCTCCTTTCCGCTAGCAGTGACTTCCTCGATTCTACCCATGCTGGATGGCATTATGCCAAAGGGTCAAATATTTTCTTTGTGTTGTATCATAAAGATGCAGGCTATATGCCAATTATTATACATAGTACATAATTACTGATATCCTTCTGTGAGTTTCACACAGTTTGGGAATGACTCAGCTGGCAGCAAGAAGGAACAGGGATGCGTGGCCAGTGCACACAGTTTTGCATCTTTGGACCACCTCTGTGAGCTGCAGTGTGGAGAGGAGCAGCCCAGATGTCTCAGTATTGTGGGAGACGCTGGTAGCAGAAAGCAGATTATCGGTAAGAAATCTTCCATTATCTAGGTTTCAGAAGTCTGGAACAAGAGGGGGAATATCTGTAAACTTTGATTTTGCATTTCTTGAGTGTTCATGGTTACAATGGGGTACAAGCTTTTTCGAGACTCTTTTAAGTTCACAGAACTGAAAAAGTTACCATTTGTGTCAACCTTCTTCTTATTCATCCAGAGGTCAGTTATGTATTCACATGCCCATAATCTCTAGCTAGATTTGCTCAGACAGCAAGGAACAAACATTTAGTCATCATCAGTACTGAAGGATTATCATTATTGATTATAAGAGCTGATCTTAGGTTTCATGTCAAAAGATTATGCAAACTCATATACAGAAGCCTCACTTCACAGCTGAAATACAGCCACCTCTAAGAGGAAACCTGGCACAACACCATACAAAAGTTTAGGACCGAATGTGAATAATACCGTATCTAAATGAAGCTTTGGAAGCCATTTAGATAGGCAGAAGATTTGTAATTACCAGGGCTGGAATTTGGTCGACGCTAGGGTTTACATCCCTACTCTTGCCATAAGTGCCATTGGATTATAGATGGCTACAAGTTAAAGCACTTCCAATAGTCCAGTGCTTTAACAGCAAACCTTTGGCAATGGACCAGCACTAGCTCAGAGGGAAGAGTGCCACCCACTGAACTGAGAGGCTGCAAAGCTGCACCTTGAATGAGGGAGCAATCACCCCAGCTCCTACCTGCTCTCCGGGTGCTGTGGTAGCTGCTCCTGCCCCTTCCGGTCTCGCTCTCACCTCCACCCTCCATAATTGCCACAATTACTGCCTGCCAATTAGCAAAGGTGGTCCTTGCCCCTTCCCACTGCTGGACTGAGACCTGAACAGAATCTGTTGGTCTCTCAGCTCCCAATCAGCCAATGGGGAGACAGTAACTGGAGCTAGGTGGCATAGGGTGGAGTTGGAGGGGAAGCAAAGCTGAGCGGAGGGTGTTTCTAGATGCGGGGGCAGAAACATAGATCATCTCCTCCCCAGATCCCTTAATTCCACTGCCCTTGACTGAGTGCCTATCACAGGATGTTAATTAGAAAAAATACCTGAATTTTCATTCACACAAATATAGTCCAAAACAAACTTGTGATGAAGAAATGGCGTGACGGAGGGGTTAGATTAATAGATTTTAAGGCCAGAAGGGATTATAGTAATTGTCTAGTCTAACCTCTTGTATAACACAGGCCATCTGACTCCGTGAATTAATTCCTGCCTCAGGTCCACCTGATGTGCTTGAACTAGAGCATAGCTTTTAGAAAAATTCCCATCTTGATTTAAAAATTTATGGTCAGGGAGAAACCTGCGTTAATACTTACTAAACTGTTCCAAAGGTTAATTGCCCTCATTGTTAAAAATGTGAACCTTATTTCTAGACGGAATTAGTCTATCTTCAACTTCCAGCCATTGAATCTTGCTGTGCCTTTGTTTGCTAGATTGAAGAGCCCTCTATTATCGAATTTTTGTTCCCAGGGTAGGTACCAATAAGCCGTGATCAAGTCAACCCGTAACTTTCTCTTCGTTCATCTAAACAGATTGAGCTCCTTCAGTATATCACTTTTAAGGCGTTTTCCAATCCTTTAATCATTCTCGTTGCTTTTCTCTGAACCCTCTCCAATGGTGAAGTTTGGAGTTGTAGATGTCTACTTGCTATATCCTTCAATCATATTTACGGTGCATGTATGAAAAACTGTATATCGTTCCTGCTACAGTTAAGTAGTAATGAAATATGATACAGTTTGCATTGATTAAAATACTGGCAGTGGTGTCAAATATTAATTTAGATTAGCAAATGCTGTAAAAATAAATACGAAACTTTTACATTCTAGTTCTCCTGTAATAAAATCAGATCATAGCTTTGCCAATAACCATCTACAAGGCAGAAATTGTCTTTGTACATTTTTAAAAAACATTGTCCTTTTGTTCTGTTTTCCTTCCAATCTCTCTTTTTTTAGGACTTCAAAGTAGCCTTGTGGTTTGCATTGTAGGAAAGTGATGAGTGGAAGATGAGAAGCAGACCTGAATGTCTTTAAAGTTTGCATGGATCCTGTATATCATGCTCTTAAAGAGCAACTGTAGTTTGTCGTGGCGTCTCCACATTGGGATCAGAACTGTGCTAGCTCTAAGCTTGTTGAAACACAGGAGAGGACTAGTAGAGTTTTCTCATGGCATCCCTAACCAGAGTACACTGGAGTTTTTGTCTGAGAATTGGAACCATGGAACCATGTTCAAAAACACACTACATACTATATAGGAGGCTAGCCTATAGCATTGTTTTGCTATTATGGTTTTCCTTAATAAATAAATAACATGGCCCCAGGTAGAGCCCTGCTAGCAACAATCATATTTAAGTATGCTTCTAGCCAATATGGTTTGACTCCAGTTCTGTGGCTAGTGAGGCTGGCTGGAAAACAAGAATTCTGTTTCAAGAAAAATTTTGAGGTTTCAGAATTTGTTTTTGTTCTGTGGTGGAATGAAAATGAGACCTTTTGAAAGTTTTCATGAAAAAACGAGAGAGAAATGCCCTCCAGAATATCCAGTAGCCTGGTGGTTAGGGTACTCACTTTTCTAGCTCAATTAATATTTAATAATTTATATAAAGTGGAACTGCTCCAAAACAAAAAAGAGAGATTGACTCTGTATCCCAGTTGTTAGGGCACTTGCTTGGGATGTCAGAGACCTAAGTTCAAGTCCATGCTCTGAATCAGGCAGAGCAGGGACTTGAACTTGGGTTTCCCACAGTCTAAGTGTGTGTCCTAACCAGGCTATTGGCTGTTTTGGGTTGGGTGTTTCTGAAGCTCTCCGGTTTTGACCAAAAATTCTGTCCTGGACCAGAGAATTATTTTGACAAGCTGGCATTTTCTGATGAAAGAATGCCTCAGTTTCCCATCTGTAAAATGGGGATAATAGTACTTCCTTTCTCTCCCTTTGTAAGCTCTTTTGGGGCAAAGAGATGCATACCATGTATACATACAGGGCCTAGCACAAGGGTTCCCTTATCTCAACTGGGGCCTGTAGGTGGTACTATGATACCAATAACTAATAAGTGGGAAGCTACACATTTTTGGTTCATATCTCTATTTTCACCACCTCACCTTTTATGTCTGTGTCAACAACAGGAGTTGGTGCAGAGCAAATCTTGTATTTTACCAGAGATGTACCAGAACCAAAACTTAGGGTCTGAATGCCTCGTAAACTTTGGGAAAGTTGAGATCTGGATCCAAACTTTTAGACTTGGATCTTATTTCTCTGGTACTTAGTGTTTAAACAATGTAGTATGTGACATGTTGCAGTTATTGTAGATGCTGTTCTGGTTTTCTTAGCTTCCATACTCTCATTATACAAAGGGAATGAACTTGAACAGCGGAACTGGAATCCCTATTCATTCTCCAGGTATTCCCAGGTGTTCCGTCAGCTGTCTGAAGAGAGGTTTTTGTCCTTAATATTTATTCACCTGGTAATATCACAGCAAGCTGGCTCCAAAGTGAGTCATGGTTAAACCTCTTTTCAGGCATCTCTGGGGTAAATACGTAATTCTAGTACCACTGAACACAAAAGTAGCATGATAAATCTTTCTTTTGCTGTGTGATTGTTGATATTACTTAAAATAGCAAACATATAACCATCTGAGGATTCAGGAACACGTATTATTGTACGCAAGATATTTGAGAAGTTTTAGTTTTCTAACCATTACATTGCTGAATTTGATCTGTCCTCAGCCCTGTTCCCCACTCTAAATATCTCTCCCTCTTAATCCTTTGAAGCTTTAATGATCCCACTATGTTTCTGACACTATAGAATTCTACTCCAAGCAAAGTTGTTTCTGCAAACCCAGTTCATTGAATGAAAATGGGTGCTAGATGTTCATGGTGGAACTTACTGACTCTGAGTGCTACAGGTTTTCACAGCAGGACCCGTTAAAATTCTACAGTTGTAACTCTCCGCATTGATTAAGGTACTATTATGTATCCTCTTCTAAATGTAGGAAGATACCGTAGTTTCTGCAGGTACTTGGAGCAGGGAAATTGAGATTTTAGTAGCCATTACTGTAATATAGCTAACAAATGGTTATCTTGAAAAAGAAGTTAAGAACTTGCAAGTCAGATGGAGGGTATTGTGAGAAGTTGTGCCCCCTGTACTAGTCAAGGGTGTTGTCTCTAGAAATGCCTCCATAGCAGTGTTTTAGATTTACCCATAATGCTTTGCACTTATCTAGTGCTTTTTCATCCAAGAATTTCAAAGTGCTTTACAGAGGCAGATAAGTGTTATCCCCATTTCACACATATGGGGAAACTGAGACACAGAGCAGAAGTGACTTGGTAACATGGCTGAGGCAGTGGCAGAGATGGGAATAGATCCCAACTCTTGTAATAAGCCTTAGTTCTAAGTATTCTAACATGGTCTCCTTCATCTAGACAGGTCATTCTCATTTCTCCTGACCACCTTGCATTGCTTCCTCACAGCCAGTCTGCACTGCAAGTGCATATGCTACTAAACACTGGCCACAGATTTCCTCTATTGACCCCTTAAATAATCCGATGTCTGCCCAGCCGTCCCCTACCTTTTCACTCTGATTTTACTGCAGTTCCTGAACCCTTCCTCCCTCCTCTTTCACACGCTTAGAGTCCCCTTCCCATGTGCTCTCCTTTCCTGAAAGTGTGTGGGGTTGTTGTTGTTTGTTTTTTTTTTTGGGGGGGGGGATTAAAATGTGTCTTTTGAGCTATCTTGTCCTCAAGAGTTATTCATTTCTTATTAGCACATGCCTGGAGCCAACGACATTAGGATTAATAGTGAGATGAAACAGCTGTTGTACAAGGGGTGGGTGGGATGGAGAGAGGTGGAAAATTCCATTCTGAAAGGCATCTCTTTCATAATGAGTCATCAAGAGGAGTCTTCCAATGATGGATGGAGAACTGTGGGGATGGTGGGAGGCAGTTGAAGGCAGCAAGGAGTTATTCTCTCATTACTTCTTCCTTACAAGATAGAATAATTGACACTGATGTCTGTGCTTCAGACTTGGCTCATCACTTGTTATGGGACACAGGCCACCCTTGTGGACTGGGGCATCTCAAGAGTTATTAGAGTCCTAAGACAGCAGTGTGTGCTGTCACCTCCCATTCCAGCAGGGATGAGTTTGCCTTTTTTTTTTTCCTAATTAGCAAGGAATCCAAAAGTTAAAGTGCCCACATTTTGTGTGCTATACTGTACATAAAGGTTTTGCATTAAACAGTCTCAGTTGCATAGTACTAGAAACATGAGGGCAATAGGAATTTATTAAGCTTGCCCTTAACTTGTGCATTTCCTAACTTTCTGGTATTTATATTGTGATGGATGTTAATGTTTCATTTATATATATTTCTTGTGTTTTATTTCTTTGGATGGCCTCTTCAGAGAAGAGGAAAGAAAATCTCAACCCTTGTCTTTCAAGTCCTGACTCTTCTTTCTGTATTCAGGACCACACACTCACACTCACTCTCACTCACTCACTCACACACTCTCTCTCTCTCTCTCTGGAGTCCCCTCCATGTATCCAGAACTGAGCCCTGACCTAGTCAAAGTTCCAGCAGTGAAGGTCTCAAACTTTGTTCTGCGTGCGCTTCAGACACTCAGCAGACTTTGGTGTGTGTGCATGTATACCCCTAAGGATTTAGGTGCCTAACCCAAATCTGAACATTTTGACCACGGTGTTCGTGTGTGTATTAATATACATATATAATATATATAACCTCAACACTTCAACACCTACACTCTCCCAAAGTACATGGTTATTTAGCTGTAGGGGTCAGGTGAGGATTGTTCTAAGTACCATGCTTTTTTTTACATTGCCGTATAAACAAGGGTCAAGCTGAGGAGGGGCCAGGTCATGATAAATCGGCAGAGACAATTAACTTCTATCTAACTCCTGTTTGAGTTTGTTTTAAGAATTTATGAGAAACTGACAAGCAAAACAGGGACAAATGTAGGAGTTAGAACACAAGCTGGTTGCTAACCATTGTCTTAAATGGGCATGAGTCATTGTTACAGCTCAGTTAGACTACAGACTAACTAACCAAACCTAGTATGTCATAGACTAAGAGGTCTCAATTTGTGAGTAACATTGATAATTTAGCCTTCCCCTTCCCTCATCTGCTTGTTTCATCCACCTACGCTTCCTTGTTGCTAACCACAAGTGTAAACTCTCTTTAGGGCTCTTTGTACAGTAGGTAACATAATAGGGTCTTGATCTCTCGTTGTGGCCTCCAGTTGCTAGTGTAATACAAATAACATGTTTAATTAATTAAAAATTACAGTTTACAAAGGAACCAGATTAATAAATTTTAAATAGTTGAAAAAAATTAGAAGCAAAGGAGAGAGAATTTAGAATATGTCAGATCAGAAATACATATCTGCTGTAGCTGTATTGTAATGTGGCTGAATTTTAAAAGGGAGTTGATCATTTTGACCAGTAATGAAGTATGTAACAAGCAACAAGCTACAAGTAAGGAGAATCCAATATAGTACTTCAGTAAATAAACTGACTACCCCAGTGATCAGGAAGGAATCATTTTCCTTGCTTGCATTTTTAGCTTGGAGCATGCTTGTTGTTTTCCTTGCATGGAGGACTTTTGCCTTACTCTGAATTTTCAGGTATTTGGCCACTTTTAGAGGCAGAATGAGAAAAAATGGATTTGTGACCTGATCCAGTGTATCAAAATCCTCTGTACCTATATCTTATGACTCCAACCTACATTGTCCACCTTTTCATTTCATGTAGTAGTGTATTGTCCTACTGTTCAGCCCAGTCCTTGATTTAAGATCCATTCATACAGGATACAGCCTCAGCTTCTCAAGCAACTTTGTGTCCTGAAAACAAAACAATTACCAGGGATCCTCCAACTAACCACTGGCTGTGTTTTTCAAGGACCGGAATTGCAGGCTCTTCTCATAAGAAGTCCAGAGTAACATTAGAAGGCTAGCTAATACAATAATAATTTTAAAAATACCAGCACAGTTGGGAATAGGTCATCTTTGGTTCTCCTTTCCTGCAGCAGAAAGGACATCTCTAATTGCAAGATTTTTCAAAAGAGCTCAGCAGTTTGAACAAAAATTTTTTTTGAAGGTCAGACTCTTATTTAAATGCCTAAATGGGATTCAAGATCTCAATAGTGAGTACTGAGCACATGGAAATCTGCCCTCAGAGGGCTCAGAATTTTTAGGGCGCCAGTTGTAAATGGTTTCATTGGGAAATGCTAGCAGTGCAGTCTCACTCCAATCAATAATCATTAGTAACCTGTTGCTTCCCTAGCATTTTGCAGCTCTAGTTGTCTACCTGTTCTGCCTGCACAATAGAGTGAACCTGGTCCCTGAATGAACCATTCAGTGCTGAATGATGCCCTTGCTGTAGCCTCAAAGCAGGTAAAAAGAGGTCCCCTAATGCATCTACCTTACTATTAGCCTTTTAGGATATCTGAAAAATCCTCTGAGGGTCTGTGCTCTGCTCCCTTTAGATCTGCTTCAGACTTCACTCTCAAGGTAACGCTTTTAAGAATAATGGAGTTTAATACATTCTAATGCTAGACTTGACATTAGCTTTACACACTTTGGCCCTGATTCAGCAAGGTACTTGAGCATGTGCTAAGCATGTGAGTAATCCCAAGGACGATTGCAAGCTGAAGTCAATGGAGCTATGCTAAAAGTAGGTGTGTGTTTAAATAACTTGCAGCATCAGGGCCTTTATCCTGTTTTGTCTGCAGTGACATGGAGACAAACTAAAGCAAAGAAGATCAAAAACCCAACTTGTGCTTGAGCCTGCTAAAGGAGCTGAGCTATTCCTTTCTATCTCTCACTTTTATCATTTTCACTAGCTTTTGATCAGGCTAAGGAGCAGCAGTTGCCACCACTGTCCTCTTTTTGGAAAGCAAAACAAAAACAAAAGCCCACCCCCCAACCCTGTGCATCAGCAGAAGCAATGTCATTTACATTAAAACAGCAAAAAACATTGCAAGCAATGTGAGAATGTGCACACCTTTCCTGGAATCTCTCATGATCAAATTACCCATTGCACTTGTGTGCAGTTAGTGTCAGAGAGAGAAGGGGCCCTTCATGACTGTTTGCTGAGCTGCAGTTTACAGTTATGTAATATTTTGTTTCAGGAGTGAGGTCGATGGGAAGCAGTGCCGAGGATGTCTCTACTCTTGGTGAAAACCACAAGGGAAAAAAATCTCATTAGCTCTTGGCCAGGGGACGATATGCAGCCAGAGCACTCTATGTACACACAGCACGTTCCCCATTATACAGTACAGCTTGTAATTGCTGAATGCTTCTAGGCTGATGTTGAAAGCCTGCCAAGCTGTCAATCACAATCTAAAGTGTAAAACTGTGAGTAACCTTTATCCAATCTAGTTCAGCATGAGAGCCGCAGAAAAGCTATTTGTATGTTCAAGCAAAGCTACTGAGAAAGGTAGAGAGAGGCTCAGTAGGTTTGAGTCATCTAGAGCTCTCACAAAACGTAGATTTAAATCCTGACTGATCATCCTGTAGTTAGATTCTTACTTTCTTTGTGTGTTCTAATACATTTCAGAAGTGTTTTGTTTGTCACCCCTCCCCGAATCCAAATTTTGACTGGCTTGATTCTGGTAGAATTTTGAGAGGAAGTAATGGAAACTGTTAGTTGTAACTTTTATGTTTATAAGTGAGCTTACTGGAGTTCACACACAATAATATGCCTATAATTTAAGTTCCCCTTTTTTGCAGAAAACCACAGAATTTCCAGAAACGATGGGATTTCTCATTTATAGCAGCATATATTGTAGCTTTCTGTTTACTCCCCAGAACTAACCATAATCCTTATTATACTGTGAAATGTCGAGCAGAAAACAATATCTGTACAAAAGGTAGCTTTTTGAGCTTATTTTTTTAAGTGTGTGTGACAAGGAAGGTGCAGTAATTTGCCTTTTCATCATTGATTATTTTAGGCTTGGAAAGCCCCTGTGAGTGAAGAAGAGTCAGTCTGGCAGAAGATTGGAATATTGAGCGTAATACAGATCTGTCAGTCTATCATCACTTGAAGAAAGAATATCGTTTAGGAGCGGTGAGTGCTCAGACTCTTTCCTCTGCGGCCTTTCCATCTCACCACAATAACTCTTGGTTTTTTTCACTCACTCACTCACTCTGTTTTTTAGTTTCCTTTCCCTGACATGTCTCTGTCTGTCCTTAGATTGTAAGCTCCTGGGGCCAGGGTGTTCCCTTCTTGAATGTCTGCAAAGTGCCTAGTGCATTTGGGTACTACTGCAAACAAATAAAAATTAATAATTTAAGCCATGTATTGACATTGTACTAGCCCAGTCACATATGAGTGGACCTTACGTGACAAATATTCTGAGGTCAAGCTGTCATTTTGAGCTCAGCAGCTGCCTGAGCAGGAAATTGAATTGCAAACTCATGGTGTTTCTTTGCACTCGTTTTCCCCTGCCTTGGGAGTTGGGGTTTTCCTTCCCCTCCAAATGGATTGCAAACCTCTTCATCTGTCATGTCTCAACATCCTTTGAGAGCCCGGATATTTATGCCAGAGGCTCAGTATTTCGGTGCTACTTCCCCATCCTCCTATGGCAGTATGATGTCCCAGTCTCCCTAGTAGCAGCTATCCATAACTCACCCACCTCAGAGGCTTCGTGTGTGGAGGGGCAGCCCATAAGAAATAAGTTTGACAAGTTCAGTATTAATTCCCACACTGACTTGGAGGAGGAGACTCCCACAGCAAATTGCATTTCCTGACTCCTTCCATTTTCCTCCCATCTGTGCCTCATAACACAGGCACACGCATGCACACACAGACCAAACCAGGTGGAGAGTGAACACAGGATTTCTGTTCCTGCTGCCTTTATTGCTTTTTGTCTTCCCTAAGTGAATGAACATCATTTTGGAATCTAGTTACGATGCAAATACTCATGTTTTTCAATTCATCATTTTCTGTCTAAGATTATGTCTTCGTATTCATTATTTCAACAAACATTCCTGCTACTCAACCCATGCACATAAATATTCATGGATAATGAACACACATAGTGCCTGAACATAGGCAAAGCTCATTCAATTTTTTTATTTCAACAAATATTTTGACTGTTCTATTATACTTGTCCAACTCTAGCTTTAGCTGGGCATTCAGACGTCAGGTCTTCAGCTTGGGCAAATAAGCGTAAGCTCCCTTGAAGTCAATAGATCTATGCCAATTTAACTAGTTGAGACTAGCTATAAACACTGTCAGTTTGCACAACCGAAGACTTGTCTTGAACAGTAGATCCCAAATCAATGGACATGGTCAGTACTTGCCTTTATTTTGGTAGGTCTTACTTAGATGAAAGAGTTTTGTTGGTGGGACACAACTTCCAGACATCCTGACTTCACATCCGTCCAAGCTCAGCTAACACAGACAGTGCTGTTAAAGCTTTACACATCACTTTTTTGACTGGGGGCTTAGCAAGAGGATGAGCTTTAGTTTGTGTCTCAAGAATTCAAGACGTTTTGCAGGTTAATATGTGACATGTTTTACAAGCTCTCTGCCATCTACAACCATGAAGCCTTAATGTTCCACCTTTCCTGCAGGAAGGGAATGTCTTTATAGCTCAATGTTATTCACTTCCCTTAATACAAGTAGAATTTTGAAGGCTTTGGGTTTCTAAATTCTAATGGCAAAAAGAAAAGGAGTACTTGTGGCACCTTAGAGACTAACACGGCTGTTACTCTGAAACCTAGATTCTAATGGGAAACCCAACTTTAAAAAAACAGAACTTTTAAAATTGTAATGAAGAGAAAATATCTGTCAGAAAATAGCTTATTTCCGGTTGTCTTTTCAAACACCACCACTTCATTCTACAAAACAGGACCTGATCCTGCAATGCAGTGAGCACAGACAGAGCCCTAGACCAAGCAAAGCTCTGCTGAAGTCACTGAGACTCACTGAGATATTGGGCAGCACAGATCTCAACACAGGGCCAGGGCCTAAGGTTCCTCTTTCCTTTTGTCCTTTCATAGAATCATAGAATCATAGAATATCAGGGTTGGAAGGGACCTCAGGAGGTCATCTAGTCCAATCCCCTGCTCAAAGCAGGACCAATCCCCAATCAAATCATCCCAGCCAAGGCTTTGTCAAGCCTGACCTTAAAAACTTCCAAGGAAGGAGATTCTACCACCTCCCTAGGTAACGCATTCCAGTGTTTCACCACCGTCCTAGTGAAAAAGTTTTTCCTAATATCCAACCTAAACCTCCCCCACTGCAACTTGAGACCATTACTCCTTGTCCTGTCCTCTTCTACCACTGAGAATAGTCTAGAACCATCCTCTCTGGAACCACCTCTCAGGTAGTTGAAAGCAGCTATCAAATCCCCCCTCATTCTTCTCTTCCGCAGACTAAACAATCCCAGTTCCCTCAGCCTCTCCTCATAAGTCATGTGTTCCAGACCCCTAATCATTTTTGTTGCCCTTCGCTGGACTCTCTCCAATTTATCCACATCCTTCTTGTAGTGTGGGGCCCAAAACTGGACACAGTACTCCAGATGAGGCCTCACCAATGTCGAATAGAGGGGAACGATCACGTCCCTCGATCTGCTCGCTATGCCCCTACTTATACATCCCAAAATGCTATTGGCCTTCTTGGCAACAAGGGCACACTGCTGACTCATATCCAGCTTCTCGTCCACTGTAACCCCTAGGTCCTTTTCCGCAGAACTGCTGCCTAGCCATTCGGTCCCTAGTCTGTAGCTGTGCATTGGGTTCTTCCGTCCTAAGTGCAGGACCCTGCACTTATCCTTATTGAACCTCATCAGGTTTCTTTTGGCCCAATCCTCCAATTTGTCTAGGTCCCTCTGTATCCTATCCCTGCCCTCCAGCGTATCTACCACTCCTCCCAGTTTAGTATCATCCGCAAATTTGCTGAGTGCAATCCACACCATCCTCCAGATCATTTATGAAGATATTGAACAAAACCGGCCCCAGGACCGACCCCTGGGGCACTCCACTTGACACTGGCTGCCAACTAGACATGGAGCCATTGATCACTTTTTTAATGTTCCCTTTTTATTTATTATTTGTTCATCCTCATTTCCCTCCTCTGTCCTTTCTTCCATGCCCTTCTCTCTACTAGATGCAGGAGAGCACAGCAACAAGAGTGTGGCAGAAAAGGGCAGGTAGGTAAGTGCTTGGGACCAAACCTCATGGGGGTCTTAGTGAACTTGGGGGGAAAAAAACTTTCATTAGTACAGCATAGGCACTAGGACTGTCCTTCTAAATGGAGCAAACCTGGGAAACCAGGAAGTCTGATCACAAGATCTAGAGAGCAGTTGGCTTGAACATGTGACTAGCAACCCTCTGACTAATGGAAAGCAAGAATAGTTATGAATGGAGAACTATCTGTGATGCTGACAAATGGGCTGTGCACAGAATTTTGTGTGGGGGTTGTCTCATAGGCTGGAATTCATGCATGTATTGTCTTTATGGCAGCAGCTCTGTTTTGATTAGAACAAGTGTGGGGAAAGTCCTTTGTACTTGCAGACTGGGTTTATTAATGTGTGATGATTTATATGATAGAGGCAGGCGCCATGTTCACTGTAAAGCTGTTCTCCAGAAGAACCTGAGATTGCATGGTAAATAAATGGTTTCTGGGCAGATTAATTGTACTGAATTACACTTAATTAGAAGGAATGCTTTACTGCAGCAAAGATCCCAGGGCCTGCACAATCCCTCCGGGCCTCTCTACGCTCCACAAGGACTGCAAGTGCAGTTTAAAGTTACGATCAAATACATTTCTGCTGACAGAATTTGGCCATTAGTATTGTCAGCACCCACAAAACCAGATTTGGCTTTTAGAAACAAAGCTAGCCTCTGCCTGCTATCTGAATTCTCCTTTTCAGTCTCAAGTCCTCTCTTTATGAAGTTCAGGGTGATTAAAATACAGCAGTGGTTTTCAAACCTCTTCAGAGGGCAGTCACCTCTTATGAGGAAGGCTTTCTCAAAGACAACCAGACCTTCCAGTCAGACTCTGATTTTCTGTCACACTGTCTTCTTCTTTCCCCCCCTTCTCCCATGATCTTTGTCCTCAGTTTCCCACCCACACAAAATTAATTCCCCTTCCCTTTCACTCACTGATCTTGTTTCCAACAAATTCAGTCACATCGCCTTACACCCAGACAAATAAGATCATTTTCTTGCCCACAGTCAAAATTAGTTCTCCTCAACCCCTTCCCTTACTCCATTTCTCCTCTTGGCTGCCTGGCTGCTGCCTGAGGCATCTTACAGGGCTCAGCATCCTCACTCCTTCTGCCTGCTTCAGCAACCTTTTCCTGGCTGTAGTTCCATTTGGTTACCAGCTCAGTCTTTCTCCCCCCATCTCCTATGCCATTCATGGCTCCAGAGCAGCCTCTTTTGTCCCCAATCTCAACTTCATCCTCTTTCTGCCCCTCCCCTCAGAATCATTGTGTAAGTCTGCTTCCCCGACATAATTCCTATCCCTATTCTCACTCCTCTGGTGGCTCCCTCCAATAGCAGTGGCATCTTCAGCTGTCTTCCTCTGGTGGCAATGGTTCTCTCCTGAGGTGTTATCTCCATGTAGTGGAGGTGGCTCATGTTACTCGTTCTCAGTGGCAAATCTAAGCCTTTCCTAGATGTTCCCACTGGAAGCAGCAACACCATGCCACGGTGACTCTGGCAAAGGCTCCGTCAGATCTCAGTACCAACTCCCATATGTTGGCCATTTCCTCCTGTTGGAAAAAGTTGAATCCTGCAAAGCCAAATAAAGAGGTTGGGCAGCATTCAACCCATACAGTACAAAATGTTTCATACAATAAAAAAAAAATAGAAATTGTACTCTTTCTCCTATGTGCCAAGTAGTTTAAAATGACAATAAGAGTCCTATGGTGTGTGTGTTTAAATATGGAAAACATATGGAAGTAATTTAATATGTACATAAAGAACAAAACCAGAGGTAACATATTAATGTCAAAAGTGATGCAAGGCAATTTTATTGACCGGCAACCAGTGACGCATTTAACTAAGCCTGAAATGTATCGGTTCTAACTGTACTACACTAGTATAATGTTTGTTTCAGAAAATATTAATTTGTGCACATCATCCATGATGACCTAAGTTTTATACAGAACAACAGGCGAACATGTTTTTTTCCCCCTAAATCTCAGCCATAATAATAGATGAATGAGATGCACATCTGAGCTACCTGCCAGAGCTAATGGGCCTGATCCCCAGGACCAGCCATTTAGTGCTTGGTGCATTGTAGATTCATATCTAATTTGCTGTACACTATTGCCTAAAGGTCTCTTCCAATATGGTTGCTTGCCAGGTTTCTCCCACCCAACTGTGTTTTTATTATTATTATTATTATTTTATTTTATTTTTCCCCAGATGAATTACCTTTCATTTTTAGAAGTTGCATCTAGTTCTGTTATTTCCTGCCCAGGTTTCTAATCTCTTTAGGCACTGTTGTAGTATTATTCCCCAGTCTTGATTGGTATCTGCATCTCCTTCCAATTTAATTTCATCTGCAGATTTCAGTATTGTGTTTCATGCTCCCTGTTATATAGATCATTGATAGTCTTTCCTTTTTAAAAATTTTTTGTTTTTCTTCCATCTCCCAATACCTCCCTAATTGGCCACAACTTTTCAAATATAATTATTTCTGACCAGTAGCACTATCCCTATTCTTCTTTTCTTATATATCTCTATTTACATTTCAACTATGAGAATCATCTCACCATCTCCATTATATGCACTGGATAATATCATCAGTCCATTAGTAAGGCTACTTTCTCATCTAGCTTGCATTTGTGTAAAGACATTTTAGCTTTTCCTTCCTGATGTTTTAGGAACCAGTCCCATCTTCTGCTTTCTTTGTATGTTGGAAATAGATACCAGATCTTTTGAGTTAGGCAAAAGTTTCCTTTTTCTGAAAACATGTGGTTTAAAGGCCAATTAACAAGTCTTGCCATCTTTAAACCTAGGTGGTGAGTTCACCTTCTATTTAAATGTAGACCATCTAATCCAAACAGGTTTTTAAAACAGAAGTTGTTCTGATGCTGTATGTTTGTCTCCTAGCACTTCTCTCTTCTTTACCAACCCACCACGCAGCTGGTCTTCAGTGATCATTCCTCTCCTTTCTTTGCTTGCACAAGAAGCACTTCCCTCTTCACTTCTCTTCCCAGATCCCTGAAGTGAAGCAGTGTCACAGCAAGTCTGTCTTTCTTGGTATCAGTTGTTCCCACATAGACCATATGACATTCCTGGTATACTTTAGACAGCACCCTTATTATAGTATTTTCAGAATCATCACTCAACATTACTTTTTTTCCCAGTGACTCCCTTTCACACTGTTCTTCTGATCACTGATGGGTTGCTGGTCAATCTTTTCCTTACTTGAATTGCCACATTATAAGAATGCTAGATCAGCCTTGTTCTTTATGGTCCACTTACTCTGTAACACCTAATAAAGATCCAGAACCAGGCCTTTCAATCTCCTTCAAATATCTGTAATTAGCCAGGGCCCTGGTTCATGTCTGTCTCAATCTTGTCCAGTGACAACATGGTCAGTACAGAGAGAGGATAGAGAGAACAGTGTAATGAGGAAAGATGATCAGTGGTTAAGGTGATAACTTGGGACTCAGGAGACCTGGGTCTCCAAGTCCTAGTTCATTTCCCTGCTCCACTACAGCCTTCCTATTTTACCATAAGTAAACTTAATTCCTCTGCCTCAGTTCCAAAATGAGGATACTAGCACTTCGCTGTCTCACAGGCGTGTTGGGAAGATAAATACATTGAAGACTGTGAAGTGCTCTGATATTGCAGTAATGTGGGCCATATAATCTCTTTAAGAATCTAGAACATAGATTGTGTTCAGAGAATATTCTGACGTCAGAACAGCACTCTTGGCAGCCATGTAGCTGCAAAGACTCTTAAACCTGAAATGACCTGAAAAAGGAGGTGAAATAGAAAAAGAGGGAGCTGCTGTGGAAGCCTGACTCAGAACAAGAAGAGGGCAAAACTGATGACCTCAACCAGTTAAGCTCGCTCCACATTCTAATGATTAGCTTGAGAAAGTGACTCACTGTCCCTTTGGCACATGCTGCTGCCAAGAGTGATGAGGTGAATCATTTGGACCCAAATGTTGAATACTAGAATGAAGGTGATTTGGTTATTCTTTTGTAACTCCGCTGCTGCCTTACATTTATACCAGCATGAGGGGGTGAGTAAAACTATTTATTTTTCTCCCCAGTGGAAAAAATCCTTTGAAATCAAAATGGCCACTAGACAAGACATAGCAGCTGGATATTAATCTCCAGCTTCATCTGCATCATCTTGGTCAAAATCTTCAAGTTTGAACGGATGTTGAAGATGTGACGATGAGCCCCAGTGTTCAGGTAATCTTTTGGTTTTTCATTAATTTATATAATGATGTCTGTCATGTTAGTTTTATTTGTTTGCTCTATATGGCTGGTTGTACATTGTTAGGGCTTGATTTTCTGTCACTCTTTTGATATGATGCTGCTGTGAGTAACTCTGCTATTGTTTCCTTTTGGTTTGGTGCCCTAAACTATTATTTTTAAGAGTTCTGGCGGTATGTTATGAAGTTGCTTGGATGCAGCAGGCAGTGTATATTCTAGGTACAGTAAGTAGGATGCTGTTTGCCATTTGATACTATGACTTTTGTGCAGTGGTATTTGAGCTGATCATGTTGTTTTAGTTTAGGCATTAATAAGGCATGCCAGCACCTCTTTCTGTTCTGTCAGCTGAGATGTTTAGCGTGTTGTTATTGCTATGTGTGCTGTGAGGATCCTTTTCCTCAAGGAGTGCTGGGGGGAGAGGAGGACTCCTGTAGACAATACACACTATTTGAATTTCCAGTAATGTGAGAGAGAGCATAGCTCAGCAGGTAGGGTACTGAATTCACACTCAGGAGATGTGGGGTCTATTCCTGGCTCTGTACTGCCCTGCTATGTGACGTGGGCAAGTCACATCACAGTGCCTCTCACACGGTGTCTGTCTTGTCTATTTAGACTATAAGCTCTCTGTGACGGGGATTGTCTCTTTCTGTGTATTTGTACAGAGCTTAATACAATGGAACCCAGTCTCCAATGAGATTTCTAGCCACTATTGTAATTCAAATAATAAATAAATGTAAATGTTGAGTTATTTAGTATTCATTTTTTGAAATAGTTATTGAGTTTCCACCTCCAGTTTATTTGCTCTCTCTCTTGTCCAATGAGTTATTGCGTTGCACTGTCTTGTGGTAAACTGGTAGGACTGTAATGATTCCTGCAGATGGGGATGGTGATGATTGCTGACATGTTCCAATATCCGTGGCAGGTTATCAATATTCACACTTTCTATTTAGAGTCCATTTGGTAGGATGCTGCAGATAAGCTAGCTAAAGATGGTTATTTGCTCCTCTGTCTGAAGCTAAAAGTTGATCTGTAAGATACAGTATATCCAAAATATAACCCCCGTAGTTACATTCATAATGGCTATAGAGGCCCTGAAAGATAGTTTAGGGGGACACCAATCCAATGTAATAGGTGGTCCTAGTTGAGCACCCTGCCCATGTTTGTCTGTTTATCTGCTTTTTGTCACAATCCAAGATTGTGAGCTCTCTGTGCAGAAGGGACTGTCTTTATTTTACTTATGTGTATAGCACACTGGGCTCTGACCCCTGATTGGGATCTATAAATAATCATAACTATAACCTAATATGTGTTCTGGGTTTTTTATCTCCTTCCTCTGAAGCATCAGGGATGGCCACATATGGAGACAGGACGCTGAAAGGGGTGGGCCAGGCTCTGAGACGACACCGAGCGTTCTCTTTCTCACTGTCTGCCTGGCTGGTTCTTGCTGACATGTTCAAGGTCTAAGAGTGTCACTGTATGTACAGTCGGGAAGGAATTTTGCCCCAGGTGAGAATGTCAGTAAAAATACGAGACTTTTCACCTTCCTCTGCGTGTGTGGGTCCGGGTCACTTGTGAGGATCATCAGGGGGATATTTCACTTTAATCATTTCCCTGCCTTTGCAGGGACCTTGGATACTGATACACCTCAGTCCCTCCTATTCTTTGCCTGTAGCACACAGCAGTTTAGTCTCCTGGAGACCGCAGTACTTTGGTCTAATTTCAGTTGTTGAGTTTAGGGTGCGTGTTTGTGCTCTGGGTGGTATTGGTGGCCTATGACATACAGCAGGTCAGAAGGGCAGTCCCTTCTGGCTGCAAACTCTGACTCTATGTGAGCAATACTGGTCTATCCATTACTGGCTCAAGGGATGTAATGATCAAATGGAGAAAAATTAGGAATCCAAGAATAGCGCAGTGTTAGTCATCCACAAACTATGGAAGGGTTGTTTCTGCCACAGTTGTATGAGTTAATTAAAAAATTACAGGATCATTAAAATGTAGAACTGGAAAGGACCTGGAAAAGTCATCAAGTCCAGCTTCCTGTGCTGAGTCAGGGCCATGTAAACCTAGACTGTCCCTGGCCGGTGTTTGTCCAACCTGTTCTTAAAAACCACCAGTGATCCGGATTCCACAGCCTTCCTTGGAAGCCTATTCCAGAGTTTAACTACCCTTATAGTTAGAAAGTTTTCCCTAATATCTAATCTAAATCTCCTTTGCTGCAGATTAAGCCAGTTATCTCTTGTTCTACTTTCAGTGGACATGGAGAACAATCAATCTCCATCCCCTTTATAACAGCCCTTAACATATTTGAAGTCTGTAATCAGGTCCCCCTTCAATCTTTTTTTCTCAAGACTAAACATGCCCAGTTTTTTTAATCTTTCCTCAAAGGTCATGTTTTCTAGAACTTTTATCATGTGTGTTGCTCTCCTCTGGGCTTGCTCCAATTTCTCCACATCTTTCCTAAAGTTTGGTGGCCAGAATTGGACACAGTACTCCATTTGAGGCTTATCAAATGGTGAGTGGAGTGGGGCAATTACTTTCTATGTCTTACATACGACAATTTTGATAATACAGCCCAGAATGATATTAGCCGGTCTCTCAATTGCATCATAGTGTTGACTCATATTCAGTGTGTGATCCACTATAATCTCTGGATCCTTTTCAGCAGTACTACTGTGACGGGTTGGATCACAGAAACCCCCTGGAAGTTGCCACCTGATGTGCCAAGACTACTTCTGCCACTGCTTTCCTGCTTAGGACTCCAGCACCCTGCCTGGTTTGAGCAGACCAGCTAGCCTGCTGCAAACGCAGACCCAGGTCTGAACCATGTCCCCTAACAGCTGTAGGCTTCACTGAAAGCAGCTTACAGAAGTGTTCCTGTCCTTGACACTCAGATGCCCAACTCCCAATGGGGTCCAAACCCCAAATAAATCCATTTTATCCTGTATAAAGCTTATAAACTCATAAATTGTTCGCCCTCTATAACACTGACAGAAAGATATGCACAGCTGTTTGCCCCCCCCCTCAGGTATTAATACATACTCTGGGTTAATTAATAAGTAAAAAGTGATTTTATTAAATACAGAAAGTAGGATTTAAGTGGTTCCAAGTAGTGACAGACAGAACAAAGTGAATTACCAAGCAAAATAAAATAAAACATGCAAGTCTAAGTCTAGTACAGTAATAAAAACTGAATACAGATAAAATCTCACCCTTAGAGATGTTTCAATAAATTTCTTATACAGACCAGACACCTTTCCAGTCTAGGCACAATCCTTTCCCCTGGTACAGCCCTTGTTCCAGCTCAGGTGGTAGCTAGGGGATTTCTCATGATGGCTGCCTCCCTTTGTTCTGTTCCATCCACTTATATATCTTTTGCATAAGGCAGGAATCCTTTGTCCCTCTCGGGGTTCCCACCCCCCCCTTCTCAATGGAAAAGCACCAGGTTAAAGATAGATTCCAGTTTAGGTGACATTATTACATGTCCCGGTAAGACTTCATTACCAACTTGCCAGTACACACATATACAGGAAGACTTACAAGTGAAACAGAGCCATCTACAGACAATTGTCCTGGTTAATGGGAGCCCATCAAGATTCCAAGCCACCATTAATGGCCTACACTTTGCATAACTACAGTAGGTCTCAGAGTTATATTTTATATTTCTAGTTTCAAATACAAGCGTGATACATTTATACAAATAGGATGACTACACTCAGTAGATTATAAGCTTTGTAATGATACCTTACAAGAGACCTTTTTCATGAAGCATATTTTAGTTATATTATATTCACACTCATTAACATACTTTCATAAAATCATACAGAGTGCAATGTCACAGCTACCACCTAGCCAGTTATTCCCCACGGGGTACTTCCTAAGTGTAATACTTTGCACTTGTCTTAATTGAATGTCATTTTGTTGATTTCAGACCAATTCTCCTATTTGTCAAGATCATTTTGAATTCTAATCCTGTCCTCCAAAGTGCTTGCTATAGTAATTTCATCCAGATTACCTTTCCCGAGTTTGCCTGAGATTGACATGTGGAACTGTTTCAAAAGCTTTACTAAAATCAAGATACATCACATCTACTGCTTTCCCCCCATCCACTAGGCCAGTAATCCTTTCAAATAAAAAAAAATAGGTTGGTTTGACATGATTTCTTCTTGACAAGTCCATGCTGGCTATTCCTCATAACTCTGTTATCCTCTAGGTGCTTACGGATTGATCAATAATTTGTGCCAGTATCTTTGCAGGTATCAAAGTTAGGCTGGCTGGTCTATAATTTCCTGGATTCTCTTTGTTCTCCTTTTTAAAGATAGTTACTATGTTTGCTCTTCTCCAGTCCTCTGAGACTTAACCATCCTCCAGGAGTTCTCAAAGATAATGGATAATGGTACCAAGATGGCCGGTAAAAATCTGGTCGGCAGCCCAGCGAGGGCCTGGGGCTAAGGCAGGCTCCATGCCTGTCTTAGTTCCGTGTGGCTCCCAGAAGCAGCCACCAGGTCCTTGCAGCCCCATGGCACATGGGCAGTCAAGGAGGCTGCGCGTGCTGCCCCTGCCCCGAGGGATGGCTCTGCAGCTCCCATTGGCCAGGAACTGCGACCGATGGGAGCTGTTGGGGTGGCACCTGCATGTCGCCCATGCACCTAGGGGCTGCACTGCAGGGACCTGGCAGCCAGTTCCAATAAGTGCCACTGGGACCCTGCAACCCGAACCCTCTCCCGCACCCCCACCTCCTGCCCCAGCCTGGAGTCCTCACCTGCACCCAAACTCCCTCCCAGAGCCTGCACTCTCCCAACCCCCTGTCCCAGCCCTGAGCCCCCTCCTGCACTCCAAGCCCCTCAACTCCTGCCCCACCCCAAGTGCCCATGCTCCCAGCCAGAGCCCTAAACCCCTCTCATCCTTGGCCCTGCCCCAGAGCCCACACCCCCAGCTGGAGCCTGCACCTTCTCCCACACTCCAAACCCCTCGGCCCCAGCCTGGAGCCCCCTCCTGTACCCCAAACCCTTCATCCCTAGCACCCCCAACTGGAGCCCTCACCCCCCTCCTGCACCCCAACCCCCAGCCCGGGTGAAAGTGAATGAGGGTGGGGGAGAGCAAGGAGTGGAGGGAGGGGGGATGGAGCGAGCGGGGGTTGGGCAGCAGGGAAGGGGCTGGGGTATTCGGTTTTGTGCAAATAGAAAGTTGGCAACCCTAATTGATCCAGTACTTCTGCATGCCTTTATGTAAAGGATGAGTTCTGTGTGTATTTGTAATGTACTTTAACCATCACCATCCTGATTTTTTTCAAAGCCAGTGAGGCCCGTATTCCGTGCCATCTTAATCAATTGAGCCTGAAGAGCTTCCCCCACCAGTAGCAGTGTATGCGGGTCCAAACAGAGCCCTGGCTGACTGACTACCAACAAACTGTGCCTCAAAAGGGGAGAGAGAAAAAAGAAAAACTGACAAGGGAAGCATCAAGGACACTGCAATCTGAGCTTGATGCAGCGTCAGCAGCTAGAAAGGAACAGAGCAGAGAGGATTGGTTGGGGCCACTCTGCCTTTTAGATCCTCAGAACCCTCCAGGATGTGGGGGCGGGAGGGACAAGAGGGCCCAGTGGACACTGCTTTCTAGAAGGTTCCAGAAGCTCATGGCATAGACGCCTTGATCCCACAATGTGAATATGCTGAGATGAAATACTCCAGTTCCAAATAAGTAATAATGGATAATGTTCTCAATAACATATGCAGAATACAGTCCATAATGACATGGTGCCTGCCCACTTGGATGAACTGTCGGTCTACTGTATAACTTCTATAAGAAAAGAGAAGTTGAGGAATGAGGAGAGCCAGATGCTGAACAGAGCAAAAGTATGAGATACGTATTTTATTTATATAGTGTGTTACAGGTATCCTATTGTGAATAGGACTAATTGCCAGTGACTTATTTAAATTACAGGGAAGTGAAAAAGAATATCCCCTGTATAGTTAAGCAATAACACACGGCAAATGTGTTTGAAAAGGGGTCAGTATGATCAGGGCCACCCTGTTACATCTCTTTAACCTCTGACAGTCTACTAGAGGCAAAAGTAAATGTGGGGAATCATTCCGTACAAACTGGCCTTCTTCCCAGATTTCCCTCTTCCAGCTTTCCTGTTTTTAAATAATGTTAATTGCATTTGATTTTTCAAAAAGAGAGGCTACTATATACATCATTCACGCACTGACCAACAAAGAGCAGTGTTCTTCCTCTTTTTATACCAGTGTAGTGCTGAAGGACTGCTCTTTCAGTGAATGGCCAGGCACCCTGTTGGCAAGTAGAGAGAATGTTAAAAGCTCTTTGGATATAAAAGAATTACCCTGACCTTCTGATTTCCCAAATTTGGAGATGACTGATTTATTCAGCTTTTGCTTTAATTAGGTGTTAGGGTGGGAAAGTTATAAGAAGCTGATTTCCATTGTAGTTCTGCCAGTGCTTCCTGATGGAAAAAGACACCACCCTGATGTTAAGAGCATTTGTGTAAACAAAGCACTTTGGGAGGCATAATGAAGCCAGGTTATAAGGGTAAATCTAATGGAGTTTAATTTGGTTGGGAGATGAGATGCAATAGTCTTATTAAAAGCAGACAACCTTCCTATGTGAGAGAGGTTACTCCACATTAGGAAACACTTTTAATCTTTTGATGTACATGGTAAAGGAGAGAGAGTCAGTCCCAAGAAAAACACATCATCAGATTTGTCAGATGTTGAAGTATTTCTAGTTTTCTTTGAGGACAGTGTCTCACTACTTTCTTAAACATGTATTATTTTCTGTTTTGTCTGTTTTATCATTAGAAGCAAACTGCCAAGGAGGTCCGCTCTTCTACGCTTATGGAATCTTTTCCCTGTAGGATTAAACTTCCTTATTAAATGTATTCAGAAGAAGTCTTAATTACTGCAAGACAAAAAGTATTGAAGCTCTTTTATAACTGAGAGATAACTGTTAGAGAGCTTATTCCTTCACTCTCCCACTTCCCTGGTCCTTCTCGCATGAACAGAGAGCAACAATACCCGAAGTCCGAAGGTGCAAACAATTCAATGTTTATTGGGGTGAACTTCCAGCAAGCTTAAATACAAGTTCCTTTTTCCTTATTTTCGAATCCCAACTTACTTCCTGTTTGCCCTTAATTTATATAGTAATATTCTTAGCTATACCTTAACCAATCATTCTACTGAAATTTAACTAACCAATCCTAACATATTGTAACATGATTAGCTAACCAATTATATCCCACCATCTTAATTAGATTACACCCAGCAAAATTAATTATACAGCAGACAGAAACAATCACAGAACCAGACAGAGATTATACAGACAAACAATAGCAAAGTGGGAACTATAATGACAAAACAATACAGAAGTGAGGATTTCACATCCCAGCTATTGATAAGTGAGTTCTTGCCAGACAGGATGCTATCAAACTAAGTTTCCTTTTACATTTTCTAGGCACTTCCCTTTCTCTGGAGGTGATAGGAATACAATCCTGTCCTGATAGTGCCTGACAGCCCAATAGCACCTTATTTCAATGTGACTAGTTTGGAATGTGAGGATGTGACTGTTCGCTTCCTAGCTTATGGCTGCTTCTGTTGCTTAGCCAAAGGCCTTAGCCTAAGAACAGGGCCTCAGACTGTCACAGTAAGAGAAGGACCTTACACTGGCAGACAGTGATTTTGATTCTTTCTTTTATACCTCTAACTAGCCAAGTGATAAGAATACACCTAAATTCTTAAAGTACAGGCCTTTACAGACAGGCCTGAATATCTATATCCTAACAATAATGTAGACACCTAACTGAGGAGCTCTCTGAACATTGGCTAAATATATTATTTGCTTTCCAGAAAACCTCATAATTATTAGATTGGTGACTTCTGTGACCTCTTTAACCATCTCTGTGATGTAAGAGTTGCAACATGATGCCCTTGCAGTGCATAGCATTTTGTATTTGTCTTCCAGAGGTGGTATTTAGCGGTTAGAGTAGAGAAATGGAACCAAGACCCACTGGTTCAGCACTGACATTGACTTGCTGTGTGATCGGGAAGTGGAATCTAGTAGAACACTGCATGCTTCATAAATTTAGGAGGTGTAATGAGACAGTCAAAAAATAAATTTTCTTGGAAAATGTTCTAAAAAGCATATTATATATCAGCATTTTTGATAGGGTGACTAATATTTGTCCTTTGGACAAGTTATTCCATAATTGTCCAGTGTAGGGTTTCTTGGTATGGTCCACTGTTGGAGACAGGATATTGAATTAGTTGAACTAACTGGTCTGATCCACCACAGTAATTCCTAAGCAAGACTTCAATAAGACACTATGGGCCAGATCCCCAGCTGGTGTAAATCAGTATATCTCTGTTTAAGTCAGTAGAGATGTAAATTTATATCAGCTGAGGATCTAGTCCAATGTGCATAAAATCCACGTAATCCATTCATGTTTTTCTTGCATATATGAAATTTCTGCTTTCTGTTAAGGAGATTATTTTGCCTGTATGACTTGGCTCACTTTGGAATTGTGAACCCTTAGGTGAGTAATAGAGACATCTTGAGGAATGTGTAGATTATTGAATTATAATAAAAATAAACAGGATTCCACAGGTCAGATTGCACTCTTGCCAAGTAAATCATGTGACATTCATGTTTCAATAAGATATTCAGCTTGTTTTCTGTATATCAGATCCAAATTCATTCTAAAAACTGTAAAAGCCCTAAAAATATCAGTTTGGAGAAAGGATTAGATATTCAAAATGGCTCAGAGTGGTACTGTCTTAAGTGCCCAATAAATCAGTTTTATACAAAATTCTTGTAATTCTCTGGGGAGGAGGGAGAATATTATGGAAATGAATAGTTTCCTCTCTCTCTAGCTCCTGGAACTTTAGCAGTTAATGAGATCCCTTTCAGAGGAGCTTAGTATGAGAGTATTTGTTCAACTGACGCTGTGATTCTCCAGAGCCAGTTTAAGAACACTGTGGTCCTGTCCCACACAGCAGCATCTGCAAAGGGCAGCTTCCCCCTCAGACAAATTTAGCACAATATCTGCTGCTGTTACCAGAGGGTTGCCTGACATTGTAGAGCTGTGTGCCTGCCAACTGCAAGAACTCTAGTTCAGGTCCTGACCGTGGTGATGCGCAACGCGGACTCCAGTCACCACACAGTGGGACTCTGCTAACTGAATTAAGCCTGCTCCAGTACCGTGTCTTTTTGTCTACTACAAAATGGCAGTCAACCCATCATATCCCAAAGGTGGGTTTCCAAAATATAGGCAGTTGTTGACTCAGCTCCTTCCTGTTCCATACCTTTGCACTTGCCTGATTTTGGACCAGCTGTTCACTGGTCCAGACCCCAACATAAACTAGAGCACCAATACTGGGAATGACAGTGGCAGAAACCTAATGTTCCTTGGTGAGTTGTAGGAGGCGGAGTTATTGGTGGCCACAAAATCATGCAGGGAAGACTTTTAACCTAGTACTACTATTACATTTAAAAAAAATCATAGTCTGATATCCTGCTTTTATTCTCCAGTGACAACCTTAGCAACTCACTCGCATCTGTGATTATAATGGTATCTAGAATTCCGCATTCAGTTTCTGGACACCTCAAAACCAGGAAGTTGTCACTAAATTGAAGGGAATTACCAAGAGAAGCAATAAAAACGGTCAAGGGACAGAAGGGATTAATTAACAAGGAAAGATTAAAAGAATTAAATGCTCCTGGATGGCCCAGTGATGATTAAGGTTTGATATGAACCATATAAAGGTATCTTGGATGGTTTCAAGGGAAGGAGTAATTTGAAGTTAACCAAAACAAAAATTTTGACTTTATGTCAGCAAAAACTTCCTAAAGAGAGATCTGTTAGAGTGTGTGTGTTTACATTTAGTAGTGCCAGAAGCCCAGTTAGGAGCAGAGCCCTGAAGTGTCTGTGAAGGGAGGTGGTGGAAGCTCCATTGTCTGGAGCTTCTTAAAGTGTATTAGAGAAAGCAGCATAGAATTTATTGTTTGGCACAGACTCACTGAAAGAGGAATCGACAAGATAATCTAGTAGGTTTTTACAGTCTCTATTTTCTATGATTCTGGGTTAGAACTGAGCAAAACATTTATGGACATTCATGTTAAATTTGTTTATGGTTCACTTCACATGCTTTCAAACATCCAGAAATTTGAGGAGACTGAATGCTTTTTTTTTATAGTGAACTCTGAGAAAACTTGGCAAGCTGCTGAGAATTTGCACATGTGAAATTTGAAAACCATGCTGCTGGAGAAAGTGGTATTCCTACTCCCTGCACATACACCTAAACAAATTCCCCAAAATATATGAGCTAAAGGGAGACCACAGAGCTGGGACTCTGGAGGTCCTGCATTCCGTTTCCCGTCACTGCTGACTGGCCTTAATAATATTGTGCACATATGCAGCACTTCACAAAGATTATTTAGTTACATATTTAGCTAAATTTATAAATAAGTAAATTGACTTAGTTACTGCTCCCCTGTATGACTGCATCATTTTGTAGACGGAGGTGTGATATTGGAAGTGGGCTTCCTACGTAGATCTGTGCAATTTGTACTCTGCTGAGTTTCAGCACAGTCACAGCTCAGCTAAGTCAGTTAATAAAAGCCCAGTTAATGTTGTTGGCCTACGGTCCACAATTTTTCCTGCAGTCAGAGTTCAAGCAGAGGGGCCAGAAAGAGAAATAAAGGTAAAGTAGATCACCAAAATTGCCACAGGAGCAGAAATTAAAGAAAAAAATCTGTATCTTAATCTTCTGGGATTTCCTTAAGATCAAGATGCTTCGTTCAATTTGGTCCTCACTCCTGGCCTTGAAAAATCAATCACATATGTTGCTGATAACATTCTTTGTCACTCAGTTCTTTATAAAACTGTATTTCAGAAGGTTCTGCAGGCATTCACTGATTTTCTTCTGAAATCTGGTTTGGAGGTAAACTTGGTTAATTTGTAATTAGAGGCCAAAAGACCCAAATGCCACCAATGAATAAATCTGGAACATAAAAGTTTCTGAGACAAATCCTCACCTGGTGTAAATTGGCATAGCTACATTGAAGTCAGTGGAGCTAAAATGATTTACATCAGCTGAGAATCTGGCCAGTTGTTTTTTATTTTATTTAAAGAGACAAGGTGGGTGAAGTAGTTTCTTTTATGGGACCAACTTCTGTTGGTGAGAAAGACAAGCTTTTGAGCTGCATACAGCTCTTCTTCAGGTCTGGGCCTGTGTGATTTTTTTCCTTAATGTAGTTATGCTACTGGACTTGATCATACGCCTATTGGTAAAGTTCCGACACCTGGTGGCTAGATGCTGGAAGCAGACTTGGCCATGGAGTGCAGCCTTCTGCCCAGTGGTTTGATTTGAACATTTGCTATTGTACTCAAAATTTAAACAGGGACTTTCTGAAGTGGGATTGAAGATATACTGGTTTGCTAAAGCAAAGAGCGAAGCTGTGCATACTGTCTGTGGTGCTGAAGGCAGTAGAAGATGACAGCGAGAATAGTTAAAAAATACAACAGACTTCTGTACTGTCCCAGGTTACAGAGAGCCTCTGGTACTAGTAGCTTAATTCTCTATACAAAAGTAGCTATCAGCTCCAAGTGCATTTGCAGGAGCAGAATGGCTAGCTAGAACCCAGATGTATGAAGCACTGCTACGGAGCACCTGAGAGTTTGTACAACTAGTCAGTTTCACTCTGTTGCTAGCTGTACAGAATGGAATGGCAGGTAAAGCTGGGTGAAATTTTTTGGACAAAACTCTATTACTGAAAAACGCTTATTCCAGTCGACCGAAACATTTAACATGTTGCTATCAAATTCACCTAATTGTTTCGATAGTAAAAAAAAATATTCCAAATAAGTCTAAACATTTCAATTTGACATTTTCTAAATTCAATATTTTCATTATTTTTATTTGAAAGTACTTTTCACTTTGAATTTTATTTCTGTTTTTAACTAATAATAATAAACCCCTCAAATGAAAAAAAATGTTTTGGGTTGAAAGAAATAAATAGTTTGACCCCAAATGAAATTTTCAACTTTTTAATTTCACTGAAAAAGATGAAATATTTTCATTTTAGTTGACCTGAAACAATTTGTTATTGTTTTGGTTTAATCACCACACTGAAAAATCAGTTATTTGCATAGTTCTAATTGCAGAGGATTATAACATGGAATTAAGCTGAGAGTGGATGTAGACAATTGTCTAATTGCTTGGGCCAGGAAACTGAGAGAGGCACCTTCTCCCACCCCCACCCAATGCCTCATTGGCATGACAGCCCTGTCCCATTCCCAGCTATGTTTTTTCCTTTAAAGAAAAGAAGGGTAAACTGAACAGGAGAAGTGAGCAAAGATGTTGAGTGATTGGACCTGAGAATGTTGATCGAAGGCTATAATAGTTAGAAATAATTGCTCTGATGTGCTGTACCCAAATGTACAGCCTGAGCCAATAGAATTAAACTGACTACAAATAAAAGATAGGCAGGGTCCAGTCCTGCTCCCATCGAATTTTAATGAGCATTTGGCCAGTGAAATCAATGGAGGTGGGTTTTTGCACTAATTCTTGAGATATGCTTAATCTGATGGTCATTAGGCAATTTACATAAAGATTGTTACACCTTCTAAATAAGAGCCTAAGTGTAGAGAGAGAAGAAAAAATGTGAAAAATATATGGAAATATCTCGAATCAGTTAAAAAAAGGAGTACTTGTGGCACCTTGGAGACTAACAAATTTATTTGAGCATAAGCTTTCGTGAGCTACAGCTCACTTCATCGGATGCATTTTCCACTGAATACATCCAATGAAGTGAGCTGTAGCTCACAAAAGCTTATGCTCAAATAAATTTGTTGGTGTCTAAGGTGCCACAAGTACTCCTTTTCTTTTTGCGGATACAGACTAACACGGCTGCTACTCTGAAATCAGTTAAGCAATAACTTGCAAAGATTTACTTAGTATTTTGTCAGCGCAGGCTCTCATGCAATGGCATCTCAGTCAAGATCCTAATCATTCCATCTTTTCTGAATAAATTAGAGCAGATTATTTAAATTGCATGTATTAAAATAATTTCAGTTAATCATGGCCCATAAATGTCCAGACTAATTGAATCCATTTATTTTTATTTTGAAATACTAAACCCCTCACACACAATTCACAACAGAGGACACGCCAGTATTATAGGAGTCATTTCATTCCAAAAGAGATGTCACCTTCTTCTATATTTATATTCTTTATATTCTTCTTCTTTGTATTCAAGGCATAGGGAGAAACAGACTATATCTGGGATATTCCCTACAGCTCTTCCTGTAATTGCTTGGGGAAAATTAAATTTAGCATTTTTCTGAAAAGAAAAATACCCAAAAATATGAAAACATAGTTGTGGCTGAACTGTGTTAAAATATGTTCAGGAAGATGAGATGGTATTATGGCTAATGTGCTGGACTGGAACTGAGGTGGTCTGCATTCTGTTCCTAGCTCTGCCAAAGACTTCCTGTATGACCTTGGGCAAGTTACTTAATCTTCTTGTGCCTCAGTTTCCTATCTGTAAAATCGGAATAATACTTGTTTTCTTCCACTCTTTGTAGCTGTCTTGACTATTTAGACTGCAAGCTCTATGAGGCAGGGACTGTCTCTTACTATATATATGAACACCCCCTAGCACAGTGTGGTTTTGAGCTCAGTCGGTGCTTCTAGATGGTACAGCAATACAAATATTTTGTTTTGCCTGTGAGGACAGAAGAATACCAGTTATCCTCATATAGGGATCTGTATTTTAACACTGCTAAAACATAAGTTTCCTAACGTACATGGACTTAATTTTTTTAATTAAAACCCACCAGCACAGTCACAAAATCTACTCACATGTCCTTTACTATGTTGAGGGATGATCATTTTTGGAATTACTTATATTTCACCCACCCTGGAAACTTTAAAAGGCTGTTGTAACAAGTTTTTATGCTGTCCTCACAGGCAAGAAGAGACATTGTTTTAACATAATTGGGCCATAACCATATTTCATCAGCCATGTGTAAACATGGATTTTATTTTTATTTTTTTTAGTACACAAAGGGTCCAAGATGCAACAGACAATATCCAAACGGTGCCGTCAGGTGAGACTTGTTCCTGTACACCGTGTATCTCTTCGTACACAGTTGATTGTTTTTTGTGAAGAAGCAGAAAGATGGCCCTGATCCAGATCTCAGCTGCTGTTGCATGCTTCCCCCAGCCCTGCCCAGAGAAAACAAACACCATAGAAGAGCTGGTTTTTGACAGCTGGCTAATTTTCTTGGCTTTGGGCGTAGGCAGTGTAATAGCTAAGTGTGTTTGATAGACTGCCCTGCTCCTTCACTGCTATTAGGAAAATACTTTGCGAATTATTAAAAAAAAAAAACCAAAACACCAACAAACCCTTAGCATTCCATGCACGAAGGGTGTGACTGCTGAAGTAGGAAAAAATATCCTGACATCTCAGTTTCTTGTGTCAGATAATTCCTGTTTGCCTAACAGCTATCTCAGAGGTAAATTGGTCACTAGTGCCAAAAAAAACACTCATGGGATCCTGTGGGTCCTGAGGCAGGGAAACGTTGTTATTCTTAGGGCAGGGTCCTGAAAACACTACCGTGCACAGTGCTTATTATTGGAATGAGTCCAGGTGGGAGATTGGGCCCTTAACTTTAAAATATGCAGTTGAGGACAAAGAATTTAATTAGTCCCTCAGAGCAGTTTATCTCTAAGACTTCAAAAAGCTCAAAACAAACGGCATGTGCAAAGCTGTAAGGACCTGACCTGAAGGCAATAGCCTGCATACCAAGACCTGTTCTGAGTAGCATCCTGGCCCCCCCCCCCCACACTGCTCTAATAGCAAAAACAGCAGGACAACAGCTAGATCTCTCCACTTCCCCCTTCCCGGGTAAAGAATGACCTTGAGCTGCCCTCCCACACAGCCCTCATACAGGGGTGGGCCTAAGCGCCTGTATGAGTGAAAGCTTGTGTGTGGAATACTCCACACTGCAGCTATTCCAGGCTTTCAGGTGGTAACTTTGGGAGCATTGCAGCCAAATGCAAATTAGAGGCAAGGCTAGTTTATGCTAGCAGCCCTATAATTTAGAAGGTAGCATAAATCCCCCTTTTCCCCCCCTATGCTGCAATCAGTTGAGCTTGGTTGCATCTCAGAATCAGGACTCAAGTCAATAGGCGCTCAGGAAATATTAATAATAAGTGGTATTCTGTGCCAGTGAAATCAATAGAAAAACTTCAGTTGGCTTCATTGGGACCAGTCTCAAGTCACATATGAGCAAATCCAAGACAAGACTTTATATAGACACGTTATATATAATAATTGTCATCTGCTGTAGAACATGGCATTTTGAAATATTCTATGGTGTTAGGAAATTTTGTATTAACATCAGCAACTGCTCACTGTACATTAAAAGGACATAACACCTGTTCTCTAATTCCCTGCTAACTTCTGTGATTTTCCTATTTAAAAAAAACAAAAATACCCCTCTCCCCTGTTGCTATGTGAAAGACTCACACAAACAGGGGAAAGTGACATATGGGGGGAGAAAAAACATTGCAATCAATACACGAAGTAAACTGGAAAAAAAATAAAAAATATATTCCCACTTCTAATCTCTTTCAGATAAAGTAATCTTCAGTGTAACTTGTAATAACTGGAGGTAACACAGTTTCACACAGAGGCATGGTTTTAACGTTCATGGTGTCCCTTAAACCACTTTATAAGAATTATTATTTATATTACTGTAGTGCTTAGGAGCCCCGGTCATGATCCAGGATCCCCCTGTGCTAGGTGCTGTACAAACACAGAACAAAAACAGGGTTCCTGCCCCCAAAGAGTTCACAATCGAACTGTACAACAAGCAACAGCAGATGGATACAGACAGATGGAGTGCAAGGAAACAATCCAACGATATTGGTCAGCATATTAGGCAGTGTTATCCGCACCGAGGCACCCAAACCATTGTCAAGCTTTTTGTGGGCATCACACCAAGGTGAGTTTAAGGAGGGATTTGAAGAAGGATAGTGAGGTGGCTTTGCAGATGTTTATGGGGAGTTCCTCCCAAGTGTGAGGGGCAGCATTAGAGAATACTTGGAAGTATTTGTTTGAAAATTTAACAAGTGGCCAATGGAGGCTGGTATCATTTGTGGGGAGTAGACAGTTCAGTTGAATGAGAGATGATACGTAGGGTTCTGTAAAGGGCCTTGAAAGTGAAGACAAGCTGCTTCGTTTATGTGACAGAAAATGGGGAGCCGTGGAGGATGCAAGGAGAGGGATGATATGGCCATAATCGTGGGCTGGTAGAATGATCTTTGCAGCAGCATTCTGAAGGGATCTGAGCAGGGCAAGACTGCATTTGTCAAGACCAGAGAGAAAAATGATGATGCTATCAGGATGTGAGATGATGAGAGCCAGGACAAGAGTTTTAGCCGTATGGATGGATCGAAAAGGCCGTAACTCTAGAGATGGGATGCAGAAAGAATCTGCAGACATAGCCTGGATGTGAGGATTTACGGAAAGGTCTGTGTCGAAGATGATGCCCAGGTTATGAGCTAGAGTGACAGGCAGGATAATGGGGGTGTCCACAGCGATCAAGAAGGGAGGTAATGGAGAGGGTTTGGGAGCAAGTTTGAGCTCTGTTTTAGCCATGTTGAGGAGATCTCAGAAAGACACACAGAGATTTTAATTTGGACAGAAGGAGACAGATCTGCAGAAGAGAGGTTCATCTGTGAATCATCCTCACGGAGATAGTAGTTGAATTTTGTGTTTTGTGGATGAGAATACGCAGAGTAAGATATAGAGGGAGAAGAGAAGGGGACCAAAAAGAGAGCCCTGAGAAAACTCCACAAAGGAGTGGGATGAGGAAAATCTTCTGAAGGACACTCTGCAGGAGCGGTTAGGAAGGTACAAAGAGAACCAGAGAGGACAGAGTCACAAAAGCCAAGGGGAGGACATAATTTCAAGAAGAGCATGGTCAACGGTGTTGAAAGTTGCAGGTAGGTCAAGGAGGATGAGAAATGGGGTAGTGGTTCTGAGATTTGGCTAGGAAGAGGTTATTCAAGCCTTTGGGGACAGTAGTTTCCATGCAGTGCAAGGGATGGAAGCTGGATTGGAGAGGTCTAGGGAATGGATACAATTGGAGGAGAGGAATCATAGACAGTGTCTTCAATGAGCTTAGAAATGTAAGGGAGAAGGAGCAGTAGCTGGAAAGGTAAGAGGGATCAGAAGCAGGTTTCTAAGGTGGGGGAGACTTAAGTATGCCTATATTATGGGAGGAAAGAGTCAGAGGAGAGTGAAATTAAGAAGAAAAGTAAGGGATGGGATAGGGTGGGCACGAGATAAATTAGGTGATGGGATGAGATCACTGGGGCAAGTGGAGCAGTAGGGGAAGGAGAGAAGACAGAACTCTGTATCTGTAACAGGGAGAAGGAAGCGAGAGTTGTGAGAGGGAAAAGGGGGAAGGCAGCCTTGAGGGGAAGGGGAAGGTCTTACTATGCTGTAGTGGCTATATCCAAGCCCAATATACACAGTTATCACAGCAAGATAATCTCGGACAGCCTTTTCCCAGAAAAGGAATTTCTGTGTATTAGCACCACATGAGGAGATGAGAGGCAGTGGAAATAATGTCCCACAACTTTGATTATTAAATAGATTAGAAATAAAAAATTTAAAACCCATAATTTTGCATATTAATTTTAAATTGATAAAAATTGAAAAACACGGGGCATGGGTTGCCTGCCAGGATCATGTTGGTAGATCTTGCTTAATCAATTCCCTGCCATTGCAGGGGCCTCAGGCCTTGGGACCCTTCTATTCTCTGCTTCTGACACACAATAGTTTAGTCGCATGAGAGTTGTAATACTTTGGTCCAGTTTCAGTCATTGGGGTTTATATGCTGTCTGGTGCTGGTGGTCTCTTATATACAGGAGGTCAGACTAGATGATCTGGTGGTCCCTTCTGGCCTTACACTCTATGGACGAGCTACTAATCTCTGTGGATTTCATTATGGCTAATATCTGTAATAAATGCCAAGAATGATGTCTTACAAATTCAGTCTGTGGAAATTTCCTTTAAAGATATGTCCCAGGTGAAACACATGACTTTTAGGCAAAACCTATTTTGATACCCCGGATCTCGGGGGGAATCGTAACTGCTGAAGTTGGGAGTCACAAGGCGAGGACTGAGATGCTGCATTGGAACAGGAGCACTGGAACCTGGGTCTCCCACTGCCTAAATAAGTGCTGAGTGATCGTCATAGTCCCTCTCTCTGGGCCAATGCTCAAACCACACCTATTGGACGGAGTGATAGGCAGGGGAATGTGTAGATTGTGAATCTCCCTGGGACTTAGGTGAAGAAGTGCTTAGTGTTGTCAGGATTTAGGCAAGACTTAGTTGTGCATATGCCAGTTGCTGAAATTTAGGCACCTTGGGGTACTTTAGAAGAGAAACATAGGGACATCTGGTGCCTGTAGAGTTAGGTAGCAGCTGAGCAGGGGTGTTGTGAATGCTGAGGCATCTAAATTGGCAGTTACGCACCCAAGTCCCCCTTGTGAGCTCCACTCTAAAGCTCTTATGGATCTAAAGAACAGGGAATGTATATTTGCTGAATGTTTCTGACAAGCAGCAAATAGTAAAAAGTGGAACTAGTAAATGCTGATATAGAAGAAAACTGTAAGGGGAAAAGGGAATCTGTGAATCCTCAACAGAATGTAACTTAGTATTTTCAGAGTTCAAAAAGACCCTTGTGACTGGTCCTGGCTTAGCTTAGCTTACCTATATTTTGAAGCCCTTTTTATATTGGACACAGATGCTAGTGCTTATGGATGGGGGGGCAGTGTTAACATAAGGACTATCTGAGAAGATATTGGGGAAAAGAAGCAATGAGAGCATGGTCTCATCATTAATTTCTCCTCATAACTGAAACAACCCACAGGGCTCTGAGCTTTGGCTAACCACTTGGGTCAAAAGGGGGAATACTTACAAAAATGGAAATTGTATGTCGTCCATTACAGATCACTTAAGTGACCATGGGACGGAAGGGTAAGATTATTAAGCAAATATAACTTTTCACTGGTGATATTTTCTTTGTTGGAATGGTTAGCATTGTGGACGTGGAGCTGCTATGTAATAATATTGATCTGCTGTAGTAATCTTATGATCACTATATGGGACCTAGTCAGTGAGGAGAAGTTATTATATATTGGGTAATGACCTTTCCCAAATCAATGCATTAATCTAGTTTAACAGGGAGCCGTTGGTAAAACAAGCAGGAAAGCAACACAATGGATCTAGATAGTGGGAGATCCCACCACTAAATCAGAGGGGAGTGCAGTGGGTTGTGAGTTTGCCACCAAGACCCTAGACGATTTTGGAGTGCCTATAGGAAGCTTGGACCTACCTACATCTCCATGTGGAAGATGGATTAAAACCTGGTAAGGTGAACATATAGTCTGTTTTTAAGACCTATTTTTGTGAAAGTCTTTTGTTCTAAATACTTTGCTTTAATACAAGGTGGGTGAGGTAATATATTAGACCAACTTGGTGAAAGAGACAAGCTTTTGAGCTACACAGAGCTCTTTGGTTACTGGATACACACAGTCTTTGCTCCCAGAGGGAAGAGAATTGCAAATAGTGAACACAAAATAGATTTACTGAGGTAATTACGGCTGCAATATATGGGGCTACAGCCTAGTCGGAAAATAGCATGATTCCATCCCAGGTGCTGACCTGAGGCCCGAGAGAGGGGTAGAGGTGCAGTTAGCCTGTAACTGTGATAGTAACAGTGCAACAGCATTATCTCCCCCAGACTCCATGAAAGATATATTCAGAGGACTACAACAGAATGAAGCAGTGTTACACACAGGGAGAGACAGTTCCTTAAGTAGGTACTTATGCACTTTGTAAAGCTGCACCTCCTTGCAGTAACAGCAGCTATTCTGGGGTATTATCTATACATGGTACGCCCAGAATTTATTCCAAACCTTGACCCAGACTAAATTGCATGATCCATAGCCATTTTACTTTGTCATGCAGACTTCTAACATGTTTGTTTCCTCTTGCAACTTTTCAGTCTACCCCTCTGCAAATTTAAACAAACCCCAACGTCAGTGGATTTTGACTGTTTATGGTCTGGAAAGACTGCAGTGAAAAGCCTTGTGTGCTTACAGTACACAGGTGTACAACAATGGGTAATAGAGAATGTGATTTAATGAGCAAGGGAGTTTTATAGTAACCTGGTGTCTGGTTTTCTTGCCTACAGAAATAATAAATGGAGTTAAGTCTGCTACATATGGTTTTGGTGAAAGCTAGGTGGTTCTCTGTTAACTAAAATTCCCCTCAGACATCTGAGAAACACAGAAGGAAGATTTGGAACAGTTTATGTTGTGTTTGAGTGCAGGGACATTAAGTGGTGAAATTAATCAATGGCAAACATTTCCAAAATGAAAGTCTGTTACATCCTAGTTAGTTTATAAGCTCCAAGGTCAACGTCATCAGTGTGATACCATTCAGCCTAAAATATTTTGTCTGATGCCCCATGTAAGTTATGTTTGACTTTATCCATGATTCATAACGAATGTTAAAAATTAATTGGTAAGAATTACAGCTGTCCTGATCTGTAGTGGCATTGAGTGGAAGTTACAGGTACTTACCAACTCTTTAAACAGAGTGAACTGCTTTTGAGTTGACACTGTCAGCTAGTGGCTTGATCCAAAGCCCATTGAAGCCAATGGGAGTCTTTTAATTGACTTCAGTGGAGTTTGGATGGAGCCAAGACCATTATCGTACAAAAGCATCATAGTTAGGAGGGAACAAGTGGCAGATAGCTACTGAAGGAGTTGATGTTTGTGCAATAAGATGCAAAGGTGGGTGGAGAAACTGTTGTCTTTTCTCCCTTTGAAAGAACATGGAGTCTGAGGTAGATTCTGCTGGTGAAAGCTGTCTTTGGTGTGTGGATTTTTATCTTGGAGCTAAATTGAGTCAATCAGCTGCCCAGCATCCCATGATTTGTAATCACAATCTTCAGTCCCTATCTGTCTAGACTGATCTCTTAAGGAACCTGACCATGAAAACCCACAGGAGGCTTGGCCACACTTCAAACAATCTGGATGGGATTTTTGAAGGCAATCAGTGTTGACTCACCCCCGCGCATATTAAAGCTTTACCAATAGCTAAAAACTGCACTAGGAATAGACTTAGACCAACTCCAAGTTTTTTGAAAATCCCACCTATTGGATTTTGAAGTGAGTGGAAATTAAAAACATAACCAGGTAGCTATCACTTCAGTTGTACTCACTTTAAGACCAAAAAAATGCAAATTGCCAATGTTAATCAGTGCCTGTAATTTACAAAGATACTTTTTATTTTCAGTCAGTTTGGGAGGAAAGTTAACATTTCTTCAAAAACTTAAATTATAAGACAGTTAAGATGATATACAGTACGTTTGATAACTGTTTCCATTAGAGGTTAGCGCAATATCTTCTCGTTGACACTTAGAGTGGATTTTTCAGGAGGATTTTCTTTAGAACTAGCTATGCAGTTATTGAACAATAAAGGAAATGGGTAGCTATAAATGATGTTTTAAGGCTATATTCAGATTTCATATACTCATCTGCACACCCGAAATTGTGCCTGAAATATATGGAAAATGGTGGTCTCTGCTAACATAGTGCAGCTTGTAGAGTCTGTTAGTTACATCCCCAATTAATGAACTCCATGTGGGCAGACCCCTCCATCCTTGCTAACTGCCATTCACTTTGGTGACATTCTGCATGGATTCAGGGGTGAACCTGCATAGAGCTCATTGCAAGATCAGGGACTTTGGCAGGAGGACTGAGAATCATGCAAAAAGATGACCCAACAGAGCAAGTTAAATGTCGTCTCCTCTACCAAAATGGAAGTGGACTGAACAAGCTCAGTAACCTTAAATACTTTTTTTAACCTTTTGCAGGGGGCTGGTGACAATTCAGTAGACTCCGTCAATCAAATCAGGCAGAGTAATCTTTAGAGGTGAGTGACGAACTCTTTGACTAGGGGTGGTTTGGAAGCTGAGTCATTATATGCTGTACACCAACAAAGTGAAAATGTAGCTGTTTATAGTATTAATCTTGCCTCTTGTTATATTGTTCATTTGTTTAACCCATTCGAGCATAGATAGTGGTATAATAATGTTGTATACTGCAATACTGATGAAAGGTCCATTCACTACTTATGAGACCAATGAAAATTCAGAGATCCACCTATTGGTACATGCCTGTACATTTGCATGTTGAAAGGGCAGAAGAAATGCACTGACCTGTGATATAGCATCTGCACTAACAAAACTTCCATATGCCCAGTCCTAATTGCAAAATGATTAAAACCTGGGTGGGTCTTTCTTCTGGGGATGAAATAGATCCCTATTCTAACCAATTTACCTGAACCTCGAAGGGCTGTAACATGTTTTAATCCTTTTAGGATGAGCTAACCCAAGGTATGTCCCAATAAGAGTTTGAAATTAGGACTTTAATGTCTTGCAATGTCATCCTTATGGACAGAGTGTGCAAGACCAGACACAGGTTTTTGTTGAAACCAGAAATAACTTTTATAAGATCATACATAATGATACATTGAGCTTACATTTAATTATTTTAAAAGGTCATAAGGCCTTTTGTCTTCTGGCTGTACCTTTTTGAAATATTAAGGGTTGTCTTCCTAGAACAACAATTAACTTTGCTTCTAACTTTCTTAAAGATAAGTTTGTCAAATTTAAAATTGATTTCGATGCTGATAATAAAGCTTTTTCATTTAAAAAAGGCTAGACAAGTGGAGAAATTCAACATTTCTCCACGGAGTTGTACATTTCTCACACCCAAAATGGATGACTAAAAGAAAAAGCCCAATATTCTGACAAATATTTATTCCACCTAGAACTAACATTTTAGCTCTGAACGTTGTGTTGTAGTTTTCTAAGCAGTCTGACAAGGACCTTGTACAGATGCAAGATTCAGTGGCCAGTTATATTTCAATGCATTAGAGCAATTGACTCACTTGTGCTGCTTAGATAGTAACAGTTACTATCAGCACGGACTGTGGCCCATCCTGTCAATAGCAAAACTGCCACTGACTTCAACAAACTCAATGCTGCAGATCGTAAAAGCACCTCCTCAGAGGTGCTCAGCATCCTACACTCCCAGAGAGATCAATGGGAGTTAATAGTAGGCAGCATCGTGCTCATCAGCTGGTGTAAACTAGCTTAGTACTATGACAACCCATTGAATTACACACCAGCTGAGGATCTGGCCCTTTGTTTTCAGTCATAACCTCATGAACAAAATCACACTAGTATTTAGGGCCAAAAGATAGAAAATGTCAGGACACTGCTGATTTATCAATGGTCAAAGAACACACGGAGCTCACATACTGTATTTTAGCTTGAAGGCACAGCTGCCATTTACCTTGCAGCTGAACTCTGTAAATATAAGAAACATAAATACATTAGTAACCACACACATTTACACAACATAGTACTAGCAATATTAAGGGATGCAGTGCCTACTCTACATAACAGCCTTTTGTTAATATAGATACAGCAGAGTAAATGCTATTTGATACGTAACACACCCTTCTTTAAAAGTTAATGGCAGTAAAATAGCCAAAGTTCAGGTCCAGGCCTCAGTTGACTTCAGATTATGAAGTCAAACAAATCGCACAGCATATCATTATCGTCAGTGTAATAGTAGCAGTATGGCAAAACACAGAACAGCAGTTAATATTACCACTGTGAGTTGGAGGTCTCTTCTGATGACATTTAGCCACATTTGGCTCTCCCGCCCATTTAATAGGAGCATCTTTCAGGCATGGTACAATATACCTTTATCACACACAAGTATGTGGACAAGGAATAATAGTAAAAACACCCAATATTGGCTTGAAGTTTGCATCCTTACAGACAATTTACATTATTTTAAGTGGAGTTTCACTGGGATTTGCACAAAGTGGGCTAACTAGGTGATCACGGTCCATATTTTCCACTTTGGCCCACAGTTTTCTTTTAACTTGATGGGAATAGGATTAAAGGGAAAGAGAAATTGTATATGTTCTTTGCCAGTCTAGGGGTGTTGCTAATGTTCTTCAGAGCAGCGGCCTTTCCTCACGCTCACATCATCTAATCCAATGTCCCCGGTTCTGCCTTTCCCTTTTTCACCTTTGAAAATAACCTGGGGAAGGAAATAAGACACAATCAGATGTAAACTTAAAACAACTTGACAAGAATGGCTACCTGTTCTGAAGGGTCCCAGCAAGAGCATGGTCAGTCCTAGCCTCAGGGAACTTAGAGACATATCCCTGGATGTTGGTATTTGTAATGGATAAAACACTTCCAGTGATCTATAGAAGTGTACTTTGCTGATGGAAGCAGTGTTCAGGGAGGAATCTCTGTCTCCAAAGATGGTGATCCTTCTCTTTACTGGAAGGAATGATTTAAATATATCTAATCCATTGCTTTAAAGATACCTCTAAAGAGCCATTTTATTTTTTGTAGTATTTTGAAAACATTTTCCCTTCCACCTCGCAAATTGATCAGTTTGAACACTGGATGTATTATAAGCTGGATCTAGAAATAGTATCCCCTGTATAACATGTTCCAAGCTTCTGCAAAAATGTGCTAATCTAAGGTTTCCTACAACGTGATGTAGCAAATGCTGCGTATCTGTGTTTTAAACAGATAACTAAAAATGCACCTAGTTTGAATGAGGGAGAGCTCAACAAATTTAAAGTAGGATGAAGAAGAGACTATAAGGTGAGAGAACCATGGCAGAATAATATGCTGTAGAATGTTCCCTAAAGCCAAACTGGTGCTAAACTGTATCTGAGCCTGTTTATTTTAATCCATCTACAATCACTAGTATCTATCACCTGCACGGCTGCACTCAAAGACTGAACTGTTTTAACATGAGCAAATGTTATTTTGTCCATGATCTGAAAATTAATCAAACATTCCAGCAAGATTCCCTCCTTAGATGGGAGAACCTGACACATGCATGCTCCTTTAAAAAAAAAACCCAGCAACAGGATATGTACACAGTGACCCTGTCAAAACTAGAATTTAGATAAATTCATGTAGGATTTTGCAATACTTTACTACAATCAGACTTTATTACTGATGTAGAAAAAGTCAATACAAAAGCATGATCTACTATCAATTCTGTAAAATAATTCTGGTGTTTACTACATTCCCTTTAGGCCTTTTGGATTAATGAGGGAAGTTCAAGCAAAAAGACAGTATGTATAGGCTTAAATTTTCAGAAATAGTTTTGGATACCCACTGGAGGCACCTTAAAAAGACCTTTTTTTTTTTCCCCAGAAAGCGTCGGAGAGCCCATAGGGCTGTGAAGATGGGCATCCAAAAACTAGGGTGCTGAAAATGATTACTCATATTTTAAAATATCAGCTATCTTGCAAATGCATCTTGTTGTTGGAGTTTTTGTGATAAAGGGTCTGTTTGCTGAGCTGTGATGTCGCCTTATTCTGAGAGCCTCTAGACTATTTTTAAAAGAATAAGGAGCAGGTGTTTATAAATCCATCTCTAGGTGCTGTCGTCCTTGTTCACAAGTTCTAGTGACCTCCTATATTTGTTTAGTTTTTAGTCAGGCAGAATATTTTATATTGGTAATTAGTATTTTTACATATGATGGAGGAAAAACATGTCCCTGGTGTGACTCCACTGTCAGGCATGAATTTGGCCCCTTTTATTTAGAAATAAAACATAGGCTGATACTAGACCTAGGAGATGCTAGCCCAATGCTTCAACCTCCTATACTGAAAACTGTATAGACAGCTATACTTACACTTTTGATGCCTGAGTCTTGCAAAGTTATTTGTGTTTGTCTCCAGCCGTGGCCACCATTTCTTCCCCAAACTGCTGGTCCATGAGCACCATTTTTTCTTAAAAACACTTGGAGTAGACCAGAGTGTAGTCCAGATACCTTATGCCTAAAGGACAGGCACAAGTCCCCTGAATGAGCTAACTGGCCAAGTGGCAAGACCAAACGTGCTACTTTTCCCTCTTTGCCTTTGGGTTCAGAGATAGTCACATACTGTCCACCTGCAAAAGAAAAGGCAGCTCTTTTTAAATGTTTCCAAGCGAGGTCAGTACCTTTCACGTACAAAGTCGCATGTATTTAATGTGCCATGAATCTTGCAAATTCCTGTCTCTTAGGGATTTCAAACTCCAGGACTTCTTAGAAATCACTGTTGCAAATGTGTTGCTGTGCTGCATTAGCTGTGGTAGAGGAGATTTAAATTTCCGTTACAAGTCATTGACTCTTTGACAACACTGCTGCACAGGAAACTTCACTCAGAAGCCTTAACGATAAACTAAGCCTCCTAAACATTATTCTAGATAGCAGTTATGAAATGACAAGTTTTAGGCATTCTCATTAATACATAAAAAGAAAAGGAGTAATTTTGGCACCTTAGAGACTAACACATTTATTTGAGCATAAGCTTTCGTGAGCTACAGCTCACTTCATCGGATGCATGCAGCTCACAAAAGCTTATGCTCAAATAAATGTGTTAATCTCTAGGGTGCCACAAGTCCTCCTTTTCTTTTTGCGGATACAGACTAACAGGGCTGCTACTCTGAAACCTGTCATTAATACATTTACACTATGGACAAACGGTAAAATTTTTGAAAAATCTCAAGTCCCATTTTCAGAGATGACTTAGGCATTGAGTAGCCTAAGTCTCATTGCACTCTCCAGTGAGTCTTCTGTTAGAATGATACTGTTCATGTGAATGTTGTGACGTTGCACCCCATAATGCTTTACAGAAATATGTTTGAGTGTAAATATGGCATAACTGGAATATGTTTTTTGCTAGATATGCCATGTAACACATCTTTGCAAAGTTTATGTTCTACTGAATGTATTCATCCTATTTGTATGCATGTATCATTTTTATAGCTGAAGTTATGAGCGTTGGCTCTGTGCTTGTATTTAAAGTGTTTGCTGTAGGAAGCACCTAAGGCAGCACTTGGTCAACATAGTGTGAAGGTGTTATTCAAGTAATTGGGAGTACTTAGCTAACAATGGACCTTGATAGACACCAATCCACATCTGAACTTTCCTGGGAACGTTCGGACTAATGTGGGCAATGGCGTCGGCCTGTAGAGATCCGAGTCGTGCATGGACATGTCATTTGCCCATGTGACTCCAAAATTCCATCTTGTAGCTGTGATTCTACACAGGGGGAGAGAGGGGTTTCCACTCACGAGAGTGAGACTATATAAGCCCCTGGAAACCCCTCCATTTTGTCTTCAGCTGGCTGAGAAGATAGCCTCTCCACCCCAAAGAGATGCCTGAAAGAAACTGGAACAAAGGACAGTAACTACAGGGGTGTGAGTGACTGCTGGACCCAGATGAGGAGGAAGTCTAGCCTGTAAAAGAAGCTTATTGGAACATCTCTGAGGGTGAGATTTACCTGCATTTAGTTTCCTACTATATTAGGCTTAGACTTGTGGGTTTTTGTTTTATTTTGCGTGGTAATTTACTTTGTTCTGTCTGTTATTACTTGGAACCACTTAAATCCTACTTTTTATATTTAATAAAATCACGTTTTGCTTATTAATTAACCCAGAGCAAGTAATTAATTTCTGGGGGAGCAAACAGCTGTGCATATATCTCTGTCAGTGTCATAAAGGGTGAACAATTTATGAGTTTACCCTGTATAAGCTTTATATAGAGTAAAATTGATTTATTTGGGGTTTGGATTCCATTGGGAACTGGGTATCTGGGTGTTGGAGACAGGAGCACTTCTTAAACTGTTTTCAGTTAAGCTTCAGCTTTTGGGGGATGTGGTTCAGACCTGGGTCTGTGTTTGTAGCAGGCTAGCGTGTCTGGCACAACCAGGCAGGGCACTGAAGTCCCAAGCTGCCAGGGAAAATGGGCTTAGAGGTAGTCTCCGCACATAAAATGGCAGTCCGAAGGTGGTTTCTGTGACCCAACCCGTCACAAACGTCATTCAAAAACCCATTAATATCCCCATTCCTTTAGTGAGAGATACCTGCACATAAATATAATGCAATAAATGAAAACTAGAGGACCTCATGGCAGGATATTTGTAAAAGCCAAAATCAAACATGTAATCTCAACAAAGTCTTCTAGTGCTCCTTTTTATGTAGACTGCTAAACTGTGATAAATGAGATTTTAGCTCTTCTAAAAATCCCATAACCATACCAAGAGGATTTTTTTAAAAAATTTGAACTGATTAAAGCTAGAGCAGGGTTTCAAGTTGGAATGGGACCCTGGGGAAGGGGGAGGGAACACAATTTTTTACAAATCTGAAATTACTGGAAAAAAATTACAAAACAATAATATCCAACTGAGAACTCCATGTTCTAACCATAAAACAAACAGCTTTGATATCACAGCAGAATGTCAAAATTCACTTTAAAGGTCTTAGCATTTTCAGGCTCTCAGACTTCAACAGCTCAGATTTCATGGAACATTTATGACTTAATTAATATTTTTTCCATATTGTAGAGAGATACAGAATTTACTTAATTATAATAGTTCAACCTTTTACTATGAAGTTTAGTCGCAGTTTTAGTCAAACTAGACTTGAATGTTTCTTGTTGAGTTTGATCATTAATGTTGCATAAATGTTTGTTCTAAGCAAAGCTATGATGATTTTCTTTAAAAATCATTTCTTTGCAAGAAAATAGGAATGTGATTTTAACAATGTGCCAAAACAAAGCAAACAATTGAATTACAAGAAAAAAAAGTCTATAATCTTCAGCAAAGCATTTAAGCATATGTTTAAAGTTAAGCATCTGCCTGAATTCCATTGACTTCTATGAGACAAATCACATGCTTAAATGCATTGCTGAATTGGCTACTCAGACAGGAACAGTCATGCAGTACAATCTACTTAAAAAAATGCTATGCTTGGTCTACATATAGTTTTTGGAACAGTACAATGAAATTGGTAGAAAAATGTCTGTTAGTTCAGTATGACTGTCTAACATGGACACAGTTATACCAGGATAAAGGTGCTTGTTATACTAGTACAAACACTTTAAACCAGTAGAACTGCATCCACTCTAGAGAGTTGCACAGATTTATCTAAATCAGTAGGAAAACATTTAATTATGACGAGATAACTGGCTCTGTGGATGAGGGGAAAGCAGTGGACATGTTATTCCTTGACTTTAGCAAAGCTTTTGACACGGTCTCTCACAGTATTCTTGCCAGCAAGTTAAAGTAGTATGGGCTGGATGAATGGACTATAAGGTGGATAGAAAGCTGGCTAGATTGTCGGGCTCAATGGGTAGTGATCAATGGCTCCATGTCTAGTTGGCAGCCGGTATCAAGCATAGTGCCCCAAGGGTCGGTCCTGGGGCCGGTTTTGTTCAATATCTTCATTAATGATCTGGAGGATGGCATGGACTGCACCCTCAGCAAGTTTGCAGATGACACTAAACTGGGAGGAGAGGTAAATACGCTGGAGGGCAGGGATAAGATACAGAGCGACCTAGACAAATTAGAGGATTGGGCCAAAAGAAATCTGATGAGGTTCAACAAGCACAAGTGCAGAGTCCTGCACTTAGGACGGAAGAATCCCATGCACCGCTACAGACTAGGGACCGAATGGCTCGGCAGCAGTTCTGCAAAAAAGGACCTAGGGGTTACAGTGGACGAAAAGCTGGATATGAGTTGACAGCGTACCCTTGTTGCCAAGAAGGCCAGTGGCATTTTGGGCTGTATAAGTAGGGGCATTGCGAGCAGACTGAGGGACATGATCGTTCCCCTCTATTCAACATTGGTGAGGCCTCATGTGGAGTACTGTGTCCAGTTTTGGGCCCCACACTACAAGAAGGATGTGAAAAAATTGGAAAGCGTCCAGCAGAGGGCAACAGAAATGATCAGGGAACTGGAACACATGACTTATGAGGAGAGGCTGAGGGAACTGGGATTGTTTAGTCTGCAGAAGAGAAGAATGAGGGGGGATTTGATAGTTACTTTCAGCTACCTGAAAGGGGGTTCTAAAGAGGATGGCTCTAGACTGTTCTTAGTGGTAGCAGATGACAGAACAAGGAGTAATGGTCTCAAGTTGCAGTGGAGCAGGTTTAGGTTGGATATTAGGAGAAACTTTTTCACTAGGAAGGTGGTGGAATCTCCTTCCTTAGATATTTTTAAGGTCAGGCTTGACAAAGCCCTGGCTGGGATGATTTAGTTGGGGATTGGTCCTGCTTTGAGCAGGGGGTTAGACTAGATGACCTCCTGATATTCTATGATAATTAACTTCATAGAGTGTGTGTGTGTAGACCTTCACCTGTTTTTACATACAAGGTAAACCTGAAGAAATAGCATAGCACCTTTAAAATGCAGCTTTTGACAAACCACTTTAAAAAAACAACTAAATATCAGGGCTTTTGAAAGCCAACAAACAATTGGCCAGTTGCAAGAATAAATCTGTGAAATAACTGGGGTTTTGTTTGGTTGGTTTTAACAGTTTATAAGTAGTAGCAGTGTATGTGTATGAAGCTGGGGAACATAGAATGTAACTGGTAAAAAAAAAAAAACATATAAGAGTTCCAGCCAGCTAGCCAAGTGATATTTTTTAAACTGATGCTTTTCAAAACAACCCTTGAGTAAACAAAATTCATGCACTTTATAATCAAAAACTCATTGTAGGCCACACTTTGTTCTAGGACACAAGCATCTTAAACCTTATCTGTATGTCATGCTAAATTATGTCTTTTCTGAGCCACATGAGAAAGGAGTGGTGCTTAGAGGCACCATATAAAGTGTCTGGAAGGCATAATACCAATAAAGCCTGGAGGGGAAGTGTGGAGCTCATGCTCCTTGCTACACCTGTTGAACAGTTTTAATCAGTACTGCCCCCAGTGCGGCCACCTTTCAAGGATGATGGCCCTGGCCTGACTCCATCAGATGAGGATGCCTCTATTGTAGTGCTGGAGGAAAGGACTTCCTGCACCCTCCCACCCACACTGAGGCTATGATTTAACTCAGAGTATTTTACAACTGGGGAATGCATTTCTTTTCAGTGTCTACAATCCAGTCACATAAGGCATTCTGTCTATGATGTAATCCCATAGGGTCTAATGGAGAGCTAAAGGAGTGTGTTTAATCTCCATCCCTTTGGTGAGAGGGCTGAAGGGGAAGGCATGTTCAGGACTGTATGTTTAAAACAGAATTTCACCGTATAGCTCTCAATACTATGTGGAGACAGATTTGGTGGCAAAAATTGACTAGCTTCCAGCCTTGTTTTTTTGTCTAAACTCACTGTATTCTTTTGGTAAAGAGAGCAGATTCTCTGAGGTGTGTCAGTATGCAGTGGTTCACTGCCCTGAGTGAATACCAGTTGGGATCCAGAAAGAGCCTGTGATTTGTGACATGGTTCATTAGTGCCCTTTTTTGTTCCATTCAGCTGAATATTCCAAGGTCCCTTTTTGCTACCCAAGATGTACGCTGCAGATTTTGAAAAATCATATATAGTAAAAATCTACCCTCCTTCCCTTTTTACTAAAACAGTTTTCTTGTGTACATACTTTTGTAATATTTTATATTGGATTTTTGTAAACTTCACTCTGACTTGGGAATGTTAAGGTAGAAACAGAACTTTGTACAGTAGAGCCAAAATTATTTCCAGCTTTGCCCACAATTTTAGTATTACCATGCAAATAATTATGGTGGAATGGCAATTTTAAAAATATCTCCTCATACCTTCAAACTATAAATTTTACTTCAAATAGGATAAAATAAATTGGGCCACATTCCAAGTTCTATTCTTTCCTCCTTAATTGAATAGGGAAAACACTTTACTGTTCCTTCATAAACATTCCTATTTAAAGGATACAGGCTAACAAAGAGCCAGCTGACATATGTTGGTGTAGTTCCATTAAATTTTGGTAGCAACCTCCCCCCCCTACATTTAATGGGAGCAGGAGCAGGTCCTAAAACCATTGAGTTGTAGGCCATTTCTTAAACTACTGTAAATTAGCAAAGTTTTGAGAATTTCCTTCTGCTCAGATTAAATGTAATGGGAGCTCTGTCACCAACTTCAAGGGGAGCAAGCTTGGGTTTTTAAACTAAAACAGGTGTGACTAGACAAAGTTATTCTACCTGATGGATCTCTAAATGGTTCCCAGTGCAAATCATCATCTTTATCTTTGATCCATCCACACAGACCACTATCAAAGTTACAGCTGTGCACCAGGATACCTGCAAAAAACAGACCAGAAAGACACATCATAACAGTTCTTGATCCTTAGGGCTGGTGGACGACTGACCCACTTTTTGACTGGATAGAATTTACAAGCCTTACAAAAAATAAAGTGCAATATATTGAGCCATACAAAAAGAAGCTCCAGCAATATTAACAAGTACTAGGCAAATAACAGTATCACTTAAGATACTATTTAGAGCACAAACCTGTGTTAATAAAATCCATGTTTGTAAAAAATGAGACCAGTTAGTTGACGGGACAAAGTTAAAACACAGATGGTATAAAAACAGCTGATATGCAGGTATCCTGCAAAACTCTATCCTGAATAGAAAACTTGATAAGTACCTGGATCATCGTTTGCTTCATCCTCATCTGCACTAATCCCTCTTTCAATTTCAAATATTTCAAATAGATTATTGCTCACTCCAGGCTGTCGTGGTACTGTAAGAGAAAGTAATTTTTAAAGAAATGAATGAGGTAGATAAAAGTAGTCAATGACCTACTTCCTTATCTTTAATAAAAGGCAGAGAGAAAGCCTCAGGCTTAGGCTCTTCTTGATGAATTCATTATATTTAATTACATTTCACATGAAGATTCATAAACTTCCCGCCTCAGTGATTTATGCTGGAACATTTATCTGGGCTCTGTAAAAGGTGATTCAAAAAAATTCTGTCCTTAAAATAGGATTTTCTCTGCAAATACATTTTCAAATAAATAAAACAATCAAATGTACTCTCTGCTAAAGCCTCATCAGCACCAAGTCAGCGTCTCAAAGGTTCTGGATCCAACTTTCACTGATGGTAATGGGAGTCTGATGTCACACGTGAGAATCTGCAATAATACCCCATGCACCTGACCAGCATTTAGAAACACACAATTAGACATTGAACCATCTCACTACAAAAGATTAGAATAAAATTTGACAATCCCTAAATGATGAAGATCAGGATTATATTTTGGAATAGGTGATACGATTTACAATACTGCTGCCTGAGGGTCAAACAGTAATCTGAAGAGATAATTGAGCATGCAAAAGAGAAAATGTGAAGTCAGATGTTTGTTTTAAACGTATTTCAGTTGAGTAATAGTCTACCAAAAAATCCAGGCTTCTGCCTCTGTGCTTTTTGTCCTCCTTTGCACTATTGGTTAAATTTATTCTATGCAAAAACCTAGTTTAATGTAGCAAAATAATAGAGCCAGGTCTTCTATTTACCAGAATTAATACACATGCTGAGTACTGCTCAAGAATGGGACATTGAGGGACACTGGACAAATAAGTAACATAGCAACTTGCTCCCAGTCCCTCTCCCCCACTGCTGCTGCCTATGGAACTGAATGATGTGCAATCTGGCGAAAGGGAGGAGAGGAGGCTAAGGAGGTGCTCTGGGACTGGGTGATGGGTGGGTAAGGAGGTAGCTCCTCCCACCCATCACCCAGTCGCAGAGCACCTCCTCAGCCTCCTCTCCTCCCTTTCCCAAGGCTGCATATCAATGCAGGAGATAAAAAGAAAAGGAGTACTTGTGGCACCTTAGAGACTAACCAGTTTATTTGAGCATGAGCTTTCGTGAGCTACAGCTCACTTCATCGGATGCATAGCATATCGTGGAAACTGCAGAAGACATTATATACACACAGAGACCATGAAACAAAACTTCCTCCCACCTCAGTCCCCCGCTGGCAACAGCTTATCTAAAGTGATCCTCAAGTAGAGCCATTTACGTAGAGACTGTCCAGTTTGACCAATGTACATGGCAGAGGGGCATTGCTGGCACATGCTGGCATATATCACATTGGTGGATGTGCAGGTGAACGAGCCTCTGATAGTGTGGCTGATGTTGTTAGGCCCTGTGATGGTGTCCCCTGAATAGATATGTGGGCACAGTTGGCAACGGGCTTTGTTGCAAGGATAGGTTCCTGGGCTAGTGGTTCTGTTGTGTGGTATGTGGTTGTTGGTGAGTATTCGCTTCAGGTTGGGGGGCTGTCTGTAGGCAAGGACTGGCCTTTCTCCCAAGATTTGTGAGAGTGTTGGGTCATCCTTCAGGATAGGTTGTAGATCCTTAATAATGCGTTGGAGGGGTTTTAGTTGGGGGCTGAAGGTGACGGCTAGTGGCGTTCTGTTATTTTCTTTGTTAGGCCTGTCCTGTAGTAGGTGACTTCTGGGAACTCTTCTGGCTCTATCAATCTGTTTCTTCACTTCCGCAGGTGGGTATTGTAGTTGTAAGAATGCTTGATAGAGATCTTGTAGGTGTTTGTCTCTGTCTGAGGGGTTGGAGCAAATGCGGTTGTATCGCAGAGCTTGGCTGTAGACGATGGATCGTGTGGTGTGGTCAGGGTGAAAGCTGGAGGCATGTAGGTAGGAATAGCGGTCAGTAGGTTTCCGGTATAGGGTGGTGTTGATGTGACCATCGTTTATTAGCACTGTAGTGTCCAGGAAGTGGATCTCTTGTGTGGACTGGACCAGGCTGAGGTTGATGGTGGGATGGAAATTGTTGAAATCATGGTGGAATTCCTCAAGGGCTTCTTTTCCATGGGTCCAGATGATGGGTCCAGATGATGGGTCCAGACACCATCACAGGGCCTAACAACATCAGCCACACTATCAGAGGCTCGTTCACCTGCACATCCACCAATGTGATATATGCCAGCATGTGCCAGCAATGCCCCTCTGCCATGTACATTGGTCAAACTGGACAGTCTCTACGTAAAAGAATAAATGGACACAAATCAGATGTCAAGAATTATAACATTCATAAACCAGTCGGAGAACACTTCAATCTCTCTGGTCACGCAATCACAGACATGAGGGTCGCTATCTTAAAGCAAAAAAACTTCAAATCCAGACTCCAGCGAGAAACTGCTGAATTGGAATTCATTTGCAAATTGGATACTATTAATTTGGGCTTGAATAGAGACTGGGAGTGGCTAAGTCATTATGCAAGGTAGCCTGTCTCCCCTTGTTTTTTTCCTGCAAACCCCCCCCCAGGACGTTCTGGTTAAACTTGGATTATTGCTGTGCACATTGTAAGATGAGCTGTTGCCAGCAGGAGAATGAGTTTGTGTGTGTGGTTTTTGAAAAAAGGGGGGGGTGTGGGGGGGGGGTGAGAAAACCTGGATTAGTGCTGGAGGTGACCCACCTTGATTATCATGCGCATTATAAAGAGGGGTTTCAAAGGGAGATGGGCTGTTGCCAGCAGGAGAGTGAGTTTGTATGTGTGGGGGGGGGGGGGGGAAGGGTAAGGGTGAGAAAACCTGGATTTGTGCTGGAAATGGCTCTACTTGAGGATCACTTTAGATAAGCTGTTGCCAGCGGGGGACTGAGGTGGGAGGAAGTTTTGTTTCATGGTCTCTGTGTGTATATAATGTCTTCTGCAGTTTCCACGATATGCTATGCATCCGATGAAGTGAGCTGTAGCTCACGAAAGCTCATGCTCAAATAAACTGGTTAGTCTCTAAGGTGCCACAAGTACTCCTTTTCTTTTTACGAATACAGACTAACACGGCTGTTACTCTGAAAAATGCAGGAGATGTGGCATTTCCAAAGGACGATGTCACAACCTCTTGATTTGGTGCTTCCCAGCCCTGAGAGCTAAGTACCATGTGCACCTGGGAGGAGGAGGAGGGAAGAAGGATTAACCCCCAGCCAGGAGCACCAGAGCCCCTCTGAACACTGACCCGAATACCACTGCCTTGCTTTGTGATCTTGGACAAGTCACTTATCCTCTCCACATTTTATTTTGCCTACCCAATAAGGATGTTGCAAGGCCTCACTAAAGAATATTAAGTGCCAGACTGTAAGTTCTTTGGGGGCAGGGACTGTCTGTTCTGTGTTTGTACAGTACCTATCATGGGGCACTGGTCTCTGCTCTACTACAATACAAATTATAATCACAGGCCTCCCAAGTGCCACACATTTCTCTTTAATGTTCCATTTGCCTCTGTTTTCTCAAACACTGCAAGGCAGCATGAGCCAAATGTCTCCAGGTCTCATCCTCAGGCACAAGGGAGAGAGAAGGGGCGGGATAGGCAGGCAGCCTTCCTGCTTAAGGACTTCCAGCCCAACTGGAGCAGGAGAGAGAGTGCAGCTCCCGCTTGCACACCTGGCAAGACACACACAATGGTCAGGTAACAGATGTCACTACAGTGTGAATCGTAGGAACTCGGGATATCCGTTCCTGCATCACCCTTGTGTCTCATTTTATGCACATCTCAATCCCTGCCATACTCTTTGCCTTCACTACACCCTTGTCCTATCTCCTCCTGTTACCTGACTCTCCACTGCTCTAGAGCCAAATGCCTCATTGACTTCCCCTCTTCCCCCAGCATGAAGGACTCAAAAATGGCGAGAGGTATTTTTCTGAAACTTTCCAAAAAAATATCTGGGCAGAGAGCATTGATAATTTCAGCCATAAAGAGATGTGTGTGAGAAAGTTAGGAGCTGTTAAAAAGGGGGAGTTTAGAATGGAAGCTGGAATTCAACCATAAACATAGCTGTCGCTATAATACAGGCTCTGTGCCCCAGTTGCTGCGCTCAGCTGTGTAACAACTACACAGAAAGGAAATAATCCCTTTGCCCATGAGGGATTCTTTGACTATGAAACTTGTAAAAGACAGGACTCCTTGAAATTAAAAAGGCCCTTGAGGGATTCATATTTGCAGAATATAGAATGGCTGCAATGACTGTTACTTACTTATACTGCCACTTAAATACACTGACCTTGAAATTCCAGACAGTTCCAAGGACCCTCATTATACTAAAGGTTCTCAGTGCTGCCTTGATTCAAGATATTCTGTAGCATTCTTCTAACCACATCTGTGTGCCAAATTTAGGTCTCCAGATACAGTACACAAATGTTGTGTCTGAAGGACAGCTGTAAGCTGTAGCTAAATAGATTATTGCACTCGTTACAGCTGAATTGAAAATTCCTCTTCCAGCCACACATACAGCACATCATTGATGACAGTAGCAATGCATTTCAGACTTGTCCTCAGATATTAAAGCTCCCTGTGGTGCTTAGAATATTTATGGTTTTATTTAATTATTCATGCCATCAAAACATAAAATAAGAACAAGATGCATGCTCGCAATTCAGTTTTAAAATAACTTCTAAACTGTACCAATAGGCTTTTTAGATGACTGAAAATAAAGATGAATTTAGGTGATTTAAGATTCTGACCAGAAATTAATATGGTTATTTCTATTAAATCACACCCAAACTGAGGAAGAAAACACTTTTTATCCAGAGTCTTTTTTGCACTGGAAGCAATGTGTAAATAACACTGTTGAATGGGTACTCTAACCTGTCAAATCCAGGGAACTGGAAAACACTCAGTAATATAAACAGAATCTTAAATCAGGATCAAATAGATTTTATAATATATGATTACAACTTTTGGAATTTGAACAAAATAACCAGGTAATGATAAGAGCTTGACCAAACACAAATATGTCCTTTAACGGTAACAAATTACATGTTATGAATAAGATATTTTTAATCCTTGTATGCAACATTCATGTATGTTAATAATCAAGCAAGCTCCCCACGGACCAGGACCCACGAACTCAAAGGGGCACTAGACCCTGCCATAAAAAGAGACATAAAACCTGCAGACATATCTCCACAATTACGATGATCGATCACAACACATGGGTTCTACACATACCGATCACAGGTGATATACCTCATCTAGTACAATAAATGGCCCAGTAACAACTGTGTGGGTGAAATGAGACAATCACTACACTCTTGAATGAACTCTCACAGAAAAACAAAAGACAAAATAAAAGACAAAAACACCATATCACTTGTGGGCAAATACTTTTCACGCAACGATCACACCATATCTGACCTCTCAGTCCTCATCTTCAAAGGAAACCTGCACAACACCTTCAAAAGACAACCCTGGGAGTGTAAATTCATAATTTTGTTATACACTAAAAATCATGAACTCAATAAAGACACTAGATTTATGGCTCATTACAAATTCCTAAAACCCACTAACCCACCTTTCTTTTATGACTGCAGAGGTGTTAACTGCCCACTTCACCTTGAACGGTCACTTGCAACATGTTAACTCCTTATGCTAATCAATCTGTTCCACCTTGTATTTAGCTGTGACACTCTGAGTACCTTTCCCAGGTCTGAAGAAGAGCTCTGTGTAAGCGCTAAAGCTTGTCTCTCTCACCAACAGAAGTTGGTCCAATAAAAGATATTATCTCACCCACCTTGTCTATTAATCAAACAAAAGGTTTAAAAAATCTGCAGTAAACTGGATATTTTCCTTTATATTTCGGTCATCTTTAAGAACAGTTATTTTTCTTATTATTTTCTTCCATTGTAAATTCTTTAGCATTAGGAATGTGTCTGTCCATTTGTAAAGTAATGTAGGTCATGTTCTTATACTCTCACTCATGTTGAATAGCACCTCCTCCACAAATAGTCCCAATGACTTCAGTGTGACCCTTTGAAGAGCAAGGTATAGTGTAAGTAAGAGTATTACAATTTGGCTTTTTCATCTATAGCGCAATACATCATTTTTAATAATAGTTTTCGCTATTTTGTTTTTAACATCTGTTTTGCTTATACATTAATTTTCTTTAGCTTTAACATTACAAAAAAGCCCATATAAAAGCTCTACATACCCTGAAAATAGTTAATATTTATGCTATCGCGTGGTTAGTGTAAGTCTAATATACAAGTGGAGATAATCATTAACCTCAGCAAGCCAACAAACCAAAATGGAAAAGCTCCAGAAAAGACTCTGAGCCCCTGTTGTAAACAAAGACCTACTCCTTCCCCAAAACCCTATCCAACAAATGACATTTGCAGCATGCCCATGTTATTGAGTACAGGCTATTTCAGACCAAAGAGGGGAGCAAGTTTCAGAGTCCTGGGGCCCTCACTGAGAATACCCTGCTCTTCTTTTACAATGAGGGTGATCCAGCTTGAACTTCTCTTCCTACTGGAGCTATGGCAGTAGGACACCGGGAAAGAGATGGTCTTTCAGATAGGCAAGTTTAGCAGTAATGCCTACACAAAAGGTTTAAGATCCATTTCAGTTAGGTGCCTAACTTGCACCTGCCTAACTTGAAGCATGTGACTAGTGTGATGGATTTTTGTTGAATCAGGGACTTATCAATTGGCAGTAAAATTTCCATTAAGGATTTTTAAGAATTTGTATTAAAAAATTCTAATCGCTACACAGAGCATTACAATAAGAAGTGAATCAGTTTGAAAGATACCACAGAAGTGTTTTTAAATGAAATAAAACAGAATAAGTAACTATCAAAGAGGGAGTCTGCTGAAAGTCCAGTGACAAAGTAGTATAGAACTAGAGTTAGATGAATAATGAAAAATAAATTTTCAAGAAAATGCAATTGAATAAAAACTGCAAATTTGCTTTGGCAGCCAGAGATCCATTTTATGTGCTATTCATACTCAGGAGCTGGGGGCTGTCTTGGAAGTTCATTGTGCTTCACACCAGTGGATGGAGCAGCACTGACATCTTATAGGAGAAATTTTCCATGAGCATTTCCATATGAGGAGAGATTAAAAAAGACTGGGACTTTTCAGCTTGAAAAAGAGCTGACTAAGGGGGAATATAATAGAGGTCAATAAATTATGAATGGTGTGGAGCAAGTGAATAAAGAAGTGTATTTACCCCATTACATACACATGAAGCAGGGGTCACACAATGAATTAATAGGCAGCAGGTTTAAAACAGCCATAAGGAGGTACTTCACAAAGTGCACAGTAAACTTGTGGAACTATTACCAGGGGGATGTTGTGAAGGCCAAAGGTATAACTGGGTTCAAAAAAGAGTTAGATAAATTCATGCAGAATAGGTCCATCAATGGCTATTAGTCAAGATGGTCAGGGACACAACCCCAGCCTCTGATTGCCAAAAGCTGAGAGTGGACGACAGAGGATGGATCACTCAATACATTGCTCTGTTCTGTTCACTCCCTCTGAAGCATCTGGCACCGGCCACTGTCAGAAGACAGGATATTGGACTCAATGGACGATTTTGTCTGACCCAATATGTTCTTATCACCCTGCCATCTTTCCTCTGCTAGCCAGAATCCAAGGGCAACTGAATGGCCCTGTAATTTCCCTCTTCTTTCCTAGCACTCTATAAAGGGATGTATAGTGGGGAGGGATTTGAGAATACAAGCACATTGCCTACAAACTTCTAGATCTTATGCACCTGCTGATTGTTGGTTACAATTGCAATGGGTCAGTTCAGGGAAACTCTCTCTTTTTAGATACATTTATTATCTTGTTCCCATTCACTTCCCTGAGCTTGTCCCATCAGCCAATATGATGCAGTGTCACTTCATCCCATGCTATCAGTACCCAGGACCAGTATTGGTGAATTCCCTGTCCTATTTTGATAAACTGTAACCATTTAACATAACAAAGTTCACCCTGTTAGCATTATCCTTTGCAGCTTTTCTTCCACACATTGTAACCCCTCCTCCCCCTACCTCAGGGCAGGAGTTTAGGGAGACTGGCCAGCAGTCCATGGCAGTAAGACTCTGCAATAGCCATGTTCCCATGGGAGGGAATGGGGAGTATTTTCTGATGTCCCTGAGTTATGCAGGTGCCCTGAGAGCTGTAGGACATTCTGGCAGATCTTTGTGCCTCCCGAGGTTAGGAGAGTCATGCCCGCTGCCTGCTACATGGAGACCCTTATCATTTTGCCCACCCCACTTGCAGAATGAATTGCAGGAAATCTCACATGCGAGGTGATAGTTTCCTGACCCTAACACAGGTTTTCTAGCTTTACAGGGCAAAGTGGTCCCCAAGTCACTAAATGAAATTCCACTTCCAGTCCCTGTTTACCATATAGACATGAACATTCATGTATAGCAAGTTTAATAGAACTATGTATAATTTAGGGACCCAGACAAAGATTTCTCCAAAACTTCTTCCAAAAGACCCCTCCTAATGTTAATTTCACGACCTCTGAGAATGCTTTAAAAATGCTCTTTTCAGTGCTGCATTCTAATGAAAGGAATGTGCATTCATATCCAGCAAACAAGGGAGCTACCATACAAGACACAGGAATCTTAACATGGTCCATGTGTACTCTTCTTTCCTAAGACCGCTACGTATGCTGAGTGGAGATCCTGGGAGAAAGAATTTGGCACAATTATTTCTTGTCAGCTTTCCAAACCTTTCGTGAGTACTTTACTTAGCATATCAGTGTAGTTTTCACTTTACTTCAACTGCTAGATAAGATTGTTAAATATAAACTTGACTTCTTCTTAGAAGATTCCATGAACTATATACACTGAATGGTATTTCTCAAGGAGGCTGTGTAGTAGAAGTACATAGTTGGGTGAGCCAATACACTAATTCTACAGCATTCCTCAAGTTATTGAGTAAAGTTCTTCATAAAGGGATGGGAAGAGAGGGGAGATATTTTTTTTACCAGATACATAAGACCGATTCTCACGCTGCCTTTTAATCTTGAAAAAGTCTTGTTACTTCTCTAATCTGTTCACCAATGGCTAAATTTGGGAAGCTGAGGTATAGTGAGTATATTTTGGGGTTATTCATGATTATGGCCACCTCAGTTTTTTGGCAATTTCAATAACAAAAAAGAAATTGAGAACTGAAGCACAGCTTCATATCGTTATTAATAATACTAAAATAATAACAAAAATAATAAAATATAATGCAGTTTAAACGTAGCTGATTCCATACTGGAGCAATTATGCATGCAATTCCCATTTGTCAATAAATGTAATTGAGAAACAGATATGAAAGTTCCATACTTAAAGCAAATTAAATGTGGTTAAACTCTTAATTCAAAAAATAAAAAGAGGAACAGTTACGAGGTCTCCAGTGCTCACATATATTAGAAATAGCTAAAAGAAAGCTAAACAGTCAGGGGCTAGATCATGGCCCTCGGTCCCTGAACCACTTTGACAGCACCTTCCTATTTTGCTCCAAGCAGGAGAGGAGATGGGTGTGTCTGGGGTTGAGGCGGGGGGGGCGGGGGAGAGGGGAGGGGCAGAGGTCAGACTGGGGGAGATGTACATCATCTTACCCCACCACAAGTCACCCCACCTGCCCATGGTGTGTTACCTAAAATTCTGCAACCTGAGGCCACATTAACTTTTGCTTAGGGAATGCCCCCTCCTAAGCAAAACTCTTTACGGAGGGTTTCCAATGGCAGCTACTGGTAGTCATAACTGGCAGTGCAGCTGTATTGCATATTAGCAAGCATCTGGGAGACAGAGAGTCTCTTCGTGGACAGCTTTGTGCTTCTGGCAGATTTCTTGAGAGCCTGGAAGGTCTGCAGGCTTTTGGGTGGACAGGAACATGATGATTTCAGGAAAACTCCTGCAGTCTCTCCCATTCTTGTGTACCATTATACATAAGAGAGGGCAACATGGCCCTAATTCAAGTAGAGCCCAATTCTGTATTCTTCAGGCAGGTATAATGTCCACTAACTTCTTTAACCTAACTCTTGTTACTTATATTGACGTGCACTTTGAACAATTCTACGTTTATACAAGACAAGACATGTCCTGTTAAATCTCTTCAAAAATTGAACTGCTTTTCTTTCAGCAAACAGATCTAGAAGATGAACAATGGCTATACAATCAGTATGAGTCACAGATAGACCATCATAAACAGCAAGCACAAGCTTGAAAGAATCGGGTGTGAACAGAAAATTGCATGGAAGAATGTTGGAAGTATGTGATTTACCCATTATGTAAAGGATTCAGGCCCTATGACTCAGCTCCAGATGCCACATAACAATGAAACATCTATTTTCATAAAAAACATTAAGCCAAACTCATTTTTAAAAGGTATCAGAATAATTGGGCCAAACTAATCCAAATAATGTAACTCCACTGACATCAGTGGCTGAGGGTCTACATTCTTTACCTTTAGCACTGTCTCATTTAAATAGATTAAAGGATTACATAACCATACTTGCTGCACCTTCTAAGGCCTTTTCAGTCTTAAGAAGAGGGCCCCAAAAATTCATTAATATAAAACAAGCTTTTTTATAAAAATGGGAATTGAATATCCAAATCTTTTAGGTGGCTTTGAAAATCTCAACCTTAAAAACTAATAAAGTCTGCTCATTAAGAGTCTTATCCAAAGTCCATTTTAGTCAACGGAAAGATGCCTACATACTTCAGTGGGCTCTGGATCAGATCCTAAATAGCTGAATATTAACCCCGTGCTACATTCCAGCAAGTTTTCATTCACGCTGTGTCAATATCAGGAAAAGATTAACCTTGCTTCCAGATGCCATTGCCTCATCTGACTAAGTGGTTCAGAAGACAAGAATAGCAAGTCCATGAACAAAACCCAAACTACTGTCTTGTTTTGTTTCTGACAGTGAGATAGTCCTTTTTTTAGTCCTGTAGTAAATACTGGTAAATGAGTAAAATACCAAAGTAATCTAAAACCTTTCCAAAAAACGACCACATTATCTAAATATCAGTCTAACCTACACCAGTCGGTGATCTCTGTCATCATTTAGCAGACTAATGAAAATTACAGTGGTCCGAATGACAGTGCTAAGCAACAGATTCAGGGACATTTTGCAATGGATATTTCAGAGAATTTCACCTCATGTATGGGGCAGGAAGCCAGAGAAGCAGAGACATGGCTGAGAATAGATTTAGGAAAAATAAATGAAGGGAAAAAAAAAAAACAACCTGAAATGTATGTTTGTTTTCTACAAGAATATTACCAGGCACATTGTCTTTGCTGATCTGATCAGTAATATGCTGAGGCACCATGAATTCATTGCTGGATATAGTCAAATGGTGCTGAGGCATCACTTCCCTTCACTGTGTGCCCCATATCCTGCCACCTACTGAAACCCCTTCCTCCCATCCAAGTATAATATACCAAAAACGTCACCCACCTTTTGGTGGTGGTCAGCTGAGCTCCCAGAAAGGGCCATCATTTGCAACATTAAGCTATCAATCAGCTGCAGCACTAACTGTTGGAAACAAGGAGACATTATACTGAAGAAGTTACTTCCTCAAGCCCTTTAGGTAGTGCATGCACAGCTAGAAAGCCAAGTCACAATCTCCCTCGATCAGCAATGGCTACCCACCCCAGGGAATAAACCAGCCTGAAGGTCCAAATTTAAAAGCTGCTATCAGACAAAGACAGAACAGGATTGAACAATTGGACAATATGCCCAGTACTGCCCCCTAGTCTGTGCCACAAAGTACCACATCTCCCTGTTTCCCATTTTTTATGATTGCCCCACTGCAGTATTATTGTGAGCCCTCAGCCGTGTACTGAGGGGGAACTAGTCTAACAAAGCCAGCACAGTTCCTGGAAATAGTTTACTACACTCAGTTCAGTCCTGCATCACATTCAGTGAGGAGGCTGACCTTAGTAGCATCCACCAAATCATCCCCTTCCAGGCGTACAATGATGGTTCCAACATGTCTGCATTGCTGCTGTGGGGCCAATGAAGCATGCAAGAGTTGATCTTTTTCATGCCCCCTCAGGTCCCACCTGGGGAGCGACAGGGACCTCAGTGCAATTCACACTTCCCTGGTGACATCTAGCAGTGAGCCAACTACAAAAGGAACAGCTTCTGTTGCCAGACATGGGTATCAATCACGGTCATCGGTAGGACTCAAGCATACTAGCCAAGGTGAATCATGGGTGGCTTACCAGAAAATCTGCTGGAGTGTTAGAAACAGCCTTAGCAGGAAATTTTAGGATGTTTATAAGTTTTTGAAACTTCAATACCATATCAAATGGAATTAGCAATGAAGAGAAACTATAAAGAGCTTAGGTTTCAGAGTAGTAGCCATGTTAGTCTGTATTCGCAAAAATATTCACTTCTGAGCTGTAGCTCTCGAAAGCTTATGCTCTGATAAATTTGTTAGTCTCTAAGGTACCACAAGTACTCCTTTTCTTTTTATAAAGAGTTTATTTGACCATAACCTTTTAGTTAACTTCTCAGCTGATATTGTTAAGGTTTTGATTGACTGACTGGTTAATTTTTTAATCTAGAAATAGATTCAGATTTTGATCCACTTTGGGAATGTTGCTTCTCCTTTTGTACAAGAAGGAAATAAATGTCAATATCCTAAACATTACACAGCTGTCTCATGCACTATCTCAAAATTCTGGGCAGCTTTGAACCTCTATCTAATCTATGGCATTTCTAAAACACCTGTCATCATAATATCTAAGCTCCATGAAACAATTAAAAAATGCATACCCTAAAGGGAAGTATTTGCACAATCTCTTCCTTGCTCTCATTATGCTGTATAGATTTTTGTTTGACTGTTTCTACATCTTGTCTTACCTTATCTACTTTCCCACTCCCCCTCCCATTTGTCCAACTGTGAGTGAGTCTTGGAGAGATGTCACTTTCAGGGTGGGCCACTTATCCAAGAAGGAGATGTTGCATTTGGGTTTGAATATGGTCAGGCAGTGTCTGATCTGATCTGGTGACCCGGAGGATTCCACATGGGGATGTAACTCACAGGCAGCTGCCTATTTGGGGAGCACACTGAGAATGTGTTTAACTGATTGTAACACTTTCTTTAGGTGACCTCTCTACACTGCTCAGTCTGCTATATGGTCCACTTTTGGGTATGAGCCCACAACAAAATAACAGAAAGGGAGAAGGAAGCAAGATACAGGGGATAAGGAGCGGTTCAGAAAAGGAGGGGGAGGAACAACTTGAGCTTGACTTTGAACTTGGCCTTTGCATTACAAAGGAAGGTGGGAACAAAGCTCTAAAGCTACCCAGTAATTTACAGCACCAGCCAGGGGTGGGAGCAGAGCTGGGTACAGCTAGTTAAGTCAGCAAGGCTGGCAGCTCCTTTGTGCTATGTATAATGCTTCAGTGAAGCCCTTTCCTCTGGTAATCCCTCACCAAACAGCTACTCTTGCTGTTTCTCTGACATTCTAACAATACATACATACCAGTAATGTACACTTAGGAAAAATCCTAACGTCCAACATGGTACCTTACTGCTGTGGAAGGGAGCTCCAGTGCTGACCTGACTAATCCCAAGGATGATGAGACTGGTGCAATGGGGTGATGTGATGCACTGAGGCCCAGAAAAGGGTGGAGAGCCTGTTCATACAAGTAGAACATTGGAAGGGGATAGGAGGTGGCTGACACACATGGCAAAGAAAGCGCAGCATCTGGGATTTCAACTTTAGGAGGGGAGCGGGGAGAGAATTCAGGGCTGACAGGGAGGACAGTTTTCACCAACTGTAATTTTTGCACTAAATAGACAAAAAAAAGTCTCTGTGGTAGGAATCTAACATCTATATAGGAATGCAGCCCTTATGTACATTTTCAATCTGGAACAATATTGGGGAACATAAACAAAGCAAGCCAGTATCGTGAAAATACATGAGAATTGCCATCTTTTCTGAATGTGCTAAGTGAGGGAATATAACTGCTTCCTTCCTATATGCTACACGCTATCCCCTTCTTAAATACAAGGACATTGTTCCTTATCCATACCTGAAAGCTCTCTGTGGCAGTAGGGCATGAGAGGGCAACAGGCATGGCTTTCTGTATGCTACATAGTGCTGAGTACACAGACAGTGCTCACTGAATAACAAACAACAAAAACAGAGCTGTGTTGGAAACTGTTTTCCAACCGTGACTGCAGGTTTCACTTCCAGAGTGAACATTATAATATGCTCACTTAATAAGTGCCTGGGGACGGGGGCAGTGTCCACCATATTCTGGGTACTATCAAAATACAAATGTCATAAATATAAAGGGAAGGGTAAACAGCTTTAAAATCCCTCCTGGCCAGAAGAAAAACCCTTTCACCTGTAAAGGGTTAAGAAGCTAGGATAACCTCACTGGCACCTGACCAAAAAGACCAATGAGGAGACAAGATACTTTCAAAGCTGGAGAGGGGGAGAAACAAAGGCTCTCTCTCTGTGTGATGCTTTTGCTGGGACCAGAAAAGGAATGGAGTCTTAGAACTTAGTAAGTAATCTAGCTCGATATGCGTTAGATTCTGTTTTGTTTAAATGGCTGGTAAAATAAGCTGTGCTGAATGGAATGGATATTCCTGTTTTTGTGTTTTTTTTAACTTAAGGTTTTGCCTAGAGGGATTCTCTATATTTTGAATCTGATTACCCTGTAAGGTATTTACCATCCTGATTTTACAGAGGTGATTCTTTTACTTTTTTTCCTTCAATTAAAATTCTTCTTTTAAGAACCGGATTGCTTTTTTCATTGTTCTTAAGATCCAAGGGTTTGGGTCTGTGTTCACCTATGCAAATTGGTGAGGATTTTTATCAAGCCTTCCCCAGGAAAGGGGGTGTAGGGTTTGGGGAGGATTTTGGGGGGAAAGACGTTTCCGAGCTGGCTCTTTCCCTGTTATATATTTGTTAGACACTTGGTGGTGGCAGCAATAAAGTCCAAGGGCAAAAGGTAAAATAGTTTGTACCTTGGGGAAGTTTTAACCTAAGCTGGTAAAAATAAGCTTAGGGGTTTTTCATGCAGGTCCCCACATCTGTACCCTAGAGTTCAGAGTGGGGAAGGAACCTTGACAACAAATAATTTAAAAAAATAAATGACAGCAAAGCAGGCCTGCTGAGGGTTACACCAGGAGTGCCCTACAAATTGTCAACATCTAGGGCATAAATGGAATCTTGAATCTTGCTCACACCTTTTATTTTATGTATATCAAATAAATATTTAATATGGGATGAAGAGAAGGGATAACATGAGACTAAAAAGCACATATCTGTGGGCTTGATATGGAGGGCAACTGAGTACCAATATGGCCTATTGAAGTCAATGACAGTAGCAGGTGCACAGCACCTCTCAGAATCAGGCTGTATTGCGTACTGAAGTGTATTGAAGGATAAACAACTGATCTCAGGCTATGTATATATTTCACAAACTACTAATGGCTACTCCTGAGCACTCATGAACAAAATATGATACACACCGCAGATAATCTCTTTTCCTTAGGTTCCTTGCAACTACAATAATTTAAGATCACATTCAAAAAGCAAACAAACTTAAAAACAGCTTGTACCTGCCAGAATTCAAATCTCTATATTTTGATCTCTACATAAATGAAAGCATACTCCTCAAAGCAGAAAAATCCTACAGAATTAGTAGATAACAATATATTTTATAGGTTTTTTTTAAACTGACCTATACAATTTAGTAGAAAATTATCTTTCTGCTATAAAATTCTATAGGATGGTTCAAAAAACCCTGTAGACGGGAGATCACTGACTGCTGAATTCTATAGATTTTTAGAATAATTTCTGTAGAACCCTATTCCATTTTTGTAGAAACCAAATTATTTCATCCCTATTAAATTCTATATGCCTTTTCAATATGGTTGACAGAACTACAATCTTGTAGGAGCTATAAGAGGAATTGTCATTTAGTTTCTCAAGGCTGCAAGCTACCTGAAGGAACATTTTCCCCCCATTACAGAACACTCATTATCTGAACAAAACCCCAAACATGTCATGAACAAAGGACAGTATTACCACTCCAGGCACACAGAACACAGAGGGAATTAGGAGTGACAGATACAGCTTTATATAACATTACTTTTAACATTTTAAAAATGTTTCCTCCTTGCTACCTGCTGCTTATACCAGCCTAAATATGTGTCTGTTACTCATTACTAGGCTGAGAAATTACCTAACTATAGACTTTGCTCTTGTGGGCGATCAGGATCAGTCATCAGAAATACAAAGTATACTTTAGTAATGTAGCAATTAGAGATGGAAAGGACCTATAAGAACATGGACTTGCTGGGTCCATCACCTTACTGAATGTTAAATTGACAGTATTTTTACAAAAAACATTTATATTTAAGATTCAGTTTCTTAGACTGAACAAGTTATAGTGATGGTTTTAAAATGACCCTTGAAAAACAGTTTTAAAGATCCTTTGAGTAGTTCAGAAACAAACTTTTTATCTTCCTTAATTCTTTCTAGTTCATTTTTTTCTCCACCACAAAACAGTCAAACTGCCTGCAGCAGATAAAATATTACCAGAAAAACAAATCCTTTATTTAAAGAATGAAATATTTCACTGTGTAATCATAAAGAACACACCCCTAGAAGCTACTGTATAGAAATCAGAATCACAAACAAAACAAAAAAACCCCCACAAGTGCTTGTCCCCCTGCTCTGAAACAGTAAATGTTTTCCTCCTATACTGCTTGAGCAGCTTTACTGGCTGAAGAAAAGGGCTGATCTAACACACACTCCCAATCTCTATAATTAACTGCAGCCACAATACTAAAGATGAAATAGGGTGTTGAGTATTTCTTGGCAGGCATGTTTAACTACACGCACCAGCTATGTCATTTGTGGTATGTAGTAAAGCTTGCACAAAAATACTGCAATATCTTTCAGGGAAGCTCTCAAAATGACGCTTCTACACACTGTGAGCATCTTCAGTATCATGAGCTGATTTTTGTAGGCACATTCTATAAAACAAGCCTCAGTATTATTTTTTGTGTGTTTTTGTTATGGGTTAGCAGTAAATATTAGAGAGACTACTACATGAATCCACACAACACACACAAAGCCTTACTGGGGTTCATACAGCAAGTGCTGTTTCTTTCAGATTCATGCAGTCACTCAACATCTCAACTTTTAAACCTATTGTCTAAAACAGGGGTCGGCAACCTTTCAGAAGTGGTGTGCCGAGTCTTCATTTATTCACTTTAATTTAAGGTTTCACGTGCCGGTAATACATTTCAATGTTTTTTAGAAGGTGTGTCTCTCTCTATAAGTCTATATATTATATAACTAAACTATTGTTGTATTGTAAAATAAATAAGGTTTTCAAAATGTTTAAGAAGCTTCATTTAAAATTAAATTAAAATGTTGATCTTACGCCGCTGGCCTGCTCAGCCTGCTGCTGGTCTGGGGTTCCGTTCACCTAAGCCGGCAGCTGGCTGAGCGGGGCCTGCGGCCCGGACCCCAGCTGGCAAGGGGCCGGCAGCCAGAACCCCAGACTAGCAGTGGGCTGAGCGGATCAGCCCGCTGCTGCTCAGGGGTTCCATCCGCTGGCTCCTGCCAGCCGGGATCCCAGCTGCCGGACCTGCTTAGCCCGCTGCCAGTCTGGGGTCCTGGCCCTGCCCACACACAGTGGGTACCTACCTTCTCCCTGGTTCTGGCCATTCTCTTCCTCTCTCTTTGCACTGAGCTGAGGGTGGGAGTGCACTGAGCACAGGGCTGGGGGTGAAGGAGCAGGCTGGGGGTTGGGGTGTAGGGTCTGGCCAGGAGCTAGAATGAGGGAGGGGGCTCAGGGTTGGGGCAGGAGGTTTGGGTGTGGAGCGCTTACCTGTGCAGCTCCCATTTGGTGGGAGGGGTGCAGGTGGGAATGTGGGGGTAGGGGGAGGTGCAGGAGCTCCCGTTTGGTGCTCAGGGTTGGGGGTGGGGATGTGGGGGGGTGCAAAAGTCAAGGCAGAGGGCTGGGAGCATGTGAGGGGGGTGCAGGTGTCAGGGCATAGGGTGTGGGGGGCCTGGGTATGTGGGGGGGTGCCAGAGTCAGGGCTGGGGTTGTGAGGGGGGGTGAAGGAGTCAAGCAGAGGGCTGGGTGTGTGTGAGGGGGGTACAGGGCTCAGGGCAGGGGCCTTGGGGGTGTGCGGGGCTGCAGGGCAGAGGGCTGGGTGTGTGTGTGGGGGGGGGGTCAGGGCAGAGGGCTGGGGTCGTGCGGTGCTCATGGCAGGGGGCTGGAGGGGATATGCCCCGCTTCCCCAAGGCCTTGCCCCCACTTCTTCTCTGCCTCCGCCGGGAGCAGTGAGCACTCTGACTCCGCTCCTCCCTCACCCCCTCCCTCGCAAGGGCCGGCAGGGAGGGAAGGACGAAGAGGAGGAGGAGGAGCAGCAGGAACCCAGCACACTGTGGGAAGAGGCAGGGGAGCCGGCAGGATCAAGCTTCTGCCCCTTGCCCCCTGTCCCCACGGGAGGGGGCAGGGTGCGGAGAAGAGCAGGCTGGGCCGGATTTTTAATGGCACACTGCTGCCTGCCGGGACCCCAGGGGACCCTATTCAGAAGGAGAACAATGGACCTCAACAACGCTAGGCCAGGGGACTGAACTGAAAGCCTGTTAACCCTTGAATGCTAAAGTGAGCGGTTATCTGTATGGCCATGTAGGTTTAATATGGCACATATTTCAATAGGATAACAAGCGGTACAACATACTTTATATTCACAGAGGCATGCAATGTCCAATGGCAAAAGTCCATACGGCACTGCAGTGGTAAAGGCTATCACAATGTCACCATTTGCAATTTCATATCCTACATGCCACCTATGAAAATAATTCTCTGAAGACAATAGAATGCAACACTTCCTTTCACCTGCAATTTACACATCCTATTAATGAAAGAGCATATAGGTGTACTTACTAAACACGTCCCCTCGTGGTTTCTGAGGTTCTATTTGTATTCTGTTGTCAACTGTAATTCCCTGGGGAGAGGTAGTTTCAGTGGGAATAAGAGAAGAGTCTTCAGTTGTTAACTGTGGGGTTCTTGCTGTGGGTGCAGGTTTTGATGTTGTAGATTGTGGAGGTGTTGGAGGCCTTGTTGCTGGCTTCAGTGGTGGTCTTGTTGTCATCAGTTTTGGTACAAACCTAGTAGTTGGCTTGGGTGTAGGCCACATTGTTGGTTTTGGTGTAGGCCGTACTGTTGGCTTGGGTGCAGGCCTTGCTGTAATAATAGCTGGTATATGTGGTGGTCTCAGGGGCTGTCTTGTACCTCTGATGTCAGGAATCCTATTGGTCATACCGCTGCTGCCCTTCGGAAGTGTAGTATTGCCCTTGAATATATTATATGGACGAGATGGTTCAATCATAACTTTAGGAATAGCTGAAAAGAGAGTGAAAATGGGAGAACAATTGGTATTTGAATATCTCTCTGCACAAACTAAAATGTTACAATATCACATGAATATATGTAGAGTATTTGTTGAAATGAGTTCCTTTTGTTTGATTTTCCACTCATAAAAATCCCCCCAGATTTTAGTATTAATACCCCTGTATTATCACATGCATTTATAAAGTGCCTCTCATCATGGTATTTTGAGAACAAGTTATGTGGTTAAAATGATTAAGGACAACCCATTACCAAAATAGGGAGCCTATACTCAATCCCCTGCAGCCCCAAAATGGATAACTTTAAGGCACAGAAGTGGCAAAACCTAGCCAGGAGGGACAGGTAGCGAAGAGCTGGTCAGACAGGTACATCTGACGTTGAGCTCTAAAAGGGACCAAATTGCACGCTCTCATAAGCAATCTGTCCAGCCAAGCAGGAGTGAATTCCAGAGGCTAGTTATGGCAACTGAGTGCTCTGCCTCTGCAAACACCTCCCTTAGGATGATAGCTGAAGTCTTCTACAGTTGAATGTAGGGGATTATGACTGACAGAGAGAGTCTTCAAGATAATTGGGACTCTAAAAAGTACTCACATCATTCTGCCCCACTCAAAAGGTGGGGCAAACACATTCTGCACTACATTCCAAGAAGCTTTCAAAGTTAGTTTGAGGTGCCACATGTTGTAATAGTCTAGGACCCGGTTTACACAGAAAGTTGCATTGGTGTAACTAAACTACGTTTAACTGATACAATAAAACTGGTGTAAAAATCCTAGGTAGACACACCGAACTGATTTACATCCAGGTAATATTGGTGTAATTCGCATTAGTAAATTCAGAAGTGCAAGCTAAACCAATGTAAGAGTGTCTAAACTCAGGAGTTTGCTCTGAACTAACTAAAATTGTTGGGGGTTTTTAAAATGATTTTTGTTAAACTGGTGCAGCTATTGTGTATAGAAGAGGTCTAGATTTGAGTTAACAAAAGACAAAGGTCCACATCTAAGAAGAAAGAGTTCAATCTCTTGTCCAGCCCAAAAAAAGTGTTTTCGGTCAATTTTGCTACCTTGGAGACTTGGAGTAGAGATGAGTCTAGTAAGACCTCAAGATTTGACCATGGGCGGACAGAGATTGGAGGAATAGTTACAGGCTTCACCAGTTCTTCAAAACGCTTCTTCCTGCCAATAAGCATCAACTCTGTTTTATACAGCTTGAACCTAAGCCACTTTCATCCAGATCCCCTATCTGCCAAAAGCTGGAAGGAGCAAGAAGATGGTGTCATCTTGGCTATGGTGACCAGATGTCCCATTTTTAAAGACACAGTCCCGTATTTAAGCCCTCCTGCAAGTGTCCTGATTTTTTCTTAAAAATGGGCAAATTGTCCTGTATTTTCTGTCTCCCCACCAATCAGTACTGGAGGGTCCTGCTGCTGGCCAGATCCCTATTCGCCAGCCGCCCTCCCACCAGCGGGGAATAGGGGGGTCCAGTGGCAAATGATGGGAGGGGGGGCTCAAAGCTGGTGGTGGGGTGAAGATGTAGCGCACGGGGCCAGCCACCCCCACCCTGCCGGGTCATCAGCACAGCCCCTGCTGCATGCCAGCTCTCGGCCAGTAGGACCCTGCCCCCCGTCCCATTTCTGGCCAGCACTGGCTGTGCGCTGTGGTGGCTGATGAGAGCAGGCAGGCCTCAAGCAGCTGCCAGTTACATGTCGCCTGCGCTGCCCACCCATCAGCCCTTTACATGCTCCCCCTCTCACTGTCCTCTCCCTGCTTTGCCCCTTCGTCCCTCCCCCAGACCTGCTGCTCCTCCATATCCCCATCGGCAGGGCGCATCCGGCTTCCAAGGCTGTGCGGACAACAAGCCCCTGGTCGGAGTACTCAGCTCACCAACAGCCTGGCCTGCAGACTCCTTCCAGGCTGGCCAGGAGGAGCCAAGCCCTGCTTGTACCAAAGTCCTGCACAGCACTGGCACAGGGAAGCCTCTATGCCCCTCAGCTAAGCTCTGGAATGGCAGGGAAAGGGAGTGGAAATGATTTCTAGCCTGTTCACATCCCGAACTTGCAGGATCCACAGCAGCCCCTGGGGCAGAGGCTTAGCACCCTCTTCACTCCCTACACCTCCGCCCTGGGTCCTGTCCCCAGGGAACGTGGGGCTGCTACATCCCCTAGGCACCATCCCCTGCTGAGCCACGTCTCTGGAGGGTTCGCTGAAGCCCCTGCAGTCAGGTTCCCTGGGCCCTGGTGCACAATGCTTAGGGCTTAACCCCTTCCTGCCCACGCTGTAGACAGGGGATGGGTTATGTCAATGGCCAGCAGCAGCCTGGAGATGTTAGCTGCCTTTCGACACTGTGCAGGCAGGAAGGGACAAGCTGCTTCCAGTCACAGATGAGGGTGGGGAGGGGGCTGGGAAGAGAAGAGAGGAGTTCTGCAAAGACATTGGCCACGTCATCCCTTCCCCACTCATCCTCCCCTGCGGCTGGAAGCAGCTCCTGTCCCTTCCCTCCCACACAGTGATGAAAGGCTTCTGCTGGCCACATTCTCGTGTGAAGCCTGGCTGAAATCTGGGGAGGGGAGGGCATGTAACCCTGCATGCCCCCCACCCCCCAACGTGTTGCCTCGGAAGACATGGTGCCACGTACCAGGAGAGGCGGGTCTGTCCCGGGATCCAGCCAGGCATGGAGGGCAGGGTCGGTCAGTCACCCCCCTCACCCCATGTGTGAGAGAGGTATCACCTCTCCCCGTGTGGGTGGGGTGGGGGGGTAGGGGTGTGTGTGTGTGTGTGTGACCCCTCCCTGTGTGAACCCTAAAGCCTTAAAGATAAGAAGGTAAATAAAAAGAATCCAACTATGCAGTATTTCTTTTTAACAGGGGCTCGGTCAGCTTGATATTAATTTGAATGTTTGTACTGCATAGTTCTGATTGATTGCCATTGAACTCGCTTGAATATGAGTAATTTTACCAGGTGTCCCATATTCAGCATAGGGAAATATGGTCACCCTAATCTTGGCCCCCAAAAAGGAGACTTAGAGCTATCTAGTCTCACTATTATGTAGAGTGCCATGTACCTAATAATGGCACCATATTGTCTCACAGTTTGCCCCAGAATCTTCAATCAGAAAGAGTGACAAAATTTAACTTGGTTGGTGTCAAAAAGTGAGAGTTTGTATGTGACTGGGAAAAAAGAGTGATTATTAGAATAATTGTCATGTATGCTTTACTATTTTATTATTTATTTATATTACATACCACTCAAAGGCCCTAATGAAAGTTGGGTACCCACTGTGCTGGGAACTGTGGAAACACCAAGAGACAGTCTCTTGCCCAACATAACCCTCTGAGATGTCTGAGAGAACCATTTCAAAGGCATTCCATCCACCAGTGTCTGGTCCCTCAGTAGAGTCAAACCCCATCTGATTATCTACAGTATTGTAAGCTGTTGAAAGATTTAGTACTATCAGCAGAGACATCTGTTGATTGCCCCAAGGACCCAGGTCTCCAGTGAATCTTAATTTATTTTGGCAGACCTTTCAAAGTCTTACATGTTTGCCACCTGACAGTAATCAAGATTATGTGTAAATCACACAAACTGCAAATCGTATCCTTCTTTAGCACTGGTTTCGCGATCTGACAATGAGTACGTCCATTTGTTATTCACCATTTTCACGCCTGATTTTACATAAAGAAATAGCAAATTGGCCAGAAATAGCTCTATCCATTAATAAAGTCCCCCAAATACTAAAAGGCTAAAATCCCCCCTAATTACTTAAATATCTTTTAAAATCCAGTAGCATGCAACAAACAATGATAATGTAGTCCCCAGTTCAGTTAAGCACTTCAGCATTGGGGTCTGGCTGAGCTACGAGACTGGCACGGAACTCAGAGTGCATACAACAGACGGAGAAAGAGTAAGATGTAGTATATGATCACACCTTACCCCAGTTACTACACCCTAGCACTTGCTCAGAACAAGAACAATTACAGTCATTTATAGAATGCGGCTGTGAATAGGGTTCACTGGATTTCTTTCTAATAACGAAAAGATCTCAAGGAAAGATATTTTTATCCAGGCATGTTAAGACTCCTAAAACTTTGAATACAATATCTGATCCTTTATTATCTTTCAAAAACAGCTGAGAGAAACTGAGCCTGATACTACTGCATCTCAAAATTTACCATGTTTCTCAGCTTTCCTAATAAATGGCCTTGGTGTTTGACATTTGGCTTTGAGGTTCATGACACCCCTCCAGCCCCAAAAGAAAAAAAAAAAGAGCACATTACATACGTAGGCAGTTTATTCCATCGCCTCTGTATCCTTCTTTACATTTACACTTGTAGGTTCCCTGTGTATTGTAACATCGTGAAAAGCTGCCACACTGATACTGGCCAATTGAGCATTCATCTACATCTGTAACAAAAAATCATATAAAAAAGTCATTCACATGAGAGAAGGAACATGCTTTCCCCCTCCAAAAAAACCCTACAATAAGCAGATGTCATCATTTAAAAATATTCTAAATTTTTAAAATTCAATAACATTGTATCACCAGTGAAACCAGGAGAATTTTATCCTAAATTAATCTTTTTCATAGATTTTAAAAGGCGAGAAGAGATTATTATGGTCATCTAATAATCTCCTATATAACACAGGCATATAACTTGGCATCACCATGTTTAATATTGTGCTGTGGCAACAGATAGTTTCTACAAGTAAATTTTATAATTTCTGTGACCACTTTTTAAAGGTGACCTGTAAGGGTGGGAAATAATTGAGCTCGTGATTTATAAGGCCCTGATCCAACAAAGCAATTAAGCCTGCTCTATATCTGTGTTTTAACCACTATTATACCAGGGTGGAAACTGTTTACAATATCTTATATTATTTCACTATACTAGTGCCACAAACAAGGTCCCTATACCTGCAGGTGCTCTGTGCAGGGCCTTCTCATTGAAGTAACTGGAAGCATGGTCACATGTGAAGCAACACAACTTAATCTCCAACATCACTTTTCTTTAATATGATCATCAGCTGAAGCACTGAGAAAAATTAGGGAAGTTCACTAAGGCCCCAGACCAGCAACTGCTTGCAAGAAGCCCCAGTGAAATCTACAGAAATCATACCACGCTGAGCCACTTCCAGGATCAGGGCTTAAATGTATATTTTTTCATTTTCATATTCAATGTAATTCTATTTCATAAAATTAATATAGGATAAACTAAAGCAATCTGTTTTCAGCCCATAATAAAGTGATTAATACAGTCTCTATAAGCCAGCTAATATACTAATATAATAAACCTTGGATTGGTATTACAGGAAACATATGTGTGCTCTATGCATGCAAGACTCACTGAAAGAAATGGATTTTATTACCGTGGCATTGGTATTTGCCTCCAATGTACATCAGATCGAAGCCTTTATGACACTTGCAGATGTAGCTTCCAAAAGTATTAACACATTTCCTAAATCTGGGACAGACAACTCTCCCAGTAGCACATTCATCAACATCTGTAAACACAAATTAATTGCATTCTTAATAATATAGCTAAGATATGATCTGCCTCAAATTGATTTCAACTCTCAAAAATTGAATTTGCAATCTGAACTGTCAAAAATCTTTTAAAAATTTCCTCTTTGCCCCAGTCTGGTAGCCTTATACCAATGCTTGGGCGCTACCCTATGGAAGACCTGAATTCAGTTTTTGGTTGTGCTCCCTTTATATGCCACATCTCCTATGCCAACACAGAAAGCACAGCAAGAAAGAGATAGACATTATGCTCAGATTGGTGGGAGTTAAGTTTAGAAATTACCAAGAGTAGCCTTACTTTACATTGACTGTTTTAATTGATTTATATTAGCTGGCTCAAGGTTGTAGAGAGAATCCCAGAAATACGGACAGATTTTGAAGGGTGTAGTGGGCAGTTTTTTGGACAGAAAAATGGTTACTTACACACTCTGCATCAAGGATGATGGTATAAAGCAGAAACAAACTGGGGACATGCCCCAAACACATATGTCAAACATCCAAAGTAGTACTTAATTTCTCAAGCACTGGGAGCCTTTAATTAGTGGGCTGTAAACTATAAATAATACATTGAATTGCAGGTAAGTAGAATAAATAATAAACATATCTGAAATATCATTCAGACACAAAATGTTTTGAAACGTAGTCCTCCTTGAACAGGTGTGTATATATTTTGTTCTATACTATACAAGTACAGTAAACTTCAAGAGATACATGGCTATCATCATATTTACACCACCGCATATGTGGAGAAGCTGTCCTTCCTTGATGTCTTGATATCCTGCTGGCTACAAATGGGAGCTTTACACTACTGAAGAGGGAAGATTCCCAGATTCCCTGTGGAATGCACAGCACTTGCTTCTACCTCTGGAAGGGCTCAAAATATTGGTCCTTAAAACCATGACTTTTTATGTCTAGAAAAGCTGCTTCAAGTCATTTATAGAGGTTTTATTGCTCCCTCTGAGTCCTGCACAGTTTAGCTATGGCACCTGATTTTACAGGCAAAGGGATATGAAAATATAGTCCCAATAATTTTTTTAACTCTCTAAAGTTCGCTGAAAATATTATTTCTGTAACACGATATACACAGAATACATGACTGGTACTGGTTTGAGAATATCTGAGTAACGTGGCTATCCAAACTCATGTCAATAAAATCTTTACACCACACCTTACTATGATGTATTCCCTATATATGTGATAAATTCATTGAAACTGTGTTTTGGTTCAAGAAGAAAACATCCTGAGGAAAACAGTGAAATCAGTAACCGTGACTAATAACTTACCTATGCAGGTTCTACCGTCAGGCCCTAGCTGCAAGCCTGGAGAAGGACAGTGGCAGCGTACCTCTCCTTTCACGACATCACAGCCATACTGACAGTTTGCCATTGAACAAGAAAGAGCATCTAGGGAGAAACAGTTACACATTTAGACCAAATAAAAGGACTCAGCATCATACAGGTAAGTCGTTGAAATCTTTGGAGCATAAAGGTCCAGTCCAGCTACCATGAAAGTCAGTGGAAAGACTCCTGCGGACTGTAACAGGAGTTGGGTTAGGCCCTTCAAAAGCAAATATATATGCTGTAAATTTGTGCTCCTCATTTCACAAATTGTATTTATAAGAGACATTAAGTCATAGAGTACAGATTTTAGCTAGCCGTGTTGTGGCACACAATTCCCATGCTGAAAATAAACCCCAATATGCACTAAAAATCCTTCACGGATGCACTCGTTTAAAAATGCCAACTCCTGACTGCCGTGAAGCCTGTTTAATATCTTTAATTAAAGGTTATTGTCTTTCGCTCCTTCTCTGTTCATATACTCAAAATATCTACTTTTATGGGAGAGAGGAGGAACTGGATTTCTAGTAAGATCACAGGACAGTGGTACACTGTGGAGCCAGCAGGCATCTGTTTCTTTAACAATTTTACATGTATGTGGCCATAATATAGCAGCATTGCACATATCTTGCTGCTGAGAGCACAGCAAGTGCCTATCCCCAGAGGCAGAATAACAGTGATTTACACAGCTGAAGAACAGATTGGGAAAATGGGTAATATAACTAATAAAAATCAAATTATTTATTATTGTTTGAATCTAATTTTACCAGATTGATGCACAATTTTCAGAAAGAGGAGGCTTTTGCCTTGGGACTGATCCTTGTCCAGTAGATATTTACTGAGCACCTCAAGGGATTAAAAAATATTAACTGGAGTTTGAAAAAAGAAAGCTAAGGAGTCTTGACATACTGGAACATGATCCATCTGGCATAAGCATGTATCCATTCAGACAATAGCATTTGTAGCTACCATAGGTATTCATGCATCGATGTTTGCATGGCCGAGGCTTTAATCCACACTCGTTTAGATCTGAAATTAACAGGGAGAGGAGAGAACAAGCAAACAAACAAATTACGCATGAAAAAGGAGCATTTAAAGTTGTTCTAGTACTTTAAAAGTTGAGAAAAGATGGGGGAAGGGATGAGTCTTTCATATCCAGCTCATCTCAACTATGATCAGATTTGGCTACGTGAGCACTGTTCGGTACCCCATGTGAAGTAAATAATGTTGTTCGGTTCATTTACCAGTTAATCCACTCCCCTTTTTGTCCACATTACAAATTCCACTCTCAGAAATGGCACTAACTGGCACTATTAGCATTAACTGGAAGTAACAGGAATTTCAGCAGAGACGACATTGACTGAATGTGTATGGAGGCTGAATTACCATCTCCTTTCTAGAGGTATTCCCTTTAGATTGCTTGAGGAAATTAGTGGGATAGCATGGGAAAGCTGGCATTGCCACTGTTGTACCGGTCTGGGAGAGAAATTTGGCACTTCATTATCTAGATCTGTCAGTCCAATACGTTTTCGGAGTACTGTAAAAGTAAAATGTAGAAGGCTGTGTGGGGAGAGGGGAGGAAGAAGCTAGGTATATTTTTACCTATCTATTGAAGAAGGTATTTGGCATTGCTAATGTATGTGTTAAAGATTACCTGTGATTCTGGATTTCAGGTTTAAACTGAACTACACCAAGGAACTAATGAATTACACATTATGAAAATGTTCAACCCACAATTGTAGCTCTAGCTAACAAAAAAATTGTAACGGAAAATAAGGACTGAACTATGAATGCCCACAAAATTCAAATTCAGTAAGAAAGCACAGATATGCTGGTGGTATGAGAGGGAGTACTGACTTAGTACAGAGCTAATAATGCATGGCCCACAATTTACATCTTAAAAGGGTAAAAATAAAAACAAACCCTGTTATTCATAAACCTACTTACAAATCTAATTGGTAAATTATTATGTAATTACAGGTTCAAATTGTGGCTTGTTACTGACCTGTAAATCTCTCTGATTTAAAGTACTGTACATTATGGGCCAGATCCTCAGTTGATGTGAAACGATATAGTTCTGTTGAAGTCAATGTAGCTATGCTGCTCTATACCGGCTAAGCACCTGGTCACTCAAAATAGTCAGGTTGTTCATTTGTGAACCACACAATTTCACTTAAAACTTGTTAATTTATCAGAAGCAAAGTCCTATGCTGATGGTAGGACTTCTCCTGTTGGCATAGGTACTCCCCTCCACATGAGGCAGTAGTTATGGCTACCGGAGAAGCCATCCCATTGACATAGCTCTGTCTACACCGGGAGTTAACTTGGTATAACCGTGTCACTCTGGGGTGTGGATTTTCTATATCCCTGAGCAACGCAGTTATACCAGCGTAAGTTGCTAGTGTAGACCAAGCCTTAATTCCACTTCTGCATGTGAATGAAAGCAGTCCCAGTATTGGTTTTGAATGCTTTCGATTCAGATCTTGATAAGCATGCTGTAAATACTTGGAAGATGCCTGGTCTTTAAACAAAGATGCAGATTTGTTTCAGTGGTAGCATGGCTGTCATGCTAATGGTTCAACATCAAAGGAGAGCCAAAGTAAGACCCTTCGTACAGCTCCATTAGATTTAAAAATGTTTTTCCCCTCTGCCTTTGCGCTTTGCTATTGAGAGATAGTTTGTCGTTAATCCTTTAATCTGAACTCATGCTACAAAATCTCCCAGTATTAGTGAGAAGGAAAGTGTGTGTCATCACCTTGATTACCTAACTGCAAAGCCAGTGCTTTCAAAATAGGCTAAAATGTTACAATGTGCTGCTCCATGGGCTTACTAACAAATCTACTGTCCAATTTTATTTTCCCAGGTGTAGCATTTTCAACCCCTCTTTGCCAACACTACTGTAGCTTCCTTCCCAATTTCCGTGTAGATAGGCATATACTCTGTACACCACAGCATGTAATATTCAATTTCCTAGGTGAACGGTCACTGGGAGGTTCATTTGGTTCTTCATAAAATCTTTTATTAACACAATGATGGTTCTCTTTATATAGCTCCACACTCAGACTACGTGCAACAGCATGCCCTTCTCAGAAGTTTATGGATATTCTGCATATGGGCAAGAGGAAAAATGAATCAGTCAGTGTGCATACATATTGCATCCCTGTTCTCTGGCACCTGTTTACAGCTCAGAAACATTCCTGCTATTAGCATTCTCCATCATCTTCAGATGCTTTATATTTTTGTTATTTATGTAAGGTCATGTTATTCTTAAACAGGTTCAGGCTCATGTTAGCAGTTAAAGGGTCATCTATAGCAACACACTGAATATACTGCAAACATATGGTGGTTTTAAGAAAGGTCAGGTTACTTATCTAGAGATATCAATTTGGCATTTCAAACAGTGTCTATAATGATAGCTCACTTAGAATAAATACTCCTCCATCAAAAGGGAAAAAGAAAACAGCAGAATTTTCCTCTAAAAGATTGAAAGGTAAAAGGTTTTAAAATCAGAACTTTCCATAAATAAAACTTGTACATTATTTTTATTTTAATATAACGTCACTCCTTTTGTTCCTTAAGAAAGTTATAATGGAATTAAAAATACAAGGTGCATTAACATCAAATGAGGCGTTTAGCAAGTCCCATTATACTGCTGACAGGGATCTTCATTCATTATTCCAAACTAGACAATTTTACCATTAAACCACTTAAACTTAAGTGCTGTAATTATACAGTCAATACAAAAATAGCATTCTTAGCTGCAAGTAACATATTAAAAAGTGCTAAATGTAAAAGCAGGTTGGGTATTGGAGGAGCTTGTGAAAGCAGGTCCAGAACATAAGCGCAGGCTGCTGAGCATAAATATTACATTTCAAAAGGAGAGAGATGAAAAATGTAAAAACAGTGGAAAGACAACTGGTGGTATACGGTACATCTGGGTGTGACTTGTTCAACTAGTGTAGGGGCATTGCTCTGAGGCATCATCTTGGATAAAGATTGATTTTCTGTATGCAGACATGTTTCTTTCCTCAAGAGTCTGCTGTATAAAGTACTTAGTTTTCTTTAATTAGCCCCTTCACAGAATCCCAACAAAGGCCTAGCATTCTTTTGTATAACATTCAAACTTTTGTTTCTACCTTCTAACTTGGACCAGGGAAAACAGAGGTCAAATATTCACTATTGAATTTACTGAGATTAAGCTAGAACAGGAAGCCATTGATAAAATATTCAAGCCTTCATCACCTATACATAAAAAAAGATCAGTTTTTATTTTCAGTATGTCATCAGTTTCACTTAAAAGAGAGAGAGCGTGCGCAGATTTGCACACCCTCAGACATGTCTATTCAAATCACACCATTTGTCTAATAGACAATACAATAATAGCCAAACTCTGAAGTTAACAATGGTCTTTCTCTGAAACAAAGCTGGAAAATAAATCACACTGTTATCTTCACCTGAACCTGATAAACAATTTCCATTGCTCTTGGTTTATGTCTGATCTACACTTAAAAGTTTTCACCCCAAGCACCGTAGCTGCGCCAGTCTAACCCCCAGCACATGGAGCTATGTCGACGAAAGAATGCTTACGTTTGGGGACGTGGGGTTCCTTTGATTGGTAGGAAAACTCTAGGTTGTGTCTACACTAAGGAGTTATAGCAGCATAGCTACAGTGACCTAGCTATGCCGGTATAGAAAGGAATTTAGAAAAAGCAAATCAGCAAATCCTGAAAGAACAAAGCAGAAAAGAAAAAACAATAGGAAGTTAAAAAGATTATCAAGAGTCAAGTCTTTTCAGAATACAGGCATACAGCAATAACAGCATCAAGAAAGTGTAACTGCATATTTGCTTTGCATGCCAATGATACTGCAAGCCTGGCTTTCACATGGCAGCCATTAATTCATCGTACTTCAGTACATTTGCAAGAACTTCTTATTATCGTATAAAGCCATGCAGGTGGAAGGAGCACACCACCTGAAATAAAGGACTTTCTCACCCCTTGAAGGCACATTTGTCGCATGATGATCCAGGGAGCCAAACAGAGGTGGTTCACTGTGCCGAACAGTTGGGCTTGTATACAGATGCTCAGCTTCACGAGGGGGAAAAGGCATAATAATAGTCAAAAGGCCAAATCCCTGTAATGATGTATTACTTTATTATGTCAAAAACCATCAATGCAGACTATCAGCTGCATTAAAAAAAAAGAGAGAGAGACGTACATTATGTTTGTAAGCTGGTCCTGGAACAATAGCATTCAGAAAATCAGTTGTGGAACACATGCTACTGTATTTCTTTAATTTTATATAGAAAACCGTCCTTTGTCTACTGTAATACATCACCTTTCACAGAAAACCCTGCAAACATTTTATATTGATAACACAAATTTGAGAGTCTTTAATAACTTGTACTACATATCAATTCACTAAGTAGCAAACACAACACGTATTAGGCCAGGAAAACAGCTATCACTATAGAGCTAGTTGCAAATTTTTGAAGAATATGTTTTGCAAAATATGCTGGTTGTTTCACATCTAGCTTACAAAGCTGGTAAACTTTTTTAAAATTTTCAACATTTTTTAACTATCTCCAGCTACCATCTATCTCAAACGCTGACCCAAACTGCAAAATGAGGTTGAAAAACCAAAACTGAAGTGTGAAGGTCACAAAATAAACAATGGGGAGCACTCTATTACCGCTAGTAGAAGGGTATTGCAATTTAGCTACCAACTCAATTTAACCTCCTAACAACACACTCATACAAAGGTGCTAGGCAACTGTAATTTAGTGTTCATGAACTAAAGCAAAAGTTAAAGGTTATACTCCAATGCCCCTGGGAAGAGTGATTGACTTTCAGATGTAACCAGTCAGTTGAAGTTCAGCATCTCATTATGAGATTTCAGGTGATCCTTTACTTGGTTCACAAGAGGTAACAGGGTACTAAATAGATTAAATATAACGTCTAATAACAGCAGTAACACCTTGTATTCATATAGTGACTTTCATCTAGACAAAACCAATTGCAGATAAAGTGGTTTATACCCTGGAGATATATATATTTTCCCTGGAGATGAGTGCATCAGACTGTCTATGCCAGCAACAATGCATAATAATGCTTTTATTGCAGGATGGCAATTGAAATATCTTCAATGGAAACACAAGGGGAATTGTTTTATTCAGGCAGAATGCTGTCATTCAAATTGCAATCTGATTAGGACACTGTGTTAATGATCCTAATCTTGTGATTTGAAAAATGCTATGAACAGGGCTTCAGTTTACAATTCAACAAAAAGACAGAGTAGGATTTTCTTAAGTGCCTAAGTGACTTAGGAGGACAATGGGACTTGTGCTTGTAAGTTAGTTAGGCAATTTTGAAAACCTTACGTATCACTTCCAGTAACAGAGTGTCACTGGTACCATGCTGGAACACTGGCTCAATACTGACTAAGAGACAAGAGGGCCGCCCACCAAACCATCTGCCATACTTCATCTAGCATCCTGGGTTTCTGGGCGGTTTCTCAGGTCCAACACTGTTTTAGCTCAGGACATCAAAGCCTGAGGTGGTCTGTGTACCATACATACAATACTATAAAGCTAATATATGTTACTGTGCATCTAAAACTGTACTGAACACTCTCTAGGTAAAGCTCTAAAGTGATCAAGACAGCGTACTCAAAATAGTAAAATCACAGCATGCCATCCTTATGAGTGTTGGACTAGAGCGGAAAGAAAAGAAGAGGGGAAATAAGAGCAGAAATAAGGAGCAGGAGAGGAAAGGGGAGGAACCATTTATTTCCAAAGAAGTCTGTCAGGAAAGAATTAGCAAATCTGAAAAGAATATATTTTAAAAGAAAATATATTTAGAAATCAGTGTGCCACAGAAGGATTAGTAAACATCAGAGGATACAATTCTGAATAACAGCCTGGCTGTTTCCTACAACATCCCCATCTGCTTTTTCAGAAAAAAAGGCTATAAAGATTTTTCTATCATTTTAGACAACTGGAGAGGATGACTGTGACTGTCTTTATGACATATTACTGCATACATACATGTCTTAGTCTTCACAACTTAATAAAAGTCCTGTATTATAATTGTATGTAATGTTCTGTGCTATATAAATCTCTCTGCATTTTTGGAGGTCAGTTACATGAATGGAAGACTCTTAAAACTGCGGCTATAGTAATTTAGCAAGAAGGGAAAAACATTGTTTTCAGCTTTTAATTATGAATTGTGGGGGGTGTTCTAGGTAGTTTTGGGTTAACAACACTGCAGAAGAGAATATTTCAATTAAAAACATGTGCATTAAAAATTGTCAGTAAAATAAAAACTATTTCACTATCATAACTTAAGCTTGGTGCCGAAATTACCTCACTACCTTTGTAAAGGGCCAGGAGCTACATCTTTTGGACCTGATTCAGTAAAGCACATATGTATATGCTTAACTTTAAGGAGTTTGTGACAGAAAACAGTCCTGTATTCACATCCTGTACACTCTTCTAATGATCTTCATACAAAGTATGCCTTGTAAGTGTCATTTGAAAACTCATAATTCGCTGGTCAGTATTGTCCAGGTAAAATATATGCAGCAACATTGTATGTGAAGTTATAAGGTTTCCCTGGATGGTGTTATTGACACATGTTCCAAACCCCACAGGTCTGTCCTGAACAACAGTATGTGTGCTCTGCTGATTTTGCATTTAAGCAGTAAACAGAGTCAACAAGCATGAAGGGAAGACAAAGGAAGTTCAAACAGGTGCAAAAACCAGAAGGGACTATCCTTCCACATAGATTCTTTGGGTCCTGTTCTCAACTAGAAATGTTTTTCAAGCAGGGGACTGAAACTATAAAAAGGAGGGTCAAACAACCCATGCGCCCCTCTCTCTCTCATTCAATCACATTCACTGCACCTGAAGAGACAAAGCAATGGTTGGACTCTGGGGAAAAGGTCTTGATCTGAGAGTTTGGTCAGTAATCTGCTATGGTGACCACTTTGCTTGAATTTAATACAGTTCATTATGTTAGGCACCAGTAAGCACATTATCTTTATTTTTCTTGTAACCATTTCTGACTTTAATGTCTTATTACTTGTACTCACTTAAAATATCTCTTTGTAGTTAATAAACCTATGTTATTGTTTTATCTAATTAACTATGTTCAAGATGAAGTGTCTGAGTAACTCCATTTGGGGCAACAAGTTGTGTGTATATTATTCCCTTAAAGGAATAATGGACTCAGTATATTTGCGACTTTCCAGGAGAGGGCTGTGCAGTACAGGACATATATTTCGGGGGGGAAATCTGAGATCGGGAGTATGTTGGGGTAACCCTGTGGTAGTTTTTAAGGCTGGTGAGAGCCAAGGTGTGGCTGGCTGGCTGGCTGGCTGCAGCAGACACACAGACATAGCTGGGAGCGTGTTCATGCTGGAGACTGTTTGTGAGCAGCAAGGCATTTTAAGGGATACCCCTGGTTACAGAGCAGTTACTCATCAGTCTGGATTGTATGTCACAGAGGTGCTAAATTCCATGGACTTCAATTCAATTTACCCACATACTTAAATGCTTTCCTGAACTGAGGCCTTTACCTGTGAAAAATGTCAACTGAAATCACACAATGACTGCAGGACTTTAGAGATATGGCCTCAAAATTTGGAAATTATAAAATTTAAAACATCTTAAAAATAGGGCAAGTTAGATTGGAGAGAGTTCTAGTCTACTTTTAATAGGCATTGTCTAAATTGCTTCTCCTGCTTCAAAACACTAATGATGCCAGTGACGCTGCATATTCAGATCACAGCATCAGAGTAGTGTGGACATACAATCTTGTAGACATCAAGGAAATACTTTAATTGATTATATATTTAATAAGTTTATGTTAATGGATTTAATAAGTAGCTTTGAAGCAGCTTGACTCTTAGCCTTCATAGAATGAAATAACCTTTAATCCAGTATCCCTGAGGTGGCAACAGTTCAGTAAATGTTTATTTTGTGTATGAGGCCTTGCCCATTTTGAGGAAGCATAAGCTGGGATGTGTGGATGGGTAAGGAACTACTTTTGTATTTTTGTACTTTTGTAAGGTCAAAGGACAATGTTATGACCAGGAAGACAACAGTCCAGAGGCCACTGAAGAGTCTCAGCTGTTCACCTAAATACAAGGGGGTGAAATCATCTTGATAAGAGTTTTCACCTCCTCTTATTCCCTCAGTGTTGCTTATTGTGGAAAAGCACAGACTTGTGGATGTAACTAAGAAACGGTACCCTAAAAGGAGAAACCCCAAAGTGGACTAAGATTCATACCGACGTCACCTAATCAGAATCGGACAATGCAGATCCCCTGATTCAGTCAGAAGGTCACAACAGGAAGTCCAGTGGGACAATATTAGTCTGAGTTTCACCCACAAAGGACCAGGCAAACAAGGAAAAAGTGTGCTATTCTTGAGATCACCACAACACCGCTACTATATCTGATATTCATACTTAACCTTTCAAGGAAAGCAGAGACAAAGACATTGCAGACCAGCCATCTAACCCAAGAATGATGTCCGCTAGCATGATGGTACCTGAGCCAGAAGTCGTTGCCTGGCTCCCCAACCTGCAGTTTTTAACTGACTCTGAAGCTTCAAAGACATATAAATTAAAGAGCACACACTTATTTTTCTAAGTAACCTTATACTTTCTGTCTCCTTAGCAGGACATTTGAACATCTGTGCAAGGACGCCTGCCAGAAAAAAAAATACTTTCTTAGCCTTTTTAGGTAGAGGTGTGTGTGTGTGAAGCAAAGACATTTTTGTACCTCGGGGTAGCACTCTGCAACCCCCGTATTCCTCATTTATATATGATTGTGGTCTTGCATATAAAGCAGGCTGTGTGAGGTATCAGGGGAAAGGTTATGATTTCCGGAAAGTCATTTTTCTATCCATATATGTATATCATTAATGCATATGAAGTTATGAGAATTGTGTTGTAAGCTTGTCACTAAAACATGCTGTCAGTTGGGGAATCAGCCAGATATTAGACCCTTAGAGACAACAGCAAGGAAAGTAACCAACGTCCGGGCAGGGTGTCAAACAACGCATCTACAGCCATCGTCCAGCAAGGGAGCTACAATTCAATGACTCACCTGCATGAGCCCACACCAGGGGAATTGTTCAACCTTGCCTGGGGACTCAGCAATGCCCATGAAACATGCCTGGACTTGTGTTCTACAAACACATGGGACAGAAGGTATAAAACAGAACACAGGGGCCCCATGCTTGGCCTTTCTCCTGCCCCCACCTATGCTGCAAGCAACAAAGACACTGAGAAGAAGACTGAAGACTCCAACAGAGGAGACTGGCCCAGATTTAAGGGACAAATCTGCATATTAAGGACTACAATATCCATTGGTGTGAGAAAAATTGCTTAGTATAGTTGTTGCCCAGTCAAATAGGGTTGAGAGTTTAGACTGCGTGCTTATATTTTATTTCTTTTGGTCACTAACTCTGACTTTTTGCCTAACACTTACAGTCATTTAAAATCTATCTTTTGTAGCCAATAAATTTAACTGTTTATCTTTACCAGTGAGCTTCCCTGAAGTGTGTGGTAAATCTGCTCAGGTTTTGCAAAGGCTAGTGTATATCCACTTTCCATCGATGAAGTGGTGAACCAATTAATAAATTTGCACTGCTCATCTTAAGTTATTTGGGATCCATAAAGATTTAACCCTTAACCTAGTCTTTCCACAAGGGAAAGTATAAACTGCTAAGTAAATGCATAGGGGTAGAAAGATTAAATAAATCATTTAATCATTTGTATTGTGTCAGCTTTGTGATTTGATTACTGGTTGTGCCAATGCAATAACTTGACTAGTTCTTCTTCTTAAATTGTTCTCTTAGTAGTTAATCAATTTAACGTTGTATTATTGTTAACTCCTTGATTTGACTGACTCATTTTATATTATAATATCAATATGAATCATCATATTGTTTACTACTTTAGAGAAGTATAAGCAATTATCTAACTTTGCACTAACACACCAAACTGGTTTTCTCTGATCAACTAGTGATGAGGTGAAAAGCAGCCTAAATTAAAGGGACTTTAAATACCCATAGACCATTAGACTCAAGGGCTAAGAAAACCCTTATTATCATTATACATTACATCTGTAAAAGACCTAGTAGATGAAGTCCATTATGCTGCAAGTGCAGAATATACAGTACATTCCCTTTATGAATTCAATACAGGTATACTCTATTTATGAATAAGCAGAAAATTGAAGCTGCTATGCATATATTTAATGTTTTTAATATTATTTAATTTTTTAAGATAAAAATTCTTCTGTAGTCTCATATGCAGGGTTTGTTTGTTTTTTTAATTAAAAGATTTGCTTTCTTACCTTGGTTGCAGGTTTTTCCGGTATATCCTGGGAGACATTTGCATTTGTTTGGTCCAATACATTCACCATGTTTGCATCTAGGCTGACATATAGCTGAAAATAGAACATTTATTATTGTTCTGATCTAATCAACAATAATATATTAATGAAAGCAGCACAAATACTACTAATACTTAGCCCTTGTACCTCACTTCACATTTTAACACCACAGTGCACACATAAAGTGTCTTTTCAGTTATAAAAAACAAATACACATCAGAAAACAGATTGATAACAAGCATTATGTTCTCGGGTTATAGGACATAATGCTCAACTTTTTGGATACTCCAGTTTATGTAGTATCTGACCAGCAAACAGACTCATGGCCTTCCAGATGTACTGTGTGATGCACGTCATTCAGTTTGTTATTACTAGAATATGTCTGAACTGAACAGGAAGTAGGAGTGTCAACATCAATGAGTTATCAGCTCAGTAACAGACAAGCAACAGTGCAGTTCCAAGTATCCACAGATTTTCCCCTGCCCTGGATTGTTTAGACAATGGCATTTCTTTATCCGCCATTTCTTTATTCTTTAACACTCAAAAAAAGGCTCTGTGTCACCATGACCTTCCCTATTCTGAGGAGAATTGAATGAGGCTCCCTCCAGAGTTTGTGGGCCAGAAGGATACAGGATGGTCATTTACAGAGGTGATTTGTCTCTGAGGCTGGGATCACGGCTTCCAGAAGGTGGATCCGTGAAGGGAAGGATCACCAGTGCAATCCTACATGCTTTACTCATGTGAGTAATCTTTACATACACAAGAAGTTCCATTTAGTTCAATGACACTACTTGGCTAAGCAGCTGTAGCAGAACCAGGCCCAAGCTTGTAATATGTCATTCAGATACCTCTTTTGCACTGCCGCTATCACAGCGAGGTGGCACAATTTAAATATTTAAACAGTATTTTGAAAGACCTTGTTAATAATTAAAAATAAATAAAAAGGTCTTTATTCACTGTATCTTCTTACAGCTCATTAAAAGCAGCATTATTGCTGCTGCGCATAAGCCTGATTCTTAAACTTGAGCTTAGAACACATTCAAATTAATGATGGGGAACAAGTGGGGGTGGGACACTGGGACAGCCACAGGAACAAGAAGTCACTAGGACCAGCAGGAGACTGGGAACTGAGGGATGGGGGTAAAACTGAGAAAAGGATTAGAGTGGGTGGAGCAGAGATTAAGATGAGGGCAGACTGGAGGAGCCAGGGACAGAAGGAGTAGGGGTTGGGGTGCACAGGAGCAGATGGGTTTATAACCAGAAGAGAACATTCTCCACAGAACTTAGAAGAGAACCCAGGATGCCCAGAGTCTTAGCATTCTGTTACCATCAGCAAATAGCAGTGCAACCCATTGGCAAAGCATGCGCTTCATATCCCGTTAGTGGCTGGTCCACATACAGGGAGACAACCTATTAATATTATCCATCACTCTGTTAGCTCAAGTGGCAGAGGTCCACATGATGGATCTAAAAGGTTCCAACCCTGCTGATGAATCATGTGGATATCAATATAATTCCACATGATGGCATTTCTGTTTTTTCAGTTTGCTTTTTAAAAAAACCTAGGAAATTCCATACAAAACTCATTAAAAGAACATTAAGGTTGTAAAGGCAAGTGCTGAAAAGTCAGGAAGTGCCACAATTAAGCATGAGCAATCTTAATAAAGCCCACGGGCATATATGTATTGTGATACAATCTTTAATTACACAACTGCATGCTGTCTTTTACACATGATTTCTGCCTCATTCAGTGTACAGGACGGCTAGTGCTCAGGGAATGAATGAATTGTGTAGTGAATGAAGCTATTGTCTGTACTGCACCTTCCCATATGTTGCAGAAGTTGGAAGGTGAACAAGGCAGGGGATTGCATGAAGAGAAATGAGGATCTCATTGTTAAGGCAACTGAATGCCACCCTGGAGAACTGGATTCTATCCCTGCCTCTGCCACAAAGTTCCTGTGTAATACTAGAACAGTCATTTAAACCAAACATCTCACAAGTGGCCACTAATTGTGTGTTCCTCATTTTCCAGGTGCCCAATTTAAGACCGTGAGGTCAGATTTGCAGAAACGCTGAGCACTGAAGTTAACAGGAACTGTGTTTTCAACATATAATGTGCTATAAAACATTACGTTTTCTGAAAAATCAGGCTATAGGCATCTCAAATTGGGTTTCCAAAATTATCACCCACTTTTAACATAAATGTCTGTATCTCAGTTCTCCATCTGTAAAATGGTAATAATGATCCAACCTTACTTCACAAGGGTGCTGTGAAGATAAATTCATTAGTATTTGTGAAGTACTCACATATTGTGATGACAAGCTACACTGAGACGCCTGTGTGGAAGTTAATAATTGTGTATTTGGTGAAGGATTTGGATGGTTTACAGTAAATAAGGAAATTAAATATTTTATTAAAATGAAATATTGAACAGATGCTTATTGAGTAAAACCCATCTCATCCTGCGCAATGACAAAGTAGAGGTGCAATGGAAAAATAGTATGAAATCATGTAATTAAAGTTAGTATCATAATGCATATACACCAGGCAGCTGAAGAAAGAGCTGTTGAGAGCTTGACTTTGCAACCTTACTGATGTTCTTTTACTGTATTTTTGTATGTAATTACATGCACACATCTCTAAACGCATACACATTTTGTTGTAAGAGAAAGGTAATTTGGCAAAGTTTTAGTCTCTCAAAATTTTAAAATATTATTCTGAATGTTGGACTACAGTCAAAAAGCACAGAACACAAGTGAGAGGTTACTGTGCAAAGGTGGTTTAAAGCTCACCTTTGCACTTCTGTGAAGTGCATTTCCCCAGTGTTTAAACCAGCCTTTAATAGCCACAGGGCCCAAAAAGGCCACTGAGAATTGGTCAGCCATGCTGCCTTTTCCCTTTAACACCCCAGCAGGGAAGGTGTATGCTATGTAAAAAATAAATGCTATATACTGCCAAAGGGTCACTGTTAAACTGAGGTGATGATATTCCTGCTATGATGATGCCAGTGGAAAGCAGCTGCATGACACCAGAGAACCAAGACCCAGTAGGTTTATGGCCATTATTAAGCATGAATATAAAACATTAAATAACCCCTCAGCTATTTAAACCCAGCAGCAATAACCCTAAATGACAGTTTCATCGCATTAGTGTACAAATTTTAAGAGGGGAGGAAGGGAGAGTGGTTAATTAACAATTATACCTTTATTTAAAAAAATATATTCTGCCACAGTGGGTGATGTAAACTTTATGGATTGTCTTAAACACTGAGTCATTCTCATATTCCTCAATACATACTGGTTCTAGAGAGAGTTAGTCTGAATGAGGAGAGCTCTGGGCAGAATGCATGTACATGAGGTTCCTTTTAAGTAGGGTGACCAGATAGCAACTGTGAAAAAACAGGACAGAGAGTGAGGGGTAATAGGCGCCTATATAAGAAAGTCCCAAAAAACAGGACTGTCCCTTTAAAAACAGAACATCTGGTCACCCTACTTTTAAGGCCCAATTCCAGCCCTCTGATATATACCGGTTACTGAGGCTTTCAGGATAATTTATGCAAAGGAGATAATTAAAATCAGCTCTCTCATCATATATATTATCCTATGTGCAATTTAGTGAAGGCATGCAGGGACAAACTGCATGTGCCCACAAGGGGATGTCGATCACTGTAGATGGAAATGACAGAAAACACGAAGAACTTGCTGAATCAAGCAAGCTGCTCCTATTTATCCTCTGTAACTAAACATAGTCACAGTAAATTTTCCAAGTATATTAATCTGCCAAAGGAATGTAAAGCTTGGCACCTCCTCCAGCAGAGGGATAAGAGAATAAAGAATACTCTGGACAGATCTCCAGAAGTAGTTTCTTCCAAACTCATCCCTCTGGGAGTGGATGGTGAGATTCCCAGCCCCAGGAGAAGTGGGATTTCAACTTTACAAACTAGTTGTGGGGAGAGGAAGAATTTCATATTATCAGTATACAACACTGGGTTAGTTGTTGTGTAAATGAATGTATTTACTTTGTTGATTTCAAGGTAACTACTTTTGGAGTAAGTTGCTACTTGTTGTGAGCAAAGGAATCAATAAGTGGCCACTAGTGTATAGTCAGTCTGGGTCCCCACCAGCACCACCACCCGTTTCTTCAAACCTATCTTGAGTGGGAAATTTCATTTAAAAAATAAAATTTGAAGTGGGCTAAAAAGCAAGTGTGTAGAATGACTCTTTGTTACTGCATACATCTCAGTTATTTCCATTTAGATCACTGACAGATACAAGTGTTTAATACTGTCAACCCTGCTGAACCAGTAATAATCACAGAACATGAAGTTATGTTCTGTTTGCTTCCTGCATCATCAACAATCTTGCCAGCTAAATTCTGGTTCCACAGATGGAGAGTAAATATGGAACACCAGTGGATCACTGTTACATCGACATTTTTCTGAGCCTAGCCATGCTTTAATTAAAACAAATATGAAACAACACTAATAAAAATGTACATGTATTATAAACCAAGTAATTAAAATACTGCAACAGCAAAGTAATGATACTATGGAAAGAAACAGGGAAAAAATAGGTCTATGAATTTATTTGTATTGCCACAGGATCCACTTCATGCTAATATGATTATTTTTAGATTGCTAAGAATCATTACAACTCTGGAAAACGCTTTACAGCTCAAACAATTTGAAGAGGACCCTGCGCCAAGCATTTTTTTGTTCTAATGTCTTTTTTATTATTAAACACACTGCCTTTAACTCCTTAAAAAGTGAAATCTGTTCCCTTACTGAAAGTATTTATTCCAGTGCCATGATATTTTGGTGAATATTTATCATGTATTGACATGTTTAGCACTGTACAAAACACAAAATGCAGACAGTCCCTGCCCTTACGAGTTTATAGTCTAAGCAAAACGGACACAAAGTAGACAAGAAACCAGAGGATGGTATAGCTGGGATGTTATATTTTTACAATTTATTGATTCCATATGTTTCAACTGATTCTGTAGAATAGTAATGCCATTTAAAATTTGCCAAGTAATGAACTAGAGTCAGTTGTCATCTTAATTAACCAGACAGTAACTTGCATCATAAAGTTGAACATATTAAGGACCTTAGTTGATAGAAATTTGTCACACAGACCCCACAAATCTAGCTTTCTAGCTTCCACTCTAGGCCAAGCTATTGAACAGAAATAAATATTGACTATTAGTTCTCTCAGAGCCAATGCAAACAAATCTCTGACCAGCCAAAGATCTTCCCCATTTCATAGACTTTAAGGTTAGAAGGGACCATCCTGATCATCTAGTCTGAATCCCTGCACATTGCAGGCCACAGAGTCTTACCACCTCCTGAAATAGACCCCTAACCTCTGGCTGAGTTACTGAAGTCCTCAAATTATGGTTTAAAAACATCAAGTTACAGAGAATTTACCATTTAGGCCTGCAAGTGACCTGTGCCCCAGGCTGCAGAGGAAGGCAAAACGCCCCCAGGGTCTCAGCCAATCTGAGCTGGGCGAAAATTCTTTCCTGACCGCAAATATGGCAATCAGTTAGATGACCCAGAGCATGTGAGCAAGACCCACAAGGCAGACACCTGGGAAAGAATTCTCTTTAGTAACTCAGCCTTCCACATCTAGTATCCTGTCTCTGGCCATTGAGGATTTTTGCTACTGGCAGTTGCTGATGGGCCACATGCCATCGTAGGCAGTCCCATCATAGCATCCCCTCCATAAACCTATCAAGCTTGCTCTTGAAGTCAGTTAAGTGTCTTGACCCCACTACTCCCCTTGGAAGGCTGTTTCAGAACTTCACTCCTCCGATGATTAGAAACCTTCGTCTAATTTCGAGGCTAAACTTGTAGATGGCCAGTTTATATCCATTTGTTCTTGTGCCCACATTGGTGAGTAACTTAAATAACTCCTCTCCCTCTCATATTTATCCCTCTAATGTATTTATAGGGTGCAATTATATCTCCCCTCAGCCTTCTTTTGGTTAGGCTAAACAAGCCATGCTCTTTGAGTCTCCTCTCATAAGGCAGGTTTTTCATTCCTCGAATCATCTTAGTAGCCCTTCTTTGCACCTGTTCCAGTTTGAATTCATCTTTCTTAAACATGGGAGACCAGAATTGCACACAGTATTCCAGAGGAGGTCTCATCAGTGCCTTGTGTAATGGTACTAACAGCTTGCCTGATGCATCCTAGGATGCAACTGCCTTTTTCACAGCCGCAACATATTGACGGCTCATAGTCATCCTGTGATCAACCAATAAACCCAGGTCTTTCTCCTCTGTAGCTTCTAACTGGTAAGTCCCCACCTTATAGCAAAAATTCTTATTGCTAGTCCCTAAATGCATAACCTTGCACTATTAAATATCATCCCATTTCTATTCCTCCAGTTTACAAGGTCATCCAGATCTTCTTGTATGATATTCTGGTCCTCTTCTGTATTGACAATATCTCCCAACTTCATGTCATCTGAAAATTTTATTAACACACACTCACTTTTTGTGCCAAGATCAGTAATAAAAATGTTAAATAAGATTAGTACCAAGACCAATGCCTGAGGAACTCCACTAGTGACCTCCCACCAGCCTGACAGTTCACCTTTCAGTATGACCTGTTGTAGTCGCCCCTTTAATCAGTTCCTTATCCACCTTTCAATTCTCATATTAATCCCCATCTTCTGTACCAAATGTCTTACTGAAATCAACATAGATTAGATTGACATTGATTAGATCTACCACATTTCCTTTGTCTAAAAAATCAGTTATAGTCTCAAAGCAGGATATCAGGTTGGTCTGGCATGATCTATCTTTTGTAAAACCATGTTGTATTTTATCCAAGTTACCATTCACCTCTATGTCCTTAACTACTTTCTCTTTCAAAATTTGTTCCAGACTTTCCATAAAATTGAAGTAAAATTAATAGTCCTGTAGTTTCCTGGATAATTTTTTTCCTCTTTCTTAAAAATAGGAACTATGTTAGCAATTCTCTAGTCATAGGGTATGATCCCCGAGTTTACAGATTCATTAAAAACCCTTGCTATTGGGCCTGCTGTTTCTTGTGCCAGCTCCTTTAATATTCTTGGATGGAGATTATCCAGGCCTCCGATTTAGTCCCATTAACCTGATTTGTTTGACTTCCACATCAGATGTGGTAATTTCCACCTCCATATCCTTGCTGCCATTAGCCACCCTGCCACTACATAAGAACAGCCATACTGGGTTAGACCAAAGGTCCATCTAGCCCAGTATCCTGTCTTCCAACAGTGGCCAATGTCAGGTGCCCCAGAAGGAACAAACAAAACAGGCAATCATCTAGTGATCCATCCCCTGTCGCCCATTCCCAGCTTTTGGCAAACAGAGGTTAGGGACACCAACTCTGCCCATCCTGGCTAGCCCTTGATGGACTTATCCTCCATGAACTTATCTAGTTCTTTTTTTAACCCTGTTATAGTCTTGGCCTTCACAACATTCTCTAGCAAGGAGTTCCACATGTTGACTGTGCCTTGTGTGAAAAAATACTTCCCTTTGTTTGCATTAAACCTGCTGCCCATTAATTTCATTTGGTGACCCCTAGTTCTTGTGTTATGAGGAGTAAATAGCACTTCCTTATTTACTTTCTCCACACCAGTCATGATTTTATAGACCTCTATCATATCCCCCCTTAGTCATCTCTTTCCCAAGCTGAAAAGTCCCGGTCTTATTAACCTCTCCTCACATGACAGCCGTTCCATACCCCTAATCATTTTTGAACTTTTCTGAACTTTTCCAATTTCCAATATCTTTTTTGAGATGGGGCGACCACATCTGCACGCAGTATTTAAGATGTGGGCGTACTATAGATTTATATAGAGGCAATATGATATTTTCTCTCTTATTATCGATCCCTTCCTTGATGATTCCCAACATTCTGTTCACTTTTTTGATTGTCACTGCACATGGAACGGATGGTTTCAGAGAACTATCCACAATGACTCCAAGATCTCTTTCTTGAGTGGTAACAGCTAATTTAGACTCCATCATTTTTTATGTATAGTTGGGATTATATTTTCCAATGTGAATTACTTTGCATTTATCCACACTGAATTTCATCTACCATTTTGTTGCCCAGTCACCCAGTTTTGAGAAATCCTTTTGTAGCTCTTCACAGTCTGTTTGGGACTTAACTATCTTCAGTAGTTTTGTATCACCTGCAAATTTTGCCACCTCACTGTTTACCCCTTTTTCCAGATCGTTTATGAATATGTTGAATAGGACTGGTCCCAGTACATACCCCAGGAGGACACCGCTATTTACCATTCTCCATTCTGAAAACTGACCATTTATTCCTACCCTTTGTTTCCTATCTTTTAACCAGTTACCAATCCATGAGAGGACCTTCCCCCTTCTTATCCCATGACAGCTTAGTTTATTTAAGAGCCTTTGGTGAGGGACCTGGTCAAATGCTTTCTGAAAATCTAAATACACTAATTGCATTGGATCCCTCTTGTCCACATGCTTGTTTACCCCCTCAAAGAATTCTGGTAGATTGGTGAGGCACAATTTCCCTTTACAAAAAACATGTTGACTTTTCCACCAACAAATTATGTCCATCTATGTGTCTGACAATTTTGTTCTTTACTATAGTTTTAACCAGTTTGCCCAGTACCGAAGTCAGACTTTATCTCTGCATCCCGTCCTGAGGTGATATGTACCCAGTCAATATGAAATCCCCCATTATTATTGAGTTTTTAAATTTTTATAGCCTCTCTAGTCTCCCTGAGCATTTCACAGTCACTATCCCCATCCTGGTCAGGTGGTTGGGAATATATCCCTACAGCTATATTCTTATTAATAGAGCATGGAATTACTATCCATAGAGATTCTATGGTACAATTTGGTTTATTTAAGATTTTTACTTCATTTGATTTTACTCTTTCACATATAGTGGCACTCCCCCACCAGTACAACCTGTTCTGTCCTTCCCATATATTTTGTACCCTGGTATTATTGTGTCTCACCAAGTTTCTGTAGTGCCTATTATATCAACATCCTCTTTTAATACAAGGCACTCTAATTCACCCACCTTATTTAGACTTCTAGCATTTGTACATAAGCACTTTAAAAATCTGTCAGTTTTTAGCTCCATCATGTAATTGAAAGGGCCTCTTTTTCATTTGACTGTTTCTCATCAGATCCTAACCGTATTTTATCATCTTCCATCCTCTCCTCCTTACTAGGACATAGAAAATTTCCATTAATAGATCCTCCCCTAAGAGATGTCTCTGTCCAAACCATGTGCTCCTCCGCATCCGTCAGCTTTCCCCCACGATCTTTCCTCTATGATCTTTTTAATTTTAAGTGCCAACAATCTGGTTCCATTTTGATTTAGGTGGTTTAGCCAATCCTTCCTGTATAGGCTCCAACTTTCCCAAAAATTTCCCCACGTCCTAATAAATCTAAACCCCTCCTCCCTACACCCTCGTCTCATCCACGCATTGAGACTCTGCAGTTCTGCCTGTCTAACTGGCCCTGCGCGTGGAACTGGAAGCATTTCAGAGAATGCTACCAGGGAGGTCTTGGACTTCAATCACTACACCTAAGCTCTTCATTAGCCTCATTAAAAACTGAGGCAAAGTACTTGTTTAGGTGTTGGGCCACGTCTAGATTATCCCCATCCTCAGTGCTTAGTAATCCCACTTCTTCTCTTCTTGTGTTCTTCTTATTTATATGGCTAAAGAACCTTCCCTATGAACTTTTTCTCCTTGCTTGGGATGCAAGCTTCAGATAGCTTCTGCAGCTTCAACTTAAAGTAATTCCAAGCCTCGTCCAAATTCAGATTCTTGAGTTCTTCCATTAATTTATTAAAGTTAGCTCTTTTGAAATCAAAGACACTTGTTGCAGATCTATTTTTGTTTATCCTCCATTTAGTTTAAACTAAATTAACTCATAATTAATGCTACGTTTTAGTCAAGGGGAAATTTTAGTAAAAGTCATGGACAGGTCAAGGGCAGTAAACAAAAATTCACAGCCTATGACCTGTACAATATGCCCCGACTAAATCTTCGGGGGGTGGGGGTGGCCTGGGGGCACTGTGGGTGCTGGAGGGGGCAGTGGTGCATGGCCCAGAACCCCTGCTGGGGGGAGGGAGGAGGGGAGTTTGGTGGGGCTGGCAGGCTCCCTACCTGGCTCTGCACCTCCCTGGAAGCAACGACACCCCCCTCCCTCTGTTCCTAGGCGAAGGCGTGGACAGTGACCTCTGCGCTCTGGCTTTGAGCCAAGCGCTGGCTCCGCAGCTGTGGGGGGCGGTGCCTGCAGGTGGAGGCAGCACGCAGAGCCCCCTGGCCACCCCTTTGCCTAGGAGCCAAGGGATGTCACCGCTTCCAGGGAACCCCCACTGCAAGGTAGGCATCGCCCAGAACCCTCACTCCTTCCTGTGCCCCAACCCCCAGCCCTGAGCCCCCTCCCACACCCAAACTCCAGCTGCTGCTGCGGGAGGAGGGTGCCATGGCCCAAGACTGCCCCAGCAGTAGCTGATGTGGCTGGCCCAGAGGCTGCCTGAGCTGCTCAGGTGGCCCCTAGGCCAGCCATACCAGCCGCTGCAGAGGTCCCAGAAAGTCACGGAATCCGTGACTTCCATGACAAACACGCAGCCTTACTCACGATCACTTGAACCAAGGTTGTTCTCTGCAACCAGTGCTTCTATGAGGTCCTCACTACTCACTAATACCAATTCTAAAATGGCATCACCTCTTGTTGGTTTAGCAACTACTTGGTTGAGAAATCTGTCAGCTATCGCATACAGGAAAATCTGGGCCCTACTGTTATTAGTAGCACTTGTCCTCCAATCTATACCTGGGAAGTTAAAGTCTCCTATAATCATACAATTCCCAGTAGTATTTATTTCATTAAAAACATTAAAGATGTCTCTATCCATATCCAAATCGGATCCTGGTGGTCTGTAACACACCCCAAGCACTATATCAGGGGAACCTCTAGTAGCTTTCTTCCCCAAAGTGATTTTGGTCCAAACAGACACTGTCTTATCCATTCTAATCTCTTTATAGTCTACCATATCATTTATAAGCAATGCTACTCAACCACATTTGCCTTTATTTCTGTCTTTCCTGACCAGCACATACCCTTCAATATCTGTACTCCAGTCATGACTACTATTCTATCATGTTTCTGTTATCACTATAATATCTGGCTTAACTTCCTGTACTAGTAGTTCTAGTTTCTCCATTTTGTTACCCAGGCTCCTTGCATTGGTGTACAAACATCTTAACTGTTGCTGCTTGACTTCACGCACATTCATGCCCAAGTGGGTACAGTCATTCTACTGCCAGTATCGCCTATCATTTGACTGGTATCATCACGATCCTTCCTCTTAATTTCCATTCTCCTACCCACTGCAGTTCCTTTCTTCTTTGCTGTATCCTTTCTTACTTGATTTTCCTCCCTCTCAATGTTGAAATCAGGCGTGGAGATTATATGATTATATATAGCATCTCACAATGGTCTCCCCTGAGTTTCTAGTTTAAAGCTCTTTTAATCAGTTGTGCCAACCTCCATCCCAGAAGTCTATTTCCTTCCCTACTCAGGTGGAGTCCATCCCATGAGAACTGCCTCCCAGTAGTCAAACATCCCAACATCCTCCTTATAGCACCACTGCTGAGCCATCTGTTGAGCATCATAATCTTGTCTCTCCTTCACTCTCCTCCTCCAGGGACAGGCAGAATCCCACTGAAGATCACCTGAGCCTCCATTTGCTTCAACATCTTCCCCAGCCTGGCAGAGTCTCCCTTGATATGTTCCAGCAAGAATCTAGCTGTGTGTCATTTGTTTCCACATGAAGGACAATCAATGCATTCTTTCCTGCTCCCATTAGGATCCTCTTCAGTCTCAGGTCCACATCCTGTATCTTAGCTACTGGCAGACAGCACACTCTTCTGTTCTCCAGATCAGCTCTAGCGACAGGCCTGTCTGTTCTTCTTTATAGGGAGTCCCCAATCACGTAGACCTGCCTTTTCCTGGTGATGGTGTGATTTTCTGGCTGCGAGTCCTCTTTTATTCTCCCTTGCAATCTTCTGCAAGTCATCCTGTACCCTCCTGGGGCTCTGAACTCTGGGTATTTCCATCGGCTCTTCTCTTCTTACAGGACTAGCCGCTCTTCTCTTCTTCCTTGCCCTCTCCTCCTTCAGTTACAGCCTGTCATGCCCCTTCTTCATTTTCCAACTGAGCAAACCTGTTCCTGAGCTCTATTTCTCCTTCACTAGTCAGTCTTTTCCTTTGCCTGGTTCTTGTAGTCACATGCTACCACAGACCACTTTCCTCACCCAGTAGTCTCCCCTCCGAGTTCTTCAGTCCAGCTTGCATCTGCAGGTCTTGACTTTTTCCTTCAGCCTCCTGTTGCCTTTGCTCCATCATCTGAGTTTCGAAGGGGCTTTGAGCAACCATAATTTCCACCTGCATCTTCAAGCCTCGGATCTTCTCCATAAAAGCGACACTTAGAATCATAGAATATCAGGGTTGGAAGGGACCTCAGGAGGTCATCTAGTCCAACCCCCTGCTCAAAGCAGGACCGATCTCCAATTAAATCATCCCAGCCAGCCTTTGTCAAGCCTGACCTTAAAAACTTCTAAGGAAGGAGATTCCACCACCTCCCTAGGTAACACATTCCAGTGTTTCACCACCCTCCTAGTGAAAAAGTTTTTCCTAATATCCAACCTAAACCTCCCCCACTGCAACTTGAGACCATTACTCCTTGTTCTGTCATCTGCTACCACTGAGAACAGTCTAGATCCATCCTCTTTGGAACCCCCTTTCAGGTAGTTGAAAGCAGCTATCAAATCCCCCCCCATTCTTCTCTTCCGTAGACTAAACATCCCCAGTTCCCTCAGCCTCTCCTCATAAGTCATGTGTCCCAGTCCCCTAATCATTTTTGTTGCCCTCCGCTGGACTCTTTCCAATTTTTCCCACATCCTTCTTGTAGTGTGGGGCCCAAAACTGGACACAGTACTCCAGATGAGGCCTCACCAGTGTCAAATAGAGGGGAACGATCAAGTCCCTCGATCTGCTGGTAATGCCCATACTTATACAGCCCAAAATGCCATTGGCCTTCTTGGCAACAAGGGCACACTGTTCACTCATATCCTGCTTCTCGTCCACTGTAACCCCTAGGTCCTTTTCTGCAGAACTGCTGCCGAGCCATTCGGTCCCTAGTCTGCAGCAGTGCATTGGATTCTTCCATCCTAAGTGCAGGACTCTGCACTTGTCCTTGTTGAACCTCATCAGATTTCTTTTGGCCCAATCCTCCAATTTGTCTAGATCCCTCTGTATCCTATCCCTACCCTCCAGCGTATTTACCTCTCTTCCCAGTTTAGTGTCATCTGCAAACTTGCTGAGGGTGCAATCCACAGCATCCTCCAGATCATTTATGAAGATATTGAACAAAACCAGCCCCAGGACCGACCGTTGGGGCACTCCACTTAATGCCGGCTGCCAACTAGACATGGAGCCATTGATCACTAACCGCTGAGCCCGACAATCTAGCCAACTTTCTATCCACCTTACAGTCCATTCATCCAGTCCATACTTCTTTAACTTGCTGGCAAGAATACTGTGGGAGACAGTGTCAAAAGCTTTGCTAAAGTCAAGAAACAACACGTCCACTGCTTTCCCTTCATCCACAGAGCCAGTTATCTCATCATAGAAGGCAATTAGATTAGCCAGGCATGACTTGCCCTTGGTAAATCCATGCTGACTGTTCCTGATCACTTTCCTCTCCTCTAAGTGCTTCAGATTCCTTGAGGACCTGCTCCATGATTTTTCCAGGGACTGAGGTGAGGCTGACTGGCCTGTAGTTCCCAGGATCCTCCTCCTTCCCTTTTTTAAAGATGGGCACTACATTAGCCTTTTTCCAGTCGTCCGGGACCTCCCCCGATCGCCATGAGTTTTCAAAGATAATGGCCAGTGGCTCTGCAATCACATCCGCCAACTCCTTTAGCACTCTCGGATGCAATGCATCCGGCCCCATGGACTTGTGCATGTCCAGCTTTTCTAAATAGTCCCGAACCACTTCTTTCTCCACAGAGGGCTGGTCACCTCCTCCCCATGCTGTGCTGCCCAGTGCAGTAGTCTGGGAGCTGACCTTGTTCGTGAAGACAGAGGCAAAAAAAGCATTGAGTACATTAGCTTTTTCCACATCCTCTGTCACTAGGTTGCCTCCCTCATTCAGTAAGGGGCCCACATTTTCCTTGACTTTCTTCTTGTTGCTAACATACCTGAAGAAACCCTTCTTGTTACTCTTAACATCTCTTGCTAGCTGCAACTCCAGGTGTGATTTGGCCTTCCTGATTTTACTCGTGCATGCCCGAGCAATATTTTTATACTCATCCCTGGTCATTTGTCCAATCTTCCACTTCTTGTAAGCTTCTTTTTTGTATTTAAGATCTGCAAGGATTTCACTGTTAAGCCAAGCCGGTCGCCTGCCATATTTACTATTCTTTCTACACATCGGGATGGTTTGTCCCTGTAACCTCAATAAGGATTCTTTAAAATACAGCCAGCTCTCCTGGACTCCTTTCCCCCTCATGTTATTCCCCCCGGGGATCCTACCCATCAGTTCCCTGAGGGAGTCGAAGTCTGCTTTTCTGAAGTCCAGGGTCCGTATTCTGCTGCTTACCTTTCTTCCTTGTGTCAGGATCCTGAACTTGACCATCTCATGGTCACTGCCTCCCAGGTTCCCATCCACTTTTGCTTCCCCTACTAATTCTTCCCGGTTTGTGAGCAGAAGGTCAAGAAGAGCTCTGCCTCTAGTTGGTTCCTCCAGCACTTGCACCAGGAAATTGTCCCCTACATTTTCCAAAAACTTCCTGGATTGTCTGTGCACCGCTGTATTGCTCTCCCTGCAGATATCAGGGTGATTGAAGTCTCCCATGAGAACCAGGGCCTGCGATCTAGTAACTTCTGCGAGTTGCCGGAAGAAAGCCTCGTCCACCTCATCCCCCTGGTCCGGTGGTCTATAGTAGACTCCTACAATGACATCACCCTTGTTGCTCACACTTCTAAGCTTAATCCAGAGACTCTCAGGTTTTTCTGCAGTTTCATACTTGAGCTCTGAGCAGTCATACTGTTCTCATACATACAATGCAACTCCCCCACCTTTTCTGCCCTGCCTGTCCTTCCTGAACAGCTTATATCCATCCATGACAGTACTCCAGTCATGTGAGTTATCCCACCAAGTCTCTGTTATTCCAATCACATCATAGTTCCTTGACTTTGCCAGGACTTCCAGTTCTCCCTGCTTGTTTCCCAGGCTTCGTGCATTTGTGTATAGGCACTTGAGATAACCCGCTGATCGCCCCTCTTTCTCAGTATGAGGCAGGAGCCCTCCCCTCTCACGCACTCCTGCTCGTGCTTCCTCCCGATATCCCACTTCCCCACTTACTTCAGGGCTTTGGTCTCCTTCCCCCGGTGAACCTAGTTTAAAGCCCTCCTCACTAGGTTAGCCAGCCTGCTTGCGAAGATGCTCTTCCCTCTCTTCGTTAGGTGGAGCCCATCTCTGCCTAGCACTCCTCCTCCTTGGAACACCATCCCATGGTCAAAGAATCCAAAGCCTTCTCTCCAACACCATCTGCGTAGCCATTCGTTGACTTCCACGATTCGACGGTCTCTACCCAGGCCTTTTCCTTCCACGGGGAGGACGGACGAGACCACCACTTGCGCCTCAAACTCCTTTATCCTTCTTCCCAGAGCCACGTAGTCTGCAGTGATCCGCTCAAGGTCATTCTTGGCAGTATCATTGGTGCCCACGTGGAGAAGCAGGAAGGGGTAGCGATCCGAGGGCCTGATGAGTCTCGGCAGTCTCTCCGTCACATCGCGAATCCTAGCTCCTGGCAAGCAGCAGACTTCTCGGTTTTCCCGGTCGGGGCGGCAGATAGATAACTCAGTCCCCCTGAGGAGAGAGTCCCCGACCACCGCCACCCGCCTCCATACACACACACACCGAAACAAAACAAGACCACTGCACCCCCACCCCAAACTCCGCTTACAAACTCTCTTGTTCACAGCTCTGTGTGCTGCACCTATGCTGCTGGAAGACTGTTTGGCTGCCTTTATAGGCCCTCTAATCAGGGAAGCCCCACCCGCAATCAGGACTCTGCTTCTCTCACAGCACACTGCCCCCTACCAGCTTCTACAAACTGAACGAGGGAAAAAACCTATGCAAACCAGAAAAAAAACCCACAACATCCACAAAAAACTCACTCATTGCACCTAAGGATCAGGAACTTGTTCCTCCCTTCTCCTCCAACAGAACACCCACTCAATCTCCCCTGTTTACAGCTCTGTTTGCTGCATCTGTGCCCCTGCTCCCATGCCATCTGATTAAAAGATCACAGAATTCGCAGTTTACACAATTGCACCCACTAAAGCAATTTAGGGTGGAAAGAGTTTGTTCTACCTGCATCCATAAATCACAAGCAATGCTTGTACTCTACCACCCGGAAACTGAAAAAAAGAAAAAAAATCATCTGGCCCGTGAAGTTTCTTCTCCATTCCAGAGAGAGCAATAAGACCTTGATCAACATTCTTCCAATTTAAGATTTGTTTTTGACACAGAACATTACACTTAATGCCTTTCCCTGGCAGATTTGTAACTGACTTGCTGCCAAATCTGTCCTAAAGAGCATGTGGGTAGTAATTTTAAAGTTTTTTTTAGTTGCCACTTTATTTGAAAGGCATAGGGGTCACTGTTGGTAAAATGCAAGATGTTTTCCTCCAAAGAGTATCCAAATAAATACAGTTATAGAAATTAGATTGTTCTGTAGTCTAGGATAAGGTGACCAGGTAGGAAGTATGAAAAATCGGGACACTTTTTTTTGGAGGGGTGGGGGTTAGAGGGAGGTATAGTTGCCTATATAAGACAAAGCCCCTAATATCAGGACGTCTGGTCACCCTAGTCTAGGTCAACATCTTTCAATTAAATAGCTTCTTCCTCTTTAAAAATGGTTATTGTTGTGATGATGTTGAAACACCAATGAGAGAGAGAATATCATACTATCCGTCAACCAGCAAAAGAAAGCATGATACATTCCTAAAGTGAATTCTCTAAAATTCCCAAAGCAATTATCTGCTTATCCAATTTTTGTTTAAAGTGGTGCCTTACTTAGGGAACTGATGGAAAGTATATTTTGATTAAAGAGCAGTTGAGGCCTCACGGAAAAATAAAAATACTCTACTGAGTAACAATTCTGCTGGCATCAAATTTATTTTCTCATTTTGGTTCTCCTTTTCTTTTTTTTTTAATTAAAAAGGATACTTACATGAAAACAGGATCTTTGTTGCTTTAGAGTTCTACTTTCTACTTGCTCACCATAACCATCTGTTTGTGATATCACAATAACTTCACCCCAGTAACAAAGGGCGATGATGATGATGCAAAGGGGCCTGTGGGACCAATCTTCCTCCCATTAGAATCAATGGAAAAAGTGACTTTAATGGGAGCAGGACTGGGTCAGTGCCTTCAGCTGAGCAATATGAGTGAACCACTACTAGGCAACAAAGACCCCATTTTCATGTAAATTTTAATAATAAATTAAAAAAAGACTTAAACAGGGATATACTGATATAGTATAAACAGAAAATCTTCAAACAGATTTTATATTAGATTTCAATGGATCTTGAAAAAGATTCATATATTGAAGATGGATATTTCTAGATAACAGATCTTTTAAAAATATTAAGCACTATTGCCATATCCTTAGCTGGTGTAAATTGTCAGAGCTCCAGTATTGGATCTCTGACAATTTACACCAGCTCAGGATATGGCCCACTAGGATGACTCAAATTAATTCAGTAGAGTTACACTACTCTAAGTGACAGATGAATCAGGCTTTTATCTTTGTTAAAACTCAAACAAGAAAATGTTTGCATATTTTAGTGAAGGAATATTTGATTCTTACTATTCGTCTACACGGGGACACTCAGGAAAGTTAATTCGATTGAATTTTTAACGTGGATTAGCTCAGTGGTTCTCAACCAGGGTACATCAACTCATCTAGCTGTTTACCTAGTTTTACAACAGGCTACAAAAAAAGCACTAGCAAAGTCAGTAAAAGCTACAATTTCATACAGACGATGACTTCTTCATACTGATCTATATACTATATACTGAAATGTAAATACAATTAATTTATTTTATTATTATATGGTAAAAATGAGAAGGTAAGAAATTTTTCAGTAATAGTATGCCATGACATTTTAGTATTTTTATGTCTGATTTTGTAAGCCACTAGTTTTAAAGTGAGGTGAAATTTGTGGGTACTCAAGACAAATCAGACTCCCAAAAGAGTACAGTAGTCTGGAAAGGTTGAGAGCCACTGGATTAGTTAGCCTCCATTCCAAAGTGAATTAAGATAAATGGAATTAAGGCCACTTTAATTCTGGATGAGAAAGCCAACACAGGGGCTTAATGCAGTTTAACTAATCTATTTTAAATTCACACCGTAGGTTTATTTGGATGAACTTTCCTAATTATCCCTGTGTAGACAAGATCTTAGAGAAGAGGTCCTGTAACTTTATCATCCAATTCATGTGGTTGCTTTGATCCTGCTTGAGAGACAACGAGGTTGAGGTAATGTCTTTTACTGGAACAATTTCTGTTGGTGAAAGAGACAAGTTTTCAAGCTCCACAGAGCTCTTCTTCAGATCAGAGATGTAATCAGAGTGATTACCTTTCACAGAAGTTGGTCCAATAAAAGACATTATCTCACCCACCTTGAGTCTCTCATATCCTGGGACCAACACAGCTACAACACTGCAAACAACAACAATGGAAGATCAATCAATCAAGATCTTGTCAATCAACCAAGCAGATGACATTGCACTAGAATGTGGTCATAGCATAGAAAACAGAAGGCATATACTATGTCGTTACACTTAAATGAAAAAAAGACGCTGTCAAACTATTTATTTGTAAGATGAAAGTCAGTCATTAAATATAGAAAGCAGGTTCTGTTACTAAATCAAATCCGCTTTTACCTGCTAAAAAACCAAAACTGATACATTCATGCCCAAGAGTAAGTACGATGTGATGATGCATTACTTCACATATGAAACAAGTGTCTGGAAATCCATAGTTGACACTAAACACTATGCATGAAGAACTCTATTAGGGCATACGTTGTGTATTTTAAGCCACATACAGTTATGCTTGGTAGCTGAAATTCAATATGTTTTGATTAAGAATGTGAACACATAAAAGTAAAGATTTCAGAGGAAGTCTCACAGCAGCTGTAACTCAGCTATGCTGTGCATACAGTTTATAGCATTTCCACCACTATTCAACACATATTTCTGCATAAGGCAAGGAGAAAAGGTGGACTTTGAAGCACAATCTGAAGGCTGACAAATTCAGACTGTTACAGAGAAGGAGAAAGTGAATTCCAAAGGACCACAGACTTCACAAGCTGCCATATGGAATCATAACATTTTTTTATAATCACATTTGGGTGGAAAAGCAGCATGAGAAATTTAAGTCCAAAGAGTAATTTTGTTCCATAAAGTCAAAAGCATCTACAAAATACAATTCTATAATGTAGACTGATTCCTGAATAGGATTTCTACTTTGTAGCTATTAATACTACTATAAAATTTCAATATCAATTCTTCCCCAAAAACTCCTTCTCTGCCAGTTTTGAAACTGACATCCCAACAGGTAGTAAAGTGGATTTGAAAGAACAAGCAATGATATATTATTTGCACACATTTGGTAAGAAACTTTAACTATCTCTATTTTGAGCTTTATTCATTGAACCTGTTGGCACTTGGCTGAAAAAAATCTTGGACAGCTGAATCAATCCATTTTGCAGTGAAAATAAGCCCTTCAGTGATTGACAAGCCAGATACTACTGATGAAAATAGGCATGGCAATAACAGTCCTTTTTAATTTGACCAAAGATCCATGTATAAATGTTTGTTTAAAAATGTCAACAGGTTCTCAGGTTTCAGAGTGGCAGCTGTGTTAGTTGGTATCAGCAAAAAAAAACTGAGGAGTATTTGTGGCACCTTAGAGAGACTAACAAATTTATTTGGGGATAAGCTTTTGTGGGCTAAAACCCACTTCATCGGATGCATGCAGTGGAAAATACAGTAGGAAGATATATACACACACACACACCATGAAAAAATGGGTGTTGCCATACCAACTGTAACAAGACCAGTTAATTAAGGTGGGCTATTATCAGCAGGAGAAAAAAAAACCCTTTTGTAGTGATAATCAGGATGGCCCATTTCAAACAGTTGACAAGAAGGTGAGAGTAACAGTGGGCGGGGGGGGGGGGAGAAATTAGCATGGGGAAATAGATTTTACTTTGCGTAATGACCCATCCGTTCCCAGTCTTTTTTCAAGCCTAATTTAATGGTGTCCAGTTTGCAAATTAATTCCAATTGTGCAGTCTCTCGTTGGAGTCTGTTTTTGACTTTTTTTGTTGGAGAATTGCAACTTTTAGGTCTGAAATTGAGTGACCAGGGAGGTTGAAGTGTTCTCTGACTGGTTTTTGAATGTTATAATTCTTGATGTCTGATTTGTGTCATTTATTCTTTTGAGTAGTGATTGTCCAGTTTGGCCAATGTACATGAAAGAGGGGCATTGTTGGCACATGATGGCATATATCATATTGGTAGATGTGCAGGTGAACGAGCCTCTTCTGGTGTGGCTGATGTGATTAGGTCCTATGACTGTGTCCCTTGAATAGATATGTGGACAGAGTTGGCGACGGGCTTTGTTGCAAGGATAGGTTCCTGGGTTAGTGGTTCTGTTCCGTGGTTGCTGGTGAGTATTTGCTTCAGGTTGAGGGGCTGTCTGTAAGTGAGGACTGGCTTGTCTCCCAAGATCTGTGAGAGCGAGGGATCGTGCTTCAGGACAGGTTGTAAATCCTTGATGATGTGCTGGAGAGGTTTAAGTTGGGGGCTGAAGGTGATGGCTCGTGGCATTCTCTTACTTTCTTTGTTGGGCCTGTCCTGGAGTAGGTAACTTCTAGGTATTCTTCTGGCTCTGTCAATCTTCACTTCAGCAGGTGGGTATTGTAGTTTTAAGAATGCTTGATAGAGATCTTGTAGGTGTTTGTCTCTGTCTGAGGGGCTGGAGCAAATGCTGTTGTGTCTACAGCTTGGCTGTAGACAATGCATCGTGTGATGTGGTCTGGATGAAAGCTGGAGGCATGCAGGTAAGTATAGCGGTCAGTAGGTTTCCAGTATAGGGTGGTGTTTATGTGGCCATCGCTTATTAGCACCGTAGTGTCCACGAAGTGGATCTCTTGTGTGGACTGGTCCAGGCTGAGGTTGATGGTGGGATGGAAATTGTTGAAATCATGGTGGAATTCCTCAAGGGCTTCTTTTCCATGGGTCCAGATGATGAAGATGTCATCAATGTAGCGCAAGTAGAGTAGGGACGTTAGGGGACGAGAGCTGAGGAAGCGTTGTTCTAAGTCAGCCATAAAAATGTTGACATACTGTGGAGTCATGCGGGTACCCATAGCAGTGCTGCTGACTTGAAGGTATACATTGTCCCCAAATGTGAAATAGTTATGGGTGAGGACAAAGTCACAAAGTTCAGCCACCAGGTTTGCCGTGACATTGTCGGGGATACTGTTCCTGAAGGCTTGTAGTCCATCTTTGTGTGGAATGTTGGTGTAGAGGGCTTCTACATCAATAGTGACCAGGATGGTGTTTTCTGGAAAATCACCAATGGATTGTAGTTTCCTCAGGAAGTCAGTGGTTTCTCAAATATAGCTAGGAGTGCTGGTAGCGTAGGGCCTGAGGATGGAGTCTACATATCCAGACAATCCTGCTGTCAGGGTGCCAATGCCTGAGATGATGGGGCATCCAGGATTTCCAGGTTTATGGATCTTGCGTAGCAGATAGAATACCCCTGCTTGGGGCTCTGGGGATGTGTCTGTGCAGATTTGTTCCTGTGCTTTTTCAGGGAGTTTCTTGAGCAAATGGTGTAGTTTCTTTTGGTAACCCTCAGTGGGATCAGAGGGTAATGGCTTGTAGAAAGTGATGTTGGAGAGCTGCCTAGCAGCTTCTTGTTCATATTCCAACCTATTCATGATGACGACAGCACCTCCTTTGTCAGCCTTTTTGATTATGATGTCAGAGTTGTTCCTGAGACTGTGGATGGCATTGTGTTCTGCACAGCTGAGGTTATGGGGCAAGTGATGCTGCTTTTCCACAATTTCAGCCCGTGCATGTCAGCGGAAGCACGCTATGTAGAAGTCCAGTCTGTTGTTCCGACCTTCAGGAGGAGTCCACTCAGAATCCTTCTTTTTGTAGTGTAGGTTCTCAGTGATTTCACAAAATGCTTGTGGAACAAGATTCACATTGACTACTCTAGCATAGGCTCAGGCAAACCAGTTGTTTTTGCAGCCACACAGAATTAGCTTCTAAGCTAACCTCCAAGGGCGATTACTCCTGAGGGAATTCTGTGCCAAAGAATTAAAAATTCTGCAAACAACATTTTAAAATTCTGCATATTTTATTTGTCAATAAATAAATGTGGAGGCTCCAACATGGCAGTGGGGAGCACAGGCCACTGGCTGCAGGGAGATGCGAAATCATCCTACAGCCTCTTGGCACCCCACCCCCCTGGAACACTGTCTCAGTAGTGAAGCTGCACCCTACCCTGACACAGTACAAGGGCCAGGCCTGCCCCAGAAACACCCCAGGGCCCTGCACCTCCATGCCATGCTCACCAAGATAGCCAGAGGGACAGTCTCACATGCATGCCAAGCCCTGGCCCCTGATCCAAGTGTAGACCAGGCAGGCTCAGCCTGGCAGGATCCAAATGTGGAGGGGCTTCGTATGGGGGAATCCAGCTGTGGCGTGAGAGAGTTCTGTGTGGGGCAATCTGCATGCAGGTGGCTTGGTGTGGGGTCTGGGCGCAGGAGGGATCTGGATGCACCAAGGCTCTTGTAGGGCTCCAGGTGCAGGGGAATGAGACTCTGCAGCGGGGTCCCGGTGAAGGTGGTTGGGGCTCAGCGGGGGATCCGGGGGCTCAGCGGGGGGGCGTTGGGAGAGAGAGGCTTAGTTGGGGAGGGTCAAGGTACTGGGGCTCATCAGGGTGGCAGTCCAAGTTTGGAGGGCTCATCGGGGTGGTCCAAGTGCAGGGCAGGTGGGGCTCCTCAGAGTGAGGGTTCGAGTTTCAGGGGCTCAGTGGTGAGTTATCCAGATGGAGGGGTGGGGGGTCTGGATGCAGGGGGAGCAGGGCACAATGCGGGGGGAGGGATCTGGGTGCACGGGGGTTCAGATGCAGGGGGGAGGAGCTCAGCCAGGGTACGGATGAGGGTTCTGGTGCAGAGTGCTCAGTGGGGGTGGTGGTTCTGTGTACTGGGGGGGGGGAGGGGGATCCAGCTGCACAGGGGTTGGGCAGATAGGGGAACAGCTCCCCATACAGTGAGCCCTCCCCTCCATGGCTGAGGAGTGATGGGGGCACGAAGTGAGGGGAGGCGGAGCTTCCTGCAGCCAGGGGAGGTTTCTAGGTGTGGGTCTAATCTGGCCCCAGCCCTAACCACTCCTTGCAGAGGAATAAGACCCATCCTCCCCTGCCCAGCCAGGACTAGCAGCCAAGTCCACTGCAGGGCAGGAAGCACCAGCCTGGGTGTCCCCAGACCACCCCAACCCATGGTGATTTCTCTCTCCGACAGCTCCTCCAAGTGCCTGAAACGACACACCCACACTGGCGGGGAGGGGAGCGTGACCGCTCTTGTGGATTCCCTTTGCTTTTCCGTCAGAAAGTCATTTTTCTGTGGGGAAGCAAAGAAATCTGTGGGGGAAATAAATCCTGCGCACGTGCAGTGGTACAGAATTCCCCCAGGAGTAAGAGATGGATATTGTGACAGACAATAGAAATTCCAGATTTTTCTACTAAGGTGTCCCCCAGCATTCTGAGAGCCTTTTAAAATGTCTCCAGCTACTTCTTTTGAATTCATCCTTGAATATCACTTCTACGCAGAATACATTCAATCTGTATTACTCATCACTGTTTTCCCCCTTTTCTCAGTTTCTCTCTCTTTGGCTTGTCATCTTCTTATTCTGTAGAACTTCCTTCATATATTATATCCACACGGTATTCTATCCATAAGAACTGCCTCATCCAAATTGCCATCTGCTCTCTGCCTCCTCAATTTAAATCTGAACTTCACCTCAAATCTTCAGAACTCAGATGTTCAACTTGACCTTGAATTCACTTGTTTTCTACCTTCCCCAGATCGCCTACATTGGAAACAAACTGTCTTGACCATTCTTCAGCCAAAACTCCTCTGCTTTCATCTGCTCTTCCTAAGTAATATAAACTCTTTCTTTATGGTCCACCTAAAACACAATTTTTTGAAATTCAATTTGTCCAAATGCAGCTCCTCATGTATGCACCTGCCTGGAGACAGTAACACATCACTCAGTCTCAGATACCTGTATTGGATGCCTGTTCACTTCAGAATACAGAACAAAATCTCTTTCCTAATCTTCAAATCCTCCACATACTTCCCCTGAATCCCCTTCACCAATTCCCTGTGTTCCCCTAATGCCAGACTTCTACACTGAAGGAAATAAATGCGTTCACATATAGGAACCTTGAAACAGGATCCCTGTTACGCTGTGACCAACTGACTATCCCCTCTGGTTAATGACTCCTTATTTCTCTCTAAAAACTACCAATGTCTTCTCCCTGAAGCTTGGCCACTATGCCCCCATCACCTTCCTAGCACATTTTCAGGTACAAACAACAGTACATTATTTTCACACACTAAGTAAAACTTTAACAATCTGCTTTATCCACGTCAATTTTGACCTAGTTAATCTCTGTGGTTTATCTACCTTATAAAATGGACCAGATAAGCTCTTTCAACATGGTTTTACTGCCCCAATGTATATAAAATAATGTCTAACCTACTATACAATAGATTAGATTATAAAAATACGTCTTACCCAAGGACACATTTCCAATATACTATAACCATAACATACAGTACAGAATTACTCACTAATGTTATTTCCTAAATAACAGAATTAGAAGTACAACGTACAATTTCTAGGCAGTATCTGGTTTACAATGGCGCCATGGAACTGGGCCCATGCTCCGAAGGGGCCCCGACCTGCTCTACTTCTACTGCGCCCTGAGACCTCACCAGCCCACTGGCTCTCCGCTGCCCACCACTTGCTTCTCTCAGCCAGCTAGCCAGATACAGGCTCCTCTCCGCCCCCTGGCCCCACCTGCCAGCTCCTTAATACATATTATATAAAATATTACGTACATATGCATGCTTTTTCTAAAGACTCATTCAAAACATCTTTCAAAAACCATTCACACTTACCTATAGCATTCAGGAGGCACAATGTCAACGTTAAAGTTAAGCTTAAGTCTCTAATGTTAGATGCACAACTACTACATTTGTTCAAATAAGTCAGGACTATTCAGTTTGCACATACACATGTGTCAATTGATCATCAAGATAATATATGGCAAACAATGGGGGACTATCTCTGGTAATAAACTCTATGCTTGATTATAGCTATTTGCAGGGTCCTACAATGCACATGTAAATTCAGACCACAATCCCTGTTCAGCAAAGCACCTAGGCATATGCTTAACTTTAAGCACATGCTAATGTCCCCACTGAAATTAATGGGACTTAATCACACACTTAACTTTAACCACATGCTTAAGTATTTTCCTTAGAAACCAAGTGAAAATTTCCCTCCAAAAAGGTAATAATCATTTATTTATTTAATTTTGGGGGGCAAATTTTCTAGTTTACATGTTAAATGGCTTTAGTCACGTCACAACAATATTTTATACAAGTGCTTTTTACCAACACAAATGTTTGTTTTGAAACATTTGTTACCTGAATTTTTCATGGATTCAATAATCACTGAATTTTAAATTCCTGATAAAGGCAGGTTAGTGTGAGTACCATCATATTTGGTTGCACTGCAGAACTGGGATCTGATTCTAATCTGATTTACACAAATTTAACACCCATTGGCTTCAGTGGAGTTACTCCTTATTCACAGTGATGTAGGTGAGAGCAGAATCAGGCCTCTTGAATTCATCAGATTGTAAATGTGGCATTGAAAGTACATTAGATTTCCAGACAGGAAAAACATTGCTTGGGCCTTGAACAAAAGCCCATGGATTATTTGAATTCTAAATTTACATTAGTCATTAGATCTGTGGTTAAAACAGTCATCTCTCTATAAATTTCCTCCCACCCCCTCAAAATAAGTAAAAAATAAATGTTAAAATTAATATCTATTAAAGTTTCTTTATACTTCTCATGTAAACTTCTGATTTTGAGACCATGCCACCAAGACATAGGCTTGCCAAAATTATTTCAAGAAATATGTTTAGCTAACCTTTGGGCTGGCACCTTATTCTGGCTATTCTCTGCCTTAAGACGTAGAAAGCTGCAAAACAAATGTCCAAAAAAAGAAATTCCAGCTTTTTTTTTTTCTGTAAGGAAGATGGACTTGGCTTGGGTTTTTATCAACTTGCTACATTCCTGGAGACTTACACACATTTAACAGTCAAAGCTTCTCTGAAATAAAAAAAAATTCTGGGACATATTTAAAAATGGAAACACCTTACTATTTCGTTATGAGATTTAACAAATACATTATGTGATATAAAAGTGATGGCAATTAATGATGTTATGCTATTCTTATTCAGTCAATGAGCTCCAATTTGGCAAAGTATAATAGCCACTTCATCCAGCTGTAAAAATTATCTTATTTCAGGGTTCAAAGTTCAGTGTTTTCAATAACAGAACATAAACATGGTTTTCTTAAAGAAACAGTATCCTTTCATTTAAATATACAAGTTTATGTAGATTTTCCCATATAGCCAACATAAAAAGAGTTAGCATCTGGATACTAACTTTTGTGTAATTAAAATAATGTGCACTTTAAGTATCGGAACAGCTGTCACCAATAAAGATGCTGGCATATAAATTGCTGGTCATCTTTACAGTGTTTAAATTTTGATTGTCATCTGAATTAAATACTTAGCAACCTTTTCTACTCTTATTAACATATGTAATTAAATAACCTAAAACAAAATAAAATCCAAACACCAGATCTGTGTTTCCCAGTTCAAATATTTGCAAATAAAATGGACGGTCAGTTACATTAAGTAGCTGAGATTGGTACACTATGTTAATTTACTATAAGAGCCTGAAACTTACAGTTCTTGGTTTTCTAGCATCACAGAATGTGATTCTGATTTCACTTACACTAGTTACATCAACGTAAACAAGGGAGAGAAAGAATAATAAGTCCCTAAAGTTCTGTTCCAAAGCCCATTGAAGTCAGTGGAAGGATTTCCATCAATTTTGGAACAGGCCCTAAGTATAACATTTAAGTGCTACAAGAGAAAAATCTAAATAGCCAAACCACACTACTGGAAAAAAACAGATTACAAAATTCTTGTATTTTGCAGGTGGAATGGGTGCAATCTGAGAGAGGAGGATACTGTTTCTTTAACACCACTTAAAATATTTCTGATATTTTAAAACAATATGCTTTTGAACTGAAAACGTAATTGAATAAAAATAGCAAAACCACAGTATTGTTTTACATAGCAATATTAAAGCAGTAGTGCAGTTCTGTATACAAATGTCTGTTCTTTTTTTAGAATATTTAAAGATGAACAAAAAACTTGTTTCTTTACAAAAAAAAAGATATGAATAAAATAGATATATATCAATATATTGCATATGTGCAAATCTAGTGAATTATACCAGATTAAATTAGGCCCCAATCATGCAGTCATTGAAGTCAATGTCAAAAATCCTACTGATTTTAATGGGCCCTCTAGGAAACAGCCAATCTGTCTCAACTCAGTATTTCCAAGGCTCATTAGCGACACAAAGCATGGTTTTGCTTTTAGTTGAGATTAGTGCATTTTAGACCATACAGAATTGCATTTCCATTTAAAGCATTGTTATGCCCAGAATACAGGAATCCTAAACAATGAGGCCTATTCTCCCATCAATGCATGAAGGGATTTATATGGGTAACTCCCATCAATGCTAATGAGAGCTACAAAAAACCTCCATGCAGGCATCAATGAGAGTATAAACCCTTGTGTTTTCAGTTCTCTTTAAAATGTTTATCAATATATTACACAATTTAGAAAAATATGTATTTTATCTCATAAAGACAAGAGCAGCAGCAGCAGCATCTACCATATAGCTTCTCCGCAGCTATTGTGAGAAGGCAGCATCATGCAAAATTTCCAGCAAAGCACTTGGTTACATCTACAATTCTAGCACCCTCTGTGTATACTTGTGAAAGCCCCACTCCTTGGTGTTGGTAATATGACAGCTCTGTGATAGTGCATTTTACTACGATTGGCTAAAACTACCAAGCCACTTCTGCATTACTGAAGCTGGTTTGTGTAGTCTTATACAGTACTTTTACCAATGGGATGAGTATTGAATTGTTTAATTTTCCTTTGACTGCCCTGCACCTATGCCATTAAAACATAATCACAATTACTTCAGTGGAAGATGGTACGAAATTTGATCATTGGCCTATTTTTGTTAAGATTTCTTTATAAGATGCTCAGTTACCTCAATGGTGGAAGATGACAGATAGATGCTATTTTAAGTACACCCACCGTTATTAAAGACTTCTCAGGACATCTCACATAGACTTTGTTATTGCTAAGGAGAGTTCCATTGTTGGATGGCTGTTGGATGGTAATAAATTGTATCACTATTTAAAAAAATCTACAGTAAGAATTTTATTTCAGTTAAACACTTCCTACTGATATGCCACTTCTAACTTTCTGTCCAATGGCATTATGTATTTGAAGAGATGGCAATATCCTCAGGTGGTATAAATTGGTACAGCTCCATTGACTTCAATAGAGCTGTACCAGTTCATACCAGCTGAGGAGCTGACAGAATAGCTACCACCAGTTTTTTTCAGCTGAGGATTTAGCCTTCATATTTGCACATATTTGAATGTAGGAAGATTTCTTCTTACCACTGTCCCTAGCAAAGGAGTTGTCCAATCTGCATTCAAAATGAAACTTCAAATTGCTTTTTATAGCTATTCTTTCAAAAGATTTACATTTTGATTTCTACTTTATCTTAATAACGTTTCTCATTCTCAAAACCTTATTTACTAAAAGAAGTTTATATCTTGGCTGTTATACTTCAACTACAATTTCAGACAATTTAAAATGGAAGACAAATGTTCACTGGGCAACGCACAGCATGAATGTTTAGTGTAGCTTAACTGTGTAAAACTGGCATACAAATGAGCTGCAAATAGGCATGCAGGCAGGTCCAAAGCAGGTGCATCTTACATAAGAAATATATGGACATATAGAAACAATCTTGTTTCAGTGGTTCTTTCAGTGGCCATACATTTGTAATCTGAATAGAATCTAGGTTCTTGTTTAGCAACATAGAAGTGAATAATTCAGTCAAATGGACCAATAAGTCAAAAAAAGAATACCTGCTCCTACGAGGAACTCAGGTTATTGCTTAGATAAAGTAATGCGCGTGGGGGGCGAAACCTCAAACAAACCACACTGAATTGTTGGCAGGTACAGAACTGCCACTCTCATGCTGAAAAATCAAGAGGGTGTTTTCATGGGCCATATAATTTCTATTATAAGGCGCTGCATTGAAACAATATCTTTTTCATCCTGTACCTTAGCTATCTGTTATGCTTAAACCCCAGACTAATCCTCTTCAGTATACAGTAATGTTGGATGCATCATTTATAAATGTCATCTAGCCGGTTAACATATTCCTCAGCATGGTTGAGCCAGATCCTCGGCTAGTGTAAATCAGCACAGCTTCACAGACTTCAGTGAAAGCTTTGCTGATTTATACCAACATCTGGCCCAATAGAGACATTTGCAAGTTTAGACCTGGATTGTCCTCTTGTATAGAAATATCCAGGGGAGGCAACCCCTGGTGAGAAGAAACTACCTTCATAGGGTAGTCTCTGAACCATTCCATCAGAGGAGTGCAGTTTCTCCCACCAGAGGACTGCCCTCAAGCTCTGTGGATATCCTAGAATATACAGAGGCCAGGGACTGGTCAGAAAGAGGTACTTATCACCAGCTCTGGGACTCTCAGTGCCCCGTCAGCTCACTGGCAGGGAAGCTCCATTGGAGATAGGCTACCAGGATTCCCTTGAGCTGTTGTTGCCTCTGGAATCTCCTTCTGCCCAGGAGTTTCCTATCATAGATATGGAGGGCTGAACAATTCAAGCAGTCTGAGGCCTACATTAACTATATATATATCTTCCTACTGTATTTTCCACAGTATGCATCTGATGAAGTGAGCTGTAGCTCACGAAAGCTTATGCTCAAATAAATTGGTTAGTCTCTAAGGTGCCACAAGTACTCCTTTTCTTTTTTGCAGATACAAAACTAACATGGCTGCTACTCTGAAACCTGTCATATTTTAAGAATCATACTGCACTTGCTGCAGACAAATACTACTACATAAGTAAGAGTTGCACAAACTGGGAATTTATGAAATAATTTCAGTTTTGGACTTTTAAAAGATGCAAAAAGCAACGAAAGCTGAAATGCTACAGATCACGCCACATGGACCAATCGCTGTGTACACTCACAGGCCCACTGAAATCAAGGGAGCTCCAAACAACTGCAATGATCTGCCTGTGCAAGGCAATTTGCAGGATCAGGGCCTCAATAGCTGAATGTCTCCATTTTTATTAATATATAAACATAAACTACCAATTAAATTATTATATTGGTTTTAAAAGTTTCAGTCACTTCAAACTTAGGCCTGTATGCCAGGTTTAATCCACAAGCCAAATCTCCACATCAGACCTATAAATCCCAGAAACACTGTTTGATCCTTCACTGTATTAAATAAGAATTATTTTTAAAAGTCTCTAAAATTAGGCTCCTAAATCCCCCTGGGTCAATTTTGCGAGTTGCTGAGCACATACAAGTCTCTTTGTAATCATCTGGAGCTGCAGGTGATCAGTGCCTTTGTAAAATCTTGCTATTTTTATTTAGGAACCCCAATATGGACTTAGATAGCTAACTTGAATTTGTGCTGGTGTCACAAACTGATTCTGGGAAAACATCAGAGGCATAATCCAAAATGCTGGGAGCTCTTTCAATTATTTCTTTAGAGGATGTTACACAATCTGAATGTGCCAGTTTTGGAAGGAGAGTTTGGGAGTATCATCATAATGTTTAGCATAGGTCTTTATCTCCTTTCTTAACAATGAGGCAGGTTATTTTTACTGAAATGGTACAGATGTGAGGGGCCCAGTTAGTGGTGATGTTCAAGGCATTGCAAATTCACTAACCGTCAAGTAGACTAATGCATACCTGCTTATCTATGTGTAACAATCTAAGTTTGTGCAAATTTACAAACTGAGGCACTAGAAAGGTGAAAAAAGATGTAAATTAAAGCAAGAACCAACTTCTTCCCCCACTTGTTTATTATTCCTTCCTACTCTCGTGTCTGATGGCTACAAATTACCCACCTTCCATTCCCTGACACTAATTTAAGCCTCAGTAGGCCAAATTCAGAGGTGATGAGTGCGGGAAGCATAAATTACATCTTGGTAAGTAGGTGCGAGTCTGTGTTAGTCTAGAGAAGTAAGGAAGTCTAAGCCAGTGTAGGAGGAGTATTAAATGGTAAAATATGCACATTAGAGAGGTCATAAGAAGGCATAAGTTATCTAGGGTGACTAGATGTCCTGTTTTTAAAGGGACAGTCCCATATTTAAGCCCTCCTGCAGGAGTCCCAGTTTTTTTTCTTAAAAACGGGCACATTGTCCCGTATTTTCTGTCTCCCACCCTCCCCATCAGTACTGGTGGGTCCTGCTGCTGGGAAGATCCCTGCTTGCCAGCCGCCCTCCCACCAGTGGTGAGAGTGGGGGTCTAGTGGCTGACAATGGAGTTGGGTGTGCAAGGCTGATGGTGCGGTAAAGATGCAGCACACGGGGCTGGCCGCTCCCCACTCTGGTCCATCAGCACAGCCCCCACTGCATGCCACCTCTCAGCCAGTAGGACCGTGCCCCCCTCCCCGCATCCTGTTTCCAGCCGGCACTGGCTGCGCCCTGAGAGCTGTAGTGGCTGGTGAGTGCGGGGAGGCGCCATGCAGCAGCCAGTTATATATCACCTCTGCTGCCCACCCATCAGCCCTTTACATGCTCCACCTCTCAATGTCCTCTCCCTGCTTTGCTTCTTCACTGCTCCCTTCCCCCCAAATCTGCTGCTCCTCCATATCCCCACCAGCGGGACATAGCCTGCTCCCAATGCTGTGTGGGGAACCAGCCCCTGGTCGGAGTGCTCAGCTCACCAACAGCCTGGCCGGCAGACTCCTTCCTTCCCCCACTGCCTCCGGCTGGGCTGGCACCCTGGGAAAGCCCAAGACCCTCGGTGCCCGGTGGGCACTGGGCTGGAGGAGCCAAGCCCTGCATGTGCCAAAGCCCTGCCTCAGCGCTGGCACGGGAAAGCCTCTCCTGCCCCCTCAGCTAACTTATGGAAGTGGCAGGGGAATGGAGGGGAAGTGATTTCCAGCCTGTTCAAGCCCCAGACTTACATTCTCCACAGCAGCCTCTCCACTCCCTACCCCTCCGCCCTGAGTCCTGCCGCCAGGGAGCGTGGGGCTTCTCCTGTCCCCCTAGGCACCCTCCCCCTGCCGAGCCACCCTCTGGCTGGACTGAAGCCCCTGCAGTCAGAATTTCCTAGGCCCTGGTGCACATGCATTCTTAGAGCTTAACCTCTTCCTGCCCACGCTTGTAGCCAGGGTGGGGCACAGGAGGCGGCTGGGGTTTATGTTGGTGGTCAGCAGCAGCCTGGAGATGTTAGCTGCCTTCCGACAGTGTGCGGGCAGGAATGGACAAGCTGCTTCCAGTCACAGAAGAGAAGAGGAAGAGAAGAGGAGGTTACTCACCTTCTGTAGTAACTGACATTCTTCGAGATGAGTGTTCCTATGGGTGCTCCATCAAAGTGCATCCCAACACCTTCGATTGGAGATTTTTGCAGCAGTTCCCATACAGGTCTCGCATGCACAGTGCCTGCCTTGGTGCGCTGTCAGTGCTTGAACAGCACGTGCACAGCACGGATTCCTCAGTTCCTTCTCTACAATGGAGCCTGCTCCAAACTCCGAGGTAGAGGGGAGGAGGGTGGGTAGTGGAGCACCTCCATGGACACAGCTCAAAGAATGTCAGTTACTGCACAAGGTGGGTAACCACCTCTTCTCCTTCGAGAGATGTCCCTGTGTGTGCTCCACTCCAGATGGACTGAAAGCAGTATCTCTTAGAATGGTCAGGATTTTGGATCTGGTAAGAAAGCTGTTAAGACAGCTCGACCCAGTCGGGTGTCCGATGATGGACCCTGAGTGAGACTGTAAAGTTTAGTAAACGTAAGGTCTGACGCCCAAGTGGCCACGTGCATATGTCGGAAAGCGGGACGTTGCAGAAAATGCTACGGAAGTGGACACGGGTCCTAGTAGAGGTGTGCCTTGATTGCAGCAAGAGGTTGACTCGTTTCAACTGGTAACAAACTTATGCAGTCTGATATCCATTTTGGATAGTCTCTGGGTGGAGATCCCTTTGCCCTGAGATCGAGTGATAGCTATAAAGAGCCTAAGGATCTGTCTAAATGGCTTAGTTCTGTCAAGATAGAAGGATAACGCTCTACGAATGCCAAGCGTGTGCATTGCTGCCTCAAATGCATTAGCATGTGGTTTTGGGAAGAATGTTGGAAGGTGAATAGGTTTATTTAGGTGAAGGGACGAATGCACCTTAGGAAGGAATTTAGGATGTATACGAAATGTAACTGTCTCTGAAGAAGGCAGTATACGGAGGTTCGGCCATCAGCACTCCAAGTTCCCCCATGCAGCTGGTGGATGTAATTGCTACTCACTCAGTTTTCATGGATAGGTGTAAAAGGGAGTAGGTAGCCAAGGGTTCAAAGGTTGTATATCAAAGCTGGAGGACCAGGTGTAGGTCCCATGGCTCAGCGGTGGTCTTATATCTGGGTAGAGCATTTGGATACCTTTGAGGAATCTTTTGGCGACAGGATGGGCCAAAAAACCAGTAGCATTATCTACCTTGTGGTGGAATGTTTTGATTGCCTCTAGGTGAGCCTTTACTGAGCTAAGAGAAAGCCCAGCTACTTCAAGTTCTAGAAGGTAGTTTAGAATCAGCGGAAGAGGGGCGGAAGCCGGAGGGGTGTATCTGGCAGAACACCAAGTGCTGAACCTTTTCCATTTCTGCAGATAGGTAGTGAGCGTGGAGTGTATCCTGCTGTGTAGTAAAACTGCCTGGACTTGTACTGAGCATGCTAGTTCCTCATTAGAGAACCACTGAGTAGCCATGCTTTGAGGTGGAGCATCGCTATATTGGGGTGATATAACTGGCCCCTGTGTTGTGATAGTAGGTTGGGGAGTGGGGGAAGCGAGATCGGGACAAAGCGGTACCACGGTTGCCTGGGCCATGTCAGAGCAATTAGAATGGCCTGGGACCTGTCTGCCCGTATTTTCTGTACCACTCTGTTTAGCGGAGGTATTGGTGGGAATGCATACAGCAGAGTGTCGTGCCAAGTGATCATGAATGCGTATTCCAGAGAATGCTTTCCCAGACCTGCTCTGGAACAGAATGTTGGACATTTTTTGTTGATTGTAGTTGTGACGAGATCCAGCTGGGGATAGCCCTAGCTCTGGAAAATGTTGTGTAGAATGGTGTCGTTTAGCTCCAGTCATGATGGAGGGGGAAGGATCGACTGAGCTCATCCACTGTGGCGTTTGGAGAAACCTGGGAGATGTGAGGCTGAGATGTGAATATTGCGTTGGAGGCACCAGTTTCAAAGTTTTATAGCCTCGGTTGCACCAGGGACTGGGATTGAGCTCCCCCTTGTCTGTTTATGTAAAACATACATGAGATATCATCGGTCATGACTCTGATCATGTGGTTCTGATGAGGGGAAGAAAATGGAGGCAGGCATTGCAGACAGCTCAGAGCTCTAGGAGGTCTATATGAAGCATTGTTTGTGTAGAAAAACCAGAGACCCTGAGTCGGCGTGAGATGGTCCATGTGTGCTCCGCAGCCGGTGAGGGATGCATCTGTCATGATGATAATGGAGGGAGGATCCTGCCGGAAGCTGACCCCAAAACACAGGTTGAGAGAAAGGGTCCATCATATGAGTGAATCTTTGACTTTTGAGGGCATAGTTAGCAGTCTGCTTAGTCTATGCATGTTGGGTTTGTAGACTGACTAACCAGCCAGTCCTGTAGGCATCGCATGCAGGCGTGCGTTTATGATGATTAATGTGCATGCGGCCATGTGGCCTAACAGTTCTAGGCAGTCTCGAACGGTGACCTATGGGCTTCTCTGTATGCTCACAATTAAGTTACTCAGTGTGTGAAATCTGTCCTTTGGAAGTGATGCGAGAGCTGTGGTGGAATCGAGGTGGGCTCCTATGAAGTCTAGTTGCTGGGTAGGATGTAAAGTAGATTTATTTATGTTTATCTGCAGGCCAAGGCTGTGGAAGCAATGTACGGTTGTGTGGTCCCTCGAATGGCTTCCAACCAGGTATGAGACTTCAGGAGACAGTCATCCAGGTAAGGAAAAATAATGATTCCCTTTTTTCTGAGGTGTGCTAGAATTTTGGAAAAAACTCAGGAAGCAGTTGAAAGGCCAAAGGGCAAAACCCTGTACTGGTAATGATCCACGCCCAACACAAATCTGAGAAAGAGTCTGTGGGCATGGTGTACAGTAACATGAAAATATGCATCCTGCAGGTCGAGGGCTGAAAACCAATGTCCTGTCTCCAACGCCGGAATGACTGTTGACAGTGTAACCATCCTGAGTTTTTGTTTCTTGACAAACCTGTTTAGTTATTGAAGATCAAGAATAGGTCGCCATCCCCCCACTTTTCTTTTCAGTCAAGAAATAGTGGGAATAAAATCCCTTCCCCTGGTGTTGAGTGGGTACCCTCTCCACTGCTCCTAGTTATAGAAGATGGTGCACCTCTTGACAGAACAAGTGTTCGTGAAAGGGGTCCGTGAAGGAGGACGCGGAGGGAGGGCATGATATAGCCCGATCGGATGATTTCTAGGACCCATTTGCCTGTAGTGATAGCTTCCCAGTTGGTGAGGAATGGGAGCAGATGGTGTCCAAAAGGATGGATGGTTGCAGTAGGCGCTGGAGTGCGTGGGAGGTCTTCTATACCCTTGACCAAGGCTTCAAATCTGCTTGTTCGGTGGAGGGGGTTGAGATGCTGTGGATGGTGGGGGGCGTCATTGTTGGGTTCTTCGTTTTTGCTGCAAATAGCATCTCACCATCGAAAGGAAGATCTTTGACAGTGTTCTATATCTCCCGTGGGAAGGAGGAGCAGCTGAACCATGAAGCTCACCGCATGACAATGGCTGTGCTGTTGGTCTGGCGGCCGTGTCAGCAGCATCAACGGTGGCCTGAAGAGCCGTATGGGATATCATCTGTCCCTCAGAGACCATGGCTTTAAATTGTTGCTGCTTGCCCTCAGGAATGTCATTAATAAATTCCATTAATTTAGCATAGTTCCTGTGGTCATACTTTGCTAATAGAGCCTTATAATTTGCCACCCTAAATTGTAAGGTGGAAGATGATTACACTTCATGGCCAAATAAGTCCATCCTCTTGCTATCCTTATCAGATGGGGTAGACCAGAAATATTGCTGTTTATTTTTCTAGTTGGCCGCCTCAACCACCAACAAATTGGGCAACAGGTGTGTAAAGAGAAAAACAGAACCTTTGGAGGGGATGTACTATTTGCAGTCTGCTCTCCTGCGGGTTGGGGATATAGTGGCCGGGGTCTGCCATATGGTTTTAGCTGGTTCCATGATGGCTCCATTGATCGACAATGCTATTTTGGAAGATGCGGTGAGTTGTAAAATGTCGGTAAGCTCGTATTGGTGTTCAGACACTTCCTCAAGATTAATCTTGAGCTGATCGGCAACTCTTTTAAATAAGTCCTGGAAGTGTGTGAAATTGTCAGCTGTTAGTGGCAGAGGCATAATAGCCTCCTCGGGCAAGACAGATGAGTGTTTATTAGTTGGAGAGGTGTCAGGTGCAACGTTCTCTGCTGGTGAAGCTGTTGGTTCGTCTTGTAGCTCAGCATCATTGTTTGTGGTTGGGGGAGGAGATCTATGATCCTCTCTGCGTGAGGTAGGATGAGTGCTAGAATGTCTCTTATAAGATTCCCAGGGATTCCAGCATGGCCATTGGCCGGGGGAAAGGTATGGGTGGTCCCATCCAAGGGTGGCCATACCACAGTGGGAATTCCCTGGTATATGAGGAGTGGGATCGAAGATGTCCTCCAGTCACAGATGTCTTAACAGGGGAAGAAGAGCGTGGAGAAAAAACGCCGTCAACATCCTCCTCCTCCTCACTTGAGAGGTGTGAAGGAGCAGGGGCTAACTGTAAGTAAGGTGCTGATGGTTCCGGTGAGAGATCAGTGCCTAGTAGAGGAGACTCTGGGGTGGGAGAGATAGCCAGGTCTCTATGGTGGAGAAACTGGGCCAGTGTGGCGGCTGACAGTGCTGAATGGTGAAGCGCCGTGTATCGAGAATGGGCCGATGCAGGAGGCAGAGTCTGTACTGGCCGTGCTCTGTGCTGTGCTGATATAGCTGCCTGAGGCAGTATCTGCACTGTAGGCACCTCATGCTGAGCCAGTGCCGATGGTGTAGGCGCTGTAGACCCAGGGGTCAGCATTGAGAAGTATGGCACAGGCAGCATGGAGGGTCGGAGCTTGAATCGGTGCCAAATTTGGATCCGTCAGCGCTGCAGCAGTAGTTCATGGCATCAGTGTCGTCACATTAGTCGGTACTGGGTTCTTTTCAGTGACCAACGGTGCCACATTGGAAGCGGGCAACTCAAAGCCTTGAGCCTCGGCACCGGAGCGTGTGGCCATCGATGGACAGTGGTGCCGGAAGTGGCCTGGAGAAGTGTATGTGCTGAGCCACGGAGCGGCCAGCACTGACGGAGCTGAAGTCGTCAACCACTGCTTGGAAGATTGTGCTCCCTGAGAGGGAAGGAAGCCAGTCATTTCTTTGCCATTTTTTTTAAATCCTTTGAGGATTTCGGTGGTGAATTTTGTCGGGAGGAAGACTGCTGGCCCGGGACTTTTCCAGGAGGGTGAGCTTCAGTCTGAGGTCACTGTCCTTCCGAGTCCGGGCTTTAAGTTTACTATATAGTACGCATTTTGGGGGTACATGAGATTCCCCCAAACATCGTATGCACTGAGAATGCCATCAGAGTTGGGGATGGCGTCTCTGCATGTTATACGTCTCTTGAAGCCTGGAGAACCAGGTATATTGGGAGTCACTAACTCTGAGGTAAAGACTTTTTTTTTTTTTAATAGGAGATAAGTAATAATTAAAACTTATCTAAATAAGTAACAAAAAACTAATGAACTACTTGAACTGTATCTAAATAAAGGCTATGAAGAGTGAAACTAGTGGGACTGCTAAACTCTGTCTCTGGCAGTGGATGGTAGAGAAGGAACTGAGGAGTCCGGGCCATGCACACGCTGTTCAAGCACTGACAGCGTGTAAGGCAGGCACCACATGTGCATGGCCCGTATGGGAACTGCTGAGAAAATCTCTGATCAAAGGTGCAGGGACGCACCTTGACCTGAAGTGGAGCACCCATAGGGACAACTCTCGAAGGAGAAGAGATAAGCTCAGCAAAGACACGGGCCAGGTCATCTCTTCCCCTTCATCCTCCCCTGCAGCTGGAAGCAGCTCCCGTCCCTTCCCTCCCACACAGTGCCAAAAGGCAGCTGCTGTCCACATTCTGGTGTGAAGCCTGGCAGAAATCTGGGGAAGAGAGGGCATGTGACCCTGAATGTGCTTTCCCCCTCTTCCCCCAATGTATTGCCTTGGGAAGACACGGTTCCAGGTACCGAGAGAGGCGGGTCTGTCCCAAGGGCCCAGCCAAGCATGGAGGGCAGAGAGCGCCGGGCAGGGATGGTCGGGTCAGTCGGTCACCCCTCCCTGTCTGGGGGGTGGGGGGAGGGTCATGTGTCACCCTTCCCTGTGTGAACCCTAAAGCCTTAAAGATAAGAAGGTAAATAAAAAGAATCCAGCTACACAATATTTCTTTTTAATGGAGACTCAGTCAGCTTGATGTTAATTTCAACATTGTACAACAGACCGTTATACAGCATAGTTCTGATTGATTGCCATTGAACTCGCTTGAATGAGTAATTTTACCAGATCCCCGTATTCAGGGAAATATGGTCACCCTAAAGTTACCCCAATTTAAACTCCCTCCAGACTTTCTTCTCCCTTCTGAGTCTGGTCCATTGTAGGTTTATTTTTAATTCTCACTCAATACTTTTTGTCTTTGCATAAATGAGATTTGTTCCACTGAATAGTGGGCTCAGAAGTGGCAAAGAAAACACATGGCTAGTAGAAGAAGCCCTGTGTATATTGAGAGCCCTGCTTATAGAGAGCGATTCTGCTCTCAGTGGGAGTTTTATTTTACCATAATGGGAGTAGGAGAATAATTGCACACCTGCATTTTTGGAAACTTTTCAGTGATTTCCCTCTGTACAGTAAACACTCTGAAAGTTCCCAGCGAGGCCTGGATTGCCTTTTTCTATTCCAGCTCGCTCTCTCATATTGACCACCAGCACCCTGAAATGGATAGCTGAGGGCAGATTTGCAATTTAGTTGCCAGCATCAGAAAGATTCACTTTCATTTAGTTTAACCTCCCATCATGAGCTACAGGACAGAATTTTCTAAAGGACTCAGCATCCATAATCAGCCAGATTTCCTTCCCCTCCCACACAAGAGTTTGTCTCCCATTTAAGCACCAAAAGGAATTGCCAGTTTTTCCAAAAGAGCTCAGTATGTTGGAAGTCATTTGGCCACAAGTGTCTCAATGGGAGCTGCTGGGTGCTGAGGTCTTTTGAAAATGTGGCCTCAACTGTGGGCATGGAGCACTGAAAAAATCCATCTTTGAGCTCTTTTGAAAAGCTAGTTGAGAGTGAAGACGATGTAAATAATAGGCTTGGAGTTTTATGTTTTTAAAAATATAGCAGAAGAGAGATAAGGGGGAGATTTTTGCCCCCATTTTAGTCTACAAAATATTTTAAAGGGAATCTGAAAAAAAATTATTCTTACAGTCACTATGAATGACATCATCCCTATTCAATTCCAAAATCCAAACAGAAAAAATATGAAAGATTTAAGTAGTGGGAATTAGTATAGATGTGCTTGCTGCAACAGAGCAGCCCCTTATAATACAAGGCCACCCAAATAATGACATCAGAACTGCAGCCAGTCAATGTTTCTAAGCTTTTAACATCATTCAAAAACAGAATCAGTAGCAAAAGGGGAAGGGTGTACCATCCAGTAATGAAAGCAGTAAGTAGCATAATGTGAACAAACAGCAGAGAGACACCATGACATCCAAAAGGATGGATTTAGCTATGCAACTGTTTTCTTTGTACTACATCTGTAAATAATTGAAAACTGGTGGTCTGTAGGAGCTGCTGCCATTTTGTCAGGCATAGTTGATGCAGCATGTGACAGAGACAATGCTAACTATGTATTATCTCATGAACACTTAGCTTTTGTTCTTCCTTGTTTTGTTATTTCCCTTAATCTAAAATAAAATTCTAATACAAAATTTAGACTGGAATAATATGGTTACCCGTGTGTATGAAAAAACCTCACAGTAACAATAGAACCATTTTCCCCATAGTTCATGAAATACACATGTAGGAAGCATCTGACTTCTTTTGTTTCTATGACTGAATTCTAAAGGCATTAGGATCAGATGCCTCTTTGCAGTTAAATAAGTAATAATAATAATTTTGTAGCCTTGACATACTTTCCAGTTATCCCTGTTGGAAGCAGTGAGATCAGGAATAAATTACCAAATATTCCACCGAGTTTGAAACAGAAGATATGAAATTTTCAGAATAGCAAACAAATGCCCATTTTTCATATAAGTAGACTTGAAAGCATGCCCACAAAGTCACTTAGACATGTCAGTTAAGAAATAAGTAGAGGGAGGCCCATCCATAATTAATTTCCTTTTTAGAATAATTTTGGACTTGACTCTGTGCCTGAATCAAATCTAAGCAGTATGATTTTGAAATCTGTGCATCAGATTTTCAAGGACAATTTATGGGTCAACTAAAAACAGCTCCTGTGACTAAATAAGAAATATTATGAAAGTATGATTTAAAGAGATGGAATACTCCTCTATTTTCTGTTAGAAAATGGTTAATTGTGTCTTTGAGACATATTCAGAACACTACCATAATTCTGAAACATGGAACATACACCCTTAAAGAGAATACAGACCACAGGGAAAAGGGGGAGAAATCTTTAAAGTTTGTGTGATGTCTTCCATGCTGCCAAGAGACAGAATGGGGGACTCTGTCACCCTCCCATTTCATAGCTGGTAATTGCTTTAGGACAGCAACACTGTAACTTTCAAGACAGTATCAAATTTTACTCCTAGAACTGTAGGGACATTTTCATGCCAACTGTACACAAAACTGAAAAAATTAAGCTCATCACTACTTTTGCTATAGGGCAATAAAAATTCACTTTCCACTTTAATTACATAGTTTGTGCCATTATCACCATGAGCCATTCACTTCCTGAAACTATAATACAGGACGTACATCAAAGCAGAATTGGCAGTGGTGGGGAATTGAAGGTCAAATATGAAATACATATTGGTTTCCATCTGAATGTTACCACCCTGGTGAGCTCAGCTCATTGTCACAACAAAAGTGAGAACTTAGCTGGGGAAAGGGAAACCAGGAGAACTATTTAGTGAAACTCACTTATGCCTTGCTGCTTAGAGTATTTGTAGTATGATACACATGCTCTCGGTTTGATTTGCATTTGTATATTTGTGTCATAAAAGATGGCCATAGATTCTATTACCCTTGGGCGCAATCCTTCCCTTTACAAATGTTTATATCAGGGAAATGACTATTTCTCTTACAAACTGCAGTTCTAAAATCCAAAGGACTGATGATGTGAGCTCATGGGTGCTAAATAGAATTCCATGCTTGTTATATTCCAGTAGCACTTTACATCTATTTTTAATTAGTCATCTTATTATCCTTTCAATGCTGTACTGTATTAACCTTCTCCCTTTATAAGTGGTAACTATTATTTTTATTTACAGATTTGACCAAAACCTTTGCTTAGAGACTAGACTGGGATCTCTGCTGTCATTTTCACCTGCTGCTTTACTTTCACAGCACTGCAAAATGAGCAGTAATCAATGTTCACCTCTTAGCTCTGCTTGTATATTGTTTGGCAGAAATTCATCTAATTTTGCAAGCTTTTGCCTCTGGATTAAAATGCAAAAGTTTCCAAAGATCTGATCCTGCAAACACCTATGGGAAACTACCCACGAGTTAAGTATATATTAAGTGTTTTCAGGGCAAAAACCTATAAATGTAACTGAGATCTCTTTCTCCCACCCTGGAAAAAAATCTGCACTTTTGCATTGCTCTGCTTACCAGTGTAATGCTATTTTTTAAAATTGATTTAATGAAGTCTTATTTATATGATTATCAATAGTTATAACAAGGATTATAACAATGGAAAAAAATTCAGATATGTCTCTGTTAATATGTGATCTATTAAAAGGACACTGTCAGGTTGATTTAAACCCGTAGATTGGGTTATAAAAGAAGGGCTTTAACCTAACACCAATAAGGAACATTTCCAAGATGTTTTTTGTTCAAATTCTAGCAGTAGGTTGTTTGTTTTCCCTAGGATGTAAATATTTCCTCCCTGCAGTTTTTGCAATCCAAAACACTGCAGCCTTCTCCTAGGCCATGAGAGCTAGAAAGTGAAATTGATGAGAAACAAAAGAGAAATTGACTTGTCTATTTTCATTGCCTAAACAAAATTTAATGAAAAAATATACCAACCAACAGTATTAATAGCAAAAGAGTAAATTAGGTTCAATATTTCTTTCAGCTTTAATTATCTATAGTGCTGTTAATAACACAAATTGCTTCTTAAAATGTACGTTTTTTTAACCTGACCGTGTCCCTTAAATATGCTCCATTTATGTCATAAACCCTGCAATTATGTGTGTATGTGAATATGTGAAATCTAGTCATAGGTGTGTACAAGCCCCTTCTAAGTGGCTAAAAGCCCCAGCAGTGATAATACTCACGTTGGCATTGCCCCCATGACTGACGGGCCCAGCCCCAGCAGCAATCAATTCTACTTCCAAACCGACACAATCCCATAGAGGAGACTATTTGTCTGGGCCACCTACACAAGATAGTTAAAAAACAAAAACAAAAACAAAAACACCCTTATCTACAATTCATAAATCTTTTTTAAAGAACGTCCATGCTACTTTTTAAAATAAGTATCTTTCTGGTTAACATAAATATTTATAATATCTGCTTTAATATTAGTCTGTAGTATTTCTGTCCTAGTGTAGAACTCTGACAGTGTGTGTGTGTGGGCGGGGGGTGTTAACCAAAGAGACATTTTAAAACCAGAAATAGCAGCTAATATACTAATATACTTTGTAGCATGCTCACTGCTGCCACTCACAGGATGGTCATAAGCAATATTAGATATCTGAATTTTACAACATTTATAAGTAATAAACTGTCATCAACAGTGTTTCAACTTGATTTCACAAATCTGAAAGTTAAGTTGGCTAAGTTTAAAACCTGTCCTAGAAATCAAAAATTAAGACAAGTTTCTGTCTTGCAAACAGGCAATAATGGGAAAAGGGGAATTTAATTTTTTTTTTTTTTTTGGGTCTCATCCCTGTGAAATGAAATAGGTTACATTTGGAGTCTTAAATATTCAGAAAGCATTGTCATAAAATTATTACATTTTAACAACAATGTAAAACAAAACAAGAAAAAACTATTTGAACAAATAATAAAAATAAATATTTGGTATGTGCATGTTAATTGATTTCCATGTACAGCAAAGCAAAGTTAATGTTTTCATTTGAAAACCTATTCAGTCTTTCATTATACATGAACTACTCCCATATTTGTGTTTAAATATTTCACCAAATTTGACACAGTTTAACAATATTGATTACACACATTCCTGTACCTCAACACTTATTTTCACATTTCATTTATCTAGATTCATGTTTAAACTTGAGTTGCTATTTTTTTCAGTATATTGTTTAAATGCCTCTTGGCACTACTTAGGTTTGTATGTTATATGAAGCATTTTTAAAATCTTGCGGTATATGTCCATAAGCACTTGTGTATAATTTTTAATAATAATCATAATAATTTATTTGATGATTTAATAATAATCATCAGGAACAATAGTTAATTTATAGGCACATATATATACAAAATGTGTGTGTGTGTGTGTATACGCACACTTTGTATAAATAAAATTTGTATAATTTAGATGCCATGAAAGACTGCCTACCAAGCCCCATACCTCTTTAAATTGCTTTATGCCAGGTGATACGCAGGAGGGTGCATTACTTCTCTACTAGCCTCAGCTAGTTCACCTCTGTCAACAAAGTCCTGAGAAGCAAGAAACCAATTCAGTCTTCCCAGTTCATTCATTTCAAGACCACAGTAAGCTTTACAACAGCCAGGTGTGGGTTTTTTTTTTGGCTTGGGGAGTGGGGAAGAAGAGTGGAGAAGAGAGAATGTAGAGAGGATTCCACTGGAGGCTAAAACCTCAAGGCTTCACTTGTTTTTGACCCTAGCTTGAACTCCAATCTCCAGAAGTGAGAATGCTTTGCATCAGTCAGACTTTCTACATACATTTTTAATGATCCTCTAAAGCAGGGGTCGGCAACCTTTCAGAAGTGGTGTGCTGAGTCTTCATTTATTCACTTTAATTTAAGATTTCGTGTGCCAGTAACACATTTTAATGTTTTTAGAAGGTCTCTTTCTATAAGTCTATACTATATAACTAAACTATTGTTGTATGTAAAGTAAATAAGGTTTTTAAAATGCTTAAGAAGCTTCATTTAAAATTAAATTAAAATGCAGAGCCCCCCAGAGCGGTGGCCAGGACCCGGGCAGTGTGAGGTGCCACTGAAAATCAGCTTGTGTGCCATAGGTTCCCTGCTTTAAAGGATCAAATCATCCAGGACTTCTTGTGATGAATTATACATAGATAATACACAGGTTGGAATTTTCAGCTGTACTGATGTAGCCTGTAGGAGTATCAGCTGCATAATAAAGTTAAAAGAACTCTGGAGTTGTTCAAACCTGTCATAGCATGCATATCTCACATCTCTTTACAGCTGAGATATGTTCATGTAAGACACTATAATACGTATAGCTTTTCAGAATTATTTTAACACACTAATATATATGAGTGCGAAAGGGAGATATGCACAGGGGGAGAGAGACTTATGAAGGTTAAATCTGGAGTGGCCACAAATTTTTTTAGTGGTGGAAAGAAAAACAAATAAGATGCTAAGTCTCATCCCTCCACTGCACATGTAAAACAGTTTATTCAGTTCTTCACTTTTGTCTATCATAGATGTCTCTTTAGAAAAAATAAAATCCTGCCATTAGGTAAGTCAAAGTTTCAAAAGAGGACAATCAATTGCGGCTGCTCAGTCATTCCCTAAACTGAAGATACAAACAATGAGAACAACTTGTTTATGACCTGACAATCAGCGTTGAGTTTTCCTTAGTTCCTTTTCTTAGCTTCCCACCACGAGGGGAAAAAATAGGTTTAGATCGCTGCACTGAAAACTTCGGACTATATTTAGATGCCAAGTCTTCAGGACTGGCTCTGCCAGAAAGGGTCGGAGAGAGCTGAATGGCTGGTGTCTCTTGAGCTTCACAGGTGCCTCTATCAACTCCACTGCACAACTCAAATCCCCTCAGTTCAAGTGCCTGCAAGCTGTCAGCCCTGTACCTTTCTCTCTCCCCCACGAGCCCCTTCCGTGCCTGAGAGCTGGGGGGGGGGGGGGGGGTTGCAGGTGCTTTTCGTTACATTTTGCTCTAAGCAAAACCTCCAGGGAAAGCCACTACACTTAAGTGTTCTGCTGCCTCTCCCCACAGACCTGCCTCCCCCGGCCAGGGCAGTGCTGGCGAGGGGCTCTCTCCCCCCGAAGGCGCGCCTTACCTTCCGTCAAACTCCGCCGCAGCCTCCAGGTGAAGCCAGGCCACCGCGAGTAACCTCAGGAAGAACAAATCCATGTTTGGAGGGAGCAAAAAAAAAAGTCTAGGGGCCCCGGCGGCGGCGTGAGGAGGGATGCAGGGCAGCGCAGCTGCTCGCCGCTCCGCTCCCAGGCACTCGCAGCGCCGCCCCCCGCCCCGCCGCGCTGCGCTGAAAGCTGAACTGCGGGGGCCTCCGGCGGCGGCTAATCCTGGCTGCTGTGGGAGCCGCCCGGCCGCGGCAGCCGCGAGCCCCTCGCGCTCCCTCCCAGCGCGCGGGGGGTGCAGGGGGGCGCGGCAGCGCCGCCCGCAGCCAGCAGGGGCGCCGGGGAAGCGAAGGACGCCGGGGAGCGGCGTCGAGCAAATACCCCGAGCTCCAGCGAGCCGCTCCCCTCCGGCAGCCTCCGGGGGGATAGCCCGGCACGGCTCTCGGTGCTCCGTCAGGACCAGCCCCTGGCCAAAGGGGCCGGTTTCACAACACTCCGCCGCCCCTGCCTCGCACTCCGCATCTTCGGCGCACCTGGCAGCGAATAAAGCGATGCTGCCACGGCGTAGAGGCTTTGTACAAATACCTTCCTACCGAACCGCGCTACCCAGACACCTGCGGCTGGAGGTTTCCGTTTAACTTCCCGCCAGGGGCTGCACTGGCCCCCCGGGCCAGCCCAGAACCGGATGGGCTTAAAGCCACTGCCGCCCCTCCCCCCCACTTCCCATGGGCTTTGCCCGTCTGTGCTTCACCTCCTGGAAGCGCCTCGCAGAATCTCAGCCCGTGCAATGTAGGCAGGATGAAAGAATTTTAAAAATTGTAAGGGGGCTTGATGTTGCAAGGTGCGAAGCAGGTACTGAGCCCTCAGCACCTTGGAGGATCAATACATTGCACCACAGCCCAAGCCCTGTTTATTTTACTCGTGGGAGAAGTTACACTGATTTCCAGAGGGTTGCTCAGGTTTCTGCCCTGGAACTGGTGGGAAGTTCCATTGTGCCAGAGGGGCACAGTTTTCAACGACAAGCCTCAGCCCAGAATTTTAGTTGATACTGTCGCTATCCTGGGCTCAACACACTGAGCGCCTTGAAGATAAGGAATGATCTTGAATTTTAACTCAATAGTCTAAGGGAAGCCAGTGCAGAGAGCAGAGGACAGGTTTTATGTGCTCCCAGTAGCCAGTATTGCTGTACCAGCTGGAATTTTCTAAAGGGCTTTGCATCCCAGGATAATGCATTGCTTTTATCCAGGCCAGAGAGATGGCAAAGGTGTGTACAACTGAGGTCACTAGTAACAGTTTTAAAAGTGCAAACTGTAATTTAAAAATATTAATTATCAAACACATTCCACAGTGCCAAGCGCTGGTTATGGTACATTTCAGTCTTTCCGAATACTGAGCAAAAATATATTAATGAACAATTTCTTTTTAATGACTCAGACACATGTTGATAGAAAGCACAAACTTGTAAGTACACAGACTGACGTTTGGCACAGTATAGTTATACAGATTACATAAGTATGTATTTTGTATACAGTTAAGTACAGTAGTTGACACTAATAATACAGTGCAGTGTTAAACAACTGATGTTATGAGTAATGCATGTAGTTATTAGAAGTTGGGTCAATTAAGAGACCTATGTAAACAATGGAGAACATGGGTCTTCTCAGATGGAATTTGTACCATTTTTCATTTGTGCATATGGGACTTGTTCCCATTGAAGTTAATGGCAAAACTCTCATTTATCTCAATATTACTATGATGGGTGCAGTAAAAGTACATGGATAAAATTATTTCTTAAATACAATTTAATATAGGTCACAAATACTGTTTTCTAAGAGATCCCTGTACGGACCTAGCCATTCACAGGGGAGAAGTAATTTATGGAAGATTTCCTGTAAATAGGCTGGGTGTGTTTATTGTAGTATTAACAAGGAAAAGCTGTAAAAATTCAAATGGTTGGACAGATACATAATTATATTAATTATCTGTGACAGAAGAAAATGGGGGTCAAATTTACCTCCACTGGTATTGGGAGCTGCAAATTACAGCACACAGCACCAGCCATAGACACTGCTCCAGGAGGAATTTAGCCTTGGGATCCAGAGAAATCCTGGTGGTGGGATGTGCTGAATCAGCCGCTTCTAGTAACTTCTATCCAGCTTCCTTAAAGTGCTTTACAAACATTAATGAATTAAGCCTAATACCCAAGTAATTAAGGTACTACTCTTATTCTCCCCCTAGTTTATATAAAGAGAAACTGAGGCACAGCGAGATTAAGTGCCTTGCTCCCAAGATCACATAAGAAGTTTGCCACAGAGCTGGGAACACAACCTGCATCTCATGCCTTCCAACTCCATCCTTCCTCCCCATATGCACTTGAACCTATCCAGTTGACACAAAATGACCACAGATGCCAGAGTACCCCAAACACTGAATCACACTCAGGCATATGTGTAAAATGTATTTCATTTTCATTTCTAAGCAATGATGTGAATATTTTCTGAATTGTTCCTATTATAATACTTGTGACATACATGAATCCCTGTGAAGTTGAGCAGAGGCAAACAATCAAAGTACAAGTTGTCTGTATAACTGTCCCGCTATTTCCATGTGCCTTTTAGTTTCAGTTCTACAGTTTTGCTTCAGAACTAAACTAATAGTTACTATATATAAAATTAATATATATAACTATTACCCCACCCACATGACTATCAGACATGATAGCACCAAATTAAAAGTTACCATCTCTCCTTATATATTTTCTCAGGTATAAGAAATAAATGTACAAAAAGTTGACAGTGCCACAATTATTTCATCTAAAACTACTTGCAATAGACTCCAACTTTTATATTTAATTAAAGTTTCTTTAAAGACTACTCTGTCATTAGAGGTAATTCTGCAGCAGTCTCCTGGATTCCATTACAATACTGAGAGTTTTCTCTCCCTATTTAAATAAATTATAGTTTTCAATTAAGAAATGGGGTCTATAGAAAGACACACTGTCATTCCACAGCTACCTTATTGTGTGTGTCTCTTACAAATATTTCTAACTGGCTTCTTATTAACTTTGTCCCAAAGGTATTTTGTATGTGGGACCAAAATGATAATCCCAAAAAGGGATTTGCAAGTCCTTTACATCAGGATCCATTAGATCTACCTGAGCTCTTCCTGGTGCCAATCACTGACGTCTAGAAAAACATGATTATCCACTGATGCTATTTGAGAAAAAGGGATCCAGAGAACCCTCTGCATTGTGAACCTTTTTAACAAAGGACAGGCAAGCCCTCTGAATAATGAGGATAGACACAATTGAACACAGTGCTTCCCACAACCCATCACCAACATCTCTGTGTTCTCCAGACTGAGTTTCAGCCAGCTTGCTCTCATCCAAGTCCCTAGTTCAGCCAAGCATTGGGAAAGGAGAGACACTACAACATCTGGGTTCAATGAAATCAGTGTAGAGCGAAGTATCTTAAGGAGCAGGGTTTAGTCATGCTTCTGTAACAGGGCTTTCTACATAATCGTGGAGTCCTGTTGTTCCCATAATGTAATGAGTCTTGTATGGCTCTTATAAGCCTTCAGGCTATCGGATATTGAAATTCCTCATATGGATCTCAATGCCTCATTTTACACAGTGCCTCTGTACGAGATCTTTTTTTAATTTTAATTTTAAAAAAATTAAATTAAAAAATGCCAAGTTATGCATCATCTATGGAACGATGGCACTGTAGCCCAAATCATCTATCACCCCCCAGGTGGTCTCATATACGTGTTGTACAGAAGAGCTGACAGACTGGAACCCTGGTACAAGGGAGCCATCAAGGCTGATGAGCAATTATCCAACACTGCCCCCCCTCCTGCAGTGATTTATCAGTACAGTGAGAACATACCATACATACATACATACCAAATCCCTGAACATCAACACTGAACTCTCTTGCCTGGTAATTCATAATCCAGTAAGGGTCCATAGGTGAGTAAAGAAACCCCCCAAACTTTATGTTCAACTATAATGAAAAGCTACTTACAGAGCCTTAAAAAAAAGACAAAAAAACATCCTGGATTCCCGATCACTATTGACTACCCATCACTAGAAGATTTTTTTTATAAGAAGCCCAACAGCAATAGCAGGTCTCTTTGTCATACCCAAGCTACCTGGCAGACTGTTAGGGATCAAGAAACCTCAGATGAAGCCAAACTTGCAGGACCACAACCCCTTCTCAGTAACCTTAACTAAAACAAGGGGATAACAACTGGTGAGATCTCCAACATGAATACACGTTCTTGAGCATGGTTCTAATGGCAACTCATTTGAAGGGAGCTGGCAGGCTGCCCAAATGTTATCTTAGCCAACAATGGACCTAACACCAGCCCTCCCGCACTGATTGAATTTAATAAGCCATTGGGGCATGAGTCCAGCTCACAAGTCAGAACTCCTTGAGTTTCTCAAGAATCTCAGAAAGCAAAACTGACCAAAACAGCCAGAGAGACATAATATTTATTCCTGGACAAAAGCACCCAATGAATCCAACCTTATCATCCGTTAAATAGATATAAATTCCTTGCAGCAAGAAATACTTGGCTAATTGCAGGCATAGACAAATGTAAAATGATTTACAGAACCATGCTATATGATAGCATTAGCTATAGTATGGTCTTTTTAAATTATTTTCTAATATGTTTATGCCGTGTTTAAATTGGTCATGGAAATGGCATTAGTATCTTTCTAGCAACAAACTTGGTTAAAACATCTAGAGAGACACCTACAGAATGTCATATTTTTGTGTGACCTAGGACTTAGTTCCAGTCTTTAATCTGATTCTTTTGGTGTGTTTCATGGGCTGCTATGAGTTCTGGCAAAGAGATAATGCTGCACCTGAAGATATTTGTAAAACTTTGGAGCCCTATTTTCTACTCTGTTTCATTCACTTTAAAGTGATGTAACTCCACTGGCCCCAGTGGAGATACACGAGTGTAAAGTCAGTGCCACAAAAGTAAAAAATCAGGCCCCTGTTCTTGATAGTTTCCTCTGGAGCTACCGAGTCAAGTGAGTTTAGGCTAGCATTCCAAAAAATGCTATTTTTTGGAATGCTATATTAAATTTATTATATTAAATTGCCTGTTTCTATATAGCTTTGGTATTGTGTGGAAAACCCAGGTTAAACTCTGGGATGTCAAAGATGCTTAGCAGGCAAGAAAGAGCAATGTTGGTGTTCATTTTCCTGTTTGTGAGTTTCCAGATATTTATGGGATTAATGACCCATTCCTTTGTTTAGATCTGTTTTAATTTCTGGAAGTTCTTTAAAGGACACTGATTTCAATTACCTGTATATAGTTTTGATAAGTTCCATTTGCATTCATGCCATAGAGTTCTTTCAGCTAGAATTTATCGTGTTTTTTTAAAAAAAAGTATGTATGGCTCCTATATATGACCATGATGGGTGCAATAAAATGCCTAACCAGGGGAAAAAAAGATGTTTGAGATAGGCAATCCAGTAGGTATTTTAGCTGAGTTGTCTGATAGTACTTTGATTCTAATTCCTTTAATTGTGACAGTCTGGCAGGATCCTGGGGTAAATGTAATGGGTCAGATGTTATAAATTAAAATAGCTCAGTTGAAGTCAAATTTAGACCAACCAAGGAGCTGAATGTATGATTTTAGGGCGTAAAGCAAGCATATTTTAGACAAGTATATTCCAATCTATTTCATATAAAGCTATTTGATCAGTTTGCTTTTGGATTAAAGTCGAAAAGCATGTCAGTAATACCATAATCTTTTTTTGAGTCTTACATAAATTACTGTGCACCTCAAGATTTTGTTTGCTGTTTTCATTAGCAACGATTTAAGGAACTTTAAAATGTTCATAAAATTCATGTCTCTAGAATATATTGAGAGAGACAGTAGGCTGGCATAGATTTAAGGTGAGTTTAAGTGCTCAGCACAAATGGAAATGACGCAGCTGTAGGGTTATATGCAGCTTTGGATATGAAGCTACCACTCGCTGCCAATTCTCTCTTATTCTATTAAAACAATATAGTTTGATACAATTTTATTTTATATTCTGTTTTTTTATTAAAACTGTGCCTTCAAAAAAATTTATAGAATTATTGTAAATATCACAGATAATTAGATAACAGAAAGAGAGAAAAGTAAGAGGCATACGCTAGGGTGAAAGATATGCTTTAAGATGAGATTTGAGAGGAGATGGAAAAGTTGGGGACTGATTCAGTAGTAACATTCTTAAAGTTAGGCACGTATTAAGTGCCTTGGCTGAATTGGGGCTTTGAGGTAGAGCAACAGAGGATGTCTTTCACCAAGAATGTGGAATTCTGGGGAGGGATAAGGAGATATCTGGGAGTAGACAACAAGGTGTTGATGCTGGTGGTAAGGTGGGGAGTGAGAAGAGCAGAAAGGGAAGGGCTGTGAGAAAAGATGAAACAAGTCCATGGAATATTTAAAAAACCAAAAAAGGTAGTTTGCGGATGGCACCAAAATTGGAGAGGTGCAAATAAAAGAAAAGTTCAGATTGTAAAGTGTCATGAATAGAGCAGTAGGGATATCAGCTAGCATGAGGAGGTTTGGAATTAACTAATATAAACTAATATATAAAATACTACAGAAAGGGAGAGGAGCTAGAGAGCACTGACACATAATAGGGAGAAATAGCCATGCTGCTGCCACTTGTCATATTTAATTGAGTTTATTTTCTCCTTTTTCTCCTTAATACTAATACTTTTGAATGTAACCATGCAGGTTAGCTATAGCAAGGTATTAGGATTGGAAGATGGAAAGGGAAAAGTGCCCATGAAAAGATCTCCCTCAACCTTAGAAAGTGTTCTGCAATATGAAACAGTTTGAGAACCACTGTCCAGACAGCTCTCAAAATATATTGCAGAAATCTGAATAGGGAAGAATCAGCAAATTGGAAAAAAGGACCTTTAACTTTACAAAGATGTCAGTTCCTGAAGACACTGGGAAACAGTCCAAACAATGAGGTGTCATTTTGCTCTGGAGAAAGTAAAGAAGGAAGTGTTATTTCAAGAACTAGGGGGCACCAAATGAAATTAATTGGCATCAGATTTAAAATAAACAAAAGGCAGTATTTCTTCACACAACGCACAATTAATCTGTGGAACTCTTTACCACAGGATGTTGTGAAGGCCAAGACTATAACAGGGTTCAAAAAAGAACTAGATAAATTTATGGAGGATAGGTCCATCAATGGCTATTAGCCAGGATGGGCAGGGATGGTATCCCTAGCTTCTGTTTGCCAGAAGCTGGGAATGAACGACAGGGGATGGATCACTTGATGATTACCTGTTCTGTTCATTCCCTCTGGGGCACCTGGCATTGGCCACTGTTGGAAGACAGGATACTGGGCTAGGTGGATCTTTGGTCTGATCCAGTATGGCCATTCTTATGTTCTCTTAGAGTTTAGTTAGAGGATGTTGTCTGCTCCTCAGGAGGCTAGAATGACAGACTTGTGAAATTCCCAGTTTCTGCTTCTCAAAAGGCTAATGGTAGTGAAATTATACGGAGAACACAAATAGATTTTTAAATAAGAAAATTAGGAATAAAGCCAAAGATCACGAAAACCTATTTATATAGCATCAGAGGTGCACCTTGTATTGTAAAAGAGGGAAACCATGCTAATAATTGGATTTTTGCCCCGCCCCCCAATTTTTTTTTTTTAATGATCTTGGGTCCCAATACTGCGAACATTTATCATGTACCTAACTGTATGCACATGAGCAATCCCTTGGCTAGCTCGTGCCAGCTGACTCAGGCTTGCAGGACTTAGGCTAAAGTGCTGTTTAATTGCGGTGTAGATGTTCAGGCTTGGGCTGCAGCCCGGGGCTCTAGGTCCCTGCGAGGTGGGAGGTTACCAGGCTGCAGCCCAAGCCTGAACCTCTACATCGCAATTAAACAGCCCCTTAGCCTGAGCCCGGCAAGCCCGAGTTCACTGGTATGGGTCAGCCACAGGTGTCTAACTGCAGAGCAGACATAGGCACAGTGTTCTATTGAATTGCTGAAAAGCTTCAGGAAGCAGGTGGGTTTTCAGACATTTTGCAGCACCCACTGAGGGGATCCAGCTGCTTTCCACTCCCTTTTGCACTATAACAGCAGCACAAAGCAGGGGCAGGGAAGGTGGGGGGGAAGGGGCCTCAGGGTTCAGGCCACTAATTTATCCTATTTGCCTCTTATTGCTATTTACTTTCATTCAGCGTCACGGGGTCAAGTTCAGCTTTGATTTTATTGGTTTTATCCATTTGTTACAACAGCTACCTAATCTTGCTTGTCAGTCATCCTTAGGGAGAGTAAAGGCCACCTTTTTTGGATGGGTCGAGCCTGAGGGCACAGAGAATAATTTTACAATCTGGAAGATCACTAAAACAAAGGAGCATTTTCCACTTTTCTACAACGAAAGGAATTACCTGCACTCACATGAAAAGTAGACAATGTTTACAGAAAAGTTACATTACTTAGCAAAAGCTATGAATTTTGGAGGGGTTGGCCACTCAAAAATTAGATGTTAATGAGGACAACTAAATAGATTTTAAAATAGCTTTAAATGAAGTCATTAAATAGCTCACAAAAACTGGTCATTGGTCACAAAATTGGGTGACTGGGCAACAAAATGGCAGATGAAATTCAATATAGATAAATCCAAAGTAATGCACATTGGAAAACATAATCCCAATTATACATATAAAATGATGGGGTCTAAAATTAGCTGTTACCACTCAAGAGAGAGATCTTGGATAGTTCTCTGAAAACATCCACTCAATGGGCAGCAGCAGGCAAAAAAAGCTAACAGAATGTTGGGAACCAGTAGAAAGGGATAGATAGAAAGACAGAAAATATCTAATGCCACTATATATATCCATGGTACATCCACACTCTGGGCAGTTCTCGTCACCTTATCTCAAAGAAGATGTATTAAAATTGGAAAAAGTACAGAGAAGAGCAAAAAATGATTAGGGGTAGAGAACAGCTGCCATATGGGGAGAGAGAGATAGAGAGAAAGACTGGGACTGTTCAGCTTAGAAAGGAGACAACTAAGGGCAGGATATGATAGAAGTCTATAAAATCATGAATGGGGTGAGGAACATGAATAGGGAAGTATTATTTGCTCTGGGTCACCCAATGAAATTAATAGGCAGCAGGTTTAAAACTAAGAAAGTACTTCACACAACACACAGTCAACTCTTTGCCAGGGGATGTTGTGAAGGACAAAAGTATAAATGGGTTAAAAAAAAGAATTAGATAAGTTCATGGAGGAGAGGTTCATCAATGGCTATAAGCCAAGATGGTCAGGGATGCAACTCCATTTTATGGGTCTCTCTAAACCTCTGACTGCCAGAAACTAGGACTGGATGACAAGGAATGAATCATTCAATAATTGCCCTGTTCTGTTCATTCTCTCTGAAGCACCTGACATTGGCCACTGTCGGAAGACCGCATACTGGGCTAGATGGACCATTGGTCTGACCTAGTATGGCTGTTCTTATATTCTTAGCTTTGGTACTGGTCTTTTCTGCATTGCACTGGCTCTTCCTTTGCCCCTTTTTTTTTTTTTTTAATATAACAGATAAGTAGGTCCATATTTCATGAAAATCATAGTGGTGGTGTTCTGTGCCTGAACATTTAAACCAACCTCTGCATGTAACAGTCAAAGAATTATCTGAATACCCACATGCAAAAATAGGAAGTCTTGATTTGCATTCAATAGCCCTGGTAATTTATCCTGAAATCCTATTATCCCTATATGTAAGGGCTGTAAATCTACTTGCAACGTGAGTATTTGGCTAAAGCTCCCCGCCAAGGTAAAGAGAAGCTTCTGTTCAGATTACTTAATGACAAAATTCAATGTCATTAATGCAACCAGAGGGCCATATTCAGGGAAAATGTGCCTTTTTAAAAACATGTTAACTCTTTATATTCAGATATAGATACTGAATACTCTGTAGTCCCTTACTGGGCAACAACAGAGCTGTAGACCGGTGGTTCTCAAAACCGGTCCACCACTTGTGCAAGGAAAGCCCCGGCGGGCTGGGCTGGTTTGTTTACCTGCCGCATCCACAGTTTCGGCCGATTGTGGCTTCCCCTGGCCGCGGTTTGCTGCTCCAGGCGAATGGGGGCTGCGGGAAGGGCAGCCAGCACATCCCTTGGCCTGCGCCGCTTCCCGCAGCCCCATTGGCCTGGAGCAGCAAACTGCGGCCAGTGGGAGCCACGATTGGCCACACCTGTGGATGCGGCAGGTAAACACACCGGCCCAGCCCGCCAGGGGCTTTCCCTGCACAAGTGGTGGACCAGCTTTGAGAACCACTGCCGTAGACTATTCTATTATAAAGTCTGCTCATCTGATGTCACTGTTGCTCTAACGGTAGCCTGTAGACTCCACTGCACCAAAATGACTGTATATTCAAGAGTTATGTTGGGACTCAGACCACTGTTTGCACTGCAGGCCCCAAAGGCAACAACGCTGCATTGTCAAGATACAGACCATTGGAAAAGACACTAAAATATGGCTCATTCTATAAGCCATGGTCAATGTTTAGGGATATGATTGAGATCCTGGGACACTGTTACATGAGCAGGGCATAATCTTGTGGTTTTATAGCCTAACCCAACACTCAATGAAGTCTACTAATGACTTCATGGAGATCAGAATCAATATCTACTATTTTCAGTGAGATCACTATAGGTTAATTGTGAATAATAATAATAACAATACTTACAGCAGCATTTACATAGCGCTTTTAGTAGAGGATCACAAGCATATTGCAAACACTTAAGTTTCATCAAAAAACTTCAAAAAGTCTCAGTTTCATCCAGAAGCAAAAATGGGGGGAAAAAATCAAATACTCAAAAATATTCATGGGATGGGAAAACTGTTTCATGCCCAGCTCTCGTCAACACTTAGTCTCTTGCTTTAATGGCCAACCCAAAGTTCCTCATAAGATTATACATGAGATCACAGAAGAATGTGTAATATGTTCAGGCAATTATGGCATGCGTGTGACCATATCCAGCCTCTGAACTATTAGTTGTTCAGTGCTTACACAAGATACAGAATTCCGTGCAGTCCCCTGTGGCTGCGTGAACACAATTCAGAATTTGAAGCCATTTCTTTTTGTGAATATATTAAATCTGTGCTCCACAATCAGTCTATTGGTTTCTGGGTTGATTTCAAGATGTTGGTTTTGATGTACAAAGTCCTATATGGCCTGAGACCCACTTATCTAACAGACTGCCTCTCTCTCTGACATACAGTTGTAGCATGGAGGTCAGTAGAGGAGTCTAAATTTGAAATCTAGTGGTAAAACAGAGAAGCAATTATCCATTAGGTTGCTGAGCCTACGGAACTTGTTTCTACCCTTAGTCTACAACAACTTGAATTCGTTAGCCTGCGGCAAGGAACATCTTTTTTGCCTTGCGCATAAGGACATGGGTATTGAATAAGACTGGGCAATGCAGGGATGAGAGTCTGGTTGGGATTTTGTAGAGAGGTTAATTATTATTTGCTGGGTTATTTTATTTGATATTGGAGTAATTGACAACTCTCTTTATTTATACATGTACTTTTAAAAAATTGCCAAACGTGCCCCGTTGGAGGGATACTCTTTTGCTGCAGAGCAGGAAAATTCACAACACAACATGCACAGACCTAAAATGGGTATTTGCATATATACACAGGCAGTTGGACATCATAACGTGTACACATATTATAGGCATTCGTACATATTCTCTAGGAGCACGCAAAAATAATGTGCACAGTTGCATGCAGCTATTGTAACTACTGGCCACTAGCTGAAGTCCCATAATGTTCTTTTAGAGCAGTTTTTGTTGAATGAACCTTTTAAAAAAAAATTAAAAATTCCAGAATTATTGCCAGTCTGCTACACTCTCATAGCTTCCATCCTACCGTAATAACATATATTATAGTTCATGAACTCTAACAATTGGAGTATGAAAGCTAATATCCATCCATAAATAGAATCTATGATTTATGCTGAGGTACATGAAGAAAATGTTAGCCGTTCAAAAATTACAGTACATTAACAGGGAGCAGCACAGTTTAAAAAAAAAAGGATCCGTTACTGTAGGCTTCAATTAGGGGCATTACAAAGAACAGAACACAGGAATTGCCACAATGGATCAGACCATGGTCCATCTAGTCCAGTAGTTTATCTCCAACAGCAGCCAGCACTAGTGCCCTGCTTCAAAGACATGTCCCTTAATCTTTGTAATAGACAGTTGTGAAATAGCCAACCACTTCCAGTATGAGCATGAAGACTTATATCCCTCATAATTCTGTTCGCCTATCTATTGTAACAGTGGATGTTCTATATCCTTGAAGACTATTCCTTATTAAAAATCCTGCCAAGAATTCAGCCGCAATGATATCTTGTGGCAGTGAGTTCCACAGACTAATTCTGCATTTTATTAAAAAAACATATATTTACTATATACTATTATTTTATTCTTTACCTTTTTCTTCTTTTTAGGACCTCAGGCTCATGACTTCACTCCATATGATGCCACGGTATCCACTATGTTGGTGATGTTACCACAGATCATCTTTTTGAGATATTTTCTTTGTAAAACTGTAAGAAGATCCATTGGATGTAAGCTGTTAAAATGCATATACATTATTTTATTTAATAATCTTTAATGTACCATTGCATCTGCATGCATGACAGACTGAATACAACCAGATCTTAAATAAATCTAGTTATAAAATTGCATAAGCAGCCCTTCTCACTGTTCCAACTCCAACAGACATAAATAACCCACTACTGATCCATAGTCCAGCAAATAGCAGAAGGCTATGTTTTTAAATACACAATGAAAATCAGTAAAGCTGAGCTTTGCTAGAGAGCATTCCTCTCAAACAACTTCCCTCCCTCCCACCTCCAATCCATATACAAGAAGCACCTCACCTCATGTGATCTCAGCTGTCTGGCAGCATAAAGGTCATGCAGTACATTTGAAAGATTCTCTTCAATGGAAAAGCACTTGCTTTCTGGCTTTCTTCATTATCCATAAATATGGCATTTTAATACCAGACTCTTCCACATTTATAACTTAACCATGAAAATCCATCCATTTCCTCCTTGCTTAAACACATTTCACATTAAGACCTCATATCTTAACCATAACATGTTCACCCAAAGCCTGTGGAACCTTTAGAGTCCATCAATGCCTCTCTTTCAGAGTACAGAAGAGTCGCTATTGTGTGACACATTCTTTAATTCCTTCCTCCAAGGGACTGAGTATGCTCCTTGAGGGAACGTAAGCCTGGATTGGGTTTTCCACACAGTGGGTCACAGTACTGCCATTGGGGATGGATTTACTGTCCCATCACTTCTCTCAAGAACTCTCCAAGGGTGACATGTAATGCTTTTGCAATTTTCTGCAACATATATTTTACACGTTTCTTTTGCATGTTTTGTCTTAGTTGTTTCTTAAGTCTTTCACGTACTGTAATGTACTGTTTCTGTGTTAATTTTTATTAACCTAAGGATGTATATTATGAGATGTTTCCATTTCAGCTTTGTAAGGGCATGATTTTAGAATTGCACTATAAGAATTAATGTATAATTTGATTTCATCCTGCTAGCCACCCCATGTGAACAGCAGAAAGGAATGACCCTCTGGGACTATGAGATTCTGTTTTCCCATATCCATTACAAATTGGGCCCTCTTTCGTTCTTTGTTTTAAGGTTTAGTTAGTAAGAAACAGGATTCTGTATTGTGTCTATGTTAAGTAGATTAGAGGAACATTGAAGGCCTGGGTCTCAATGTAAATTGTCTTGGTTATTGATTGTAAAACTTAGCAAGGTTTAATTTGCAATGCCTTTTTGCTCGATATAAAATACTACTGTTTGTATTCTCAAAGTCTCTGTAAAAGACTGTTTGGTCTCTGTAAGAGACTGCTTGTGTGAATAAGGAATGCATGCATCAGGAAAAGATAAGGTGCGAAGGCCATTGTTAACCAGATGATCAAGAAAGGAAGAGCGAAGACACTTATCGAGATTTGTTGACCCCAAAGAACCATCAACGCGTATCCATGATTGATGAAGGGCAAATTGACAACCCTGTATAGACTTCAACAGAGAAAAAGGACTATAAGAACAGGGTGCTTTGCCATGGGACTTTGGGTTCGTCTTGCCACACTCCAGGAGCATCGGATTGCGACCGACAAAGCCCTGCTCCCCTCTGCGACCAATCTGGCTGGCCACTAGATTGATCCAGACTCTGGACTGGTAACTATAAACATCAACTGGGCAGGACTGTGTGTGTGAGAGAGAGATTGAAAAGCATAAATGCAGTGTGCTGCCTTCTTCCCTACAAAGATCCCGTGTGCTTCTTATAAGTATAACAGCTTTACTGATATAACTTGGAATTTGGAGTATATCATCATTATGGATTGTGACTTCCAGTGTAAGGTTGGTATCAGTTCATGGTAGGCTAAGAGACACTGATGAGAATAACATTCTCTTCTCTTTTTAAAATGTGTCTTCTACAAGCCTCCTGGTCAAATCCGAATTATAGTCTGAAAATAATATACACAAATAGCAACAACCAAATACTTTTAAAAGTGTTACAAATTATGATTGCTAAGTAACAAAATGACTTGCTAAAATAAAATACAGTGCCCTACAAGTATACGGATGTGTTATCCTAAACTAAATCAGGCTTTTAATACTTAGAAAAACTGTTAACAATTAAAAAAATATTCATGGCATGAAATTTGGCTTAGAAAACATGTACTGTGAGAAGAAACCGCCCCCCCACAACCACTATTCAAAAAGCACACCATCACTTAGCAGATGAAATTACAACCTATGTAGTTTGGTGGGAATTTTAACATGAACTAAATATGTTGATGAATTACAGTAAACAGACAGACTGTCAAAGAGCTTTTCTGAAATTAGACTTAAATTACAGCAAGTGTGATATACATAGCTAGGAAGTGGAAATGCCTTTTCTTTTCTATGCACTGTATCCTAAGGCTTTTATGTCTATGAGACTTTAGTTTTTCATCAATTTAATCTCAGTTTCATAGCTACATGTATCGCTGCCTGAAAATCTAAATTGTTTTAGTGCCCAAACAAAAAACCTGATAGGGCTCGATTGTCCAATTACACTGTGTAACTCAAGTTGGACAAAGAAGGCATTTTTAGTACCAGAAGAGGATAATTGGCACCAAAACTGGTAACCTTGGCACACCAACCAAGGTGATAATGAGGAGCTAACCATGCTCTGAAAGGGCAAATGCACTGAAAAGAGGGTGTGATAAACACAACAGTAGGCATAACAAGCAGCAACAGGGACAGCATTAAATTATTTCTGTGCTCTCAGATCAGATAATCATGATTTGTTGCCAGATAATCACGATGAACTAGAGCTGGCAGAGGAAGTGTGCATACATAGTGCATCAACAATGACACTGTCTTGTCTTGTAGTATCTTACACTCCCAGACATCACCACAGAAAAAGTGAGCTGAAGTTGGGCTCTGTGCAATGTGCATCTGTGTTCTTGAATTGGTAGATATGATGGTCATTTTATGAGATTTCTATGGAAGATCTGGTTAAACAGAGTTGCAATACAATGTAATATATGTATGCCCCTAGATTATTTTATGATCGATCTGTGAAATAGCTAGGAATCATTAATACATTATTGACTTTCCACTGTGTGCCTGTGTCTTATTTGCTTTGGCCACACTCTGTACACAGTTGCTGGCTGTGTTCTCCAGGTTGTCACTGTGTTACACATTAGCCTTGGTGCTTGTGTGAGCAATGGCCCGTGTTGCTTGGGTGTCTGCTCCATTCTGGTATCTCATACTTTTTACCAGATTCAGCCATCTGTGACAGTGCTGAGAGCTTGTTCTGGGTTCATGCCGTTTTTTCCAGTTCCGCTGCATTCCAGGGCCATTTTCCTCTCCTGTTTTACTATTAGTCTTGGCAACCTGTTTGTTTAAGGGGAGAGGGTTTCTGGGTGATGCCGTTTAGTCAAGACACTTTGCAACAATTCACACATGCTTTTAGCTCCTTATTGGAAATTCTGTGTTCTTTGTAATCCTTTGTTAATTTCACATCTCGTTCGTTTAAAGTCAAAGGGTGACATTATGGTCCCATTAAAGCCAATGGGAGTTTTGCCATTGACTTCAATGCAGCCAGGATTTCACCCATTGTATATACTGAATAGTACTGTTCTAACTCTTAAAACCAGAGGGAGCAATGACACTGACAGTTTATCCCTGTGACTTTAGCAGGGAAGCTACCAAAGCCATATGGGGAGTGCACTGGACAGGGGAAGGATAGAAGATGAAATCTATTTGAAGCAGGAATGCATGAGGAGTATTGGAGGTTAATGGCTCAGGGCTTGTGATTGATAAACAAGACCGAGTTTTGGCAAACTTTCAATTCTGGTGCCTGGCTTACATTTCTGAAGGATATTGGACAACGGCTAGAAACTTATTTTTATTAAGTTAGTTACTTAATAGGTTAGTACTGGAATGACCACTAATTAATATTATTGGTATTCATTACTTGTATTAGTATCACCTAGGGACCCCATAGCAAGCATCAAGCCACACTGAAGTAGGTGCTGTACAAACTAGTAAAAAAGACAGCCCTTGACCTAAAGAGGTTCACAATCAAGGCTTATAACAATATGCAACAAGTAGACGAAACAGACTAATGGGTGAGGGCCAAAGAGTCAATGAAGAATTTAATCTCTGGAATCACTGACTGTTTAATCAGTTAACAGAAAAATCTCAAACTGTTCAATTTTGCTCCAAATGATCTCATCTCAACCACTAGTTTTAAGGAAATAAAAAAGTATGTAACAAAGTTAAACTCTTGAGCCCATGCTTGTTTTCAATTCCCAGTTAGCAAATAAACAATTTGACACACATTACAAAGTCAGAAGCCTGTCACTTTTCCACTCAAAAATGGTTTGAGTGATTTATTTTAATTTACCCAAAATATGTTTCCTCAAGCCTGAGATTAACGAGGAGAATTTTCAAACATTTTCAAACATTTTGAGTGGAACCAGGGATTGGGGGAAGGGGCAGCTTTTTACGCCCTTAACTATGGAGTCAATAAGAGAGATAATTAAAAGTCAAATGAAAAAAGTTCTCAGCTTCACTTTTTGCATATAACTTTAATCAGTTATTCATTTAGGAGACCTAAAGCTTCATTTAATGTTTTGGTATAATTTTGGAACTTGCTAGAGACTACTGAATTTAACCCATGAAAGCCACTGATCGTTTCAGTGAAAGTTTCTGTATGTGGAATGTGTTTTTGTGTGCCTCCTTTTTGTTGAAAAGCTAGCCTTGTAAATAGGTAAAATGTTATTAGTGACCTTCATTCTTTTCAAAGTAATAATCTGGGGATAATCTAGAGCAGCGGTTCTCAACTTGTGGCCCGCAGGCCACATGCAGCCCAATTAGCACATAGCTGTGGCCCAGCTGTGTGCTAAAGGCTGCTGGGCCGCGCGACAGGATCCAGGTTCCCGCCGCCCAGGTCTGGGGCTGCTGTCCGGCCCGACATGGCAGGGGTCCGGGGTCCAGGGCTGCCAACTGGCCCCATGGGGTCGGGGTCTGCTCCTGGCCCCACTCTGTGGAGGGGTCTCTGGACGGGAGGCGCTAGGCATAGGGATCTGTCAGGGGGTATGGAGGGGGCAGGGGGGCGCTGTGGTTCTCAACCTGGGGCCCACAATGATAAATAGGTTGAGAACCACTGATCTAGAAGAACTCAGATTGAGTCACACATCAGCAAACATGGAATCATACACAATGATCACAGGTTCATGGGCAAAAACATGGTTGCTGTAGAAATCACATATGGAACTTTCAACTTTACTATTATCTGTGCTTACAGAAAAGATTTAGGAACATTTGCAAAAGTGATGGACTGTCACCTTAGGTATCCAATAACCTTTCAAGGAACAACACATTTCTAGTTCAATATGGTTCTAATAAATGAAGAACAGAAATCATGGGCAGAGCATGTTCACTAATCCCAAACAAAAATCTTAACTGAAAAACAGTTATAGTAGATCGTTTGTATAAGGAACAAGATTAATTTTTTTTACAATGAGAATAGCTGCGCCTCTTGGCAGGACCTGCTGTTTGTCACAGTTATATCATTATATTACAATATCATATTAATCCTTTGAAGTCTGGTATCCAAAGTGCCATTTCTGCTATTGATTCCATAAGACTACTTTTGAAAACATATTCCAGAGGTCCATCAGACAACTAACTCGAAGTCAAGCATTCACGTGCCTGGAAAAAATCCCAATCAAGAATTTTTGCAGCCCCACGAACAAAATGTTTTACATGCATCACTGTAGGAATAACTAATAAATAATTTGACAACATATGTGTCTTTCATAATTAACTACTAGATCGGTTTAATGGAACAATATCAATGTCATCATCATGCATTTCAGTAAGATTAAATTAAGAAGATAGTAAGGAGGCATATTGCCCGCACCCAGGATGTATGCATTTGTGTATTAGTTCCACATAAATACAGCAATGCTAAAATGTATTGAGAGATTTAGAAAGCAGCTAACTCACATAACAGAAACACAGAAAGAAAAGGGGCAGAAATAAAGACACCCGCACACAGATGACTACCCTGATGTTTGCCCAGAATTATCTCCCCTGCTTCCTAGGATTACTGTTCTTTTTTCCTTTTATTCAATGGCCATCTCCTAGGCAGATGTCTGCAGATGTTAACTCAATGTTAGCTCCCAGCCCCAGCCCCTTCTTGCTTATTGATGGGTCCAAGACAAAATGACAGGTTATTCAAATAGAAACTCCAGAGATTTTATAAGTATGATATCAAATTATAAATGTAGGTTCATAGAAAACCATCTGTTACAGTAGGATACTAGACAAATGTGACCAGCAAAGCCTACTCCTTAAATCCACCTCTTAGCAATCACCAGGCTTAAAACCAACTGCATAGGGCTTGCCTAGATAGATGTCTCTCTCTGATGCAAGCCTCTAAAGTAGACAAAATGGAGCTTGCACCGTGTGACTTACCCTGGTGAGTCCTTCCTTCTGTGCAACATGCAGTAACAATTTTCCTCTCTCCACACTTTATTCCTGGATTCAGTTGAAGTGAATTTAACTGAGATGGTATTCAGACTTGGAACAAGTTACCGCTGCCTCTAAAACTAACTTCTGTTTGGGTATGCTTGAGAAATTACAGGAGGCATCGGATGCTGTTATATATTTTGAGCTAGATTCTCAGCCCACAATGTGCAGTTTCTTTGCTGTTACTAGAATGATACAAGAATAAGACCACACTTCCGTCCCTGACCTGTCAAGAAGTTAGTGTAAAAGCATCATAGTGTAGTCAAAAATTCAAGATGCAGGTATGAAGTTACATCTGCTTGTGTAGGCCTGCATCTCTAAATGAAGCAGCATGTAGGCTTCCACTGCCATTCACACAGAAGGACACCTAGACCCTTTGGAGATGTAACCATAAAATAGAAAAAAATTCAGAGGATGGCTTTTCTTTCCCCCATCTCTGCAAGCATCTTGTAGATTCGTGTGCAACACTCATTGAGAGTTAAGGTGATAGCCACACTGACAAAACTTTAGTTATATTTTAAATTAACAAATTTCAAAATTCATAAATGCACCAAATCAGTAAACCTGTCAAGCAAATTCATTATATTCTATTTTGATTTGTGTTAATGTCAATGAATGATGCTACTAATTTAAATTAGGATATAAAGATGCTACTACACAAGAGGTTCATTTTCCTTTTACTGTAACACAGTGGTTCCCAAACTAGGGGCACCGCTTGTTCAGGGAAAGCCCCTGGCGGACAGGGCCGGTTTGTTTACCTGCTGCGACCGCAGGTTTGGCTGATTGTGGCTCCCACTGGCCGCGGTTCACCACTCCAGGCCAATGGGGGCTGCGGGAAGGGTGGCCAGCACGTCCCTTGACCTGCGCCACTTCCCGCAGCCCCCATTGGCCGAGAACAGCGAACTGCGGCCACTGGGAGCCGTGATCGGCCAAACCTGTGGACGCAGCAGTTAAGCAAACCGGCCCGGCCCACCAGGGGCTTTCCCTGAACAAGTGGCGCCCCTAGTTTCGGAACCACTGCTGTAACATATATATGGGAGATATTTTCACAGGGTTCCCATAATGCATCTGTCTACACATTTTAAATTTAGTAAAAATAAGTGAAGATGACAGATAAAAATTCAGCATTTCCAAATATAACCATTACTCTGTTTTAGAAACAGTACAGACATCAGCCAGCACTGGCAACGAGTTTCTCAATCTAAGATGAATAGTAATCTTTGCCAAGGTAAGTAGTGAGGTATCAGGCATAGGTAGATATCTTCTTTTGGTGAAAAATGCATAGTCAGTGACAAACACATTTTGTGAATTCATGTCAATTTTGCCAAAATTATTTTGTTTTAAAAAAATCTAAAATATCTAAATGTTTTGTTTTGACATTTTTGAAATGAAACATTTTGATCTTTTGATTCAAAATTACTTTTTATTTAAAAATTTCCTTTAATTTTACTAAAAACATTAAATGCTCAAAATGGAAACACCACATTTCAATTCAGGACAAACAAAACATTTCATTCAACCTGAAATTATTATTATTGTTACTATTATTATTATATTAACAAAAAATATTGAATAATTTCATTTTCAAATCAATCCAAAACCTTTTTTTTTTTTTTGCCAGCAACCAAAAAACTCTGTCATATATCCAGCTCTAATCAGGAGGCTCACACAGTGTCTGCCTCTGTCTGTCTGTTCAGTGGATAAACAGAAGGATTTTGCTCTAAGAGGCTGTCCACTCTTTCAGATTCCTCAGCACAAAATTCTCATGCCACACATCCAAAGAAATTTGAAATGTTAAAAACAAATTAAGAGATTAAAATATGTATTTTGATGAGTAGAATGATGCAGAAAGTATTTCAAGGATCTTTATCAAAAACAATACTGTTACAACAGTGTAGACTTTTTATAACAAAAAGTCAACTAATGCCATACAGTATGTACGATCTATTATTGTACAGATTGCCCATAAAAAGTCACACCATAAATATGTGACTAGATTTTTCAAATGTAAGTACAAAACATTCAGCAACTCTTACTGTCCATCTGGAGACCTACATTGCTGTCAGATAAATACTCAACCTGTGAACATAAATATTGTTTTGAGCTGTAATTTCAAAATGTGAAAAACCAGCGGAGATGGCTGTACTGAAAAGAAAATCACCTTTCCAGCAATGAAACCAAAACTTTTCCAACCTTTACTGGTGGATATTACTCTGTGGACAGGTGAACACTTCTGAGGATTCTCAATATGAAAGCCAGCAGTCATTTAATAACATATTACAAGTAGGATTTGTGATGCTCTGTAGGCAGCCAACTTTCCAACCCTTTTCCTGCTACTTCCTCTTCTGAAGACCATGGGTTCAGGATGTTTGATGTCTGCTTCCCAGCAGTTTGAACCCCTGGATGTTATCAGGTGTTGATCATGATTGATGCCTAAATTAAAATTAAATATAAATCTCCTAACCTAAATAGGGACACCCACTACCATGTTGTTCTTTGGGGAGCAACTCTCTGGCTCCATGGACATCACTTGGACAGAGTAGTTGCCTCCTTCTGCAGCCCATGCCCGATCCAGATCCACCAGCCCCATACAGTGTTTTCCTAGAACACCAGAACAAAAACAGAAACATTAAAAGACCGCCTTAATTTTTAGTAGAAACATATGATGTACAAAGAAATGTACCCTTTGGCATAAGAATCATAGAAGATTAGGGTTGGAAGAAATCTCAGGAGGTTATCTAGTTCAACCACCTGCTCAAAGCAGGACCAACACCAACCAAATCAACCCAGCCAGGGCTTTGACAAGCCAGGCCTTAAAAACATCTAAGGATGGAGATTCCACCACCTCCCTAGGTAACCCATTCCAGTGCTTCACCACCCTCCTAGTGAAATAGTGTTTCCTAATATCCAACCTAGACCTCCCCCACTGCAACTTGAGACCATTGCTTCTTGTTCTGTCATCTGCCACCACTGAGAACAGCCTAGCTCCATCCTCTCTGGAACCCCCCTTCAGGTAGTTGAAGGCTGCTATCAAATCTCCCCTCACTCTTCTCTTCTGCAGACTAAACAAGCCCAGTTCCCTCAGCCTCTCCTTGTAAGTCATGTGCCCCAGCCCCCTGATCATTTTGGTTGCCCTCGGCTGGACTCTCTCCAATTTGTCCACATCCTTTCTGCAGCGGGGGGGGGGGGGGGGGGGGGGGGGGGGGGGGGCAAAACTGGATGCAATACTCCAGATGTGGCCTCACCAGTGCAAAAATAGAGGGGAATAATCACTTCCCTCCATCTGCTGGCAATGCTCCTGCTAATGCAGCCCACTATGCCGTTGGCCTTCTTGGCAACGAGGGCACACTGCTGACTCATATCCAGCTTCTCATCCACTGTAATCCCCAGGTCTTTTTCTGCAGAACTGCTGCTTAGCCAGTTGGTCCCCAGCCTGTAGTGGTGCATGGGATTCTTCCTTCCTAAGTGCAGAACTCTGCACATGTCCTTGTTGAACCTCATCAGATTTCTTTTGGCCCAATCCTCCAATTTGTCTAGGTCACTCTGGACCCTTTCCCTACCCTCCAGCATATCTAACTCTCCCCCCAGTTTAGTGTCATCCACGAACTTGCTGAGGGTGCAATCCATCCCATCATCCAGATCATTAACAACATTAATGAACATTGTTCATTTATTAGTGATGTCAGAAAAACACAGCAGTAAATAACTTAGAATCTAGAAGCAACCTAATCCAGATGTACCACATCTCTAAATCTGCTTTCCCCCATTTTACCTATATTTTTATTTACTTAATTAAATAATTAATATTTGTATGGCAACCATTATTTTATGTGTGTGCCTCACAAACCTCACATGACAAAGAGGTTGGATTATTATCCTTTTTTATGGACGGAGAAACACAATGTGTTCTTTTCTATTACCCAAAATTACGGGGTGTGGGATACATCACGTGTACGTGGCAGGTAAAGACGGCTCCTGGTACTAGGGAAAGATTGGCACCAGCTCCTCATGGTGGGGTAGGGGTGGTCCCCACTTCCCATCAGCCATAGCCATTTTCCTAATCTCTTTCATGTCTTGTCTAAAATCTGGAAATCTTCAAGTGTTTAACAGAAATATTAGCCCATTTCCATAGAAAATACAAAAATAAAATACTGAACAAAGTTTACTCAGGGTGACTTGCTCACCAGCAAGATCCAGAAATGTTCCACACCCACATCAATGGGCGGGGGAACTTGATGGGGCCAGTTATGAAAGGGGGACAGTCCCAGCAGAAGGGAGGGAGACACTCGCCAAGAGACAGTAGGTAACTCCGCCCCATGGAAGTCTCTGGAACCCCCTGGCTGCGGGAGAGGGGTGCTGATTGGCCAGCACTCCCCAGCTCCCAGGATTTAGCCCAATGCAGGGGCCATACAGAGCCTCTTTCAGCTCCGTTACAGCCCACTCTACCCACCTGAACTAGGAATGGGAACTTGGCCTGACAGATGCTGCAGGTCTAGCTAATCGCCTGTTTAGGGGGTCAGGATGGAATTTTTCTGCAGTGAGGCAATTGGAAGGGCACCAGGGAGTTTTCTGATTTCCTTGCAGCATGTTCAAGCCAAAAGAGGTTGAGTAGGAACACGCTTAATTTCTAACTGAGGTACTAGGGTGGAGTTGTTTATTCATTGCAACTTGCAGCCAGTTTCCAGTGCAGTTAAGAGAATAAAATGAATGGTCCCCAACCTTGTGCTCATGTGATAAGGTGAACCTTTGTGGGTCAAGGTCCTTACCCTGCTGCAACCCCTGTCCCCCTTGCAGGGGGGGAAGGAGCTAGCACTGAGAAGAGAGCAGAGTACTGGGGGGTAGGCTGAGGAGAGCCTACCCTGCATTATGAGCCTACCTAATGCCAATTATGATTATATGGTAAAGAGCCCTATAACCCTTCTATTGGAGCCAATTAAATGCCTGGTATTGGAGAGCATGGATAGTGGCAGGTAGTGCCCTCTCCCTTGTGTTAGAGTTTAATACAAACTGCGGACTGCCACTTAATGCCATGCATGTGTCTGCCCTCATCAGTTACATACAGTTTAATTACTTCTAGAGATCAGAACAAAAACTTCATTTTCGAAACATTTGGGAATAAATCTGAGCAACTGTAGAGGAAAAGACTGAATTGTTCTTGGTTTAGAATTTTGTAGCATAGTAAAATAAATCCAAAGGTATCTGTTTTATTTACAGAGTTCAGGTGATTATTATTCAATACATTTGCTTCCTATCTATGTCCAAACTATCTGAACTGATAATTCACAGAAAAGTTGGAACTTTTAGCAGTTTCACAACCCTTACAAGAAAGTTTCACCAGTATCTTGAGATGTATTAAAGATTTATAATTATAAAGTCCTGAACAAGATGCAAAAGGTACTATAGTCTCTCCTTTTCATACTCCAATGCTCTTATCTATGGCTTGATAAAATAATACAATTTAATGCATTTGGGATCGGCGAGTCACTACGGTACATTTCACAAAAGCTGGCACAATTTTTTAGTCACAGATATCCGACAGTAATTGGTACTATATAACCACCATTGATAGATAAACAGATTGAACTGTTGTGACCAGGCCTTTAAGTTTGAGGTGTTTATCTGGTGTCACACGGGCAGCATGACAAGCCAATAAACCTGTACTATTTTACAGAAGTTGTGTGACCCACAGTAAGCATTACTACATATATAATTTTTTCTCAATCTTAAAAGACTGGAAAAAAAAGCAGAATAAGCCACTTTCTCACTATCTACAAATATAGAAAAAAAGACATCCCGGCCCTCCAAAATTGTTTCCATGCTTTCCATCATTTAAAACTCGTCTTTAAAAAGAAAATCTGAAGTGCATTTGATGTAGCTTTTCAATACCTGATCTTGTCTTGTCAAAAGAACATGAATCTGACACAAATGTAGTCTGACTTAATCCACAGCAACCACACCCCTATAAAGATTTTCAGTAGAAAAGAATAGTCTAATGTCTAATGGTATAGAATAGAATACAAAAATAATGTTCATTTTAAAATAGAAATACCAATGAGGTGTTATTTTTTGTTGGGGAAACAAGTTTGTGAGGAAAAGTGTACAATTTCTATGAGACAGAGAACATACAAAAAGTTGAAATGATTCAAAAACACCTGACATTTTGTATCAAAAGGCAGACAGAAGCTCATTTGATGTCCCTTCCCTCTCTTTTGAACTGGCAGTTTCCTTCCCATCTCCCATGGCTATCTCACAAGCAAAAGAGAAGACACCCTTCTCACTGGGTGGAGTATAATTGTCAGCTGTAACCCTGACCATTTTTTTTTCCTGTCTAAATATAGTGGGGATAGCAAAACAATCATATCTATTTTTAAGTAAAATTGGAAATTATCTCAGAATCTGCCGTATTTCCTTTAGTAGTCTGAACTATAGAAAATACCTTGAATACCGTAAGTGCAGCTTTTTAAAATGTATTTAGATTAGTTCTTCCTACTGCCTTTGATGTATTTCATAAGTGTTTTTGAGCCAAGAATATCTACCTGCACTCCCCAACAGTGTCTGCCCTACCTTGGCTTGAATCGTTTTTTAACTTGAAAATTAGTTTGTAGTCTCCCTTTTCCCTTTGGAAGATTAAATATTGCAGAGGAATGATACATCCATCTGCCACAGTTAAGCTAATTCTTTGTCCGCTCTTGAACATCTGTCATTTGTCATTACCCTACACAAGAACTAGACATGGACTTAAGCTGTAAGATGCGGATCTAGGTTCAGATATCAACCTAGCGAATATCTATGTTTTGGGGACATTTGCATCTGGGATCTAGTAAAAGCCTTTCCTTAAAAAAGTAATAGCCTTCCTCTTTACTTTGGATCAGCCCCTCTTTTTTAATTAATACATGGCTGACTTCAGCCATAACTGCCAACAGGTGAGGACATTCTCCAGCACTTAATGAGTCGCTGAAGGAAGCGAGAGACCAATGCACGTTAGTCCAGCTGGTCATTAATTGCATGGAATTGCTCAACCTGCAGATAGTTTTTGCTATTATATACCATGACAATATAAAAATGTAAAACAGAAAAACATAACTTACCACTTAATACATCAAATAGCTAAAAGCTGAACTGCACATTGCCACAGATATATTACTGGTTTTTTTCCTAGGAGTTGGAAGCCAGTACACTAACCAAGTAGCTTCATTCTCAGAATGCTGCTAGATTTAATTATCCTTAATTAGTCTTTAAAAACTCACTCTGACCAATGTATCTAGCTTGTTCTTACTAGTGAAGTTGAGTATATAGGTCTATCTTCCTGTATCTTTCCTTGATAATTCCCTTTATACAGGGGTTACAGCAACTTCCTTTCTGGTCACTTAAGTCCTTCAATTTCAAAGAAGTTTTAAATATCTCTGCTAAAGATATTCCTATCTTTGCTACTTTCTGCACAATTCTTGGACAGTTCCCATCTGGCCCTGGATGTTTGTCAGCGAGTTTTTTAAATGATTTATCACCAACTACTATATCATGTTTAATATATCTAGGGGTTTCATACTGCCACCCATAGCCAGAGTACCTAAATACTTTTTACAGGAGCTAGATTGGCTTTAGGGAGGTCTCTAGTGAACTTCAGGAAGTCTTCTCCCTTTGCAGGGTATGGAGGGGGAAGGAGCTGGTGCAGAGACATAATGATCAATAAAATGTCAAATTATACTCTAGCTCATATTTTAAAAACTTCAACCAGGAAAAATGCTTCACTACCAGAGTGAAAAAAGATACAGCAACAGAAACACTCACTGCTGTAAGTGTGCTGAGAAAACAGCAATTTAATTCCCTATTCATTAATGTACCAGTTCTTCCCATATATCATAAGCTCAGCCCATCACTAAATATAGTGCACATATTCTACACAACAGCTGATCTGTGGAAATGCATACCTATTAGTCTGCGTTCGGGTGGAAGCTGAACAGCTGTCTGATCTGCAAATCTGCAAAGAATCATGTGCTCCTAGAATTAAAAAAAACACAGAAATATGGTTTTATTTCATTACTCTTTAAAAGTTATTTAATTTCAGCATAAAAAAACCTATTTAAACATTCAATGGTACCAGAAACCTGTGTGTGTTGAATATTGTTCTATGAAAATTAATTTATACTTGTACTTATTTCAGCTCCAAGTCAGCCTTTGAAAGTGTGTACCACTTAAGTCTGAATAACCACACCCATACTTCTACTTCCCTATATTTTTGGGGAAGTGAGTTTGTCTCTGGATCAGACTTCTCTATTTCCATTCAGCAGGGGAATTGGACACAGCCCCCAACAACAGGGCAGTGTTCTTGAGTGGCATACTTCAGGCTGCTTAAGCCCTTCCCGTATAAACCAATCGGCAGCCAAGTCATCCTACTGCCGCAGGGTCAGACTTGGACGTCCTCTCCCCATTTGTGGGTAGCATTCAAACTGCAGTGTGGGGCACTCAAACATCCTGCGTCTTCTAACAGTAATGATTCAGAAGCAGGAAAGAATCACCATCACTCTTGTTGGGGACAAGGCAACGTTCCATTGCTCAAATCCCACCCAAATCAGTATAGAATCAATTTGAAACTGGAGTCCAGTGTTCCACACCTTGACATGGGGAAACTCTCTCAACTCTATAGCACAAAATAAATTTAAACAAAAGTAGAAACTTCCTTATAAGATATCAAGAACTGACTCTGACTTCAATTTTTAGCCTTTTGCTAGCAAGACAAATGAAGCAGGGGTAGGTAAGTTAACCATTCTCACAGTGGGATGGGGAAAGATTGTGATGTAATGACAACTGAAAAGAATGCTCCTGAAAGCTATACTAAGTGGGACACCTGAAATTTCAAGTGCTAAGATCTAGCAACCACAACCAGAGCCAGCGCTAGCCACTGGCAGACTAAGCAACTGCTTAAGGCCCCAAGCAGCAAAACGGAGCCCCTGTTCACTTTTTGTTATGTGTTGGGAGGAGCAAAATATTCCTGCTTAGGGTCCCCAGAGGGCTAGCACCAGCTCTGGCAAGAACTATTTCTGAATTGTCCAGCTTTATAGAGCCCTCTGTAACATCAGATGGCAATACAGACATGAGAAACTTTTCTATAGAACATAACAGAGAACCAAAGTTAGAGCTCTGAAAATGAGTATCTCTTTCTTAAATCAAACTAGGTTATCCTTTCATTCTTGATTAATATAAACAGATGATTTGTAAAGGTTCAGTCCCTGCATTAGGTGAAGGGACTGCAAGCTCAGATGTGTCTGTCTGACTTGTAACTTTTTACCAGCTATTCGGGCTGCTGGAGCAGCTGTTTGGGAAGCTTGAAGAAGCTGGAGCAGTTGGTCAGAGCAGGAAGAGCTGTTAAGAAAAAAACCCCAAATTAAGCCTCCAGGCAGAGGCTTCCAAAAGCACCTGGCTTTGGTACAGGAGGGGCAGTCAGAGCTAGTGGGAGAGGTACTGGAGGAGGCTCCAAGTAAGGGAAAGCAGCAGCAAATAAAAACAACACTGAGCTGGGAAGCTAAGCTATTGTCATTTCAGTGAATGAATGAAGGGTAGCTCCTATATCTCAGGCTGTAACATCGCCTAGGTAGGGTATGGGACCACACTCAAACTTAAAGTCTCCAAAGAAACAGGCTCAGCTCAGTTTTCTCATAGAAAGAAGGAGCATACACAGAGCTCCCTGCCTTCATCTGGTTACCCCACCCAACCCAGAGAGCCCACTGCCCCTGCCAGTTCCGCAGCCTGTTAAACCAGATCTGAACTCTGAGGTAAGCATTATCACTCAACTAACTTGAAAAATGAGGACTTGCTTGTGAATACACAAAAACATCTCACTTTGCTGTGGAGACAACCTGAAAGTTTAACTAGCGTCCAGGTAACGACTATATAATTTCCCCTTCGAAAGAACAGCAACCTGTCACATTTCCTGATGGTAGATATGGCGCAGCCATTATCAGGACAAAGAACATCATAATTAAAACTATCCAGCTTTTTGTGTGGTTAACTTGCTCTCTAGAGAGAGCAAATTCTACTAAGTTGTCAAAGCTAAATATGAGAAGTAGTTTGGTTCCTACCTTCCAACCATCCCTCAGGGAAAGATAAAAAATTTGGCCATTGAGTGTCTTCTGGCGCAAGCCTACAACCATCATAGCCCTAGTTTTGCAACTTTAAACTCTAATGAATCAAGGCAAAATGTTCCCATCAGAAAAGTAAAATGATAGCAGATAGACCAAGGTGACCAACAGTGAATGGATTCCATGTATACTATAACACTGTTGGTCTATTATAAGTCTTGTTATGTACAAATAAAGTAAATTGGTTTAAAAAAAATCAGATTTATCATTATATGGGAATTGTCATTCTTCTTGATGTCTCCTTGGATCTCTCAAAGGAAGTTAAGAAAAATGAATTTAAAATGGGAACTAAAGGACACAGGCAATGTCTGCCCACCACATTGAAACTTTAGTCACTAGTCAATAATTTTAACCAATATACTAATGTGACATACAAAAATGCTTATAGCTATCTGTATAACCAAAGTTAATTATAATTAAGGCTGTACAAAAATCTCAGGCCATGATTTTGTTGTGGAAACCATAATTTCCAGCACTCACTGCAACTATTTTTGCAATGCCCCTCACTGAAATTTGGCCTGACCACCCCTCTGTTATGACAGGGTGGCAGCCAGGTGAAATTTTAGTGAATGATGTTGCGATGTGGCACCACCAGGGCTTCCCCTGGTCCTAGCCCTATTGGAGGCCCAAGCACTAGCACCGTCCCCACACACCAGCAGCCACGGTTGAAGTCTTCGAGATTGTGCTTCTGCTCCACAGGCTTGGCATTGCGATCTGGCGCATGGGGTCATAATGCCACTGGAACATGCCCTTCTGTCATGATGGCAGAGTGACCAGGCCAAATTTCAGTGAGTAGCGTTGTGCCAGCCTTCCACAGGGCCTCCAGGGGTCTTTGAGCTGAGAACTGTTCTAGGGTGCAGGGGTTCAGGCCCCCTCATACCCTGGGCATTGGAGGAAAGGGGCTGTATCCAGAGGTGTGGCCTCCTCCCCCCCAACCACCAGGCCTCCAAGCATGGAAGACGATCTCAAGGACTTTGCTTTCCACAGCTGCTAGTAAGAGGAGCTGGATGGAGGGGCTTGTGCCTCCTGCATGGGTGGGAAAGGGGACTGGCAATACCAGCCCCCTCACAGGGGCTCCAGAAGTGGGGGCTGTGGGTGGATGACCTTGAGAGTTTCAGTCCTGCACCCACCTCCACTTCTGCCCAGAGTGGGCCCCTGCCATAGCACCACTGCAACTTTAACAAACTGGTTGCAACTTTTGGAACCTCTCCTCCCGACAAAAATCACAGCTTTCTTATAACCTTATTTATAACCAAAGTTATTTGATGTACAGTAAGCTGTATTTATTATTTATGTTGTGGTTGACCTAGGCACTACGGCAAATACAAACAACAATAAGAACTAGGCAATACCTCTACACTAATTATAAGATTCCTTATCTAAACTTTCCAGGGATGAATTAATTTAAAAAAAAAACATTTAAGGTAGAGTGGCTTGTTAACACCTCTGCAGTCATAGGACAAAAAGATGGGATAAGTGGATTGTTGCAATAAGCCATAAATCTAGTTTGTCTGTTCAGTCCATGATTTTTAGTGTCTTGCAGAGTTATGAATTCAATTTCCCAGGCTTGTCTTTTGAAAGTGTTGTGCAGGTTTCCTTTGAGGATGACTAAATGCAAGGTGGAAAAGATTGTTTAGCATAAATAGTTAGCATTTAGCTGTGATACTTGGAATACCTTTCCCTATATTCTCAGACCTGAAGAAGAGGTTTGTGTGGCTCAAAAGCTTGCCTCCCTCACCAACAGAAGTTGGTCCAATAACAGGTACCTCACCCACTTCATCTTTCTAACATGCTGGGGACGACACGGCTACAACTACAATGCATGTGACAACCTAACAGTCCTCAGACTTATTTGTAAATTTGTCCCAACATTGACAACTAGTTCGTCAAAGCACTATGAAAGTGACATTGACACAGATATTCAGATTATTTATTTATTTCTATGGACACAGAATGCTAGGGGCTGAAAGGAACATGTGGCGTTTTCTTCCTACTGTTCAAGTACGAGGAGGTTTCTCAAGGTTCTAGGGACTTTCTGCAGTTAAGTTACTGTATAACATCAAGAGTCCTAAGATGTCCACAGGGAGATCTGAGAAGACAAAGCAAAAACACTGGTGAGCATTTCCAAGGTAGGTCCTCCAAATACAGGATCATGACAGACAGAGGCGACACATACCTGTTGGTAGTGGGAGGTGGGAGGGGAGAAGGGGAAGAATTTAAAGGTTTTGGTGGTATGCAGCGGGATTCAGGGAAAGGCATATAAGCCCTGGCAGAAATCTGAGGGGGCATGTTATCCCGCGTGACCCCCCACATCACCTCTGATTACAGAAGAGGTGAGAACTGGCTCAAAAATTACATATAAGGAAGCAAATTTAGGCAAAAGAAACAGTAAAATCCATTCGGCCATGAATGAGAATTCATTATTGAACAAAAAGTCCTCTTATTTTGAAATCAAAAATTTTAGTTAACACTACACCCAGTCACACACGGGAGAATGATTAGAGAAAGAGAGTAATACAACTATTCAAAGGTTTGTTGATCAATGACATTTTAAACTCATCTTAAATCAAATATAACATATATTAAATGTATATTAAATACTTTAATTTTAATTAAAATTTAATTAAAATAATTGCTAAAACAATCTTAGTAAAGAATTGTATTTATTATTTATTTCTATTTATAAAAGTGCCTATCTAATGCTCAAGGTGCAAATTAAGGAGAAGCACTATCATTAGATAGAGGAAAAATCTGAAGCTTACAATAGAGTGTATTGACTTTAATAAATAAGTTGCTGTACAGAAAGCAAGCTATTTCTTTAAATATTTTTCAGATAAGAGCTATTGGAAAATGAGTTCTCTAGAAGCAAGCAGTCTACAAAAATGCTCCTATACATTTAATTAGGTCTATATACCTAAGAACAATCAATACTTACACAAAGTCTATAAAGTGAGTGGTATCCAGAAGATTTTAAATGAAGCATGTCAAAACACGAATCTTAGGGGTGTTTTACTTATCTTTACTAAGGGATAAAGTTCTTTTATGGAGAAATCATCTGATTTTATTTTACTGAAAATAAGCCTTTTTTTTTAAAAGTGGAAGGAATGTGAGTAGATCTGAATTACTAAACATCATTTACATTGTGTGTTCATCCTCATAATTAAAAGATAAACACAGATTATTCATTCCACTACAAACCGCAGGGAAAATGCAGAAAAGGGCACACAAAGAAAACCTAACCACTGAAACACGTTTACATACCTTATAGGATAAAACTTCCTTGAACCGATGACTGAAACAGAAAAGGAGATTGATTCAATCAACATTAGAAATAACCAAGATTGAAAACAGAAGTAATTTTTAAACACTTGATTGAATTCTAAACAAAATATTTTTATCTGGAGGCTGTGAAGCTGTATTCAGAAGCAGAAACTATGACAGCTTTAGTTCACTTGAGTAGAAAAGGCACATTACATGTAATTTTATGTTTTACTGTACTATTTATAGAAGTTTTTTCTTTAACCATTATAAATACTACACATTTTTATAAAACTGGCTTTATCTATATTCTATATAAATACTCTGTGTCGTAGCCACATATATCCTCTACAGCAGCCGTTCTCAAACTGTGGGTCAGGACCACAATGTGGGTCACGACCCCGTTTTAATGGGGTCGCCAAGGCTGATGTTAGACTTGCTGGGGCCCGGAGCCCAAGCCCAAGCCTCGCCACTTGTGGCCAGAGCTGAAGCCCATCGTGGTGGGCTTGGGCTTTGACCCCCCTCTGCTTGGGTGGGGCTCAGGGGTCACACAGTAATTTTTGTTGTCAGAAGCGGGTTGCAGTGCAATGAAGTTTGAGAACCTCAGCCCTACAGTATATATACACATGCCTTTTGTGTCTGACATACCACAAAACTGCATTATTTTTCACTACAATTGAATTAAATACTTTGTGCCCAGTTACTGTGGAATGTTTTCTAATATTACCAACTTTAAGAAAATTAAACTGTAGTCCCCAGGCTGAGCTGCTGCACTGAGAGCTAGATAGTCTCCTATATGCTTTAGAGCCTTTAAAATTGTAAATGTTAATAAAAAACACGACACTTGGCATTTCTACAGCACCTTTGAACAAAAGATCTCAAACATCTTCACAAACCTTAATGAATTTCCAGTCTAAAATTGTAATTAACTTGAAGTTAAATGATAGCATCTAGTCAGCCTTTAAAAAATAAGTTGAAAGTAGTTTCTAATATTACATCTGCCCCTATATCCCCCTGCCCATTTTTGCAACTTTACAATTGTATTATCCTGTTTTTTAAAATATGTTTTCCTCCTTCTTGCTACGTGAAAGATGCGAACAAACAAAAGAGGAAATATACTATACAGGATATAGAACACAACTGGCGGAACATAAAGTGCTGTCAAATGCACAAAGTAGTCAAACTGAAAAAACAAATAGTTATTCTCTAATCGCTTTCAGTTACAGCAATCTTAGATGTTTCTTGTAAAAGTAGTAAGAAAAATATTTTCAAACAAAAATATATTATTTTTAGGTTGATGAATCCCTTTTAAGATAGAAAGACTTATTTATGTCAGCCAATATAGATCCAAAGAGCATTGTATTTTCTAATAAAACCCAAATTTTATAACCTTGGAAATTCAAAAGGTAATAGTCTACTTCAAACTATAAACCAGTCTGAAAGTATGAAAATACACGATTAAAGCTACTCAATCTCAACTCTGCCCTGAAACACTCTAGCCTTCATTCCCATATACCTACTTCTTAAAATGTGTTATTTTTGGATCAAGGGCGTTAAAAAGCCCAAAGCCTAAGGGTTATGATCATGAACATCTTAAATCTGGAGAAGACAATAAGTACAGTTTGTGGTAGAAATATCAAAAAGATTAACCTAAGAGCAGTGGGCTTGATTGACCAGTCATTACTTTAGTTTTATGCTAGTGGAAATCCACCTAAATCAATGGGGTTTCACTGGTGGTGAACTGCAGTAACATATTTGTCAATCAGTCCCATTGTAACTGACTGCATACACATTATGTGTCTAGCACTGAGCGTGATACTCCCCACACCACCCACACACTTCATTATCCATTATTGTTTTAATGAAATTTCCATAAATTCATTATCTTGGAGTTGGAAGTTAGTACAGTACATGTTGATTCCCTAGCACTGTATTTAATAACACTTATGTAATTGGTGGCATATAAAATCTTTGTGAACTGTGTTGAATGGCTGTCTTTGACACGGAGTCAGGAATTAGTAAAGTATCCCCTTTCTCAGTGAAGTATGTATTTCTGGAAAGAAGGCTGTAGGTAACTTTGTGGTCACTGATGAGGTGAACCTGTTTGTCCTGGATAGTTAAAGTCAACTTACAGTTTTTCAGTGTTGGCACAGAAACTTTATGGGGCAGAGTTAAGATTCTTTGGGTGACATTGTCTATTTACATACTTTTGATTTTTTCCCCTCTTTATAGTGGAAATTTAACTTTACATTTCCAGTCCCTTATACAACTAGCTTCTTCACCTTCGTGGAAATGTAAATTTCACTGTGTTCTGAATGAAACCATAACAGCAAGGGCAGATGACAAAGGCTGCATGAGCCTCGATGCAGTGCTCAATCACCATATCTGTTGCCACGCCACAAGCATGCAGAGCCACCTAAAATATATAAAAAAAGAAACCTTAACAGCACTGTTCTGTTCACTTACAACTCTATTTCTTAGCAGTTTTCTGGCTGACTGAATTATCTGAACATCTAAAGAAAATTCCCCATGCACTGCAGTGCAAGCTACCGGGTGAGGCAAAGGCCTATTCCCAACCACTCAGCTTCTGTGTCTCATGGCTCTGTCAGACATTTCTTTTGCTCATTTTAATGCCAAGGGAACTTCATGAACCATTCATGTTGGTGGAGAAGCTACAGATGCTGAACTAAAGTTACTTGCCAATGACATTTTACAGGACATACCATACCAACTCAACTGAAGATACACATAAAATACATTTTAAAACAAACTCTCATGCTGGTTAGTGAAGAATTTCAGTCCAAATAAGAAATCCTTAGAAATGTATAGAAATATTTTAAAGCTAAATTTTATAATAAAAACAATGTGTGAAACACAATAATCAGGAACATACACTGTGACAGAGTTCCTCCTCTGCCTTGGTGGGTCCTGCGCTTATTGGCGGATTTGCTCGCCTCAGAGATTCACAGCAGCCCTCAGTTTGGCCAGTTTTGCTAGTAGCTCAAACCTGCCATTCACTCAGCTAACCTCATCACTGGCCAGCATGGGGAAAAGGAGGAGAACAATCCCCGCAGTCTCTGCTGACCCACCTAGTGGGTTGGGGGATAGGCCACGGACCTTCCCCTCTGGTGAGACCCACAGTCCAGGTCACCTCCTCTTGTCTCAAATAGGGAGTTGAGGGGGTTGGGGGGAACCTGGGCCCACCCTCTACTCCGGGTTCCAGCCCAGGGCCCTGTGGATTGCAACTCTCTATAGTGTCTCTTGTAACAGCTGTGTGACAGATACAACTCCCTGGGCTACGTCCCAATGGTCTCCTCCCAACACCTTCTTTATCCTCCCCACGGGACCTTCGTCCTGATGTCTGGTAACGCCTGTACTTCGCAGTCCTCCAGCAGTATGCCTACTCACTTTCAGCTTCTTTCGCCTCTTGCTCCCAGCTCCTCACATACGCCTCACTAACTAAAGTGAGGTCCTTTTTAAACCAGGTGCCCTGATTAGCCTGCCTGTCCTAATTGATTCTGGTAGCTTCTTAATTGGCTCCAAGCATCCTAATTAGCCTGCCTTAATTGGTTCCAGCAACTTCCTGATTGTTCTGGAACAACCCATTATCTTACTCAGGGGAAAGGGACCTGCTTAATCTGGGGCTAATATATCTACCTTCTATCACTCTCCTGTAGCCATCTGGCCTGTACCCTGTCACAACACATATAGGTCACATTATATAGCATCTCTCATTGTAAGAAAATCTTAACACACTTTTGACTACTTGGTTTCTGTAAAGCCAAGAGAGAGGAAAAATATATTTAATCAAATTTAGGTTTGTGAGACAGCACCTTCGTAGCTGAGGTAGTTGATAAACAGGTATCTGACTAGTGATTCCAGGTGTACTACTTGAGAAACCTTACCAAAGTTTGATTTTCAAATGTTGGGTGCTCAATACTTCCCACTTTGTCTGTCTTGTCTATTTGGACTGTGAGAGCCCTTGGGAAGGAACTGTGTCTTACTATGTGTTTGTACAGTGCTTTTCACAATAAGGGCTCCAATCTTGGTTGGGGCCTCTGGGCACCATCTCACTACATATAATCATATCCATATAAAATTTGCCAGTCTGTCACAATCTTTGTGTTACCAGACTAAATTTTAAAAATTAAAGGCCAGATTGTGCCACTAATGCAGAAGCTGGCATTGAGGCAGCGTGGAACCACAGTGCCCTATTTGTCCTGGAGCTTCCCAGAATTCAGGAGGCACACACCTACTGCACCACCCCTAGTGTGCATTCCCCTCCATGACCAGTCATAACCCTATATCCTCTCCATGCTCTTTGGAATGAATAGTGCACCAGGGAGCACTTCCCACACTAGTGAAACTCAGAGATTGCAACTGGGCTTGGCCCCTGTGAAGGAAGCACCTGGTTCCTGTACAGGGAAAGATCCCCATGTGCCAGTCCCTATTATGTAGCCACACAGGGGCCAGAAATAATCTGGCCCTAAACAAATATGTTACAGTGACATAGGCAGCTACTACTGACTGATTACATTGACTTTACCATTTTGACAAAGGCAAGTTAATCATATACAGTATCCACATAAATGGTAGACCTTGTTATGGTATTACATGCAATAATTATACAGGATTCCAGTCAATGTATTACTGAGACTGGTAATTAAATAATACCCCTCCCCGCCACTATAAAACATAAACCTAGGTACTACGGAAAAATATCAGCCCAAAATAGACTACATCAAAAGAACATTAAGGCTAAGGATACCAATTGATACAAGCCATTAGCATGTAGAGGAGAAAAGGACCATATATGCTCAAATACTTGAGCACAATAGGTGACCATATTAATGGTTGTTAATTTTCTCTATGGTCTCTGAGCAATGGAGAAATTACAACATGTTTTCCCTTTAATTGAATATTCTGCACACAGATATGCATTTGTGTGTGCTTATATAAATGTGTTTTAATCAGTCTTTAGCATAGCAGTTTTGAAACAAGGTTTAAACTCACATTTAAAGGTTCACAATAAGATTTTTGACTACAGAAATCAGAAGGCAAAATAACTTAAATCCCAAATTGGTGTAAAATCAAAACAGAACAGATAATGTGCTACTGTTGTCTGCAAATTGCTTTATGTAAGCTCAGTGAACAAAGCAATCAATCAGTACCTGTAGTTAATACAGTTGCAAACAGAAGGATCAGAAATATGCTTGTTAGTGTAGGAAAAGGTATTATGGCTGTATCAAACAGACTGTTCATCATTGTATATAAAAACAAAGTATTTGAACAAAAATAATTTAAAAACAAGAGAAGATTTTTAAAAATCACAGCTACCAGGTTCAACACTGACTAATTCCTGTCTTCTCCCAGTTCCCTTGTGGGGGGCAGGAGCTCTTCTTTCAGTGTAGTGATAAAACACAGATCTGGTACATGTAAAAGAAACATTAACTGCTGCTAACTAATATCAGTAGAGAATTATTTTATTGATCCTGCATGACCTTTAAGCCCACTGACTTCTCCTTTCAGCTCAGCAGAATCCACAGAGTTGAAAACTGGATGTCATTAACAACATCCAATATAGAGTTTTGTCATGATGTCCTATTCTATTGGACTTCATATGAATCTGGACAACTAATTCATTTAGTCCTTAATGTATGCATTACAGTTACAAAATTGTATAATGACGGAGACACTTCCCCAAACACAGAAGCAACACAGCTGATGTAGTGGTAGTGTATATCTACACGCTGTGCGTCACATATCCTGAATGTCGGGACACCTCAGCATGGTTTACCATCTGCAGACAAGTGGCAGGAAAAGGAGGACTTTTCAGGAAACCATATTTCTCTTTAATCTTTAATTCTTTGCTGTATCTTTGCCAGATTGAAAGAGACTCTAATGCGCCAGAAAACCAAGCCAAACTTTTCAACTGTTTTGCTTAGGTCAGCTCTGACAGTATCAGTATCATCATTAAAAATAGCTAAGATCTTAAGGGGTATTCTAAATCTTGACATTTAAATGAGGACAATTCCACATTACGAAGGCTTTTTCTACTTTTAGACTCCAGACCTTTGCTGTGCTTAGTAGCGTGAACTAGATCATATATTAGAATACTCTGTTTTGGAACCGTGTTTTTCATTACTCCATGCATTTAAAATATTGCAATTTGATTTCATGAATAACAGGAATTATTTGGCAAACAAGTTCTTCTTAACTTACATTTGAAAATGTGAAGCTAACAATAAGCTAGCAACCAAATAGAACAGCACATCTTTATCTGAAGGTAGCTCAAAACAGTTACACATATTCCCCACTAATAAAAATCCAGACAGGTCAAGACTTCTTTGTCAGGTTTATACAAAATGTAATTTTTTGCCTCTTCCTTATTTTCCAAGTACATAATATACAGCAAAAAAATGAACAATGACAGGTTATTTTCTGCAGTGATAACAAAAACAATCTTTATTTTGATATTCATCTGGATGTCCATAATAACAAACTGAACAGCCTGCTTCCATGTTTATCCTCAAAGTCATGACCAATGACTGCCTCAATCAGGAATATTTCATTGAGCACAACTAAGTTACACAGTGCTTAAAGAACATTTGAGTTGTGGCGGATTGGTTTAAAGTGTTCAGTATGCAAACACTGTCAAGTAGTCTATACTGTCTGTGCCGCTGCTATGCCATTTTATGAACTATACAAACAGTATTTCAAATAATACGTCACGAGAAACTTAAAATACTTCTTTCATAATCAACCATATTCAGGGTACATTGAATTATTACATTTGAGAAAGTCTTTCTAGGACCTTTCAAGAACCATATCAGTTGTCAATTATTTCTATACGGTTTTATTTCTGTGTAATGATATAGCTTGGCTGTTGCATCATGTTTAACATTTATCATTTGCAAATTATAACAATTTTGTCAATGTAACATGATTATTACTCATGAAATAAGAGTGCAAATGTATGTAATGTGAAATATTTGCACTACACTTCTGTTCCTTAAAGGCAAAATTAGCCAGTTTGAGTCTGAAGTGAAGCAGACTATCTAGGAAAAATGACCTTATCCTGAGAAGTGAAGAGTAGCACATGATCTTGTACTGCAGTCTTAGAGCCTAGGCTAAAACTTCTGAAGTGACATTAGACCCAATAAAAAAGCAATGTTCCAGGTTTTCTCTGTAAATAACTTACATAATCAAGTCACTGAAACATGAACAAAGACCAGGACTTGAATAATTTTCAGCTGAAGGTCTTCTGACATACCCTGTAAAATTCCTCTAGTCACAAAACTCAGAAGTATAACAACTACTCCTATAAAGTACAACTCTCATACAACTCTCACTCTCATTTAATTTAGCCTTAATCTCAATAACAGAAAAACTGAACAGAGATTACATTGAATGCAAAACCTAGTGATTAATTTAAATGATGAACTACAATTGCGTGTTTTGTGTACAAGTTCTGGATTGAAGTAAATTATAAAGGAGATTCTGGCTTTTGGAAAAACATCTTGGGCTCCCAGTGTGAGATTTCTGTGATTTACCATAGCACAAATAGTTCAGCTGTACAGCTGGAAATGAATGGGCCTAAATAATCAACCCTTCATACTTATTCCTGAATTACAAGATTAAAGAAAAAACAAAAACACATTGCAGAGCACTGAGGATGTACCACTGAGCCATATGAACCACAAACCTGCAGTTATGTAAGCAGCCTAAGCTGTAGCCAGGACTGGCCTGCAAAATGGGTGACTCGTAGGGCAGTCAGAACACTGAAAACTAGGAGTATTCCAGCCTGGGTATGAAGTCTGAGCCTTTAAATGCAACCTTTCCCTTCTCACTCACTCAGATACATATCCACTTGTTCCTTCTCAACTTTGCATCAAATTTAAGTTCTTTAAAGATCTTGACCTTTGAGGCCTTTCATATCTCCACTCTGATCTTGTCTTATTGTTCCCACTCCTCTGCTCCCTTTACTCTGCGAACACCTTATACTTGACTACCCCTTTGCATCCTTCTCTGAATTCTCTCTATATTGAAAATATTTCTAAAGTTCACATCACCATATATAAAGGTAACTTTTTTACACCATCTTCCATGCTGCACCTTTCATACCACCTTGAGTCCCGGTGCAGTGAATATTGCTTTTCCATCTTCAAATCCTTCCTCAAAAAAGTACTGTTCTTTCATGAACCACTCTAATCATGAAGTGTTATGATAAATTAAAAAACAAACAAAAATACTCACACTGCTACATCACAATACATCTCCACCATATAATCACACAATGCTAATATACTTTAAAGATCTTCTTAGACACCAAACTCTTTGGAACAAGAATATCTTCCTCATCTGTATTTTGCACATTGCAGAGAATGGTGTGATCACTCAACAAACAACTAAGAGCAGGGGGATAATATTACCTTACCTAATATTACCTCCTAACTGTAATAAATTCAAAGCTGATTTCCTGCTGACAGAAAAAAAGTTTGTATAGCATCAGAAATGCCTGGCTTCATATTCCCAAGTACTGGAATTGTTTGTAAGTATACTTAATCACCTACAGAAAGAAACATTTTTTCTTAATAATCAGTAGACTCTAACGTTGAAAAATCAATCACTTACCCCAATGTTAAAAGTTCCTTTAAAATATTCCAGGTTTGCTTGAATGAACCAAATATTGTGTAATCCTAATTCATCACTTCTGTCTTTAGCACGTACCAATGACAACTCCTTATTTTCTATCAGCACGACCTGGATTTCATATACAGGAAAATAAGTCAGCAATATTGCTCTAAAATCAAAATAAAATGATACTCGCTATACAGTACCTCAATATTCTGGTGTAAAATCTTTACTTAATTTCTTGAGACTGGTGATGAGATCTCCCCCAAAGTGATATGCTAGTGAAATAGACGGAAGGCGCTCAATATCTGCCAGTACCAAGGGACTGACAGATATGATCTGATTTTCTGAAAAGAATTTTTCTTTTTGCAGTCAAGTCCCATATCTATTTGGAACTAACCAAACTTTGAAATTCTAACATTTGCATACGTTAGAAACTAAAGGTACTGTGCTGGTAGGGGTTTGTTTTTGTGAGGGTAAGTAACATTTTTTTTTTTTGGCACAAATATATTACAGAAACATGTTTAATAAGACTGTATGATACAATTCCACCAGCTCCTCCTTGTCTCCTGCACTAAGTTTGACATTAGAATACAGAACCATCTGTCTCTAAAAATCAGTGCTTTCAGTTGGGTCAGAGTTGATAGGGATTATTTGTGGCCCTGTAAAGTTCTTGGGGATACAGTACTGCAGTTTCAAACATTGTTAGTTTGCCCCTTTCACAACCATAAAACATATATATGAAAAAAGCACATCACAACATGCTTAATATTCACAATACTATGTTTTGTGCATAAAAATATTGAGAACTGTATAAAATGGGTGGACTTTGCAATTAGTAATTACCTGATTAAAAAGTTCCACTGACAACTGCTTTCCAGAGGTAGCTTAATTTTATCTTCAGTTCTGTAACTCATAGTTCTGCTTTGTCTACACCATATATCAAGACAGAAGGTGTAATTTTGTTCTTTTGATGTAGCCTCCCTAACTCAATCACTTTTTAAAGCAGATATTCTCAATGTAATCTGTGTCCTGTTCCTTCACTGGGCATGATGACTACTCTGAGTTAGGGCCCTGTTAGAACAGTACACATTACTACTAGTACTAATACTTAGCTCTTAGAAAAGGAGTAAACCTTGAAGGGATTTATAACAGCTATCATATATAGTATAAGTAAGCCCCTTCATTTTCAGTTTAAACTGGTTTTTACTGAAAAAATCCTGGGTTTTACAAAAAGTATTATTCGGTTTTTCCGATTTTCACTCTACTTTTGTATCATTCAAATATATAAAAAATAACTTGTTTTCTTAGGAAAATATAATACTTTGCATGAGATATATGCATTATGATAATACATTTGTCTGTGCATATGCAAAGTTGCCTGTTGAAGTAAGGCTATATTAGTCTAGAAGATACACACAACAAACAAACAGGCACGCGCACAAGCTCTGAAGTGCGTGCATATCTGAACATACTGATGAATCTCAAGCCCACCATGTACACTTTTCAAGCTTTTAGCATATAACTGTTTAAAGATTTAACACACGAAAACAGGAGGAAAACAAAGATCTGTATCAGGATATGTTTCAGAACACAAGGAAGTATTCAGAAGTTTTAAAAAAACAAACAGGAGAAAAGGATGAAGCTGGGTGTATGTGCTACAAATGTTGTGGTCCAATTATTAAATGTAAGTATTTATAGGCTAACAGTTCTAAGTCTACAACAGTAAATTGTTTATTCAAATGAACAGTTTTATTTAGGGATTAGAGATGTATTGTTTTCTTAAACTCAGAGGTGGCATTGTGTTTTGAGTTCTGTTTTAGTTCTGCAGCAAATCACACTGGATTACGTTCATCAAAGCATTAATCTTGAATACTGAATATTTCCCCCATCCTTCCATCCACCAAAACAGACCCTATTTGCCCAGAAAAATTACTAATAGTTTTTTGCACTGATTTTCACCTGTTTTTGTTGTTGTAGTAATAAAACACCGGTAAATTCGTGGGAAAAATTAAATAAAAACCAAAAACAAAGGGCCGTAAGTATAGGCTGCGTCTAATCTCCACACAAGTTTGAGGAAATGGGGCTTGTGAGCAATTACAGGTTTTAGTTCCCAATGTCATTTGTTATCTGAACCCTACCGTTCATGCTGAAAGTGGCTGGAAGTGAACCAACCCTTTCAGGTTCACTTGGAGCCTCAAGCACAATGAAGAAACGTCCTCTCGAGACTTAGGACAGAGCTGCCTTCAAAGGGAAAGGCAGTGTTTACCTTTTTTTTGCTGTCATGAGCATATGTAAGTTGGGGAGTCAGACTATTTCCCACAAAATGATTTTAGGATTGGTCAAAAAAGTGGGCCAGTGGTTCCTCCAGGAAGCCTTCAATTCAACACTTCAATTCAGCAGAGAACTTAAATGTGTACTTAAGTGCTTTGCTGAACAGGGATACCATTCACCATGTGCTGCTACAAGTTAAGCTTGTACTTAAATGCCTTGCACACCAATGAGATGATCAGGCCCTGAGGACTTGGCACTGTTTCTAGCATCTTTTGAAAGCTGATTCTTCGAAACTATCTTTTTCATGGGTGACACACACAGCACAATTCTGTAGTACAACAAATATTGACGTATGCACAAATTCAGAGCCTCAAACTAGAGTATAAATAAAGTCTCTAAATCATCACTGTTAGCAGTCTTTGTGCTTTCCATCTAACGGAATTTTTTTTAAAAAATTGTTGTGAATTATCAAAGTCTGGAAGATTGCATTGTCCATATATTTTTATTGGGACTTTACCTGGCATGATGGCAACATGTGAGCAAGAACAATTCCGACATGGCCCTGTGAAAACCAAAAAAAGATGAGTCACTTTTCAAACCCTATGCAGCTGACCCCCTTCACAATGATCCCCTTCAAGAGTGATAGAGTCTTTGTAAAAGCAGCTCAGATTCCAAAGTTTGTACCTTTTCCCTATGTCATCCTCAAGAGCCACCCTCTCAAGCTCTCAGGGTGGCTATGTAGGCACCCTTCCTCAGTTAACCGACTTCTGTACTCTTTAAATAACTCAACTCAGTTCAAAGGTCCCATTGGGGTCTACACTGAGTCCAAATATACCCCCAAAATAAAGTCTATTCCTTCTCTCTGCTCCAGCCTCAGGCTGTCACACAACGCCCTTCACTCTCCTCAAGTCAGAGACCTCAGCCTTCCTTCCTGGGGCTGGGTTCAGTTCAGTCTCTTTATTCCTTTCTTCCTTGCAGCACTCACCTGAAGCTGCTTTCTACAGCTATTTGAGCAGCCCAGGCTTTTATGCTGCTGCTCAGCCAGCTCCTCTCTCTAGGAGCACACTTTCCAGGCTCCTTTCTCTGGTGAACTTCCCTACTGAGCTCTCATGGGAGCTCCTCTCCTCAGGAGCTTCCAGCCTCTAGCATCCACCTTAACAGGACCCTGGTGATTTTTTAGCAGGCTCGTTAACTAATTAGCTGCCAGACAGCTGCCTAGCAATTTAATTATTTGCAGGTCAGTCTGAACTGGCTTGTTCTCCCTTACAGGAGCCTGTCACAGGTAGGCTGGTCTCTGACTTCCCTGAAAGTTCCATCCTCCATGAGACTCTGTTTTGTAGTCATGTCCTATTGGATTTGTAAAAGATTTAAAAAAAAAAAATAAAGTTGTATTTTATACAGAGAATATTACCCCTCCACTGCAAAAATCCACAATCACATCTCCGGGTTTAGATAATTTTGTCACCATGGATACCAGATTGTTCAATTGCTGCTGTTTCCTCAGAGCACGATCACTGGACATCTTTCCTGAGGATGATGACAAAGGAAATAAATTGATGTTGACTAATTTTTTAATAACTATTCCACAATATTTCTAACTTTCTAAATAGTTATAAGAAAACTATCGTGGAAATCCTAACAATTAATTATGAGATTTTCAAAGATGTCTAGACAATTTAGACAACAAATCACATTTGGCAGATTTGAAAATCTTGGCCTAAATATTTTAAAATTGTTCAACATATTTCTTTAGCACATTATGGAACTATGTATTCATGTTGTTCCTGTTAAGGCACCCAGATGGCTTTGCACACCAACAATTACTATATAATAATAATTCACTTCAGTTTGTAATCAAACCTTCCAACTATACCTTAAAGTGTATTTTTACCCAGTGACTCAGATTCAGAAACTGAGCTTTGACTCAGATCAGAGATTTTACAGGATAAAATCACACATGGTCTTTAAGCACCTTGTCTTAGATTGTGATACTCTCACTCATGTTGAGTACCACCTTACACTACAAGTAGTAGCCATTTATTTAAATGACTCTATTTGTAGAATAAGATGTTACTCGTAGCTGTCTGTAGAACAACTGGAATGTCCTACCTCCATACAAAAGAAAACTAAAACCTTGCTTCTTTCAACAGTACTTGATAAAGGCCATGATACAGCTTCTTGAGATGGAATAAATTTGTTTGGCTAACATTTATATATTCCAGACATACTCTTTGTATCAGTGAAACTAATGAAGTGTTGAGGGACCTTATTATTTGTTCAGATAAAGAAAAAGTCCATAACATCCCTTTTCTTTGCTCAAAAATATTCAGAGCTGTAGACATTTCTAGTAGTGAAAGTGTCATTCATAAGCTAATCTTTGAGGTAAGAAGAAAAAGTACATAGACAACTCTTCCTTCTTTTTTCTTCTCATTAAATTTTCATGCACATCACATGTGTGATTACTTTGTTCCACATCCTCAGAAATATAAATACAGGGCCTTCTTTGAGCTTTGCATTATGGTTGTGTGCACTAGATATTGCTTATGAACTGCAGGCCTTGTTTGGACTTGAACCACTGAACAGATCTGTCTCTATTTTTCTGCAATATTCCTTGCTTGTCTAGTCTACAGAAAATAAGCTTCTTCTCAGAATTAAGGGAATAGAGTTTTAGGGATATCTTACTACAAGAGCAAAGTACCAAATAATGACTTCTAGCATGTTTCTAAAGAAAATGTAAGCTTCCTGATCAGGAGCATCTTTCCCCTACCAAATTTGGGCAATGTCTTTGTAATTAAATGATCCAACTTTAAGGCCAGATTGTGATATCTTTTCTCATGGTAAGTAAAGTTAATGGATCTACTTGTGGTAAAAGAGTATCATAATCTAGTTCTTATTTTTCAACTAAAATATAAAAGATCTACTTCCTACAGTAGCACATTCTATGCCATCTATGCAAAAAAAAAAACCAGAAAAAAGCTGTAGAAGATGCTACAGTAAGCAATAATATTGAGATGCTTACAGTATTCATCTATGCTAAATAAAAATATTCTGTGTTAAAAGTATTCTTTCAGAGTTTATAAATCACTTGAAGCTGCCTAGAAAGGAAAAGAAGAGTTCAAAAATTACTTACTGAAATAGAGAAAGTAGTATTTTGAGAACTGTGACTAATTTCAAAAAGTTGAATGTTTATTTCTTTTTTTGGTCTGGTACTGATGCCTGAAACTCCAAAACACACTAATGAAAGAAAATGGCTTTACGGTCCATTCCTGTCTTGGCTAGAACCAATTTTCTTGGTTTTCCAAAACAATCAATCTGAGAAAGTGCTGCTTTTGATGAAAGGTCCTCAAGTAGTCCCCTGGCATGTAACTTACCCTCCTTGGGTAATTTTCTTTTTCCCAGCCTGGCTTCCCAGAAACTTAAATATAAACCATTTTTATTGTCATTCAGGCACTGTCCTTGATTTCCTGCAGAGCATGGGCCTTACTTTCAAAGTTAAGAGTTTTTTGTTTGTTTTTTTTTAAAAACAAGCACTTTTGCTCCAAAGTCAGAAAAATGCAAAGAAATTCTGCACATTCTGATCAAAAGTGGTAGCTCCAATTTGTAACACGAGAACTAGTGCCAGGCATAACATTTCATCCAACAATCTGGGCATTTGATTACATTTTTTTTTTCCTAAAACAATAAATCACCTCACACAATTTAATTTAATTGTGCATAGAGAAAGATAAGAAAACATAAATTACACTTCTGCGTTAGGAACATACTGTTGTGCTTTTTAAAATCATTCCTATGTGACATCATACCTCAATGACGTATTCTAACATTTGGCACTTCTTGATAGGAAGTCAAAAGGTAAAAACACAACCTCCAAAAATATATTAAAGAATATTTTTTCCCATTTCTGTGAGTGCCAGATATTGGGACTAAATGACAAGGGATGATGGATCACTTGATAATTGCCCTGTTCTGTTCATTCCCTTTGAAGCACCTGGCATTAACCATTGTCAGAAGAAATACTAGGATACTAGGCTAGATGAACCTTTGGTCTGACCCAGTATGGCTGTTCTTATGTTGTTATGTAACAAAGAAAGACTCAACTACACTTTCTAAAAATGATCATGAACACCACACGCACGACTTTCCTTTTAGGATTCAAAACCCAAACTCCAGACGCAACAGGTCTTTTTTCCTATTTTGACCTTGCTAGTTGAACTGTTGATACAAAAATCCAGAAAACTATGGTTTAACCTGTATAGAATGTTAAAATGGTTGCCTAGTGAAATACCAGTCTTTCCCTGAGTACAACAGACAATTAATTGAACTAAATCATGCATGCCTAAATACTCCTATTCATCTATTCTTTATTAGTCTTCATAGACACTAGAAGTAAGCAATCTATATGTTTCTTAGAGCCCAATAAGACAGTCTCCTGACACGTTTTTCTTTGAAGTTTACTCCTACACAGTAAAACCTTCTTGAAGAATGTGACCTTTTCTCACAGTACATTGCAACACCAAAGTAAAACATTTTTCTCTTTTGTAAAACTCTGCTGACAGACTGCCATACATGCCCAGCAGGCTCTATTTTTCTTTTTCATTTGTGGTCACAACAAAAATAATTCTTTTGGATTCATAAGCTGAACATTGTTATTAATCCAGATCCTGTGAGGAGGAATATAAAAGTCTTCACAGCCTTAAAGGGCCTCTTGGTTTGGCCCAGAGAATTAGTACATTTTAGCATGCTGGAAAACTTACAATTTGACATTACCTTTTTTGCAACATTTGAGGCCATGTAAAAAGTCACTCAGTGCCCCAAAAATATTTTCAGATTTTCACATACATACTTTGGTTCAGTATCACTTTTGTTTTCTTGAGTAGGCAAATTTCACTAATTATATGTTTGAGAGCTTAACTCTCTTTAATTTTAATTTTGAAATCATTTTCACTGAATGACATACTATACATGCAGTGTTGCTGCTCTCACAATTTTACCTCAAGTCTCACAACAGCTTCTGGACTCATGTGATTACATGGGTATCTTAGTTTTACGGAGAAAAGCTTGAAAACATGACTCCAGTGTATCCTAAAGTCTCAGAAACCAGAAAGCAAATAAAAAGAACCCCAAATTTACATATTTTATAAATGGCATGATTTTTTGAAGCCCAACTCATGATTTTTTGACACCTGATACTGGTAACACTGTACTTCTAATTATTCTCTAACACACAACCGTGTCTCTTTCACCTTGAAGATTTTACCTCACAACAGTTGAAGTCATGGCTACCCATGCCTGTCAGTAGTTTCTACAAACACATCATTTGTCATTTCAAGCCACATCCACAATTCAATACCCCTTACAGTAATTTCCATGCAATAATTAAACAAAGCATCATTCATTCGGCGATTTTGCCAGGTAGCTGATGAAAACTGACAGCCCTGCTGACATTGAGCTGTAAATAAATATGCTTCCTGCTCAGAAGAAATACCACTTTAACAGAGTGTTCAGCTAACTTCAACAATTAAAGAAAGTCCATCTATCAATTACCTAAATGCAGCAAGAAGAATGTCCTTGCTATGATTTTTTGAGTAGATCTGGTGCTAAGTATGTATTACTCATGCACATATTCTTCCTTTGACTGCAATGAACTCCATATCCAGTGTACATAGATTTGCAGAAGTAGTGTGAGGGGCATCTATTAATTTGTTTTCCTATTTACACAAAAATACTTTCTTTGGTATGGTTATAAAAAAGTAGACACAAAAGTACATTAAGCTGCACTTATTTAGAAACATTTACACTTTCTTCCTGATAAAAATGCTGGCTACGGTGATAATACAGCAGAGTGTGCAACAACTGCATGTGTTATACATCTGTCTGTGCACATATACCCAGAGATGGGGGAAGAAGGTGAGTATCCATGTCAAAAGGTTGGCAGCATGCACTGTCTGGATTTTAATTTAAGTATCTACCACGTGGTACAACAACCTAGCCCATTCCAAAAGCAAAAAATCTGTCCTTCAGAAGTATTTTATGAGCCTACAGGTTAAGCCATTTCTGGATCCACAGCGTGGGTGAGAGTCCATCAGAGGCAGACAAATCACCTCAACCTGCCATTTACCCTCTGGGGCAGTGCAGCTCTGTACTGACCCCCAATGCAGGGCTGTGCCCAAAAGGCACAGCATAGTCCTTAATGATTTTGGCAGTATGTTGCTTTTCTTATGTGTAATTATATTACTGTTGTATTGCTTTATGAGATATATCTTGATTTGAGTAAGGCTTTTGATATAGTCACACATGATACTCTCATAAGCAAACTAGGGAAATGTGGTCTAGATGAAATTACTATAAGGTGGGTGCACAACTGGTTGAAAGATCATACTCAAAGAGTAGCTATCAATGGTTCATTGTCAAACCGGGAAGGCGTATCTACTCAGGTTCCTCGGAGGTCAGTGCTGGGTTTGGTACTATTTTATATTTTCATTAATGACTTGGATAATGGAGTGGAGAGCTGGGAGGGGTTGCAAGCACTTTGGACACAGGATTAGAATTCAAAACAACCCTGACAAAATTGGAGAATTGGCCTGAATTCTATAAGATGAAATTCAATAACAAGTATAAAGCACTTCACTTAAGAAGGAAAAATCAAATGCACAACTACAAAAACAGGAATAACTGGCTAGGCAGCAGTACTGCTGTAAAGGATCTTGGGGTTATAATGGATCAGAAATTGAGGATGAGTCAACAATGTGATGCAGTTGCAAAAAAGTCTAATATTCTGGGGTGTATAAAAAACATGGGAGGTAATTTTCCTGCCCTACTCAGCACTGGTGAGGCCTCCCCTGGAGTTCTGTAACCAATTCTGGGCTCCACAGAAAAGGAAAGCTGTGGACAAATTGGAGATTCCAAAGAAGAGCAAGAAAAATGCTAACAGGTTTAGAAAACCTGACCGCTGAGGAAAGGTTAAAAAAAAGGGGCATGTTTAGTCTTGAGACGCCTGAGGGGGATCTGATAACAGTCTTCAAATATGTTAAGGGCTGTTATAAAGAGGACAAGGATCAAGGTAGGACAAGAAGTAATGGGATTTATCTGCAGCAAGGAAGATTTAGATTAGATATTAGGAAAAACTTTGTAACTATAAGCGTAGTTCATCCCTTCAGGTTTTTAAGAACAGGCTGAACAAACACACCTGTCAGGGATAGTCCAGGTTTACTTGGTCCTGCTCAGTGCTGGGGGCTGGACTTGATGACCTCTCAATGTCCCTTCTAGTCCTTCATTTCTATGAGTCTATGATTCATCCCTGGCTGTCCATGTTGGCGACGTATTAAAAAGGAGAGCTCTACAAGCATGTCCCTTATTAGTATCAGATTACATATTTTGAAATTTGTAACAACTCTCTTACTCATATGAGTAACTGCTCACCACAGTGAGTAAAAGGTTCACAGATTGCCCTGTATTGAGGGAATCAAATGGAGAGTCTGGAATGGGACATATGGGTGATTATATGATCGGAGAAGCTTACACTGATGTATGAAGTGATGTTACTAGCCAGCAAGATACCTGTCTCTTGACCTTGAGAAACATCTACCTCTTTGTTGCTAAAGGAATGATACCATAGGAAGGAAAGAAAAAGAAAATAAAAAAACATTTGAAAACTGTGCATTTCTCAGTCACGTCCAGACCTTGAAGTCTGACACACATCAGTGCTAAAAACAATTCGGTTTGACATTTTTAATGTAATTTTAGAGGCCTATAAAGATACAAAATAGACTGGAAAAATGCAAGAGGAAAAGCTTATATCTGGACCAAATGTCCAGGATCAGAAAAAGTTACAAATTCTGCTGAGCTTGGCAGTAGTAAGAATATCCCAGAACAGGACAGGAATATAGTGTAACTTTGGAACTACACGAGTTCATACTGATAAAAGTCAAAGCCAGACACAAATTACCAAAAAAGGCTTTACTGATTGCAGTGTGGGCTTGCCTTTAACAATCTAATAAAATTAACTTGTGAAATAGATGAGTTTTCAGAATATTCCTCCTAGCATGCTAAATGGAAGCAATTCTAATCCTACAGAGCTTTTTTGCACTAATGTAATAATTTATTAAACACTTTCATGGGTAACACTGGATGCAGGATATATAAAAAAAAAACACACCTATATTTTTGGAGGGGAAAATATCAGGATTGCCCACAAAAAATAGCATTTTATACAGCCCCAAAACAAATACTTCCCTGGCCAAACTTCCTGGTGAAAAAGAGCATTTGTCTTACAATAAAACATACCATGAAGCTTTGGTATTTGCTTTTCCCCTTGCTACTCCTTGTTGCTAGCTCCTTTCAGGGAATTTTCTGATTCAGCTTCCTTTACACTACATATACTGAAGAAGGAGGTATCGGTGGACTACGGCAAAGAAGTGCTTAGCATTGGCTAGCAACTTCCTTGCAAATCCATTGTAAAACTCCCATTGATTTTAACAGGAGCAGAGTTAGACTAATGCTTGCCACCCTAACTGTTTAAACAAGTTAAATCTGTCATTTTTCAACATTGGAGTTTCAACAGATCAATGGTGCCATAAAACATTGTTTGGATTGTTTTATTACAATGATGGTCAAAGTGGAAAATAAGTGAATAAATAAAAATAGTAATATTCACTGAGAGACTTTACTTTTATTACTCTTCTGCCTCTCATCATATACTCTCGGAGCAAAAACATTATACAGAAAGGAGAAGTCATTTTTGTATAAAAGGGAGATAATTTTATTTACATCCAGAAACATAAAATAAACACGATCTTCCAAAATATCTACCAATGTTTTGCCATTTTATAAAATGAACTCTACTACAATATGCCTTTTTCATGCAGACAGAAAATTATGTTATGAATAAAAGTATCAACTTGCCTTCTAGGAAATACTTTTTCTTAATATAAGTAAATTGTTGGATTGAAGTACCCAGTCACTGACAGAATGATCCAAAAAGCTCTAAGAACGCTTTTTCTGAATAGCAGTTTATTATGCACGGTGAAACTAAAAAGCTCTGAAGTCCTGAAAAGACAGAGGGCTTGTCTATACCATGGGGTAATGAGCTTTATGGGGATATCATTTCTAAAGTGCACTAACATGCATTAATTGATCCGTGTAGGCTCTGTTGGTGTGCACTACAAGTTCCCTAGTTCGCTTTAACATAGTACTGTTTCAAACAGCACTACGGTAAAGTGCACCAGCGGTGTCTACATGGACCAATTAACATGCAACAAATAAGTGTGCTTTAGAAATCACACCCCCATAGAGCACATTATCCCAACATGTAGACAAGTCCTTATCTGTCAGTAACAGAACAAAAGTCAATGCCTACTTCTTCTGAAACGTCTTGATTCCTTGCTCTTTATCACACACACACACTTTTCTCCAGCTTTAAACACTCCGAAAAGTCCCCCACTAAATGGAGAGAAGACAGTAACATGTGAATCTCCTTTAGACTGGCTTGACAATCGAAATTGTTTGGCTTCTTTTAGTTTTTGCTCACTGGACACCTTCCATGGTCATTGTGTGTCTAAGCCTTCACCACCTCATAAAAGTGAAATAGATACTTAGAGGAAAAAACCCAGTGTTCTATACAAACCCAGCATTCTATACAAGATCAACAGAAAGGCCAGCACTTGTTGCCAGCTGTCTCATTAGACATAAAGATAGATGCCTGCCTAGTAGATACACACCAACTAGAATGCTTAGGCCCTGATTCTGCAAACACCTGAGTAACTTTACACACTTAAATATTCCCATTGACTTCTACAGAACTATTAATGCACATAAAGTGACTTGTGCACAAATGTTTGTTGGATCAGGGCCTTAGTCTGCACACATTTAAATTTGTTTCAACATCACAAACAAGGAATGCAACAGAGGACTTAACACATCTTGCTGGAAAACATATAACATGTACTGTCAAAAAGTTAAGCTAGAGGAAAAACCTTAAAGCATGTAGTGTTATAGTATTTGTTTATTATTATTTTTTACAGTCAAACTAAGTAATATTTTTAGACAACCAAGGGGAAAAACAAACTACAAATCATGATTTTTGAATAAGTGGGTCAATAATAAAAAGGTCAAGAGGGACAACTGAACAACATGAGAATTTTTTCTAATTTTTAAACTTACATGCCATTCCTTTTGATCCTGTTAGTCAACCTGATCTCTGTTAAGCTAAGCTTTGTAAAATGGTTCATCATTTCAGGCATAAAAAATTAACCTTGTCTCATGTATACCTTTTCCATGATTTCCTGAAACGCCCAAGCAGCTATTAAACTGCCCTTAAACAACCGAAACAGGAACTTGGGCAGATTCTTTTTATAGTTTAACTGTATTAGAGGAACTTATTTGGACAAAAAACAAACCAAATCAATCTATAAAGAAACAAGTACCAGTGGGAGCCATTAAAGAGGCATGAAGACTTATGCTAAGCTTCTACAAAATTAAATGTAGCTAATTCATGCTTGTAAAATTGTTTTTTCTCAAATTGACATCTTCATGCTTCCCGAAAGACATCTGTTTAACAGCTGACAAGAAGCAAACTAAACAAAACATGCTGCTAACATTCATTTTAGATTTTGCTCTCACTGCAGCACTTTTTATCCTCTGTAGTTTTTGGTCTATACTTCAGCTGATTATGAAGAATCCTAACTGAGAAAAGTCAGTGAGTATTATCCCCACTAGCATGTACCTGTGAAAAAGTCACAGGTTAGTGGGACTGTGACATTACATGTACAATATTGTCAATCGCAAAGTTTCAAAAATTGTAAGTCAGGGCACACTGGAAATCATGAGATTGGTCTAAAACTCCTCAGATTTTATAACAACTATTGGCATCTTTTTGTCTGCTTCCTGATCCATTGAGGTTCATATTTTCAAACTTTTCTCCACAACCATGAGGACTAGGAATTGACTGTTTTAAAATGAAAGCTGAACATTTCATATAATCATGTGACTCCTTCTTCATCCCTTCTCTTTCTCCTTCCTTCTCTCGATTCTCTTCTCTCTCCATCTTCATCTCTCCTACCGTCTCTTCTTCAGAGCTCCATGAGCTGCTGCCACCAGAAGGCAACATAGTCAGACATCTTCAGCAATTGACAGTGTTTGTGAGGAGAAACAGACACACATGAACCTATACATTATATTTTACAGAGGCTAAACTGAGCCAGAGTTTAAATGGCTCGCTCAGCGAATCGTTATCAGAGCTGGAATTTAGATCTCAGAAAGCTTAATTCTGATCTCACAACAACTTTTCGCCAATCTAACACCACTGACAACAATTACTTTTGATTTACATCAGTGTAAATGAGATCAGAATGAGACCAAGTGATCCTGGCTTCCAGTCTCAAACTGTATTCAAGAACATATCCCTCCCTCTTTTTATTCAGTCAGTGTTCATATGGGCTTACAGTGTAGGTGTTAAAAATTATCAGTCCTACAATGCACAACCTTTCAGACAGAGAAGTTATACTAAATTAAACTCTCTGAGTTACACCTTATGCTAGTTCCAATCTTATAATCCCTTTATGACCCATTTTATTAGACTTTGGAAAGGACATGTTGTTTGATTTTGGTATTAGCTTTTAAGCAGCTTAAGCTCCAGTCAACTAAAGAAGTTTACTTTTTAAGAGAAAACCCTTATAAACTATCAGAACATGATTTACCCCTTACAAAAAAACAAAAACAACCCCCCCCCCACCCCATTAACCCTTAACATTAAGAGCAATTAAAAAAAAACTACTTTTTGGAAATAATACTAAGGGAAAGTATTCCAGTAAAGGATTGCCAAAATTTTTCCATTCAAGTTAAAATAAACTAAGACTCTTAGCTTAAACAAGTAAGCAAAATTGATCTGCATTAGTTTATTAAATAAGAATGAAAACAGTACTGAACAAATCTACATAGCTCTTCAACCAATTTAATTTACCTGTTTTATGAAACATGTTGCTGTTAGGGAGAAGATTAAAAACAGTAGCATAGAGCATACACTGTAAGACTTGTTCTTACATATAGGTGAAATTCACTCTTGTGCAGAGAGAGAGCACAAGGCCTGTATACCACTTTAGTCCCACTAAATGGGACTTAAATGAGGCACAGATATCATGCTGGCCCTCTGCATTGAGGTGTATTTTATTACAGTGTAAAGCAAAACATTAACCAATGCACTTTTCTGCAACACTGCAGCTTTATGTTAGCTTACTTATATTCCAACACTTTAAATGTTATTTTTAAATACTGATTTTATTAAATGACTTACTTGGGTATTTTAATGCACTAGCTTTTCAGCCAATGGAGACCTATATATTTATTATTATTTAGATTGCATCTGGCGATAGTTTGAAAAATAATCATCTTCCGAGTCTTTAGATGAAATGGCTTTTCCACACTAGAAAATTTTTACTTAAAATTTCCCACGGTTGCTATGATCAATTCACTTGCACCAATGGTGGTAATAGCAGGAGTTATAGTACACAAGGCACCTGCCTCATCTGCCATTTTAAGATAGACTGAACATGGTTAGAAAATGAACCAGTGCTTTAACGCTGGCAGCTGCTTGGAGCCCTGTATACACTAGCACTGCCATAGTTGCTATCACTAGCAAAGCTGAACCCAATGTAGCAAAACAGCATTTGGTATCTGAACAGATTGTAGCAAAAATTTTCTAGCATGGACATAGCCTATAAGAAACAATGCTTCATACAGATATTATTTCAGTTTTACAGATATGTAAAGAGAGACTTGCCAGGAACAGAACTCAGATATTTTCATACCATCTGCTGATCTAACTACTAGAGTGTTTATCATTACTGAATATTAAATATATTTAAATAAGTATTTTTGTGTAACAATTTAAGCATTCATGTATCTACAAGACAGTACTTAAGCACGTAATTTAGTATTCTGTATCTCCTTTCCTTTTGTTTTCTCTTTTTATTTTTCCCTTCCATTATATAAATTTGAATCTCTCTTCCTCATTTTGTCCTTGTCTGTCTTCTCTTCCCTTTTCTTTTTCATCCCTCCCTTTCCTTTCCTGTCTTGTCTTTCCTCCTTCTCATAGTTTCTCAGTATCATCTTGTTATTCCTATCAGTTTCTCTTCCTCATTCCTAATCTCTCTTCTGTGCCACATTCTGTCACTTCTCTTCCCCAGACCCATAATCTCACTACTTTTTGGTAACCAGTGCTCTTACTCTTTCCTTTTGCTTCTAATCTTGCCAATCCACCCTCCACCCTATGATGATTTAGCAAAGGTGTTTGAGTCAAGAGGGAAAAGGGAAAAAAGGAAAATCAACACAAACAAGAAAAGACTCAAAGGGGAGAAAAAAAACCTTAATCTAGGTTTAAAGTAAAATGTAGTCCTCAATAATAATGAAAGAAATAAAGCATATCGCATGAAAAGATGAAACAGAAGTCCATGCAGTACCTTCACATAAGATAAGAAAAGCCATATGCAATGAGAAACGTCATCTCACCAGTACTGGATGAAAGGTCTGAAAGATACCTTACAATCCTATAGTCATCCACTGAATCTCACCACACATTTAACATACAAATCACTTTAATAGGTTTTTTTGTTGTTTTTGTTCAAACAGACTCTCACCATTTTGAATTCTCCTCAGCAGAGAGCACCGAAGAGTCTGGGAGACAGAAGAAAAGGTGGGTGTGGAACAGTTACCGTATTTGCAGCTATAACGGCATGAAAAATCTTGGATGGTGACAGAGAATCTTCAGTCACTACAAAGTGAAAACTCAGTGTGTGAAGTGTTGTTGAACATAGAAATTTGAAATTAACTGGGCCATTCCAACAACTGAACAATATATGCAACATGTCAATAGGGCTGTTTTTTTATACACAGACTTCAGAATGAGACACTTCAGTTACACATGTTGCATGAATTAAACCAAATGCTCCTTATCTTCATATTCTGTGGAGAATCCAAACTAGTCTGCCATCTCATTCAGTGCACCACTGCAATTATCAATGCCTTTTTAGCATGATCCTGTGTAAATATGAGATTTACGGAAACTGTCAGGCTGGATCAATACTGATCTATAAAATATAAAATACTGTTTAATTAATAGTAAAACTGTTATTTATATAGTTTTAATTAGTTAAAAGGACCAAAACACTGTTTAAAAGTTCATGTGAAACTTTCAGTAATGAAGTGCTTCCTTCATACAATTTTCATTTAACATGCAATAACTGATTGGCTACTTGTAGCTTTTTATATTTTTTGTCCAGTTTGAAAGAAAAAATACTGTAAATACCTAATAAAAGCTAGGAATGTTTTCTAAGTGGTTTTAAACAACACCACTGAGCTTTGACAAGTGCTTTGTGATCCTATGACTTCTAACAGCAGAATCTGTTTTCTCTTGTGCCATGTACTTCTACTGTAAAAGCAGGCCTTCAGTATTAAAGCTTGAATCACCTCCGGGATTGTATCCTGAAATAAATCAGTTTGTATCACAAAAAGTATGCATCAAAGACTGAATAAAAGTGTGTTTTTGATTCGTATTTTTCTTTTCCTCACCCTTACTTAGGTCTGTGTTTTCTGACTCTCCTTCATATTATGAAAGGGATGCTGAATGTGTTAGAAGGGCCAATACCAAGTGAGATGGCAGAGTGTCATTTGGGTATAATTAAGTTCTTAAATTCAGCTACTGAATGCTGGACATATACTTTTTCATACCGTTTACCACAGCTGGGTATGGTTACCTGGTATTCCTCAGATATTTTAGTTTCTCTGTGGGTATCCAGGTTGGGTCAGAATCAAAATTTTAATACCTATCCATTTTAATATTTATCTTAAGAACTTTTTGAATAATATCTCTCTGTCTTGACTCTTTTGATCCAAGGGTTTGCCAAACCACCTTGGTACACAGCTTCCCTGCAAGAATGCTCAGAGGCCTTAATACATTAACATTTATTCAGAAAGATAATCTGTAAATATCTCTGCTGCATTTATATTTGCCATAAATACAGTAATTATCCATATTAATAGAATCAAGACATTTGGGGGGTTCATTTGTTCAGCCTTCCCCCTCCCCACATTAGTTTTTTCATTGTCTTCAGTTTGCATATAATACACCTGCACACCTGATACACCACACCGAGAACCAGATAAAGCATACTAATAATTCAAAAACCACAAATTATTAGAATCTATTTGACAACAAACTAGTGCAAGAAACTTAAAACAAATATTTCCTTGTTCTGTTTAAATACATTACAAAACCAAAGTAATACTACAGTTCCGTGTACTATGTGTCAGTTGATGCTTTCCAGTGTCTCTTGGCTAATACACATTGTCTCATTGTGCATCCTTCAAAGGAAAGGCTGTGAAACAAGACAATTCTTTCACACAAAGGAAGCAAGAGGTGATTTTACTGATTAGCCACGAACCAACCAATGTGTGAAAACTAAATATTTTATGCCATTCCTTTTTCAGAAAAGCGTATTTTTTTTTAAACATGCAATATTTTCAAATAGTAGCTTTGTTTTATTTTTTAAAATTATATGTGTGCCGTACTCCAAACAGGAGAAAAATACCTCATATCCATAACATAGATAATGCAGAGTATGCTATCCCTGATTTATTTAAAAAAAATCACAATTAGCTATTCTTTAAGAAAATTTTAGTATAAGCATAAAGAGCCAATTAAATAGGGAGAAACTTTGTGTATATCATTTCTGAATGGTGCATGAAGATAACAGTGGTATTTCTGAAATGTTGTTACACAGGATTAATACTGATTAAAAATACTTTCAAAGAAGCTAATTGTCTATTAGTTCCCAAACACAAACACATTTTTTTTTTTTTTTTTTTTACATAAAAGCAAAGAAGAGTCATCCTTATTGATATAAATTTAACAGATTTTCAAAAGAACATAACTCATAGCTCACACAAATTTCCACAGGTTAGCTAATCCTGTTAAAATCCAAAATAAAGACAAAAATCAGCCCAAGTTTCCAAGACTTAGTTTATACAATTATAATTTAATAGGTACTCCCTGCCTAGCTAACAGCTAATCCAACTTCAAAAAGATTCTAGCTCTCTTGCATTGCACAGCTTTTTTCAGGGTGGGCCTTTGCGTTACTTTCAGACAATTTATGAAAACAAAGTGTCAAGAAATCCATAAATCTCTTTATCGGCCTTTGAAATAGAGACAAGGGTCTGGATGGAAATAAAAACTGTGTGCTCTGCTGCGAATGTGGGCCCCACCCCAGTTCTATACTCAAGTCCTCTTAACTTCACATTTAAAAACTGAAGGAAGGATGGAAAGACTTGGACAGTTTGGTCCTCATATAGCAAGCTTTTCCGAATAAAAGCTGGCTGATGAACAATGTAGCAATTCTTTACGTGTCCATTTTCATGCTAGTTACGGATGTCCCTAACTGCACCAGTTCTACCTGTGGCTAAAATGTAACTAATTTCCATAAATTGCCGCTAATGCAATATACTTAACAAAACTGCATTGTGAACATATTGCACCAGTGCTCCACAAACTATAGGATAGTGGCTGCCTATCCACTTCCAGATTGAATTAAAAGGCCTGGTCTGCACCTAGAAGGTCCATAAAGCACAAGGCTATCTCAAAGTCTATTATCCCACAAAGACAGCTATGGTCCACAGGGATGATGCAACTAAACTGATCTATGACAAGACTCTTTGGTCAATAGGGCAGGCTATTTTCAAGAGGCAGGAGCCTAGCTATGGAACACTTTACCACAGATCATCGACTAAACCTAATCCTGACCATGTTTGGGTCTAAATGCAAACTTACCTTTTTGAGGGGGACCAGCTTTTCTCAGGACCAAACAACAACAGGGAGTATGGATGGAAGTAGAAGAAGGTGGAATGGTAAGAAGAAACATCCCAAGAGGAATAGTTGATTTCCCTGACTGGTTTTATGAAGGCCCACTCTTTCATCTGGTTATGTTGTAATTTTGTTTTGTGGGAACCTTTCGTTTTACCAGCTGTTGACTCTTCTAATATGTCTTATATGAAGTATATATTTATGGACCATCTGCACAATATCCTTCTTTGTTGGAACCCACTGCCTATTTCAACAGCAAGAGATAATTAACTCAAGTAACTTAACAAAGAGGTTTGGCCCTCACTTACCAAACAATGCCAGAAATGACAGCAGACAGGACACCTCTCAAGCCACCTTTCCCTCTTTGGCTCTCTCATCCCTCCAGCAATGTAACTTACTGCACCCAGGCACCCACATGCTTACTCATTGCATTGATCTCAGGAGCTGAGGAACCAATGGATGTAGGGACATGGAGGCCTCAAGAGTTGTACTGGGCTGGCGAGGATACCGCAGCAGCTGTAGCCATGGCTGATTTCCTCTTGTAGAGGGACAGGAGGCTGCTGTATTAGACCAAACCTTGGATTCCACATCCATTTAAACGTGCAGTGTGACCAGCATTCAGACACTGGCTATATATCTGGCCTTTCAAGCGCACTCCTGGCATACACATTCCAATGTTGCTATCCCTTCTTAGGAATGGGGCCCCCACAGCCTAGCTGTCCTAAGCCTCAAGACCAGTAAAGACCCTCCAACTCTCCTTAATAGCTCTCTCACATGCTCTCCAATGCTCTTTCCCCCATAGGTACTCTTGGTTACTGTTTCACCCTTCAGAAACTTCGTGACAGTTAAAGCAAGAGGGACATAGATTTTACAATGGCACTTCTAAACTACACCCTTTTCCCTCATAGACAAAACACAAAAGTTATACAGATCTACAGAAAAATGAACACTTATATGCAAGATCCTGCCCTCAGCTTCCTCACCCCTCCCGAGACTCCTTTGAATCTTAGTGCCTTCCAAGGGGGCCAAGATTCTTTTGCACTCCCCATCCTACCAAGTCTTCTCTTCTGGCTCTGGTCTCCCCAAGGATGGCCAGTGAGAGAAACAGCTCAGAGCAGAATTTTCCATTTTATAAAGTTCCAGTTCCCTCCTGAGTGGCTTCAAGGTCCTTATCAGGTGATTTACTGGTTAGTTCCAGACCACCTGCAGTATCAGACTGGGAAAACTGGTTCCCCTGGGCTGCCACAACCCCTTGAACTAGAGTACTTCCATCTGAATGGAAGACCATCCAGGCTGACAACTCTTAATTGCTCTCCATTATTAGCCCTGTGTTAGATGCAAGAATTTCTCCTGACACCTTTTGGGTGTTTCAAGACTTCAATGTCAAAGTGAAGGCACAGTGCAGTTTTACAATCAAAGTAGTGTTCACAGAACAGAAAGGATTTGCATATTAATATAGACATACAGAATTACACTCATCTATCACAGATGCTTTGGCAGGACGCATCTGAGGTTACCATGCCAGCTACCCACCGCACAATCCCCACATCCCTGACCTTACCTCTTGCAGCCAGGTCCCCCACTCACTGACGAGAAATAAGAGCCCCTGGCAAAGATGGTAGCCCAGGGAAAAGATCGGTTCCCTTCCCAACAAGGGCTGACTTATGGGACCAGCAGTAGAGTGCTCAAAATGCTTCAGATTCAAAATTCCTAGAGACAAAAAGCCAAATGCTTGTATCTCCAGCAAAATTTTGGAGACTTGGTATGAAGAGATATGTGGAAGGAGGAATAAGTTTGAACGTCCTCACACTCTCCCTTCTAGCACTGGGTTCTCTCCATCAGAGAAGGGAGGAAGGACAACAGAGTCCACACCCATCTCTCTCTAATGTATTTTAATTGTTGTGTGGCATTAAGATAGTATGGTGACAGATGCATTAGAAATACTTTGACAGGGAGACCCTGGACCAGAGTCTTTAGTGGGGAATTACAGATTGATATATTATGAATGAATTGCATATATTCAGTCATTCATAGATTATCTGCTGCATTTTTGTAAGCACTTTTGGAATTGATTAGAAGCCAGCAGAAGCAGAAATTAACAAACTCCTTTTCAGCAGAAATGAATTTCTTATTACCATACATCAGCTTTCTAACTTTTCCAATGGCTAGATTCCTGATAGCAAATGGGGTCCTAGTGGTACGCCCACCCATTTAACTTCAGAAATCAATTCTGAGATAAAATTCAGAAATAAACACTAACAAAGTGATAGGTCTAAGCAGACTTGGTCTAACTTTCAGCACATAGTTTGAACTTTGCAAAATATCCACCTTCTGGAAAAGAACACTACATCCTTTCTACGGACAGTGAGAAGACATGGTCCACCAGTCCACCTGTCAAAATGAAATGAACACACACAAAATTATGGATTAAATAAAAGATCTCTACCACTTGACTACCTCAAATTCCATGTGATTTCTAACTCTGGTAAATTAATGGCTTATACTCTCTCCATCTATCAATTATCATTTTAAAATGTAATTTCTGATTAAAAGATTCATGGAGCTAATGACCACTTATTCTTATACATATCTGGTATTCTATAAATTGAATAAATATTAAGATATAATTTATTAACAAATTAGATTATACATATCTGTTCAGCTAATTATTTGATTCCATCTTGTGGTAGTGCCTATTATAATTATTTATAAATCAAGAATTTTTTCAAAATTCACATATAAAACTCCATTTAAATGAAAAGTGAAAGGTATTCATTCCTTTTCCAGAGAACCTTATTTAATTTTTACTTTTAAGTTTATGGATTGTTAGTAATATGTTTAGCATCTGTAGTTTTCCCCGGACACTTATTTATATTGTTTTTGTATTTATGATGTGAAGTTATAAATAAATATCTCAATAAAAATAAATTACAATTAGTCTAAATATGGACCCCACAATATTGGCCAAAACAATAACCAGCAGGACACAAATGCTATTCGAGGGAGATCAAGGAATGTTTCTACAAGGAAGATCAGACTATAAACATCTCAAAATATCCACATTTCAACCAAAATGGAATGTGTATCATCATAACAGAATAGGCCTAATAAGGAATCAAAGACAAAAGTAAGTTTAGACACATAAAGGCTATTTGTCATAGGGACTTTTGTTTGGCATATTTGATGGGAAGAACTTTGGCCTTAATATATACAATTGGATTAAACAAATGTACACAAAGCTAAATTTAGAATTAATTAAACTGCCTATACAAGTTTTGTTCTTGGGGAGCATGCTGTCACCTCTTTTCTGTCAAAGATTCTCTCGCTAACCCAGAATGCATGGGAAGACATGCAACACCTGTACTTCAACTATACATCTCATCAGATCTGGAGTTTAGGCACAGAGAAAGAATTAGCTGTAAATAAAATATGCTTGTAGGTTCATAAACCGATTTATAACTAGACATAGTAGAGGCACTAGTATGAACTTCCAACAACAGTTATGAGGACAGTATATATAGTTCTCCCTCAGTTATTGAATCTAACGTATAGAAGACCTCTCAATATCCCTTATCCATTCTTTTAATATGCTACTGGATCATTTTAGCTTTGGGGAGAGGGAGAAAAGACTCCAAGAAAAAAAGTAGCTACTATGATATTTACATCACAGGCAAACTAGCCTCAGGGTCCAGATATAAATCTGTATGCTAGTGGATAACACAGACGCAACACATAGTGTGGTATAAAACCCTGTCTACACTAGTAAGTATTACCAGTTATACCAATAAAGCTATACAGCGATAACCCCTCATGTGGGCACTCTTATTCCAATATAAGGGTGGGCTCTTACTGGCATGAGAGACTACATGGGGTTTTTACCAATATAAGGATAATAAGTTTACATTCACATGTCAGATTCAATTACAAAAAAAAATTCCATTCTAGACAAGGGCTAAATTAGGAGAATGAACACCATTTGTAGAAATAGGATGTGCACCGAACCTTCAATAGAACTAAAAACATCAAGTGATATTCAACTTTAAGAGAATGTATTTGTTGCAATGGTATTTGGCCAGGAGGCCACCTTGCCTTCCACAGATACCACACAGTAGTGAACTCTACCAGTCTCTAGACAGAAAATTCTGGGGAGAGGTAGTAAAAAAGTCTCAATGTCCTCAACTCTGGAAATCACTTCCCCCTTTGATTCGACAGAGATCAAGTCTCCTGACCTTCAAGAGATGTTGTAAAGCTCATCTGATCTCTCATGATTTTGCTTTAGTCGAGTAGTGGGCAAGAGAGCAGGCAGGTTAGTATAACGCTTGTTTGGGAAAGGTCATATTTATCCCTAATTTATTTTCATGGTTATAACAGGCAAGTATAAAAATTCATCGTCTTGTGTAGTCAACTGGAATTCAGTTGTGGATTAGGTGAGCATTTTGAAGCTGATTCCGTGGTTTAATCAAGCAATAAAAATTGTCACAATGGCAAAACATTCCTAAAATAAATTCTACTTATTAGGTGCATAGGTCTTATGCTGGCTCTCTGCTCAAAGGTCAGTTTCACCCAAGATGATCCACATGCACAAAGGCTTTGCAAATGTTTGTTGGGGGAAATACAATACTTGCCTGGTAACCAGGTTCCCAAAGAAATATTTGATGTTTTATTCTTCCCAACCTATCCACATACACATATCAACTACAGCTGATAAGTAACATTTCATTAAATCTAAAAAAATTAATCACAGGATCATAAAAATTCTGCATTTTCCCCATGTTCCCTTGCAAAACACTTCACATTATTTTACAATGCTCACACCATAAAAATGGCAATGAATTTTCCCCTTATTTGCATGTCTGCCAATGGGCGTGACAGCATGGAATAAATGTTCACTTCTGAGGTAATACTTTTTTTAAAAGGTCAGGGGAGATTTGTAGTAAAAAGGCTCTCAATTTGTAGAAAATAGCAAGTATAAAGGGTATTTCATACTACTAGATAAATTCACAGTTCAGTATCTTACAAAGAGCTTGAGCATTCAACTGCTATCACAGTGAGAAGAGAGCTCACTGGATTTATTTGCTGCATGTACTATATTCTCATTTTTTAAAGTGTTTAAAAATGTATTTATTACAGGAAGAAGCAGGGGAAACAGCTTCAGAAAGCTCTGTCTGGGAGTTACAAGACTGGGTATGAATTGTATTCCAAATCCTGATTTCCAGATGGCATAGATATAAATCTATTGTGGATAACAAATTATTACTACAACAGTCTTCTTGTTTTTATACTGAAATTACATTCACGTGCTGCAACTAATCAATTTCAGGAAAATAAATTATCAATTTAAATATGACCTGCAAATAATTTCTATAAATGCAGCAGTGACAGTCAGGGTTAGAGGGGCCTTCTGTATATAATTAGTTTAAAAGTTAATGCAACATAAGCATATTTTAAATTTGAGGTCCATATTTTACTACTAATCTATGTTGACATTAGTGGGAATTTGGAGTATAAGTGACCCAAAATATGCTGAACGTTTCTCTTAGCTATTGGTGACATATAAAACATAATTCTAAAGCAGAGGAAATGTTTAAAAAATGCAAAATCATCTTCATTAAAAAAGAGAAAATGCCACAAGGATATTAATACTGCACTTTTCTTCAGAGTTATCAGTGTACTGTAAATGCATGAAAAACTAGCAAACAAAATATACAGGTGATCACAAATATGGAAAAGGAATGGCAAAGAAGGAGAAACTGTAAATGATAGAAATATCCCCCTCAATCCCTCTCCAGGAGCCAGCCCGGGCTTGGGATCTCTTTTTACTCCCCCATCACTGGTGACAGCCCAGGCTCAGGCTCTCCTTCCCCCGCCCTTCAATCCCCCCCTGGGAGGCGGCGGCGGCAGCAGCAGCAGCAGCTGGGCTCCAGCTGTCAGCCCCAGAGTGGCAGCAGCAGCGCGGAAGTAAGCGCCCCATTGCCACCCTTACTTCTGCCAGGGGTGAAAGTAAGCCGGTATGCCCCGGTACGGCGTACCGGGACCAGCTTTCCCAGGCGGCAATTTAAAGCCCTGGGGTAGCGGTGGCGGGACTCCAGCGGGGATTTAAAGGGCCCCGGAGCTCCAGCCGGCGCCAACGCCCTGGGGTTGTTTAAATCCCCGCCTGAGCCCTGCTGCCCGAGCCCTGAGGTAGCGGCGGCAGGGCTCTGGTGGGGATTTAAAGGGCCAGGGTGGTAGCAGCGGCTGGAGCCCTGGGGCCCTTTAAATTCCCGAAGGAGTCCGGCCACCGCTACCCCAGGGCTCGGGCAGCAGGGCTCAGGCGGGGATTTAAAGGTCTCAGGGATCCAGCAGCTGCTACCACAGCGGAGCCCCAGGCCCTTTAAAGCTCTGCCAGAGCCCAGAGCCCCAGGGTAGCGATGGAAGCCGGGAGCCCCCAGGGCTCCTCAGTGATTTAAAGGGCTTCGGTAACTGAAGCCCTGGGCCCTTTAAATCGCCCCTGAGCCCTGGGGCTCCCAGCCGCCTCTGCAGCTGAAGCCCCAGGCCCTTTAAATCAAGATGTAAAGGGCCCCGGGGATTTAGGGCCCCGCCTCTTCCGGTTGAGGCCACGCCTCTTCCGGTTGAGGCACGCCCCCCCGCTCAGGACTCCAGCGTACCATAAGTCCCCTAACTTACTTTCACCCCTGACTTCTGCACTGCTGTTGGTGCGGTATTGCCTTCAGAGCTGGGCACCCAGCCAGCAGCTGCTGCTCTCCACTCTGCCTTCAGAGCTGGGCAGCGGTAAATGTACTTGTGGAGGGGTTAGGGCATAAGCAACTATAGACACAAAGAAGGGAGGCATGATCAAATAAGTCTGAGAACCACTGCTTTATATAGTTGCCTGTGATAGTTTGCTATCCAACACTGGTATAGCTGGATGCAATTTAAAAACACAGATTAAGGGTGTTGTAAGAATTTAACAAGTGATTTGACCTTACTTAAACATCAGATTCATTATTTTTAAAACAAAACCTATATTATATAGTCTTAACTTCCTTGGCTCTTCTGTTGTCTATAAGAATGTTAATCTTCAGACATTCATTATGTTTAAAGTAATAATATGAACATGTAGTCAATTAGTTCCATAACAGAGATTTACAGGAGTCTGTCCTAAAATCAATCCTGCATGCACATGAGTGACTTCATATAATATCCAGTTCAATTCAATGAGAGTACTCACATGAACATGCGTTTTCAAGATTGTGGCCTTAGTATTTGTCATGAAAGCATACCTAACTGATTAAAATGATACAACAGTTGGCCCTATATAGGATGAAGTCTAGCATTCAAGTAGTCTCATTTTATTTTAAATCAACTATCTTGCTTTGTTTCATTTTTAGATATGAGGTGACAAACACTGATAATGTGTATACAGTTGGCTATTTAGTCCTAAACCTACATGCTATCTTTCTAGAGAAAAAAATATTTTCAAGTTTAGATTTCTGAAATGGCAGGGTTTTTTGTTTTGTTTTTGATTGTTTGATAAATATGTTAGGGCCTTTTATTTTCATTGAGTCTATAAATTATTTCTGGTAAATATAAAGTAACCCACAGTATAAATAAAATAATCTTCACTGGTTAAATGTTTTAGAACCAATATTTTAAGTTGTAAATAATGTTTTAAAGGACGTATTGTGACAGCAAAACCATCCATGACAAACAACAAAATGGAAAATACATTTGTTTGAAATATTTTTGCAAAACACAATTCCACAAATTAGTTCAGAGATGAAGTGTCTGAAATGTAATTACAAACTGAGAATTTAATAGATCTATTATTCAAAACTAATACATGTAAGTTAAACATTTATTTGGAATGGGCATCAGCTGTCTAGCTCACTATATTTTAACTCACCATCCATCTCAATCTCTGTGGGGATGAAATCTGGGGCATTATTATTGACTCCAGCTTTTAAACAGAACTCACAGCTGGCTTCAAAGAGAAGTTCTACTTAAAGACTGACAACATGATACAGCCCCAATGCTCACTGAAGACAATGGAAAGACTCCTATTGACTTCAGTAGGTTTTAGATGGGCCCTAAAACTTTGCCTGTGGAATACTGGGATCTACAGAGTACTTTATACAGTAAAAGTATCACCTTGTTTCTGATTCTACCTGTCTGCTAAAAGAAGTATCTTTTAACATGACTAGAGGGAAGCTTTCATTGATTTTCGCAATAACTCCACAATAGTCTTTCTTAGCAAGGTTCTATATAGTTGTTCTGTTTAACACAGTACAATGCAGATCCTTGCTCCCCACCTAATTATGTTACATTTTTATACAATCAACTGCTTTTGCCAAAAGCTGGCCCAAAGCTCCTTTGAATCTGATTACATATCCTCATTATCTGCTCTGTCTCTGAGCTTTATTTTTGTAACAGTTCAATTGGCAGAGCAATTGCTGTTGTGTGTCAAATGGGATGTTTGACTACTCTGTCTCTACTTGCAAGAAGGTAAGGATGGTCTTGCAAGTGGGGAGTACAATGTTAGGTGTTCTTGCTCTGACCTGCCCAATGTAAATGCAACTGCTGATTTGTTTTCCAAATGGCAGGAAGAGGACTCTTAACATGGTGATTCTCTATTGCAATTTCCAATACTTGCAGAGAGTAGACCTCTGTGATGCTTTTTTATTTTTAATGTGATTCCACGATACCTGAGACAAATTTTTAACGATGATAATCACCAAGCATAAAGCTTCTGGAATCAGAATTTAGCTGACTGATGGCACACGAGACAAAGTAGAATACAGTTTTTCTTCTGCAGCTAACAGGTCCCAGTTCTGCAGCTTGTGAGTGGGAGAACACTATGCCCAGTTGGAGCCCACTGAAGTTAATGTGTGTCTGGCTGCATGCGAGAAGTTGCAAAATCAGGGCCAGAGACTGCAATGAAGTGCTGGGAGGAAATATTCAAAAGCTGATTAAGCCGTCTTTATGGCCACTGGAACAGGGGCCAATGATTTGGTCCTTTGTTTTTGAAGTATGGCTAATTATTCTGCTACTATTTAGTTATAACTGAGAATGTTGTTATAGCTTCAAAAATACAGTTCTTCGAAATAAAAAAAATCCATTACTATATTATAATCCTAAAAACATTTTAAATGAAGGGAAAAAACTGCACATGCAAGATGCGGAAAAAACAGATACAAGTCTGACTGTAGGAAGTCTGATTATAAAGTTTTCCAAATATAATAAAAGTCTGCATAAAAGCAGAGAAGACAGTAGGTTTTTTTGTTTGTTTGTTTTATGTTTGTTTGTTTTTCTGCAAAGTAATTCCCCCTGGAGGAATCCTGGACTACTGTTTACTTTTAAACAACAACAAAAGTCTATAGTGTGTTTGCGTGCATACATAAACACACTCCCAAAGCCAGCTCCTCAGCTGGAGTAAACTGATATAGCTTCAGTGCAATCAGTGGAGCTTTACTGATTTATACCAGCAGAGGATATGGCCTACACACACTCTTTTTCAAAGCTAACAAATTGTCTTAAATTACTTGAAAACAACAAGATTTGCTACAAACAGGCCTCATTATTGTAAGAGTTTATTATTTATTTCATCATATTTATTCACTTGGAGGTTGACACATTCCATTTTAGCAACTCTTGCACACACACACAAAAATTGCTGGAATGACAGAAGATAAGTATGCATTTCATTATCATGCATCAGTAAAAAATTCACAAAATATGCTTTTAATTTTATTCATGCAGCATCAGCAAGATGTGTTAGACAGGACTAAGTAGCCTTTTGTGATACTTAATTTCACCCTGAAGCTGTTTTTAGTTAATTTTAAAAACAAAGTAATCTTCTCATCAGTAACAAATATCACTGCTAAATTTAAGAGACCAGAAATAACATAGCAGACAGAAGTTAAATGAACACTATGTTAGATACATAGAAAGATGAAATCCAATAGGAAATTAATATATTTTGGAGCACTTCAATATGTGGCATATTTTAGGTACAAAACAGACATTGTGTATTAAATAAAAAGTAGGCCTTAAATTCATCTCACAATTTTTTAAATGTTACACAGATATTATTTTAGATAGATACATTTAAATGGACACTAATAAATTAAGGCCCTGATTCTACTAGCACTCACTTGCTTAAATTTTACACATGAACTCAATGGCACTAATCGTGTATAAACCTAAGCACATGCATGTTTGCAGAACTGAGGCATTAATTAAGCTCAAAGCAATCATTTTATAAAAGAAAACTTTAAAAAAAACCTAAGAATAAAATAAATGTTTCTATGCATTTTTCTGAAATGTTTAAATATACTCTGTTCTTAAAGAAATATTTCCCCAAAGTGTTTGAAATGCTACAGTACTAACGTGAAATGGTCCTGATTCATTTTCATTGTTCAAGCTGAGAAAAATGAAAAAAGTTAATAAAAGGCATACATGTTGACAAGTAAAATACACTGTAAAAATTCTTTCACTTTAATAACTTTTCAGTGTTACTAATGAATTTTGTTTTCTTACAATATATGAGTTTCCAAGCTAGAAGTATCCCTTTAAACATATTCAAATAAACTAATATTGGCAAGTAGAAATATGATGCTATAGAAACCAGAATGTTTTGATGCACCATCAAAATGTTCAGCGTACTCTAGGCCAAGCAATGATTAGGTCTGTGTTAAAATAATAAACTCCAAAGAAACTGCATTTATGAGAAAGACAAAAATGTATATATTCATAAACTCTCTTCCTATAAGTTAACTTAAGCTTGCAAGAGAGTCAGGAAAGATTACAAACAGAGGCATAAAATCTTCTCACCAGCCCCAATGATGAAAAATTAGTGAAGACATTTTAGAGGGCCCAATTCTTGGGACTCAAAAGACTGGCCACATGTGGTGAAGTGAAGTGTGAACAACCAATGAGTTTTAGGATAAATCATTGTGTTAGCTATACTGATCATTTTATATTGTGAAGGCTAGTTCCACAACACAAATAGCTACAAACTTTGGTTTTTTAGGTTTTTTTTTAAACAACCCTGATACTGTGCCCTGGGTGAGGTATACAGTACACGATGTTCTCTACCATATACTCTACAATGAACAATGCTCACCCGCTAACTGGAGTGTGTAATTGGTAGACCCATGAGTAATGGAGACACACCCCCCACTCCCTTTCGGTGTGGGGCTCCCCTCATCTCTCCTACCTGTGGCATGGATGAATGGGACAGGTTGGGACTCTGGCATCCACTGGGGTCCCTGAGCAGGCCAGGAGGTGTAGAAGTGGCATTGCCTTCATATCCTTCCTCAAGTTTATAGAACTGGGGGCCACTTGAGCCCAGCTGAATTCTGCAGTAGAATGACCCTGCTGACTAGTTCAGGAAGGACTCCTCACTGGTTAACAGTTTAATAAAGTTGTGGACTCTGCATTTAACCATACTCTGGCTTGTGTGCCTTGTTGCTTCAGTGTCTGTGTCAATATACCCTGCCCACTGTATGCATGTCCTGTCTCTGGTAAAATATTTACACCACAGTTTATAAGCATCAGTAAGGCACAGATGGTGGAAAGTAAACAAATCTGCTAACTATTAAACAACAAAGAAGATTTTGGTGGTAGAATATGGAAATAATACCACGTCAATTATTTTGTTTACAAAGCACTTAAACTCTAAGATCTAAAAGAAGCCTGACAGTCTTGAAGATTTGATATATCATCTCTACAAATGTAAGTAACTTCATCCAAATAAATCACTTCAACCTATATTCCAACATAGATCAACAGGGATCACAACTGCATCAAAGTGTCCAGCACAAGTATACAAGGAGGAATGCCAGATATGTATTGCAGATAAGTTGTAAAGTTGTATGTCTGGCACAACTGTTTTTCAGTATCACATTACACTGGCTAAAAATTGTTCCATGTCAGCTCAAGTTTATTACAGTGAGGTCTTCTGAGTGTGTCTAATTTTGTAATCAATAAATCATTTCTAGTCTTTCAAAAAAGGAAGCATGAATGAAATAGGAGGATATAATGAAAGGAATTAAGATCTGACTACATCCACCATGAGACCTATATACAGCATTACACCACATTTAGGTCTTTTCATTCAGCTCATTCTTATTCTCCTTCCTCTTTTCCAACAGCACACTGTAAAAATAAAATAAACATGAATAAACGTAACTTCAGGTCAATGGTAGCCTCCGACTAATGGTTGAATCCCCAGTTATATTGGCTTTTATGTTGTGGAAAAGCTAAACTCAGAGTCGTCACAGGACCAAATAAAGCCCTGTAACTAGCCCCCTAAAAACTCAATTTCTACTTCTATCTTTTTATCACTATGTTTTTCTATTGCCATGGTAACACTATCTACACAGTAAAGGGCTTGATTTTCAAAAGTGATTGTGGTTAATTGCATACTAATTTCCATAAGCAGATGCACAAACTAATATTTTCAAGCGCAAATGGCCATTCAGGGAACAGACTATTTGCATGTGCGAGTGGACAGTTTGCATATACAATTGCTGTAATTATACATTAAAAATAAAAATGACTAAGCTGCTTTTTTCATCATGATCTTCATTTAGGCACATCAAAAATCACCCATTACTGTAGTTTCTGAGTGCATCACAATATTTAAAGTATCGCAACTGTAAAATGGAGATAATAATATTTCCCTATTGCAAGGACAAATATATTAAAGACTGAGAGGTGCTCATATACTACAATAATGGGGGTCACATGAATACTTAAGTTAGACAGATCATTTTATTAACACTAAATAAATCAGACTGAGGATCTAACACAGTGGTGGGCAACCTGCAGCCCGCCGCCCATCAGGGTAATTCGCTGGCGGGCTGCGAGACAGTTTGTTTACATTGACCGTCCACAGGCATGGCCACCTGTAGTTCCCAGTGGCCACGGTTCACCGTTCCCAGCCAATGGGAGCTGCGGGAAGCGGCACTGACCACGGGGAAGTGCTAGCTGTCACTTCCCGCAGCTCCCATTGGCCGGGAACTGGATAATAGTACTTCACTCTCCGGGGCCTTATGAGGATGAATACATTAAAGATTATGAGACATTCAGACACTATGGTGACAGGGGCCACAAAATATTTAAGATAGATAGAAGGAGAATTAAAACACGTAGATCCCATTTACACTGTAATACAAGTAATAATGATAAATCCCTCACCTTAGAACTCTAGTCCAAGAGATATGTAAGGGCATAGAATAACCTATAAACAATGAATCCACAGTACATTACTACAGATGAACTTTGGATACAGAGTACCTATAGGTTTATTTTGTATTTTTTTTAAATTATAAAATTATATTAGAGCACCACCTTCAGGTCAGCTCAAATCACTAGACCTAATTGGCCAGATTCTAACTTACATTACCGTGATGTAAATATGGAGTACTTCCAGAGAGCTGAATGGAATCACTGTAGATTCCAACCAGTGTAATTGAGATCAAAATCTGGTCCAATGCCTCAGATTAAAATGCAACAATGAAATATTTTGGTGATGGTCTGAATTATCTTCTGCAAAGAAACAGCTTAGCTAGAAGTAAGGTCACACAGGTTGCGCTAAGTAACTATTACAGAAGTGTATAACCTACTTATGTTGAAGAAAATGAATTAATGATCATGCACATCCAATTAAATGGAGGTGTTAAATACAGCTATTCATAAAAATTGAACAAAGCAATAAAATGGAAGAGGCTTAGTGATTACCCTTGAAAAATGAGGAGAAATTGTAAGTGCCTTATACTGATTTGGGAAAACAAAAGTTACGTAATTCAACAGCTAGCTTGTTCCCTTTGTGGGAAAAATTCTCATGGGGCAGAACTCTCATTGTTTTCCCTTCAGAAGTTCCTCCAAATTGTCCTATTGGTAGAGGTGACAAGTATAATGGTACTTTTCCTTTGAATGGTCTGATGGAGCATTCAGACTCCAAACCTGTGACTATATAGACACATGCCAAAACCAAGGGCCACTACGTGGATTTTCAGTTCCCCATGGCAGCAGAACTCCTGCAGGAACTCTGCATCCACTAAGACCCTACTTGCCACTTTCCAATCAATACCATTTGGACAATGGGGGCTTCGCTCAGCAAAGCTGGTTAACCAAGAGAATGGTTACAGGGTCAAAACAAACTTACTCTGTACAATGCCCACAGGCTTTCAAGGAGTGGGTGGCACACTGTCACACAGAGCAACAGTTTCTCCTCCCCACATCTGGGAACCACTCATTCCTGATGCTTCTGTGATATTAGAAGCAGAAAAGAGGAGACAGACCTTGTGATTCATTTGCTTGTACATGTCGTTTATACAATACATTATAGTTTACTGAAAATATGAGTATGAATGTTTGAAAATACCTTGAAGATGGATATCAAAGATTTTTGCAGGTTATTAGACTTCATAACTTGAACTTGCAAAAGTTATTCTTTAACAGGCAGAATTTTGTAGATTCTCAATTACAAATTTTAAAGGGTGGAATACATATATTTTGGTTTGAAATTATCCTTGTTTTTTCTCTCTCATAGATAACTAAATATTTTTGGAGTTTGTTGCTTTGGGCCTAGTTTCTTTTCTTAGTATATAAATTATATAGTATATACATTTCTTTTCTTAATATATTTTTTCTTTATAAACATTGACCTATTCCATAAGAAAATAAAACATTTAAAGACTAGTAGTCCATATAATCAAATCTCTGGAGTTCTTAATAATTGTTAAGACTGCAAAATAGGGTGCATTAATATTTTACATAGATTTAAAGTTTCCAAATCCCAAATTTTATTCTCATGTAAATAAGTAAAAAACCTCCTCAAGATTTCTCTCTGCCACATCTTTTTTGATCAAACAAGTATTCTCAGTAATATTGTCTTTACAAAGAGAAACCCTGCCTACTGAAAAAAGTTATTCCCTTAAACTTGCAGTTTGATAAATACTGTGGATCACTTAATGACAGAAAAACCAAAAGAATTCATTCTCTAGTGCTGTCATTTCCTATTTAAAAGAATCTCTTGCCAACAAGAATGGCAGATTTACAGTAACCTCTTTGTTTTTGTTATCTGTCAGGTAATGAGCCACGAAACTCTGCTACATATCAAACCCATGTCATCATCTGTTGCCACAGGCTTTAAACTTTTCATTGGATGGTCTTTGTCTACGTTCAGATATGTTCAAGATACAATTCAGTCACAAATATACCTAGGAAATTATTGGACTTTTGTCAAGTTATTGCTAAAGAAACCAATATCTTGTAATGACCGCCTTAACCTTTTACTAATTTAGCTCTCTCTCTCTTTATATATAAATATATTCACATTCAAAAGAATGAAAACACATATTTTGATCAAAATTCAATATAAAGCTGCTACTACAAATATTCAAGCTGTTATGGAGAGATTTACCATTGATGTTAATGTAATTTGTCCTATGATTTTCTGATTTGCATAATAAAGATTTTTTCTTCATAACTTTCTTGACAAGCAACTATAACAGAAGTTGAAGTACCTGAATAGAAAACACCTGCTTAGTTTTAAACACAATGAAGTTGCATTTGATCTAACAGCTACAGACTAGGGACCGAATGGCTAGGCAGCAGTTCTGCGGAAAAGGACCTAGGGGTGACAGTGGACGAGAAGCTGGATATGAGTCAGCAGTTGCCAAGAAGGCCTTGTTGCCAAGAAGGCCAATGGCATTTTGGGATGTATAAGTAGGGGCATAGCGAGCAGATCGAGGGACGTGATCGTTCCCCTCTATTCGACATTGGTGAGGCCTCATCTGGAGTACTGTGTCCAGTTTTGGGCCCCACACTACAAGAAGGATGTGGATAAATTGGAGAGAGTCCAGCGAAGGGCAACAAAAATGATTAGGGGTCTGGAACACATGACTTATGAGGAGAGGCTGAGGGAACTGGGATTGTTTAGTCTGCGGAAGAGAAGAATGAGGGGGGATTTGATAGCTGCTTTCAACTACCTGAGAGGTGGTTCCAGAGAGGATAGTTCTAGACTATTCTCAGTGGTAGAAGAGGACAGGACAAGGAGTAATGGTCTCAAGTTGCAGTGGGGGAGGTTTAGGTTGGATATTAGGAAAAACTTTTTCACTAGGAGGGTGGTGAAACACTGGAATGCGTTACCTAGGGAGGTGGTAGAATCTCCTTCCTTGGAAGTTTTTAAGGTCAGGCTTGACAAAGCCCTGGCTGGGATGATTTGATTGGGGATTGGTCCTGCTTTGAGCAGGGGGTTGGACTAGATGACCTCCTGAGGTCCCTTCCAACCCTGATATTCTATGATTCACGAAGTCCCATATGTAGGCAACTTTTTTACCTACCACCCTAAGCAGTAATAGCATGTTCTTAGAGTCATATTCCAACAGACTTTTGAAGTACTCTTACTTAAGAACATAGTTCTAGAGTAGTCTCAGTACACACTACGACTGAAATATTTTGGCGTATCAGAATGACCACGTCTATCAAAATCAAAAAACAACATGCACACTGCACAATACCTGGTAAATACTGTCTGTATAACTAATTATTTTATTTGTATAGTACCCCTTCTTCCCTGCTGCACAATAAGATCCTCCAAGCTGCTTTATGAGGACCATCACTTCTTAGGTAATAGCACAGTGTTCTTCCCTTAAAAGTCTTGACTAGCTTCAGATAGTCAGATCCCGACTCCCACTAGGAGCTGGGTTGTGGAATATGGATCTGTTTAGGACTCTGGGTGAAAACTTGCCCCCCTGAAGTCCATGCCAAAACAACCCACTGATTTCACTGGGGGGGTCAGGATTGCACCCAGTACCTTATGCTGATTAACGTACAGTTAGAGGTAGGGTGAAGCCAAACTTCTCAAGTGGAGTCTGGAAAGCTGATTATGTATTTCAGATCCATTTACAAACTGAGCCAGGCTTCTTTTATATAGACCAAGATATTACAATCAAGGTCTATATTAGCAATGAGTGTAGTATCCTGCTGGGAAGTTTGAGGTTTTTTTCAACCTACACTTGTTTAGAAAAGAAGGCTTGCAAGAGCATGGAAAGCAGTTGAGAAGCGAGATTAGAGTTTTGTCCAATTCATCATATTCCCCTTGTTCCAGAATAAGGGTTGGCCTCTTTCAGCATTCTTTGTGGAGACTGTCAGAACAGACCAAAAAGCTCTAAAGATCTAAGTTTGTAGGGCCTAGAGGTATCAGAGTCAAAAATCAATCAATAAATGAAATAATCCATGTCCCATAAGGTCCAAAAACACAGGAATGAGTTTAGGGGTAGGAATTTCTAAAACATCTAAATGACTTTCTACCTTTGGTGTTCATGGGGTTAGTGGATTAATGTTGACCAAGTGACTTCAACACCAGTGCAAAACCCAACATCCTAGTCCTAGATGTATTAAAGGCTTAAAGCAAATTGCTAGCATAAACTGAAGTACAGGCTTCATGTCATCTCCTCCTGCATCAATGGGATTTAAAAAAAAAAAAAAGCATGTCCTACTGCTTTAGATTATAATATAATTGTTTTTAATACTATTACTATTTTCCTATTTCTCTATGATTCAAGGTGATCACATATGGGACTAGCTCAATTTCCTGTTTGTTTGTCTTTGCTCTTGAATACTTTAAAAGTCAAAAAAGGATGTGAACTCCTTCTGATAGTGCTATGGGAAGATGCCAGACATGAGCCAACAATTAACTTTTCAGAAGCTATTCCAGAGCATCTGGTCAAGAGTGTTTTAACTAGGAAATAATTAATACCACCTTCACTAAAAAATACTGAACACACAGTAGTCTGGCCTTTACTTAGCACAATTAAAAGCTTTAGAATAACGAAGACTACTTGGAACATATTATGAACTGTTCATAATAAAATACTTACATAAATTTGATATGTTCTTACAACAACATTGCCTTCTCCAAAACTACTGATTAGAATTCTTAAATGCACACACAGTTTAAAACCTCACTTTCAGGAAAAGCCAGGACAAAACTCCTGACCTTGTCTAATGTGGGATTGTACCCAGTTCAAGCAATGCATTCGTGCTTCTTAATGTGGAAATCTAAAAATACTGCAAATGCAGATGGAAATAATAAGTAACTTTAACAAGCAGAAGAACTCTTCTTGATCTCAGACTTTGTCATAAATGATTGAGAGTTTGAAACAAAATCTGTCCCTGAATTTTTAACAAAGACCAAGGTAAATGAAAAAAAAATGTATGTACAGCCATTTGTATAATGCTTGCATTTACAGCATCTATTACACCTACATTTCTAGCATAAGCATCAAATTACAAACTAAGCATATTTTAGATACAAAAGGCCTTGTACTATGAGATTTATTTACTTCAGTAAAATGCAATATACAGTATATGATTCATAAACTCCTGACCAAATTTTAATAAACAGTCCACACAAATCTATTGATATTGCACAAAACTGAATGGTAACTAGGACTTTTCAACAGATGCCAGCTCATGCCAGCTAGGAATACTTTCCAAATAAGGAGAATTAAGCTGAAAAATTAAGTCTTTTGAAGCAAATCTTCCCACCTCTCTCAGAGAAACAGCCTAATTTTTAAAGAATATAAATCTTTCTAATTACTGTGATTATATATGTCTCTAGTAAAGAGTCAGGACAACTACATGTGATAAAAGTAAACAATAGCTTTACAAATAACTTCCTTTTTCAGATGTTGGAAGTACTAAATAAAGTAAAGGAGGCATCAAATAGAACTTCATTAATCCAGCAAAGACCCCAGCAAAAAAAAGGTTTCACTGGTAAAAAAATGTTCTGACAATTCAAAAATTGCTTTTATTCTGAACTGGGGAACCTGAAAACCCTCAGAAAAAGTACTGTCAGCTACTTATTAAGCTAATATTTATTCATAAAACTGTCCCAATGTTACATATATACTGTACTTATCAATCAATTGTAGTGTTTCACAATGTTTTTTCTATAAAAATTTTTTATAGTTCACTAAAACAAACAATAGAAAAAAATCCACATTTTTTCTCAGTTTGAGAATAAATTCACATCAATAATTATTTGATAACCTGACATGGTGTAATCCTGTTGAACAGATGATAGATAGTGAAACATGTTAATAAGGTAGATAAAAGATTAACACAGCATACCCAAGTCACACAAATTACAATGTTCTCTGAACTATGATCAAAATTCTCAAACTCCAGCGCTATATGTAGAGCCTTGCGCAGATACAAAATTTGTATCCGCATCCAGTACACAAACATGGTCTGCGGATATAAAGTGGATATCTGCAGATCTGCAGGGCTCTACCTATATGAGAGCCTGATCATGCTCCCTGTGAAGTAAGCTAGAGTTACACCATTCACCTGAATGGGAACAGGATTGGACCCTGAATTTGCAATGAAAGGGATATTTTTTCCTTAATACCATTTCAGGAGATCTAGACAAAACATTAAATTTAAGAGGTGCCTACTGCCTCCAAGATCCAATGCACTGCTATGAAATTCTTAAATATAATTAAATTACCCTCACCACAACTTTCACAAATTCTTCTGCATATTTCAGATATGGATACACCCTAATACATGCTGAAAATACAGTAAGGTGGCTCAAAATGTTAGCTACCACCTGCAACATTGAGAGAGACTTAAGAGATGCTAAGAATTGCTTTTCAAACAAAGTGAAGCTTTTAAAATGCCCAACCACAAATAACAGTAACTGATCCTTTCTTGGCTACCTCTGGAGAGAGGCCCAGGATTGGAATTGGAGACTGTAATATTCTCTCTCTCTACAAGCAGCCCTTCCAGGACAGGGGAAGTGAGTACTAAAATGCAGTAAAGATGATGTAAGACACACACAAAGCACTGTAATCCTCAACAACAACAAAGCCCAAACATACATGTGGTCTTTAAAAAGCTCCCCCGAAGAGGGCATGAGTTCTATCAAATAAATAAGTTTGAATTTGTCCCATATGACATTTGTCCCTTTCGACATGTTTGGAGTATTTTATTAGCTAGGAAGGGAGGGAGTAGTGTTTTTCATTTATCTTTAGTAGTTATGCACAGATTATTAAAGGTATTTAGGCATTGCTGTGTTCAGTGTTGCAACGCCTAAATAATTTAGGAACCTGAATCTCATTTTCAAATCTTCAAATCTCATTTTACCTCTTGTCTTATACTAAATTGTCAGCTCTTCAGGGCAGGGAGCATCTTTCTATTCTGTGTTTGTACAGCACCTGGCACAAGAGGGCCCTGAGCCATTATTAGGACAACAGGAGCTACCTCAATACATAATTGTTTAAGGCACCAACTGTACCGATAAAAAAATCTTGCAAGCACTCTCAACAAATGGACACAAATGGTTGCTGCCGCAAGAATTGCAGCTAGCCCCATTAAATGTGGCACGTCCTTTGGAGAGTTCTTTGTCTGCGCAGATGTTGTTTTCCATTTATCTCTGTATTCACAGCTTGTCATCCAAATAGATCTTGATGCCCTCTAGTGGCTTGTGAAGATATATAAACTATAAAAGTTAGATTCCCAGCGGCTCATGGAAACTCTAAAAAACCTAAAAATCCACCCTTAATTTGTCGTTCAGCTTGAAGCAATTTATATTTTTCTCTCGCTTCTATTTAAGAATAAATTGTGCACAGTTGGACACTATACCTACAGGGATCAGGAAGCCTGATGTCTTGATGCCTTTTCTAAAAAAGGACTGCTTCAGGCACTATAGCAGAAATACAGAGAATGACTATCCTCGGATAGCTGTTGCACTGATAAATGAAAGGATTACATGAATATACTTGCGTCTACCACATCATATCGAAAAAATGAAGTTTAAACAAGCCAGGGAAAAACTGTGAAGAGTCAAAGAAAAAATCTTGATTTAAAGACTTTTTGTGCTGGTAATTAAATGTTGCCATACCAGCCTGTAAATGATGGGTCCTCATGAAATGAACACAGCCAGAAGTGTCAGTGGGTGACACAGAATATTATGCCTAGAAGAAAGGAGAGTCAGAATAATTTTGGGCTTAGTTATATAGTAGTTAACTCCAAAACATCAGTAAAGCTGGATTTGAAAATCTGATGAATGAATATAAACAAAAATGCTCAGAAAAACAGGAAGGCTCTTTATAGCAGTAAATATCACAGCACTAATGGAAAACAACCATGAAGTGGGCAGAGTAACTAATTTAAAATGAACACTGCTAGAGCAACATTTTGAATTAAATTATATAGCATCCAGAATACTCAGGTCATTACAACATCACAGCAGAATGTAAAGGAAATTAATGTTCTTAACACTTCAACGTTTTTCACCAGATAATAAATAGTATATTCCAAATCTTTTGCGACAAAATAAAGATAGACATTAAACATAACAGATTTTTATCAGAAACAATAATATTCAGGTACTTATATGGTCTTAATCACCAGTATCTGAATACCTCATGCAAGTTACAATGGAGCTTAAGTAAAATATCAAAGATCAAATCCTGATCCTGAAGTGGCAACACTCTCATTGACTTCAATGAAGTCAGGGTTCCACCCAAAATGTGCAGAAGGATTTAAGTGAGTTCATGCCCCCATAAGAGGATACCCCATTCCTAAAGAGTCAAACTGTATGTTAAATTTTATTCCACAGTTTAAAAACACAGAAGATAAATATATCCCAATTAAAGATCTGATTAAAGGAATCTTGAACTATACAGGATATTTACATAAAAATCAGTTTGCTGTAAGCTGAAAAGGATGATACATGATCATCAAACTGCCAGAAGAATGTTCACACCTACTACTGGAAAGTGTCTTGATGGCTGATCTAAGTCCAGGTCAGGCGGCCTGGTACAAGGTAGAAACTAGTGAGGCCTAACTACATAAGCATTAGAGACAGTAATTACTTCCCAGACCATTTGCCCATTCTGCCAAGATCACATGCTCCTGTCTGACTAGGAAGAAATAGCTGATCCCACCGGTCATAAATATACCGCTAAGGGTAGCATAAAATCCCTCCTTTACCTGTAAAGGGTTAAGAAGCTCAGATAACCTGGTTGGCACCTGACCAAAAGGACCAATAAGGGGAGAAGATACTTTCAAATCTGTGGGGGAAGGTTTTTGTTTTGTGTTTCTGTGTGTCCTCTAGGGAGGCAGAGAGGCATCAGGTCAGGGAAATCCATCTCCTCCAAACAATCCTGAAAGGAGTCTCTGATATTACAAAAAGTGTAAGTAAACAAGGCAAGGTACGTTAGGTTATCTTTCGTTTTAGCTTGTGAATTTTCCCTTTGCTAGAGGGAGATGTATTCCTGTTTTCTGTAACTTTGAAGTTAAACCTAGAGGAAAATTCCTCTGTTTCAAATCTTTTGTTACTCTGTAAAGTTACCTTCCACCCTGATTTTACAGAGATGATTCTTTTACCTGTTTTTAAAATAAAATTCTTCTTTTAAGAACCTGATTGATTTTCAGTGTCCTAAAGACCCAGGGGTTTGGGTCTGTGCTGACTTTGTAACCAATTCGTTAGGATATTATTCTCAAGCCTCCCCAGGAAAGGGGGTGTAAGGGTTTGGGAGATATTTTGGGGGAGATAGGGCTTCAAGTGGTCCTCCCTGAATGTTTGTTTAAATCAGTTAGTGGTGGCAGTGATACCAAAGGCACGGAAGAAATTTGTGCCCTGGGGAAGTTTTTAACCTAAGCTGGTAGAAATAGGCTTAGGGGTCTTTCATGTGGGTCCCCACATCTGTACCCCAGAGTTCAGAGTGGGGGGGAACCCTGACACCACCTAAAGGCTAAATCCATAGTGGGCAGGCATTAGGTCCCTGTGAGCCAGTTAGAGGAAAGCTGGAGAAGGGGATACACACTGGATGTAAGTGAATGAATCAGAAGTGATAAAGGATGTATTGTATGCATGTGTGTATACACTTGGTTAGGGAGCAAGCCTAACAACTGGTGCCTTCATCTGGCTTTGTACATACTTTGCTGGTGAAGTTCAGATCTTTTCTAATTATGAGCTTTTCACTTTTTGCTGCATTCGATGGAAGTGCAGTTCTGAAGAAGGGCAGACAGTTGTTGATTTTATATGAGGACCTTATGGAGGAAGTAAGACGAACAGGACTGCGTCTTTGTAGTTCTTAATACACTATTCCAGCTGGACAGCATATGGAGTCAACACTATGAAATTACAGCATTGCAGGAAGGGCCCTGCAGAGAACAATCAAAGTTTTCCATTAGCAGTGCACTGTCTCCTTAAGAGTAGGGATTCCGCCCTGGATAAAGAGACCCAAAACAGTATGTTTCACCACCATTTTTCTACAAGCTTATGTGCCATGCCACAGCACTACCTCTGCATGCTGCTGTTCCGCTGTACCAAGGTAGCACCATGTTAATGGAGTTGGTCTCACTGTTTTCTGGCTCCATCTCACCTGCCAGGCTGTCATTATAGTTCAGCCATACTTAGCAGAAGGCTTCTTTGCAGAACAGATTTGTCATTTTCCCTGGTTGTCCATTTTCCAACCACTAGACTCCTGGAATCAGTCTTTCTTTCCCTGATTGCTATCCTCTGCATCAACTGAGTCAGGTTCTCTCTGCATTGCAAAAGCAGAGCTAGACCAGCCAGCAAACCCCCTTCCTTTAGATATTTGGCTTAAAAGAGTCCTTACAATAGCTATACAAGTACACTAATTCTAATAAATACTCATTCAAATAATCACATTTTGGGACATAGAGCCCTAGAAATGTGCAAGGAACAACGCAATTTAGAGTATGAAACATATAAGGACAACAAAAGGACACCAGGTATGCTGGAATCATAACAGTACCATCCAAAGGAAGTGAGGAAGAAAGGTTTAAGATATTTCATTACTCAATCCCACAACATACATGTCATAATATCGAATATCAAGTCTACTAAATTATATCTAAAATTAAAGAAAATAGATATTTATTATATTGTCCATATTATATTTGCTGTATAGTATGTCATGTTGCCCTAACAGGTGGAATTGTAATGCATGTATTTAAGGTCAGAGATCAGATTCCCGTGAGAACCTCAACTCTGAATTTCCTCAGTATTGTGACTAAAATCTCAGTAACTTAACCTTATACTAATATAGGGCTTTTTTTTTTTCTGGATGCAAAATCCAGGTGTATGAACTTTACTGACAAACAACCAGGACTAGTTATTATCCTGGGAGAAGACCTGAAAAAGTGCTTTTCCAGAAAAGGAAACGTGTCACTTTCACAACAGGAACTGAAGAAATGAAACTCTAGTAATGAGAAAGCTTGAATTATTCAGAGTGCTCAGAAATGCCAGCAGCAGCTAATAAAAGCATCACCACATCATCAGGGACTAAATAAAGGAAGTCATCATTCAGTAAGAAAGGAGCCACCAACAATGTGAAAAATATCATTCTTAGCAACTAATCTAGAAATACAGTACACTGTGTACAAAAACACTGAATAAATTAAATGAATCAAAGGCTGGAGATAAATAGCAGACTATTTGTTTAACATTTATCAAATATTTATGAGGAGGATGTTGAAGATAAGAAGTTTATGAACCAGAGAAAAGACTGGGCTGTAGTTTAAAAAAATAAATTAAAAAAAATCTCCTGGCTCTCTCTGTTGGATGAGCCCTCCCAATGAAGATCATACCAAAACTTTATTTCAATTGGTCTAATCATGTCTACACATTACAACTTATTCTAAAGTCTCAAGATGTAATTTCAGTTCTGCAATGAATGATAATAAGAATATTGTTTAAGAAATACCAAAGGATTTTGGAGCAGATTATCTTAATATTTAACAAGTCCACCGACTAAAACCTAGTCCTGCAAACATTTAAGCACATGCATAACACGTACGCAAGGACTCCTGATGCCAACTGGCAGAGGGTACAGGGCAGTGATACTCAATAGGCGGCCCACAGGCCAAATGTGGCTTCCTGCGTGGCCCACCAGCTCACCTTATAAAAATAAGGCAGCTCTCATGCCTCACTGCACAGCCCACATAGAGAAACTGACCTGGATGCATAGAGTGCCTGGTGTTGCCATTCAACCCCCACCCCATGAATGTCCCTCCATGCCCCCTAGATACATCCCTGCCTGCACACAGCCCTTAGCTACCCCCTCCCTGAACTTCACCCTCCCACCACACAGCCCCTAGCTACCCCTGCCTAAGCCCTCTCTGCACACAACCCCTAGCCCCGCCCCTTGCTACACCCTAAGTGGTTTTCATACTTTTTTAGCTGAGTTCCCGTCCCCCCCTTTGAATTATAATTTTTGGTTGTGCCCCCCTCAATCCAAACAGGTTGGGTGGCCTGCTGAGATGAGTCAGGGGGTGGAGGTCGTGCTCCCTCCCTGGACCCTGCTGCATGGGGCTGGCCCGAGCCCCACTGGGCTCTGCCCCCACAAATACAGAAGTCAAACTACGCCTATGCCCACCACCCAGGGCTGACAACTTGAGCCCTGCTGCCTGGGGCTGAACTCAAAGAAAGGGCACCAAAATATAAGTTTGCCCAGGGTCCAGATGTGGACACTGCCCATTTTTTCATTAGTGATGGACATGAAGCAAAAAATGAATGCGAATGTGAGTAAACGTCACGAAGTCGACAGTGAAAAACAAGTTTTTAACCCAGACTGAACAGTGGATTTCCTTTTTATTATGCCACCTCATTTAAACACAAAACCTTTGTGTTTAATATGCCAGACCACTGTATCCATCTGTAAGGTTGTCAACGCAAGGTGCCATTTTGAATCAAGCACAGTAACTTCAGCATGGCCTAGCCTCCTGGCAGTGCCGCAAGATGTGACAAAATTGAAAAATCTGAAGTAGTCTTTGGATCACACTTCAAATGTTGTTCTCACAACATCAGCGACTGTTTAGGAAAAAGCAACAGCTGCTTCTCTTCGGATAACGTGGGGCTAGCTAAAAAGAAAAAGCCTTTTAATGTAAAGGAGTGCACACCGGAAATGCTGGAGGAGCTTTATGCTGGAGATAAAAACAAATATGACATTGTGACCCATGTGAAGTAAGTTCCCCTGTCTGTTTCCATGGCAGTGCGAAAATTGGAGATAATTTATGAGGATTGTTTGTCGACACTGCTTTCTGATTTAAAAAATGGCAAATATATGCCTTTTGCAGGGGACAAATCAAGCTATTTAAGTGACACTGCCCACTGTCACTATTGTTAGATTTTATGATGGTGAAATTTTCAAGGAAGAATTTTTGCACTTAATACCATTAGAAACCTACCCCACAGGAGATGTTGTTTTAAAAAAGGTAAAAGGCTTTTTTGAAAAAAATGGTTTAGATCTGCAGAAAGTAAACTTGCTTGTTAAAGACAGAGGTCCCTCCATGACAGGGATATAAAAGGTCTTTGCTTCATGTTTGGCAGCGATACACCCTTCATTAAATACATTTCACCACATCATTCACCAGACAGTCCTGTGCGGTGAATTGTCTGGGGACTTGAAAAAAACAATAGGTATAATGATGAGATTAGTCAACTATATACACTCAACTTCTAGCTTGCAACATTGTCTTTTTAGAACTCTTTTGCAAGACATTTCAGCCAAATACAGTGACCTGTTGCAGCACAACATTCACTGGTTAAGTAGGGGGCACATGTTAGAGACATTTTGTGCAGTTCAAAAAGAAACAGAATTTCTTTCAAATCACAAGACCAACAAGGCTTGCGAGTTCCTGGAATTTTTATGAATGATGTCCCCTCTATGTCACAGGTAGCTTTTCTGTGAGATATTACTGGTCACTTGAATTCCCTCAAGTTGCAGCTTCAAGGCCATGCAAGCAGTGTCGGGGATCTGCTTTAAAAAGTATGTGTCTTTCAGAGGAATCTTGAACGCTTTCAGACAATCAGAAAGATGTTGCATTTTCCCACATTGTGTGTTGTTGCTACAGATGATACTTTGATGAAACCAATACAAGAATTCCTGAACACTCGGACAAAAATCTTAAAAATGCAAATTGAGAACTTTAAAATTCCAAAGAATTTGCTTTTATTCGTTCTTGATCAGTTTGTTGTCTCAGCTGATGGACCTTGCCCTTCTGAAGCGAAGAACATTCTTGATTCAATTGATGAGGGTGCTTTTCAATTAGAAACTATAAGGTGCCAGAGCTCAGATGTCTTGCAGGCAAAATCCAGAGAAGTGGGGCTTTGTGATTTCTGGACTCAATATGCTGACCAGTTTCAGAATACCCAGAATCTAGCCGTCTGTCTTTTAACAATGTTCGGCTCAATGTACTTCTGCGAATCTGGGGTTTTCTACCAAGAACATTATAAAAAACCAACACCACAATCACCTGACAGATAAGCACTTCACTTGGGCATGCGCCTTGCCCTGACTTCTGACAAACCACTCTTCACAAAGCTTTTCAGAGATCAATGTCACTTTTCTGATTAGAGATTGCCACAAACACAGATAAAAATGTTGATTTATAAAATTTGTTAAAAGATCGAAACACTAATACTTATGTTGCAATCAAGGTCTTTATTTATTGGCAGCTGAACTTTTCTTTGGGGTGGGGAGGGGAGGTCAGCCTTCTGCGCAAATGATGCGCCTCTTGTCATAAAATTCTCAAATTGGCCCACGATAGATCTAATTGAGTGTCACTTGCATAGGGGGTATAGGGGTTACAGGGATTCTCGGGGCCTGGTATTTTCTACTGAAAGTTTGTGTCACACTGGCTATCATAATCTTTATTAAATGTATGTGTGGACAATGTGTAAGGAGATACCTATCTATCTATCTACCTACCTATAGAAATTATGTTCTTAAGGCCTTGTAGTTAAAGGCAAGTCACACACAGATAGTGTGTCTTGAGACATTTTTCCAAACGGAGGCGGGAGACACTTATCTCCCTAGCTGACCGTTGTGTATTGTGTGCCTTACAACAGAAATCTATTGGCATACTGATTTAAATGCTAATTAGCAGCTTGCGGTGAACTTCAAAAGAAAATTAACAAGAGTGGGGGACACCCTGTTTTCAGGTGAAGATCAGTGGCCTTGTCTGGTATATCTGGGGGTGCAGAAAGACACCCTGGCATTTTTCATCTGGGGAGAAAAGCTGCCAGTGAACTTAGCTTCATGAAAGAAGGGTCTCAATCACCCTGGTTAAAAAATCCTATGAAAAGCATTTAGGTTAAGGAGTCCCTTATTAGACAAGCGGGCATTTCGTTACTTGAGTTTAGGCACTGCAATGCAATGATTTTGTTTTATATGTAACCAGTTATTGTCTTTGCTATCGTATGTATCTCTGACTTCGCTAAGTAAACGTATACTTGTTTTCTCCATGAACATGTGTTAAATGGAGCTATGTTCTAAGATATAACTAGTAAACTGCAGTGTACTGTTCCTTTGGGAACAGCAGGACTGGTAATTTTGTGAGTGTCTAGTGGATAAGGAGCTGGACACCACAGGGGGACACTTGGAAGACTCAGGGGTTGGAGTATGCTTATCATAGTCTGCATGAGGGATGGTGAAGCCCACATGGGCTGAGAGGGGAGTTCTTGTGTTGCCTTTGGCTGGGTGAGTCTGGGAGCTGACCCTTATAGGTACAGAGAAGGCTTCCTCACGCTAAGAACAGATGGTAGTGAGAAGACTCATAACCCTGGGTACCCCTGGGAAGCATCATAAACATTCACTGCACATGTGAGTAAAGTTGTGTGTGAACAGGATTGGAGCCTACATTCAAAGCAACCAAAAAGTGTATCTTCTATATTTTTAAAAACAAGCATTTTTTTACTCTTTTAGTTTTAACAGAAATGTGAGATAGGCAACAAACATGGAAGTTATTTTTACTAAATATGAAATGTAAAATAATAATATAAATATGAAATGGTTCTATACAACACAAACATATTCATTCTAAACCATCCAAAATGCTTCTTAAATTGAAGTAATAATTGCACAAACTTAAGACCTTATATCGTAAATACTGAGGTACATGAGTAAAATTACATTTTATTCAATAGAAGTAAAAATAACATGACGTATATATATAAAATTACATATACATATAAAATTTCACATAGAAAAAGCTATGAAATCATCTTGTCCACCCCCGTACCTATGCAGGATTATTTCCTAAAATATGTGCTCTCTGTGTCTTTAAAATGTCTCAAATGACTGGATTTCCTTGGGAGAATATCATCTTCCCCATGTCTTTGTTTAGTCAGGCTATTCATTTTTAGCTCTTTTAATCTTTCATCGTAAGTAAACCTCTCCAGATCTTTAACCAACTGGAGGCAATTCAGAGAACAGCAACAAGAAAGTTTAATATCTTTGAGGCTGACATGCCCAAAACTCAACACAGCATTCAGGTGTCCTGTTCACTAGGTGCTCTTCTACCAGCATCACACAGAAAAGCACTGCCACCATAGCACCAACCTTTTTCCTGCTACCTCATATTACAAACTGTCCACTACACCCTTTAATCGCTTTTTGGCATGACACCATTGCTATCCAACTATCTCCTTCCCACTGATTATCTGGTTTTTGGATTATTATTATTATTTGTATTACAGTAAAAGCTAGGGGCCCCACGACCAGGATTCCATTGTTCTAGGCACTGTACAAACAGAACAAAAAAGACAGTGCCTGTATTCTCTAGATATTCCTACCGCGTTTTTCCCAAGCTAAAATCTCATTTTGTTATTTACGGTCCATATTGCCAACTTCTCTAAACCTCTGGATTTTTCTTTTCTTGCTTGTGCTTGCATCACTCCTGTTTGTCTGCATCTTTGAGTTTCATTAAGATGTTGGTTAACCCCTCTTCTGCACCACTAATAACATTTTAAACAAGAACTGACTTAACTCAGTCTTGAGTCTGTCATTCATTGGCCAAACTCCTCAAATCAAGCCATTACCATTTATCATTATCCATTATCTGGAATTTTTCAGCCATTTTTCAGCCCACATGACATTATTTAATATCCAAGCCTATCTGAATGTATTTTGTGAGGAAGTTTTCATGAGACATTATATCACACACTTCACTGAAGTCTAGTTCTGTTACTGTATAAGTGCATATGTTATATATTACATCTACAGTACTGCATTCCTTCTGTCCACTATTTATAATTTAATCAGATTGTCTAGCATGATTTGTTCTTAAAAACCATAATGCTTATTGCTCATAATTCCTATGACCTATAGCGGAAGTAATTTTAAGGGGTGCTGAACCTCAGTAGAGCCCTTTGACTTGAAACAAAGCTGTCAGTGCTCAGTGCTTTTGAAAATCAGGCCCTAGATTTTTATGGATTTCTTTTCAATAAGTTCCATGATTTTACTAAGGACTGAAGTTAACACTTTAGACATATAGAGCAAAATATTTCTGTATTGTTATTACAATACAGTACTTTAAGACTAAATTATCTTCTACATATTACAAATTGTATTACAAAAGCTATTGCATTAAAATAATCCTAAATCTTCATTCCAAATTCTCCAATAATCTTTCCCCAGCCTTATCTCCAAGTAAGTGACGTTGTTACTATCCCCTCAGAAAAATAAGATCTACTACAGCAAATATCTTTCCTCATCATTCACATTTTTGATTGCACAATATTTTCCAATTTTTTTGCTTTGTTTTTAATACGAAAACCAGCCACATCTATTCAGTGGCAGATGTGGCCTAGAAGATACAGGATAAAAGAGAACATTCAAGGAGAAATTTTCAAAAGCACCTAAGGATTTTAGGAGCACAAGTCCCCTTCAAAGTCAACAGCATTTGGGCTCCTACATCCTTTAAGTGCTTCTAAAATCTATCCTGAAGTTTCAAAGTGAAAAAGCATTTTAAAAAAAAACTTTACAAATGAATATGCAATTATTACCACCCCACTCCACCCCTCAAAAATCAACAGTTTATTGTGAAGGAATTTGGTGGGGGGGGGGGGGGGGTTAAACTATTGTGCTGGGGTTATAGAATGAGGATTCTTAACATTTGTCAGAAAAATTAACTCACATTCACTATGCCAAGAGCTAATCATTTTATTGTGTTATAGTTGTCTCTGTTTGACAAAGAATAGCATTTTCTGGTGCTCACATCTAAGCATGTACATTTGCAAAATAGCACTAATATGAGTAAAAAGCACAATATGCTGTATTCAGAATTTTTAAATAATGAAATATGATTGCACCAAGCATTTATTATTACTTTGTACATATATATGTTCCAAAGATGAGTGACTGAAATTGTTTTCACTTGTAAATCTGCTATTGTATGGCATTTTCCCCAATCAGAGTTCCCTTTTTCAGAAAAAGGGCAGTGATTAACTTCAATTCCTTAGATATATGCGGTACAAGCATAACACTGCACAAAGGCCAGAAAGAATATACTTCCTACTCTGTATATAAGAAACCTCTGGGAAACATGATCTTTCACACAGTTGTGAAAACAACTTGTGAATTGTAAATGCTCACTTGTGGGGATTAGCAAACTTCAGATTATCAAGAATTTAATCCTGCATTAGAGCGTAACTCACATGAAGAATTGATCCTCAACATTCCTCTATGGATTTAAAATTACTCCCCAAAGCATTACATTAAAACAGACGCAACGCATTTCAGATGTGTCACAGCATGACTGGTCATCCTATGTACAAACTGTGAACCATTCAACCTCATCAAAGCACTATTCCACCTCCTCCCCTCTCACAGTTCAGACCAAATACCACCAATGAATTTGCCACTAAGTCTACAAATATAAATCTTCAAAATATGGGCAGTAGAACTTACTAAGACTCTTTCTAGCTTGGTTTTCAACACGATATTTTAGCAACTTGTATATTATACTGAGACTATGAATATTTTCAATGGTAGATAAGAACCATTTAATTTGCATCAAATCTTCATTTGACCACTAATTTTCATCTCCAGTAATGTAGATCCACTTACTTTCTTTTGTAACAAGGATTATTTCCAGTGAAACAACATGATTAATGGATCACTAGTCACCACACCTTTAAACAACAGACTCTGGGCTGATCAGGTTGGCATGTAATGCCTGGTACCATGTAGCCCAGTACAACCTGCTGAGAGTCGCATCCCCAGAGACTAAACTGGAAAGACCACTGGTCACTGCATGAGGGGGGCACACCAAACTCTCACTGGAATGAAAATAAAGGAGTAATCTCCATCTTGTGCTGCTGACTTCCAGCTGGTTCTTGGTTGAACAAAGGCTAGGAGAAGAAACCCTGAACCCAATCTGCTGTGAAGAAAACATTACGTATTTGGCACTGCAACTCAGTTATGTCATCTGGCATCTCCTGCAGCTGTCCTGGCTTCCAAAGGTCTTTGTCTTCAAGCCTTTGGGTCCAGTCAGCAATGCTGAAAGTGGGGCTTTGATCCTAAGACAAGCATTTGCCTCCTTATATGCATTGCCTACACATACACACAAAAGACTCAGGTACGATGGTTGCCCTCTTCAAACTTTGCTTGTGGGAATGCAAGGACAATGTGCACTCAAATGACTTAGAGGAGGTCAATGACCCTAGAAAGTCTGCCATCATCAACAGAGAGCTTGAGAAGTTTGACATCGACATGGCCACTCTCTGCGAAACCAGACTAGCTGACACAGGTTCTCTACATGAGACGCATTATACCTTTTTCGGGCACGGAAAAAACAGAACTGCTGTGAACATGGCATGGGTTTTGCAGTCAAAAATTCATTAGCATTCAAAGTTGAATCTCCCTTTACCACATCAGAATGTATATCACTAACAATATGCAGCACAGGTGGCTTTGCCAATATCATCAGTATATATAAACCAACATTTCCTCCATTTCTGAAGGGAAGGACTTGCTCTATAACTCAATAAGATATTACTAAGCTACCATCGGCCACACGACTCTCTATTGGGATTCTTCAGGGCTAGAGTCAGCTCAGATCACAAGATGTAGCCACTATGCATTGGCCACCACTGAGTGGGAAAAATAAATGGCAATGGGAAAAGACTACTGGAGCTCTGCCAAGGAATATGCATTACTAACATCTTCTTCCAAGGCAGTCACTGCTGGAAGGTCTCAAGGAGACACCACATATCTGGACACTGGCACAAACTGAATTTAATGATCACCCATAGAAAACACCCCAGGCTTTGCTCCAAGGTTGCATTTTTCAGAGTGCAAACTGTGACACAGATGACACAGACCATGGGCTTCTATCCTGCAAAATAAGGCTTTCACTGCAGAAATCTAATTGTACTAAACAAAGATGTTGTCCACACATTAATATCAACAAGATAAAGACTGGTTTGCAGCATACCCTGAAGAAATGCTCCCAGTCATTGAAGTAAAACACTCTCCAGCATACCTCCACCACAACATGAACCCCTCTCCAGAGAAGTGTTTATTCATAGTGGCCAAGAACATATTGCAATGAACAGTAAGGCAATGTGGTCAATCACCCTTGCTTGATACAAGCATCCTTTGAGAATGGAGATCTAGAAGTTATGTGATGGAATCAACAAAGCAATACGTCCTTTAGCCAAAAGCTTTAGCTTTACTTAAATTTCTTAATGGAGTTATCATAATTTCCAGAAGCAAACAGATGCAACACTGGGTGGAACACTATCACAAACTTTATTCACATGAAACCACTGTTTCTGAAGTGGCTTCAACTGTGAACCCCAGGCTCCAAACTATCTAAGTGCTTGATCTAGAACCACCTATACATGAGCTTGAAAAGGCAATCTCCTTCCTAGCAGCAGGAAAGGCCACAGGAAAAGATGGAATTTCAGCTGATAAGTACTAAGGACAACAAGTTGTGCTTAAATAACTGCACAACAACATCTTGATTGCCTGCTGAAGGGAAGGAGGTGTACCACAAGACATGAAGGATGCCATCATAAGATTATATAAAAATAAAGAGTGATTGCAACAACAAAAGAACCTCTCTCCTTACTATTACATAGGTCATTCTCAACGAACCAAATTCTTGATTCATAGATATCAAGGTCAGAAGGGACCATTATGATCATCTAGTCCGACCTCCTGCACAACGCAGGCCACAGAATCTCACCCACCCACTCCTGCAAAAAACCTCTCACCTATGTCTGAGCTATTGAAGTCCTCAAATCGTGGTTAAAAGACTTCAAGGAGCAGAGAATCCTCCGGCAAGTGATCTGTGCCCCATGCTACAGAGGAAGGTGAAAAACCTCCAGGGCCTCTTCCAATCTGCCCTGGAGGAAAATTCCTTCCCGATCCCAAATATGGTGATCAGCTAAACCCTGAGCATATGGGAAAGATTCACCAGCCAGATACCCAGGAAAGAATTTTCTGTAGTAACTCAGATCCCACCCCATCTCACATCCCATCGGGCCTATTTACCATGAATATTTAAAGATCAATTAATCGCCAAAATCATGTTAACCCATCATACCATCTCCTCCATAAACTTATCGAGTCTAATCTTAAAGCCAGATAGGTCCTTTGCCCCCACTGCTTCCCTTGGAAAATGTACATCCAGAAAGTCAGCACGTTTTCTATGACCTCCATAGATATTCCAAACACTTCTGACTAGGTTAGCAAAAAGGACCTTTTTCAATTGCTAGAGAACTGGCTTCCCCCTAATCCCACACAGTTTGGTTCAATATTTTCATGATGGCATGAAGGCTACAGTCCAGTATGATACTGGTCAATCTAACAGCTTTGAAATCTATAGCAGAGTAAAACAAGGATATGTTTTGGCACCAGTGCTCTTCAATGTATTTTTCCTTCTGTTCATTCACCATGCTTTCTCATCTAGCACTGAGAATATATATCTCCATATAGGAACAGATAGAAATCTATTTAACATTGCACATCTAAGAGCAAAAATCAATGTTAAACATCTGTTGATAAGAGAATTTATTTTCACCCATGATGCAGTGCTCAATGTACATACTGAAGAGAAGCTCCAGAAACTTTGCAATAGCATTGTGATAGCTTGTGATGAATTTGGACTAACCATCAGTCTAAAGAAGACAATACTATGGCAGAAATATATTGACTGCACCAGAAGTTTTAATAGCTGGCACTACACTAGAAATTTTGTACAAGTTCCGCAATTTAGAGTCAACTATACTGAATAACCTAATAATCTGTCTCCAGGTTAACTCTTGCATCAGAAAGGCAGCTACCACATTTGGTCAACTGAGCAAGAACATGAGAGGTAACAGGAAACTGACATTGAACACCAACATATGAGTTTACCAGATTTGCATCTTGAGCACGCTGCTGTATGGTCACGAGACCATCTACAGCAGACATGAGAGAAGGAAGGCTAACCACCTTCCATTCCTGCTGTCTTTGTCATATTTTAAGAAGCAAGTGGGAAACCCAAGTTACTGATACTGAAGTACTTGAAAAAGCAAGTTGCCAAGCATCTTTAACAGATGTCTGGGCTGGCTTGGCCATGGTTTGGATGAATGCATTCCATAGGACCTTCTCTCTGGAGTGCTTGTGGATGCTCCACCTTAGGATCAAGGATGTTTGCAAGAGGAATTGAAAACTTTCAACACTGACACTGCAAGCTGGGAAGAGACAGCTAGCAACAGGCTACAAAGAGGCAGAAAAGGGGCGGCTGAGAGAGAAAAAAGTTGAGAGAGAAAAGAGGAAAGTGTAGAAGGCCTCAAGCATTAGTAGTGTGCCCGTTTCAATATCTGGCTCTGCACCTTACGCCTGCACATCTGCGGCAAGGACTGCCACTCAAGAATTGGACTTTTTAGCCACTCATGACACTGTAGCATGACACTTAGTAACTGAACTGCTTTGGTGCTTACACCATTGTCCTTTGAGATGGAGGGATGCCTTCTATACATCTAGTAACAGACAAATTTAACTATTATTATAAATTATTTATATTGCAGCGTCACCAAGAGGTCACCAAGAGGTCCCAGACAGGTTGAAGTCCCATTGTGTTAGGCACCGCATAAATATAATATAAACAACAGTCCCTGTCCCAGAGAGCTTGCAGACTAAAAGACAAGGATAAAACAGGTTGGGCAAACAAACAGGAGTTGGATGGGTGAAGATAGGATGGAAGAGCAGTAGTAATAGAACATTTTAGAAGAGATTAGCTGCATACAATCCATAGGTGTATGTGCAATTCATAACTTTAAACTGCTTAGAGAAAAGTTAATATTGTATGTATCTGAAATTAGGAGGAGGTATCAGATAGGACTTGTCTACACAGCACAGCAAAGCATGCTACAAAGGTCCAATTTGTAAAGCATACTTAACATGCTGTGTTCCACCTGCCCAGTGGCATCCTCTAAAAGGGACCTAGTTTGCTTTAACATCAGAACTGTTAAGATTAAATTAATCTGAACTAGGTACCTTTTAGAGCACGCCAACAGGGTCTAAACAGGGCATGTAGACCACAGCACATTAGTGCGTTTTACTAATCACACCCCACGGCCATGCTTTGCCAGTGCCATGTAGACAAGCACTCAGTTACAAACAAAGTCTCACCCTGCCAAAGGCCAGATGTGGGGCACAATATGTAACAAAGTGACAAAATGAAGAACAAAAAAAAATTCATGCACAAAACTAAAATTCTGTGGGAATCATTCCTTAAGGGTAAATAAAATAATAAAGAAACTGAGGTGATAAGAGTTATTTCAGATAAATAATTTTCAATAATAAAAGTGAGGGGGCAACAAATTCGTGTGGACCACAGGTAACTTGGGGATCTGAAATGATGGATATCTGCGAGTTATTGTTACAGAAAGAGCTTATTAAGAATTTCTGTCATGATGGATGCAACTTTCCTAAGGTGATAGACTGAGTTTTCCAGACTTCAGACTGGAAAAATACAATGCAACTGTAAATGTTGTTCAGACTTTTAAAATAAGTATGGAACTGAACTGCAGCAGTAGGGAGAGGTTAATGAGAAGCAGTTCTTCATTCATTTAAGCTTCACTGGGATTGTTACCCATGTGGTTTGCAGGCAAAGAACTGACTGATTTGGAAAAATCAGCTGAAGAAGAAGGATGGAGTTCCTGCTTTAGGATCCCTGAGATGGAGAAAGGCTAGTAAAACTATAAAAACAAAACTTCAAAGCCCTTCAAAAGTTCTGACAGGTTTGGAAGGGAAATAGAGAACTTTCAAGTGCTTCTTTTAACTCTCTTTTTTTTTTTTATAGAATAAATGACTTCCTGGATCTCATTTTAGAAGCACTGTTAGACTTGATTTTTAAAGCAAAACACCACATTTTAGACTCTTCTGCTGCAATCCTGCTATATTTTTCTTGATTGGCAGGAATTTTAATAAAAGATCAATACCTTCATGTATTATGTGCCCTGAAAGCCTCTCCCATGTCTAACTTGTGCTAAAAATGCCAAAATAAAACAGTTTAATCTGTGACACTAAGTAAAATGGTGTTACTGTGTGACGTATTATCAACTTCAGTAGGTATTCAAAAGTCACCTATATTTAACAGACTAGAAAAATAATTTTGGGGTTTTTTTTCAACCAACCCTCTAGCACTCTCAGTCAAGGTTAGTACGGCAATCTGCAAGCAGAAGTGCCTTTTCTTGAGTGGAAGACTTATACACACAACTTTTCTGATGTGTCTGAGGTTTGGGGAATGTGACTTGAGTCGGTTTTTCATGACCTGAATTCAAAGCCCACTGAAGTCAATGGAACAACTCCCATATTCAGACACAAGTCCTCGCATGAAAACACCAATGAAATAAATTCCTTTGTTGACCAGCCTTAACTGAAATTATTTTACCACTTCCAAGTTTTTCTTGCATAGGTTTATTTTCAGCTACTTATGGGAGGCAGTAACAGATATCTGTGCATTTAAATACAAAGACCAAAAACTCTGCAGGTGTAAATAGGTCATTAAAATCAATGGAGCAGCAGCCATTTACCTCAGCAGAGAATTTGGCCCAGTAGGTGTTAAACTAGTTAAAATGACAACAGAATTACTCTTTTAGGTTTGTTTATTTTATTTTCCTATCTCATCTCTGCAGCATTATTTCTTCCAGTACTCTGAATTTCTACTAGATAAAAACTGGAGGCAGCTTATTATCTATCCAGAATGGATATTCTCCAAAGCATTTGGGAGCTGTCAGTCACTGAAGCTATTATGTTGCCTTAAGACCTCTCTCTACACAAATTAGGTTTATTTTCAATATAGCAACAATATGAATTGACATTAAAATAACAGTAATCTAGAATAAAAGTGAAGTTCCACATAAGAGAAAGATTGTTCAACTAAGGTAAATCCTTAGGAATATAGGACCAGATCAAAAGTTCATAAAAGTCAACAGGAGTTTTTTCATCCATTCCAGTGAATGACTGATCAGGCCCATATAGTCTCTTCTTGATTCATGAACATTTCACCACCACCACTAAGGTTAATGCTGTGAGTACTGAGAAAAGGATTAAAATTATGCAAAGGTTCAGACTTGGCAAATTAAGAAGCCTCAGTACTTCTTCCTGTTGAAAGGTCAGACTAAATTAAAGTGATCCTACTTCACAGTACTGGAAGCTGAAGTCTAGCAATGGTCCTAGAGGAAAATATACGACTTAGATTGTTTTAGTGGAATGTTATTTACTTCTGTAAAACCACATCTCCTCTTTCCTGCCTGCTTGTTATCCACCAGTATTTTTCATTTTTTAAAAACATTTCTACATTAGAACACTTTAAACTATGTACTTATTGTTCTGAACACTTCATATATATGTTTTAACAGGACTTAAAATATGTCTATTTACCAATCAATTCTCATAAGTCTATCAGTATATTATTTGATATTGTACTTCCTATATAGTAGCTATACCTGCATCAGATGTTTCCCCAGAAAATATCCAAATTAGAAGTATATTCTCCCACATGTGAGATTAATTTAATATCATGATCACATAGCCGTATCTCTTGTTTTTCATTCTTTAATAAGGCAACATACAATTATTATTTAAATCAAGATTCGATGTCTTTCTAAAAATATATATTCTAGTTCAACCACAAATTGGGCTGGGTGCAAGCTGTGACAAAGTGGGGGTTTTCCTTTGTTATGTTGTACGTGAGTCTTACTGTTGAGTCTATGTGAGTTTTACTGTTTTGCATGAATACTGTGTGTGCCTCAGTTTCCCTGTGTGCTACACCAATACCTTGGTGGTGGGAATAGGGGTGTGTGACTTTGGCGGAGACCTCTGGGGCAGGTGAGGCTCCTCCAGCTGCCTGCACATATTCTATGACCAGTGCCCTTCATAACTGGAGAACCAGAAGGGGGATGTAACTAGGTGACGACCAGGTGACTCTTTGCCCGGGAAGCGAGACAAAGACAAGGAGGAGGAGCAACGGGGGTGTCTGAGGTCGGGTCACTGAAAGCTGGCAGTCTGCTTGTGGGGACTGGAAGAGGGGGAGTCCAGGGCTTCTGGCCCAGGACTCCCCAAGATGGACTTGGCTGAAAGTCACTGATTTCTGTGCTAACAAGTTCTGTTCTATACTGTGTTGCTGTCGACTAACAAACCTTCTGTTTTACCAGCTGGCTGAGAGTCACATCTGACTGCGGAGTTGGGATGCAGGGCCCTCTGGCTTCCCCAGGAGCCCTGCCCAGGCTGACTCGCTGTGGGAAGCACACGGTATGGAAGGGGATGCTGAATGCTGAGGTCAGACCCAGGAAGGTCGAAGCTGTGTAAGCTTCTTGCCCGGATGACAGTATGCTCAGAGAGAGGAGGCATGCTCCCCCAGAGTCCTGACTGGCTTCATATGGAGTAGTTCCAGAGCGTCGCCCGGTGACTCCGTGACACAACCATTACTCACTAACATTTTATTGCCCATATTAGGCAGGGGGTTGGGCCAGGTGATTGCAACGGCCCTTTTAGTCTTATAATTCATGAATTTACATCATAAGAGGGACACAAATCAGTCAAGAAATGAAATATAAGTTAATATTGCTGATTCAACCCAGGTCAAGAAGTTGTTGCCATCTGATGGTTTTTGGTGTCCGGTGCCCAATCAGTTGATTCTATCAGACCACTACCTAGTAGACAAGTATAGAAATCATAAAAATCACAATCACTTGCCCTGTTGACAGTCTCTTCAAACACTAAAGGCTGCATAGAGGCCAAGTTCTCTGATGACATAACTAATGGAGTTATGCCAGCAAAAAATAGCCCAGAGACTGAACTACAGAGCGGGTTGTCTAATCTAGGTCTGGCCTGAAGCACATCGGCAGAGCAGTGTTGGGAAGCTGGCAAGGCTGCTGCTTTTGCTGCATCTGTTCTGTGGTTAAACAGAGCCCTTCAGTCTCCAGAGTTGTCAATCTGACAATTTTAACATGCACTACATCCAATTTTTAAAAACACAATCTTAGAAAAAAGAAGTCTGACTAGTAGTATTTATTTTATTTTTTACTGGCTACCTCTAAACAAAGAGCGAACCAAGTATTCATATGCCCTCACGTAAACCTATTCCATTCCTCACCTGAATAATTTACTTTATTTTCAAGCTACCTCCTAATATAAGAGACCTCCACATACTTTATCTAAAATCTTGGAATCTGAAGTTTCCCTACGGAATCAGCACTTAGGGTGAGGATATATGAATGTGTGTATGGGGAAAAATAACTGATATGATGCTCTGTATTTACAAAACACTAAAGGTGGTCAATAAGTTCAGTCCTTGAGAACTGACCTCAGAGGAGAAAACAAATTGCTTTGCAATACGGTATCTTAAAAGAATGAGAAATCTGCCTCCAAGATCAATGGTTGCCTGACCTTCAAAAAGCGTTTTTTGCCCTCCAAAGCTAAATGCTCTTCTATTTGGTAGAGATTATTATTCCTGATGGATGCCATTCTAGTGCCTTGAAAAATACAAATCAAGATGACCATGTGCTAGGCAAATATCTTTAATAAATTTTTCCTTTTGTCGGAAAAAACCCTAACTTTATTACGTCTTTAAACGCTGATCGCCAGAGCATAATTTACAAATAACCCAACGTCACATACAGATAATATAAGGTAAGCAAACGCTGTGTGGGACCCAGGTGGTGAGTTTTACTTCCTCAGGGCTGTAGTGATGTTTTTTTTAAAAGGTGCAACTTTAAATGCCATCAATATCGAGGCAGAAAGATTTGTGGCCTAAAAACCTTGGTAATGTCTCTGTAAATATATAGTGCCAAATTCTCTAGCAGTGTAAACGAGAAGCCAGTGGATTTTTTTGTCCTTCCATATTCAGAAGTCATAACTACTTTGACTAAGGATAAGAAAGGGGCAAGGGAAAATTATACACACTTCACCTACTTATTAATATTCTATTTAATGCCTCTTCTCAAAGCATAGACATCCTGGACTTAATCATTTAAATCAACAATTCATTTCACATCATATACAAATAATTTGAGACTAGTAGCGACCCCTACATCATCATATGTTCACAGACAGCTCCAACATATTTTTTGCTACAGACATGCTAGCAGGAAAGAATCCTAAAATCAGACGAGCAGTTCCCTCTAGAAAAAATATTGAAGCCCATACCAAATGAAAAGGAGAAGGAAAGTAAGAAGTATCTTCTGCTCTAAAAATTTATGTATATGGCATTAAGTTAAACTTTCTCCAGTCCACAGTATTTGCCAATATTTCTACTCAACATGCCCATGAGTAACCAATTCTGGAATCGTTAATGAGAATTAAGTTACTGTAAAACATTACAATAAAGTAAGCTTTCCCCCCAAAAGACATTCAGGACCAGAGCCTCATCTGGTGTAAATCATGGTTTATTAAAAGAAAAGGTAGACTACAGCTACCTTTAATATGTTGGATTACTCAGGTTTCCTGAATTCTGCTTCTTACAGAAGTTCAGTTACAATATGATATGAGCAAAAAGAAAAGGAGGACTTGTGGCACCTTAGAGACTAACAAATTTATTTGAGCATAAGCTTTCGTGAGCAACAGCTCACTTCATCGGATGCATTCAGTGGAAAATACAGTGGGGAGATTTATATACACAGAGAACATAAAACAATGGGTGTTATCACACACACTGTAACGAGAGTGATCAGGTAAGGTGAGCTATTACCAGCAGGAGAACGGGGGGGGGGGGGGGGGGATTATCACCTTTTCTCGAGATAATCAAGGTGGAGGCTGCTAGGCAGCTCTCCAGCACCACTTTCTACAAGCCATTACCCTCTGATCCCACTGACGGTTACCAAAAGAAACTACAGCATTTGCTCAAGAAACTCCCTGAAAAAGCACAAGAACAAATCCGCACAGACACACCCCTGGAACCCCGACCCGGGGTATTCTATCTGCTACCCAAGATCCATAAACCTGGAAATCCTGGATGCCCCATCATCTCAGGCATTGGCACCCTGTCAGCAGGACTGTCTGGCTATGTAGACTCCCTCCTCAGGCGCTACGCTACCAGCACTCCAGCTATCTTCAAGACACCACTGACTTCCTGAGGAAACTACAATCCATCGGTGATCTTCCTGAAAACACCATCCTAGCCACGCTGGATGGAGAAGCCCTCTACACCAACATTCCACACAAAGATGGACTACAAGCCGTCAGTATCCCTGATAATGTCACGGCAAACCTGGTGGCTGAACTTTGTACTCACCCATAACTATTTCACATTTGGGGACAATGTATACCGTCAAATCAGCGGCACTGCAATAGGTACCCGCATGGCCCCACAGTATGCCAACATTTTTATGGCTGACTTAGAATAACGCTTCCTCAGCTCTTGTCCCCTAATGCCCCTACTCTACTTGCGCTACATTGATGACATCTTCATCATCTGGACGCATGTAAAAGAAGCCCTCGAGGAATTCCACCGTGTTTTCAACAATGTCCATCCCACCATCAACCTCAGCCTGGACCAGTCCACACAAGAGATCCACTTCCTGGACACTACGGTGCTAATAAGCGATGATCACATAAACACCACCCTATACCGGAAACCTACTGACCGCTATGCCTACCTACATGCCTCCAGCTTTCATCCAGACCACACCACACGATCCATTGTCTACAGCCAAGCTCTACGATACAACCGCATTTACTCCAACCCCTCAGACAGAGACAAACACCTACAAGATCTCTATCAAGCATTCTTACAACTACAATACCCACTTGCTGAAGTGAAGAAACAGATTGACAGAGCCAGAAAAGTACCCAGAAGTTACCTACTACAGGACAGGCCCAACAAAGAAAACAACAGAACGCCACCAGCCATCACCTTCAGCCCCCAACTAAAACCTCTCCAACGCATCATCAAGGATCTACAACCTACCCTGAAGGACAACCCATCACTCTCAGATCTTGGGAGACAGGCCAGTTCTTGCTTACAGACAGCCCCCCCAACCTGAAGCAAATACTCACCAGCAACCACACCACAGAACCACTAACCCAGGAACCTATCCTTGCAACAAAGCCCGTTGCCAACTGTGTCCACATATCTATTGAGGGAACACCATCATAGGGCCTAATCACATCAGCCACACTATCAGAGGCTCGTTCACCTGCACATCTACCAATATATGATATATGCCATCATGTGCCAGCAATGCCCCTCTGCCATGTACATTGGCCAAACTGGACAGTCTCTCGTAAAAGAATAAATGGACACAAATCAGACGTCAAGAATTATAACATTAAAAAACCAGTTGGAGAACACTTCAATCTCTTTGGTCACTCGATTACAGACCTAAAAGTGGCAATTCTTCAATAAAAAAACTTCAAAAACAGACTCCAACGAGAAACTGCTGAATTGGAATTAATTTGCAAACTGGATACAATTAACTTAGGCTTGAATAAAGACTGGGAGTGGATGTGTCATTACACAAAGTAAAACTATTTCCCCACGTTTATTCCCCCCCGCTGTTCCTCAGATGTTCTTGTCAACTGCTGGAAATGGCCCACCTTGGTTATCACTACAAAAGGTTCATCCCTCCCCCCCCACTCTCCTGCTGGTAATAGCTCACCTTACCTGATCACTCTCGTTACAGTGTGTATGGTAACACCCATTGTTACATGTTCTCTGTGTATAGAAATCTCTCCACTGTATTTTCCACTGCATGCATCCGATGAAGTGAGCTGTAGCTCACGAAAGCTTATGCTCAAATAAATTTGTTAGTCTCTAAGGTGCCACAAGTCCTCCTTTTCTTTTTGCAGATACAGACTAACACGGCTGCTACTCTGAAATAGGATATAAGGTAACTCAATGAACTCTACCCATATGTGAAGGACAAATATCTGTTATGACAACCACTCTGAAGAGTAATCTTCTCTTTCAATCTTGGAATTGTTTCAGAATAACAGCCGTGTTAGTCTGTATTTGCAAAAAGAAAAGGAGTACTTGTGGCACCTTAGAGACTAACCAATTTATTTGAGCATAAGCTTTCGTGAGCTACAGCTCACTTCATCGGATGCATACTGTGGAAAATACAGAAGACGTTTTTATACGCACAAACTACAAAAAAATGGGTGATTATCATTACAAAAGGTTTTCTCTCCCCCCACCCCACTCTCCTGCTGGTAATAGCTTATGTAAAGTAATCACTCTCCTTACAATGTGTATAATAATCAAGGTGGGCCATTTCCAGCACAAATCCAGGTTCCCCCCCCCCCCGCAAACATCCCCCCCAATAAACCCTCTCTCCTGTTGGTAATAGCTTACCTAAATTGATCATTCTCCTTGGAATTAGTGTTCTCCAAATTTTGTTGTTTTTAAAAAAATTATTGAAGTACTTTACAAATCTCGCAACGCCCTTAGAGGCCACCAAGGTTAAACATATACAAAGGATGAGCATCAATCAATACTTTCTCTCTTTTCTAAGATGAACAGTTCCAGTTATTTTAGTCTCTCTTGATATGGAAGCTGTTCCATACCCCTAATCATTTTTGTCGCTCTACTTGTTTCCCCCATCCTCCCCGTTCTAATTTTTTGAGATGAGGTGACTGGAACTGCACACAGCATTCAAACTGTGGGCATACCATGGACTTATACAGTGGCAAAATCTTCTGTCTTATTATCTATCTTGTGCCTAATGATTCCTAACTTTCTTAGCTTTTTTGACTGCCACTGCACATTGAAAACATTTGCTCAGAGAACTATCCAGGATGACTCCAAAATAATTTTCCTGAGTGATAATAGCTAATTTAGAACCCATTGTTTTGTATGTATAGTTGGGATCATGTTTTCCAATGTGCAGTAATTTGTATTTATGAACAGTGGATTTCACCTGACATTTTGTCACACATTTTAGTGAGATCCTTTTGTAACTCTTTAGTCAGCTTTGGACTTAACTATCTTGAGTAATTTTGTTTCATCTGCAAACTTTGCCACCTCACTGTTTTACCCCCTTTTCCAGGTCATTTATGAATATGTTGAACAGCACAGGTCCCGGTACAGAGTCTTGTGGGACTGTGCTATTTACCTCTTTCCATTCTGAAAACTGACCATTTATTATCATCCCTTATTTCCCGTCTTTTAACCGAAGAGAACCTGCCCTCTTCTCCCATGACTGCTTACTTTGCTTAAGAGCCTTTGGTGTGAGATCTTGTCAAAGGCTTTCACATGCTTGTTGACATACCCAAAGAATTCTAATTGACTAGTAAGGCATGATTTCCCTTGACAAAAGTTGTGCTGACTCTTCCCCCACATATTGTGTTCATCTATGTGTCTGTTCTGCTCTTTGTTACAGTTTCAATCAATTTGCCGGTACTGAAGTTAGGTTTACAGGCCTGTAATTGACATGAGTGCCCCTGGAGCTTTTTTTTAAAAATCAGTGTCACATTAGCTATCTACCAGTTATCCACTACAAACAACAATGAGTACTTGTGGCAACTTAGAGACTAACAAATGTATCTGGGCATAAGCTGTCATGGGCTAAGACCCACTTCGTCGGATGCATAGAGTGGAAATACAGTAGGAAGATATATAAACATAGTACATGAGAAGATGGGAGTTGCCGTACCAATTCTAATGAGACAATACAATTAAAGTGGGCTACTAGCAGCAGAGGGAAAAATCACTTTTGTAGTGGTAATCAGGTGGCCCATTTCAAACAGCTGACAAGAAGGTGTGAGTAACAGTAGGGAGAAAATTAGCATAGGAAAATTAGTTTTTATAGTTCTTGTAGTGACTCATCCACTCCCAGTCTTTATTCAGGCCTAATTAGATGGTATCCAGTTTGCAAATTAATTCCAGTTCTGCAGTCTCTCATTGGAGTCTGTTTTTGAAGTTTCTTTGTTGAAGAATTGCCACTTTTAAATCTGTTATTGAGTGTCCAGGGAGGTTGAAGTGTTCTCTGACTGGTTTTTTAATGTTATAATTCTTGACGTCTGATTTGTGTCCATTTATTCTTTTGCACAGAGATTGTCCAGTTTGGCCAATGTACATGGCAGAGGGGCACTGCTGGCACACGATGGCATATATCACATTGGTAGGCATATATCACCCATAATTATTGGCTTTTCTGTTTTTGTAGTCTCCCTAATCTCCCTAAGCATTTCACAATCACCATCACCATCGTGGTCAGTAGTGTATTCCTACTGCTTTACTCTTATTATTCAAGCATGGAATTTCTATCCATAGAAATTCTATAGGACTCTAGGAATAGTTTGATTCATTTAAGATTTTTACTATATTTGACTATATGATCTTTTTCCCCTCTCCTGCACTAGCGCAATATAGTCTGTCATTCCTATGTATTTTGCACCCCAATATTACCATGTCCCATTCATTATCATCATTCCACCAAGTTTTTGTGACGCCTCTTATATCAATATCCTCATTTAATACCAGGCACTCAAGTTCACCCATCTTAGTATTTAGATTTCTGGCATTTGTATACAAACACTTACAAAATTTGTCAATCTTTAGTTGTCTGCCTTCATGTGATGTAACTGAATGGGACTCTTTTTCATTTGACTGTGTCGCTTCAGTTCCTATCTGTACGTTACCAACTTCTATCCTATCCTCTTTCCTAGGATATAGAGTATTTCTTTTAATAAATCCTCCCCTACAGGATGTCTCTGTCCTAACTGTGTACTCCTCCACACCAGTCAGCTTTCCCCCAGCCCTTAGTCTAAAACACTGTCTACAACCTTTTAAATTTTACATGCCAGCAATCTGGTTCTTTTTTGGTGTAGTTGGAGCCCATCCTTCCTGTATAGGGTCCTCCTTTCCCAAAAGGTTCCCGAGGTCCGAATAAGCTAAATCCCTCCTTTTAATGCCAGGATCTCATCCATCATTGAGACCCTGTAGTTCTTCCTGTCTAACTGGCTCTGCACATGAACTGGAAGCATTTAAGAGAATGCTACCAAGAAGGTCCTGGACTTTAATCTCTTACTTAAGCAGCCTAAATTTGGCCTCCAGGACCTTTCTCTATATCACTGGTACCTACATATACCATGACCACCAGCTCTGCCCAAGCACATAAGTCTGTCTAGATGTCTCGAGAGATCCACAACCTTCATACAAAGTATGCAATTTAACATGAGGTTCTTCCAGTCATCAAAAACCCAACTACTTATATTTCTGATAATCAAATCCTGCATTACTATTACCTGTCTCTTCTGAAGAACATGAGTCTCTTCCCCCCAGAGGGGTAACCTCAGTGTGAAAGGATGCCATGATATCATCTGGAAGGAACGTCCCAATAGTGGGATTGTTTCCCTCCACTCCAGCTCGATGTTCTTATTTCCCAAGACTTTCATCCTCCTCAACACCCCAGAGGCTCTCAGCCTGGAGGTGAGACCTCTCTACTGCATCCCTGAAAGTCTCCTCTATGCATCTCTCTGTCTCTCTCAGCTCTGCCAGTTCAGCCACACTGGTTTCAAATGCCCATTCTCGGTCTCAGAAGGCCACGAGTTGCTAGCACTGAATATACATCACCTACCCACGAAGTAGGTAATAGTATATGCTGCGTTCAGTGCAATAAACAAGACAGTCCTCACTCTGCTCTTCTGCCTGCTTTATTTTTTCTCCTGCAGTATTTTTTTTTAGGACAGTTATTGGCTTAAATTTAGAGTATGTTTGTTAGTTGTATTTGCCACTAACACTCCCTCACAAAACTCCTGTTTGTTGCTCCTATTCGCTAGCTCCACTGGTAGCTGGAGCTGGCTTTTTAACCCCCTGTTCTCCCTGAATAAGCCCAGCCTCCTTGTCAAGGGGTCATAAAAGGGCTATGGATCAAAGGATAGCAGGCTAGTCTCATTAATTAGCTCTTAGCCTAGTCTAGCAAGCTGCTTGGCTCAGCACACAGACCCACAACAGACTACACTATAATCTTCAAGCAAGCAATTACACAGCAAGCAAGCCATTATACAAACTATCAAACAACAAGCTAATAGACAGTCATCCCAAGGGTCACACAGTCTCTCCTTCACTAGGAAAACTGCCTCGCAAAACTCCTGTTTGCTGAGCTGGTTTGCCAATTTCAAGTTTTAATTAAAAAAACTACACTCATTACAAACTATGTTATGAAATCTACTACCTCCATGCCTTGCCTCTCCAAGCTGCAAAGTTTAGCTAGCACTTCATTCACTGTTTCAGCGCACTGTTCATTCATTCGATAGAAAATTTCATTTAAGGAAAGCAATTCCCTCTTGCCTGGGCTCCATCTGCCATAGTAATGGCTGTGCCTTCTGAGGAAATTTAAGGCACTCAGCTCTGTCCAGAAGGACCCCCTAAGACGTTCACAAACTTACTAACTGCAGCTTCTACATGTTACATACAGCTTGTAGTCCTACACCCAGGCAAAGTATGTCCCAAGCAAGCAGACTGAGTTAGTTACTGTCTGATTTTGAATTTCACAACTGAATTAAAAACAAAGAGAAATGAAAAATGTTTGTTCTGAAAAAAAAAAAAAAAATGCTTTCCCTCTAAAAATAATTATAGCCTCTCTCTCCTTAACCTCCCCTTCTCCTTTCTCTTTTCAAAGTGAATTTAGTGCTTAGGAAAGGTGATAGCCTTGGAGACTCAAATCACCTATCTCCCAGTAGAACAAGGGCAGTTGTTGCGAAAGCTCCCCATACTACCAATATGCTTCAGGTGAACCTAAAGGAATCACCAATACTAGTTCCAGGGTAGCTCAGTGACCCTGGCTCTTCTTCTTGGAGACTGACAAGGTCTGGCATAAAAAAAATGAAATTCAAGGTAAAAACACTTCCACAAAAACAGAGCCAGGAGCACAGACAACAACTCAAATTAAGACTTCAGGATCCAGCTTAAGACCAATTACAATGCTAAGAGGGTAGAGAACCCTGCACTGCTGCCTACCAGAGACTAAGTCTCCATTAGTTCTTCATCTGGGTGGGAAGCCTGTTCAAATACAAAAAGAAAAGGAGGACTTGTGGCACCTTAGAGACTAACAAATTTATTTGAGCATAAGCTTTCGTGAGCTATAGCTCAGATGCTGTAGCTCACGAAAGCTTATGCTCAAATAAATTTGTTAGTCTCTAAGGTGCCACAAGTCCTCCTTTTCTTTTTGCGGATACAGACTAACATGGCTGCTACTCTGAAACCTGTTCAAATATAGTCTCCTACCTCTCATCCATCATCTTAAATCTTCCAGAGAATACCATCATCACACATACAGTTATTTCACAAAAATTAACTTTTCAGTCACCACCCTGTCAGAAGAAATTTTTCAAACAATGTCACATGACACTTTAAGCTTGCTCACTACTGATTTTGCATTCTTATTGAGCTAAGTATTGTTTTATTTTATGACACTCTGCGTCCACTGTTGCTGCTAATCTATATATTGCACAATTTGCTGATGTATTTTGTAATACACCCTCTATTCTCATCTTTACCACCTCCACCATGTTATCCCATCCTTCTATTTGCTCTCTACAACTCTTATATCCTCTTACTTCCTCTCCTCCAATCATCCTAGCCTTCTAATCTATTCACATCTACTGGGCTAAAATGCCCGATGTGACGCTTCTTGGGGCACCAAGAGGTTTGAGTCATTTTACCACCTGAGAGGGAGTCTTGCATGTGCCACCTGGTTGTTAGCATAGTCAGCCACTCAAGCACACTCCTCTAGGCTACACCAGCCCTGTCTTTTCCTTGCAGATTGACAACAGAAGACCCCCAGCCCCCAAGTCCCTTCAAAATGTCCCCTGATCACTGGATACTCACAGGAATCCCATATCCTCTGTTCCCAAAGGAACAGTGTGCCACATTGAACCAGTTTTACCTTGGACCACTGTTCCTGTATCACACACAGCACTTGAGTTCAATTACAAAACAAAAGGAAATGTATTTAAGGCAGAATAGAGATTCAAATAAATATCAGTGAGAGATAGGAACAAATGGTTACATATAAAACAAAGTCATAAACACATATTCTTGAGCTTAAATATAACTAACAAGTTATGCTCCTATCTAAAGAAGCTTATCTCACCCCAAAGTTCTTTCCAGTGTTTTCAACCAAGCTTGGCTGAGATTCCTTTTTCATGAAGCAAACCCACTGTTAGTTTACTTCCTAGGTGAAGGATGCTAGAGTATCTCTCTGCACTCTCAAACATACCAGAATAGACCTCTGATGTTCACCTCAAATTAGAGGTCCCTTCACTGTTTACTTCTTACTGTTATTTCTGAATTCCCTACCAGATTGTCATTAGCATTTGACTTAGAATGCTAACAGACTCCTAATGTATGACATACAATATATACTGGTCCACCATGGATATAAGCATCTCCCATCTCCTGTCTGGAGAAGTTTGTCTCAAGATACACTAGCTATGAGTGATCTGCTTTTAACTACAGACCTATAAAACATAATTTTTAGTATACATACATTACCCCTCACATATATTCCATATATACATCTCTCAATGATTATGATGACCAGTATGAAACAGGCTTTCAGTTGAGAATTTACATGACTGCTCTGGTGAACCCATGGGATCTCTGTACCCCATGCCCTCTGCCAGATGGCATCAAAGATCCTGGAGTCACAACCAGGCACCATGGCTCCTGAATGCCTAATTCATCTCGTCCCTTTGCTCGCATTTCTCTAATTAACTTCTCTTCTTCTTCTGCCTCACCAATAAGACAGAGGAAGGGCACAGTTTGAATGAAGAGCAAAAAAGCATTTAATTATAAATTTTGCAATGTAAGAACCATGTCTACTTTTATTTTTGTACAGCACTTACCACAGCAGGGTATCTGATCTTGGGTGGGGTTTCTGGATGCCACAGTAATATAAATATTTAATACAAAGAAATAATATCAGGTTTCAGAGTAGCAGCCGTGTTAGTCTGTATTCGCAAAAAGAAAAGGAGGACTTGTGGCACCTTAGAGACTAACCAATTTATTTGAGCATAAGCTTTCAACCTAAATAAAACATCATCAAAAGCTCCTTGCTATAATAAGTAACTATGACAGCAAGGTGGTCCAATTAAACTTCTGTAGTGAAAAATGCATTCTACGAACTTCAATATGTTCACAACAGAATACAAAGTATGAATGTTTAATTTAAGATAGTTTAAAGCTAGTACCAAGTATATTTTTCATACTATTAAATGAAAATACTATTTGGCAGCAAATTAAATTAACTGTGGATAAAAACAAAGTGTATCTGAATTGAAACATTTGCTCCCATTTCTCAAATTTATATGAACATTAATAAAAGGAACTTTATTTACCAAATTACAGGAGTAATCTGTTTGAAAGCCACTTTATACAACAGAAATGCATTATTCAAACCCAGATTTAAAATCTTGTCACATCCAACTACTTTGTTTTCCTACATGTCAAGTAGGGTCTAATAATAAAATACTGAGAATTTATATAGCCCCAATCAGTCTCCATCTGTAAAAAAAAAAAAAAAAAGCAGATGACATACAGAGTAGTAACCGTCAGAACAGCAGAGCTGAACTGGTAGCTAAATCTAATTGAAAGGCAACACTAGTTCTCTAACCTATATATTTTTTTCTTCAGTATGGTTCCACTGTTCTGTACAGAAATCATAATCCATGGGGTCCCTCTCCAATCTTGCTAAAGAAGGTAGAGTTGTTTTGGGAGGGAAGGGAGGCAGAAACCTCCCACTGCTGGCACACTTGGTGAGCTAGCTACGCATTCCCTAAATAATATTTCCAAAGATGATACAAAACTAGAAATGTTGGAGGTTTTTTTGGCAAACTAGGATTGAATAAAACACTCATAACCATTGTGCAGATGCCATTATTGTGACTATTTCAGCAAGCCTGCCAGCAGGAAAAGATATCCGCTTCCAAAAAACCCCCAAAAAAACCCCCAACTCTTCCTCCATTTAGCTATCCAGCCCTCCAGATGTTTTAATCCGGCCCTCGAGTTCCTGCCGGGATGGGGTCTGGGGTTTGCCCTGTTCCGCACGGCTCCCAGAAACAGTGGCATGTCCTCCCCACTATGGCTCCTACACGTAGGAGCAGCCAAGGGGCTCTGCATGCTGCCCCCGCAGCTCCCACTGGCTGGGAACCGTGGCCCATGGGAGCTTCAGGGGCAGCGCCTGCAGACAGGGCGGTGCGCAGAGCCATCTGGCTGCACCTCCATGTAGAAGCCGGAGGAGGGACATGGCGCTGCTTCTGGGAGCGGCTTGAGGTAAGCGCCGCCTGGAGCCTGCACCCCGACCCCCTCCTGCACCCCAACCCGCTGCCCCAGCCCTGATCCCCCTCCCTACGCCTCAATCCCAGCCCGAAGCACCCTCCTGCACCCCCAACCCCTCATCCCCAGCCCCAGCCAGAGCCCTCACCGCCCCCCCCACCCCCCCCACACACCTGAACACCCAATTTCGTGAACATTCATGGCCCTCCATACAATTGCCATACCCAGATGTGGCCCTCAGGCCAAAAAGTTTGCCCACCCCGCTGGATGGGCAGGATACCCCGTGAATTATGACTGCTTTTTTTCCTCAGAAAACTGGATCCAGCACAAGAGAAATTTCCAAAAAATAATGGCCCTTATGAATCACCTCTTCAGACATTTTCCTATCCAAAAGAAGGAATCAGCCACCTAGATACAGTGTGAATGGAAACTGCCAGTCCAATATTCAAAGACAGGAAGCAAACAAAAAAATCAATTTGACTTCCACAAACGTTAGACTCTTTTAATATAACTTTTACCTGTCACCTTTATGCAATTTATCAGCCAAACTACAAAATTATTTTAACACAAGGGCTCTATCCACAAGCTGACAAGAAGTCTGAAACAACATTATGTAATACTGAGAGATTCTATCTTAAAGGTTAGGAGTACTTGTGGCACCTTAGAGACTAACAAATTTATTAGAGCATAAGGTTTCGTGAGCAACAGCTCATTCACTGGATGCATACCGATGAAGTGAGCTGTAGCTCATGAAAGCGTATGCTCTAATAAATTTGTCAGTCTCGAAGGTGCCACAAGCACTACTTTTCTTTTTACGGATACAGACTAACACGGCTGCTACTCTGAAACCTATCTTAAAGGTTATTTTTCCTTCAAATATTAAAAGAAACTGGGCAACAATAATGCAAGCAGTTGCGTAACTTTCCAGCAAGAAAATTTCTCAGCAGGAAACCAGCAACAGAAAGTTAATCTTAGGAAGACAGATATATTAAATTATAAACCATAAATCTATTCATGGAGCAGCTAAGGGCTATCAGGACTTTGAGGATCGCACCTACATCAAACACAGGTGCCACCAATTTCTGAACTGAAGGGCACCACAAAATAATATTACATGGCAAGAGATCTTATTTCCACCTAAAGAGGAAATGTTTGCATATACGCCCTTGTGGGTCTTAAGTGGATTGAATTTGTTATTTCAGTGTGCTGGCCATTCAACCAGTCTCTAAAATGATGTTTGTGCTTTTCAAAAAAGAAAGCAAACCTTTCCCACTTTTGCAGAGGGATGTTACTTTTCACTAGCTTCATGGGGGTTGGCAGTATATGTAGGACTTAAGAGAAACTCTGTTATACAAGTTTATGTACAAGTATATAAACTCTATTATACAGCAGTCAAACCGCCCACGAAAAGCCTAAAAGTACTTCAGGACCAGTGACCTGTTTCCAAGTGCTCTCTGCCTACACAGAATCCATGTATAGCAGACTGCCAAGGTCCTAGCAAGGCAAGGGTGCTGGAACAATTTTTATAGTTGGGGTGCCGAAAACCAAAACTGTAAACCTGTAAATAACGGAAACCACTACAAGCCAGGGGGTGCAGCAACACCCAGAATTCCAGCACCTATGTTTCAAGGTAAAATAATATTGTCAGGAAAGGGCCAAAATTATCATCATGATTCCAACAGTCTGTTTAGAAAGCTCACATAAATACAGAAGCAGTACACTGGCATTAAGATTCTAATATGCCCTTAGGCCATCATCTTTAGAGTACCTTCCCTGAGAACTCCCCGTTATCTGGATATGTATTTCTTCATTTTGCAGTTGTAAATCTGGAATAGGCATGTCCCAATATCTGTTTTACGACATCCTAATGCAATTCCCTTTCAGAATCCACATGTTCTGGAAATGTCTGCTCAGGAAACTAGCCTGTAAATTAGAATCTCAAGAACAACCATTGCCAGCAGGGTGGTGGTGTGAATAAAAAAATTCCAGAGGTTACTAACCTACATGAACACACAGAATCTGCTACCTGTATCAGTTGATATAGTACAAGTCCATGACATCACCTGCAAGCCTGGAAGTGAACTAGATTCACACAAAAATTCCCTGCAATTCCAACAGCTTTATGAATAGTTTATGGTAAGTGTTTAACCATTTGGAAGACAATGGATAGTATATGAGATGCCTGCAAAACGTCACCATGACTTCTAACATAACAAACTGTTTTAGTGCACTCCTGAAAACACATTGTATCCTTCTGGCCACTGGGTTAAGCAATCTAGATAAAAAACTAGGTACATAAAATAATGCGGGGTGGTCAACCTGTGGCTCCGGAACCACATGCAGCTCTTCAGAAGTTAATATGCGGCTCCTTGTATAGGCACCAACTCCGGGGCTGGAGCTACAGACGCTAACTTTCCAATGTGCCAGGGGGTGCTCACTGCTCAACCTCTGTCTCCGCTGCAGGCCCTGCTCCCAGTCCACCCCTTCCCAGCTCCTGCCCTGAGCCTGCAGTGCCCTCACTCCTCCTCCCTCCCTCCAGAGCCTCCTGCACACCACGAAACAGCTCATCAGGAGGTGTGGGAAAGGAGGGAGGTACTGATCGGTGGGGCTGCCAGTGGGTGGGAGACGCTGGGAGCGGCGGTGGGGGGGAAGCCGATGGGGGGGCCGCTGACGTATTACTGTGGCTCTTTGGCAATGTCCATTGGTAATTTCTGGCTCCTTCTCAGGCTCAGCTTGGCCACCCCTGAAATAATGTATCAGTTTATGTGTCATACATCTCAGAAAGAATAAGATGACAATCATGTTCCTGTTCTGAATTCAAACACCCAGTTGCCAAAAAGCACAAGTCTTTCCTTCTAGCAAACACTAGCAGCTCATTTTTTGTGGCTGAAAGCAAGACCTAGATTTTTTTTTAAGATTTGGTGGGCATTTTCTGTTGGCACTGCCTAATTTTCTCTGGCCTTGCCCAAAACTGAAGCCTTGCCAACGTAACTAGTTAGCCACCACAACTATACTTTTAATGAAGATGTACAGCAAGTTCTTGAGACCACAGAGAACACTTTAAACTGACAGATTCTTCCTGGTTTCAGAGTAACAGCCATGTTAGTCTGTATTCGCAAAAAGAAAAGGAGTACTTGTGGCACCTTAGAGACTAACCAATTTATTTGAGCATAAGCTTTCGTGAGCTAAGTAAGCTGTAGCTCACAAAAGCTTATGCTCAAATAAATTGGTTAATCTCTAAGGTGCCACAAGTACTCCTTTAGATTATTCCTGGTGTTGACAGCCTGGGGAACTTCCTCTGGGATTACATCACAGTGACATCAGAGAACATAAACCTTTTCAATCTATTCCTGTATCCAGTCCCTAGCTTGCATTTGAAGCAATTGGAAATTATTCCATTTTATGTGGCAATTAAAGGTTTCTAAAATTCAAGATAAAACTCAGAAGTTCAAGGGAGTTTTGTGGACAAGGAAATACTAGGATTAATGCCTTAAGACAGACTGATTTACACTTCTGTCCACACCTCCTCCAGAGGAGGTTTGGCAGTTTACTTTTTACTTCCTTATTTTTAAAGCAGTACCGGTAAAACAATGTTGAAGAATTACTTATCTGAGGAAAATTTGCCTTAGCCACAGGACGCAGGAGAAAAAGGAAATAGACAGCAATGACTTTTGTGAAACACCACTATGGCTGGCAGGCTGAGGAGCTATCTCCCATGAAGGGAAAAAAGTCTGAATCCTTGAAGAAAACACATTTGTAGTCTGAGTAACTAGAAGCCTCAAGAGGTTCCAAACACATTTGTCAAGGGTCTGAGAAGAGATCATTTTCTGAAATACTGCTGTTTTGAACCAGACAAAAACATTCAGAGTCCCAGGAGAATTCAGTATGCAGGTATTTGGGCTCACAGGAATTTACAGATGCGAATAAGAATTAAAGGGCCCAGCGGTGCATGGAACTGTACACATTCAATACAACCTACCAACTCTTCTATGAAGTCAGAGAACGCTACCCAATGAGCTGGAGGAGTAGAAGAGGAAATCATATACCTACACAAGAGAAAAATGGTGTAAAGTTTCCAAGTCTAATTAATGTAAGATTTCTTGTGCAAGTGACTAGAATCTGCTGATGCTTCAGGGGGAGTGTATAATTCATAACAACACTCACCATACTGATTAGTATGCCATTACAAAGTTGCAGTGGAAAACATAGCATTGGACATAAATGGAAAAACACAACATACATTCAAGGAAAGTACTGTACACTTCCATTGTTCCTACTAAAACCATTACGTAGTTTTATTAGAAGTAGTATATTTTTTATAGGAATAGCTTGAAGAAAAAGAAAAGGAAAAAAGAAAGACCCTACCTTCTCCAGGACTGACTGCTGCTGGCAGACTGTTCCAATCTAGGGTCCACCTAGGGCAGGGATGAGGAGAAAACTTTGCTTCAATACCGCTTTCCTGTGGGTAAGAAAAAAAACTGATCTCTCAAAGACAGATTCAAACAGGCCTTATGGTTTAAGCCTATGCCCACTGAAGTCAGTAGCAAAGTTCCCATCAACTTTCTGGTGCAGGATCAAGCTCTAAGATGCCCTTAGCTACATGGTTGGACTACTGCCATTCCATACCATGGAGTTATATTTTCTTTGGCTTTCATCTTCCTATGCATACCTTTTATGCAGAAATGAATGTAGATTTTTAAACTTTCTTTGACAAAACTTACTTGGGTTTTAAGGTACTCAGAGCCATGAACAAAACTGAAAAAATCATAGAAGACAGAATATTAAAACTAAATACCAAAGGACCATTTTATTTTTGGTTCTGTAACAGTCTAATTTTGTTTGTTTGTTTCATAATATATATACCAATACCATTGTGTACTTTAATAATTTTATCATCTGGTTTCCTCCGGTCACAAACTTTATCATTTTTTATTCAGAGGTTAAATAACAAATATATATATAAATAAAAAATTATAGCTCAATAGTTCTGAGAGAGAAGCCAGAATATAGAAATAGCCCTTAATGAGCTGATTAAGGCTTCCAACGGTGTTTTCCAAGCACTTCTAATTAGTTACTACTTAGAGGTCTGTATTATCCTAAATTCAGAACTGTAATAATATCATCATCATCATCATTATTGAAAACAATAAATTAAAATGCTGAATTACCATTAACTTTGTCATGGTTGGCCTTGGACCACCTATAAACTGATTGTCTTCATGTTCTTCCTCTAAGTCATCAGGAATTGTATAGAAGTCTCTCAGCTGCTCATCTGGGAAAGACAGGAAATCTGGAAATTGGAGAAACTGCATATTGCACTTGGCAGCAGCGCTCTTTACTCCAGGCACTTCTTGAACTCTGTGGTACCAACTGGATATCAAAGGCAAATCTAATAGCTTTTTGTTGTGCTTCTTACTGAAAACCTGGACAATAAAGCAGAAATCTGACTTAGTAATGCAATTTTTTGCATTAAATGCACAAAATAAAAGAGCTGTACTATAGAGCAAAGCTCTGCTCCTCCCTTTTCCCCAACATGTTATGGATGCTGGTGGACAGGTGGATGGGGCAGAAGCTGGATTCACAGCACCTGGAAGCTCCCCGCACCTCCCCTCACACCTGGAATTTTTTGCTGTCCATTTGCAGACAGATTCTGTAACACCTTTGTGTTGCCCAAATACTGGATCATAATTATGAGTCTGGCCCCTGGGAGTCTCCCTACTATAACAGTTATAACTTTGGTTTGTAACGATGTTTCTGCTTTAAAAGGGTGCAGAAGAAGGAAGAAGAACCCAGGATTAAATAGTGAAAAGTAAAGTATGAATGGTCAGCCAAAATCCTTATACCACCTGTTTGGATCAAGTAGCCACTTAGTTGTTCCAAAAGCAGAAGAAAGGGAGAGAAAACAAAGCTGAGTGTAGTTCATCATAATTAATTCTGGTTCATATTTTAACTGATCTTGAAGGGAAAAGGGGCTTCAAAATAAATAAGATACACAGTTAAAATAGATAAGAGTTTTATTTTGTTATTTATATAGCACTCAAAAAGCATGCTGGCCATTTTACAGACAATATTTCAACTCTGAAGAGCTTACTTGACAGAGCCATTTCTAAGTGTGGTAGAAAGGAAATCTTGCATTCTCTCCTGCTGACTTGGAGATGCGGTGTGCAAGTGTTTAAATTGAGATAGGACAATTTATTTCAGTCTTAGTTTTCAGTGGTTAGATGGTCTAAAATGAGGACCAATTAGTGTACATCTCTCCTTACACATACGATTCAGATAGTGCCAATGGGAATTACATGTATAGGATACATTACATAGGATAAGGTCACAGTGTATAAACACTTGGGAGAATTACTGTGAGTGTAAATAACGAGGAAGGGTTTAATGCCAAAGTCAGATAAAATACTTTGTCGTCTTTAGAGCTGGCTGTATCTGGATTGTTAAATTACTAGTTTGTAATTTTTATTTTGCATCATAGTCAAATAATCTGTACTGAAACAATCTGTTCATTTTAAATTGATTTTCTGCATTTAGAATGGGCTGTTTAAATAATGTACTATGGTCTTTCTGGGGCAGCAGTGGATCTAGGATTTTTCAAAGGTCAGTTGGTAGGACTGACATGCAAATAAGTAATATCATGTAGGACTGTTGATTAATCACAGCTAACTCACTCAATTAACTCAAAAAAATTGCGGTTAATCACAGTTTTAATTTCATCTTTAAACAACAGAACATCAATTGACATTTAAATATTTTTGGATGTTTTTCTACATTTTCAAATATATTGATTTCAACTACAACACAGGATACAAAGTGTACACTGATCACTTTATATTATTTTTTATTACAAATATTTGCACTGTAAAAATGATAAACAAAAGAAACAGTATTTTTCAATATACCTCTTGCCTCTTGCCATCCTTGGTTCTCTTCACACTGACCCATTGTGCCCCCTTTCCACTTACTTCTGGTCTTTATACTTTATTTACCCCCTCAGTTTTCTTCCTTTCACATCTCATTGTTTTCTTTTACTTCCCTGAGCAGACACAAGGACTAGATTTTTACTGGATTACTGAAATCCACTGAGCATCTGATCCAGAATCCTCCCCAGGCATGGCATCAATAAGTCAAACAATCATAAAAAATTATGCTACGCTTATTTAGAAAGGTCTCGGAAAAATGAATGAGGCTGGAAGATCTGATCATTGTTAAAATATTAAGAAAACATTTTGTTTTGTAGCTTTTATTGGTTGAAATAATCCTTATAAAGGTAATTGATAATCCTCAATTACCTATGGTTGCAAAACAAAAACAAAAAAATACTGATGTATTTCTAATCTGGAGTCTACTGTAAAATAACTTCACAACTCAAAGGAACAACCTTATTGCTACTCTTGGGTGGAAATTCTTGTGATAATACAGAGAGTCATCTGGAGATCATGTTTTTACCGCGAAGAGCTATATAGCAGGTTTTACTACATGTACCAATGTGAGTAAGTGCTTTTCTTGATTTTGGAGATTACTTCTATGAACCTGATAGACAGTATGTTCTTCCAGAACTGCTTTTGTTTTCAACCACCAGCAGAAAAATTTAGCAAAATACAAAGCTTAAACTCACACAACTCTCCTTTTGGCAATAGACTCTAAGAGGCATTCCATTGACCAGTTCAGATATCAAACTTTCCTGAAATATAAATACTGAACATCGCCAATGAAACAGATATCATTGCTATGTTCTTTCAAGTGCATTTTACATGTGTGGGGCTGCACTAGTGTAAAAAGTGACTTGCAGAGGTATGGTTTATCTTGGTTTCAATGGTATAGCTAAACTGATGCAAAGAAATCCCAGCATAGACAATCTCTTAGTTTTAACCCCTCAAAATGTTCTCTCTCAGGACCTCCTATATATGGACATCTTAGCAACAAGTGCTACAGTAGAGTACAAGTCGCAAAACCAACCTTGGACAGGTAATAAATCAGTGGCACCTCCACAACAGAGCCAAAGAGATATTTCCTCCGTCCCACAGAAAATGTACCAGGAAGTACCCAATAATGATAGAATAGTAGAAAAGAAAAATTAGGTATAAAAAAATTACAAAGGAGAACAAACAGCCTGGCTGTCAGAAGTCAAAATGAATAAGGTATTATAAAAGGATACATTTTTAAAGAAAAAAAATCTGAAAGTTTAGCTCCAAGAAAATCTCAAGAAATTTGAGATCACTAGAGGTCAAACTTTAATACTAACTTCTGAGGAAGTTTGCCATTGGATGATACTTGAATAACACTTAAATTTTGCTGTGTGAAAGGAAAGACAAGGTGCTATATCACTAAAATGCCACTGTCGTCTCTGCATTCCTTTCCTTTCACTTCCTCCATAAAAAACACACTCACTTTTCTAAGAGACATTCATTTTCTTTTAGACCCGTCCACCCACATCCTGATAAAATCACATAAAGATTCATGTTTCAGCTGAAAACTGTTTCAATTCAGGGTAACATTTATATAAACAAGAGAAACAACAAAACTGTATCAAAATCAAATTTTGCCTTGCTCCACCAATATGCTGCTGTCAGAATTAGCATGCAGGAAAATTATAGCTGTGACTCTCTCACTCCTACTTACTTTTGTTTTACATTCATTACAATGCACTTTCATTAAAAGAACGTCCATTAAACAGCTGCCTAAGACATCCTGATTTTGGCTCCTAATCTTGTTAAATTATTCATTTTATAATGCTATCCCCATTTATAATTTGCACTTAATGAGAGCATACAGATTCCATGATCATAAAGTGGGCGTATTCAACTTTAGTAAATATTCACTCTGCTAGGCTACAACTCAACCAGCTGAATTAAAACTACAAAGTATTATCTTCCATTTATAGTAGGAAAAAGGTTGAGTTTAAGGTCAGGTTTAACTAGCACATCTTAGACGTAAACTTGACCACTTTTCCTAGGCAAGACAAACTCTACTAAAACACTTTGAAATTCTAACTATTGCTGGGGAATTGTCTCATAAGACTGTTCTGAATCTGATTACCATCAGTAAAGATACAGACACGTCTCTTTCTGTCAGTTGTGTCTGGTTTTAAAGACAGGACTTGTCTGCTGTAGCAATGTAAGAGATGAATTTAGGTTTAAATGTTACAGCAGTGCAGAATCAGTTATCAACAAGCAAAAAATAATTTAGTTTGATTCATGCTAACTGTTTGGTGTAACGGATGAGATAAAGATGTGTTTTGTTGAAAATAGGAGTATCTCCTGATCTGGGGGTATCCTCAGCGTGGAGAGGCAAAATTAAGATTAACTGAGCACATAGACAGGTTTCAGAGTAACAGCCGTGTTAGTCTGTATTCGTAAAAAGAAAAGGAGTACTTGTGGCACCTTAGAGACTAACCAGTTTATTTGAGCATGAGCTTTCGTGAGCTACAGCTCACTTCATCGGATGCATAGCATATCGTGGAAACTGCAGAAGACCTATGAGTAACTTTAACTTTGAATTTACGAGTTATCCTTAGTAACTGAGAAAAGTATAGTATTCTCTTAATAAGGGTTTTTTTACCCATTAAGTATTTGGTATTTACAGATGTAAATCCAGTTTAAGAAGTTTTTAGCTTGGGAATCTACATACATTTAAAAAAATATTTAGGATTTGCTTCATGACAGGAGTCTTCTGGAATTTGCAAACTTCACAGTGATGGATTCCAGCCCCCCCAGATAAACATAGCTTCCTCTCTCCTGATCCCCAGATTAGACTTCTCTAATCTTCCATGTAGTGCTCTCACTTGCCACACCCCTCAGATTCGATCACAACTGATTCCCAGCCTATTGCTTCCCCCTCTCCTTGGTATGCTGCTTCAGGTATGGAAGAGGCTACTGTCTGGGATGTCACAGCTTTTCACATGAGTTTCATGGAGCATCTCTGGCCGCTGCTGGCCCTGTGTGACTCTGCAGGCACTCCCTGCCTGAGTTTCCTCCTCCCCAGGATTTTCTGTCTCTCTTGGCAGGTCATGTGGCTCAGTCCTTCAGATGGGTCATTCTGACCTCAATTCTCTTTTGAGGTAGGAAGTCCAAACAAAAAAAAGTACTTTCTCCCCACCTGGGCTCCTTTCTAGCCTGTTCCGGGCTCAGTTTCTAGTCCCTTCCAGGTTATCTTTAAAGTCTCTGGCTCTAACTCTCAGACTTCTTCCCTGGAGTTTCTAGCACCCCTCAGTCTACTGCAGACCCTCACTCAGAACCTTCCAAAGAAGCCTGCCCACTCTCTGTGGTTCTGCCCAAGTTGAGCTTTTTAGCCCTCTTACATGGCCTGGTGTCCATTAAGTATCACCTAAACCTCCTTAGTCCCACCTTCTCAGTCTGGGAAACAGCTAATTAATTATGGCATAAGTGTGGCTGGCCCCATCTCCCCTTAAAGGAGCCAGACACCAAGTGACACCGAGTTTCAAATGGCAGACGTGACAGAAGTCATGCTCTACTTTGCTTTAGCAGACCCAGCCCATTGTGAAGACACACACAGCACAAAAATAAATGGCTAATGAAAGTGCTTAAAATAAGTATTAAAAGAAACACTTTTTGAACATCCTGTGTCCAGAAGTATATTTCAGTATAGTCTAATAGTAATATATAGGATTCATCTGGCCCCTTACCAACAACTGTCTCTCATATATTTTACCTTTTAGTTATAGATAGAGAAAACTCTTCATTTCCTGTGATACACATACAAAACAATTAACGGAAACTATTCTGTGCTGTGTAGGGTTACATAGTAAATATTTTGCTTGACTGTGTCTTATATCAAGTAGTTATGTAACTTTTCAGACTCTAACAGACATGGGTACTATTTATTAACTACAGAAGCTGTTTTCTTACCAAGAATTGATGGATGCATGGCAAAAGCACTACATCTGCCAGAGTGAAATAAAGCCCCTCAGCAAAAACATGCTCCAGAGGTGGGAGATCAGAGGTTTTTGTTTTCCTGATGTGAGAGGGCTCCCTGTTGGTTGTAGCAGGTATTTCCTGCACAACTAATTTTGAGAAAGCTACTCTCAGTTCCAGACTTGCAGGTTCTTGGTCCTTGATTTCTTCTGGGCTAAGATTTTTTGTTGCTCTTTTAGCGAGGGCAGGCACTGCAGTCTTATCACCTGCCTTTTGCTGTTGAAGTTTCTGCCGTCGAATTTTGTCATCATTGTGCACTCTGACAGGTTCTCCTAGCTTCTTCTCAAGAAGCAAAACCTCAGGTGGAATGGCCTGACACTGATCGGGAGATGCATTCAATAAGCTCTCAACAGCCTGAGGGATGCTGATCTCACAAAGTCTGGTCCACTGACTAACCTGTCATATAAACATAAAAAAGCACAGTCTCATTAGAACTGTTTGGATTATAACGCAGACATTCAAAATTAAGGGCATAACTTAAATCCTGTAAAGAGCTTCCATGGAAAGGCTGAAACTCCATCCTTAACATGCCATGCATGCCACGCCTTCCCATGTGTACTTGCAATGTCAGAAACTCAAGGTATATATACACATATATATACGCATGCTACATTGTTTTATGTGAACAGGATGAAGTTTAAGCTCTCTGAATTTCCTTGCTTTTGTTAGTTTACATTAAACCCTTAATAGACTAATTTCCAGTATAAGTCTGGAAACTAAATTTTATATATAAAAAGAATTAATTTTGGTCTGGTGTGGTATATATGTCTTTTATCAGCATCAATTTGGGATGGCTGTATTATCCAGAAGAGATGAAGCCATGACTAAATTACACTGGTCATCTCAAATGAGTACCAGTAAAAACAGAATATCGCACCATCTATGAATCCCACAAATGCCATTTATTTTACAGAAAATCTATTTCAGAAATGTTTTACACAATGTTGGAACTGCTTTTCTGCTTGTGATGGCAGAAATTTAAGATATAGGAGTCCAACTGTAATGATATCTTAACAAAATACCAATTTTTCTAATTCTTGCCCCACTTTCCTCCATTATTTCTACCAAAGTTTTTTACAACTGTCTTTAAACTCAAACTTCTCCTCTTGTTGGATTTATTCACTGGTGCAATAATCCTGAATTTATGGCATCAAATACTCTTCTTTAGCAGAGTCTCTTAATTCACTCCCATCACTCTTTTGGGGGCTATGGGAAATAGAAGTCATAACTTTCATAAAAATTATTTCACCATTGCAACATCTTTCTACACACACACACACAAAATTAGTTGCATAATCTCAGATTATAATCTCTTTTCACTGGAATGTTATGGATTTTCATGGAAATTGTTTCCCCAATTTATTTGTAATAATCTGCAAACCACACACTTAAATGCTGTCCCTTTTTAGGAATGGCACGATATATCAAGCCAAAATTTGATCTCTACCTGTGTCCTTGTTTTTTTTTAAAATATCTCTAAACAATCTTATATCCGTGAAATCCAATTCTTACCCGTGCCACAAGTGAAAAAAAAAGTCCCTTAACACTTCAAATGACAGAACAAAAAACTCTCCACATCCTTTGTTTATATATAAACGCTGATAAGAGTACATACTCTTGAAATAGCAATAGTCATAATTAACAGTAATAATTAGGTAGTACAAGTTTATTATTAGTCAAGTCTGCACCAAGTACTATGTCCAGCGGACAATTCCACTTCTTAGAATAGTTTACAGTAGCCCAATCTTGACAGTACAATTTAGTTTGATCGTTAGTTAAAGACCCTTTCTACCCTGCAACTAATTTTTGTTTGGTCTCTTCGCTTATTGCTTAAATTTCATAACTTCTTAAAATACCAAATTTTAGGAGTTTATGTAATTTATAGTGTATTAAAATTAAAGGTTAACAGAAATTATTGTTAAATACAAAAAACTTCTAAGATCCTAAATTAACAACTGTATACATGGATAGACTTAAAAGATACAACTCCCCTATCTACCCCCACTCACCGTATTTTAGTATAATCTATCGGGCCTCATTTACCATTATGTTACTCTAGTTTTACACAATTATAATGGTATTTCAAAGGAATTATACCAATGTAAAAGGAGGATAAAATGTAGTAATGGATGGAATGAAGGGGTTTACCTATGGAAAGGTTTAACAAAATTGAGATCCAGGGAAAATATTTCAAAAGCATCTAACTACCTTAGAAAAACCTAAGTCCCATTAATGAAAGTTAGGAGCCTAAATACCTAAATCTATTTTAAAAATGGGACTTTGGCATTTTCAATAATTTTATCCCGAGTTTTGGGATTATAGATTTAAGCTCTGATCCTGCTTTCCTTGCAAACCCAAAATGGCCACTGACTTCAGTTCATACAGCCCCATTGATACCTCTTGGCTTCAAAGGGAGTTTTGGATGTTCAGGGTATACAAGAGATCAGAACCTAATAGATTATGTGCTTGAAGTATTTTATCTTTCTCAGGGCAAGGCCCTGCACATTCCACAGCCATGGAATTTATTGCATTCTCATTAAAAAGAAATATTGTTTCCAGTCTTTATGGTTGTAAGAAAACCTCTAAAATGTGCACCAAGTGTAAACCAATGTAGTGTCATCTGTCTGGATCTGCAGAAAATCTGAAATAATAGTTTGAGCGTGAACAGTCCCATCCATCTAACGCAGAACACTAAGACTCCACAATTACATGGCTGCATCATCTGGCATTTTCCCAAGATGCTATGGAATTCAATATTTTGCTGCAGCCAGACACCCAACATTTTGTTTACCTTCTGTCAAACCGTGCTACTGGGAACTGCCAGCAGCTGTCTATTGCCCTACAGTTTTCCTCACACGAAGAAATTAATTAGATTAGTGTATGCTCCCTGCAATGAATCCTGGACCTAGGCAGCAAGCAGGAGCCTGGTAAAGCTTGTAGCCTGGGATTAGAGGAGACAGAAATGTAGGCTTGACCTGGGAAGCTGGAGAATAGCACAGCAGCCACGGCCCTGATAAGCTGCTGAAGACAGCTAAATAAAAGGAGGATCTGTGCTGGGTCTTCTGGACATTATGGGAACCGAAGGCAGGAGCCAGGGTACTTGAAGAGTGTAATGAAAAACCCATCTTCAAAAATAATCAGGATTGAAAATAAGCACCAATAAATTTTACATCAATGAGTATTTTCATATGCAATAGTTGTATTTGTTTTGGGGAACAGGAATGAAGGATATTTCATGGTGATAGAACAAATTAATGTCACAGAGTTTGGTCCAGAGTAAATATGGCCATGGCTAAGGTTTATTATACAATTAAACTTGAATGAGCTGAGGTCACTGGACAGACCAGAACTAAAGACTATAAGGTTACCCTATGACAGAATATATGTAGGAACAGTTTAAGAAGGTATTATTTTTCAAAGTGGTGAACAAGTAAGCAGATCTTCTAAATAAGATGGTTTAGACAAGTAATATTCATATTGAAAAATTAAATGAGTACATGGAATTTCAAAATGGCATTAAAGAGTTTCACAGCTTAGAGTACCTGACCTCCCTTTCTGGGATGTAAGGAGTAGGCTCTTCATTGAACATGTTCTGCCCCATACCTACATTGCCCATAGGAGTTTCATTTGTTGGATTTTTTTGCACAGCAGTGCCTTTCCCTTTCTATGGTATAAAACAAAGGGATTTTGTTGTTTTTCTTTTACATTTAACTTCTTTAATGTTAGAACTAGACTGACTCGAGTTGTAAATTATCAAGCCTTTCCTAGCACAAGCAGCCCATAAGGTTGGTTCTGGACCTACACTACTATGTAACTAGATTTAAATATTAACTTCTCTTTTACACACCTTCCAAGACCTTAGTTCAGGATTCTGTATTTATCTTAGAAAAACTGAGGTCATCCTGAACACCTGTGTATAAAGAATGAAATTCACTGATTTGATTTAGGGGTGAGTAATAACACCAGCTCTCACACACAACCCTAAAATCTGAGCATGGCAGATAAAAAACAAACTGAATTTTTTTTAAAACACATAGCGGCAGCTTCTCAATGGGTCTAAAATGGAATAGCTCCATTGATTTCTATGAAACTACACCACATTATACTACCTGAGGATCTAGTCCATATTTTTAATCTTAAGGCTACTTATATTGTTAAATATTTAGGGTGGTTTTGTTTTTGTTTTAAATCATTACCATTCCCTTTTATGCCAAAATCAATACAGCCTCTGTTGTATCAACAATAGGAAACCGTACTATAAAATATCTTAACTGGATATTCCAGCAGACATCCACATTGAAACCCAATTATTAGTGTGAACTATATTTAAACATGTAACAGAAAAAGATGCACTCACTTCAGCACAGGCTTTTAGGCAGGTCTTTTTAAACCCCAAAAGTTCCAAAACCAACTTCTTTGATGGATCTACCTCATATGTTTTCTGTATTATGTGCCTCAACACAACAGAAAGCCCAGCTCGACAGAATTTGCCATTTTCTTCAACTATAGCAGGCAAACAGCAGCTCTGGACAACCAAAGGGAGTTGACACCTTGAGATGAAGTGGACCTCTAGGTCATCAGGCTGTGCTTTACCAAATAACTGGTCATCTGTACCGTCACTAGAAGGTACTAAGAAAACTTTGAATAATTTATGGTCACAATAGGACAGCAAAAACAAAGATATTGATGTGTGGAGAGGAAAGATGCAATCTTCAAATTGGTGGGAGTAGGCCAGGTACAGATGTTCTTCAGTAACACCACCTTTCATTTTCCTTCAGAGCTGAAGTACCTGAAATAGAAGTCAGAATAACTTTATAAAGACTTGAAATAATGACCACTGCACTTGTTTGAGACAGGTGATTTTAACTTCAGACAAGCATTCTTTTAAATATTTGCCAGTTCAAATAACAAGAAGTGTACTGCAGTCCCCTCTGAGATATGAGTGGTTGCAGATGTGTATTTATATATCTTTAATACCTCACAAATGAGCCCCACTCACACTCAATGACTAAGACCCCAATCCTTTAGCTGTATGCGCACAGGTCTACTCATGTGTATGCATTTGCACTATCAAGGCCTAAGTGTGGAACAGACACTGTATTAAGCCACCCATTCTGCATTTTAACTCATCTATTCTCTGCTGGGGAAGTGGTGTGTTAATAGATGCTCACCCCCAAAAGCTTGTGGGAGTACATTAGCAGTTATCTGTCATGAAAGAAAACAAACTGATCATGAACTAGAAATGAATAAGACTGAACTGTTAGAAATGGGTCTAGACCAGTGGTTCTCAAACTTATTTGACCCTTGTGTCTGTAGTTGTTTACGCCCTCCTCCCCAAGAACATACATCACCACCAAGCTCTAAAGGCAGAACAGAGAGCAGCGGCTGCTGGCTGGGGTCCCAGCTCTGAAGGGAGTGCTGCACTAGAAGCAACACAGAAGTAATGGTAGCAATGTGGAAAGTGATATTCATCAATACAAATTTTCACAGCAGACTTAGCGTCCCATTACCACCCTTACTTCTGTACTGCTGCTGCCACTCCGAGGCTGACAGACAGAGCCTGCCGCCTCCAGGTGAGGGATTTGGGGAGGGTGGGGGGAAGGAGAGCCTGATCCCAGGTGGCGGGGTTCCCCGTTTATCCCCAGCTCCCGAGTATGCATGGTCCTTCTGCACAAGCCTCAGACACCTGGAGCTGACAGCCAGAGCACTTAAACAAAACAGAACACACAGCTTGTGCCTCTCTTGACACATTCACGGGCCTCTCTTGGAAGGCCCACCCCATAGTTTGATAACTGCTGGTCTAGACTCTTTTGATTTCCCATTTGTCTCCCATCCTTTCAAAATTTCTTCTGACCCTCCTTCTTCGTATGGCTGAGGTATATGTAGAGCAACAACTATAATTTTATGTTTAGATAGTTAAGCCAGATAATTGCATCTGGAGTAGCAGAGCGTACTGCTGGCGACGCCTCCTTTGTATTTGTGAATTGGGCACTGAGTTCCATGGTCTGTTCTGGGTGATGACAGTCACACATTGGAGAGTCTTTAATTTTCCATTACTGCAGCAAGTATCCACATCTGCCATGGTTTGTGCAGATATGGTTTAGGGCTGCTCATAACCTTTGTGGGAGATCGAAGCCAGAGATCTTCCTCATGGAGTCTTCCATGAAGTGTTTATTTGTGACTTCTTGTGAATTCCATTCAGCTTTGTAAGCTTCATCAGGGTTGAAGTTGCATTATTGAAGATTAAATGCATGGGTCCAAAAAGGCTTGTGCGATTTCAAGTGGTGGTGAAGAACATTGTTAAGGTCCTGGTGGATGGGAAAACGCTCATTTTCCACGATCCTCTGAAATTTCTGAAGGGTTGTGGCAAAATGGCAAATGGAGGGGGGCGCAATGTGCGACAACACTGGCAGCCAAGGTGTTGGGGTCAAGCTGAGGGTTCCAGTGATGCACCACATTGCAGTGTTTAGTTGGACATCAACAAGTCGAGTATGGCTGCTTCTGGTCCATACCGGTGCATAGGCTTTGGCTAAGGAGTACACAAGGGCCATCGCTGATGTCTGTAACACTGATGCTGACGCTCCCCAGCTTGTGCTTGCCGGTTTCAGACCCTTGTCTTCGTCTTGGCAGCTACCTTCTTCAGATGGTCATGGAAGGTTAGCATGTGGTCCAGCTTCACTCTGAGATTGGCTGGAGTGAGGTCATGTAGCACCGTGTTGCCACAGAAGGTCACTTTCAGGATATGCTTAGTGTTCCTGGTATCAAGATGGAATGTAGTGACTGTTGTTTTGTGAGGATTTGGCTTGAGCCTCCATTTCTGGAAATATTCCTCTCTGATGTTTAGGTCCCTGTTCAAGGTGGACTTGACGTCACTGAAGGTGGCTACTTGAGTTGCCAGGGCAAGGTCATCCGCACATGCAAATTTGCATAGCTTTGTTGGAGGCATGTCGCTCATGTAAACATTGAAAACCATCAGCGCAACTACTGGACCTTATGGCAGTCCGTTGTTCAGGAACTGGGGCAAACTGACTTTGTTGCCCAAGTGGACATGTAGCTGCCTATTGCTCAGCATCATCCATAGCAGACAGTGTGTTTCGTCAGGGGATGATCCTTGTGAGCTCCAGCATCAGACCTTTAATCCAGACTGCCCCGAAGCATGAATTAAAAAACTAAATAACTCGCTGTAATTTATAATTACAAGTCTACTTCCTCCATACATGTGATCTTGATATAATTATATTAAAATATTTTTATTTGTGTTAACATTTTTGCATTTTGGTTTATTCCTGACAAAAGGACATTGGTTTTCTTAAAGCCCAGGGCAGAAAAATTCAATAATTAAAAAAACAACAATAAAAATGGATTTTTAATTACATACATTTTTCTTTTAAAATAACCTATTTTATTTAAACTGTAAATTACAACCTATACTTAAATTACAACAACCTATTAAGGCCTATGCTTGTTTTCTTCTTCCAATCTATGAATAAAAATAACGAGAGAGTATGAATCTACTAGTTCTAAAAAACTGAAGGGCATGGTGGCCAGAAACAAGTACTTCGATTCACTAACTACAGATATAGTTTAAAAATCTGTGCCATCAAGCATCCTCCTGGTTAGCAAAAAGAAGTACGAAATTTAGTGTAAAACCTATGTCTAGTTGCAAATCAACATATCTTAATGATTACCAATCAATGTTTCTTTAGGAAAATAATTACAAAGTAAAATGCAAAACAAGATTAAAATTAATTATGTAAATCAAGGTGTCCTGCCCACTGATTTAAATCCCGATTAAAATGCTAATTTAAATCACTTTGATCAAACTGATTTAACTCAATCAACGTTGAGCCTTTGAATGGTTTTATGCAATTTACTATTTGGTATTCTTAAAAATGTGTAAGCAAGCACTTAGCAATTATGGGAACAGGCGCTTTAAAATTCAATAAATATATAGTAGTTAGATCTCTCCCACTATTACCATGCATTTTTAAAAAATCTGGTACTGCTCATGTGTGCATGACTATAGCAGCTGATTTTATCAGGCACAGATTTGTGTTTCTGAGATCACTATAAGGCCAATACAACATATTCATGTAACCAGAAGACAGCATTAGTTTCTATACTACAAATGAAATCTAACTTCTGTGGGGTCATTCGCTGAAGGCATGAGCAAGCAAAAAACAGACAAGCTGAATGCACCTCAAGAATGCTAGATGTGTGCATCTCAAACACACACAATTCATTTAAAGAGAAGTTTGACTTAATTAAAATAATACTCATGGCTCACATTAATATTCTTGTCATCAGATGAAAAAAAATCAATTCAATTTCCTTAATACTTCATTCAAGAGTCACAGTTTCCTCTATCAATCTTACACTATTCCAGGGCAGTTTAAGAATTATGATGTAATAATTGTTCTGCACCACCACCTAATAAAATTCTCATCTACTGCCTTATAAATCGCAATTCATATTTCAATCTTTAGACACTAGATGGCACCCTTTTGAAGCAATCATTGTAGAAGCAAATAACACCAGCAGAGAAAGGGTATCTTAACAGAACGAAAAGATGCCATTATGAATGTTTTGTATAGAAAGCAAATGACTCTGGACCAATACTATTCTTGTAAAAAAATTATCTAGGTTAATAAGAGATCCTGGAGCAATTACATGAATATGCTGTAATTATTTACTTCCACAATAAAAAGGGTTTGGCTTTGACACACACACACCCACACAGAGTTAATGGATTTACATGGGTCAAATTAACCATTTAATAACATCACTATAACTGGGCCAAAACTGTTGTTCTAGGACTTATGTATGAAAAAATTTCTAGTCTACCTTTGAGACTAAAGTAAAGAGCCAAATTACTGCAATGGTTATATTACGATTTTTTTTTAAGTGATTGATCACACACTTAGTGCAGCACTAGGGAGGACACTGTAAAGAGTATCGCTGTGCACTATGGCTGCTCACACCTGGTTGTCAATCAACCAAGTTAACTGCAGTGAAGGCATATCTTTAGTTGATTTCTAACAAGGTTCTGAAAGCAGCTACTCAGTGAAGATGTAATGCCTACCCGTGCTGCTGCTATTGCTTGCACAGTTTTCTGAAACGTAAGGAAAGCTATTTCCACAATCAAGAAGTGACAGAAACTGGGTTGGGTTTTTTGTTGATAAATGATCATTTTAAGTCTCTACAAGTCTCATAAAAGAAAGACCGTAAAAACATAAACTCTGGATTTTCCACTAGCTATCCTAACTAATTTTTTTAAAGCCATAATTATCCAGTGCAGCATGAGACCTTTGAGTGTCATACATATTTAGGATATGTGCCATTCATATAAAATGCCTTTATGTAAGTCTTCAAAGAGTACATTTACATTTAACTGTTTTTATACCGTCATGTGACAGTTGTTCGAGAAGTCTATTCCCTTCTCCTGGCGGGAAAAAAACCCCAAAGCATAGGAATTAGTTAATATTATGATTAACAAATGTCAACAGGGACAGCCATTGGAATTTTACAACTTATGCAAACAAAAAATGGCTGAAACAACTTTGTTGATGATCATTAATCATTGCATTTAGGCAGTTTCAATCCAAAGTAAACTATGCGTAAATTATGAACTGATGAAAAATAAATTATTTTAGGAGTGCTGCTGCTTTATAATATTGTAACACAGGTGTGAGTTCTGGAGCAGGTAACTAAGGGACTAATTTTACAAACATTTAAGGCTTGTAATTAACTCAGGCATGTTTGCAACATAGGGTCTTTTCTCCAACAAAATCACTTTCTCCCTCAGATTAGAAGTACTTGAGGTTTATAGTGATTTTGGGAGAAACCACTTTCTTTTCAGCTTCTGAGATAGTTAATTTAGATCAGAGGTATTAAAACTATTTTATGGAGTGGAACAAATTACATTCCTAAGTAGGGTCCATTTAGGACAATATACTGTTCTCTGTCAACAGTGGACCTCCCAAAAATGTCACGATGAACTTCACTCAGGGGAGGAAAAAAAATAGCGTTGGACTCATTTAGGAAACCACTATTTCCATCATCCAGGTGCTTCTCTCCTCCTCTGTCCATCTTGACTTGGTGGCCTAGTGGCAGATTTCGTTTTCAAGGTCAGAGAGCAGTTCAAATTTCAAAGACGCTTTGACAGCCATGGTGAAATATACGCCATCTTTAAACTTGCAAGAAGTCAAACTCGATTGTCACAATAGTCCCTTCTGGAGTATATGAGTGAAATCCTGGCCCTAAAAAAGTTAATGACAAAACCCTCATTGACTCCACTGGGTCCAGGATTTCACCCTATAAATCTTAATTGTTCATTTCTCTTTTTTTGTTTTTGGAATCTATCACCTTTCTTAAATTCCACTGTTGCAGCACCACCGATGGTATTAACGGTGACAACGGAAGGCCATGTCTATGCTGAGGAGGGTTTGTACTGCTGTAGTTATCCCCAGGAAGCTGCACTGGTTCAAGTCACTTTTATACCAGAATGGAACACCTGCGCAAGGTTTTTCCACTGGTACAGCCATATCCGTGTAACTACACACACAAAACCCCTCAGTTCATAAAGACTTTAGTACAGATCAGCCACCAGTATTTAAATTGCTATATGGTTTAGACCTTCTCTGAACAAGATTCAACGACACAGTGGTTAACACACAAGCAGCAAGTCTATAACTAGCATTCCCACTATTGCGACAAAAGTGAAGCTACAAAAGTGGTAATGATGGGAAAATTTTAAGAAAATTGCTAATGAAAGCACAGCCTAAGTGGCCTCTCTCCTTTGTTTTCTTGAAGTCAGCTTCTGAGATAGTTAAGATAGATCAGTGTTATTAAACTCATTCTATGGAGTGAAACAAATTACATTCTTAATTAGGTCCACTTAGGACAATATACTGTTCTCTGTCCACAATGGACCTCCCAAAAATGTCAGGTTTTTTGAATTGTTTTGAAGCAACTCAAACTCCTAGGGTCAGAGTCTGATTGTAGTTACACTAGTGCAAAGTAACTCTGCTGGTGTCAATATTTCACATTTATGCCATTTTAACCATGCTGGCCACTAGTCTGCACCCCTCTATCCCAAACTATACAAGAAAACAAACAAACTTATATTCAACACTCAACACCTCTTCTAGTTCACCCTTATCTGACTTGGGTCTGTCTTGCAGGATGTAAACTCCATTAGAATTGCAATATTATCATGCATACAGTGCTAAGTACCCTGTCAGCAGTTAATAAATAATATAATAATTCCCCCACCCTTTGAATTTCACACCTGGCCTTACCATCGTTTATCCTCCAGATCCTTTTCTCCCCACTTCCCTGGGCCTGCATCAAAAAGAGATTTATTACAATGTATCCTCTTCTCCCATACTACAAGCTCCTTAACAGAGCCTGCTTTGCCTATTGCTCTCTTCCCAGCTGCTCCATGTGTCTCTCTTATAGATTCTCAGTGTACTACATTAAGTAGGAAGCAGCTATCAGAGACCACATTGAAAAAAGATGATGATAAGCAATTGCTGGCTGCAGCAAGGAAAAACACATAGCCCTCCAGACTGAAGCTCAGACTGAGGGTAGATGCAGGTGCTGAGAGTTGTTTCCCTTAAAATAATCATCAGTGTACTAATTGACAATGTTGATATTAACGTGTCATCATTAGGCTTCTGAGAGAACACTATGTTCAGTTGAACAGTGGCACATAACATTTCTCAGAGCTATTTTGGAGATTTTCAGAATTCTTTGTCTGCAAAGAAGACGACACCATATTGTACATATTTGGAAAGTTATTTTTGCAACCAGAGTGGCTAAGAAAATGTTTTTAAATTAAATCTCAAATTCTCCAGACTGTTTAACAGACAGAGGGAAAAAAAAACCTCATACCTTTTTAGGTACATTATCACTGTCCGTTTCATATCTATGCTTTAGACAATGTCTTTCCAGCAGAGAAAAAACATGTGCCATAAAATTACTCCAGTCCTTAATATCTTAAAAAATAGAATTAATTTTCAAAATATCGTTCAAACAAAGTTAAATCAAAACAATTTGTTAGAGAAAAAGAATAAACATTTCTAAAGAGATATAATAGGTCACCACAGAGAGTTTCGGTTGTTTCTGACTTTTTCTTGGCTCACCAAGAATATCGTTACATAGAGCCTCTAGTGACAGAGCATCAGAAACCTCCACACAAGATTTAAAGATAATCCGCAGCAAATGGGGAAAAAGAGAGAAATTTGTGCTCATGCCCTTTCTTTTTGTTTCTTTATGATATGTAAAGGTGGTATGAAAGTGGGGTTTGGGGTTTGTTTAATTTTATTTAATTTAATTCTTCTTGTTTTTCATATAAAATGTTCAGGTCATGGCAAGGCTGGAAGACTCCGTGATGACTGGAAAACTACCAAAATGGTGACATCACAAGAGCCAACAGAAATCTGAGCAATTGAGAGGGGAAGAAATTTTTAGTCAGTCTGTTTCAAACTTTTTGTTTTTAATGCTTACAGCTACGTAATTTCAGTTACTAAAATCCCAAATAAAGTGAGCACTGTTAAAGATTCAACCTCATTTAAGGTGTTAGAAGTCTCAATAAACATCCCTGAGACCTCCCAGAGGGTCCTCCAGCATAACCAAAGACGACCACATTAGACATTCTTGATATTTATAATAAAACAAAAAAATTAGGGAAAAAAACCTTCAAAAACAACAAACTTTTCAGGCCTTCTTTATATATCATAAAAGAACCCAAAAAGGCAAAAAGCCAATTGTTGAAAAAAATCCGTTGAAGGTCATCTTTAACAAACCTCCGACTTCTACGAGCAGGTAATCTATCATAATTCCCGTTTCAGAGAGGAGTGCTAGAAAAACCTTCCTCCCTTGCTTACACAAACCGGTTTGCAAAGAATTCTGCAGTATAATTTCTGACCTCTAACTTCCACACTCAACCGTACCAACTGCACAATTATATGCTCAGCTTGGTCTCTCAGTTATATTTTCCATTCATCTTTGAAGTCTGAAGGCTTAGATTAATCCAGCAGGTTTCTCTTGCTCTCACTTTCCTAGCCATCAAAAACCTTTCCGTCATGAAACAGATAATTCATTACCTCAAACATTTATCTAGGAAATTTCTTATTCAGCCTCAGACAGATGGTGGTGATCAATGCAAACCCACCTGCTATATTCAAAAGCACCTGTTTTTTATTCCCAGTTAACTGTTCTCTCAAATAGGAGCTTTTCCTCTCTCCCTTTAACACTGCAGTTTCTATAGTTAATGATACTGCCTTCATCTTACTTTTAAAAAATGACAACTGTACATGAAAACTATACAAGGACACATTAAATATGGTTAAAAATGTAGTAGTTCACATAAGCCTACACTAGAAAAGTTACCATATTGCTGACAAGGGCTTCAGTTGAACACAGTAAAAGTACACATGTAGACCAGTACAAGCTATGTTCAGCATGATTTCAGAAAAGAAAATGACTGTTTCTGTTGTTTATCCTGGTCTATAATTGCTGTTCAACCATGTAGAGATACTGCTGATACTCACTGCAGCAAAAGTTAATTTTCCAAGGTTACATAAGGCCATAGTGAGTTTCACTGGCTCCTCCTGCTGGAAGCACTAACCCCTTGCCTCATGTCATTCAAACCACATGCTCAAGGTGATCTAAATCAGATGCTCATTAACTGGCATTTTCCTCTTCTTCTTCCAGCTTTAAATTTTTTTTTCTGTCTTTTAGCAGAATTGAGCAATAATAAATTTAAGCAAAATTGGACAGAAAATAATTATGGGGAATAGATATGCATTTTCAAATAGTTGTCATCCCTTTGAAAATCAGAATGGAGTAATGTGAAGAGAACTAAGAGGAGGAAGGATTTTTTTGCTGATCACCTTTTTCTTCCAGATTGGTTTGGTCGTTATTTAACATGGGACTTTTTACATTTTCTCTAGCACAAGAAGTTTGAAAGTGTGTAAGACAGAGATGGCAGAGTCATTATTAAACTGTTCCAGACATGATGGGCTCTCACACATGCCTCTAATTACTGTTCAACACATTATATAAAGTTGTACTTGGGTCTTGTTTCAGTAAAGAAGCAAAGTATTTTTATTAAGTGTCAATAAGTGACATAGGGATGGGACTAGTGGATTTTCCATTCCAGCCTATCACATTCATTAATGAATAATTAAACATAAAAAAAGGTTTTAACAGATATTGTCAGTTCAAGTTTTGTCCCAAATTCAGGGCTCTTCTGAAAAAAATAAGACCATGAAAAATATGTCCATGAACTTGTCTTTAAGAAAACAGTGGAAAAAATTATTTTGAACAAATCTCTGTAGTGTTTGCATTTTGAGCGTTCTTAGTAGTGCATGAGAACCAAAAGTAAACACTAACTAGAAAGAAAGTGAAACTGATTAGTGCTAGTGTTGTCAAGCGATTAAAAAAATTAATCACAATTAATCGCACTGTTAATAATAGAATACCATTTATTTAAATATTTATGGATGTTTTCTACATAGTATAGTGCAATCTCTATCATGAAAGTGGAACTTACAAATGTAGAATTATGTACAAAAAACTAAATTCAAAAATAAAACAATGTAAAATTTTAGAGCCTGCAAGCCACTCAGTCCTACCTCTTGTTCAGCCAATCGCTCAAACAAGTTTGTTTACATTTGCAGGAGATAATGCTGCCTGCTTCTTGTTTACGTCACCTGAAAGTAAGAACAGGCGTTTTCATGGCACTGTTGTAGCCAGTGTCGCAAGATATTTACATGCCAGATGTGCTAAAGACTCACATGTCCCTTCATGCTTCAACCACCATTCCAGGAGACATGCGTCCATGCTGATGACGGGTTCTGCTCGATAACAATCCAAAGCAGTGCGGACTGATGTATGTTCATTTTCATCATCTGAGTCAGATGACACGAGCAGAAGGTTGATTTTCTTTTTTGGTGGTTCAGGTTCTGTAGTTTCCGCATCCAAGTGTTGCTCTTTTAAGACTTCTGAAAGCATGCTCGACACCTCTTCCCTCTCAGATTTTGGAAGGCACTTCAGATTCTTAAACCTTTGGTCAAGTGCTGTAGCTATTTTTAGAAATCTCACATTGGTACCTTCTTTGCATTTTGTCAAATCTGCAGTGAAAGTATTCTTAAAATGCACATGTGCTGGGTCATCATTGGAGACTGCCATAACATGAAATATATGGCAGAATGTGAGTAAAACAGAACAGGGGACATACAATTCTCCCCCAAGGAGTTCAGTCACAAATTTAATTAATGCGTTATTTTTTTAATGAGCATCATCGGCATGGAAGCATGTCCTCTGGAATGGTGGCCGAAGCATGAAGGGGCATACGAATCTTTAGCATATCTGGCAAGTAAATACCTTGCAGTACCAGCGACAAAAGTGCCATGCAAATGCCTGTTCTCACTTTCTGTGGCATTGTAAATAAGAAGAGGGCAGCATTATCTCCTGTAAAGGTAAACAAACTTGTTTCTCTTAGTAACAGGCTGAACAAGAAGTAGGACTGAGTGGACATATAGGATCTAAAGTTTTACATTGTTTTGTTTTTGAGTGCAGTTATGTAACAAAAAAAATCTACATTTGTAAGTTGCACTTTCATGACAAAGAGATTGCATTACAGTACTTGTATGAGGTGATTGAAAAAACTATTTCTTGTTTATCATTTTTACAGTGCAAATTTTTGTAATAAAAAATAATATACACTTTGATTTCAATTACAACACAGAATATATATGAAAATGTAGAATAACGTCCAAAATATTTAATACATTTAAATTGGTATTCTAGTGTTTAACAGTGTGATTAAAACTGAGATTAATCACAATTAATTTTTTTAATCGGGATTAATTTTTTTAGTTAATTCCGTGAGTTTACTGCGATTAATCGACAGCCCTAATTAGTGCCTAGTCTCACAATCCAAGACCAGAGAAATGCAAAATATGAATATCATTAACGGTGAAAAGTAAATTAGATTTTTAACAGGGCTGTCGATTAATCGAGGTTAACTCACACAGGCTCTAAAATTTTACATTGTTTTATTTTTGAATGCAGGGGTGTTGTTTTTATTTTAAAACATAAATTCTACATTTTTAAGTTCAACTTTCATGATAAAGAGGTTGCATTACAGTATTTGTATTAGATGAATTGAAAAATACTATTTTGTTTGTTTTTTTACAGTGCAAATACTTGTAATCAAAAATAAAGATAAAGTGAGTACTGTATACTTCGTATTCCATTTTGTAATTGAAATCAATATATTTGAAAATGTAGAAAACATCCAAAGATATTTCAAATACAATACCACTTTTTAATCGCAAAAGGAACAGGAGTACTTGTGGCACCTTAGAGACTAACAAATTCATTTGAGCCACAAGTACTCCTGTTCCTTTTTTGGATACGGACTAACACGGCTGCTACTCTGAAACCTTTTTAACCGCGCGATTAGTCATGATTAATTTTTTTAATCGCTTGACAGCCCTAATTTTTAAGTTATTTCAGTTTTAATAATCAAAAGTGTGTGTTAAATTACACAGGTAAGGAAAAATGTACTCCAATCCTGCAAATGACTCCTTCCTCACAGAACCAGCTGCAGGACTGAGACAGGACTTTGTAGCCATCCTGAATGTCACATCAGCCAAACTTTGAATCATCCATCTGAAATCATTTTCTCAGTACTGTTACAACTTATAAGCAGCTGCAGCATGCCTTTGGGCACCAGTGACATCATCAGACATATGTTTAACTTCCTCTCCCCTGTGCAGACTGGCTGCTTGATCAAACTCCTCCTGCACAGTTTCTTCACATCAGCCTTATGCACCTGCACTCCATGTTCTCCTTCTTCCTTATCTTTCCTATATATCCTTCCACCACCCTTCCTTTGTCTTGTCCTTTAGCTGATGCTCCTTATAAAACCACACTCAAAACATTAAAAAAAAAAATCACAGAATTAACACAATGTTTTCAAACCATCATGTTGTTCACTCTGCTTGTATATTATCTTCTCCCTTCTCTCCATTCCCTTTTCTATTTAGATACATCTACACTACAATAAAAGACCAGCGGCACAGCTGCAGCTGGCCCAGATCAGCTGAGTTGGGTTTGTGGAACTCAGACTGCGGCGCTAACAGCTGCACTATAATGTTCAAGCTCAGGGTGGAGCACAGGCTCTGAGATCCATCCCCCTCACAGTAGTGCCTGGGCTCCAGCTGAGGCCCAAACATCTACATGCAATTTTTAGCCCCACAGCCCAAGCCCTGCAAGCCTGAGCCAATTGACTCAGGCTTTGAGACCCAGTGCTGCAGGCTTTTTATTACAGTGTAGACTTAAAGTGCAAAATCTTTGGGACAGGGATTGCCACTTACTCTATACGAGTACTAGACACAACAGAGCCCCAGTCTCAGTTAGGGCCTCTAGCTGCTGCTGCAATACAAATAATTAACAACATCTGTTATACTGCATAGCTTAAAGAGCAGATATTGTAAACAAACAAATTTATTTACCTATGGAACTAAGACAAGCTTAGTTGGTTAGAACTAAAAGAATGTTAAAAATCCAATTTACTTTAACAAATTATGCTGTTCACTTTTTAAAATTTCTCCAACATGGGCTAAATATCAATTAAGTCTGTTTCACTGTGCTACAAATTTGGGTTTCACTACAGAGGACTGTTTATTAGTTTAAAAACATTTCCAGGAAAATATAAACAAAATATGGAAACATTTCTATTGCTCTTAGTTTCTGCAAAATGTTTTGTTTGTTTTGTTATGGAAAAAATAAAACTCCGGACAACATTTAACAAGGTTTCTTTTTCATTTAACATGTATCACATCACATTAAGTTATTTACAAATGTAATGGTTATTCCAATAAATATGTAGAACAGCAAAAATAGTACCTGTGTTTTTAAGACATCAGACTCGGGAGATATAATTTATATTCCCATTTATGTCAATTTGCTGTGTGACCAGGGAGAAGTCACCTAACCTCTGTGCCTCAGTTTCCCCATCAATAAATAGGAATATTCAGAGGGTTTTATATCATTTGTGAAGTTCTTTGAGTATCTCAGATGAAAAATGCTATAAAAAACAACAACAACAGAATTTAGGATGGGCACATTGATATAACTAAAATTACCTAGTTACCAGATATACTTCAGGAAAATAAGGGACACATGAAAAATTAAAGACAAACTTATTTTTAGTCTCTCTTCATATAAGAATTACTGCTGAAATTAAGGCACAAATCCTCTTCTCTACATAAAAACCTCACTTAATGTGCAATGGCAGTCAAAAAATACCACCAAAAAAACAACAATCCATAATCAAACAAAAAAGTTGACATACTGTGAGGCCCCCAACCCTAGAAAATTTGAGCATGGGAGTAATTTACTCACATGAACAGCCCCTTAAGTAGTTGAGGGAATAGGATTTTAAGCATAGAAAGAATGGATAGAAAAAATACATTAAATATTTACACTACACAAATTGGTGGTATGTCCTCACTTGGAATACTGTGTTTAGTTCTGGTCACCTTATTTCAAAAAAAATGTTACAAAAATAGAGTATACAATACAGCTGATTAAAAAAGTGAAAGTGTTACTTTTAAAGAATTAACTTTCTGGGAAAAAGTTAAACATTTTTAGTTTTCTGATGAAATATTTTTAAAAAATTCAAAGAAAGCACACGCTTTCTGTAAAAATTTTCATTTAATTGAAAACCCAATTTTTGTTCAAAAATGGTTTCCATGCATAATTTTCAATGAACCCTAGTTCAGAAAAAGCTCACAAGAATGACCAGATAAATGGAAAAGATTTTTATCTGAAGAGAGATTAAAAACACTGGGTATCAGAGGGGTATCCATGTAGGTGTAGCCACAAAAACAACAAGGAGTCTGGTGGCACCTTAAAGACTAACAGATTTATTTGGGCATAAGCTTTCATAGGTAAAATAGCCCACTTATTCAGATGCATGGAGTGAAAATTACAGATACAGGCATAAATATACTGGCACATGAAGAGAAGGCTCACTACAAAAGCAATTTTCCCTCCCTTGGTACTGACAACCCCTCATCAATTATTGGGAGTGGACCACATCCACCCTGATTGAATTGGCCTTGTCAGCACTGGTTCTCCACTTGTAAGGTAACTCCCTGCTCTTCCTGTGCAAGTATATTTATGCCTATATTTGTAATTTTCACTCCATGCATCTGAAAAAGTGAGGCTTTTTACCCACAAAAGCTTATGCCCAAATAAATTTGTTCATCTTTCAAATGCCACCGGACTCTTTGTTGTTTTTTTAAAAATACCAGGACTGTTTGTTTGAGAGAGGAGACAAGATAGAGGTATACAGAATAATTAAAGGTATAAAGAAGCTGAATTGAGAGTATAAATTAACCAGTAACCTGTGGAGATTTGGAGAACATCTCCCCATAGGCAGGTTATTCCATAATTATTCACTGCGGATTTTATTGCCCTTTTCTCTGATGCTGCTGCCCCTGGCCACTCTAAGAGACAGGATACTGGATTAGATAGAACACTGGTCTGATCCAGTACTGCAAACCTATGTTCCCAAAAAGCTTCCTTTTTCAGAACAGATCAACCTATTTGTTGCAAACTATTGATCTGTCACCCTTTTATTTGGTTCATTTGGTGATTTCCCTATTATTCATTGCTAATAGCTCTGCAGTGAATGCCAGTTATAACCATATCTGGATCTTTTAGCTATTCATGTATCGTACTGGCAAGGACTGTGTTCCTGCCTTCTGCCTTGTCCCCTTTAACAGAAGATAACAACTGACTACTGTTACCAAGTAGTGGAGAGTCTCCATTAGCTCATATGGTAGAAAGCTGTGCTGCAGGGCTTAACATCCAGGATTCAAACCCTGTTGACAGACCTTCCTGAGGGCTGCTACATTCATAGCCTGGACTATGGTCTCTGCCATTCATCCATGGCAGTGGGGGCTGTGGAATTAGTTACCAAATATAGAGGGTGCAGGTCATTCTCCCAGGGAGTGGGGGACAGTTCCCCAAGCCCACACCAGCAAAACCCATGGGAAAGTAAATGAGAAATTGAGGATGAATGCCCCAGAGCCCTGTGATGAGTGACCACGGTGACCCCAGGTAACAGAGGACTCACCCCATGTCCTCAATACCTGTCCCTCACAAAGATCCCTGTGCCTCAGGGGTTCACCCTACATACTCAGCATCTGCCCCACACTGCGATCCCTGCGTCCCGGGGAGGCTTCACCCCCCACCCTCAGCACCTGCCCCTCCCTGCGTCCCGGGGAGGCTTCACCCCCCCCACCCTCAGCACCTGCCCCTCCCTGTGTCCCGGGGAGGCTTCACCCCCCACCCTCAGCACCTGCCCCTCCCTGCGTCCCGGGGAGGCTTCACCCCCCACCCTCAGCACCTGCCCCTCCCTGTGTCCCGGGGAGGCTTCATCCCCCACCCTCAGCACCTGCCCCTCCCTGCGTCCCGGGGAGGCTTCACCCCCCACCCTCAGCACCTGCCCCTCCCTGTGTCCCGGGGAGGCTTCATCCCCCACCCTCAGCACCTGCCCCTCCCTGTGTCCCGGGGAGGCTTCATCCCACACCCTCAGCCCCTCAGTGCCCTGGGCCCGGCTCCGCGGCCCCACACGCTCCCAACCCCGCTTACCCAGGCCCGGCCCCGGCCCCACGCGGCAGATTCCCCGCTCCCCCGCCTCAGTCCGCTCAGCCGCCTCCTCCCCGGCTCCGCCTCTTCCTCCGCACGCTGCCTCCTCCCGCCGGTCCTTCCTGCCGCTCCGCCGGGCTTGCGAGCGCGGCCGGCGCCTGGGCTCCGCTCTGCGTCACGAGCCGGGCGCCGGGGAGCGGTAAGCGGGACGGAGCCGGGCCAGCGGCGAGGGGTAAGGAGCGGGCGGAGGCTCCTGGGAGGGGCCGGGTGAGGTGGGCCCAGGGCAGGGACAGGAGCCGGGGCACAGGCTGCGCCCCCCACCCCCCAATGCCGTCCCTGAGCCCCGCGGGCTCCCCAGCCTGCCCGGCAGTAGCGCTGGGCCTAACCCGCGAGCGGCCGGGCCGAGCTCGGCGCTGCACAGCCCGGGCAGGGACGCAGCCCGCAGGTTCACTCCAGACGTGCCGAGAAATCCCTTCGGTGCCGGGGGCTGGGCGATGTGCCCCGGCCCAAAGCCGAGGCTTCCCTCCGGGCCCGCTCAGGCTGGGGAGGGTGGTGTTATTGCAGTGCTAGGGGGCTGATCACTGGGCCGAGCCACTCCCTCTCTTTGACTGGCTGGTTTCCTGACGACGCGATTATGCTTTCAGGCTTTTAGGAACCTTACCACTGTACAAACCAATGGTTTATTCTCCGCCTAGTGATGAGACCCTTTCCCTGCCCCCTGGCTATGCTGAAGTTTCCCTGTAGGAGAATAAATGGCTATTTTATTTTGCTTTAATCTTCAGTGCCGTTTTGTTGTTTTGCTGTACACAATGAATAATTTCCCTATCCTGCCACACAGATGCGAGCACTTGATTTTTGTAGACAGTGCTGAGTTTAGGTCATTATAGTAACTGATAATGGAAGGTTCTCATTAGCTGTGCTTCTGGGCGCTGTTGGTGGGCAAACTTTTTGGCCTGAGGGCCATGTCGGTGCTCCAAAGCTGTACAGAGGGAGGGGTAGGGAATTCTGTGTCTCCCCAAACAGCCTGGCCCCCGCCCTTATCTGCCCCCTCCCACTTCCTGCCCCCAACTGCCCCCCTCAGAACCACCAACCCATCCAACCCCCATTCCTGGGATCCGCCCCCCCAACCCCCCCCCCCGGAGCCCCACGCCCTATCCAACTCCCCCAACTGACCCACCCCTATACCCCTATCCACACCCCTGTGCCCTGACAGGCCCCCTGGGACTCCCACACCTATCCAACCCCCCCATTTCCCATCCCCTGACCGCCCCCCACCCCAGAACCTCCGTCCCATCCAACCATCCCTGCTCCCTGTCCCTTGATTTCCCCCTGGGACCTCCTACCCCTTATCCAATGCCCCCGCTCCCTGCCCCCTTACCATGCCACTCAGAGCAGCAGGATTGGCAGCCATGCAGCCTGGCCTGAGCCAGCCACGACGTGGCACTGCCCTGCAGGAGCTCGCAGTCCGCCGCCCAGAGTGCTGGTGGCACGGCGAGCTGAGGCTGCACGGAAGAGGGGACAGTAGGGGAGGGGCCAGAGGCTAGCCTCCCCGGGAGCTCAAGAGCCAGGCAGGACACTCCCGCGGCCGGATGTGGCCCACCTCTGCAGTAAACGCTAGCAAGAACTTGTTTCTGTCAGGGAGCTGGTCCTAGTAGGTCTTTTCCAACTCTGATAGTATGATTTTTGAACTTCACTTGAATACTAAATCTCTTTCCAGATTAAAACACGTTTTCCTTTGAAGACGCAGCCTGTATATTCACACCTGAGTTAAATGTAAACTAGTTAAATGGTTAACATTGGAATAAAACTGAAAGATTTGGCTGTGGACAGTTATTCTTTATTTGTGGTAGCACCCCATCATGTGATACGTGCTTTCCATATAGAGAAGAAGGCATAATCCCTGCCCCCAGGTGCTCAAAATCTAAAACCAGAGAGAGAGCGGGTTGAGGGATTAGATCAACAAATATTCAGTTAAGAAATGAATGCATGTAATTTTGGCATAATTTATCTTCATGTGAAGTATAGTCAGCCTATGGTTTAAAATTTGCAGTGGTGAAAGACTATAATCACTTTTTGACCTTTATATTTTGATTTTGTATATTTAAATAATTCTCAAGACAAGGAATTAGTAGATTTGAGATCACTGCTCTCTTCTTAAAGGGAATCTAATATAAGGCTGTACTTGGCACTGGCATGACTTCTGTTGGTATACTCTGTCCAGTTCTGGTATCCAGAGTTCAAGAATGATATTGATACATTTGAAAGGGTTCAGAGAAGAACCACAGGAATGAATAACAAATTAGAAAACATGCCATATAATGAGAGACTCAAGGAGCTCTTAATCTGTTTATCTTAACAGAGATTTAAGGGGTGATTTGACTGCAGCAGTCTATGACTACTTGGTGAACAAATACTTAATAATGGGCTCTTCAATGTAGCAGAGAAAGGTATGACACGATCCAATGGCTGGAAATTAAAGCTAGACAAATTCAAATTGGAAATAAGGTATAATTTTTTAGCGGTTGGAACAATTTACCATGGGGTCATGGTGGAGTCTTCATCACTAGAAATTTTTAAATCAAGATTGGATGTTTTTCTAAGAGAGATGCTCTAGAAATTATGGGGAAGTTCTATGGCCTGTGCTATACCGTAAGTCAGACTAGATAATCACAACAGTCCCTTCTGGCCTTGGAATCTATGAATGTAAATAATCCTTATGTCCAAAGTGGGTATATTACAGAGGTTAAAATTGTGGCTTTGTGATTGGTCCCGGAGTTCAGTTTTGATCCTCCACCTGAAAATCTCCATGAAGACAATATCTAAGGGCTTTCCAGAATCTGGTGAACTTCAGTTTATTAAACAAGGTGATGCATTAATTAGGAATGGTTGGAGAGGATCAACAATTGAGTATAAACCATGAAACAATTAACCAGTGACCTAAATCAACAAACCATAATGCGCACTCAGGCAGTGTCCAGTATCTTTATGTCCACTTCCCCGAAGCGAGGCAGTTTTTAGGCAGCAATCAGTAAGTCATGGTTATATGAATACAGAAACAAAGTCTGTCCTCAATCCAGGTTCCCTATCAGCATGTCTGTCTCCATACCCTCCTTTCCAGAAAAATCTCCTCAAGATAGACACCGCGGGATCACCTCAACCCCTTAACCATGCACCTTCCCCGGGGCCCACTGGTGAAAGAGATGGACCAATACAATGGCATGTGAACTAGGGGCAAGAAAATTAGAGAATAGGAGCTAAAATTGAATCTGAACAGCAATTAGCTAATACAAAGATGAAAATATGTAATTGTTAGAAGCAGGTAGCCTCCAAGAGAATTGGTGGGTTTCCTGGGCTAGCAGGGGGAGAAGGGAGCAATTATGGAAAAGCTCAACTGATTCTCTGCATCTTTCTTAATCACAAAGACCATACTTTTCATATAATAAAGCTTGAGGTATTCTTTGGGACTGAGGTTTCAGAAGAGGAGGTCCTGGAATAAACTGATAAAGAACAAGAAGTCAGTGGATCAAATGGTGAAAATCAGAGTTCTGAAGGAACTTACGTGGCTGAGCTGCTAACAAAAAATTCAGTCTCATGAACATAATTCTCTCTGTGGGAGGACTGGAGAGTAGCAAATTTAACTTCCATATAAAAAGGCATTGGGATGGTCCTGGAAATTACAGACCAATGAACTGCACTGAAGTACAATGAACATGAGTTATGAGGAGAGGCTGAGGGAACTGGGGATGTTTAGTCTACGGAAGAGAATAAAAGAAAAGAGAAGAGAAGAAAGAGGAGGGATTTGATAGCTGCTTTCAACTACCTGAAAGGGGGTTCCAAAGAGGATGGATCTAGACTGTTCTCAGTGGTAGCAGATGACAGAACAAGGAGTAATGGTCTCAAGTTGCAGTGGGGGAGATTTAGGTTGGATATTAGGAAAAACTTTTTCACTAGGAGGTGGTGAAACACTGGAATGCGTTACCTAGGGAGGTGGTGGAATCTCCTTCCTTAGAAGTTTTTAAGGTCAGGCTTGACAAAGCCCTGGCTGGGATGATTTAATTGGGGATCGGTCCTGCTTTGAGCAGGGGGTTAGACTAGATGACCTCCTGAGGTCCCTTCCAACCCTGATATTCTATGATTCTATGAAAATTGAATATAAAACACAAACAAACTAGCACTTATTCTTCAATGGAAAATTATTAGGGCTGTCAAGCTATTAAAAAATTTAATAATGATTAATCACATGATTAAAAAAATTAATCGCACAATTAATTGCACGGTTAAACAATAATAGAATACCATTTATTTTTGGGTGTTTTCTACACTTTCCAATATAGTGATTTCAATTACAATGCAGAATACCAAGCGTACAGGGCTCACTTTATATTTATTTTTATTACAAATATTTCTCTTGTAAAAAATGAAAGAAATAGTATATTTCAATTCACCTAATACAAGCACTGTAATGCAATTTCTTTATAATGAAAGTTGAACTTACAAGTGTAGAATTATGTACAAAAAAATAACTGCATTCAAAAATAAAACAATGTAAAAGAACCTACAAGTCCACTCAGTCCGACTTCAGTCAAATCTGCTGTGACAGTGTTCTTAAAATGGAAATGTGCTGGGTCATCATCCGAGATTGCTAAAACATGAAATATATGGCAGAATGCGGGTAAAACAGAACAGGAGACATACAATTCTACCCCAAGGAGTGCAGTCACAAATTTAATTAACGCATTATTTTTTTAACGAACACCGTCAGCATGTAAGGATGTCCTCTGGAATGGTGGCCGAAGCATGAAGGGGCGTATGAATGTTTAGCATATCTGACATGTAAATACCTTGCAACGCCGGCTACAAAAGTGCCATGCGAACACCTGTTCTCACTTTCAGGTGACACTGTAAATAAGAAGCAGTCAGCAGTATCTCCCGTAAATGTAAACAAACTTGTTTGTCTTAGCAGTTGGCTGAACAAGAAGTAGGACTGAGTGGACTTGTATGATCTCAAGTTTTGCATTTTTTGTTTTTGAGTGCAGTTATGTAACAAATAAAAACATCTACGTTTGTAAGTTACAGTTTCACGATAAAGAGATTACACTACAGTACTTGTATGAGGTAAATTGAATCAAATTTCTTTTGTTTAACAGTGCAAACATTTGTAATTAAAAATAATCTAAAGTGAGCACTGTACCCTTTGTATTCTGTGTTGTAATAGAAATCAATATATTTGAAAATGTAGAAAAACATCCAAAAATATTTAATAAATTTCAATTGGTATTCTATTGTTTAACAGTGTGATTAATCATGATTAATTTTTTTAATTGCAGTTAATTTTTTTGAGTTAATCGCATGAGTTAACTGCGATTAATCAACAGTCTTAAAAATTATGTTGCTCTAATTTACTAAATAATGGATAAAGGAGAACTGGTTGATATAATTTATTTGGACTTCCAAAAAGCTTTTAAGGTCCCTAATGAGAGGCTAAAAGCCTTTCTGTGAAAGGCCGTGCTCTGTCATAGAGCTAAAACTGTAAACAAAGAGTAAGAATAAAAGGTCAGTTTTTAGCCAGGTGATATGTTATATTGGGCAATGGGTGCATGCAGTGTGCTAGCGTAGGTATTTAATATATTGGTGATCTGCAAAAAGGGTGGGGTGTCAGTGAGAGCAAAAATTGCAGACATAAAATTATTTAATTAGTCAAAACCAGAGAAGACTGTGATGAAGTAGAACCAAAAAAACACAGGTGAATTGTCAGCATGTTGACAAGTGAAATTTAGTATTGACAACTACAAGGTGAAACGTGTTGGAAGGAAAATTTTGAACTATTAATTGACATTTCTGGATTCTAAGGCCTGGTCTACAGTATGCGGTTATTTCGGAATTAGCCGAGTTAATTCGAAATAGAACTGATTCCGTCCACACGACCAAACCGTTTTTTCGATTTAAAGGGCTCTTTAATCCAATTTCTGTACTCCACCTCGGCAAGTGGAGTAGCGCTAAAATCGAGATCGCAGTTCTGGGTTACAGGTAATGTGGACGCAATTCAACGTTGTTGGCCTCCGGAAGCTGTCCCAGAATGCTCCCTTGTGACCGCTCTGGACAACACTCTCAACTCCAATGCATTAGCCAGGTAGGCAGTAAAAGCCCCGGGAACTTTTGAATTTCATTTCCGCTTTGGTCACCATCAGCACAGGTGACCATTAGCACAGTCCACCATCATATGCAACCGGGCAGAGTCCACCATCACAAGAGACCACGCAGACTCGGATTCATAGACGAGCTCCAGCATGGTCCGAACGGTCACTGCATGTTGGGGAGACAAATTTGTTATGGCAGAAGTACATTCCAAAAAAAGAAACGCAAATACGTACGCTAAAGTCTCCAGGGCCATGACGGAAAGAGGCTACTCCAGGGACACAGAGCAATGCCGTACAAAAATCAAGGAGCTCAGGCAAATGTTCCAAAAAGCCAGGGAGGCGAACGGGCACTCTGGGTCACAGCCCCATACATGCCACTTCTACCATGAGCTGCATGCAATTATAGGGGGTGACGCCACCAGTACCCCACTACTGTCCGTGGACACCTGCAAGGGGGGAGTTGCACGGAGCGAGGAGGATGAGTTATTGGAGGATGAAGAGGAGGAGGAGGACAGTGCACAGGCGGCAAGTGGAGAACCCGTTTTTCCCCTAGACAGGAACTATTCTTAATGCTGGACCCAATAGCCTCCCCCCACTCCCAATGCGGGCTCCTGGACCATGACCCTGGAGAAGGCACTTCTGGTGAGTGAGAGCCTGATCGGAGCCACGCGGTGTGGGGAAACCCAGCTGCGCTGGCCTGTTCGCATTTAAAGGGCTCATTCCTGCTCAGAGCCTCATCTGAGCTACACAGTGGGTGTGGGTGGGTGGGTGCTGTGTGAAGTGATCATCCCACAGAGCCCGCAGGCGCTCCTTGTATATGGCAAATCCATCAGGCATTGCTTACTATGGGAAAGGGGGCCCAGCAGTTTGAAAGCATTGAAATGAATGCGGAAGAAGCAGAACCCCGCATGCCCCTAGGGCTTACCATGGCTGCCTGCAAGCTGAATTCTGTTGGCTGGCCATGTGTGATGGCTTAGTCACACCAAAATGGCAGGCACTTCAGTATAAGAGGCAAAATGCAACCTTGTACAGAAAAAACATGTGCTGTGTACTATGAATTGCCTGTTTCACTGAGAAAGTGTCCCCTTTGTTCTCTAAAATGTATCTTTTAAAATACTACCCTCCCTTTTTCTCCTCCCGCAGGTGCAAATGTTTCAACATGGCTCCCATCTACTCCATCCCAGAGGCTGGTCCAGATTAAAAGGTGGAAAAAACGAAGTCAGGACGACATGTTCGCCGAGCTCATGCAGTCCTCCCGCACTGATAGGGCCCAGCTGAATGCATGGAGGCAAACAATTGCCGAGTCCCGTAAAGCGTTACATGAACACAAAGAGAGGAGGCACATGCGCGATGAGAGCAGGCAGGATGCTATGGTCAAGCTCATGGGGGAGCAAACTGACATGCTCTGCTGTATGGTGGCTCTAATGCGGGAAAGGCAGCAAGACCACAGATTGCCTCTGCAGCGCCTGTATAACCATCCTCCCTCCTCCCCAAGTTCCATAGCCTCTTCACCCAGACGTCCAGGAACATGGCGGGGGGAGGCTACGGGGACCCACACACTCAACCCCAGAGGATTGCACAAGCAGCAGAAAGCTGGCATATCCGAAGTTTTGATTTGGTTTCTGGACTTGTCATTCCCTCCTCCTCCACCCCCCTCCCCCAGTTACCCCTTCACCCACCCACCCCCCGGTGTACCTTCTTATTTCTCTCAGTGTGTTGTGCAACAAATAATAAAGAACAGTTTTTAAACAATTGTGACTTTATTTCCTTTCATATGTATAGGGGGCGGGTAACTTCAAGAGAAACAAACACAGCTGTCACACCGTACCCAGGCCAGTCATGAAACTGGCTTTCAAAGCTGCTCTGATGTGCAGCGCGCCCTGCTGCGCTCTTCTAATTGCCCTGTTGTCTGGCTGTGCGAAATTGGCCGCCAGGTGAGTTGCCTCAACCTTCCACTCCGCCATAAACATCTCCCCCTTACTCTCACAGATATTGTGGAGCACACAACAAGCAGCAATTTCAGTTGGAATATTGGTTTGTGCTGAGATCTAACTGAGTCAGTAAACTGCACCAGCTCGCTTTCAAACGTCCAAAAGCACATTCTACCACCATTCTGCACTTGCTCAGCCTATAGTTGAACTGCTCCTTACTACTGTCCAGGGTGCCTGTGTATGGCTTCATGAGCCATGGCATTAAGGGGTAGGCTGGGTCCCCAAGGATAACTATAGGCATTTCAACATCCCCAACAGTAATTTTCTGGTCTGGGAAGTAAGTCCCTTCCTGCAGTTGTTCAAACAGACCAGAGTTCCTGAACTTGTGTCATGCACCTTTCCCGACCATCCCACGTTGATGTCGGTGAAACGTCCCTTGTGATCCACCAGTGCTTGCAGCACCATGGAAAAGTACCCCTTGCGGTTTATGTACTGGCCGCCCCAGTGTTCCGGGGCCAAGATAGGGGTATGCGTTACGTCTGTCACCCCACCGCAGTTAGGGAACCCCAGCACATTAAAGCCATCCACAATAGTCTGCACATTTCCCAAAGTCACTACCCTTGATAGCAGCTGGTCAATGATTGCGTTGGCTACTTGAAGCACAGCAGCCCCCACAGTAGATTTGCACACTCCAAACTGATTCCCGACTGACTGGTAGCTGTCAGGCGTTGTAAGCTTCCAGGGCTATGGCCATTCGCTTCTCGACTGTAAGGGCTGCTCTCATTTTGGTGTCTTTGCACTTCAGGGCAGGGGACAGCAAGTCACAAAGTTCCATGAAAGTGGCCCTACGCATACGAAAGTTTCACAGCCACTAGGAATCATCCCGTACCTGCAACCCTATGCGGTCCCACCAGTCTGTGCTTGTTTCCCGGGCCCAGAATCGGCATTCCACGGCATGAACTTGGCTCAAAGCCACCATGATCTCCCAATTGCCACATGCCGTGCTTCTAGGAATGTCTGTGTCCATGTCCTCACCACTATCGTAATCGCGCTGTCGTCGCTTCCTTGCCTGGTTTTGCAGGTACTGCACATACTGCTGGATAATGCGCGAGGTATTTACAATGGTCAGAACTGCAGTGGAGATCTGAGCGGGCTCCATGGTTGCCACACTATGGCACCTGCATGGGTAATCATGGAAAAAGGGCTCGAAACGTAGGAGAGCAGAGTGTCAGTGGAAGAGGTGCTGTTCGGTTCACGATAGCCGAAAAAAAGGCGGGAAACAGTTGTCTTCTGTAGCTTTCACGGAGCGGGAGCCCAGGACAGACAACATGGAGAGTCTTAGTAGCGCGGCAAGACCGAGAGAGCAGAGTTGGCGGCGGAAGCTGTGCTGCTCAGTTCATGATGGCTGAGCAGAGTTGGCAGCGGAAGCGGTCAATGAGGCAGAGAAAGAATAGATACTTATAGAGATTACGTGGAAAGATGAAAGGAAATGCGAGGTGGATTCATAGTACTAGGAGAGAAGCGGTGCACCGTACTGCACTGTCTGCTGAAAGCAGTATGGCATCTGCACGCCAAAAAGGCGTGAAACAATTGTCTGCCGTAGCTTTCACGGCGGGAGGAGCGACCTGACGACACACACCCAGAAACACTTGCGAGAATGTTTTTCCCCCATCATGCACTGGGAGCTTAACCCAGAATGCCAATGGGCGGTGGGGACTGTGGGATAGCTACCCACAGTGCAGCGCTCCGACATTCAATGCTAGCCTCAGTACTGTGGGTGCACTCTGCCAAATTCACATGCTTGAGTGGGGACACACAAGACCGAATGTATAAAATCGCTTCCGAAAATCCGAATAGAATAATTTCAAAATAATTTCATACTGTAGACGTACCCTCAGTTGCCATTTCTGAAGACAACCTAGGTTGTTATCGTAAATGAAAAAGGGCTTCTTGATAATTAGTGGTAGTCAAAATAGTAAGCAATGTTAGGTTTTATAAAAAATGGGATTGATTATATGGCACTGTTATAATACTGTCATATAAATCAGTGGTGTGCCATTTCTCAGAATATTGTGTTCAGTTGTGGCACCCTATCTCAAAAAAGATATACATAAATAGGAGTTCAGCAACAGGCGATGCAAATAATTAGAGGAGTGGCGAGACTTCCATGTGAAGAGACATGAGAGAGGAGATGAATAAGAAGAGACATAAAAGGGATATACAAATAATGAGTAGAATATGAACAGTAAAGTTGGTGCTTCTGTTTAGCCTTTTCAATAATATAAGAACAAGAGGACCTTTAAACTGAAAAACAATAAATTTAAAATGATAAAAGCAAATACTTTTTGCATATAGTACATAATTAGTGTGGAACTCATTGCCACAAGATACCATTGAGGCCAGGAGGTTTATAGGCTTCAGAGGAGTATTAGACATACATATGAATGAGAATATCCTTGTTTTCATTATATGGAGTGGAGGGTTTTTTGTATAAGCTCTCGGGCCTTACTCAGCCAACCACTGACAGCAGTTAAGAAACCTCCCATAGTGGGAGGTTATTTTATAATTGTCCATTATGGGTTTCTTGCATATTATCTAAGATACTACTTATATCACCCACATTACCATAGTATTTTAGTGCTTCACTGACTTTATTTCTCCTCAGAACTGTGCAGTATGGAAATATTGTTATCCCCATTGTACAAATAGGGAACTGAGGCACAGAGTGACTAAGTGATTGGCGCAAGGCACTCTGTGACAGAGCAGGAGATTGAACCCCAGTCTGCCAAGCCCCAGTCTAGTGACCTAACCACTGGATCATCCTTCCTTTCATTACTGTAATGTTTGTAGTATTGGCCACTGTAAATGGCAAGATGCTGGACCAGACAGACAATTGGCCAGTATAAAACTCCCTATGTTATTGTGTTCCAATCAGAGAGCTGTGCATGGAAGGAGAGCAGATCATCAACCTTATTTTTGCAGATCACATCCATTTTTAAGTTAGCATATGAGCATCTCACTCTGGTAAATAAATTTTCCCACTTTCTTTATCTTAAAAAGCAACAAAATAGATCTTTTTAAGTTTAAAATTCATTTCCAAGTTTCAGCCTGCTGCACATTTTAAATAACCTTATAAAACCCCTGAAAATGGGAGATTATAGTAGAGACAAACAAATTCTTAATTGTGACAATACTGGCATGCAGCATTATGATGATATTAACCTTGAGATCAGAAGAGAGATAGAAAGCCATGGTATGCAGATCAAAGGATTGAATATAAACAGTGCTCTTTTTTTTAACAATTCCTTAACAGTAGAGTTCTTAAAAGCTGAAGTTAGAATTAGATCTACAAACTGTTACCTGTTAGAAAACAAAATTGCCCTTGTGCTGTTGGACTCAACATTGCTTATAGTCATTTTCTCAGAGTTCTTTTAATTCAAGAAATCACATTTAGCCTGATGGCATCCTGAGTTTGGCTGGTTACTAGTATCTGGTCTGACTATGTCAGTATGTTATATGGAGACTTGTAAACAGGAAAACTCATAAGAAAGGAACTTCAAGTTCCTCAAGCAGTGCATTATTCCAATATCTGTGATAAGGGTTCTGTTATCCCGCATACTTTATATCTTTGTGGATTTAAGAGAGACCTAGAGATACAGTGTATGCTAGTGCAACACAGACTGTAAATACTGAACAAAGAAAAAGAGCAGGTAATACAGCCCACACAGATCACAAGAGTGGCCTGAGCAGTTACCATAGGTGGATGTATGAGAGAGGAGGATAACCACTTTCCACGTGCATTGAATTCCATTTTTATAGACATCAGAGCGAAACTGAGTTGCCCTGAGATGGGCTTACACTGTAGTCTTTGCTTGATCAGTACAAAACCAGAGTTACTCATGTTTAGGAGATACTAGTAGAAGTTCTGTGGCCACTGAGATATGATTTGACAAGAAGCAAAGATTAAGGAACAGAGAAAAGGTTCTGAATAGAATTCTTAGCTCTCTGCTGGGTCCATTGATAAAATCCTTATGAAGTCTATTATATGCTGAACTCCTTGATGATCTTGGTAGAGTGATTCTCTAGTGTCTTGTGAAAGCCCAGCATGAAATAAAGACTCCTGGAGACTTCCAGGCAAGCAATGATGGAGCAGCTTGCCACTGCTAGTGGATTGTCCAGAGAGGTTAAAGTTCACTATTTTCACTGTGCTTAACATAAAAAAAAAATTCAGTCAGGCAAGACTCTGCAAGCTGGAACCAGAGTACATGTCCAAGCTGTGCTTTTTAGGAGAGTGGCATGAAAGCTCCTTTAAAAGAGTTTTCTAAATTACAGGATTGGAAATAAGAAATCCCAATAAATGTGGCATGATGATAAAAGAGATTAAGAATACTTAGATCTCATGCTTTTTGGAAAAGACCAGAAGCCATTATTTGCTGTAGCTTTCCTTAAACTGAAATAATAAAGATATATTGCTGATTTGGGAGAATTTCTTCTTTTGTAAGGAGGATCTCTTATGTAATTGCCCTTTCCTGGAATTTATGTTGCTGAGACTGACAGCTCCTTGCTTATCTAGGTAGAAAGAATTAGTTATGTAGCTTAACTAAGTGGAGAAAACTCAGATGTGGAAAAAAATTGCTGCTATCAAGAAAAGATGTTTTAAAATGAATTCTGTCCCTTTCCCTCACTTCACCTCATTGTATATTGTGGCATCTCAAACCCTAGATAATTTTTACTTGTCATAAAATGCGATCAGTAATCACAAAGGAACTTGGACAAATAATTGCCTGGATACTTAATTTCCTTGCTTTGTAAGTTAAAATTAAGCAATTGACATCTAGATTTTGTCATTTTGTAAACCAAAAATTGTGAAGTAACTGTTCTAGGTATTATAATGAGAAGCTATTGTTCTGAAAAGTTCAAAAAGTGAAATTGTGTCTGCAAAGAAAATTGTTTTTCCAAATTTACATTGGTGTTAGTGAGCAACCAGATGAAAGGCAGTGTGCATGCAATGAAAGTTTAGTACAGTATTTTATTATATAAGGAGGAAATCTACAACCTATTGGTTTCCCTTCTTGAAGCTGTCACTCATTTTTAATTTATTACACTTGAATTTTGCTCATGTTCTGAATAACAGTATTCTGAAATACATGTTGCATTCTCATAAATACAGTACATTTTGTTTTCTGACTTTGTTTGCCAAATTCAGAATCTGACATTACTTCAGCTGTGGGATAAGATGCCGCTACTCTGTCATTGTCTCCTAATGGAGGTGGTAGTTGGCTTTTGTGGCTGTGTTTATCTGTTTTGTTTTTTAAATTCATATCTGTGCCTAGAACTCGTGATAAATAATGTGCCCATTTCTTCTCCCGAAAAGAGTTTTCTTTGAGATTATTAGCTCTTGTGTTATTTGAGTTGTACTCCATATGAATAAAGTTCAATGTCTTCTTTTTCATTTCCTTTCAAAGAAGCTACTATGGCTGCTACAGTGAACCTGGAACTTGATCCCATCTTTTTGAAAGCCCTGGGCTTCCTCCATTCAAAGAGTAAAGATTCTGCTGAAAAGCTAAAAGCTCTGCTTGATGAGTCTTTGGCCAGAGGAATTGATTCAAGCTATCGTCCTTCACAAAAGGTATTCACATGAATAGAACACGTAGGTCATTTTTATATGCAGTATTAAAGCTCCAACTATTCCTGTTTCAAGTTTTATAGCTGAAGAACTATGAGAGCCAGAAAGGGGGGAAAAACAGACTTGCGGAGTAGCTATGTTATTACTTGATCACTGACCTTTATGCATTTGTTCCTGGTGCCATTGAAGTTAGCGGAAAACTTTGTGTTGACTTCAGTGGCACAGTGTCTGGTCCTGGAAGAGAGCTGTTCCTTGTTAAGGTGGGAGGGGCTCTTTGTAACCTGGTGCTTTCTGAATACTTTTATCCTGGCTTTGGTGGTGGTATGTCTGTTACTTCTGTATCATGTTGCTCATCCATCCTGAATCAAAATTAGAACTAAAAGCTCATAAAAATGCAGGTTAATTATTGTTGCTGAGCATAAATCTTAAGCAATGTAGCCAGGTAATGGTAAAACCACATCAGTTTTCTGAACATTCTGTTCATTAATTTGTATGCGGCAAGAAGAGAAAAAAAAAGTTGAAGGGCAGGTTTTAAAGCCAAAATGATTTGCAGAACCAAAACAACTAGGACACGTGACAAATGGAAAAAAATTGTGTGTCATGTTCTGTTCTGTATAGGTTCTTATATTGTGCTCATCACTGTAGTGTGTGAGCTTCTTCCAGTAGGGCATTAAGCTAACAAGTACCAAACACTAAAAACACACTAACTAGAATATTTAAGATGGAGAATATTACATTAAAGGGACCCCACCAGTAACCTATTGATACTGCTTTCCACTGCCAAATGGATAACCTGCGTTAAGTGCCCAGTTGTGGTTTCTTGTTCCCAAAGGAACTGAGATTTCAGTCATGGCACCTTGCTCCGTCTCTGATTTTCACATATATTGCTATGGCTTTGGGGACTAATTTAATCACTTATGTTCAAAATTGACCTGATTATTATCTATCACTGACACAAATAAGCAGCTATTGACTTGTGTTGAGATGCATATCAGGATTTATTGACCCAAGAGGTAAATATTGACCAAGATTAAGCAAAGGTCAATATTTTCCTCCCAGAAGGAATGAAATATTGATGTTCACTGACACCAGAAGTCAATTTATATATGGTTACGTAGATTGAATTTTGTCATCAGAACTATCTGAAAATGTCTGCTCGTTGTGGCTGTGAATTTTGGAAGTATGAAAGTTTTACCTTTGATATTAGTGTTCCAAAGGGAAGATGCACTTAGGGATCCAGAAAAATAAACAAACCTCTCTCTGAAAAGGTGACTAGTAAGAGGAGATGGAGGTGGGTTAGAATTCACTGCAGAGGGCCAAGGTACACTAATGTGATTTGATTGGTTAATGTTGTTCTAGATCCCAGTAATATTTACCTCTATGAAGATAAAAAAAAATTGAAACACTTGTTACACGACTGGTTATGCAATGTTGTGCCATTTTTTAAATGAGTATATAGAAAATGTAATGTTTACCTAGATTTGTGACCTAAGCAGTTGCAAAGTAGCAAGTGTCTTATGTGTTATGTTTGTTATCAGCATTTTTTTCATTTATTTAGGAAGTAGAGCAACCCAAAGTGTCTATTACCAAGCCGATTTCCAGTAAGCAGGAGCCTAAAGCTTCGTCCAGTCTGCCTTCAGGCAACAATAATGGCAAGCCCATCACAACAGAAAAGGTGAAAAAAGAAACAGAAAAGAGGACTGCTGATAAAGTAAGGCCAATTTTGGTTCTAATCATGAAATAATTGTGGACTAAAAGAGCTCCATTTGTGCTTGAATTTAAAATTATTATTCAGCCAAAACCAAATTGTTCATGCAGAACTTCGTTAATCTGACTCATTTTAGTTGCATCTGCAGCATGTCACCTTTCACTCCATAGGATCATAAGTTAGCACGGGCCAGACAGTACAACAGAGAATTTATCATAACTTTTCCCAAATGTCTTTATATACTACTTTTTATTGGGAGGAGAAGAATCAATAAAAATATGCTAAACTGTTATCTCCCCCACTCTCTCTCTCTCAAGACCACTGAATCTTTTACAAACCATTGTGAGTCGTACAACTGATGACTTTTCTACGCTTTTAGTTCACAAATGTTTTGGTGGGAATGTATTTCTATCTCTAGGAAAAAGTGCCAGATGTATTGTGCAGATCCACAGTACATAATTTACCTACTTGTATTTGTAATTAATTATGCCAGTTAGTTGCTTAGATAACAACTAACTACTAACTTTTCACATTTTCACCATCTCCATGTGTGGTGTTTAATAGATGAAAGTAGAACTTGGTGAAGGAGTTGATGTTCCAAAGAAACCCAGACTAGAGAAGCAAGAGGCTCGTTCTTCCCCGATCACAGTCCAGACTAGCAAGGATTTAACCATGCCTGATCTATCTAGTTTTGATGAAACCAGTGCTGATGATTTTGCCATGGAAATGGGCTTAGCTTGCGTTGTTTGTCGGTAAGTGACTCATGCTTTGTCAGACACACAACTCCTTCTAATATGTTCTTCTGTGAAAATGACAAATTATATTTGTCGTCTCAGTGTCTCCATATCAAATTAGACCAGGGTGTTTTTTATTTTATAAATAATCTTAGACCTGATTGTAGAAAGCACTTAAGCACATACTTCAAATTAATCATATGCTTAAGTGGCTTCCTGAATAAAGATGCTTTTCTAAAATGCGAGGCCTTTAAGAAGAAAAATATCTAAGTCACAGTAAGTCAAATATCAAGTCTTTGGAGAAATTATTTACCATAACAATGTTTTGCTAATTATAAGACTTCTGTACATCTTACGGGGAGGGGGAGAATCACTGAACATCTTAAGTAGCCAGTACACAAATATAGCACAAGTATTCATTTTAATTATTGGTAGCCAAACTTTACAGTTAATCACTACCTGTGAGCAGTGCACTTCAAGTTAGGGTCTATTCTGAAGTGTTTTTTTAAAGTGACATTGATAACATTCTATGTTTGTTTTTCCATGTTTCCCAAATGATTTTCAATTGGTTTACAAGTAAAAATGGTTTGTTTTTTGGTTTGTTTTTTGAATGGCCAGCCCTGAAAATTTATCTTGGAATGCATGCGTCAAGATAGGTTTGTCTGTCTCATACATCTTCACTATTAATAATGACTTTGAAATTGGAACTTAATTGACAGTTCTGTTTGTGACGTACCAGCTTTGCAGTGCTGGTAGAAGGGAAAAGTAGCAAGCACGTATTTTGTGAATACACACTCACACAGGGATCAAAGTTGTTGAATAAGAAAATTTATCTTATTTATTTACTTACTTACTCAGTCACTTTTCAGGCTCTTGCTATGTTAATTAAGGAGTATCTCGGGTCCAACAATGGATAAGTTGTTGCAGTTACAACTTCAAACAGTTAATGAAGGTCCAACAGTGTTACGGTGGATTCCCACGAGATAGTGGGGAGGGCAGTATCCATGAAGGTAAAGATTTTTTTCTTCCACTCCACCTGTCCCTTTAAGTGACCCTCAAATAAACATTGTCCAAAAAGGCATGACAATCTCATTCCTTAAAATAAGCAGTCAAAATACGTTTTGGTGAATTCAGCTATAAACATTTCTTCACATTTCTTTTTCAATTTATTGGTATTCCAACTCATGACTTTTCCAGGAGCCTTGAATACTCTTTTGTCACCATTTCAGGTAACTATACCTATATTTCCCCCACTCATGGTCCACCCAAAGCACCCACTCTAGGCTCCTGGCTCCTCAGCCATCATCTCTCTTCGGCAGAGACTTGAGTTCCCTTATTTACACTGTGATATCCCCAGCAAGCCAGACTACCTAAAAGGCCACCAGCTGCGTTTAGTTCTCTCTGCGAGGGCTATGCCCAGTGTAATTGCCAGCAGTTACAAGTTACCACACAGCTCTTTCTAAGCAAGCACATTATTCTTAAGGTGAAAGCATTATAGAGAAAACATATTAAAAACAATAAAAGAAACCACATGCATGCTAAAGAGCTAACTAGAGGTCACCCCCGAATCCAACCTCAGGCAGTGAGTGGCGTCAGTCCTTCAAAACCCACAACTGGGTTTCACCATAGTTACAAGTCTATAACTGTCTCAGATTCAGAACTAGAACAAAGACTGGCCACTTCAGCTGTTTCTTTATACAGCTCAGGCTACGTACACACTACACCTTATGTCGGTATAAATGATGTCACTCAGAGGTGTGAATAAGGGTGTGAGCAATGTAAGTTACACTGACATAAGCACCAGTGTGGACAGCGCTATGTCAGCGGGGAGGTCTCTCCTGTCGGCTTCGGGCTACTGCACTAGCAGCGCTACAGTGACACAGCTGCAAGCTCTGTAGTGTAGCCATAGCCTCAGCCTTTATTCACCAGTCTCTGGGCACAGATAATTGGCAGACAGAAGCCCTCTGCTCAGAGCATAGCTTCAAAAATCAGATTTTTTGCATAACTAGAGGTGGGGAATTTACATTAACTTCCCGCTAGGTATTTCCCAAGAAATCCACTTAACACTTAAACTTTCCATTTAGTACAACGGACTCCAAAGATACTTAAACTGAATTCAATAAGATTTTTCAAGAAAATTGCAAGAAGCTGCCATATCTGGCACAACTTTATCCCACTTCTTTTAACAAAACCAATACAGTTCGGACCAATCTTTCTATCTTCAACTTTTGCTTACCTTTATAAAAATTGTATTTAATAGTCAGAGTTGAACTTTTTTTTTACCTGGGGCAACTTAGAATACAGTCCTGTGCACAACACCCCAACCATATTTTAAGACAGCAGATACGATGCTGTTTATTAGTTTTATTACAACTATGTAAGACGTGTTCTTACTCTGTCAGATGTTTTATTTACCTGTCCTTGCTTCCTCAGTACTACTCAAAGACACTCATTGGTTGTGTCCTGCGATAGTCTTGAATTAGAAAGTTTGTTTATTTTATTTAAGGCTTACTGAGTGAGGCTTCAGTTGCTAGGGCTGGGATTTGCAGTATTAACTCATGTTTCAACATTGGTGCTTTTTTGTTTAATCTGAGCAGAAATACTGAATACTGTAAACAGATATGGTTTAGACACTTCTAAAAACCTGAAAAAAATGTCAATGTTAAACACAACATTTTAACAATGAGTTGTTGAATTCTTCTGTAAAATAAAGCAAATATGTATAGTGTTTTGAAAGTGAAATTTCATAATATTTGGCTAACTGCTTATGAAAGCTTCATATCCAAATGTGAAACACTTATCTAAACTGAATTATGAAGAAAAGGAGAGCCCAAATATTATTATTATGACTTACATGCATTGCAATAGCACTGAGGCACCCCAGTCCTGGCATAGACCCTGTTGTGTGAGGCAGTGTACAAACACAGAACAAAAAGACAGTCATTTGCCAGTTTATCTGTACTGCTATCTGTATTATTTCCATTTTACACATAGGGAATCTGAAGTGCACAGAGATGAAGTGACTTGCTCAATGACACAGAGCAAGTCACTGCAGAGCCAGCATTAGAATGGAAGTGTTCTAACTCCCTGAAACCTACACTAACAGTGAGACTGCTTATTCACTTTTTGCGCTATTATAGAGTGGGATCTGAGTGCAGCTTTGCTAATTATAGGAGTGCAAGTAGAAATTCCAGAGTCACCCCCATTTTCTTTTCTGTTCTTTTTTTTTTTTTAATGTCAGGATGGGAGGGTGGGAGGTAAAAAATCCCCTCCCTCTAATTCCTGGCCATCCCTTCTGCATACAGATCTTTAAGGAAAAAACACAAGTCACTAGTTATGGGAACCTTAAAGAATCAAAAGTAAAAATATTATAAAGGAAAATGTTGTGTGTGACTTGCAGGTGACATTGAAGTCCTGTCAAAGAGAGAGCATTTAGGAAAAATCTGCATTCTCTTTGCAAGAACAGCCTTCTAAACTGTAATGAATAAATTAATTTTGTCTTCATTTTTAAAAGATACAAAACCATTCAGGCTGTCTCTTGATTTAAAGACTAGCTTAAAGTAAGTCTGGCTTCGACTTTTCTTGGCATGAAAAGTTTATTTTTTTGTAATCCATCCAAAATTATCCTTTATAGTTTTAAAATATGGAGATTAGTCTGTTCCCTTGTCACATGCAGTTGAAACTGAGATGCTTTGTTCTGACCCAATCTATTTTTCAAGAATCAAATGGCTTCTGAAATATCCTGAATTTAAATAATGTGCTCCAGAATTTCTAAAACATCTCCTCCTTTGTTTTTAAATAGCCTAGTTAAAAAAAAAAGATATTTTTCAAAAATTGTTCTTACAGCTATATTGACAACATCTTCTGATTTCATTTCCTTGTTATATAAAGAAATAAAGTACTATGTTTCCCCACCCATCCTCAAATAGAGTTTCCATGGTTACCTAGGTACCTGCTCCTCAGGGAGATGAGCAAAAGCAGCTTAGCAATTAAATAGCCTGATTTGTCATCTGAAAGAAGAAATCATTAGGAAAATGCAATTTGGCTATTTCACAGATATACTTCCAGTCATGTGTACGTCACTAATTTGTCACATACACAATGTGATTCTTTTCAGCAGAGGCCCACGCAAAACTAAGTCCTCATCACCAGCTTACATGTTTGTTTCAAGGCAGAACTGCATAGCTAATCCTTTCCGTTCCATCTCTCTATGATGTTGGTATTATGTTATGTTTCTAATGTCTGTCTGTGATGGGGAGCGAAGGATGGTTACTAAAAGTTCCACAAAGAAGCGTGCTACTTGCATCCTGTTTTTTTGAATCCTTTAACTAAAAGAATTAGTCCCGGGGGAATTCCATGCAAAAAAAATTAAAATTCCACACTATTTTAAAATTCTGCATATTTCATTTGTCAAAATAGCACAATATAATCACGCCAGTTTCAGATATTTTGGTAATTTATTTCAGAATACCTGTCAGCAACTATGTCTGTAACAATACAGACAACAAAAAAGATGCAGGAAATGTTTTGTGACAAATAGATTCCTTACTAGGCATACTAATACATAACTCTGAGTAATAATTCATTGAAACTACAATACAGAAACCTATTTCCAACCTCCCTAAGAAGCAGAGAAGTCAAGGATAACAGAGGAGCTGAGCGAGAGGGAAGTAATTGCTGGGAAGGAGCCTGGGTGTAAACTTGGAGGGTTATTGAGTGTGGGTGGGAGAAGTATGGAACAGATTTTGGGGAAGGGGGAGGGATTGTTAGGGAGCCTCCACCATGCTCTCTCATTCAGTCAGGCACATTTGCCGCTATCCCTATGTGTCCCTGCAACCCCCATCCCCTGTGTCCTTGCACCCCCACTCAGCCACTTCCCTCTCCTCATGTGTCCCTGCACCCCCACTCCCATCCAGCCCCCGCCCCAGTCTGTCCCCCACACTAGCCCTTCTGATTCCCAGTCTGACACACACCCCCCAGCAGTCCCACGTGCCCCATGCTGTCCATCCCCCCATATTCTGTGCCTCGTGACCAGGCCCCACGGGCAGGGTGCTGTGAGGAAGGCAGCCTCTTTCTCTTCCATATTTGCTGCTGGCGCTGTTCCTGTCCGGGAGTGGCGGCTCTCTGTTCTGGTGCCACAGCAGCCCTTTGTGGTTGAAAGGAGTAACTGCAACTCCTTTCTGGCAGAATGTATTTTCTGGGGGGAGAAGGGAATTCTGAATAGCACATGGATTCTTCATGGGCACAGTGGCACAGAATTCTCCCAGGAGTATAAGAATGGTTGTCATTGAGACACTATTTGTTGTTGAGCAATACAATTCAACATCTTACAGCAATATTGTTCCCTAGGCACTCAGATACTATAGTAATAGTACTAGTAATAGTAATAGAACATTTTTCAGAGCTTTATACATCATAAGGGAACAAACCAAATGACTTTTTCCTTTACAGGTGACTTGTAGATGTGTTTATAATAATAATCTAAAATTCTTAGATTTTCTTTAGAATCTACTTTAAAGCAACAAAAAGTTTGCAAGACAGTTATTAGGAAGAACTCATACTGTAGAAAAGGGATCTTTTTCATTTTGCCAAGAATAGAAAGTGTATCCGTAGCGTAAGAATATTTCTAATTTTTTATATTAAGCCTTGCAACGATTACAATGACTAGATAACCTTAAAGTGCTTTATTCAGTAACCTGTTCTCAACTGTTTGTTCTGCAGGCAAATGACAGTTACTTCTGGAAATCAGTTAGTAGAGTGTCAGGAGTGCCATAATCTCTACCACCAGGATTGTCATAAACCTCAGGTGACAGACAAAGAAGTCAATGATCCTCGCCTTGTATGGTATTGTGCCCGCTGTACCAGGCAGATGAAGAGAATGGTAAGAGTCAGCTTTTTGTCTAACATGAGTAGTATTTGGAGACAGCAATTCATTTGGGCTGTTTTAAACCAGGATTTGCAGAAACTTTTAGAAGATGTTGGAGAACCATTTTTCACAGCTGCATTTCCTTTTGCTGCTGCTCTGGTTATTTTAACTGTAGTCTCAAAGAACATTCAGTAATGTTCCTATTAACAAAATAAAATAAATCACAGAATTAAAAGTCAGGCACGATCAAACAAGTTTATTTCTTCCTCACTGGTAGGCAATGGAACAAATAATTAGGCTTATTTCATTTAGCATCTAGTTATTATACCGATCTACTAAATAGTCTCATATTTGTCATTTTCTTCTCAAATTTAGGGCCTGAATGAATTGCTCCTCTGGAACTTAACATTTCTCTAACAAAGGTCTACACATTTTGGGCCAGGTCTTGTTCAGCAATGAGTGACCTCAATTTCTGTTGAAGTTGATGATGAGACCCATTATTTTCATTGAGCTGTGTGTTAATTTCTTTAGTAAGCAGGCTGTTGACTTCTGAGTTTCATAATGAGTCAAAATCTGTTGGTAAAAAGTGTCTTTTGCTATTAGAAACAGTTTACAAAAGCTGAAGATAACTTACGTTTATGTTATCACTGGAGTAAGAAAACATCTTTATTTTCACTAAACATAAATCATTAGCCCATTCATCTTTAATTCTGAGACCTTTTAAAACTGAGACATTATACAGAAGAAATTTTGTTAAATTTTGAAGCTATTTTGTGATAACCCGGCAAAATGTTACCTGTTGAAATGACCTTTCTATTAGGAAAATCTCATTTAAAATGTTTTTGCTATAGCCAATGAAAGTTATTAATTGATTTCAGTAGTTGTTTTAGTACTTTGATTATCTTCAGTCCTTTGAACTCAGGACTGCTTTCTTGTGCTCAGTAAATTGCACTGAAGTACCATACTCATCCACAGCTATAAATATTTCACACTCACTGTGATGTTCCCCTCTGGTGTTATCTGGACTGGTAGTCTGCTAGATCACTCCAATCCTTGACTCTGGGAGCCAGCCTTACCCTGTTCTGCTGTGAGAACCCCTATTCCTGAGCTGTTTACACATGGCCTCTGGCATGTAAGCTGCTCCTTGGATTGTGCAACCAAATGACACGAGCCAATATCTTAGGTCCTGGACACAACCCTAGGAACCTCCATCTTGCAGTGTCCAGTTATGCCCACTGGACGCTGCAAGTTTATATGAGTTTGTCAATTTAACAAAGAAATTGATATGCACCAGCCTTGTTATCCCAAGGGAAGTTTCAGACACGCTTCAAGCCAAATGCACTGCTTCAGATAGAATAAACAAACAGATTTATTAACTACAAAGATAAATTTTAAGTGATTATAAGTCAAAGCATAACAAGTCAGATTTTGTCAAATGAAATAAAAGTAAAATGCATTCTAAGCTGATCTTAACACTTTCAATGCTTACAAATTTAGATGCTTCTCACCACAGGCCGCTGGTTGCTCTTCAGCCATGCTCTCCCCTTTGATCAGCACTTCAGTCGCTTGGTGTGGTGTCTGTAGTTGTAGGTGGAGAGAGAGGAAGAGCATGGCAAAGTCTCTCTCTTTTATCATGTTCTTTCTTCCCTCTTGGCTTTGCCCCTCCCCCTTTCAGAGTCAGGTGAGCATTACCTCATTGCAGTTCCAAACTGACCAAAAGAAGGGGGGGTGACTCACTCGAGAGTCTAACAGATCCTTTTGTTGTTGCCTAGGCCAGTGTCCTTTTTTCCTGTGAGGCTGGGCTGGATTTGTTCCATACATGCCCTGATAAGGTGTGAACTGCCTCTCTGTTCTTGGAGAGTTTTTGCCTGGGCTTGCTTTAAGCCATGAGGATAGATTTTCAGCCTCATTAACTATATACATGAAATTATAACCTATAACCTTACTATAACATTACTGTAACAATTACTATAGCATCACTGTAACAACCATGCTCAGTGCATCATGAGCCTTCTGAAGACACCCAACATGACAAACTTTGCATTGGATACCAACCACACAATCATTTTATAAAGATGAACATGGGGGTGTAGTGTGTTCCGCCGAGGTACAGAGCGTCACACTCACCTCCCCATCAAACTGCCATACGTCAGCATTCCCTTTGCAGGCCACAGTTTCCTTTTGCTCTCTCAGCATAAATGCTGCCACCTTAACAGCTTTCTCTGAAAAGAGCCCTGCAATCTGCTTCCCAGAAGCTGGTTTCTAACCGTAACCTTTCCCAATATTTTCCTTCCCTGTCCCTCCATCCACCAGTTCCCTACACTCCTCCATCAGGCCTAACTCCTGACTCCTCCTCCCACCTATGTTTACCCACTCAAATATATGGTCACACCCATGCCTTTTAGCTGCTGGAATCTTCCCATTTTATGTGACTCAATCCCACCTACCTGTCAGCTGGAAACCTCCCTACAAATCCAAGTTGTGTTTCCACCTGACCTGTTTTCTAAATGCTTAATTTCCAGATCTCATCTAAGATAGTATTCGAAGGGCTAATGTTGTGATCTCATAATGCTCATGTTTTCTATTGTCACTCTGATGAAATCGTCGTCGTTAGTACAGAAACATGACTAATTGGAGTTTAATTATTATTTATGCAGGCTCAAAAGACTCAGAAACCACCTCAGAAACCAGCTCCTGCAGTAGTTTCAGTAGCACCAACTGTGAAAGATCCATTAGTGAAGAAACCTGAAATTAAGCTCAAGCTGGATACCCCAACAACTTTCCTAGCATTCAAGAGGACAGAAGTCAAGGTGCTGTACATTAAACTCTCTCTCTAGGTGCTTTTCTTTTATTGCGTATATGAAACATTCTTGCTTAAATGTCGTACAGCTGTTTTTTCCCTTTTCAGAACCCCATCTTGCTCTTTCACGTGATCAAAACCCCAAATGCAAATACAGGCCCTTATTCTGTCTGTATTCAGTAGTGCTGTAACATAGTGGATTTTCAGTTTCTTGACTTTTTTATTTTATAAGGAGGAAAAAAAATTAGATTTTTCTGGTTTGTTTTTTTTTAAATGGCATTTCTATAAAAGTAAGAAATCTTCACACTCATAGAAAGGATATGAATTGCTGTCCATTCTTATGTAACATGCATACATTTGCAATTGCAAGACTCTTCTTATGATACTGTTGCTTCTTAAGATCTAATTTGTGAGATCCCTTCCTCTTCTATATCGTGTCTCATGTTTCTCCTTCTCTGGGTTATTTTTCTGTGTTAAAGATTGTCATGAGGTGGTAAAAGGAGATAAACCGGAAGCCGTAGCAACAGCATAATAAATATCTTCAGTAGCCTAACAAACTCTGACCCCAGTCCAGCAAAGCACTTAAGTGCATGTGAAACTGTAAGGCTGTGTCAGTCAAGCTGTCTGGAGTGGCCCACGAGCGTGGGTGCCAACTTCAGGCCAGACTGTCAAGAAGCAGGGCACAAAACCTCAAATTGGTTGTATATTCTATAGTTAGATTTCACCAGCCAAGTAACAAATGGGAACTCCACAAGCTCTATAACAGCCTTACCATGGAGTCACAGACTGTTCTCTTGGGCAGTCTGATCTATCTTGCCACCCAGGCAAGCCTGCCTTTGTGATAGATGATCTTTTACACCAAAAGTTGAAACAATATTCAGATTACTCCCAGTCCCAAAGGACCAGTCACTTACCCCAGGTCAGTTGCACCTCAGATCTCTTACCAAAGAGAGTGCTGATAGTCAGTCCTGTAATAAACTAAGGATTTATTAACTAAGAAAAAGAAACGAGAGTTATTTACAAGGTTAAAGTAGGTAAACATACACACACGAATGAGATACAGTCTTAGGTTCCAAAACGTAATAGTAGCTCTTATAATATGCAAGCTCTATATATCCTTTAGGGCTCATCCAAACCAATCAGCTTGGGGATCTCGTTCTCTTGCTTAGAAATTTTGCCCTCTCTGAATTTCAAGCAGCATAGTGATCACAATTTCTCTTTAACAGGGATTTTTATTCCCTTCCCCCACCATTCAAGATGTGGTGGGATGAGGGCTTGTATGGGTACCCACTTCATGGGTGTTAGGGGAAGCAATCAACAAAGTCTTTTGTTCTCTGATGCCTCACAATGGTTTGACTAGTGTCTATAGGCCTTCTTTTTTGGGGGAGGAGACAACACCTCTTGTACTATTTCACACCTGGTAATGCTTCTCTGTTTACAGTCTTAGCAAGCATTTTTATAGTTATAGAGCAAACACTTAAATATTACCTTATAACATGGGATACAGATGTTATAATTAAGATTAATACAGGTAGCATCCTACAAGCATTTCATGAAGTCTAAACAAATTCTTGTAACTCTGATATCTATTTTAACAATGCTAACGCACAGGCAAACCAGACTGGTTTCCAGCTAGGCATTTGTCAGCATTCAGTGAGGCCCAGTGGCCTTGGCATAAGCTGGCACCTGGTCTGCCAGTGTCACAATGTCTTCCTTACGGGGGGCTATGCCAGCATAGCTAGTGTAGTTGCAGCATACACTGACAGAAGTTTTGCTGCTGGTGTACGAATACCACCTTTCCGAATGACGTTGGCCATGTCGACAGAAACATTCTTCTGTCGGCATAGCTGCGTCAACAAGGGGGATTTTATTGGCATAACTGTTTCCTTAGGGGGTCGTTTTTTTCACACCCTGGCTAACATAATTGTGCTGATGTAAGTGTTAGGTGTAGACCGAGCCTAAGCATGCTGAAATCAGAAGAACTATTCGTGTGCATAAAGTTATTCATATGTTTAACTGCTTTCCATGTGTGGGAGCCTATATGGATAATATGATGCCTATGATGCAAACAAGTATTCACGTGAATAACTTTATGCATCTGAAAAGTTACTTGTATAAATGATTGCAGGATCAATGCCTAATTTCAGTCATAATTCTCAGCATTTAGAAACTGCATGGATGTGCTGTGGGGGGGAAAAATATGGTTTGCGCAGAGGATTGGAGCTGAGAACCCCTATACCTTAACTCAGACTCACTGAATAACTTTGGGTGAATTATTTAATATCCATGTATCAATTTTCCCCAAATGTAAACAAAGGCTAACTATTCATGAGGTGTTGTGAAGATTAATTACTGTTTAAAAGCTATTTGAAGATGAAGAGCACTACAGAAGTGCTGAATATTATTCGTAGCTCATTAACAGAAACACTAAATGGAAACAAATCCAGTAACTATTGTGGACAGTTTAAGTGTGTATGTGGTGGGGGCATGGCAGGTACAGGGAGACAGGAATCAGGAGGGCTGGGGGAAAATACTGTTTTTTATAAAATGATCAAGAGACTCTGGTATCTGCATTATTTTCATTGCCTGGGGTCTGACTATGTGATAGACCATCTCTCATCTTCTTAAAAGCAGCTCCGGGTAACAGAATCACACACAATCTAGTGGACTGCCTTTCTCGTTTATACTTCACAAGTGTTGATCTTTTTAATTACTTCAGATAGACTGCCTTTTATAGAGTTTAGTGTAGGGTCATTGTGCCATATGGTATCCGGTTCGCTGGTTAGAAAAAAGGGAAGAAATGGTAATATTAACTTCATTTTCAGTGAAGACAAAGGCTCTGCACCTGTCTCCTTTCCTTTCTCTGTGTTGTTTTTGACTGAGATGATCCAGGATAAAATATCAGAATATTGTCTAATGGATATTTTTGTGTAAAGAATCTGAAACTGAAGTTTGATCATAACCATTCCTGCTATTTATTGAAACATTGCTAATATAGGATTGATTGATTTTAGACCGCAGCAGCAGTTTCGGGGAACTCAGCCAGTACCAGTGTTTCCTCTTCAGCAACCAGTGGCCTTACTGGATGGGCAGCTTTTGCAGCCAAAACCTCCTCCACGGGTCCATCAACTGCCAAACTGGGATCAACAGCACAGAGTACCAGCGGAAAACCTGCAGCCTCCTCTAATAACCAGAAACCTGTGGGTTTGTCAGGGTTAACAACATCTAAAACAGGACTAGGGTCAAAAATAGCTTCCAGTAACAACAACACAAACCCTGTTCAACTAAAACCTCTTCCACCTCTGACCTTGGGGAAAACAGGTCTGAGTCGTTCAGTTAGCAGTGACAACGTCAGCAAAGTAGGTCTTCCTAGTCCTAGCAGTACCGCCCCAGGCAGCAGCAGCCAGGTGAATAGTGGGAATGGAAGCAGTAGCACAACAGGTAACAGTGGGAGCAGCACCACCAAATCAAGTGCAGATTCTGGCAATCAGTCACTATCCCTAAAGGGCCCAACTTCTCAGGAATCACAGCTCAACGCTATGAAAAGGTTACAAATGGTCAAGAAAAAAGCTGCCCAAAAGAAACTGAAGAAGTAATAGAGCTGTCTGTTAATCTTCTTTCTATGTTTCTTCAAAACAAAGATATGTGTGAGGTATAACATACTTCATTTAATAAATATCCATGCAGATAATTTCTAGATTGGCTTTTTTTCCCTATAATATGCTTAAAAATGTAAATCTATGTATTTTCTCCATCTACAACAGACTGTAAATATACTGTATGCTTCAGATCTAGCGGACTAACATGTTCCCTTTCCTTTCTCAAGTTTGAAGAAAAGTTTGTTCATATTTGTTTAAAGTTTGTGTAGACAATATATTGTAGCATTTGCCAGTGGTGATGTAATAACTAAGGATATGATTTAGTCATGGAGGTCATGGATTTACTGGCCGTGACTTTATTGGATTTCTGTACTTCGGCTTCAGCTGTCAATGGCAGGGGCGGAGCCTGGAGCCCCCGAACCGCAGCTGGAGCAGGGGCTGTGTTGCCGCCTCGGCCCCTGTGGCAGTGGGGCTGAGGCTGTCAGTCCCCTCCATGGGGCTCCCCGTGTCATTTCTACCCTCCCTCCTCTCCCTGTTATTTTTAGTGATAGTCACAGCTCCCGTGAATTTTTTCTGTTTTATTGCCTGCAACCTGTCCATTACTTTTACTAAAAATAACTGTTACAAAATCTTAACCTTACTTATAATTAAGGATGCAGATTGGTTTACAATGTTACATTTGTTTATACACATTCATAACTTTTCTAACAATTCTCCTTTGAGGGCAAAACTTTCTTTATTTGGTCTCTGTGACTGACTTTGGGAAGTTTGAAAAACCTTTAAGGAAGTTGTATTCTGTATTTCGCACTACTGTGACCACTCCTGAAATACTGTGTCCAGTTCTGGGGTCCACACTTCAAGAAGAATGTTGAAAAATTGGAGAGGGTTCAGAGGAGAGCCACGAGAATGGTTAAAGGTTTGGAAAACATGCCTTCTAGTGAGAGACTCAAAGGGTGAATCTATGTAGCTTATCAAAGAGAAGGTTATTCACCGTCTATAAGTACCTACATGGGGAACAATAATTTTACTAATGGAGATATTATTTAATCTAGCAGACAAAGAAGAAATAAAATGGAAGGTCTGGAAGTTGAAGCTAGATAAATTCAGACTATAGATAAGGCAAAAAAATTTAAGTGAGAATAATTAACTGTTGAAACAATTTACCCAGGGTTGTGGTGGATTCTCTATTATGAGGTTTACATCAGGATTGGATGTTTTTCTAAAAGATGTGTTGTAATTCAATCACAGGTATTGGACTCAAACAGGAATTAATTCAGGGAAGTCCTATGGCGTGTGCTATGCAAGAGGTCAGACTGAATTATCCATAATGGTCCCTTCTGGCCTTAAAACCTAACATGCTCTTTTTTTTTTTTTTTTCCTAAGCTCAAATCACTCAAACTTCGGTATTTGTAAGTATTATATGTAGGGAAGCACATTTTTATATATACACTTCATGAATTATACTCGATGCGTTATCATTTTCAATCAGCATGTTAATATAAGTATTATACATCTATTAAACTGTTACTTTCCTGAAGCTAAAGCATTTCTCTCACAGTGAGTTTTCAATGGAGAAGTTGTGCAGAATTAATGAAATTCCAAATGAGAAGGTTCCTTAGGAAAAGCTATTATCTGAAACAGATTCCATGAAGAAACTATTTAAACATATATACCTCTATTGAAAGTGACCATTTGAAAGAGTGCATTTCATTTTCAGCTATCAAGGAAGCTTATTAGCAGCCTTGTTTTGTTTCTTTCCATAAGTCACCATGGCACAGAGGGGAGCAAGAGCATTAGAAAAAAGACATATAGGCTCCCGCAGCTGAAAAATAGGGAGGAGCAAATATAAAATATTAGTATGAATGTTCTTTTGAGTTCACTGATGCTACAGAAAACCTTAAGAGATTCTGGTTTTAAGAGGAATGAAAAAATAAAAGTGAAGGTGTGGTAGAGACAACTATCTGCAGGCTTAGATCTTGAACTAAACACTTATATAACACTTTACTTTCTCCAATAACTGCAAAAGTATAAGCCACTGAATCAATTTCTTGTGTTTTGGTGACGTGAGGAGGGGAAAGCTGAAGAAAAGAAGACATGCCAATTGTTAGCTTTCTTATGTGTATTTCTAAAGCACCTAAAATCATGAGATTATTTTAAATATTCCACACTTTATCTACGAGCTACAAAACTCACAAGTTTTGCTTGTTGCAAGGGAATAACACATCAGCATAGCCCAGGAAATGAGGCCTCAATCCCCTTAACTGTTCACCTTCCATCATAACAAACATGATGATGATTTAAAATGTGTGATATGTTGAATTCAGCTTTTTCCTAGAAAAGACAAGAGCTAAGATGCCTTCTGATTCTCAAGTAGTAGTTTTATTTACAGAACTAAAGAAAAACCACTGTCAGGTGCTAGTAGAACTTACATTCTTCTTCAACTGTACTATTTCCTGAAAGAATAAACATTTTCTTTTCTCTCCTTTTTATTGTCTGTAAACTGCCAAAATAGTTTGAGTAACAGCACAGATGATAAGAAATAAAGAAATGTGTATGGCCTCTGCATCATCCCTATTTCCACCCTCATTCTAGCATAGAAGGTTTTTTAATGACAACCTAAAAAAGTGGGGAGTGGAGACTGTGACAAAGTTCCTGCTCTACCTTATTGGCAGATTTGCTCGCCTTGGAGCTTATTGGCAGATTTGCTCGCGTTGGAGCTTCACGGCAGGCCTCAGCTTGGCCGTTTTTCTGAATTCACAGTCCAGGTCGACGACTCCTGTGTCTGACCAGGAGTTGGGAGGATTTGGGGGGAACCCGGGCCCGCCCTCTACTCCGGGTTCCAGCCCAGGGCCCTGTGGAATACAGCTGTCTAAAGTGCCTCCTGGAACAGCTGTGCGACAGCTACAATTCCCTGGGCTACTTCCCCATGGCCTCCTCCCAACACCTTCTTTATCCTCACCATAGGACCTTCTTCCTGGTGTCTGATAATGCTTGTACACCTCAGTCCTCCAACAGTCTACGTTCTCACTCTCAGTTCCTAGTGCCTTTTGCTCCCAGCTCCTCACATGCACACCACAAGCTGAAGTGAGCTCCTTTTTAAAACCCAGGTGTGACGAAGTGGGACTGTTCTTAATGTTTCCTCCGAATATTGTGGGGGTGCTTCAGTTTCCCCTATGCAGTTCTTAAGTATCTAGGGGGTGGGGTAAGGGTGTATGATCACTGCAGAGCCCTAGAGGGCAGGTGTGTGCAGGGGTCTGGACACAGAGGATGGCCGACACCCTGTTTCCTGGCAACTGATGGCCTGGGCCCTTCCCCCCTGCAAGGTGAGAGCTAAGGGGTTGGAGAACAAAGGTATCAGGTGACCTCCTGGCCCGGGAAAGGAACAAAGCCCAGAGGAGGAGGGGCTGGAGGGAGTTTCAGTTTGGGGGCTGGCTAGGACATGGAGTGAAGGGCAGACGTGGTTGTCTCGCTCACTGCCCCCCAAAATGGACCCAGCTGAGGGGTCCTGTTCTCTGCACCTACAAGCTCTGTGTTAGACCATGTTCCTGTCGTCTAATAAACCTCTGTTTTACTGGCTGGCTGAGAGTCCCGTCTGACTGCGAAGTTGGGGTGCAGGACCCTCTGGCTTCCCCAGGAGCCCCGCCTAAGCGGACTCGCTGTGGGAAGCACACGGAGGGGCAGAGGATGCTGAATGCTCCGAGGTCAGACCCAGGAAGGTGGAAGCTGTGTGAGCTTTGTGCCCTGGAGACAGGCTGCTCACCGGAAGGCGACTGCCCCAGAGTCCTGACTGGCTTCATGGGGAGCAGTTCCAGAGCATCGCCCGGGCACTCCGTGACACCAGGTTCCCTGATTAACCTGTCTTAATTGATTCTAGCAGCTTCTTGATTGGCTGCAGGTGTTCTAATCAGCCTGTCTTAATTGTCTCCCGAAGGTTCCTGATTGTTCTCAAACCTTCCCTGTTACCTTACCCAGGGAAAGGGGACCTACTTAGCCTGGGGCTAATATATCTGCCTTCTGTTACTCTCCTGTAGCCATCTGGCCCGACCCTGTCACAAGACATTAAACTAGATTTTTTGTGCAGATAAGGAATTTTTTTCCCTTGTAAATAGTGTTCTATGGGAATGGCACATATACTATGAAATGGAACGTAAAAAATAGATTTCTTTAATGGCAAGTTTACACCTAAGTAAAGCATTTACTTCATTGGTAAAATTTATTCTGGCAGGAAAGCATCAAAATCCTAATTTGCAAAGTGGTCTCAGCACAGCCTCTGAACACGTGTACGGTTTTGCTCATGGATAAATGTGAGGGCCTAAAACCTTGAAACTTCAAATTATGTGATTTGCTTTAGGTTTGTCTGGACTAGAAAGAAAAAAAAGTGTACAGTTTATTTGTTTTTGTTAGCTAGTTTGAGATGACTAGCCCAATTTGCAATACCACTAAAGCAGCTCACCTAGATATAGTTTAATGCTGTTACAATTGTATTATCTGATAGGGAGTTGGTGCTAAGTTGCCTCTCTCCTCTTTCTTTTTGGAATATTAATGAGACTAAATCCTTAATACAAGTCTGTCTCTTCCCATCTAGGTAGGCCAGGTCTACCTTCAAAAGAATTTGCTGATATAACTATACCAGTAAACCCCGCCAGTAGAGAGACAGATAATATCAGCAAAAGAGTTCTTTGGTATAGATTGTACCAGTTCCCTAAATGAAATAAGCTATACTAGCAAAAGGACTGTTTTGATCATGTAACTGCTTCAACACTAGGGAGGCATTTTGCTGGTATAAATGTGTAAAGATTAACTCCCCTAACTGACATTATGTCATCAACAGTTTCTAGTATAGACCTGGCCTAGGGCAAATGCTTAACCTGAACTCATCACACACAAACTGTTGGAAAACAATAGAATGCAGGAAACAATGGCTTCTCTGCTTTAGGAAGCATAGTCAGGACAGAAGGAATAAAAATTCCATCTGTCTGCAAGAAGGGAATGTTCATTTTACAGTGTTGTTCAATGGAACCTACCTTACCGGCCAAGGAATCTGTTCCATGAGAAGTACAAGGCTCCAGAACTGTCATAAAGTGTGATCTATTATTTAGAGACTGGAGAGCAGGACTTTGAGGTTTTAGGTTGACTCTGCATTACTGTGTGGTTTAGAAGTAACAGCATCTCTCTGCCTTAGTCCAGATCTACACTACAAATGTTTGTCAGCATAGCTGTGTGGTCGGGATGTGGAAAAAACTCACCCTCTAGCCGACATAGCTGTGCTAGCAAAATGCCCAGTGTAGATGTAGTCATGCCAACAGAAGAGCACTGCTTTTGGCATAGTCATTTGGGGAGGTGCTGTTACTGTACTGACAGGTAAAACTCCTTCTTGTCTATGTAAGCTGTGTCTGCAATAGGGAGCTTCTGCTGGTACAAGTATACCAATAGAGCTATACTGGCAAAGCATTTGTAGTGTGGCTGTTGCCTTAGCTTATCCATCTTGTAAATAGGTAGTCTACTATTTTCCTTCCTCTGAGAGGTGTTGGGAGGCTTATTCTTCAGAAATGGCCACGTTCTGATCACTTTGCTTTCGCTGAATGCTGCTTTATAAGTGGTTCTGCAGGAAGTAATTGGGAATCTTACAGTGCAAAGTACTATTCGTTGTAAGCGTATCAGAATCTGGCACAAAGTTCTCTGAAAACTGGGAGTGAAATATGCTTTTCGCTATTACAACTCATAATTGATCCTAGAGTAAGACAGAGAACTAATAATATTCACAAATTAGGAGCCTAGATTACAGCTAGGGAAGGACAGAACCAAACTAACTGCTCCCCAGCAGTTTTCTCAGTATATTTTTAAACCTTGTTCAGTGCCTAAATGGAACTTCATAAATACTGATAGATTGATAAGATAGATAGATATAGACAAGTGCAGTGTATTATCTGTTTGAAGCAACTGTTCATTTCCTCTGCTCTGCTACCATCGTGATCACAGCATGATCTCTAGTTGATAACAGAACGGAAAATAGGTCTTGGATCTGTGTTCTATTGTGACACCATGCTTCAGGCAGAAATGTATTATTTTTAAAAGAAGACAACACAAAAGTGCAAAAATATATGTTTATTATTACAATAATTTAAAAGGAGAATTTAAAAATTTGTGTGCAAACAATATTGCTATAAATGGAATTTACAATAATAAATCTGGATTCACTCAGCATTGTCATAACTATATTTTCTATTGCAATTATTGAGTCTATTCCTGCAGCCCTTTCTCATACAGGAAACCCAACCCCACTATAGCACTGGGCCTATTATGTGCATTTTTTCTGAGCTTTCATAAAGTAAAAGCAGGAGTGTTTTTGAAGTTTACACATAGATGCTAACACACTGAAATGTATTAATTTAAAAACAAGTATTGGAAGGAATAATTCTCAATGTTTTCCCAGAAAAAGTGAATAATATCCTGTCTAGGACAGGGACCGCAAACACCCCCAAACAAAAGGAAGATAGTCAAGTAGGTGGTTGCCAAAGATAAAACTTGAGTCCCTGTGTCACTGTTTGGCTTTGGAATCTACTGGGCTTGAAATTGCTGTGCAGAGCACAATGGCATCACTTTAAAAAAAAATCCTATCAAAGAAGAAACACTGTGACAACGTTGGCGCCCAGGTCTACAAACACTTAAGCAAGTTCATAATCCCCTTGACTTAAAGTAAGTACAGTGCCATGCTTAAGTGTTTGCAGGATTGGTGCCTTATTGGTTTACTAAACTGGAGCCTACTCTTACTCCATTGAGGTCAATGAAAGTTTTGTCATTGATTAACAGGAGCAGGCCCTTGGAATACTGAAGTTATGTCTGCATTAGAGAAAAATTGCCCCTCCCCCCCCATCACACCTTTACTAAAACCAGTTCGCCTCCACTGACGTGAGCAATGTAGGGAACCCTAATGTAGATGGGTCTCTATTGTTTTAAGCACTGTCTCAACTAGATCTGCTTTAGGCAGGTCCCATTAGAATTTTTGCCAAATTCCTCCAGTGTAGGCAAGGCATTAATTCAGACAGCTTCTCATCATCATCTTGGCAATGCTCTTGGCTTGAATTTATTTTAAAAACAGATAAAAGTTGGAAAAATAAATATATTTTCATTCATTTATAATAATTAAAACTGAACAAGGTTTCAGAAATGATCAAAGTCAATCCCATGAGTCAGTACGGAGTACATTACAAATGAAACTTTTTGTGACTCCAAAGTGATTGTGGTTGATGGAAGAAAGCGGATATAATTCAAGCTATATAGATTATTTTTATCCTAAAATTTACAAAATATATTCTATGCACCAGCAGTTAAGGCTGGAGTTTTCAAAAGGGCGTGAGGGAATAGGCTCCCAAATCCCAGTGAAATTCAGTAGGGCTTAGGTGTCCAACTCCCTCAGATTCCTTTGAAAAGCCCATCCTTTAATACTAGAGTACAGTCCTTCATTCCTTGTGAAATCAAGACACTTAGGCCAAGATTTTCAAAAGTGACTAGTGATTTTGGCTGCAATTTTTTTATATCAATTTGAGACACCTGAAAAGTGGCTGATATTCAGAGACCTTTAAGATGGCTCAAGCTAGGCACCCAAACACTGAGGCATCCAAAATCACTAGTCCCTTTTAAATATCTTGCTCCCTAGTTCTTTCATTTAACTACAGTCCTGAGCATACAAAGCTTCATCACTGTGCTTCTAGGAGTTTATTAAGCCTATTACACAATTCAGCTACTTTAAAAAACTTTCCAGCTACTGCAGATAGCAGATCCTCTCTAATTAAGATATTCTGAAATATAAGACATGCTGAAAAACTTCTTGTGCGGGATCTTTCCAATAACAAAACTTTTTTTTGTTTTTAGTGCAAAATTAGTGCAATTTGTTATTGGAGTATATTCAACTCTATGCGCAGGGCTTTGAGCCCCATAGTCCCCATTAAATATAATGAAAGTTGTGGAGCACCAAGCTGACATAACAATCGACCCAAACGTTTTTTTTGTTTTTTACTTGACAGAAAGACAATATTTACAATATCAACTGCATTCTGAACGGATCGAATGGGATGGTAACATTTGTTGAAGGGATGGGCACATTCCACTAATGGAAATTGCAACAGCTAGGTACAGTCCTGTGCATCACAAATAAGGCAGTGTAACCACATTGTTAATTATTTATCATTTGGATTGTGATCGATCACAGAAGTTCAAATACCAAAATCCGTATGTCCACACCAGTGAACTTTTCTCAAGCCTTTTCTGTCATACAATGTACAGAGCGCTAAAGTACTTCAGTGACCTGCCACACCTCTCCTCTTCTGCGAATTCAACAAGTTTCTCTCCCTGGGAAAAATTAAAGCTAGATTTTTCTTTTAAGAGACCTCTTTGTTTGCACTTCATGAGCAATCCTAACCTCTCTCATCCTTCCTTTGCTGGTAGTCTCCTTTTATTCTGAATCCTGTTAAATGGTTTTATTCATTTTATCTTTAAATGCTACATTTGGGCTCGGGGAGCAGGAAACTTGCAGTCAGTGGCTTTATTAAGACTGTTGCCTATACGTATTGTTGACCATGCAGTCTGATAATCAATTTTCATAGTATTGTCACTATCACGGTCAGTCATCAATGATGTTGTGGGACAGAAAATACCTAACAGGGGCTTATGTTAGTAGGTCACCATTTCAGGTCAGAGGTGGGCTACAGGTCTTATCTGATGACTACGGTAGTCCATAGGAGTCTTTCCACTGATTTCCATGTGTAATTGATAGAACCTATAAGAGCAGTACTGCAGTGATCACATCTTTCCTCGTAATTTTGTATTTCTGTGTTCACTGGTGATATCAAAGTATTTAAAGCTACTTTAGTCATCAAAGGTTGGCCCCTAATCCTGCAAACACTAAAAAATCTAATTATTGCACAGTCAAATACATTAAGTTTTTTTCCACTGTCCAGTCTAATGGTCATATAGTCCAAGACTAATAGAAACATCTGAAGGAGATACTGTGTCACACTGTGAGTCCTGGCACCTAGATGCACTTCCTCAAGGCTGTTGTCTCAATGATTAGTCATGCACCCCCAAAGGGGTCACATACACAATAAAGCAGTGGTTTTCAACCTTTTTTTATTTGTGCTCCACTAAAAAATGTTAAATGGAGGTGTGGACCCCTCTGAAAATTCAATCTGTGGTCCATGGACCGTACCAGAGAAGTCTTAGACTGAAAACTGACTGAACAGAATTCAACTATAAATGTTGCATGTGCTCTCAGCACAGCATTTGACGCAATGTGAGAACGGGCACTAAACTGTGGGCTTCTATGGTAACAACAACACTTCCAGGTTTTGACCTGTAGGTGGGAGTAGTCGCATACTTTTGATTGATCAGAAAAACTGAATGCCTTTTCTGGAATCTGAAACTGTATTTTCATAGTCACCTTTTGCAGACCCCTTAGACATAGTCTGGGGACCCCTAGGGGTCCACAGACTTCAGATTGGAAACCACTGCAATAAGGCATTCAAATGAAGTCACCACTTGATTTTATTTTAAAGTCTAATAATTGCAAAAAAATCAGGATTTGTCAATGTGCAGATCTCCAAATATAAACATATTAGTGGGGCATATATCTAGAGCTGTATGGTGCAGATTTAAGTTATGAAAAATTACACATTGTGCATACTACATATGTCATTATCAAAAGATAACTTGCTTATTTCTCAACCAATTTTTTTTATTCCAAATTTGGCAAAGTGCACTTCTCTGAGTGAAGGCTAGGTCCTTGCCAGGTTTTAAGTTTTAAAACAGCTCTTTTTGAGTGATCAAGTACCAAAAAGGACAATGTTCTTAAAAGACAACTTTTTTCATCTCTAATAATTGATAAATGGCTCCATGGACTTCCTGTAAATGTTCACAGCCCAAAACTAAGGTTCTGAGAATTAATAGGGAGTTGGGGAATAGGGAATAGTCATCTCAATCTGAACAATAGAGTCTTTACGGCAATTCTGATGACACAATTTATCCTTTTCCAAGGTTAATTCTCTTGGGTTCACATATTATTTGCTAAATATGTTGGAGAGGCACCCCTAGAAAGGTATACGTTTAGCTGTGCTTTTTATTTATGTGTTAACTCCTGACTTATGAAGTATAGTACTAAGAGAGTGAATGAATGAGTAAAGAAATAGCAAGCTCTCCAGGACATTCATCAGAGAGAATCTTGTTAAACACTTCCTCTTCCTCAGGTCTTGACAAAGTAATGGTTTTTAGCATGCAGGAGTTCTCAGTGTAGCCTATGTACCTCTCCAGATATTACAGCTGGGTTATAAATCACTTGTGCGTTCACTCTGCTTGCTGTAAATTAGAACAGATTATTATTTTGACTATGAGTCACTATTTCAGAGAAACTGGTCCCAACAATCCTTTCTGTTCCTATGCATATGTCATCTTCCCAAGGTAATTAGCAGGTACATATCCTTTCTGTCCTTTGACTTCTGCTAACCACCATTCTTTATTGCCGCTCAGGTCAGAAAACTGGAGTATCCGAACCCGCTGGTACTCCTGAAGGCTGAGTTCCTGATGGCTTCTTGCTTGAAATGCATAAACAGCATAGAAAGTCTGAAAAAAGAACCAACCAGCAGAAGGGGTACATTTTATATAAAAAAAAGGCAATTAATATGAAATAAACTTGATAATTTCAACAAAAAGATCCAACAAAATCTGCTGTAACAGGGTATTCTGGCCTTGTAAGAGTAGAGGGGGCCAGAAGACCCCATTCCAGGGAGTTGGAATGAACAAAGGCCCAGAAAATGGCCTGGTAACAGAAGAAGGGAAGTGGTCCCAGGGAATTAGGAGTTGGATGGGAGGGAAATCCCAGGACACTGTTCCTTTAAGGGCCTGGTGTCAGGAGCCCTGTAGTGTGGGTTAGGGCTCCCCTCTCTTTCAGTGTATCAAGAGGAATTTTCTGGTGAGGGGGCAGCATATAGGCTACCTTCTCCCTCAGAACAAAGATGAGCTAAGCTGCTTCGGCTGGCCCCCAGCTGTAAGGAGGTTGAACATTGAAACTGACAATGGAGGATGTGGGGAGAGAGAAAGTTGCCTTGGTCTACGAAGGAGAAGAAGTAGGGGGATGAGGAATGGCCTTAGATAAGGAGAAAGGGAAAAAAAACACTCAATATATCAGGATTTAAAAAAGTAATTAAATGAAAAACAGGATAAAAGTCAACATTTCATAATAGTCAAATCAGTGACAGAAGATGTGAAAATAGGAGATGTTAACCCAACCAAAATGGCAGAATGGATAAAACAAAGTGTTGGTGATGTACAAAAAGCTAAAAGAATGCAGGGTGGAGCTCTATTGATAAAATGTGCACATAAGGAGCAAGCTGAAAAACTTCTTTAAAATGTAACCTTAGAGAAAATGAAGGTTACTCATCAACTGGCTAAATTCCTGACTGAAGCAAGAGAGTCATGTATGGAGTACCACTAGGATCGTCTGAGGAGGATATAAAAAAGACAACAGGCAAAGAAAGTATTGTTTGTTAAATGACTATTTAGTGGGAGAAAACCAGCCATTTTATTTACAGCTGTACACACAACACTTTGTCAGTCATAATGGGGCAGCCTGACCCAATGGTCAGAGCCAGGGGGCAGCATCAGGGTCACATTCAAAAGTCATACCATAGATCAAAGCCAGAGTCAGGAGACATGCCAAAGGGGTCAATGCTGGGGTCAGAATCAATAGCCACACCAAGGATTAAGACAGAATTGGAGTGAGATGAGACACCAAGGGTAAAGTTGGAGTCACTGGAATTAGGGTGAGGAACCAGCAGCAGGAACTTGGACTCAGGAGTCTGTTCAGCAGCAAGCCCAACAACTAGTTGCTCAGCCATAGAGTGGGACAGCAGCAGGAAGCTTCATGCCTGTGTGGTGTCCAGGCAAAAGTCTGCTGCCAATCACTTGACCCAGCTGAGTAAGTGGGTGTAGCCTCTGGCAGCAAGATGTTAGCTGCAGTTCCCTCTGACTTGGTGGTGCAGCAGGTAAGGCTCTTGCGTAGCAACCCCACAGGTGGAGTCTGAGTATTATACCACCTGACATGCTTAATGGAGGGATGATCCTTTCTAGGATCCAACTGTGATATATATTGTTCTATATTTCCCCTTCCCCACCCTTGTGAAGAGCTATGATTGTTAGAGATTTAGGCATGCACCAACCATTTGTAAGGGAACAATGAGGTGTAAAAAACAGAACCTAGTTGCACAGTGCTGCATATAAAGGACGTACAGTAGGAGAAGAAGCTCAGGCAATACAAACAATTATAATTATTCAAAAATTTTCATATGTTGAGGCTGCCAAAAGGTAGGCACTGCAGAAAATAAAAAAAGAAAAATATGTAAGTAAGAGAAAAGATGTACATGGGCAGCAGAACACATCTCTGGGCAGGGAGGAGAGTATGAGAGGAATGGTAGATGATATATTGCTTATAGATAAAGGGAAGGTTATAACATTCATTAAGAAGTAATTAACTGCACCTTGCAGACGTGGAGAAAAAAATGAAAGGATTAAAATCATAGCAAAAGCAGCAGAAAAATATCTAAAAATAGGCAATCTCTCCATAGACCGTATTCACCCACTTTTAAATGAAGGCACTAATACAGCTTATTAAAGGTTTTAATGATCCTTAGCTGGAATCCTTATAGTTTAATAATGTATGGAGAGGAATTTAAGAAAGCCAGCTTTGAAATGGGAAAAAAGCCTAATGTGATATGTGTGCAAGAAACATAGCTAATAAGTACACTTGTGTTCAATCTACCAGGATATGATATATTCTAGAGGAATCAAGTGGCCACCAGAGGAAGGGGTAGGGGGTCTGTATATTTATAAAAGGCTTAGCTATGTCAAAAGCGTGTGCAGAAACTAAGTTTTTAGTATAATGCTACTGAGATTCCCATGCAGAACAAAAACACTTATATATGGATTTTTGTTTATAATCCATGTAAAAATTAGTTATCTTAGAACTAGAAAAAACAGTTCTTAATGTAGAAAACCTACTCCCAATTTGTGGAGATTATAATAGTCATAATGAGCAATGGGAAAGTAAGCAAACTACGCTTAAAACAATTTATTGATCTGCATAACCTGGTGCTACTGAATGCAGAAGCACCTTCTAGATTTAATTCAGTGAATAGCTCTGTTTCTGTTTTGGATCCAGGAACTACAACAAATAACGTAGTGAGAAAATGCAGCTGGGAATTTTATAAAGAAGACAAAATGGGAAGTGTACCAAGGTTCAGGAAATGTCAAAAACACAAGAGTTACTAGATTGAATTTTCAAAAAGTTGACTGGGACTTTTTCAAAATTAAATGTGATGAATATTTTTTCCAGTAAGTATACAAGTAGCAACCTAGGAGAATTCTATGCAGATATAATAAAAAGAATTACAGCAGCAGATGATCTGGCCCCCCAATGTAGAAACCCTGTTCCCTGGTGGAATGAGAATTGCAAATTAGCAATCAAGGAAAAAAATAAGGCATACAAGCAAACAAAACACACAATTAGTAAAGACTGATAAAAGGTGTAAGGTGGTGGCACAAAGGATTATAAAAAAAAAATACGAAAAAAGTTGGAGAAATTTCTGTGGGAAATTGACAAAGATTCAAATCTTTCAGAAATATAAGCAAACTCACTGAATGAATGGAATTCAAAGTAAAAGTAAATGTATAGCTGTTCTTATTGTAAACAATGAAACTGAGGTCTCCAATTTAGGAAAAGCAGACATTTTAGCAAAAGAATTCCAAAAGGTCAGTACTGATCTGATTCAAAACAATGAGTTTCATGAAAAAAAAAAGAGGAGGTTTATTGAGGATAAATGTGAACTATTAAATGGCTGGAGAGAATATTCTGATGATGCATTAAAAAAATGTAGCATGCAGGAGCTTATTGTAGCCATAAGGAAAAGGAAAAATACAGCTCCAGGTAAAGATAATATAAGTACTGAAATGCTTCAACACAGGTCAGAAGGGAGTCTAAAGATTCTTTTGCAGTTAATATAATGATATAAGGGAAAAGGAGTGCTGCCAACAGAATAGAAACAAGTTTTGCTGAGACCAGTTAGGAAACCAGGCAAGGTACACACAAGACCAGATACTTATAGGCCTATTGCCCTCACATCATGTGTGGGGAAAATAAGGGGGAAAATGATAAATGTAAGATAGTGAAATGCTTGGAGAAGAATGAGGTACAAAGTGGTTTCAGGAAAGGAAGATGCACAGTTGAGACTAGAAATGGAGGTACGAAAAAATATAAGGACTAAGAACTTTATGATAATCTGCCTAGACAGTGGAAAAGCATATTACATTGTTATGGAGGGAAGGGAAGGCCTCCTATATAAAGTAGCCAAAATTGGAATAAAAGGGAGAATGTTTGGTGGATAAGGGACTTTTTAAGTGACAGAACTATACAAGTCAAAGTGGGAACAGCTTTATCAAAAATGTACAGGCTTACCTTACAAATGGAACTCTACAAGGGAGAGTTATCAGCCCTACTTTGTGTTCCATTAGGATAAATGACCTCCCAGAAAGTATGCACTGGGAATAGGTATTTCCTTTTTCACAGACGACTGTGCTATATGGACTAAACATAAAAGACTTAGAGTAGCCATGGAAAAGACAAATGAAGCACTCCAGAGAATTTCCAAGTGGGGAAATAGGGATTTAAATTCTCACTTGCAAAAACCAAGAGAATACTTACTTTTAACAAGGAAGAAAATTAGGGAAGAATGGTGAAAAAGTCAGATAGTTCAAAAGTTTATGTTCCTTGGAGCAATGTTTGATAATAAATTAACTTGGAAAGGACACATAGATAATATCATACAAAAGTGTAAAGTAGGATGAACTTACTTAAAAATGTAGCTGGAAACAAATGGGGTACCGATAAGACTGTATTGACGATGAACAGAGCATTGATAAGAGATGTGCAATGGGCTGCAACTGTAATTTTATCTGATTCCTGGTCAGTCATAATGACAATCAGAACAGGAACTTCAGAAAGTCAAAATGCCATAATAAATTAAATAATGTTCCTAACTATGGAAATAATGCAAGCAGATATCTCTATAACAATAGCCATGGGCAGCGAGTATAATAGGCCAGACTCCCGGTTGCGGGGTTTGGCAGCAAAATTTTTGTTTTATTATGCCCCATTTAGGTTCCGGGGCGCCTGAGAAGGCACATACCCCTCCTAAGCCACCCTGGAACCTGCACAGGGCCTATCAAAAGCATCTTCTAACAGACGCTTTTCCCCTGGGTGGGTTGGGTCTGGGGAGGGGAGGCATGGCACGGCACGGCTTTGGCCAGCCCAGGGCTCCTCTTGGCTGGGGAGGGAGGGTGCTTGGGGCTTCGGCCAGCCCGGGGCTCAGGGCTGGGGGGAGCTTAGAGCTGCGGCCAGCCCGGGTCTCCTCCAGCCGAGGGGAGGGAGACACTCTGGACTGCACTGTGGCCAGCCCAGGGCTCCTCCAGGTGGGGGGGAGGGCACTCCAGGCTGCACCGGCCTGGGGCTCCTCCAGCTGAGGGGGAGGTGCTCAGGGCTTCTCTGGGTGGGGGAAGGGGGGCAGGGGGTCTTGGGACTCTGGCCATGGGCAGAAGGGGCGGAGCAAGGGGCTAGGCTCCCCAAAGGGGGGCTCCACCCACCGCTCATGACAATAGCATGGATTCCAGTACATAGTAGAATACCTAGAAACGAGATGGCTGACAGAACAGCAAAACATGCTCTAAAAAATGAGGAGGTACATATTAAGATAACCTTAAATAGACAAGAATTCAAAAATGTGGTCATGAAGGAGGTTGCAAAGGAGTGGCAAGAACTATGGACTAAGGAAACAAAAGGATGAAGGTTCTATGATGTATGCTAAAAAATCAAAGATAGTACTATACTCCACAATCATGGTAGAAAAGAATGAAGCAGTAATTTTTAAAGTGTTAACAGGTCATTGTGCCTTAAATGGTAAGTTAAACTTATTAAAAAGACATAAAGACAGGCTGTGTAAAGTGCAAAGAAACTGTTGATCATGTTCTCTGGCACTGTTGGCAACATTCTATGCAAAGAAATTTTCTTTATAAAAAATTGAGTTGGCTTGAAATCAAAGATTTCTTCCCTAAAGGGACTAGTGAGAATGTCAGGGAAATGGAATAGTGCAAAAAAAGCCTTGCTGTGTTTTCTTAAGGATACTAGAGAGTGAATAGATTAAAAAAAAAAAAAAAAAAAACTTGGCCAATAATGAATGAAGAAAGTGGTGGCCATAGCCCCAGGTAATGAGGGTGCTGCACCAAAAACAACAAAGGAGACAGTGAAAAAGAAGGAAGCCAGGGTTAGAGGGCTGAGCTCCAGCCTGAAAGCCTGGGACTGGTGACTTTGGGTAGTGCAGACTGGGAAAGAGGAAGAGCTATAGGTATGGCAGAAGAACCATGGCTGAGTATGAATTTTTATGTTATTGTGATGGACTTTATTTTGGGAACTCTAAGGATTGCTTGAACATTTTCTGTTATTAAACTAGCTCTAGGTTTAGGGTGCTGTGAGCCATAATGGAGACTATGTGTAGTTCTTTTAAGGGGTCCACAAGTGGGGGGCTAACAGGAGCAAAATGCCTGCAGCGCCACCCATGGCCACCAGGGGGCACATAGTACATCCCCAGAAAAATGAAATTCATCCCACTGCTGAAAAAGAACCAGACAAAATAAGTAAGAATGAGCTAGGGAAGGTCCCAGGCATTTAAATCTAGCAGCTGCTAACTTGAGCGCTTCAATTCTCTCAACCACCAGATGTTCTATTAGGCACACATTACAGCAACCTGTTCTAGATAAAGGCATAGGGTTCCTTATCAGAAAAGAATCGTCATGACCTTCTTGCTAAAAATAGATGAAAACAGCAGAAGGCAGAACTAACTGCTTTAGTGGGGATTAACTTGGCTCTCTTTGTAAGGGTGGGGAGGTGGCTTTACTGCCCAGGAGCAGTTAGAGGCATTGGGTCCCCATGGGGTGTTTCAGCTCCACTCTTCTTTCAATTCAGGATTATGGATAAATCCCACAATTTAACCGTTAAACATTTATTACCTTTTCACACATTGTGTGGTTCATTAAAAACCCAATGAACATTACATCAGAGGAGCTGGAGGGTAAGAATGTTGTGTGAAATCCTATGGCATCCTAATAGATTAGAACAGTCCTTTTATAAACTAAGGTTGCCCCTTTAAATTGTAAGCAGTAGTGCACAACTTTTATATTTGGAATAGGAAAAACAGATATAGATAGATATGCTGCATGTATTATGCTTACATGTTGATCATCCACATCATGATCAGTCTCTGTCCCATTAATTGCAGGTTTTTCACATAGGCTATTATTAGATGAGCTGCTGTCACTCCTCTTATGTCCTAGATTTCTCGCACTGCTATCATTGATAGGCCGTGAAGAGACAAAAAGGCTGATATTATCGAAATCATCATCACAGAAACTGGTTTCTGCTACATCCTTCTGCACCTTGGCTGGATTGTAGGGCTTCAGGAAGGAGGAATACACATACCCTTTAAGAACTAGATATCAGATTAAAAAGAAAAGAAAAATTATTTCAAATATTTTTCAGTCACCTGTTTTTTACAAACTGTTGAGGTAAACAGATGGGCCCAGACTGAAAAGAAAATCAGTAGCCAAAAGGAAAGCTGTTATTGGGATATTTGTGCAAAGGACTTACTTCCTGTGTCAACAAGCCACCTGCTTGTACTTCCAAAGGGATCCTTTTGCTCAGCAACAGCCACCAGCTCACCTTCATATAAATCAATATCAAATTCCTGTGTGGCATTGCATTTGCGCTTAGCTTGATATAGTGATTCTGTGCTGTATGTGGACAATAGCTTGGATCTCTGGATCTCTGTCTGACGTGGAGATTCAGGCTAAAAATGGGAAAAAAGAGACACACTATTAATTGGGAGCAGTGTATTTAAGACTTCTGGATTAACAGCTGGGTACAAAAGAAACTAATGCACACCCCATCTGATTGCAGCAATCTACATTTGAACAGGCAGAGCATGCAATTACATGCCTATTGGATAGTTAGGAGTATAATTTCCTAAACTGTGCCCTCAAACCTGTGAGTTTTGTGTGCACAGTAGGTGTGTGTGTTCACCTGTTCCACTAATGGCTGAAACTATAGTCACTGAAGGATAAAAAAAAACTTACTGGATGTTAACTGTCAGGTATTGGTTTATGCAGTGATGTTGTAGCTGTGTTGGTCCCAGAATATTAGAGAAACGAGGTGGGTAGGGTAATATCTTTTATTGGACCAACTTCTGTTGGTGAGGGAGACAAGCTTTGAGCTTACACAGAGCTGTTCTTCAGGTCTGGGAAATGTACTCAAAGTGTCACAGCTAAATACAAAGTGGAACAGATTGTATAAGTAGTTACCATATATTTCAAGGGACCATTCAAGGTGAAATGACTCATTAACACCCCTCCAGGTCATAGCAGGAAAAGAAAAAAAAGGTGGGTGGGGGGGTAAGTGGGTTATAGATTGTAAACCATAAATCCAAGGTCTTTATTCTGTCCATCATTATTAGTATCTAGCAAATTTATTAATTTAAGCTTCCAGGCTCATCTTTCGAAGGTGTTGTGCGGGTTTCCTTTGAGAATGAAGATGGACAGGTCAGATACAGAGGGATCACTGTGTGAAAAGTGTTCACCCACTGTTTTTGTCTTTTATCATTTTTCTTTGTGAGTTCACTCAAGAGCATAGTGAAATGAGACAATCACTACTCTCTCGAATGAAATCACACAGAAAAATTATTAAAAGACAAAAACCTGTGGGTGAACCCTTTCACAAAGCGATCACAGACCTGAAGAAGAACTCTGTGTAAGCTCAAAAGCTTCTCTCTTTCACCAACTGAATTTGGTCCAAAAAGAGGTATTACCTAACTCACCTTGTCTCTCTGTATTAGTGCACTTACAATTCTCATGTAAAATGACTGAAAGCATTTTGAAGTAACCCAAAAATTGGCAGACGTGTACTGAGGTCATATAACCCATTACAAGGCAGGAGCCATATGACCAATAATCCCTGGACCGTGATATTATATGAAATGACTTTGCTATATAAAAGGCAAGGTATTAATTATTATTATATTAAGTGGGGCTCCTGCAGTTCTGTACGCTTCTGGAGTACTCTGTGTGCTAGGTATGTCTGAATTCCATGGTAGATTTTTCAGCTCCTGCTCTAGCTATATAAAACCATCAAACCCACTCGCAAAACTTCAACAAAATAAACATCACAAGATTAATATATGTGTGAGAATATTTAACAAGTGAAATAACTGTAACTTGCATGCTTAGTCTTAGGCTGGGTCTAAAGACTACAGAGTTAGTGCCTGGGCTTAAATGCTTTATGTTGAACTAACTATGTCAGTGTCTTCGCTACACTACTGCCTTGCTCCCGCTGATGTAAGTGCCCTACTACTCCAACATAATAACTCCACCTCCACAAGAGGCGTAGGGCTAATGTCGGTGTAATTATGGCGACCCAGAGTCTGTGTGACAAATCAGTGCCCAGGCCCCAGGAGAATAAAAAGATGATGCGTTTGACACACATTAAATTTTCATTGACAGAGGCATGATACTCACCTGGGTAGGGGCAGGTTTCTTCTTTTCAAAGCTCAGTTTTCTCTCAATAAATGTAGCACTGCTGTTTTCTTTTACAAAATTTAGATTGTGAAACTCTTCCATCACCTGATTTTGTAATTCACAGATACTTGAGGAAGACAGCTGTAAATACACAAGAAGATTAGATCTCATGTATATTACATAGGATAGGGAGGTAAGGAACAGTAGCTCTAATCTAGTGGATCAAGCACTAGGACTCATGAAATCTGAGTTATTATTTTGATTTCTGGTAGTGCCCACAAGGAGCTTGGCATCAGGCAGATATAAAAGAAGGTATGATCCCAGCCTCAAAGAGCTTAAAATCATTGCTGTTTAGGGCTTGTTTATACACAGAAGTGTTATCAGTTTAACTTAAATCAGTTTAAAAACCAGTATCTATTTAACTCAATATGATTTAAACTGGTCATGTCAGTTTAACTTGCCACTGTGGTGTTGGATCTGTGGATTTGGCTCAGGTCCATGCCTAATTTTAAACATGATGTAAATAGCAAAACTCAAAAGTGATAATGGGAAAATCCCCAGTGAAAACAATGCCTGGTATAAGCAGCTTCCCCAAAACATAAAGCCCTCTTTAATGATATAGGGCTAGTCTACAGAAGGAAGTTGCACAAGGGTAGCTAAAAGTGTAAATTTATCCTGATGTATTTAAACTTCTGTGGAAGGTTTATTTTGGTTTAATTAAATCTGTTTTCTAATTGACTTAAGCTAAATGGAATACGCCACTCTTGTAATGAACTGTGTGTGTCCACACTGTCTTTTGCACTGGTTTGTTATATCAATGTAAAAGTCAATTCAAGTTATACTGGTGAAAATTCCTCATGTAGGAAAAGCCCTCACTTTCCCCTTAAATTGCAAAGCTCTGTGTTGAACCCTTGCATGGATTCTCACTTCTAGCTTGACAGGAAGTGGGAAATAGCCTGATCCTCCCCTGGAAGGAGTGCAGTACAGCACTCAACAGTAACCTCTATGGCTTACTAAGGAGTGGGGTGGAGTCTTGTCCAGATGTCAGCCAGGAGAACATGGCTTCTTCAGAGTGTGGGGGGTTGGAACTGTGGGGACAACCTTCGTACTCTCTTAGTCACAGAGAGGACTCATCTCCTCTGGGGGGGAAATACAACAAAACTGTAGCATTGTTTGATATTCACCCCAAGTCAGTCATTATATTTAGATGGAGTGTTGGATCCATATCTTAGAGTTATGATTAATGCTGGTGTATGAATAGAATGTTATGCAAACCAATACACTTCCATGCAGCTCAGTAGGCACTGTCTAAATACACCTCAAAATATTAAAAGTGTTGATGTAGCTCATATTGTAGCCGAACAAGAAAGCTGTTCCTTACTCTGAAGGAGGTGTCTGCAGTAGGCTTTTGTGACAACAGCATTGCCCTACCGTTGCTAACACGCCCCAGCTCCACCAGTATTAGCAGTGGTGGGAGCACACGTGTAGAAGGGATTCCAGTGGCTGCTGGCATTCTTCCTAGTGGGTTGTCTGACACTGCGGTAAATAATACCGAGGTTAAAATGCTAGCAACTGCTGACTCCTGCCATTGCTACTTCCAGAGGAACAGCAGCAGCAACAACACCACTGGGGTCATTCTTGGCAAAAAAAAAAAGTTCAAAGCAGACAAGGGTCAAGGACATGAAATGTGAAAAAATATCCACGGTGATCACCAGAAGAGACAGTGGGGGGGGGGGGGGGTTGATGTATGTGGATTTTTAAGTACCTCTGGCCAAATACCATGCACACACATGCACACAGACAGTCCGCTCACCGGAACAGGCACCACAATGGTCGAATATGACTGAAATGCTGAGGACATTGTGTCCCTGAGGAGAGTGATGAAGCAATGCAGACAGTTCATCACAATCTTCTTGGCCGTCCTGTTGAACACCTGAAGTTCCTCCACGAGCTGTGCATTGAGAGCCTCATAGTCCTTCTTTGTCAGATCCAGTTCATCTCCTGCTGACCTTTCAAGGCAGCCATTGTAATCCAGCAACTTGTCATAACGCTTCTGGATAAGCTTCTGGGGGCCTGAAAACAAGGCTTGTAGAGCTGAGAGAGGGGTCAAAACCAGCTTTTCCAATTGATCCACCTGGGAAGGGGAAAACAAAGCAAAAAATCAGTCCAACAGATAATACTTCATTCTCCCATTTGTAGCACTTCCAATTGTGTTCTAATGTTAAAAACAAAGCAAAAGTAATAATACTGCATTCACCCATTTGTAGCCCCCACATTGCTTTCCAACAGTAACTAATTAAGCCTGACAGCACCCCTATCAAACAGCCGAGTAACAATTCTAACTGCACAGGGCGTTGTTATTATCCTCATGGGGAAACTGAGGCACAGACAAGTTAAATGGGCACACAAAGGATGAGTGTTAGAGCTGGGATCAGAAAGCAGGAATTCCTGCCTCCAGTCACCTGTGCTAGCCACGGGTATTAATATTGTGAAGCTTCATTGGGACTGGGACCTTTAACCTGGGATGGGAAGGACCATCCGAGGCAAGAGGCAATGCAGTTTCAATTAAACGGCAGTCTTTCCCACTGAATAAAATAAAGGAACAACCACTTTCCTGGGGATAACTCTAATATCCTGATGATGCAGTATAAATGCCTATACAGACAGATAGAAAGATTTGATTTGATTAAAATGTGGTATGCTTTCTTGTAAGGTTTCCTTTAGTTTACTGAAAGTGAGTCATACATTAACAGTGCTGGAGGCTAAATAAAAAAAAAAACCCAAAAAAACCCCCAAAACATGCCTATGGGTGTCTGGATGGCTCAAGGGATTAGTATCAGGCTTAAAGATCATTTCACCTATAAGTCATTGGTTCATATCCAGCACAGACTGCTAGTGACTGAAACTCATTGCCATCTAAAGGCTGCTGGATAGTCTTGTGAAATGAATTGCTGGACTCAGTGCACTAACAAGAAACAAGGCTCCTGCATAACAAAAACCATGGCTGCAAGAGGCTGTATGTCCATCGTCCCCAGGAGTGGTCCCTCAAGGTGAGGACTGATGTACAGTGGTAGTTTCACATTGGTACTGCCTTTGATATATAATTGTTCTGTGGAGAAAGCTTTCCATGACAAATGCTTAGGTAAGCAATTTTTTAGCACCTTAAACAATTGTTTATTGGAACTGTTGGTTCTGGAGCACAGAAAAGGAGAGGCTATTCTTGATTTGGCCCTAACTAAGAGGGGTAGGGAGATGATTCAGTATTGACGAATGCAAGGTAATGCACATGGAAAGAAATAATTTAAACTATTCATCCCCATAGCTGGGTTCTCAACTATAAGTACTCAGGAAAAAAATATGAAACAGCACAATGATAATCTGTGCTCCTGGTGAAATGATGGTCAAAAGTGCAAACAAAATGTTAGGATGTATAACGAATTGGATTGAAAATATTGTAATTCCATCATATAAATCAGTGATATGCCCTTGCTTGGTATACTGCATTCAGTTCTGGTCAGACTACCTCAGAAATAGATATAACAGTAATAGAAGGGGTCAGAGACAGGCAACAAAAATGATTACAGGCATAGAAAAACTTCCATATAAAGAGACATTAAAAAGACTAGGACTGTTCTCAAAGGAGATGAATAAAAGAGAACATGATTCAGGTATACAAAATAATGAATGGGATCGAGAAGGTAAATCAGGCACTTCTATTTACCTAGTCTCACAATATAAAAGCAAGGGGCTATTTAAACTGAAAGGCAGCAGTTTCAAACTCATAAAAGGAAATACCCTTTTACCTAATGCATAATTAATCCCTGGAACATATTGTTCTAGATATCCTTGTTGCCAAACTCCTACTAGGATTAAAAGGAGAATAGATCTGTATGGATATTGTAAACATTCACAGTTATAGTAGATAGAATAAAAAAAAATTTAGAAGGGATATGAACCTTCATGCTTCAGGTCATGAGCCCAGCTTCTAACCTACAGAGGTTAGACAGAAACTTCCCCTTTGCACAGGTTATGCCATAATTGTCCACTGAGAAGATTCTTGTGCCTTCTTCTGAAACATCTCATACCAGCCACTATTGCAAAACCAACTGCACTCAGTGGACCATTGTGATGGGCCAGAATGGCGATTCCTGTGTTCCTTTCTTCACTATGTTCATTTTATTTATTTTTTAAAATATACTTTTAAATGATGCAATTATTTTAAATGGTGGAATTAGAAAGGAAATAGAATTGCCATTACAGAGTCAGTTTTGGTGGTTTGGTTTTGGCATGGAACAACTTATCTTTTAGGAAAAAAATATAACTAGTAGTCCTTTCATTGGTTGGGATGGAGTGATCTGTTACTGAGCGTATATGCTGTTAGTATGGGGACTCCATTTTGAGTTAGGTGGAGGGAACTGGAGGGCTTTTTGGAGTTTAGAGGGGTAAGAGTAAGGAGATATAAAATTTGCCCCTGGCTTGAAAGTGTTAGTTTAGCTTGAGAGCCTGGTTCAGGCAGAAGTTTTCCCTACCTCGAAAGATGTACTCCAGCCTGTATTGCCAATCCCAGGAATTCAAAAATCACAAGTCAGACCGCAAAAATCATGAGATTTAAAAATTATATGTATACTGGGTTCTTTTTTATTTGCCTTCTGTTTTATTTTTTTTTTAAATGTTAGAGCTCACGTTTTCAATCTTTTTCTCTGCAACCACCAGAGATAGAAATGTACATAAGAAAAGTAAAGAAAAGCTGCAATTCCCACACATTCATATGATTCCAGGAGCTGGGGCTTTAAGTAAACACCAGATATCATAAGACTCATGATAAAATTGTGTGAATTGGCAACACTGCAAGTTTAAGCAGAGGCCTGATCCAGCTTACATTGTACTTAAACTGACAGGAATTTTTGTAACTTACATTATTTTATTTCCTACAGAAACTTAACTGAAAAGTTATATTTTTCTCCGTATTTTTAATGGAGTCCTACATTTTTCTGCTCTTTTCCCTTCACTGTACTTGTATGTATGACCCACAGCTCATACATGTTGACAGCTGTGTGATATTGGCATGTTTCATGAACTTACAAATCCTTCACAGGGGTTTCCAATGTTATTCAGCATTTTTGAACAGCTATTGTCTTCATCATCTTTGTTGTGTAAAATACCTTGTAGTTCAGTTATATTCTGTGCAGCTAGAAGCATGGAATCCTAGAAAGGAAAAAGGTGGGAAAATTAAAATAGATTGATAATTTGCTGTAGTACAGTATACTTGTTCATGCAAACCCTGCAATAATATTCACTGAATTGTAGGCCTTTTCCATTTCTTACATCTCTTTGGTTATCTAGACCATCCCTTACCAGTGTAAGATTGTTTCCTGTGATATATTATCCCGTGTTTTGTCCAGTTTTGTTGTACATTTCTCAAGGAACAAGGTTATCTCCGTTTAATTTAGCAGATTATTCCACACCATTAGGGCTTACTCAGAAAATGTGAAATTCACCTTTGTTCACTTCTGCTGCATTTTGGGTCATATACATGTGTGCAGGGCCATTAAGGATTTGGTATTACATGACACTGTGAGAAGTGTGTGTTAAACTGCTCACATATATGTTTTATGTGTGCGTAGCTCATATTGATGTGGGTGTATGGTATACCCACCTGTAGATGTAGTAGGGAGAATGAAATATTCTTCACACAAAATTTCACAGTCTTTTCTAAACTTCTAAATAGCTTTTCCTCCTTATTAAAGGTCTGGTCTTTCACCTGAAATAGATGTTTACATGATGGTTAGGGCAGCAGTGAACTAATGAAATGAGTGGACAGAGATCTGCTAGAAAAAATCTAAAGAAAAGCCCATGAATTCCTCTCTGTGAAGCTGGATCACTGTACTGCAGTAACTCTTCCAAACCCACTTACAATTATCAGGTCTAAAGAGAGGAAAAAGCAAGGATACTGGAATGTGTATGATAAAGATATTGATTTTTGCAGCACATTAAGGTAGCATGAAGTTATTTAATTGTAGGCACATCTATGTTTATCAGTGACTCCCTCCTTTTTTATGTTTACACAATTTGGGCAAGAAATGATAGGTAACAACATAAGTCTTTTCACATCATAGCCATGCTTCCTCCAGTGCTTCCTAATGCAGATGTGGGCAACTGCCTGTGCAGAAATTTTGTTGCTATTATTTCTGTAGCACTGTGCAGCCCTGTATATGTTACAGTCCCATTATCTCTAAAGGGGTTATTTTACTTCTTTATGGTATATAAAGAAAGTCTGGATTTTTTTTAAATTCTTCCTTTCTGCTTGCTTTTTACCTTAGAAATATGAGAACTGTCAAGTCTAGTCTTCACTGCTTTCACTGTCAGAGTCATTGAAAGACTCAGAGATGTGCGTCATGAGTTTTCTCAGCTTCCAATTATAGGAGAGGGAACGCTGAATCTTTAACAAAGGCACCTTTTTTCCAAAGTGATTCTCAAGTTTTTAGAATTCAAGAAGTGTTAACAAAAACAAATAGTAAATAGGAAGTTCTAACAGACTGAATAAAAATAATTTCCCCTCTCAGTCGATTTCACTGTATGGTTATCTCTGATATCATAATCCTATTAATCCTCCAGTCTGCCATGGAGCCTTCTAGGAAAAACAGAAGTAAATCTGAATTTCTAGTGTAAAAAAAAAAAGGGAAGTGGGGGTGGGGGATGGGGAGGGAGAAGTGTCTCCTCAAAAAGAAAGAAAACAGAAAAAAGGCACAAGGCTGCAGGTAACCTTTCAAAGGGCAAATGTTCTTGTATAAGCAATCATAGTAAAGTATACAGGGTAAAATGTTCAAAAGCAACTCATTCATTTAGGAGGTTAAGTCCCACTGAGTTTCATTGAGACACAACGTCCTAAGCACCCAAGATACTTTTGAAAATGGGGCTTGAGTGCAAAGAATTCAAACACTTCTTTATAGTTTTATTGCCCTAATTAAATTATTGTGATAACATTTTCAAAGGCACCTAAGTCACTTAGGAGCCTAAGTCTCAGTGAAAGTCAATGGGACTTAGCCTCCTAAATGGCTTAAGTGCTTCTGAATTTTTTTTCCAATAAACCAATAATTATTTAATTAGGGCAATGGAACAATAAAGTAGTGTTTTAATTCTTTGCATTCAACACACTGCAGCAGATTTATTTTAAAAAATGTGTAGTCATTTTGACAGTCAAAGGTTTTTATGTTTTACTTCTTTATGGTATATAAAGAAAGTCTGTAGGGGAAAACTCATTGCCCATACTAATCAGCATATAAGTCTTGTTTGGTGGTCTTGGTGTACTAGGGCCTGAATGATGCTGAATAAAATGCACAGAAAATGCCCTCTGTAGCTATCCCGCACCTACAATATCTTCTACAAACCCATCTGTTGAGCATTGACCTCCATATTCATTTTGGTGAGAACTGCTGACCAGTACCTCTGTGCTACAGGTCAGAGATTTGTAGAAAAGGCTAGATCCAAAAGAAAAGATGGAGGACACATTGAGAGGTTTTCCTTTCAATCTAGGGTCATAGTATCTTTTCTTCTTTGATGTGACACATGGGAAATTACATGATAAATACCATAAAACAAGTGACATTATGAAGTCCTCAATGCAAATTTGCAAATGGCTGACTAAGTACCTGAGGCTCTCCCCCCGTCAGAATTTTCAGATGGCTAGTAACCCTCTTGGATTTCTTGCTAATGGAGTGAATATTCAGTTTGGAAAACTTCTCTTTAAGAGATTCTTCTTCATCATTCTTCTTATACTTCAACACTGCAGAGAGAGAATTTCACAACACTAATAATCTAAATTCATTGGGCTCTAACACAGCTCTGCACTCTTATATAAGACCATTTGAGACAAGAGACTTTGATGTCCTTTGTTGTAATCTTGTGTGAAACTGCTGGAAAGAGGTAGTAAAGTTAAGGCTTAAATACAGCAGGTCTTTAAAAATATCTTTATTATTTATTAATTATTATTAGTGCTAGCAGTAGCATCACTGACGTTAGTATAATGTATTATATGCAATACTGTACTATATTCATTTTCACATTTTTGAAGTTTACATCCCTAGTGATCCAACCTGGATGTTTGTTTTTAAGTTTGAGACTACAATGCAGTCTATACACCAGTTATGTATCTCAAAACCCAGCATGTTTTGTAGCCCAGATAAAGCCAGAAAACAATATCACAATTGGTAACATAATTGGAGCTGAAACCATCTCCCATAATCACCAGCCAAAATCTACAATGTGTGAATACAATTAATAGGAGAAAGGAATATACCATCTCTGTTCCCTACCTAAATCTTTCCTTCTTTTAAGTTCATTGATGTTCACATTAATATCTTTCACAGCAGCAAAGGCATCTTGCAGTGCCTTGTGGTCAGGGTGGGAAGCAGGAGTTGAATTCAAAAGCTCGCACAGTAACAATGGGTATTTCATCACACGCTGTATTGGTTTGATCATCAGGGATCCCATGTCCATTAAATTCGGTTTTCCTCTATTATTTACACAAACAAACAGAACTGTCATGTAAAATGGCAACCCTTAGAAGAAAAAATGCTTAGTCCTATCTAGTCAGTGAAGTTATTACCTTTTTAAACCTACAGTTGAGTTTTTAATTACCGAAGATGTCAAAACTGGGGCCTAGTTTTACATTCAGTGACACAGGTGCAATTCTCATTTAAATTGAAAGATTAGGAGACACATTCAGTGGGGAGTCTGGGTTGGGGTAAATTGAAAACCTTTTCTGGCTCCCTCATTGTGAAAGTTATACCAGCTTACACTTTCTTAGACTCACATCTACTCACTAACATATAATTTCTACCTAACCTCTGAATTTGGCCCACTGAGGCTAAAGGAGTCTGTATGGTACGCTTTACACACCAAGGAGCGGGAGAGAGGGGTGCAGTAGGAAAAATAACTAACATTTAAGTATTAAAGTAGGCATATTACACCTCATTTTGGCACCTCAATGTGAAAGTGACATCAGTTCAAAGTTCCTTATTTACACCCACTATTGTGTACCTTACACCACTGAGCTTGCCTCTGTAACCATAGTCCTTTGTTATGCTTTCTGCTGCAGTAGTGATAAGGTCGATTCTAGTAGCTGTGGTTGCTGATTGGTGGATTACAGCTAGTGATGGGCGAATTTGAAAAGGATTCAGAATTTGGTCTGGATTCTCCAGTTTGGATGTTTACCCCAGGCTTATCCAAGCCATCTGGATCTCTTGACCCCATTCCTATCATGCTGTGATTCCCTCCTTTCCCACACAAGCCATCCCACCAAGTGGCAAACATTCTAAAGCCCTGCTCCCACCTCTTTCTGCGGTTCTTTTATGGAAAGATATTGGGGTAATTTGCTTCCTCTGCAGCACATCGGTAAAAAGGGCCTGTTTGCCTCTTCACTCATGAGAGTGTTTCCAAGGGGAAAGAGAAGGAAAGAAATTTCTGGACACACTGGGAAACTACGACAACCCAATGTTGGTAGCAATCATGTATAAACTGCTGGGACCTTCTTGTAGGTCTGCACTTTAAAGGAGGGAGGGAGCTATTGATAATAGTCTGAAGAAGACAGGATTCCTGGCTGTAATGCAGCTTTTTATGACAGAAACACAGAGCAGTGCTTCCATTACATCCTAAAGAAAGAATTTCTGGAAGGAAAAAAGTTCTATGAGATTAACTATGTGAGATTTAATGAGAGGTGAGCCAGAATGTTTGAGCATGGGAAGGGACTGGGTTAATGGAAAATAAAGGGAACGTAGAGGGAATACCCACTGAATATTGCCAACTGCCAACTTTTGTTGTGGTCAGCCACAAACACAGCTGAAGGAAGGAAGGAAGGAAGGAAGGAAGAAAGAAAGAAAGAAAGAAAGAAAGAAAGAAAGAAAGAAAGAAAGAAAGAGAAAGAAAAAGAAAGAAAGAAAGAAAGAAAACAAACTTTGGCTTCCACTTATAAAAATATACTGGAGCACTATTGACTAATTAAGTAATGATTTGGATGCTTTGGAAAAGAGGCATCTGCATATTTAAGCCATCTCTCACACGCAGGCACTCAGTATAAAAAGTCCCTCATGAAAAAAGGCGTTTTAACAGTAAATGCTTTTTAAAGCCTCTTGATGTCCCCAAACCTTTTCATCATTTCTCTTTTCTCTTCCTCCTCCCCATCTATTCTGCATCAAATATAAAGCTGTTTTCCCTTCTTTTAGCTTCTGGCAGCAGGAATAAAAATAATCTTAAATTGTTATTGTTTTCCCTGAAAAGCTCCATGAATGCAAATCTTTTAAAAGCTGCCTCATGAATGGAAATCTTCAAGTGTCTTCTCTCCATACAGTTGCACTTTGGACAGCCGCCCAAGTGATAAACAGCCCTCTGTTCACATATCTGCATGACACAGTCTAGCAATATGGTTTGAAAGATAGTAGGTTTGTTATGAGATGATGACTCCCTGCGGCACAAAATGCCACAAAGTTCAACTCATCTAATTCTACTCAGTAAGATTATTTTATGATAACTACTCTCCCTCGATTAGTCCTGTTTCTAATACACCCCTTTAGAATACACTGCAGCCAATGAGAACACTGCATTGCCACACAATTTAAACAGATGTGTAATGACTTGTGACATCTTCTGTGCAGAAAATTAAGCTGATAATTCATTTGTAATGCCACTACAGCCACCCAGTCTTATCATGAATTTAGCAAGTAGTTTAGTGCCATGAGTAGCTGCAGTAATCTCATTGCAAATCATCGCTGTTGTTTTGCAGTCATGTAAACACAGCTGGTTTAAATGCATCAGGTTCCACTGCACAACCCTCCGCATTGCATGCAACAAAATAAAGTCACGGATGGGGTGGGGGCATGGATACGTACGTCTAAATAGTTGTGGTGTCAATCTATGAAAAATATACTATTCAATTTTAAGTCTGGCATGCTCTCTTTATGAAATATATAATTCTTTTGTGGAACACACTGGCAGAAAATGTGTTAAGGTGGAGTTGGGGTCACATTAAGTTTGACAGTTTTTATTGTTGTGTGTGTTTGTCAGAACTTGTAATGTTACTTAAACATTATTTTTTTGTGTGCAAATTCACTGTTTCACAAAATCTACAAGGCAAATAAATCACTATGGCCCATATTCTGCTGTGACTTACACCCATGCAACACTAGTGAACTCAATGAGGTTGTACAGGTATAAGTGAGGGCAGAATTCGGTTATATTTGATTGTTCAGCTGGAGTAACCCATCCAACTGATGGCGAAGTGGAGAATGCTTTAATACTGAAGACTATGTTTTTCCCTGTTATACTACAGTGAAAAGCAATCTGTAGCCTCACTGTTCCAGTGACCTCAGAGATGCTTGGGGTAAACACCAGTGTACTTTCTAAATCAGGATAAACCAGCTGTGTAGAGCAGGAATGGAAGAAGAAGCAATGGATCCCATTGAGACAATCCTTCTTTTTATAGGCTCCCAGACTTTAAAGCCAGAAGGGATCATCTAGTCTGATCTCCTGCACATTGCAGGCCACAGAACCTCCTTCAAATTGCTACAAGGTAAGGGCTCAGTGGGTAACCACAGTCCTGAGGAAGGGATGGCATGACACTGTAACACCCCAGGAGAAGGTATTTGCAGTGCTCCCTGCACATACTACAATATTCCTTAGCATTCCTAAGCACCTGGACTATGATTATGTCTGGTCCTTACGTAGGAGAATGGCTCCTTGCACCTGTCACAAGTACAACCACACAAGCACCAGGCACAGTTTGGCAACTCAGAGGTAACTGCTTATGAATCCTTGATCAATTTAAACTCAGTGAGAAACTCACAATTTAGTGTTTCTACGGGACATTCTTTGAGGGATATAAGTGCATGTTAATTTATGATAGTGCAGTGCAAGTCAGTGTGGCCAGTTCACACTATAAACACACACACTCACACTTTCAACTATTTGCTTTTTTTATTTCATAACTGTAGCCTTAACTTAGAATTTCCTGGCTTTCAAGTGTTCCTTCCCCACCCCGATAAGGTCTTTAAAACAGCAATTTTAGCAGAGCAATATAACTTTACCTCTTCTCTATCAGAATTAGTATTTTTGCCTAGGATTGTAAATTTTGTTTTCAGTTCAAGCACTTTCTTCTCCCACTCCTCTCCCAAGATATCTTCAGAATTGTCCCATTTTGATGGCCCTGGGCTTGTGGGTCTTCCAAAACTACAGTCTAGGAATGTACCCTTCTTTATTGCCTTATTTAAGGCAGGAGAGACAGTCATTAGCTCAGAAAGAATTTTTATTCTGAGAAGAGTCTAGAGGGGTTTTGAATCCAGAGCTCAAATCTCTATCACCTGGGTCATTGCTGTGCTAGTGTAGGATTTCAAAGGACAGCACTGTTGTTGGTTTATTTGAGAAGCATGCTTTAGAATCACAGAAATACATCTGTTCTGAAGGGAGGCGATAAAATAAAGGGCTCTGGAAGGATTGGGAACCAGATTAAGTAGCTTCATAAACCAGTTTTGAAAAATACTGCAAAGCAGGTGCAGTAGTAATTAGAAAACCAGATAGATTAGGAAAAATTAAAAGTCAAAGACTTTTTCACCAATGTCTAGGAGAAATCTAATTTCTGTTGCTGCACAGGATTACCTGGTACTAAAATGATGCTCTTGATCTGAACATTTCCATACATGCAATTTTAAACATTTTTAACATCTGGAGATAATTTAGATTCTTTTTTCTAAAAAACAACAAAAAAGTTGGCATGATACTTACTCTTCCTCGTATATCTTTCTGCAAAAGGAGAAAAACAAAACAAGTATTAGCTTCCTCCTAAGAAAAAATATATACAGACTATGGGCGAAATTCACTAATGTGTTCAGTGACACAAAGCAACTGTAATTGGCCAGTTGAGCTTGGTACTTCACAAAGCAGCCAGTGGATACCAGTGAATCTGGCCCCCCATCTTCTTGAAAATACAGCCCTTAATGGGTAAGGACTTTAATAAACCAGGATTTGGTGATAAAACTCAACCATCTCATAGATAGTTTATATAAGGGAGTTGCTGTACTGTGCTAGCAGTAATTAATGCTTAAATCATAGCTACAAAATCACTAATCAATAAAAGAAAGAGTGTAAATTCTTGGGCTCTATATATGTCCACTCTATTCTTTTTAAATAGAAATAAAATTTTAAAGAATGAAAGACGGACGGTGTATTTCAGTCTTTTTGAATATAAGTTCCCTTGTATTTTTATTAGGATTCCCCTTTTTTTTTTTTCAATTAAAGATTTACTTCCTGAAAGACTCTTTTTGTAGATTAACTTTCAAAAGCAGTCAACAGATGTGTATATACTATGAATTTATACATCAAAAATATGCAGGGATATGTGCTAATGTTTTGGAAACAAACACACATAGATACATTAACATGGGATATTTTATTAAAGGTATGATTTAACATACAGAAGAAGTTTGGCCATTGGACAGGATGGTATGTTTAGTGAAACAACACATTAAAATCAGAAATTCAGCATCTCTTCATACCTGACTTCTCTGTTGCCCAGTGCTGAGCAATATTCCCTCCCAACATCATCACCCACTGCGGTCTGGCTGTCCACCACAAAGCCCCCTCAACTACAGCTGCCTAACTGAGCATCAGGAAGCTGATATAGTAGTGCTGCAATGTTCCTGCAGTGATAGCTTTGGGAGAGCTCTCTTTGGTAACCAAGATGCTTCTGACTAAAAGTAAAGCAGGTGATCACCAGCAACATTTAATGTATACAAAATTAATTTCATAGTCTAAGCTAATGCACAATATCACTACTGGATTATAAGATTCTACAGAATTTACTAATGCTGATGTCTCCAAGGCATGACCTACAATTTGGATGGAATTTCTGGCATGTTGGAACTCCTCTGCAATCAGCATGCGGTGTAAGAGACTGGACAAGGGTAATTAAATACAGTGTGCCTGCACAGGTGTGCAGAGTACAAACCTCACAACAGTCCTAATATGGAAGCCTTTTAATACTGTACGATACAGCTCAGCTGAGAAGCAGCAGCTCCGCCCTTTAATCATTTGGATCCAGTTTCAATATTTTTTTTAAATTTAGCAATTCTTTGCTCAAACAAAAATGTCTTTGTTTTTAAGAAGTGAAATTTTGCAAGAATAACAGTTGTGGGCACCTGAATGTGTTATGCTGCATGGAGGAAAGGAGTCTAAGCCTTATTTAGTAGGAACTCTAGTTAATTCCCCCTTTTGAGCCATACTCTCTACAGGATAGTTACAGATTCAGATGAATACAGCTATACATTTTGATTGTGTACTTTCAACTCTTTTTTTACTAACATTTCTGACACTTGCTGAAGTGGATATAAATGTTCTGCTTGCTACCTTTAGTCACTGTAAACAAAACCAAGGAAGAGAAAAAGCAAAACCCACAATGCAATACACATAGTGATTTTTTTTCTATTAGTTCCTGAAAAAAGATTAAGGGTTAACCAGGAAAGAACAGAGTGGGGGAAAAAGGCATCATAGTGATATAGTTTAGGGCCACTTCCAGCTATGAAAAGCTTAGCAAAGCTCTGAATTGGGGAATCCAGTAACTAGATGCATTATGGTGGTTTCCTCCCACAGAAGCATCCTGCAATGGCCAGGATCAGAGATAGGCCATTGGACTAGATGGCACAATAGAGACGGAAAGTGAATTTGGGGGTTGGGATCGAGGTGCTCTACATCAAGAGATGACACAGATTCACATGGCTAGGTTTAGGATTAAGTCACATTATCCTGTTCCATGCCAACTCTGAATAGAACTTCTCTAAAGAACTGGAAATTGAAGCTGTGGAACTGAGCAAATTCACTTGCCATTCAGACAGTCACAGCATGTCTTAACTGTGAATTCTAACACCCACAACACAAAGTAGCTAATAGTGCAGTCACTTCTAATCCCTGTAGCCTGAGTAAGCTGTAGGGAGACAGAAGCACGAGTATGTTGTCCGAGAAAGCAAATAGCTACAATCACGTGACATTTTAATTCCAGTGACGTTATTCTGTGCACACACATTTGACAGAATTACAGCAGATGGGGGAGTGTGTGACAGGTCTTTGGGGGACTTGGGCAAGGTTCTCTCAATACCGTTTATGATACTGCATTTCTCTGCCAGTATGGGCACTGATGCTAAGGGAAGAGAAACCTTCCTTGTGTTATTTTTGGCCATCCTAGAGAGAAAAAAATCTAATCATGGCCCCTGGCTTGTCATCTTTTCATGAAAGCAGCATAAGCCAGAGCTCCCAGCAAGCCTTATAAAACTCTGGATTTACAGGGGACCTTTCATCTACATCCATTTAAAATGTTCCCTGCTAGGCAGCTGACTATGGACGGAAATCATCATTTGAAAAGATCTTACTTTAAGGACTGTACACAGTGTTTTAAATGCTGTTTCAGTTCTTCATCCTTTTCATAGGATTCAAGCATGGCGTGCGCATCGTCGTGGTGGTAGCAGTAGATTTTATATGTGTCTTCTAGTGGGCCTTTAATCTGCAAGAACACTTCCCCTGTTAAAGAGAAAAACAAAGCATGTCAAGCCAGACAGCAGCATCTCAGAAGGCGTTTTCCACAACATTAGTCATGAGCTAAAAAGGCTGGTTTCCACTTTACTCTCCTTAGAAGCTACCTTGTGTGTGTATGTGCATTATTTATCATATGCCTTTCTCAGTTGCTCATCTTTGTCATAGCTGGGCACCATTATAACAGTTTGAAAGAACAAAAATTCCCTCAGGGAAAGGTATGAAATGCTCTCTTCCTCCCCCGCTTCCCCCACTCCCCCCAACGTGCCCAATCCCCATCAGTTTACAAGTAAACCAGACTGGGTGGTTTTGCTCTTAAAGGAAGAATGGTGGTGTGTGTGGGCGTCAGGGGGAAGGAACGTAAGCATGCTAATTTTCTTTTTGATGCCTTTTCAGCTGCATATAAACCTAAATGGGTCATAACAGGAATAATGACTCCAGCCTCCCGTTAGTCTATTTGTTTTTCTCTTTTGATTTGTTCTGCAGAATACTGAAGTAACAACAGTTGAGGCCCAGGATAGAGTTTTTCTTCACATCACTGAGAACCAAAGAAATACTGTGGACTGGAGTCATTATTATATACCATTTAGGTTTACATGCAACCAAAATGGAAAAGGATAAAGGAACATGCTTACATACCCTTCCCCGCACACTCCACACCCTACACTATTATACCCTTAAGAATTATATTTGGGATTTTCAAATGTGCTTCCGTCTCCTATTGAATATAAATTGGATTTGTGTGCCTCACTCCCTCAGCCTGCACCCCCACCATAAACCTCCTCGCTTGGTTTCCTTGTTAGAAAGAGACAGTAAGCTGAGTACATCTGTTTTCCTGAGCGGCTTTATTGTTTGTAATTCTAACCCAAAGTAATGGTGCCAGGATCAACAGCAAGATGTACCTTATAATGCACATAATAAATAATAATTATAATGTGAACTACTGTATTGGGCATTTATAGAAAAATTACACCTGTGTGGCAACCAGTCAGATTCTTCTCCTTTTATAAACAAGAAGGTTCCATTGGAGTTACAGTAATAATGACTAAAGTTAAAAGAGGAATGATACATTAAGTGGGATCCATCGCCCCATTCACAGGTCAAGCACAGTGCTGTCAAGTGCAGTGTATGTGTTGCCTTTCAGCCTGACCACTGCATTCCGTCTCATAATTCATTGTATGAACCACTCTGTCTTGAAGTGAAAGTGATTCCGTTTCCACAGTAACAACAACTCTGTTTTCTTCCTCATAGCAGAGAAGGTTAACTGGACTGTCTAATATGTGTTGGTTTTAAGGTGTGAATAGGGAAAGAACAATGACTGAGATAAGACCACCAAAGTTCATTTCACTTAGTGTAGGACCATAAATCAGAAATCTACCAGAATCCTGTAGGCCAGTGGTTCCCAAACTTGTTCCGCCGCTTGTGCAGGGAAAGCCCCTGCCGAGCCAGGCCTGTTTGTTTACCTGCCGCGTCCGCAGGTTCGGCTGATCGCGGCTCCCACTGGTTGTGGTTCGCTGCTCCAGGCCAATAGGGGCTGCTGGAACAGGGGGCCAGTACATCCCTCGGCCCACGCCGCTTCCAGCAGCTTCCATTGGTCTGGAGCAGCGAACCGCAGCCAGTGGGAGCCGCGATTGGCCGAACCTCCGGACGCGGCAGGTAAACAAACCGGCCCGGCCCGGCAGGGGCTTTCCCTGCGCAAGCGGCAGAATGAGTTTGGGAACCACTGCTGTAGGCAAAGGTACTTATATCATCTCTGTTCTGTATCCTCTGTGATAAATGCTAATACCAACAGCTAGCAACATTCATTGCAGACTGACTTTCCTATTAACCCTGTATAAACCATTATTATCCAGCAGTGCAAGGAAAACCATATAAACATTCACTGGGTCCTGTTCCCTTAGTTCTGATTTGGGCTGGTCTATACTATGGGGGGGATCGATCTAAGTTTCGTAACTTCAGCTATGTTATTCACGTGCTGAACACTCGCAGACAAGCCTTGAGATGCTGACTATTCAATTTCCACTGACTTCAATAGGAGCTGCGAGTGTTCAGCACAACCTTTAGTGTATTAGCCTCTGATATGAGCAACAGTTTTGTTGTCTGCACCACAAATGCCAAATACAGGCTCACAGTTCATCTCAGCAAATTCCCAAATACGACCAAAAGTGTTACTCACTTCCACAAAATAAATGAGCTCCACAAAATCTGTGCATTAGTACAGTGTGCCACTATGCCAGATTAATTAATTGGAGTTTATGTTGTTGCTAAACAAGAGATTATGTACTGATTTGACTCAAATGATAGATGTATTTCCTAAGTCTAAAGTTCTTCTCTGTCTCAGACCATATGAACTGAAGCAACCAACACAGACATAGGTAAATTATTATGGCAGCTTCCAGTATACTCTATATCAGAGTTGGGCAAACTATGGCCCACGGGCCACAACCAGCTCGCGGGACCCTCCTGCCCGGCCCCTGAGCTCCTGGCCCAGGAGGTTAGTCCCTGGCCCCTCTCCTGCAGCCTCAGCTCACTGCGCTGCTGGTACAATGCTCTGGGTGGCAGGGCTGCAGAGCCGCAGCTGCCTGTCCTGGCAGTCTGGGCGATGTGGCTGTAGCGTCGCCAGCCACCGGTGCTCCAGGCAGCGTGGTAAGGGGGCAGGGAGCAAGGGGCGTTGGATAGAGGGCAGCGAAGTTCGGGGATGTGGTCAGGGGGCGGGGCTGTGGATAGGGTCCAGGGCGGTCAGAGGGCGGGGAACAGGGGGTTGAATGGGGGCAGGGGTCGGGGGGGAAGTCGGGGGGGGGGGTTGGATGGGGCAGCAGGGGGCAGTCAGGGGCAGGGGTTCCAGGGGCAGTCAGGGGACAGGGAGTGAGGGTAGGGGGGTGGATGGGGCACGAGTCCAGGGAGAGCTGTCAGGGAACAGGGGGAGTTGGATGGGGCAGGAGTCCTGGAAGGCGGGGGGGCTGTCAAGGGGTGAGAAACAGGGGTGTTGGATAAGGGGCGGGGGCCAGGCCTCGCCTGGCTGTTTGGGAAGGCTCAGCCTCCCCTATCCAGCCCTCCCTACAATTTCGGAAACCCGATGAGGCCTTCAGGCCAAAAAGTTTGCCCGCCCCTGCTCTATATAGTCCAAACTATTGGGTTGTCTTTGGGGACTGGTATTACTTCCGGTCTCAGTCTTCTGAGTAATCTGGGGACTCCAAAGCTGACTGCTCTCCTGTACTGCATTCTAGAGTGCTCTGGTAAATTGGTCTTGGAGATGAAACCCCAGAAAGGCTTGAATGAGGGAAACAACCTTTCCCCAGAGCTTTCAGGGGTGCTTCCTGTGTCTACAACAAAGGGAAGGGGGCAGAAGGGGTCAAATGGTAAATTGAAGCCTTGGTGAAATTTCTAAAACTTCATATTCCTATGTGAATGAGGAGAGAAAAAAAATATACAGGAGGAGGAGAGCTGGAAAATGTGTATTATCTCTGCTCAATATATTCAAAAGGGCGAATAATATTTTATGATGTGTGGAATGTGACAGAAAATAATATAAGGTCATTATGTAGATCAATGGTACCTCCCCACTTGGAATACTGTGTTTAGTTCTAGTCACCCAGTCTAAAAAAAGATACATGAAAAGAAGAGGGTCCAGAGACAGATACCAGTAATAATTAGAGGCATGAAGAGACTTAGGCATGGAGAGAGAATAAGGCCTTGTCTGCACCACAGGGGAAATTCGATCTAAGCTAGCAATTTGAGTTACGTGAACAGCGTTACTCAAATCAATATAGCTTAAATCTACTTACCGCGGGGTCCACACTACACGATGTCAACGGGAGACGCTTTCCCGTCGACTCCTCCTACTCTTCTCAATCCGTTGGAGTACAGGAGTAGAAGGGAGAGTGAACTGCGGTCGATTTAGCAGGCCTTCACTAGACCCGCTAAATTGACTGCTGATGGATTGAACGCCGCTCGTCAATCCCCCGATAAGTGTAGACAAGCCCTAAGAAGACTAGGGCATGGTTTACACTAGGAAATTTGGTAAATATAACTACTACACCCCTGAATGACACAGTTAAGCCGAGCTAACCCCCAGCGTAGATTGACGAGACAATTCTTCCTGAGGGAGGTGAAATACTTGCACTGACAGGAGAAGCCCTCCAGTTGGCATAGGTTGGTGTAGCTGCTCCGCTGCAGTGTTTTAAGTGTAGACAAGGACTAGGGCTGGTTAGTTTAGAGGAGATGAATAAGAGGGGACATGATGGAGGTACACAAAATAAGGAATATCATTAGAGAAGGTAAAGTGATGTGCTCCTATTTGCCTTTTCTCTTAATACAAGAACCAGGGGACATTAAAATGGAAACCAACTACATTATGGTCCTTTCTACAATAGAGAAATAGGCAACTTTGATGCAGTTTTACCAGGCCAAACCCCTAGTGAGCACACTGCACTGATATAAGGTAGAGTTTATGCTGGTACAATTTACTTGGGTAAGTGTGTCTATATTAGGGATTTACCCTGGTGTAACTAACTACATTGATGTTATTACACGAGTGAAAATTTCTCAAATATAGACAGGACCTATCTCATTTCTGACTGTCTGTGTCAGACTGGTGAATTAACACTGCAGCCCAACCTCACACTGACTGGTTAGATTCAAGAGAAAGATTGTACATTGGGAAAATGTCTACATTAAATATATATATTTTTAGCCCCTAGCCACTGGAGAATGGGTTAAAGAGTCAGAAATTATTTTTGGGATCCTCTATTGTTCCCTTTCCTCAAGACAATTGTTTTTTCAGGGGCTTATTTTTACACCCCGTACAATGAATATTAGAACCCCACAAACGAAGCTATCTTCACATGTTATCCCTTTGGGATGGCAAAGGCTCTCTAATGATATTACTACCCATTTTCAGAAACTAATGGCACAAGAAGGAATCACTCTTTCACCTTTTCTCAGCTCTATCCTGCCCACTCTAGTCATTGACACAATATGGTTTAGCCATCCATCTGAACCAGACCCACATATATTTTCATAACTAACTCTTATGTCCATACTGCTTCCATAGCTAAATTGAAATAGCTAAATATAACCTAATAAATTGATGACATTGTTTGTCTTTTCTCCCAGACACGGTAGGAACTCAAAACACTGACTCCCTTTGCTACATAGGAAACAACTGCCTGATACAGTGCAACATTTTTTATTAGGTGTGTGAATCACCATGACGCACAGTTATTGAAATACCATCAAACAGCACAGTCTCATCAAATTACATTGAGCTGGGTGCCTTGGCAAACAGGATACAGACTTACTAAGATCAGTACTTTGGCCAAGCATCATCTGCGTTAAAATCTGTGGCAAATTATAGTTCCTTTTCAATTCTCTTGCAAGAACACGGGGCTTCTCTATAGCATGTTGCCTCAGGCTTATGACTAATTTGGAAAAAAAAAAAAAAAAAACAAAAAACCCCAAACTACCCTTTGACTACTCTTTGTGCGTAATGGCTTGGTTGAGTTCTGAGTATGGGAGGTGAGCACATTTGCTAAGCTACGTGCACAGCTTTCATTAAAGTGGGTCTGCAACAGTTTTCTGAATTAAGCTTGGTATGAAGGGGTGTACCAGGCATTTGATGCCTCCCTGCTAGAGGCTCTCTCACCTTGACACCCCGTACCCAAAAGAGGTACCTTGTGGGAGAAAACAGCAGTCAGTTCAGATCTTCAGGAGCTGCCTAGAGAGACCACGCAGGATCAGCTGCTAGCAGAACCAATGAGAATTGGTCTTCCAGCAGCTAGAAGAGCCACGCCCAGAAGGTAATTTAAAAAGAGCTCGTGCTGCCTACTGGGGGCAATTCTGAGACAGGAGAAGAAGGATCTCCTCTGTCTTAATCGAAAACCCAACGAATGCCAAATTTGATCTTCTCTGGTTTTGTTGGAGAATCTTCTGGCTGACTCAGAGCCTACATAATGTATTATCATATACCTTGGGCAATGGTGTTGCATATTTAACAAAAACTTATTTCCCCCAAAATGTTTATTAGTCATTGAAATTAAGTAGCTGTTGACAAAATACAAAGATGGTTAAATAGTCTGGCTAAGAATTCTTTCCCATCTCTGCTGCTCAGGTTTCATTCTCTTGACTCTTGGAAAGCACTAACAGATTTTGGAAGCTGAAACTACAGAATAATAAATGTTACTTCTTTTTCTGTGTTTTAATACTAATCAAGCTTTTCTCTTCTGCTAACTCCTATTTTTTATAGGTTGGTCCACTACACCTGGAAGGAGATTTAAGCTTGAAAAACAAGCACTAATTGATTGTGAAGCCCAGCTGGGCAGGGGCAGGGGCAGGCTGAACTTGTATAAAGCCACCAGGATGAGAAGTAGAAGGGTGCTGCAGAGGAAATAGTTCGCAGTCACTCCCTGGGAGAAGGGAGGTGTGTTTGAGGCTACAGAGTTTGGCAAGTAGTCAAAGAGGGAAGTAGGAAAGAATCTAGGAAAACAGCAACAGGGTTTTGGAGCAAGCAAACAGGAGTTGCTAGACATAGAGTGGCTACCGGCCACTGGGGAAGTGGCATAGGACCTGGCCGTGGAGCAGAAGACTGTCTGAAACAGCATGTGAACAGCTGATACAGTGGGCCTTTGATACCCTGGAAGGGGAGGACTAGACAGTGACTTGGCTAGAGGGCTGAGTCATGAAGAGGGAGCTCCATGAGGAGGAGGAGAGCGAGGAGGAATGTGGCGTGAACAAGTATTGGCAGGGGCCATCAGACCTGACTGGTGCTAATCCTCAGATGTTGCCACAAAGAGGGGTCCAATACTGAGTAAGCCCTCACAGATTTGCGAGGAAGTGATGTAGAAAATAAATGGGACTTAAAAGTGAAATCTCTCTTCAAGTATAAGAAATTTTTTATAGAATTTTTATTATCCAAAATTGGATTTCTTATCCAATAAAACTGTTGCATATATATTTAGGGGTAAATTATGGCTGGCTGTGAAGGGAAGACAGCACAAGGAAACCCTCTGTCCCTCCCAGTGCACCTATGCAGGAGACAGCCATAATGTGGTGGGTTGTGCTTAGGAATGCAAGCAGTAGGAGTCTGCTACAGTGCTTTAGGAAGCACTTTTTGGCCAAGACGGGGTGAGGGGGTGGAATTGTCCTTCCTATGCACCAGTAAGCACTAGCAGGTTTTCACTGATGGGAGTGCTGCCTCCATGCTTTTAGAAGTGTAGCAACTGCCACAGCTGAGCACACATACCCTAGTGCCCTTGGAGATTTTGTGCCTTATGGAGGCAAAACACCTTCCTCTCCCAGTATGGGAGCACAGTAGGTGCTTCCCATACTCCAGGGTTCCAGCGGCTTGCATCGCCATAATTGGCCTGTAGCGTCTAATAACCTAAAGAGCGGATTTATCACATCCTTAAAACCACACAAGAACTCTTGAACGTGTGACTGTCATGATGCATGTAATCAGTCCATCTGATTAAAACAACTGCAAACTACAGGCATAAATGCACAGCTTGTCTTCTGCTTTACCTTCCCTTGTTGACCATGAGCCACACCCTGTTTGGAACTCTATTCCAGAAGTTCTCAAACTGTGGTCGGCAAGCTCCATTCAGGCGGTCTACGGATAGTTCCCTCTAAGGTGTGTGCCTGGGTGGCCGCACACAAGAGAATGAAGGGCCACTCACCTAATTAGTGGAGCCGCACAGGCGTGGTTTCACTAATTAGGTGCCTGGACCCTGGAGAAGATGCACATGTAAAGTGAGGTGGTGGCCTTTGGGGGAAAAGGAGGTAGGTGGGAGGGGGAAGTGGGGTGAGGTGGGGGAAATAGGAGGTAGGTGGGGAGGCAGTGGGGTGAGAAGAGGGGGTGGGGGGAATTTGGGACGTGCAGGGCTGTGGCGGCCAGAGAAAGAGGTGACTTTCACCAGCGCCAGGGCTGCGGCTGCTGAGGAGTGACGGCCCTCCTTCCCAGCCACAGCTTGGGGGCTGCCGCAGCAGGTGAGAGAGGGAGAGACCCTGCCCTCCCCTTCCCAGTCCCAGCTTGGGGATCGCCATGGTGGGGGAGAGAGGGCACATGCATCGCATCAGAAAGGTAAGACTACTGATATTAAAATGAGTTGTGTGCTTTTATTTGAAGAACAAAAAAATGTTAATTATTATTATGGTTTTTTATATACAGCTTTTATCCAAAGTGCTTTACAATAGTTAGCTAACTGTACAAACAACATTTGGAAAGATCATTAAATGGTCCACCAAGACCCTCAGCAATTTTCAAGTGGTCCACAAAAAAAAAAAGTTTGAGAACCACTGCTCTATTCACCATGCTCACATCTGAATAATTCTTGGCTGAATAATATATTGCAGGGAAACATCAGTACGACGATGTTTTGATATTTTTATTTTTCCAATCATTTGTTTAATTCTTTACTATCACAGTACTATATGAAAGTTTGCCTAATTATCTTAGTAGGAAATACCAAATGGGGGGAGTGGGCCCTGTGGTTAGTACCTGTGACATCGTAGTCAGGACTCCCTTTTACAGTTTTTACTCCCCCACTGAAATCAAGTAAGGATGGAGTAAGGGCTACAGGATCCAGCCTTTAATGTGAATGCAATACATCACTAGATAGGCTGTACATTTTTTATTTTTATGTATTATCATGGGGATTTAGTAAGGGCCTGCTCCCAATGGAAGTGGCACTAGATTAGAACAAAGGTGGTGAGGGTATGGGGTGGACGAATGTTCTTATATTATCCTTCATACCATTTTGTAGGATTCAAAAAAGACAATAAACATACCAATCACTTGCATGGGTGGTTCCACGTCTGCTGTGGCTTCTTCCAACAATGACAGCAGTTTGGCTGATATTTGATGGACTGTTTCAATGTTGCTAAACAAGCCAGCCACGTCAAACCTAACAATCTGATGGAAAACAAATATTGAGCAACAACTAATAGAAGCATAAGGAGGGACACTGAATAGTGCAGGCTTTTTCCTGCTTAGCCTCAAGTGTTCAAAACTCCAGGACATGCCACTTTTTGCAAAAGCCTATGTAAACATCCTTGCTGCAATTTCAAGGACACGTGCAGTGTTTTAATTAATACAACTGGGCTAAAGCAGTTAACAAGGGGCACTTTATCAAGTGTATTTAAACTTACTTTGAACAATTCCTAAAGGAATATGTGTGTCTTGGAGAGAGGTAAATATTATTAGCTAGCTAAAGGAAGAGCTGTAGCTGGCTAAAATGTTTACTTACTTCGTCACAAAGAAAAAAGACAGTAAAACTGAAAGTGACAATTATGAGAGAATCTGATCCCTTTATCGTGTTACCCATAGAGACTGCGTAAATTGAGCCCTGGTTGTTTGTTTACATAGGTGCCACATATCAGGCAAATAACCTTTCTGGACTAGAAGAGGCCATTTTATGTGAGGAGATAGGAGTAAAATCAAGGCAGTGTATTTTGGCTAAAATAAACAGATTTATGGTTATTACAGAGACAAAGTGGGTGAGGTAATACCTTTTATTGGACCAACTTCTGGCCTGAGAGCTCTTCCTAGCCTGAAAGCTTGTCTCTCTCACCAAGTTGGTCCAATAAAAAATTACCTCGCCCACCTTGTCTCTAATATCCTGGGACCAACACAGCTACAACAACACTGCATATGTAGATTTATGGTTAGTCATTAATATAATCTGTGGGCCAAACCCTCTGCTGATGCAAACTGGCACTACTTCATTGACTTCAATGAAGCTAAACCAATTTACATTAACAGGAAATCTTAATACATAGGGCAAAATTATCTCACTGCTTATTTTGAAAGAGGCAAAAAAAAAAAAAAAAAAAAAGATTTGAAAATATACTCTTCACACTGGCAACTTGCTTCCATGGACAGAAGGACAGTCATTAAGGTTATGGAACAATTAGAGTTACCCAGTATGTGGAAAGGCAGAAAACTAAATGCAGTATTGATTTTGGCAGATATGCTGGTCTTTCTGAACATGCCTATCCATTAGTAATAGAACTGTGTGTTTACATAGCAGCTTACAGAAGGAGTCCAGGAGAATCAAATTGCATGTTACCGTAACAGAATCAACATCATGTTTTAATTGCTTGTGTAGTTAATTTCTGATTATAGAGATTAACAACATTTTTGCTCCATTAGGAAATGTGAAAGATTCATCTCTAGCTCAATCTTCTAGACACAATTTTTTTTCCTGTTGAAGCAGTCTGCCCTCAAATAAATAAAAAACAAGCTTTCAAATGTGGTTATTCACCTCAAAAATAATCTTAAAAGCGTATGACATTCTTAAAGCCTTCTTTTAAAAAATTGAGATTATGTTAAATTAAAAATGTAGGGTTGTGATCTTGTTTTTATAAGATTTTGTCTTTTATCAGTGGATCTCTGATATCTTACCTAATGCAATGTGCACATGGTATTCAGAAATACATGGGCACATAATGACAAAGGCGCAAACTGGTATATGTGCCTAACTGATAAAAGTAGTAAACAATGGAAAAAATGTCTTCAGTATGAAGAGCAGCAAATGGATACATAAGGTGGTTCCAAATGCTAGGAGCTGCAGAGGAGAAAGCTCTCACATCAACATTAGCAAGACTGTAATTGGTGAGTGCAGCTAGAGAGGAGAGGAAGAGAGACAAGGAGCAATGTTGTCCTCTCAGTAACACCAGCAGGTGCCAGGGTTTCTATGGGCTTGTCTACATGGTGCCAGCAAAGCACATAAGAGCACTTTACAGATCACAGCCCTCTAATGTGTTGTGCTACAGGCCCTACGGGCGCAGATTAAAATGAACTAAATACCTTATAGAGCACACCAGCAGGGTCTACATCAGGCTGTTATTGAGCAACATGTTAGAGTGTTTCACAAATCACAACCCTCTAATGCACTTTGCCATGCCTAAAATAGATAGGATTCCAGGAGAGATGGAGTCAAGGCAGTTGAAAAATAGTTTGGCACAACTTAAGCAAGCAAATTGTTTCATATGGAACCATACATACACAGTGCAGATAACTGGCTAAAGACCCAGTGTGGATTCTGAGCTGTGCTAGTAGCATATAGCAGCTGCCTGGCCTGTAGACTGTGAGGTAGGAGGACAACTTAAATTTGTCCACCAGAACCTGTTGCACAACCAGCATGTGAGTGCTCCTGCCTGCAGGGAATGCTGGTACTCCAGCACACAGTTTGCCCAAAACTGCAAAGGTTTTTTGGGAAAAATGTGCTCTCTCTGAATAGCAGCCAAGCAGGTTTGAAGTTTCTGTGGAAGAGGAGAATGGGTATAAACTGAGCTGTAAGACCCGCAGGAAAGATGTAATCTGATCCATCCTGCTTACATGTAGCTTCACTATCTAAAATGCAAATACCTCAGGACTCACTGGGTTGCCTTGCCTAGCATTTTCCCACAACAGCTGTTCAAGCAACCAGGATGAGTTTATTTGAATAAAAGCTGTCTTCAAGGGTGAAATTCACCATGGTGTGAATAACATTCAAGCCCCTTACTGGGGAAGTTGGTGTAGTGGAGCTTCCATAATGATGGGACAAAGTCAGGGGAGGGGACGTGTAATCTGTGATTACACAGGAGGCTGCCCAAGCAGCATGGAGGAGCTGAGGCTGCTATTCTAGTTCACAGCCTGGAATAATGGCCATGGGGTGCAGGGTGAGGAGGTCTGTACTGCAGTCCTGTTTCTGCCCCATTTATTCCAGCTTTATGCAGGTGAAATGAACTTCACCCTGAAAGCCTTTAGCATTTAAAGTATTCCTGCTTGCCCTCCCTGCAGAAAGACCTACCCCCTCCAAAAAGTCAGGCCTAGAATTGTACCTTTTCTATTCACTTTTATATTCACTTTTTCACCATTCCTGCATATCCCTTGGCAGACATTTGTGTTTATTGTCGATTGCAGACAGAGCAGTGGTGAATTCAGATCTCTGTCAAATCAGCCTTTCCTCCAAAACACAAAACAAATAAACCCAACACTTTCTTACCTGCTTGTTTCTCAAGGGCTGAACCACTTCCCTGATGCACAGCTCCAGGTCACTGAGGTAGTCTTTCTCTGTCTGCACCAGTTCTGCAATGATTTTTACCCTCTTGGCCATCATTCGCCTGGTCAGCTGCTCTTCATTCTCCTGCAGTGAAGTGACGGGTGACAAGGACCCAGCTTGTGGGGCCATCTTTTCTGTTAAAATTTAGCACAGAAAACTTATGAGAACTGTAGTGTAAGAACCTTTATTCCCACTGTCATGCCTACTCCGGTTCGAGTCACTGATATATGTTTAGTCCATTCAGAGTCATGGAAGATGCTTGGTGTATCTCAAACAAGGACAAACCCTGCCTCGTTGGCCGAAGCAAAGAAGGCCAAACAAGCAGCAGACTCATGTGGTTTCATTGCCCTGGAATGGGGAGCTTCACTGTGGGAATCCCGTGCACCGAGCAGCATAGCTCCTTCCAGGGTTTGCTCTGTGTTAGTGCAGGGGGAGAATATGGGGTCAGAAACAATGCTAGTGTCCACTGAAGACTCCCCTAGCCACATGGGCAATGAGCGGAAAAGTATATTCAGCAGAGTAACTACATAGGAATTACTATACAGGATCAGGCCAGTGGTCCATTTAGCACAATTAACCTGTCTCTGAGTGCTCAGTAGCAATTGGTTTGGTGGAAGAAACCCTGCAACCGGTAGTTATGGGATCAGGCTGTGGTCATCTGGGGCAGGTTACTATCTTAAATTTAGGCTGGGACTTTTGAAAGAGCTGAAGGACTTAGATCCATATCTCCCATTTAAAATTATTAGGATTTGTGCATTTGACTCCTTTAGAAATAAAATCTTGGCCCTAGATTAACTCTTTGGGGCAGGAAAAATTTCACTTCCTATGTAAGGTGAAGATTGCGTTTAACTGAGCCTCGCTGGAATAACCTTTGCCCTGTTGAAAGAGATGAGTGTGTGGCTCAGGGATACAGGAAGTTGTGCTACAAATTCATCTGTCCATGATGATGATGAAGTCTGTAATTCTATCTGATTAGGTTCCGTTGGCCATTGCTGAGAAATTCTAGGAGAATGAGGTCAGCTGTTAGATCCAGTAACAAAGGATCCCAAGGGCAGGAGACACGGGGATGCAGCCACTCATGGCTAATTTTCCTTATAATAAACCCAAAATACCTATTTTATCCCAGACATTCGGAAATGTTCCTTTGATATTGATGAGTCACATATATGTGTTACAGGTAGAGAAGAAGGAAATTTGCATGTTTCACACGGCATGTAAGTCTGTAATGAGGTTCCTTCCTTTCATAGGTTCGTAAGGCATTCGGTTTGCCAATCTGGCAGATATACTATGTGTGAGCTGCGTAGACAGGTTGTGTATTTTATCTGTAGGCACAGATCTACCTCTTTTTCACCAGGAAAAAACACTTAATAGGAAGAGAGACTTTGGAGGGTGTTTAAGATACTGTTAGCCACAAGATGGTGTATAGAAACAGCAAAAAATGGACATACTATTACTGAGTGTCAGTGCAATACTCGTATAACAGTTTGAAAGCAGAGAGACTTACAGCTGAGTGGCAATGCACTGGCACCCTCTATTGAGACCCAGACTCTTATGCTATTTGTGTCAACATTTTGTATACACCCTATTAAACAAGCCAGTAACAAGATATATCTTTTATTTTTGCAAGGTGATAACCAATATTGAACCTTCTGTAGTTTATGAATGAACTGCTTAGCAGGAGAAGAGTCATAAACATCCAGCAATGCCTGCATAAGACAATGAAGGACTAGGTCTCTGATACTTGTGATAATGTTTATGAGAGAACCAACAAGCTTGCAAGATGGAATATTCTGAGTTGTTCATCATCATGGGTCATAAATTGTTATTGATCCAACATGTCATCATCATCTTCTATAATTATGCTGACTGTTGACCCTGGATATTCTGAAAGGGCAGTTGTGTTGCTAATCTTATCCTCATTATATGACACACTTGCTAGTAAGCCTGTGTGGCCATGGGTTTTTTTAATCAGAGCATTTCTTTGCCTCAATTTTGATATTTTCAAACACAAAGGATGAGCCTGAATAAAGGTGTAGCCCTATCCAGTTAGGGACTTTTCTGCTTAGATTTTTTTTTCTTCTCTTGGGCAATCATTATTTCCACCATTGAGCTTCTCAGCCTTGGTGTGAAAATAGAAGAGGGGTGATCAGGAGGGGTGAATGTTTTCTTCTTCAGGTTGAAACGTTGCCATCAAAATGGCAAACTAGGCAAAGGATGTTTATCCTCTCCAGGCCTAATTGATCCAGATTTTTAGGCCAAATTCAGCCCTGACGTGAGCAGGTGCAATTTTACTGACTTCAGTGGAGCAGCATCCACTTGTAATACCCATTCATCATGAATGCTGCAAAGCGGAATAAATGAACAGGCTGTTGCTATACCCAGCAATTGGCCCACACCGGTAAAGAGGAGAACAAAGGGATCATTTGTACCTTTTCATGGCCTCCTTCCAATTACTTCTCATTTCCCAGCTAAAAACATAGGGCCAGAGCTTTCCGTCTGCTTCCTCTATGCAATAGTGCTCTCATTTTTTAAATAGAAATCTTGATTTGTGACTATACTTAAAACTTCAGAGTGAACCACTGAAAATACTGCAGAATTGAATCCATTTAAGTTCTATGTGTAGTGATCTCTGTGCAAAAATCAACATTTCCACTGAGGTGGCATGTGAAAATAATTTATCTACCTTGTGAATAAGATAGTTTCTGAAAATGTGCATAAAGCACCGGACAACATGGAAAATCCCACTAGTATCACTCTGCCTGGCTATCAGGACTAATAGGACATTATTGGAAATGTGAATGTAAACAGACTTATTGAAGAGAAATATTCTAACCTTACACTATAACTTTTTTTTCTAATGAACAAAATAAAACTATTGCATTCCATTTTGGGCTTCAAGATGTAACCCTTGAGTTGTTCTTTTCATTTGTCATTCAAATTGCTTCATCAAATTCAATCCTTGTATTGTCAGTACTCACTTATTAGTCTTAATATATGGTACATAATATAGGTACCAGGAAATAACTATACTCAACCTCAACACTAAGAAATAGCTAGGAGAAATTTCAGTAAATCTTGTTTTCTTCGTATTTTTGTAATATAACTTTACATTTTTGCTAAATATATTTACTTTTTTACTTTGGATGTGCCTGTCTTTATACAATGCAAAAGGGAGCTACTGAATCAATGATTACAGCAGAACTTGTGGTTTTATGTTCAGCTGATTGCTTTTGAGCCCTTTGAGGATATTAATAGGATTCTATGGTCAGAAGGGAAAGAGGGAAAGGTTGAGGAATGCAGCTATAGCAAACACATACTTCAAATATAGGCAGACTTTCTTTTCTATCAGGCACCTGCATCAACAGTGGTATAAGTCTGGTGAGGGCTGGGGGAGGAGAAAGAAGAAGCATTGCTTAGGCGCAATGCCATTGTTGTACAATACAGTCCCTTTGTCCTTAGAGATGTTAGGTTATAAGAGCATAACATTCTCCAAGTAATGACACTGTCAAAGCAGCTACCTGTGTTTTACTTGTTCCTTTTGTGAATATACAGTCTAAAAACATCCCTCAAAGATAATCACAAAGAAGCAAATCCCTGCACTTACCTCCACGGGTACAGAGGGTCTCCTGGCAATAGGAGGGTCTGGGTAGGATTTGTGGAGCTATATGCCTTGTGTGCAATACACAGTAGATCCCTCCTCTGCAATAGCTCCCTCACAGAACAGCAACTTGCAGGAGGTGTTGGGGCCTGCTTCGGGAGAAGCCAGAACCGGAAGATCCACCATCCTCCAGTCCTTCTACTTCATAGAATGGGCAGCCCTGGGAGTAGGAGTCTTCCTAAGTTCCCAGATAAGGTACTCAAGTTGGACGCTAGATGTGCTCCAAGGGCCCTGTCCTTACTTCCTGTGTACATACCCAATATTCTCATTGGAGGAGAGTCGGACAATTGAGTTGTTGGTGTGTTACATGTCAGTGAGTATAATGTTGTAAAACAAAACTAGTGGTCCTACAGGATGAAATTGCCCCCTCTGCAGAAGGTCAGTACATAAGCCTTATGCTGACACTCTGCAGTCAGGGGCATTTCACCCAAGTAATGACAGAGAGAAGCTATGAAAATAACCAGTGCGTAAGAAGAAAAAAAAATACAGTATTTAGAACACAAGAAGAGGAATATTATAGTATATGTGAGTTTGCATGAGTTGCCAGGGCAATGAAATTTCTCAGAACCTCAGGACCAGAGATAGTTTGTAATTAGGTAATTCAACCCTCAGTCATTATTTGTTTTGCACCAGGTATAGAAAAAAATCCACATATTATATGAAATTCCTTTCTTCAGTTCCTTGACATTAGACTGTTAATTCTGTGTGTGCTGACAGGAGAGTAGAGATATTCCCATGGGAATGTGCTGGAAGAGAAAGCTTATTGCTGTGTGACAGAAGAACGCCTTGACTGTTAGTGCTATTACCTGCAAATAAACCTTTCCAATATGTCATGGACTGGTGTATTTATATCGTCTTATGCTACTTGGTTAATGTTGGTAATGGAAGACCTGAGGAAGGGCTACATCCAATGATATGCACATGTCAAGCTTTGGCATGGATAGTCTGAAAGGATTGTCAGGTGTCTCTGACCCAGGATCTAACAATTTTGATTAATAAAATGTTTATTAGTGGGTCTGACCGTGTGTATGGAGATAGATATCCTATACACTTTAAAAACATTGGGTCTTAGTCTTCACTCCCTTAGAGTATGTCTATTTCAGTAGCCCTTTGGAGCCTCAGTCATGGTCCCCATTGTGCTAGGTGCTGTACAAACATAGAACACAAAAATGGTTCCCCAAAGAGGTTACATCAGTGAAACTCCAATGAGTTCAACAGAGTTGCTCCGGATTTACACTGGGGCAAGTAAAGGAGACTTACGCCCACTGAATAGAAATTTGAGCATGGAAGGACAAGTGGACTTGTTGTCTGATACGATCTCAAGACTATGGGTATATTTACATAGGTGTATCTTCTGCACTAGTGTAATCTATGTAAATTTTTAGCCCTAATTGGACTTTAATTCAATCAAGAAAACAGTGTGTATGATAACACCCATTGTTTCATGTTCTCTGTGTATATAAATCTCCCCACTGTATTTTCCACTGAATGCATCCGATGAAGTGAGCTGTAGCTCACGAAAGCTTATGCTCAAATAAATTTGTTAGTCTCTGTGGTGCCACAAGTCCTCCTTTTCTTTTTAAGAAACCAGCTGTTTCAAAGAGCAACAAATTTTGCAGTGCAATAAGAAATTAGCTCTATGTATATTTAAAATCTAAATATAGTCCAAAGCGTATAAGGGAATGGGGGAGAAATATGTGGGCTTTCAGTGAGGAGATGCAGTAGCAGGGGGTTGGAGAAGCTGACAGGAAGAAGAGGCGTGCAGTTCAGTGAGGGTTAGGAGAAAGAAAAAGGCTGGGGGAGGGGTTGTTCTCTGACTTCTTATAACATCAAAGGGTAGTGCTGCTACCCTCCAAGAATACTGCAAACAATCTAATATTACAGCTGATCAGTACAGCACTAAAATGACAAGTCAAAACCAAGGGTATTAATACTAGATAGACTTCCAACATGAAGATTTTTCAAAAATATTTATTACCTTCAGGTGAAATACTGCAAATCCCTACATCAGATACTTTCTGGAAACCCACCTTTTCCATAATCCCTCAAACAATAATTCATCCCCGTATGCCAAGCTCTTATCTAGCTAGTTTTAAAAGAAACAAACTTAACATAAGTAATCTCTTCCAATATTTTGTGTGTTCCTCCTACGTTTACACAACTGCAGCTCAGCTACAGCAGTGTAGCTGATGGAGGTATTCCATCTTTCTTAAAGGGGGTATCTAGGTCAATGGAAGAATTTTTCTGTTGACCTAGCTGCATCTATACAGGGAGTTAGGTCAACCTAACTGTGTTGCACAGGGTGCAAAAATTTTCACAGCCCTGAGCAACATAGCTAGGTCAATCTAATTTCTAAGGGCATGGCTACACGTGCAAGTTAGAGCACATTAAAGCAGCCCCGGGCACCCTACCTCACGACGAGTCCACACTAGCAAGGCACGTAGAGCGCACTGACTCCGCGGCTAGAGCGCTCCTGGTACTCCACCTCAGCAAGTGGAATAACATTTTGGGTGCCCCCGCTGGAGCACCACGGCGCCAGTGTGGACTTCCTGGCCTGTTAATGCGCTCTGATCGACCTCCAGAAGTGTCCCACAATGCCTGTTCTAGCCACTCTGGTCATCAGTTTGAACTCTACTGCCCTGCCCTCAGGTGACCAACCATCAGACCTGCCCTTTAAATTCTCTGGGAATTTTGAAAATCCCCTTCCTGTTTGCTCAGCTAGGCGTGGAGTGCTCTCAGCACATCTTTCCAGGTGACCGTGACTCCATGCGCCAGGCAATCCCCAGAATGGAGCAATGGCGAGGTGCTGGACCTCATCAGTGTTTGGGGGGAGGAAGCTGTCTAGTCCCAGCTGCACTCCAGCCGTAGGAATTACGATACCTTCGAGCAGATATCAAGGTGACATGATGGAAAGGGGCCATGACTGGGACACACTGCAGTGCCGGGTTAAAGTGAAGGAGCTGCGGAATGCCTATCGCAAAGCCCACAAGGCAAACAGCCGCTCCGGTGCTGCCCCTGAGACCTGTGGTTTCTACAAAGAGTTCGATGCGATACTTGGAGGCGACCCCACCTCCATTCCAAGTACCACCATGGACACTTCAGAGCCCAGTTCAACAAGGCAGGAGGAGGAGGAGGAAACCAGGAGCAAGGGTGCTGAGGTGGAGGAAGACACCCCGCCATCCCTAGATGTATGCAGCCAGGAGCTGCTGTCAAGCCAGGAGGAAGGTAGCCAGTCGCGGCAGCCAGTGCTTGGGGAAGGACAAACACCAGAGGAGGTTCCCGGTAAGCAGCTTTTATTTTGGGAAGGAAGTTATTCGGTGTGGGCTCTTGGGGCGAGGAGGGTTAGGGCTCCATGCATGCTTAGATGCGGAGTAGGGCGTTGATGTGCTCTCTCACATCGTAGTAATCGGCCTCAGTGATCTCTTCAAAGGTCTCATCCAGAAGTTGGGCAATGCGCTTGAGCAGGTTTCTTGGGAGAGCCACTGTGGTCCTTGCCCCAGTCAGGCTAACTGTGCCATGAGGGACGGGGGGACCATTGCTGCACACAGGCAAGCTGCATATGGGCCAGGGCAGAAGCCGCACTGTAGAAGACCCTCCCTTGCTTCCCAGGTCACCCTCAGCAGCGAGATATCTTCCAGGACGAACTCCTGTGGAAAATGTGGGGAGAGTGTTCAGTATAGGGGCCTGCTGCAGCTGTTGGCTCTCCCCAAGGCACAGAAACCTAGAGGACAGTACAGCTGTGAAACAATCAGTCCCCCTTGACCCTGTGCTTTCTCACCATTTTGGGGCTCCCGTGGGTTATGTGCGCTAGCTTTGGGACGGGCAAATTATGCTATTATGTAGACTGTGCTTGCCCTTAAGTACGGGAGAATCATTGCTCTGTCTGGTGTGAACGATGTTGCCTCTGTTAAGTGTTGCATTTTGCCTTTACAGATGCAACCTTGAGATCTCAGCCGTCCATGTTATCACCAGCTGAAAGACTTCAACGAATTAGGAAGAGGCCACGTAAAAGCAAAGAAGACATGCTGCATGAAGTCATGCAGCAGTCCCTTAATGAGAATCTAAAAGTGCAGGAATGGCGGGACAGTGAAAGGAGGATCCGCCAGCAGACTGAGGAGCGCCGGCACAAAAGCGCGGTGCTCCAGCAGCAAAGCACGGATCGGCTGATAAGCATAATGGAGCGCCAAGCGGACTCAATCCAGGTGCTCGTAGCCACGCAGGCAGAGCACTATTGTGCCTGCCTCACCCTAGACCCCTTGTCCAAAAACTCTTTCCCTTGTGCCCCCATGTCACCTCCAACCCACTTTCCCCAGCATCTGGGTTCTTATCGCCACCAGCTGCCTCCAACACCTGTAGCTTCACCACCCAGCCCTGAAAACTATGACCCTTACCCAGTGCACTCAATGCCCATCACCATGCAGTACTCGTTGCACAGCACTCCAGACAGGAAGGCTGAGTATGAGAACAGGGCATATGCAAATCTGTGATTGTACCGTTCCCCACCCCATCCCCTTGCCCTTTCTGTTTCCCAAGCAGTTGTGTTTCTTTTCAATAAATGAATTTTCTTTTCAATAAATGGATTTTTTGGCTTTGAAAACATTCTTATTGCATAAAGTAAAAGATACCTTAGCCCAGGAAAGCAACAGGCACTGCAAGTCAGCGTAGCAAACACCGATTCCTACAAACATTGGAGCCACTGCACTTCACGCCTCTGCAGGGCACCAGACATTACTGATGGCTCTCAGCCTCAAATTGCTCCCTCAAGGCAACCTAATCCTTGCAGCCCCGCGCTGGACGCCTCTAATAGCCCTGCTCTCTGGCTGTTCATATTCAGTCTCCAGGTGTTGAACCTCCGAGTTCCGTGCCTGAGGGAATCATTCACCCTCCCTTCACAAATGTTATGGAGGGTACAGCACACGGATATAACTGCGAGGATGTTGTCATCGGCCAGGTCCAGCTTCCCATACAGAGTGCAGCGGCCCTTTAAATGGCCAAAAGCACACTCCACGGTCATTCTGCACTGGCTCAGCCTGTTGTTGAACCACTCCTTGCTGCTGTCAAGGCTCCCTGTGTAGGGTTTCATGAGCCATGGCATTAAAGGGTAAGCGGGGTCTCCAAGGATCACAATGGGCATTTCGACTTCCCCTACGGTGATCTTCTGGTCTGGGGAAAAAGTTCCGGCTTGCAGCTTCCTGAACAGGCCAGTGTTCCAAAAGATGCTTGTATCATGCACCTTTCCGGGCCAGCCTGCATTAATGTCAATGAAACACCCATGGTTATCCACAAGCACTTGGAGAACCACAGAGAAATACCCCTTCCAATTAATGTATTCGGAGGCTAGGTGGGCTGGTGACAGAACTGGAATATGCGTCCCATCTATCGCCCCTCCGCACTTAGGGAAACCCATTTGTGCAAAGCCAGCCACAATGTCATGCACGTTACCCAGAGTCACGGTTCTTCTGAGCAGGATGCGATTAATAGCCCTGCAAACTTGCATCAACACGATTCCAACGGTTAATTTTCCCTCTCCAAACTGGTTAGCGACCGATCAGTAGCTGTCTGGAGTTGACAGCTTCCAGATTGCAATAGCCACCGGCTTCTCCACTGTCAGGGCAGCTTTCAATTTTGTGTCCTTGTGCCGCAGGGTGGGGGCGAGCTCCTCACACAGTCCCATGAAAGTGGCTTTTTTCATCTGAAAGTTCTGCAGCCGCTGCTCGTCATCCCAGACTTGCATGACGATGTGATCCCACCACTCAGTGCTTGTTTCCCGAGCCAAAAAGTGGCGTTCCACGGTGGTGAGCATGTCCATGAATGCCACAAGTAATCTCGTGTCGTATGTATTACTTGAGTCGATATCATCGTCTGAGTCCTCACTGTCAGTTTGGAGCTTAAGGAGTAACTCGACTGCCAAACGTGACGTGCTGGCAAGACTCGTCAGCATACTCCTCAGCAGTTTGGGCTCCATTCCCGCAGACGGAAAGGGAAGACAGAGCACGCAGTACAAAAAACGTTGAAAGATGGCGCCAAATGTGGATGGAAGCACAGGGATTGCTGGGATGTGAACCGATGCATCACGGGGCATTGGGACAGGACCCAGAATGCCCCACACCCCCCGCCCCCTTCCTACAAGCCACAGCGTCAGAATGGGAAGAGGTGCTCTGTGGGATAGCTGCCCATAATGCACTGCTCTCAATGCCGCTGCAAGTGCGGCAAATGTGGCCACGCCAGTGCGCTTGTAGCTGTCAGTGTGGACAGACTGCAGCGCTTTCCCTACTGCGCTCTCTGAAGGCTGGTTTAACTCAAAGCGCTCTACATCTGTAAGTGTAGCCATGCCCTAAGTGTAGACTTGGCTTCGCTTAAGCCCAGATCCTGCAGACACTTATGCATGTGAGTAACTGAACTCTAACTACTGAACTTGAGTTACTCAGGTACAAAAGTGTTTGCAGGATGGAGGCCTTAGAGTAGTCCAAGCCCAGCTATGATGCAATACATAAATGTTTACATAGATAACAATGACTTTCACTGCTGTTGGTCCAAGTTTTATAGGAAAGACCATATCTTACTAGAAGGGAGACCAACAATTTGTTTTAAAAACTGACAAACTAACCATTTTATATGATTTTTAAGGACAGTAGTAATTTCCTCAATTATTCAGTCAAAAGCAAATGACATTATTTGCAGGGGACTGGCAGTCAGAAGTCCTAAGATGCATCTAAGCACATATAAGAACCCCATCAATGTTTCTAAATAAATCACAAGCATTAATGAATTATCTTCATGACATCCATGTACTGTAGTAACATATTACCCCCGAGCTTTACCAGGGAGAGAACTGTGGTATAGAGAAATGACTTAGCCAAGGAATCTGTGGCAGATCCAGGAACCAAACTCAGATCTCCTGAATTCCAACCAAGTTCCTTTTTATTTTGGTTCTGCCACTGACTGAGGTGCTCTGTGACATCAATCAGTAGGTGCCTAGGTTTACCCATATGTAAAATGTGGCTAATAGTACATTACAGAAGATACTGAGAGACTTGACTGTGAAATTTAAGAATGAAATGATGCTATTGAAATGCAAAATGTGCAGCCTTTCTCAAAAGGAATTTTTTAACTGAATGAAACATCAAGATGTTGAATGACCACTCATACTAGATAAGTGCATTAACTGGATGTTTCTGGTATAATCATTAGTTAACATTTCCATAGCTATGTTGCTAATTAAGTGATTAAGTTTTAAAGTGAAAAGCCTTTACAATGAGAAGTTCACACCTCTTGTAATCCTTTTGTTTCAATATCTTGATTCACAGAGCTAACTGAGCGCCCCTGGTTATCTTTGCAACCAGAGATCGAGTAACTCTTTTTAGATGAAAGTTTAGATTCTGTAGAAAATGGCAAAATCTAATGGAAATCCATGGGGAGGTCCTAAATCCTTAAGAATTGTGGATTTTTCATGTCTGTAATTCTACTCATACAAATTGCACCCGCTTTTCTTTGGTCCTAACAACCTTTTAAAAGTACATTCTAGTGCCTGTGAAAGGGCTGGAATGACAACAGCACAGTTATAGCATGGGTTATAGCTGCTCTCATCATCTTCTAGGCCATGTCTATGCTATGGAAGCACAGCAAGGGCGCAGCTGCTGTAGCACGTTAGTGTAGACACTTCCTACTTTGATAGAAGGAGTTTCTACATCAATTGTAGTTAATCCACCTCTTCGAGAAGTGGAGAGAACTCTTGGGTCAATCTAGCCATGTCTACACTGGGGGTAGGTCAACCTGACTATGATTCTCAGAACATAGGATGATATCACTTTTAAGTGTAGCCACACCCCAGTGAATATTCTGCTTCGATTGATGTGGCTACCATCACTCAGAGATGGTGTTTGGTCAGCAATGGAAAAACCCCTTCCATTGACATAGGCTGCGTCTACACTATGGGGTTATGTAGTGACATAGCTAGGTCAGTCTAAGGGCTTGTCTACACTGGCACTTTACAGCGCAGCAACTTTCTTGCTCGGGGTGTGAAAAAACAAGCCTGAGCGCTGCAAGTTTAAGCGCTGTAACGTGCCAGTATAGACAATGCACCAGAGCTGGGTAGCTACGCCCCTCATGGAGGTGGTTTTTTTAGAGAGCCCTATTTTGCACCAGTACAGTGCACCTACATTAGGGGTTTCAACTGGTGTTGCACAGTCAAAACTCTCACAAATTTTCCTAATATAAACAGGCTTCACTTAAATACAAGTTCTTCACTTGTAGACAAGACCTTTCATGTGTGAGGCCTTCTCAACAGGATTGAGTGGCCAGATCTGTCAAGCTATCATTTTTCACTTAAACTAAAATTTCTTAAACCCTGCCTCTGCCCCCCAAAAAAACACTATCAGAGAATGTTTGATAAGACACTGTTAACTGTCAGATCAGTGCTTCTGTAGATCTTATTTTTATTAACAAGTTTGACCAGCCCTGCAGATTTCCTTCCCCACAAATAAACCCTGAATTATCTCTGCTAAAGATCTGCTAAGTGTAAACTTGCATGGCCCTTTCCAAACTGGTTACAGTTCATTTTGCTATCAAGAATGACAATTCACTAGAAGAGGAGTATAGTTCTGAAACCCAGTAGCCCTGATCTTCTCTCACTTTGTTAGTTTTGCACTGCTGTAACTCCATAGACTTCTCTGACTTCCTCACTCCTGATTTACAGTAGTATAAGTGAGAAGAGACTCAAGCCTAATGTGTGAGAAAAGAAGGAGCCGCAACTTCAACAAAGATCACCTATCATGTATTCTGGTATATGCTAATACTTAAGTTCCTTTTCTCTCTGGACAGAACAATTAAGTTAGATTTTTCCCACTTTACTAATACAGTTATATTAGTAATACTGTTTTTTCAAAATATTAAGCTGTAAGTAACTCAAATTCCAAAGCATGATTTGTTTTTCACAAAGCAGCAGCAAATTAACTAATAGTGAATTCTTCCTTAAAGTCAGTATTGCGGAGAGGAAAAATTAACCTAAGAAATTAACCTAAAGCTCTTCATACTTCTTACTACCTCTGAATAGGTTGCATTTTAGTCACTGAAAAGGAATGTCATCACCAAATCTGTTAACTGCATTTCAATAGATCAGTAGCTATGTACATTATATTTTCTGTTTGAGGGAATGCTATTCCTTTATTAAACGCACCAAACCCATACATATTGTAGTAAAACACATTACTGTTTTATTCCCTGATACAAGATTATTGCCATGAAAGGTATTCTGATGTCATAGTTCATCTAACTACTAGTGGTTTGAGCATTGGCCTGCTAAACCCAGGGTTGTGAGTTCAATCCTTGAGGGGGCCATTTAGGGATCTGGGGCAAAAATTGGGGATTGGTCCTGCTTTGAGCAGGGGGTTGGACTAGATGACCTCCTGAGGTCCCTTCCAACCCTGATATTCTATGATTCTATGATTAGTACTGTTATAGTAGTACCCAAAAGCCCCAACTAGGAATTGAACAAACACAGAAATAAGACAATTCCTGTCCCCATGGGTTTATATAAAACATTTATGTAATTTTACAGGTTTCTGCATAATTTGAAGAACTGGGCTGAATTTCCAACCAATTCAGAGATTGACAAAATTTTGGAGTCAGATAATTCATGGATTTGAAAAGTCATTGTAGGTTTATAATTTGAATCAGAGTCATCATTAAAGGCACATAGTTGGATATACTTGAAATTCAGACATATGCAATCTAGATAAGAGATGAACACACAATTTTTCTTTTAAATTTAATCAAGATTTAACTTAAACAAAAATATCCCTTGCCACCTCTATTAGTTTGACAGTGTATATCCCATTCCACAAAATACTATCAGCTCATGCAGAGACATATTTTCAAAATACTGAAGAACTGGTAGATAATACGGCTAACATGTAGAGTAGGATTTCAGTTCCATGTATATTTTGTACATAGGCTTTAAAAAGCTGGGCGTCATATGAATCCCATTTGGAATCCTGTGCAAGTGGCATTATTTATAAATATAAAACCAGCCAGGAATGGTTACCACAGTGGGTTCGTGGGGGTGGGGATGGTCATTTTAAGCTTTTTGAGAGAGGGACTTCTGGCTTGTTCCCTATTTCTAGGGTGCCTAGCACAATGGGGTCCTGGTTTGTGATAAGGCTGCAATACAAATAATAAATAAGTCATTTTTTCCCCGTTACCTTGTAACTTCTGGCTGTATTCCGTCCTGTCAGATTGGCTCCTCCTCAAAGTGCCAGAGTTACCCTGGTCCCCAGAAACACTGTTCTCAACAACGGTGTCCGTCTTCCTTCTCTCCAGCATGTACAGCCTGTGCTTCAAGAAGGTCAAATTCTTCCTCTTGGCTCCCATGCCTTCTTTCCCAGGGGCTTCTTTGGTTTCCATTTTCAGCAGTGACAACCCTCTTCCTTGGGAGACTGTCGATTCTTAGGGAGCTGAGTTGAGTGCTTGTTTCCCAGGCGAGTGCAAAAGCTGCCTATCAGCTCAGCTCACCTGTCTTTGACTCCACAAGTTCACTCGTTCCCTGGCTCAGGTTGCCTGCCACCTCGCCTACAGCCTCGCAGGGCTCCACCCCTATGAAGTCATCCTCTGCTGCCCTTGGAGCCTGACTGGGCAACCTGCCACCTGCTACCTGAGAGGCCAGCAGCCCGGGGTCGGGCAAAGGGAAGGGCTGCGCTAGCAAGCCGCGCTCGGGGTGACCCCGATGTTTGGGGGCAGCGGGCCCCTTCTGAACACAGAGGTCTGCCCCAGGGACAAAGGAGGCTTTAAAAATCGCTGTTTGGGTAGTGACAGGAAAGAGTCTCTGAAACCCTCTCCGCCGCCTCCTGGGGCTGTGCCTGTCTCCGCTGAGCGATTTGCGCCGGTGAGGTGGGGAAGCCTGTGCACACTCTTACGCTGGGCAGGCAGCGATCCCACACAGCAGGCTCGCGCTCTGCTCCCCAGCCATTCGGAGCCGAGCAAACCAAAGCTGGGGTGAATCCGTTTACAATGGCTGCCCTGGAGGCTTTCCCCGTCTCTGTGTTCATGCGACAGTAACTTAGTGCACCAGGAACTCACTCCATGGCTTTTCCTTTCTCCATTGTCAGTGCGAACAGACAACTCAGCACAGGAGACCTCATTCCTCTCCCACCCAACCCCTTCTCCCTCCCAGGGACTAGAGGGGAGACACTCTCTCGTGCGGTGGTTTCCAACCTGTGGTCCGCAGAATATGTCTAAGGTTTTCAATGGGGTCGACACCTCCATCTGAAATATTTTAGGAGTCCGCAAATGTAAAAAGGCTGAAAACCACTGGTCTAGCACTAGAAAGGAAACCGTGGGTGTGGGTGTGTGAAATGGGTAATGAAAAAGTTGTCTGAGGTGGGACACTGAATCCACCTGAGGGCTTGCCTAGATTAGGGAAACTGGCGTGTTTCAGACTGGTACCCTGTGACTATGTGTGGGGGATTGTACTGGTAGGACTATTACACCACTGCAGATATCCCTGACCTACATAAGCCCTAAGGCAGCCAAGACAAAAGTAACACAGAACATGACGAAGGACCAAGAAAAATATAAGTGCCACGAAGGGAGAGAAGAAGGGATAGTGGAACTAGGGGAAAGATATACACAAAGGACTGTATTCCTAATTATTTCCTCCTGGTGTCCGACTTTGAGATCTCTGGATGAAAAGCATTATATAAACTTGCTTCAATACATATGGGTGGACTCCCACCTGCACTGACTTCAGTGGCTATTGTGTCAGGCTCTGTAAGCGATTATAGTGTTATTTTCCATTGTGCCTGGCATTTTGAACCCTGACCTGTTACCTGTCTGAGAGGGTCTAATCAACAGAGTTAAAAACACCAGCAGCTGGTAAATCATCTGCATTAGGACCTTGCCTACACTAGGGACCCAACTCCACCATTGGTGGCAAGCAATGGATGTAGCTGCACTGATACTCTGGCCTAAGGCCTCATCCTCACAAAGAGATGGAGTTGTAGCACCCATCTTATACTGTCTGCATAGGTTCTTATAGTGCATTTAACACTGTAGTATCTGAGCACCTTCCTGTAGTCCATAAGTAATGTGACTACTACCATACTATAAACTATAGCATGCTTATAGTTTGATCACTGCAGCTGACATTGTGAAGGACTGCAGGGAGACAGCAAAAAGAAAAGATGCAGTGCCGCAGTTCTTGTGCCTCATTTCAACATTTATTTTTCCTCAAATGCCTCAGGCTGTGAAGCAGCAGGAGTCCATTGTCCTGTGATAATTGTTCTTATTTCATTGACATTACCTCTTAATTAAAGCTCCTAGTTTCTTCCAAGTGATGAAACTAAAGGATTACAAAACTATTAAATGAATTAGCATGCTAAATGCAGCAGTTTGTTAGTGCTGCGTGAAATGCCCACCCCTAACACCTAATAGAAGAATAAAGCAGTTAAAGGTTTACTGTGAAGACTTTGTGTATACCAAGAGCATACGTATAAGAGATCTCTCTTACATTTTAAATTGCCCTAAATACCTCTCATCAATATGTTAAATAATACAAGTTTCTTAAAGGTGACAACTGCTCTGGATGCACTGGTAAGAAAAGTGTGAAGGCAAGCAGATATGTGGTGGTGCTAGTACTGTGATAAATTGCAGAGCCTTAAAGATCTCAACAGTGAACAATAGATTAAGGTGGGGGAGCTCACTGGCCAATTCTTTTCATTTGATGCTTTATGAACTCTCCCTGATCATGGTTGTCAGGGTCCATGACTTCCACCATTTTCATGTGGTTTTATTATATTTATAAGTAACGAATTTTGGGGGAAGAGACTACTTTCCATGTAGGCAGGTAGACGTGGTAGTAAACTATGGAACAAACATTATTCAATCCTGGGCTTCATTGGAGACTCTGCCCAACTTACCAAGGGTTATGACCAAGTTTCACATTTAATAAAGTTTAGTCAGCTGTTTACTGTTACAGCTACCTATCCAGAAGCAAATATATTCTCCCCCTTCCCAAAAATCATTCTCCAGAATAAAAGTGTCTTCCCTTTGCAAGGATGCTGTTTCAGGGACCTTGGTTGCATTATGCTGTTTGCTGCGTTATTTGTCCTTGAAATGGTTTAAGGATCTACACAACACCATTACTTTTGATGGAACCCTTCTGAAGTATCCACATACAAGACAGCTTTCTGGGACTCCTGAAGTACCTGCTGCATTCTTTCCAGCACTGTTATTGAAAATAGGAACTTTTAGGTAATTTCTCAACTCAAAGGCATTGCACTGTGGGTTGAAATTAGGGATTGTGACTTCCTGTCCACACTAAGAAAAGGAGTACTTGTGGCACCTTAGAGACTAACCAATTTATTTGAGCATAAGCTTTCGTGAGCTACAGCTCACTTCATCGGATGCATACTGTGGAAACTGCAGAAGACATTATATACACAGAGACCATGAAACAATACCTCCTCCCACCCCACTCTCCTGCTGGTAATAGCTTATCTAAAGTGATCACTCTCCTTACAATGTGTATGATAATCAAGTTGGGCCATTTCCAGCACAAATCCAGGTTTTCTCACCCTCCGCCCCCCCCCCCCTCAAACTCACTCTCCTGCTGGTAATAGCCCATCCAAAGTGACCACTCTCTTTACAGTGTGTATGATAATCAAGGTGGGCCATTTCCAGCACAAATCCAGGTTTTCTCACCCCCCCACCCCCCAAAAACACACACACACACAAACTCACTCTCCTGCTGGTAATAGCTCATCCAAAGTGACCACTCTCCCTACAATGTGCATGATAATCAAGGTGGGCCATTTCCAGCACAAATCCAGGTTTTCTCACCCCCCCCCCAAAAACACGCACACACAAACTCACTCTCCTGCTGGTAATAGCTCATCCAAAGTGACCACTCTCCCTACAATGTGCATGATAATCAAGGTGGCAGACAAACCATTGTAGATTGTCCTGGTTCAGCCAGCCATGAGCCAAAGGACTTCATCACAGGGGCTTCCACAACTGGTACAACCAATGTTTGGTAAAAACAAAAGTCCTGTGTGATAGCCCAGATTGGAGGATGGAGGTTTGGGGTATGTAACAACAAGACACCAGGTTTTAACTAGACACCCTTGTAAACTATTTATTCTCCTTCATTCTACAATACTTTATCTGGCTTGCAATAAAACTTACACAAAACATTACCAGAACTCTCTGTGAACTGCTTCAACTTAGCTGCTAAACACAATGCATGATAGAACTAAAGAAATAACTCAAACTCTAGAAATTATTCCTGTTCCATTCCAACCCTAAGACCAATTAATGAATGGATTATATTAAAGTTTAAACAAATTACATGTGTTTTTTTAAATTAAGGTGAAATCTGCCTAATCCCCCCACACCTTGTCTTCATGTAATTCTTAGAAAATTGGAATCTAGTTGATGTTTGCATTCATATGAGTTATTTATAAATTATGCTATTTAAGAAACAGAACAGGTGCTGATCTCAACATGGAAAATATTGGCATTGTGTTCCCAAGCAACGGTATTAGGTTATTGTTGTGTGGTCAATGATAATCTTTATCTGGATCCAGAGACATAAATGAACCAGAAGCACCATCAAGACTCTGATAGCCAGTAAGTAAGCAAACGGTTATTTGTTTTTGTGACTCCTCACAGCTGTTACATAATATTTCTTTATAAACTACTGAAAATAATGTATTTGGACTTCTGTGAATTTATATAAAATAATGGGCTTGGTTAACTACCATTTTTAATTTCAACGAATTTATACCTGTTTAAAGCTGTAGTAATGCAGTGGTGAACCATTTTCAATTTTATTATTGAAACTGGACCATCTAAACCATGGACTATTTTAATCTAATCAGGGCTAAGGGACAAACTTTGTTACATTACACCAGGATAACTCCACTACTGTTACTGCAGTTACAATGGCTTAATTTGTCCGGGATCACCATGGTGAAATACCCCTTTCTGTTGAACTCAAATGCCTAGGTTGGAAAGGCAAATAATAGGCATGTGGGTTCCATCAGTAGTCCCAATACTATTTGGTAGCCCCAACCATGCAAATCCATCAGTAACCCGCTTGGCATTGCTAAGATGTATGACCGAGGGCAGCAGCACCTCTTGATAGATTGGGGCACCGAATGGCTAGGGACTGAAGGGCTTGGCAGCAGTTCTGCAGAAAAGGACCTAGGGGTTACAGTGGACGAGAAGTTGGATATGAGTCAACAGTGTGCCGTAGTTGCCCAGAAGGCTAACGGCATTTTGGGCTGTATAAGTAGGGGCATTGCCAGCAGATCGAGGGATGTGATCATTCCCCTCTATTGAACACTGGTGAGGCCTCATCTGGAGTACTGTGTCCAGTTTTGGGCCCCGCACTGCAAGAACGTTGTGGAAAAATTGGAAAGAGTCCAGCGGAGGGCAACAAAAATGATTAGGGGACTGGAGCACATGACTTATGAGGAGAGGCTGAGGGAACTGGAATTGTTTAGTCTGCAGAAGAGAAGAATGAGGAGGGATTTGATAGCTGCTTTCAAGTACCTGAAGCAGAGTTCCAAAGAGGATGGATCTAGACTGTTCTTAGTGGTACCAGATGACAGAACAAGGAGTAATGGTCTCAAGTTGCAGTGGGGGAGGTTTAGGTTGGATATTAGGAAAAACTTTTTCACTAGGAGGGTGGTGAAGCACTGCAATGGATTACCTAGGGAGGTGGTGGAATCTCCTTCCTTAGAGGTTTCCAAGGTCAGGCTTGACCAAGCCCTGGCTGGGACGATTTAGTTTGGGATTGGTCCTGCTTTGAGCAGGTGGTTGGACTAGACAACCTCCTGAGGTCCCTTCCAACCCTGATATTCTATGATTCTATGATGTGCACACCAAACTGGTAAGATAGGGACTGGTAACAATTGGGGGTGGTAACCTTCCATATAGCAACAGCCAAATGCTCCTCCACACTGAGAAGAACTCCCATTTTGGTATTCTGACATTGCAGCTTCAGGGTGAGCTCTGCACAGATACTTAAACTGTAAATTCTTTGGAGCAGGGGCTGCCTTCTTGTTCTGTGTTTGCACAATGCCTCGCACAACGGAGTCCTAGTCTGCTCCTGGGACTCTTAGGCACTATGATACAAGTCACCCTGCTCCAGCGCTGAAGGGGTTAAAACAGTCCTGGGAAAGGGCTGCTTGGGGAGCCAATAGGAAAAGACTGGGAGGCAGCCAATCAGGGCCAGGCTGGGCCCTATAAAAGAGCTGCAAGGCCAGAGGTGCTGAGGAGTTTCACTCTAGCCCTAGAGTGGGAAGGGGTAGCTGCTTGAGAGGAAGGTACCTGAAGTAGAGCAGTGCTGGGGAGCTCCAGCCTGGTAAACCCCCAGGCTGCAGGCCTTGTTAAAGGCCCAAAAAGGTACTGGGGCTGCAGAGGGGCAGCCTGGGAATAGGCAAAGGCAGACGGTCCTAACCCCTTGCCAATGATGAGCGGCCATGACAGACTGCAGTCTGCCCAAGTGAGTGGGGGCTAGATGACAACTAGCAGTAGCCACTGAGGCAAGGTGGGTTTATAGGGTTGGGGGTTCTCCTGGGAGGGGAAACCCAGAGTATGGGGGTACTGCTGGGGGCAGAACCCTGAGGTAAAGGGTTACTGGGGTCTGGCAAGGATATGGGGCCTGAGGCAGGTGAGACACCTGCTGGCAGAGGGTGCTCTGAAGGCTGGAAAGAGCTAATTCCCAAGATGACCAGCAGGAGGTGCCTTGCTGGTGAGTCGTGGCTTTGCTACACTTCCACATCCTGAAGTTCTTGCTGCCTCTGTTGGCTGTCTCAATTCTGCAGCACTATATCTTGTCCCACCAGTTAGTGTTAGCTTGGCAAGCCCAGAAGCGGCACTCCACCAAGTGAAACCACTCTAGGAAAATGTCATGCAGAAGTAACAGTTTGATTTCCTCCTTTTCCTCTTTCAGGAACCAAACAGCATCACAGCAGTTCTGGTGGGGGTGGGTCTCAATTCATCCAAAGCCATCTGGCTGTGTAACTGCCAATACATCTGGAGCACCCTGTTTTTATCAATGATTGTCAGTCATGCCACTCTGTATTTCCTCCAGGCTATTTGACAGCAGTTTGAAAATGGTACTACCTCACTAAAACCATATAAATTATGGAATAACAAAATTGCATGATTCCTTCCTGATAATTTGACCCTAACCCCAAGAATTCCAGTAGGATATGGCAAGTGTCCTACGATGTTCTGTGAGAAAAATCATGGTGGAACATTTGTAACCTGCCCCGTTACACATTGCACCATTGGATAGCTGCCAGATTGCTGTGAAGTAATTTAATAAAAGCATAGAGTTACGTGACCACACAATGATTCATCAGGGAAGTAGCCAGCATATGCAAAATGGTATGGATTCACTTTTGGTGAATTTATAATGGGAAAACATACACAGAAAAACTTTCCTGTTAGACAAGGCCTAAGACCAGAATTTGTTTGATTAGTTTTTAATTATCGAAATGTATATAGCATTTAAGGGCCATTTTGATCCCTTCAATGTCAATGGAATTTTTGCCACTAATTTCAGTGAAGCCAGGATTTCAACATACAGTTCTGTAAGGGTGAAATTCACCCCTGTGCCCAGGTTAGCACAAAGCATATGCACTAAAAATAGAGTTTAATTTTACACCTACACTTCGAGCTGGAGGTGTGATTCCCAGCTTCAGAAGACCTACCCTTGCTATCTCTGGTTGAGCTAGTCGCAGGGGTTCTCAAACTGGGGGTTGGGACCCCTCAGGGGGTTGCAAGTATTATGGGGGGGTCATGAGCTGTCAGCCTCCACCCCAAACCCTGCTTTGTATCCAGCATTCATAATGGTGTTTGAGACCCCCCCCCCCCTTATAAATTAAAAACACTCAGAGGCTTGTCATGTGAAAGAGGTCACTAGTACAAAAGTTTCAGAACTACTGAGCTACTGCACTAAAAAACAGTGTAACTGCCATGGTATGAGCTGCAGGACAGGCTCTGCCCTGAGTAGGCCTAGGATCTCCAAAGGGGACGACCTTGGGGTGGCTAGCCTGTCCTGCAGCTTCCGCCACAGCAGCTATGCACTATTTTTTAATACACTAGCTCAATGAGATTTAGCATGGGTATGTCTCCTCAAGCTGGGAATCATACCTCCAGCTCAAAGTGTCGATGTATCCCTAGAGGGGCATGGGTTTGCGTTAGCCCTCTGCACAGGGCTCACTTGCACTCAGCATAATCTTAGATGGGATTGTAGTCACAACTGTCTCCGAAGGTGCTTCATTTGCTTTTTTCTCCATGGGCCTACTTGTCTGAAACAGAGAAACAGTATGCTGTGTGAAGAGCCACTCCCTGCACTTGCTGTTTGAAATTTCTTTGCCCTCAGTTCACACAGGTGTAAATGACTACACAAGGCAGAAGGTGGAGAATCAGAACCTACAATGATGACGTCCCCAAGAACTACTTTCTTGTCTGCCAGCTACGTAAGTAGAGAAAATAAAGAGTTCAGATGTCTCTCTTAGCCCCTGGTCTCTGTAAAAGTAGATATTGCTACACATGTCATCTTTTTTTCTATCAGCTATCACTCTGATGGCATGCAAAATGTTAGGTGTACTAAAACACCCGTGGGAGAGTAAAGTTGAGATGTAAATAGTGATAATATCTACCACATGACTGCATCTCAGAGGACTTTGAGCGCTGGAACCTATTCATTAAAAGTTGTTAGTATATATACAGTATATGACCTCAGCTAAACCATAAGATAAGAATATGATAGATCTGGGATTAAAGTGGCAAAAATGGATGGAAGTAGGAGTCTGCTTCTTGATTTTTTTTTCAAAGCTGAGTTACCTTGACACATACACTGAAAGAGCTCCCAAATGAACTGAGAAAGCTACTGAGAAAGTAATAAGAACCCAAACCCATGAAGTGTTTGGCATATGAGTGTCCCCTTGCCTCCCACTGTTGATCTTGCCAGAGGGGAGCTTTCAGTAGAGAAAATAAGTCTTTAAAAGTAAGTGACCAGTGGTGGATTGCTTGCTTTTTAGCTGCTTCTATTGCAGATGTTTATGTGAGATTAATGAAGCTATTTTCCCTTGAAGGAGCCAGGGGGACTGTGGGATTTTTCAGAGCTGTGAGCTCAAGTTAGCAGGTGTGCAACCAGGGAAGCAGCACTGCCTATCTTTCATCCTTGAATAAAGACTGCCTGAGTATACACATACAGAAATGTTATGTATTGTAGAGGCGGACAAGATATTCAAAAGGAAACACCGGGAGAAGGGCAGGGTGGATGGTTACAGGAGGGCCATCAGGAAGCACTACAGACCTGCATCAGTGAGAGTGGACACAGACTGGAGGGGATGATGCAGCAGAATCTGTTGCAGCAATCTCCCTGAATGGTAATGACAGGATTGTCAAAGCCAAAAGGGCAAAACTCTAAACCACTTTCGATTCTTGCCAAGGCTCACCTCAGTATTCTCCACATTTGTCCTGGTCTGTGACCCAGCCCATTTAGGGCCTTGTCTGCCTGAAGAAAGAAAAATACAGGGTACGTGGGCTTTCTGGTATTGGTGTGGCAAAAGGACCTGTCATGGAGCCACCGGGTGATGCTCTGGAACTACTCCATATGAAGCCAGTCAGGACTCTGGGGGAGCATGCCTCCTCTCTCTGAGCATACTGTCTCCAGGGCAAGAAGCTTACACAGCTTCGACCTTCCTGCGTCTGACCTCGGAGCATTTAGCATCCCTTTCTCACACTGTGCACTTCCCACAGCGAGTCCGCACAGGCGGGACTCCTGGGAAAGCCAGAGGACCCTGTACTCCAACTCCGCAGTCAGACGTGACTCTCAGCCAGCTAGTAAAATAGAAGGTTTATTAGACGACAGGAACATGGTCTAAAACAGAGTTTGTAGGTACCGAGACCAGGACCCCTCAGTCAGGTGCATCTTCGGGGTAGGGATCGCAAACCCCAGCCAGCTCTAAACTGAGACTCCCTCCAGCCACTCCTCTGGCCTTTATCTCTTTCCTGGGCCAGGAGTCCACCTGATCTTTGTTCTCCAACACCCTCAGTTGGCACCTTTGCAGGGGAGGGGCCCAGGTCAACAGGAGACAGGGTGTCGGCCATTCTCTGTGCAAAGGGCATCACACTGGCCCTCTAGGACTCTGCAACAATCACACACCCTTATCCCACCACCTACATACTTAAGAAAGGTATAGGGGAGACTGAGGCACCCACACAGTATTCGGAGAAAGCATTAAGAATATTTCCACTTCATCACAGGACCTGTGTTTCTAATTCCTTGTGGTAAAGTTCGTAGACCATTTCCTACTGCTGCACTGACCTGCCATGCAGTGCAAGTCTCAAACCCAGAGGTTACCAAGTGAGAGCAGTTGATACCACACAAACAGGGGCTACACCCCTGACTCAGTGAGACCAGCAGACTGCTGCTTGGTCACTTCTTAGCATAAAGCTTCCACACCCCATGTTGCTAGGCCTCCTGCCAGCCAGAGTCTTCCTGCCTCCTCCTTTGATTCCCGCTCCTTGTTCCTGTTGCCTTGTCTTGCCCCTGCTCCCTTGCCCTAACTCTAGTTATTGACTCTGGATTGACCCTTGGTGTGACACTGGTTTGATCCTTGGTGTGGCTTCTAACTCTGGCTGTGACCGCCTGACGCTACTCTAGGTTCTGACCATTAGGTCAGACTGCCCACATACGGGCCCAGATGTTATCTCAGCCACTGACCAGGGACTGGGAGTGAAGAATGATGAAGCCTATCCCTACCTTAAAAGCTAGTGATAATTATGGACTGGGACACTGCCCAATCTGCATTGGGACAAGCTGGAAAGTATGGAATCCAGGGTTTCAGTGCTGTAATTTATAAAGGCAGAATGACTTGTCCAGTCTCTGCTTTCACCATTCTTAATAGCTTCCTTCTATTATTATCTTAATTAAAAAATTAATTCTCAAATTAAAAATAAAATGCTAATCCCTCGTTCCTGTTGGGAGAAATCATGACCCAAATTTGCATTTTGCTCACTTTGATCTCTATACTTTTTTTCTCTTTAGTGCGGAGGAAAGGTAAATTTACTACGCAAGGGCTAATCTGGCTTTTTCTTTGTTCGCGGGTCATAGAAGCAGTAGCAGCACTATTCTCCCAAGAAAATATTCTGACTTGATTGATCAAGTGGCTGGGACTGTGACATCAAAGCTAACCAGGGGAAACATGAAAATGAGCCAGGGAAAGATACAGGGAGACAAATCCCGAATTAAAAAATAAATAAAATAAAGGTGTAAAATTTCACCAAAGGCATAGAAAGTTTGTATTAAAATGATGTGAGGTTTTCATGTCTGAAAACTTCACAAATCAAGAGAAGAAAATGGGACCTCAAGGCACTGCTGCAATATAAATAAATGAAATCATATCTATTATCTATTTAAATTAAACAAGTTTCCAAATATTGCAGGTATTGAACTATTAGAATTAGAGCCCCTAAAAGAACATAATAAAATAAACTCAACTCTACTTACTGTAGACTTTGCCCCCTTTAATTAATGACAGAATTTCTTATTGCTACAAGGTAGTATCACAAATCAATAGGTGAAATTTAAACCCTAGTTTGAATGGGACAAAGTGATGCTCAGGTCTTGTGCCAGCCCCTTTCTACACAGGGGTGAGTTTCACTCAGAAAGTGCAAGAATGGCTGAATCTGGTCTGTAATAGTTAATGGTCTTGTCAGCCTTGTAGATGGAAGTAGCATTACACTGAATCTTGATGACAGTGTGATTGCAAGTTGAGAGCAAAAGCATTGGACGAGCACGTAACATATTAATGAAATGCTTTTATTAGCTGAAAAGATAAAAACAATGATTTTCTCCAGAAGGAAGGTAAAATGGGACACTGAGTGGTGTTTGGGATTTTTTAGTGATAAAATGTTTCTTCAGTATTTAAATTGATTGACATGATAGCTGATAAAAAACGTTCATGGGAAAAATGTATTGACAGCATTGTTGTAAAATACAAAAGAAAAAACATGACTGCAGTATATAAACTCAAAGCAAGGATGTCCTTCAGAGTTAGGTGATTATAAAGCTGGAGAAGTTTTGCTTTGCTCCGGTGACTTTCTGGTAGAGTGAAATTCACCCGTCTGTGCTTAGGACAAGCATAAAGCCTTCTGAACCACGTAAGTCCCTGTAAGTCTTGTGGGCTGGATTCTGCGCCCTTTGAGATAAATGGCAACACTTTCAGTAATTTCAGTAGGAGTCAGCTTGAGCTCTGTAAATAGGGCTTAAGTGCTGAATAGGCCTTGTGCTGGACCCCTGTACAGAGTGATTTTAACCTGCAGTAATCAGAGCAATGCAGGGGTGCTGGACCAATTTTTATAGTGGAGGTACTGGCAGCCATTGAACTAAACTGTAAATCCTGTATATAATGGAAACCACTTCAAGTTGGGGAGTGCTGCAGCACCCTCCGCACCCGTAGTTCCCGCACCTATGAAGCAAAGCCTTTAAGATTTTGGATATGTCTGCACTTCAAGCTGGAGATAAAAATTCCAGCTTGAGGAGAGACATACCTATGATAGCTCTAATCAAGTGCCCTAAAACTAGTGTTGGTGCAGCAGTAGGAGGGGCTAGCTACCCCAAGTACTGTACATACCTGTCCATGACACTAGGTACATACTTGGGACCGCTAACCTCGCCCACTGCTGCAGCTACACTCTATTTTTAAAAAGAACAGCAGGATTTAGAGACTAACAAATTTATTTGAGCATAAGCTTTTGTGGGCTACAGCTCACTTCATCGGATGCATACAGTGGAAAATACAGTAGGATGATTTATATACACAGAGAACATGAAACAATCGGTGTTACCATACACACTGTAAGGAGAGTGATCGGTTAAGGTGAGCTGTTACCAGCGGGAGAGAAAAAAAAACCTTTTGTAGTGATGATCAAGATGGGCCATTTCCAGCAGTTGACAAGAACGTGTGAGGAACAGTAGGGGGGAAAAATAAACATGGGGAAATAGTTTTACTTTGTGTAATGACACATCTACTCCCAGTCTTTATTCAAGCCTAATTTAATGGTGTCCAGTTTGCAAATTCCAATTCAGCAGTCTCTCGTTGGAGTCTGGTTTTGAAGTTTTTTTGTTGTAATATTGCGATAGTCTCTACGTAAAAGAATAAATGGACACAAATCAGACTTCAAGAATTATAACATTCAAAAACCAGTCGGAGAACACTTCAGTCTCTCTGGTCACTTGATTACAGACCTAAAAGTCGCAATATTACAACAAAAAAACTGCATGCATCCGATGAAGTGGGCTGTAGCCCACGAAAGCTTATGCTCAAATAAATTTGTTAGTCTCTAAGATGCCACAAGTACTCCTGTTCTTTTTGCGGATACAGACTAACACGGCTGCTACTTTGAAACCACTCTATTTTCAGTACCCTCCCAGGAAATTCCTTGAGCTAAAAATTACACTTCGAGCTCCAGGTGTAGACATTCCCTCCTAAGAAAAATTGTGTGCATAAAAATTAGGTGAAAGTTATTTCAGAAGAAATTACTTTTTTTAAGTACTTCAATACATCCAAAGCATTTGCTTAGTATATAGTGCAGAACTGACACTCCCTTTTGCATTAAGGATTCAAAATCTCATAGAACAGCTGGAAACTTCATTCTAATAATGAGTTGGTTCCTTACCTAAATATGACTTTAGGAATCTTGTGTATAACTTTAACAGTACTAACATATATGTATAGGAAGTCTATTGGGAGCTTTATTATTATTTCTATAGCACCTAAAGTATGCTAGGTACATAAGAGAACATAAAATACTCTTGGTCTCTGCCTACCCTGACAATGTAGGCAGGGTACTATGCACAACCTGGAACCCCTCTACATTTTGTTGTAAGCTTGCAGCTGACTGCACATTATAACACCATGCTTACCTTACAAAGTGCACAAAAACCCACCCTTATTTATGCATCTTACAAGGCCCTTCCTCCAGCCCCAGGCATTGGTAACAATTCACAGCTTTGTATTTCACTACATAGCTAAGTTAGGCAAGCAGAATGATATGTCCTGAGATCCTCCCTTAGCAGTCAACTTTACAAGTTTAGCAAAAAACTGACTGTGCTCAGTAAGTGACTTTCAAAGGCTCCTAAACTGGTCAAATATAATCCAGCGTCCTTTGCAAGTGAAAGAACTTCCTAGTGAGAGTTATTTCTATGACATGTTAGCGTTCAACTTCAGCTGTAGGCCTAATCAAAGAAAGTTTACAAGACTTTTTTATAATGGGAGAAGTCTATATTTTTTCGCTCTCTTCACATTTGAAAAACTGTAGAAATGTTTTTTTCCTAAACTTTAAAAATAAATGAGCTCCAAGTAGAGACTCCAAGTAGAGTTTCAGTCCTCAAATGTAAACGTTTCAGAAAGTTATAGCTGAGCTGTGACTGAAAAGAGGAGGTCTGCTGATCTCAGTGAAGAAAGATGCCAACTCCTTGCAGCTCATGTTGCTGGCCTGCTGTGGAATACAGGGTATGATTTAGCAGCTTTTATGGAGATGGAGATGAATGTCCCTTGGTCTGCAATACAGCCTCCATGTTATTGTGAAGACTCTGTTGTAATATACTTAGCAAATGATCATGAAAAATCACAGAAAAATACCAATATTTTATTTCTGCATAACCCTTTTTGCCAGGAAAAATTCCAAGAAGTTTTTGCATACTACATACTGTAAATAAGACACTACTAAAATACTGCCAGGTGTAGGGTAGCAGCTAATTAGCATACTACTGCCTAACAGTAGGAAATATTGGACATGGCCATTAGGAAAATCCTTATTCTTACAAAAAGTACCATAGAATCTTTAGTGTCCACATAGAACAGACAGGGCCTGTTGCTTTTAAGGTGTGAACCACAACACAGAGCAGAAAACAAAGAGTCTGGGAAACCAGCGGATTGTCGCAGGCAGGAGGCAGGGGAGAGAGTGGTAGCCTGCACGCCAAGTCCTTGCTCCTCCCCCATCCGTCCTGAACGCCGCAAGCCAGCTGATTGGCGAGGGGAGGCGGGGGAAGGCGCTGATCTGCGGGGTCTGGCGGGGGGAACAGGACATAAGAGCTGATGGGGGGGCTGCCAGCTGTGGACAAAGCAGGCAGCCAAAGGACATTATAGCGCAGCATTGCACATCTTTAAATGGAGCCTGTTCGGTAACTGAGCAGGGACATACTATTGAAACAATGTTAAGCGAGAGGACGTTAAGGGGGGAGTTACTGTATAATATTTTGCTTCCAATTAAAAGAAAGAAGCTATCTCTTCCTTAGCCTAGTCTGCCTAGGGGCTCCAACTTCTGACAAACTCTGACTTCTCACCCCAGTTTTGTGCCTTCATTCTATTTAGTAGGGATTTTTTTTATTTTTTGTTTGTTTGTTCCTTTGTTTCCTGTTCTTTTCTCCCCGTCCTTGAAACTGATGAAGTTGGCCAGGGATTTTGTCAAAACACAGCATCATCATATATGAAAATGTTTGACCCTTCAAGGAAGAGGTGGGACGGAGACATTGAATCACCTCTCTAGCGACCAGTTATATCCAGTTTTTTTTTTTATAGAAATTAGCGAGATAGACATTGACCTAGATCAACAGTGTTTGCAAGTCTCACGAGTCACGCACTATAGCTGCGGAGTTTGCACTATGCAGTGGCGTTCTTAGAACGCCCCGCCCCGCCCCGCGGTTGCGCGAGCGCCTGGGCTTTCCCTCGGAAGGGGGGACGTGTCGGGGGCTTGAAATCAGAAGTTCGATACTCCGAAGGCACAAGAGCAAGAAAGCAACTAAAAACTCCCCGTCGATCGCCTTGTTTTTAAGCCGATCTCATGATTTTGGGGAGGGGCCTACTCAACAATGGGGCACACTTGGGGCTGACGATGTGGGGTACGCGATCTGCCCCCCAAGCCCCTCCAACAGGTGTCGGCGGGGGGGGGGAGCCCATCCTGCCGCTCGCACACTCCTAGCTGACGGCTCCTAGGGCGGGCGAGAGACCCGGCTCCCACGCCGGCTGCCCCTGTTTCTGCCCCCTCCCTGCCCCTCAGGCGTCCCCTCCGCACCCCGCTTTTGCACCGGGGCGTAGCAGAGCCAGCCAGGGCAGCGGCTTGAGCGGCGGCCACCGAGCATGCTCAGACTCTCCGCTCCCCCGCCGGGCGGGCGCAGGAAGCGGAGGGAGCCGTGGCAGGCACAAGCATGCGTGCGGGGCTCGGGCGGGCCTGGCGGGGGCTGCTGCCGCTGCTCCCGGCTCGGAGCTGCTCCTACGCCGGAGCGGGAAGGAGGAGGCGGCTGGTGCAGCCGCTGCCGCCCTGCAGCTGGCTCAGCACCATGGCCCAGTTCGGCACGGAGCCGCGGGGGCGGCCCCACTCGCCCGAGTACCGCCTCTACTTTAGTGAGTAGCAGCCCCGCAGGGGCTCCAGGCGCCGCCGCCCCTGGCCGGGGAGCTGCGGGGGGCGCGGTGGAACGCGGGGCTGCGCTGCGTCCCACGCCCGGCGGAGAGCTCAGGGCCGCTGCCCCCTGCCAGCCGTAATTGGGGGCCGCTCCTTAAAGGGGGTGAATGGAGAAAGCCAGGGTGTCCCCGCCTCCCCCAGGACATGCTTTAGGGTTTAACTAGGAAACTTGACCGGGGGCGTTAACATAGGCACCCCCTGTTGCTGTGTCCCCCGGCCCCCACCCCCCCGGGGGCGCTGGAGCATTGGGGTGGAACCTACAGGCTTTTGCTACAAGTGAATAAAGACTAGGATGTGGCTAGATGCATTAGCCCCTCCTAGGCTTATGCTGAGGGCTCTGTCTCCAGCCCTGCAGGGAATTTGAATGTCCCAGAGAAAGAGCTGAGGGCTTGTCTCCCCAGAGGGTGACTTTAAAAAAAGTACCCTAAAATTAATCCAGTATGAAGAAGTTTCTTGCGACCCACTGGGTGAGACTTGTGGCAGGGAGGGCCTTTCAGCTGCCAGCAGCCCCCACTAAGGGGCAAAACACACAACCCAGAAGAGAAGACCATTACAAATAATAATAAAAAAAAAAGTGTAGGAAACTTTTAAAGTGGTGCATGAGTTTCATTACTTTAGCAGGAATAACAGTGGTGAGTCTACTCTCCTGATGCAATAATAACGACTGCTCCAAATATGCTCATAATAAAGGGAAATTTGCATTTGAAATGAGGACATCTATTTTACTGACGGCCCACTGAGCAGTCAGCATGTATGAAAGTATGAACGAAGCTCTAAGACATAAGTCAAGACAGAAAAACCTCGTATGATATGTGGAGGGGAAATATCTTTTCTTGGACCAGCTTCTTTTGCCTCACTCACCTTGTGTCTCTAAGGCCCTGGGACAACATGATCACACCAACATTGCAAACAAAAAGCTGGTGTGTTTAGTTTCAATTTCACACTACCTTTTTCTAATAGTTATGAAGATTTTTAAAAAGCCGCTTTCTGATTTTGCTCTTCACACTGATTTTTATACCACTGTGATTCCATTACATTCAATGGACTCACTTCTGATTTACATTGCTATGAGAGAAATGGACAGATGTAAATGGTCAGTTGCACCCTGTCAGAAATCTGTCACGCTGACTCCACTAGAGGTCGGGTGCGATAGGCTTGATCTAGTGACTGTCACTTCAGTTTGAACAGTGGCCTATGATTAGGGCCCTGCCAAATTCACTGTCCATTTTGCTTAATTTAACAGAGGATTTAAAAAATCATAAATTTCATGATTTCAGCTATTTAAATCTGAAATTTCATGGTGTTATAATTGTAGGGGTCCTGACTCCAAAAGGAGTTGGTGAGGGAGGGGGGTTGAAAGGTTATTGTAGGGAGGATTGCGGTACTGTTACTTCTGCACTGCTGCTGGCAGTGGCCCTGCTTTCGGAGCTGGGCACCTGGAGAGTGGCAGCAGCTGGCTGGGAGCCCCGCTCTGAAGGCAGAGCCGCCATTAGCAGAAGCAAGGATGGCATGGTACGGTATTGCCACCCAGACTTCTATGCTACTTCCTGCAGAGCTGGGCCCTCAGTGAGCCACCGCCACTCTCCAGCCGTCCAGCTCTGAAGGCAGCAGCGCAGAAGTAAGGGTGGCTCAGTGTGGTATTGCCACTCTTACTTCTGCGCTGCTGCTGCCAGGGCGCTGCCTTCAGAGCTGGGTGCCCGGCCAACAGCCACTGCTCTTCCAACCGCCCAATTCTGAAGGCATCGCAGAAGTAAGAGTGGCAATACTGCAACCCCCCTAAAATATGCTGGTGACCCCCTGCAACTCCCTGTTGGGTTAGGACCCCCAGTTTGAAAAATGCTGGTCTCCCTGTGCAATCTGTACAGTATAGGGTAAAAGCACACAAAAGACCAGTTTTTGTGGGGGGAGACCAGATTTCATGGTCTGTGATGCATTTTTCATGGCTATGAATTTGGTAGGGCCCTACCTATAGCTAAACTTTATCTTTTATTTCCTGAAATGTAACACCATATTTGTACAATGTTTGCATAACAATTGTTTCTGTATTTCAGGGGTAGATGTAGTGCAGTCCATAGGCCAAAGAGGGCCCATGCCCACACACTCTTTTAATATGAATAATGCCACCTGATCAGGAGGGAGCAATGGGTGCTGGAATTTGTGGCCTCTAAGACTTGCATCTTTCTATTGACTGTTCTATTTTTTTTGCAGATTTGGCTCAGTCATTGAGCTCTTGGCAAACTCAAAATGTGTCCCTGAATTAGACAAAGTTTGGGCACTCCTCCTGTCCACTTAGAAGTCTGCTTGCATGTGAGAAGGGAGGGGGAAAGGCCTCATGGAAGCCAATTAGAATTTTGCCATGGACATCAGTGAGGCCAGAATTGCACCCTAGAGTCTACTCTGAAACCCTGGAGTCTGTCATTGTTCCTTTTAAAACAAAATGTCTGAGCAGTTAAGGTTTAACTAATGTATATTGCTGGTCAGAATTGGTATAAGCTGTTTAGCGGTGAATGTTTTCTTTATTGATATGAAATTCAGTTTATTTGAAATGACAAGCCATGCTAAGGGAATACTGTAAAGTTTTAATAGCTGCAGTATTTTAGCCTGTTATCTGCACTTTTTGTTTTAAAAAATATCTTGATCATGAAGAAATTATTAGCTGCTGAAAAAGAAACTTGAAGTATGACTAAAATCCTAGGTAATCTAGGAACCGGTTTTCTCTATACATGTCTTATGACATTTCCTCTCCATTAGTGGCTCTGTGTAGGAAAAATACAAGGTTATTGACATCTTTGCATAGTTCATTTTGCCAGTTAGGCTCAAAGGAATGAGCAGGCTAAAGAGAGGAAAGAAGGGCACGGTATAGCTGCCAAAGCTGAAAGTTCTGATTTTGGTTTATCCCTTAAATTGACCATTTTATTGTAAAATTTGGAGTTTGACTCCAGAAAAGGCTTTGTTACAACATAAATCCCCTGGCCAAGCAGTGTTTCAATTTAAAATACTCACAGCCCCTTGTCTGTCTATAATGATGGAAGCAATAGGGACATATTTATTAGTAATGTGGACATCTTTCAGCATGTTTGGTTTAGATTTGTAACACTTTTTTTGTCTCGCAGAGAATGCGGAGGGTAAATATATTTCCCCGTTTCATGACATTCCTCTGTTTGCTGGATCCAAAGAGGTATATGTTAGACTCAGTTATTATTTCTTGAAATGATGGATGTTGTGTTCTCTAATGGTCAAAAGCAGGTAGATTTTTCTTTTCAATAGAAATCTTGTTTTATTTTTAGCAATTACTAAAATAGATTCATATATTTTAGGACCTGAAGGGACCTTTATGATCTTGTGTGACTTCCTCTATAGTACAGACTGTAGAATTTTCACCCAGTAATTCCTGTGTTGAGTTCAATAATTTGTGGTGGAACTGGAGTGTGTCATTTTGAAAGATATGCAGTTTTGATTTAAAGACTTCAAAGGATGAGAAGTCCACCATATCTTTTGGTAAAGTGTTAAAATTCTGTGCTTATGTGCGCTAATCTAGAATACAGTTTCTACTGTTACTATTCCTAAGTCACTTTGTGTTTCACCAAACCCATGTAAATTGCTATTTTTCTATAGTACCAGCAGTTTTGCAGCAGAAGAGGCTTACACAATACATATTTATGTGAATGGTATATTTCTTTAATTCCCAAAAGATGTGCTGTAATTTGAAGGCAGCAATAATGCCCAAGAGAGGAGTGGTAATCGCACCTTTGGAGAATTACAAGGCATGAGGTGCAACCAAGCACTTTCACGTATTGTTAGCCACATTACCTGGAGTTTCATTATTGCTATGGTGAAATGCCTGTTTTCTACGTCATCTGTGAAAACTGCCAGCCTTCAGTTTAGTCTGAGAAGAGGTTTGCTTATTATGGCATACTCAAAAACAAAATAGTTTGGGAAATTTTCAGCCTTTAAGGTTTGTTGCCTCAACTGTTCGGTTGATTTGTAGGCTGGAACACTGAGAAAGATCTTTAGCTCTATCATGTGCCCAGAGGGGTTTTCCTAAACAGATAAATGCTACATCAATATCATTCTGTTTAATCATTTAAAACCAGGGCTTGAAAAGTGTACCTGATGCCTTTGTGACGGAGGACTAAACTTGCTGGTGAGAGGTTGATGAGAAAGACAAGAGTTGGAAGGCCCAGGGGTCCTAACTTTACTTGCACCTCTTAGCATCTTTAACTGCTGGGAGGGAGGAGGGTGCTGACATTTCCACTAGGATGCTGTCCCTGCATCCTCCTTTCAGTCTTCTTTTAAACTTGCCTCTGGCAAGCGGATGTCTGATTAATTTGAAGATCCTGCCATTCTGGCTGTTGGACAAGGGAAAAAATTTCTGTTTCTTCTGTCCCTCCAGAACCTCGGGTCTTCACTACTTTGATCTCTCTCCCAGCCTCCTAGATGCTGCAAGGGGACTGGAGAATGAAGAGGCCTCTGCTACTCTTCCTCTCCTCCAGCCTCTGTCTTTAGGGTCCTCCTCGCTTGTGAATAACTCCAATGCCTGCTGCTGTTTATAATGCAGTTCACAGCCTTTGCAAGCAGCAGCAGCAGAATGAAACTGACCTGGTTCTTAACAGTTTTGTGGCTGTCTACAGGGATCCCTAAAGCAGCACTGAAAATGACCGGTCTTAATTTCACTCAGCTGGTGCTTGGCAAAGAAACGAGATTTGTCCATTTCTGATTCAGGAGGATGAAAATGCATCAGTTCACATTTGGGAGGTTATAGCCTTACAACCATTAGGAAATTTAAATGTTTTTAAAATGAAAGTTACAGTTATAGAGAAATTGATGGCTTAGGTCCTCCTCCCCATATTCTCAAGGACTAGCTTGCCACTCATGAGTGGATTTTTCAAGCCCTTTTAAAAACTACTAGTATAGTCTGTGTAGAATCTACAGTGTAGTAGTTATTTATACAGACACCGTGGTATTCTTTTCTCTAACATGAATATATTTTGGATTCGACTCTCGTAAGTGAGAGTTCTAAATGCTAATTTTTCTTTTTCTGTATAGGATAAGGAGGTTCCTGCGAAGAGATCAAAGACTAATGGAAGTGAGGTACAGTTAGAAATTATTTTTCATGAAATGTAATTTTGTTGTGCTCTAGTTGTAATGGACACGTTAGAATGGGGCTTTCAATCATGGTGGGCAAAATGAGAGCTGTTCAGTACCATGCATCTTTCACTGAATACAACTGATAAACCTTCAAATACAAATGCCATGGGACGAGGGACCTCAAAGGGATTTTAAATCTCCTGATCAAATGGGCAAAAAAAGTCAGTTTTTTTTTTATTAATCAAAATGTTCTAAAATGCAAGTGTTTTTATATTTTTCAGTAGAAGCTTCCTTCTGACGGTTGTAAAGTTGATACATTGTATTTTCTCCTATTACATACAGAAGCCTGCTCAAGAAAACTCTCTTAGTAAAAGATTCACTAGGTGCTCTGACTGCAGAGTAAAATAAAAACTATTAGAAATCTTTTCTGTTAAAGCAGTGGTTTTCAACCTCTTTTCATTTGCGGACCCCTAAAAAGTTTCTAATGGAGGTAAAGACTCCTTTGAAAATCACAGATATAGTGTGCGGACCCCCCAAGGGTCTGCAGACCACAGGTTGAAAACCATTGCGTTAAAAGGATATTAAGTATGATGGGCCAAAACCCAGACTTTCCAGCTGTGTTTTGGACTGAAGGCATGTGATTTTCTGGGATGTGCAGATGGGCACAGTGGAGGAAAGTGCCATGTGCGTGTGCTCAGCATTGCTGCTGGTTAGAGAGAGAACGAGTACCCAAGGTTGGTTTGTGTGAATGTTTGTGAAGGAGTCTTCTTTTAATTGTATAGTTTCTAGTAAACGTTGTCTAGGGACCTAAGTGGGGGCATGGAATCATGTTAAGTAGAGTAGAATGCGAAAGAAACAAGTCACATTTTAAGGCCCAGATTTTCAAACACGGGTTCTTAACGATGGCCTCTTTAATCCCTATTTAGGCACCGAAATAAGTTCTGAATAACCAGCAATTATTAGGCAATATCTCTGTGACCAATCAATTGTATTTCAAATACCGATAAATGGCGTTTTAACTCGACAGAGCCACTCTGATGGTCTGGTTTCTAGCAGCATTTGAAATATTATTTCCTGCCACTGGTATGGTCCTGTGTACCATCCTTACACATCCATCGGCTCACACATACACCTTAATTCTCTCTCACTCATAATTCATTTAACCCACAAACACCAGTTATATGTACTATTTAGATTTCAGGCTTTTTTCTAATGCTGACTTAAGAATTATTTAAGTAGGTGCACAGTCATTTATAAACGCGAATAAAAGATAAAATGTAAGGAGGAGCTATATGGCTGCTGAAAATGGGTGATGAGGCATGCACTCACATGGCATATGCTGTGAATTATAACTCTAGCATGCAGTCACGTATTCTGTTTCTTATTTGTATAAGCAGTCTGTGACAATATCTGATCCTGATCATCTTGCAGAGCCTAATCTAAAAAATGGTTAAAACTATATGAAACTTCTGAGCTGTAACGTTAATATTTATACGTTAATATTTTTCTCATTTAGTGGAAATTTTTTTAAACTTGACTAAAACAACATCGTTTGCTATGTGCTGTGTGCTATCTATAGCCCTGATGCTACAGATGTCCTCGCAGGATCAGTCTAATATAGTGCTTATTTAGATGTTTAACTTCATTGAGTATTGTTTTTGCAATATCTTACATATGTTTTCTTTCATCCAAAAGGATCCCAAAATGCTTCACAAAAGTGGGTATATTACAAAATCTGAGTGTGTAATTCACTCACTCAGAGATAGATAGAAATAAAAGAATTACTTTGCTCACCTTTTGTAAAACATAGCCATGTCTAGGATGAAGCACAGAAACTTTTTAACACCACCCACTAATATTACACAGCAGTTCAGGACAGGAATACTATACTCAGCTGAAAAGGCAAGAGACATTATGGATGCAAATTGTACAGTAGATAACCAAACTGGATACCTTTCTTAATCCCATGAAAAGTGGCATAGCTTTTTTTAATAACCACATGTGCTCAGGATCTTGCTTATTTGTTGGCATTTCCAGCAGTACGGTGCCTCCTAAAACCATATGTTAAATTATACTAGCCAAGTGTTTGTTTGGTAAATCATATATATCCAATGTCAGTTTAGATATAGAAAATAGAAATAATTTGGCATAAGTCGCCTCAATTTATCAGATTTATTTAAAATCGTTCTGAGCACTTGTGATATTGAAAAGGGGACTACAAAATATTGGTCTATCTTTTGATGTACTTAATTCAGTTCTTCACTGAAGTAGGGACATACATCTTAGCAGTTTGCAAGATCAGCTTGCTTTGGTTTGTTCTAATAAAAGGTTTCCCCAACTTTTTCTTGGTATGGGGCATCTTTTAGTAGTGAGGCAATATCGTGGGCCATCTCCCTTTCCAAACTCTGATTTACTTTCAGATTTGCAAGCACGTCAACCCTGTGTAACTACTGTAATTGCTAGCATGGAAAAGAGAATAAAGAAACTATTTATATATTTGAACTACTTAACGAGTTGGGTATGGCTGCTTTCCAGATGTCAGGGGAGATAATTACCTTTTGTCTCAGATCATTACCATTTTGTAATCTGAACCTGTGCTTTGTTTTAAGTACTATAAGCACTGAAAATTCACTCTCGCCCAGGTAAGTAGATGTGAAAAGCAGCAAAAGTTTCAAATCTCCATCGTGAATGCTGGATATTCTTCCTATAGTTGCAATCACAATTCTGTCCGGGGCTGGTTCTGTGGTCTTCAGGGTATATCTACACTGCAGTTAAAAACCCCATGGCGGGCCTGTGCCAGGTGGCTCAGGTTAACAGGGCTTGGGCTAAGGGGCTGTTTAATTGCAGTGTAAATGTTTGGGCTCTAGGACTCCGTGACAAGTCAGCTAGCCCGGGCCAGCTGGGGTTGTCTGATTGAAGTGTAGACATACCCTTAGTGTCTTGTTGCGGGCAAGTTCCTAGAAGCCATAGTTGTCTTTGAAAGACAAATCTGAAATGTTGCTCCCAGCTGCACTGAAAGGGCTTCTAACCAGTTCATCATTGTATGTGCCTTTGATGTTTTGTTTGTGAGTGACTTGACAGAGAGACAGGCACTTCGGGAGGGAGTTCAAAAAGGTGTGTCGGTGCTTTCTCATGATAAAGCCAAGACATACCAGTGTGAAGGAGGAACTTGGCAGCATTGATCACTCAGCACAGCAAAAACATTAGAAATCATGGGATAAGCTCTAAGGAAGTTAACTGTCTTCCCAGCAGCATCCTTTATGTTTTTCAGATGTGCTGGTGATTTCCTTGTGATTAGGGCCTCCTGGCCTGTACAAGGAGCTATTGGAGCTACAAAGCAGTTATAAGTGCTGCCACGTCATTGCTTGTGCTCCATTTGTGGAGACCATCACAATGTTCCCACTCAAGAACGCTTTCCATACGATATTTGAAAAACTTCCCCTGCAGTTGGGCAGGTTAGCAGAGACTGAGAACAAATGAAGTTGTCTTGCACTCCGCCACCAGATAAATATCTAACCTAGGAGAGAGAGTTTGCCAAGGAAGCCACATCAGTGAATTAATAAGACTTAATTGCAAATAAATAGTTGCTTCAAGCTTGAGAAGATTGATGCTACATTTTCACCAGTGGCAGAGATTCTTCTTGGTCCTGGATCTTTTCACAACTCTAAAGTGTCCAGTTACTTGCTTATCTTGTCACTGAACATCACTGAAACCAATTCTTGGTACAGCGAGCTTGAAGTAAAAACTCTTCCCTTGTGCTATCAGACTCCCCTTTGCTTTTCAGTGCAAAGACTCGCAAGATGAAATGTCTGCTTGTTGACTTCAGAGTGGACATTGTACTTTTTTGGCCATTTAGTTTTGTCAAGTTATACTGGAAAAACTCCAGAGGCTTGTCTGTCAGGCCAAAATGTTTGGTCTCTAGATTTAGCTGGAGATTGTTGGTTTGATTTTCATTGGCCAGCACCTCATAGCAAGTGATACATTGAGGATGGGGCTCATATTGTGAACAAGTCCATAGTAAGCACATCTCCATTTATTTGTGGTCATGTTTCATGATGGTCCTTCTTTTCATCTCTCTTTTCTCTTCTGTAGTTAAAGGCACTGGGCTGTGGCTTGCTCTGTTCACTCTCCCTTAGAACTTCGGCTCAGGCTGCCAATTATGAATGTACGGCCTGTAATGAGAGTTGGTAAAATCACAAATGAGCAGCAGCTGCGTTAAATAGTTACAGAAGAGAAGTAGTTGAAGTACAGTTGTTGTCTTCTATTTTTGCCCTTGTCATGTTACAAAGCTTAAGAGAGGTATGTCAGCAGGTCCAGAATGCTTTTTTTTTTTTTAATTATATTTTCCAAAAGCACTTTGCTGTACAAGTGGCTAGAGTAACTGCAGACTTTTTCTGGGAAAACTCACCGTCCTTTTTGTTCCTCATTTTATCTCTTCCTCTTCCTATCAGTTTTGTTCTCTTCCTCATTCTCGGCACAGGCTGCCCTGCATTCTGCTTCCTCTTCTACTCAAAATTGGTTTATCCCTTAAAAAGTTCCACAGCAGCCCCTAAACTCTCAATTTCCCATCCCCCAGGCAAAAATCAAATTTCTTTCCCCCCCCCCATTCAAAATAGGTTCTAATCCCTGCCCCACAGCCACTGACCTCACATGATCGGGAGCTCAGAGGACTGGGGAAGGAAGTGAGCAGCTCAGCAGGGAAAGGATGATTTACCAAGAGAGGAAGAGGGTTGTTTGTCAGAAGGGACACTTCAAGCCAGAGGGCAGCTTGTAGGGAGGTGGTCCAGGAAAGGAGCCAAAAACAGATTTCTTCAAGTAAACTATTTGCAGCCCTCTTTCCTCCTTCTCCTGCCCTTCCTGAAACTGCTTCTTTGGCTATGGGTTGCTCTTATACGTCATAGACAAAATATTGTAATTTAAGGGATACTACTAATTTTTTTTTAATTGTTTTTTTCCTGTTGGCATATTGCATTTTAGAAACTAGAAAATGGAATGCTTTAACTTTTCTCCACTTTGCAACCAATGATTCCCCCTCTCAGCTCCCAGTGTATTTAATGGAGCATAAGCAAAAATGACTGCACTCTATATTAACGTGAATGAACAGTACAGTCTCGGTTCTTATATATAAGTAGAGAATCTGTGTGTCCCTGAGAACTGTGAGGATCCAGCTAACATGGGCTGTCCCTGTCTGTGTTACAAAAAACTGTTTTGTCCTGTTTTTGCCCTAAGCCCCACCAGACTGGTCTTCCAAAGAAGCCACCACCCAACGGAGCTGGTGAAACTGTAAGTAGGCGGTGTGAACAAATATGCACCTCAGGAACCACCTCCATCCAGGTCTATCATACAGCCTGCCCTCCATGAAGCCCCTCACACACACGTATGAGAGTCTGCACCATGTGGAGTCTGGGGCATTGCTCCCAGTGGTGAGCCTACAGGGTGCTCACCATGTACTGGAGGTACCCGTCAGACCAGGGTTGGCATCTGTACTTTCGCTTGCTTCCCCTGTAACAGAGGGGTCAGCATGTTGTGGCAAGGTACAAGGGATGGTGGAAGCAAGAGATATTCATGGGTGGAAAGGCAGGACTGAGTCTATCTGATGGAGAGAATAAGAGGGGATGCTGGGAAGATCCAAGGGTGAAATCTAGGAAAGGAAGGGAGAGGAGAATGGAGAAGAGAAAGTGAGGGAAAAGAAGAGAAGACACAACGTAGAATATATGAGGGAGGAATAAGCAGCCTTTTCTCTCTTCCCTTTCATCTCCAGCTGTCAAATCCTCCTGTACATACCTCCCTAATCCCGATTAAAACCATCCCCTCATGAACCCTCTGCACGCAGGGCAAGGGCTCTGGTTCATCCCTGGAAAAAATTGATTGTCCCATAAACAAACTGTTTTTATTTTTAAACATAAGGATTGCATGAAGCTATTAAACTCTTGTAAACATCCGCAGCAGCTGAAACTTGGGCAGCTCAGCCTTTCCAGAGGCCTTTTTATTTGTTTTTGCATATGAATTAATCTATTAGGCTGTTATATTTAGTGCTCTTGACCATTTGTGTTCAACCGATATCAGAAATCCTAAGGGCCGGATTCTTGTCTGTGATAAATCAATGTAGCTTCACTGAAATAGCTTGTGCTACACTAATTTGCGCTAGGTGAGGTTCTGGCCCTAAGAGTCTTCCTTGACTCGCTGCAGGCCTCAAGTACTTCTTGATCAATTTAAGTTTTTAAAAAATCTCTATATTCTGCAGCAGCCACAGTTACAGATGCAGTCAGGAAAATGCACAGTTACAACACAGGTGTATGGATAAATCTCCTGCAGTCTCCTTCACAACAAAAATAAGGTTCTGGTGGCAATAAAAGTTTATCCTGTAATATTTCAGCAAGACTTTATAGGTCTTTTTCTTGTTGTAATTATGAAAGTCAAAATGATTATTTAGTCTTGTTAGCTTTTTTTTTTTTTTTTAATTTAAGAGCTCCACACCAGAATTGGCCTTAGCATTTTTGGAGTGGGCCTGTTAAACAGTGTTTTGCTACCTGTCCCCACCTGAGAGAGCCTGTCCACCATGATTGCAATGCTGTGCAGTAAGCCCAATAGTTCTGGGGGAGAGTTAGAGATGGTTGTCAGACGCCCCTCATAATTGTCTCCTCGCAATCCTGCCCTTATCTGCTTTTGTCTCTTATCACACTTTCATCCCTATTATCTCTTCTTCAGTGCTGCCAGCTCTGAACCCTTCTTTCATAACTATGTTCTCTTTCTTCAAGATGCTCTTTACCCATGGAATATTCTCACTGAAATGATGCTTAAGGACTCTGTGCTCTCTTCGTTGCTTATTATCTTAGGTTGTTGACTTTTCAGGAGATGGATTCTGTCTTATGAATGCGAACAGCGCATTGTGGGCATGACCATTATACAAATTAATATAGAATGTGTTTTGGGATCTTCTGGCTGTGAGAGGACTGTGAATTACTTGTGACCTTGAGGAAAAATCAGTGAAAGGTGACTATTGAGATTCCCTCTTGCTTGTTTTAGTTCATCTCTCAAATTTGGGGAAGAGGGTACAAATTTGGGACTGCAGAGGCTGGCGTTAATCAGGTTATTGTATCAGCTCTGGAAATGTATTTGTTAGTTAATTAATATAGCAGATCACTAGGTGCAAAAATCCCGGTACTTCATGTCAGTTTCTAGGTTAACTGTGCCTTTGACACCCTCCCCCACAAACCAGTCTTCTTTAAGCACCCACTTTAGGTTTAGGCTCCCAGCAATCACCTCTCTTGTGTCTCTCCGTCCAGACTGGGGGTTAGGCCTGCAGTCCTTCCACACCTCACTGTGATATCCCCAGCAAGCCAGTCTGGCTAACAGCTAGAATCTGTATGATGCTTTCTGTCTGAAGGCTATGAACAGCATATTGCCAGCAGTTACAATTTATCCCACAGTTCTTTCTAAGTAAGCACAGCTATTCTTAAGGTAAAAGCATCACAGAGGAAACATATAAAAACAATTGAAGTTCCTACATGCTTATCAGAGGTCACTCCAACTCCAGCATAGGGCTCTGGTAGATGTCAGTCTTTCCAATCCTTCCAGGGGTTGGGTTCTCCTAGGACCCAAGGTCCTGTCTGTTTGCTGAATCAAAAGAAAGCCATGTGTTAGTTTAAACTCAGCCTTTTTTGTACCAAAAGCCCTTTCTTTGTCTGTTGGTCTCTGGAAAAAGCAGTTTGAACTAGCAAATCTTCTCGGGGGGCAGTATCTTTCTGGAGATGTTTACAACGTGAGTGATTCACCTTAATGACCACCCCCACTGTTTTTATTTCCTGGAGGAGCTGTCATAGCCATCCCCCGGGAGTTGAATACAACCCTTGGCCCACAATGATACAAAAACCATTCCTCAACTCAATACAATGTGGTTCCCAAGGATGTTGCAATATCTCTTACACTTTTTATATTCATGTAAGAAGTGTCTCTTAGGGTCCTAGGCAAGGTGACATTCTGGGACAAATTCAAGCCTGGTGCAACTCCAATGAAGTCAGTTTGGCATTTCATCTTCCTTTTTAAGAAATCGTGTTTGGCATTGTCTACACTAGCACTTTCGTCGTTAAAACTTGTGTCACTCGGGGGGGTGGGGAGGGGGGTGAAAAAACACCCCCCTGAACAACAAGAGTTTGAACCACTAAAAGCACTGTTGTGAACAGCTCTTTGTCGGCAGGAGCCGCGCTCCTGATGAGGACACTACCACCCCTCACTATCACCCCTGGCAATAAAGAGCAGCTACACACCGCACCATACAACGGCGCGGCTGCAGCGGCATGGCCACACTGTTGTAAGGTGCCCTGTGTAGACATCGCCTTAGTTTCTACAAAGGAGTGGTGTGTCTGTCGTTGAGTGGAGCAGCGGCACTGTGATGCATCTTTAATGTAAACAGAAATGTTATCATCAATAATACACCATGAATAAATATTTTTATTTTTGCCTTTGCTTTGTTTTCTGACATTTCTGTTACGCAGAATGAATGCACTCACACGGGAAATTATTAAAAGACAAAAACACGACATCACCTGTGGGTGAACACTTCTCACCAAGTGATTATTCTCTACCTGACCTATCAGTCCTCATCCTCAAAAGAAACCTGCACAACGCTTTCAAAAGACAAGCCCGGGAGCTTAGACAATAAAAATCATGGTCTTAATAGAGACACTGGATTTATGCTTTCTTATAACACTCTGTCACCCACTAACAGTCCTCCACCCTTTCTCTCCCTATGACTAGAGGGGTGTTAATGGACCACTTCACTTTGAATCGTCCCTTGAGATATGTATTAACTACTTATGCTAAACAATCAGTTCAAACCTTATATTTAGCAATGACACTTTGAGATAGGGCAGGTCTACAGGTCTTGCACCCAGGGCGGTTTAGGTTGGACATTAGGAAAAACTTCCTAACTGTCAGGGTTGTTAAGCACTGGAATAAATTGCCTAGGGAGGTTGTGGAATCTCCATCATTGGGGATTTTTAAGAGCAGATTGGACAAATTCCTGTCAAGGATGGTCTGGATAATACTTAGTCCTGCCTTGAGTGCAGGGGACTGGACTAAATGACCTCTCGAGGTCCCTTCCAGTCCTATGATTCTACACTTAAAACTCTGGGGCAGCGCTGCTTCAGTGAAGACAATACTATGCTGATGGGAGAGCTTCTCCCGTCGGCATAGTTAATCCACCTCCGCAAGAGCCGGTAATTGTGTTGACAGGAGAAGCCCTCCCATCAAAGTAGCGCTGTCTACACCAGGGTTTGGGTCGGTATAACTGTCAGTTAGGGTTGTGGATTCTTCACACCTCTGAGTGACATAGTTATACTAATGTAAGTTTGTAGGGTAGACTTGGCCTTAGTTTCCCAGACCTGAGGAAGAGCTCTGGGTAAGCTCGAAAGCTTGTCTCTTTCAAGTCTCTTTTCAAGCTTGTCTCAACAGAAGTTGGTTCAATAAAAGATATTACCTCACCCACCTTGTCGCACAGAAAATAAGGCATAGGAACACAGGAATTGCCATATGGAGCAGAGCAGTTTTGCCCAGTATCCTACTCTCAACACCGGCCGGTACCAGCTGCTTCAAACTAAGGCGCAAGAAACCCCCGCAGTAAGCAATTATGGGATAACTTGCCCCAAGGGATAATTTCCTCTTAACCTGCATTAATTAGAGGTTAGATTTTGCCCTATTCTATTCTCTGTTGGTTCTTAGATACTCATATCACACTCATCTCTGTAGTATCTTTCACTAGTGCATTTAGCACTGTAACTATGCATCTGTCATGTGGTGTTTGTTCTCTTACCCTCTCCCCAGAGGGTAAAGCATTTGCACTGTAGTGTCTTGATAGAATATGTGGGGTTATTTTGTTCTGTGTTTATGCTTGAGTTTATATTCCTTCCAAAACTCCCGTTTAATTTTTAAATATCCATTTTATCTAGATAAAATGTCCAATCCTTTTTGAATCCTGCTAAGCTATGGGCTTCAATGATATTCTGTGGCCATGGGTTCCACAGGCAAATTGAGCATTGTGTAAAGAGCTGTATCATAGACCAGACTGAAAAGCATCATGGAGATTTCTAAGTCTGTCTTAGTGGTTACCCTGTCTTCTAATTGGGGGAAGATGGAATAATGTTGTGAGAAACCATAGCGTTGTAAACATGTTGCATCTAGAAAATTAAATGCCTGAGTTGTCAGTGTCGACAAATATTGCTGTCAGAAACGGAAGAAATAACTTATCACACAAAATGTTTATCACCAACTTAAGTTTATTTTAAATACTTCAATTTTTTTTCTTTTTAGGTAGTGTTTAACATGGTTGTAGAAGTGCCTCGCTGGTCAAATGCTAAAATGGAGGTAATTAAAAAAACAACCTTGGTTTATTAAATATATAGATATTTGCAGAATTGATGGTGGTGTAATGGTTTCCAACATTTTAGAAAGTCAGTTTAATCCTTATATGTAACATTCTTACTACTAGAATGTTCTTTTGCAGTTATTAATATTGACGTTTTTCCTGTAGTTAAAAAAATTAAGGGCCTAGTTTTGTCTCCCTTACTCACATTGAGTATTTCCTTATTCCTCAGTAACCCCATTGATTTCAAGATGGAGAGTAAAGTGCTACTCAACATGAATACGAGTGGCAGAACAGTCCTAAAAATGTTTGAGTTCAGGACACCATCCTGCAATTTATCTTCCTCTCATATAAACAGATACAGTAATTTATTTAACTTTGGATTCAAAAGATTTAATCCCTCCATGAGCTTTATCGGTGAATAAATTATAGAGTGCCAGTCCTAATCTTGACCTCTCTGTATTGGCACTTGAAAAGCATCATCTTTCATCTAAGAGCAGTTGTTGGCACTTAGTTACTTTTGAAGTTTTTTTTTCTTCCTGGGAAATGAGCTTCTGAAATTTTAAAAGCAGAGCCTGACTGGAGCATTCCTCTGCAGTGTCACAAAACAAAGGCGTAGGCATGCTTCATTAATAGTGTAGGTAAAACACTTCCTAGATCGTACAGGAACTAGCTTGTTCCCTAGGTAGTATATTAATTTCCCTTCCCCAAGGTTTTATGGAAGTTTGGGGGTAAGTTGTTAATAGTCTTGCCTGTGCTGGTGCCCTGTCCAGAGCTTAACTTTTTTTTCCTGATGCTGAAATGATTTTGAAGGTTGGATTTTAAACAGTGTTCACTATCACAGTTCATACTTGTAGGAATAATGCTATTTTTTCTTCTGTCAAATAATCACCTTACATTTTAAGATGACATCAGGGGAAGGCTGAGTCCACTTGCCAAATGTTCTAATTTCACTGCACTATTTAAAGGCTTAACTTGACATCTAAGTTGCTTTTAAATGTATTTTATTTTCTTACCTAACACTTTGCTTGACCTCTGGCGATATAGAGACACCTGCCATCCCATTAGAATCAGGTTCCAAAGTGGTGTGACATCCTTGTCTGGCTTCTCCACCTCTGACTTCTTGCAAGAGACAAGAAATGGCTGCCTTACTTTGCCGTGCCAGCTGATCAGATAATTGCTGGGATATGGAAACTCTTAGAACACTACTCTGGCAGAGATTATATCGGTGCCCATCAGGTTTCTGTTCTCCTAACCCCTTCCCTGCTCCCAGACACCATCCTTCAGATTGGACGATGGTGGGAAGCCAAAACTAGACACAGATCACCACACATCTGTGATTCCTGGACTGCTCCTCCCTTCATGGGAAGACTTTCTTATCTGATCTAAAGAATTTAAGAAACAAAGTTATTGAAACTTGCCTCCCCTCCTCCCTCTTAGTAGATCACATTTCCTGCATGTCACTCTGCCCCAACAGTTCACATAGTTTCCTGTTGGCCTTCCTTGAGGTCATTCTCATTTTTGCATCTCCAGCAGCCTCTTCCAAGACACTCTGGCAACATCAGGCAGGGGCCAAATTATTCTGCTCAGTTACATCACTGTACATCTGGAGAAACATCACCATTCTCAGTGGAGTTACTCCATATTTCGCTAGTAGGATTTGGCCAAATGCAGGGTAAAATCCTGACTGAAACCAGAATTGCACAATCAGTCACAAATTTTGGAGCGTGCTCTGTTTTTTCAAGAGGGAGACCTATAATTAGAGGCACAATGTCCAGCTCTGACCTGGTGTAAATGGGTGCAACTCCTTTGGAAGTCTATGGGCTAATTTCAGTGATGATTTAAATGGTGGTGTATGCCACATAGAATCATAGAATATCAGGGTTGGAAGGGACCTCAGGAGGTCATCTAGTCCAACCCCCTGCTCAAAGCAGGACCAATCCCCAACTAAATCATCCCAGCCAGGGCTTTGTCAAGCCTGACCTTAAAAACTTGTAAGGAAGGAGATTCCACCACCTCCCTAGTAACACATTCCAGTGTTTCACCACCCTCCTAGTGAAAAAGTTTTTCCTAATATCCAACCTAAACCTCCCCCACTGCAACTTGAGACCATTACTCCTCATTCTGTCATCTGCCACCACTGAGAACAGTCTAGATCCATCCTCTTTGGAACCCCCTTTCAGGTAGTTGAAAGCAACTATCAAATCCCCCCTCATTCTTCTCTTCTGCAGACTAAACAATCCCAGTTCCCTCAGCTTCTCCTCATAAGTCATGTGTTCCAGTCCCTTAATCATTTTTGTTGCCCTCCGCTGGATTCTTTCCAATTTATCCACATCCTTCTTGTAGTGTGGGGCCCAAAACTGGACACAGTACTCCAGATGAGGCCTCACCAATGTCGAATAGAGGGGAACGATGCTTAGCATAAATAGGTCAGAAAACATGTGTAGGCCGTGAAGTCAGACTTGTCTACTTGGGGAAATTGGCCAGAATAGCTATTGTGGAATAATAATTCTGCAATAGATCCCCATGTGGAGATGCCTATTTAGGAACAAGAGTGCGTTTTTCTGATTTAACTTAATCTGCTTCCAATCTTGCACCAATTTGGTGTTCATTGGGTGTGCAGAATGAGTGTGCAGAACAAGTGTAATTTATGTACTATGGGTAGAGAAAGCAGATGGTGTAGGAAAACAACTAACAGTTAAAGCAGTTTTTCGTCATTGTCAAACCCTTGTTGTCTGATCAGCTTGGACCCCTATTTATGTTACTGCCAAGTTTGGCCCATAAAGTGCAGTGCTTCCAACCTAGGTCCCCTTCAGTATTTGTATCTGACCATGAGACACTTCTTATAATGATATGCCTTTGCGTGTCTGGGTCCAGTTTTTTTTTTTTTTGCCATGAATACTTCACACCAAAGCTTAAAAAATTAATAAGTCTGTTTTTGAACATGACCCTAAAGAATTAGTGAGGCTATCGCACTTTAATACTTTCCAAACCTCAAGCTTGCTCTCCCCACTGCCCAAAATGCAACTTCTTACTCAGTTCGGTACAGGATTAATTGCTGTGCATTTTAGAATTCTTTACTCACTCTCTTTCTCTTTCACAATCTGCTTAGATTGCCACCAAGGAACTATTGAATCCCATTAAACAAGATATAAAGAGAGGCAAGCTTCGATATGTGGCCAATATCTTCCCTCACAAGGGTTATATATGGAATTATGGTGCCCTCCCTCAGGTAACATTTTTGTTATAATGGTGAAACCTTCCTGTCTTCTGAATAAATTGCCTTATAAATCCTGAGCATTGCCTGAATGCAAATATGTTGCAAGAAGGATGTTTCTGTTTGATAGATTTGTAAATTAGGAATTTTTTATGCAGAACTTTAGTGTGTCCATAAATTTTGATCAGAATTGGGGCATGTATGTGCTATTTCAGGAAGGAGTTAAGTATTAAGGAACCTTGAATTTATATGTTTTACTTCCCTCTACTATGTGACAGGATTATGCTGTCATCTTCCTGTCATTCAAAAGTACTTAAAACAAGTAGTAGTAACATTTTTTTCCCCTTACACAAAGTTCAGGTGGTAAATTCATGGAGGCCATTCATATTTGGCAGTGCAAATAGTAACTGGAATCTCTTAACCTCTTTGACAAAGGAAAAAAATGTAGAGACTTTGGTTTTTGGGTTAAACTCTAGTTACATGTACTTTGACTCATTTCACTTTAAACCTTTAGACTTCTTTGATCATATTTCATTTAAAATTTTATGTTTCGTGTTTATAAAAAGTGACTGAAATTCCAAATTTGGTGACAATAAGGATTTAGATGTTTGCTCATGAGCAACCGGTGGGGAAGTAATTAAGGGTGCCTTGGAAGAAATTTCACCATGAGGCTCTTTTTTCCCTCTTCCTAAAATCCATATTTTTTGGTGGAAGGGCGTGCGTGCGTGTGTGTGTGTGTGTGTGCGCGTGTGTTTTTCTCCCTCATTTCTAGTAGATTCATTACTTCAAACGTGGAAAAGAAAAATCTCCAAATTGAAGCAATTACCTACTTCAGAGGATATAAAAATCACAAAAAAACAAAGTCACTTATAGCAGGAAAATAGCTACTGATGACAAAACTTTTTCTAAAAGTGAAAATAACTAAGTTTTAAAACCATCCCCTTTAATTAAAAAACCCAGCAAACAAAATGTTGAGCATATCTTTAGAAACACATCCAGCCTTGACTTAGCATTTGTACCTGAAGAGGGACTTTAATCCCAGACCCTCAGATTAAAAGGCTGGTGCTCTACCAGCTATCTTACCCAGGCTCATAAAATGTAGCATCTTTCTTGAGCTAAGCATGCCTATTGCCAGAAAAAGGGAAGGTTGTATCTTCATTTACTGGTGTTTTATTAATCTCTGTAATTTATAGATAAACTAAGGAATTGTGTTTGGAGATTAATTATTGTGTTTCTCAATCCTTTAACAGACTTGGGAAGATCCACACCATAAAGATAAGGATACAGGATGTTGTGGTGATAATGATCCCATTGATGTGTGTGAAATAGGCACAAAGGTTTGTCTTAATAAACACGGTTATTTTAATATTTTGGTGGCAGATTTTTGGATAGAATGGAGAGGGGCAAGGTGGAAGCAATTGACCAGAGGGAAGAGGTTACAGTATTTGTGGTTGGGGGATGACCAAAGTACAGGGCCAGGTTTAGGGAAAATGGCACCTGGGGCAAACTTACATTTTGGTGCCCCTGGCCCCGATGGGTGTGGTGCCCCCTCACATTGTTCCTGGTCCCCCATGGACTCCCCACCCTCCCTTCCCCCCTAACCCCTGCACTGTGCCACCTTCACCCATAATGCCTGCACCTCCCTCCTGCTCCCCTAAACTCCTACACTGTGCATGCCCCCTCACCTCAACCCTTGCATTCCCCTCCTGTGCCCCTAGTCCCTGCACCCCTTCACTCCTATCCCCTGCACCTCTCTCCTGTGCCCCAACTGTTTCACTCTGCCCACGTCACTCCTGCCTCCTGCTCCCATAACCCCTGCATCCCCGTCCTGTATCCATGTGGGGAAACTGACCTGGATGCACAAAGCAGCTGGCATTGCTGCTCACTCTCCCGCTGGACTGCCGCACCTCTGCCCCATGCCCCCCCTGGCTGCATAAGGAGACGGCAGGAGAGCAGCAGCTGCTGATGCGTCAGCACAGCCCAGGTGAGGAAGTGACCTGAATGCAGGGAGCCCTGGTGTTGTGTGTGTTGGGGGGGGGCGGGGAGGGAGAGGAGAGAGAGAGAGAGTGTGTGTGTGTGTGACACAGTGTGTGTTGTGTTGAGGGGAGTGTGTGTGTGCCTGAGTGTATGGGTGCGCTGTCTCTTTAAGAAAGCACTCAGTTGTCAGGAGCCTGAAGGCTTGTGTTCAGAGACATGCAGCCGCCAGCAGCTCTGGACCCAGAGAGGCAGCAGTGCACACACAGATTTCCCCCTGTCCCATCACCCCAGCTCAATGGAAATCCGGTGCACAGGTGAGGGGGACGCCCTGACATCAGCCCCCAGCAGACAGCAGGACGCTCCCAGTCCGGAGTGTCCAGGGCGGCTCCGGGGAGGAGAAAAGGGGGTGGGGGGAGACAGGAACAGCAGCAGCTACACAGGCAGAGCAGCGGGGAGGAGGGGAACCTCTGCTCTGGAGGAGTCACCTGATCACCTGGCTCAATGGCTGGTCGTCCAACTGCCCTCTGCAGCTTGGGTCTCTCCCCCTTACCCCGTCTCCAGCGCTGCTGCCTGCCTGCCGCCTCCATCAGCCCAGCTGGCCCTCAGCAGGTCAGGTGGGAATCCAAACCCTGCACATGTCACCCTCTTTGGTGGGTTGCCCTGGGCGGGGGTCCGAATAGCCCACCCCAGAGGCCGGCCCTGCCAAAGTATGGGCAAGGTTCTGTTGTTAGAATCTGAGCGGAAACTGAGGGTTGCTTGTGTTAATAGGGAAGGGTTTAAAAACCCTGGGGCTCACTTCAGGTTTATGTCTTATATTCCTAAAAGCTCATGCTTCAGGGTTTCAGCTGGCCTCTGGCAGGGGGTCAGGAAGGGATTCCCCCCTCTGCCTCCCAAATATTCTGAAAGTGTTTTTATCTTCTTTTTCTGAATAATCAGGGATGGTCATGGCTGGAGGTGGCACATTGGATGGGGCAGGCCAGAGCTCTGAGGTGGCACCAGTGATTCTCTCTCTCTCACTCTCTCTCTTTCTCAGGTTCTTGGCTGGCTATTTGTTGCTCACGTGCTCAGGGTCTAACTGATGGCCATATGTGGGGTTGAGAAGAAATTTTCAGATTGGCACTGATCTTGGGGAGGGCGGGGTTTCAGCTTCCTCTACAGTGAGTGTGGGTATAACTCATTTGCCTGGATTATAAGGTTATATCTCACTTAATCATTTCACTGCTATTGTGGGAGCATTGGGCACTGGTGTACTTGGTCCCTTGTATTTGCCTGGGGCACACAATAATCTAGTCTTCTGTGGGCTGTAATACTGGGGTCTAATTTCAGTTGTTGGGTTTTGTGTGAGGGTAGTGGTGGCCTGTAATATCTAATCTGACCTGTCGTAGGACTTGGTGGTCCATTCTGGCCTTAAACTCTATGAAATGGTGAATTTTGGAGAGGGGAAAAAAGGATTTCACAAAAGCTTGGGTGTTGGATGAGAGAGACAAAAGGAGGTAAAAATGGCAGGTTTTAGGGCTAGAATAACTCACAAGGGCAGTGCAGTTCTTAATGGCGATGGAAAAGAGAGAGAACTTTTTTTTTTTCTTTTTCCCGTGTTGAGCTTGAATTGCCATGGGAAATCTAGGAACATGAGACAGAAAAACAAAGATGTGAGACTGGAGTGAGGGGGATAGATTAGGTGAAAAGGCAGTTTTGGGAGTTACCTGTTTAGAGGTGGTAGGTTGAGGCCACCTAGAGATGAGAAAGGAAAGAGGGTCTATATAGCGCTTATGGGATGTTGACTGGGATGGGTGGAGAAGGAGACTCCAAAGGATCATTTGGAGTGGTAAGGTGGTAACAACATGGAGGGAGAAAAATTCTGAAGGTCCACAGAGTTAGGAAAGGAGGTAGCAATCATCAGTTGTGCTAAAGGTGGTGGATAGATCAAGGAGAATGAGTTTGCAGAAGATGCCCCTGGGACTATGCCAGAAGGAGACTGATTGATAGTGACCTAAGTAAAGGCTGTGCCACTGGAGAAGAGGAACCTGAATTTGGATTACAAGGGATCCAAGAAGGAATTGGAAGAGAGGAAATTGCTGCAGCAGGAAGAAACCTCACACTCATGGGGCTTGGAGGAAAAGAAGAGGAGAGAGAGGAGGTGCTATTTGGAGAAGCCAGGGTGAATGCAGAGTGTGGAGATAGGTGTATGTTTGAAGGCTAGGAGAAAGGAGCCAGGAGAGTGAGAGAAGAGATGAGGATTTGGGATGGGGACAGGAGCGATAGGTAGAAGGGATTAGAAGATGAATGAGTGGTGCCTCTGGATCACAGATTGGGGTAAATGTAGAGGGAAGGGAAGAAAATTCTTGCTAGAACATGTCAGTTTTCTCCTTGAAGAAATTACTGAGATCCTGCACAGAGAGATGGAAGAGAGAATCAAAGGTGAGAAAAGACTGGAGAGGGGCAAGTAGGCCTGGGAATCTGTTAGGGACGGGAAGTAAAACTCTGGACAGGAATGTGGCAGAGTTGAAAGAGGAGAACAACTTTTTGGTCCGTTAGAGGAAAACAAAGAGGTTGTGACTGTGTAGCCTTTTCTGTACCTTACTGAGACAGGAATTGTGCTGCTGTGCTTTCAGGTACACTCTCTTGGTGAGATCGTTCAGGTAAAGGTTCTTGGAGTTATGGCTCTTATTGATGAAGGAGAGACCGATTGGAAGATTATTGCCATCAGTGTGGATGACCCAGAAGCCCAGAAAATTCATGGCAAGTATCTTTACCTGTCCTCAAACCATCCATTTCAGCAAGTGAACTTTGAGGAATAGGATAAACAGAAGTGTGGCCTAGATTACTAACTGCGCAGCTCTAGATTTAAATATTTGCACCTTGCTTTTAATTGCATGGCCAGTAGAGTGGTCTCTGACATTTACACACAAAGGATGAGGCAAGGCAGACAGCCTAAAGAAAAGGAAGCATGTATTAAACATCTTCTTTAGGGAATGCATGTACGTATCTCACACTAAGCTTTAGGAAGGCTAACAGCTATCTCCGGACTTCCTCAAATGACCTGTCATACACAGAACCTTGTGTGAGAGAATATGATTTTTTGAAACATGACTGCCTTAGTAAGTAGTTGGGAAAATTATAAAGTTTAAACCCTTGCAAGTGTTATTTACTTTGAACAGCCCTAATTTCCATTGGCTGTATGAGGGTTTTTTGTTTATGGTATTCGGGTAGGTATAGTTTTGCACTCTGAAGATGCCCCTACATTTTCAAAGTGTCCTACAGGATTTTGACAACTTGATTCCCAAGTAATTGAGAATTGTTGCACATGTGAAATTAGTTGGTGGGCTCATTTTAGCTTTTTGTAGTTCACATTGCAAAATCATTATCACAATTGACTCTAACAGAAGCCTTGATGTTCGTGTCAGCAGAGGGAAGTAGAGATTAAAGGAACACATCTAACTTAAAAAAAAATAAAATCACATTTGTCTGAAAAGCTTTTACTTGCATCTGTGAAATAGTTTGAACTGTTGCTGAAAGAAATGAAAAGAAAAAATTAGTTTAAGTGTTTACTTTCAGTATTGTTAGTTTGCCTCCCCAATAGCCATTCATCCACTAGTTTGTTTTGTTTGGATCGTTTGCACAGTAACAGAGAAGGAAAAAAAAATACTAAAAAAAAATGTGATTTGTGTAGCCACAAAAAATGGGTGGCAGGACTCCAAGGCAGGTGTAGCACCTGAAATGACCTTTAACTTATTTTTTACAAATTGGCTAGATTTCAGTTTGGCAGGGTAGCTTTAAAGTGGCATGGTAACTGGATTACCTTCCCATTCCTGCAGGTGTTCCCTTCAGAAGAGTGAAGCGTGTGTTGTCAGCGGTTCACTCTGTGTTTGTGCCATACCTATCCTGTAGCTAACAGGACTTCATTCTTAAAAATAAAATCATTGGGAATCCAAGGGCTAAAATCTTGTGCAAGTCGTGGACAATCTTTGTCAAGGTAATAGTTATGTTCTGAGGCTAAATATCCTATGTACTCTCAGGTACTCGAGGTCAGGGCTTATCCTTTTGTTGGGATAGCGCCCTTTTTAATGGTCGGTCTGCAGTAACGGATGTGTCCAATAGAGTTCTAGATGTCTGAGGAGTTATGCTGCTCAGCCATTGAACCATTTTCCTGGTGGCTGAATACAATATTAAGGCAAGTTGTTATCTGCATCAGTGGGCCGCTACCTAGATGGCCCTCCCCTTTTCATTGTTTCCACAGGTCACCATGATTTACAGATTACCTGTGATGAAAGGATAAGGAAGCTCTTAGGCTAGTAAAATCACTGAGGCAGATCAATTGCAGCAGAGTGTTTCTGCCTTCTCATACTGTGTGTTTGTTACAGAGATCCATAAGTTTAGTTTAGGGAAGCAGTGAGATGTCTCAGCCTGCAGCTTCATCAGTGTGAAGACGACACTCTGATCTATGACTCTTTTTTCATCAAAACCAGATACTTAACTCTTTGCTTTTGCAGTGAGCAAAGTGGTTCAATCTGGATGAGACAGAACTAATGCTAATGGCATAAGGAAGCATTTACATGAATGGATAGGTGATGTTAGTGTGCCTTCTGCCTAAGGGGCTTGCTGGTATGGTTCATAGTCACACGGTTATCTTGGATTCATCACTAGCCCTGGATTTTCAGGTGACAGCTGTAGCACATAGATCCGCTTTCCATCTGCTTTTAGTTTGAAGGCTGTGACACCTTGCTTTTTACCATGGACCTTGCCCCCATGATCAGAACGTCTGACAGCCCTTAGAAATGACTTTGAAGCTTCAGCTAGCCACACTGTAGTTGCTTGTAAATAGAAAGGCAAAACTTGTAAGAAGGGCTAAATGATTTGAGATTCAATTATCTGAGAGCATCTCTCTGTCGTCTTCCCCACCTCTTTCTCAGAGGAACTAAGATCTGTGGAGTTGCCCTCAATGTTTGCACCCAAGTTTACAACGTTCCATAATGTTCAGTGGGTATCCATATATATTTTGTAATAAATAAGAACCACTTGGTGGCTGGCTAAGTGATCTTGACAAGCAATTAGTGATATATTTTTAGACAACGTTTTTTTCTTTTTTAATCTCTTATAATTTTTTTGACCATAACTTAAACTGATTAAGAAATAGTTTAGTATGACAAAAGTAAAATATAGAAAAAAACTGAGCCACTGTTTAATATTTAGTGCACTAGTGCTGTCTTAAATCTGGTTTTATTTTGTTGAGTAACATTCTTGCCCTAAAGGATTGGATACTTTGGTGACAGAACTCCAGTTTATTTGGAAATAGACTATTTATCTCTCTTTTTTAAACAAAACCAAAAACCAAAATATATGAACTGTGGCATGTGATGTGTGCGCGCACATACAGATTTTCATTAGAGAATATATTTGCACAAATAGCCAGTCCTTTAATAAACTGCCTTTGGTGTGAGATCCAACGTGCAATTGACCTGGGGTAAGTGGCTGGTCTTTTAGATCTGAGAGTAACCTGAATATTGCTGTGATCCTTGGGGTAAGGGCACATTTGTCACAGAGGTAGGCTAACCTGGGTGGCAAAACAGAAAGTACTCAAGAGGAATGTCTGTGACTCCATGTTAAGATTGTTATAGTGTCTGAGGAGTTCACACTTGACGATTGGTTGGTGAAATTTAGGCATAGAACTCACAACCAACTGGGGGTTTGTGCCCTGGTTCCTAACAATCTGCCCTGAAGTTGGTACTTACACTCTTGAGCCACTGCAGGGCAGCTTGACAGATGGAAAATACACAACTCTGAGGGTATGTTGACACAGCAAGCACACACCTGCATCTGGCCCATGCCAGCTGACTCCAGCTTGCGGGGCTTGGGCTCTGGGGCTGTTGCATTGCTGTGTAGGCTTCTGGGCTCGGGCTGGAGCCTGGTCTATGGGACCCTGCAAGATGGGAGGATCCCAGAGCTCGGGCTCCAGCCTTAGCCCGGAAATCTACACTGCAATGCAGCAGCTCTGCAGCCCAAGCCCATGAGCCTGGGTCGGCTGGCCCGGGCCAGCTGCGGGTGTCTGGTTGCTGTGTAGGCATACCCTGAGACGCGTCTGCCTAACAATCAGAGGGTGAAGAGGGAAAACATTTCTTAAATATAAGAAATGGTCACTTCAGAGATTGTCTGAGTAGTCCAAGGTTTGGGGGGGGAGGGGAAGTCCCCCATTTAGTTTAAACAAAACATAACTGTAGCTTGCAGTGGTTAACAGGAATCCCTCTTCATTCTGAAAATAAACAAATCTGGTGGAATGTGCAGTACAGTATGTCCCTTTATACTTGTTTTTCCCTCCACCCCATGAGACTTTTTATTTATTCAAATGGACAGTAGCTGTAGATAAAACTAAGAAACCTCTTCTAATAACCGACAAGCTGATATCATTGCATTATGGCAGTGGCATCAGTCAGTTTCTACTATTCACTTAATATTTCTGATTGGGTCGAGAGTTCTTATGTTTGGTCTCTGCCCAGCAAGGACCTTTCCTCTCTCCTTTGTCCCCTTCAGAAGTCTGAACAACATCTGGTCAGTCTTTTTTGTTACGCTAACATTTGTGAAAAATGTTTAGGTTTTTTTTGCTTGGGTGACTCAGGCCACTTTATATTAAAAGTTTAGTTATGGTAAACCTGGGAAAAAAATAATTTAGGGACAGTAAAGTGCTAAATGCTTGAAAATCCTGTCCTGAGCTTGTGCTGTATATTAATTTTTTTCTTACTGATTTAAACACGCACCAGGTACATCGTATTTCCCCATCTGGGTTTTTGATCATTCTCATAACTGCAATTGATTTCCAAAACAGAATTGAAAGCAGAGCATTTTCTGAGCATTTCCCATTGTTTATACAGAGTCCTCCCAATATATAGGCCTCCAATTCTGCAGGCATTTATTGATAAATACTGCTTAAACTGGAAACTCTGCCTAGAACTCTCTCATATAGAGCAATGAAAAAGCTGTAATTTGCATTTGCAATACCTGAATGATACGATATGGGGCTTGAGAGGTGCTTGGCATCAACTCCCATTAATTTCATTGGGGATTAAGCAGGCACAGTTTCAAAGGGCTGGGCTTTATGCATTATGTTGGGGCTGTAAAATTACAACTGTTAATATTGGAAGGGGTGGGGACAATTCCTGTTTCAAATCGAGCTGCAGTTCAGACACTGGCTTTTTAAGTGTGTGTGTAAGTTAAAAAGTTTAACTTGGAAATTTTCATTGGTGCAAGGGAAGAACCACCTGTTTTAATATAATTAGCTTCGGTTTAACTCTGCCCTTTACATACCTGAGCACCATTTTTTGCCCAGGCAGCTGCTAGCCAGATAACCATTGCTGGACTCAGTGAAGCAATTTAAAAACAAGGATGTGGGTATGGGTGTGGATCTAAAATTTGGTTCCCCCACTCTTGAATCTCTAAAGCAGGCCTGAGCTTTGTGTAATGTCTTGGCCAAGAAGAGAGTCAAATTCTTGAAATGGAAAATGTTTTTGATCACTTGTCTCATAGTGGGATTTAATTTATGTATTGAAGTTCAAATACAGATCAGGACCAATTTACCTTTCCTGCAAACTCAGAGAAATATTTGGGCATGATTATGTTTAGCCCCAATTACAAAGCCCTAAAATGAGATTCATACTGGCCAAGAGTTTTAAAAGTGACTAGTGATTTGGGGTGCTGGGTTTGAGGTGTCTTACAGATGCTCTTAGAAAGTATTGAACACTTACCCTCTAAAATCCAGGCCCTGTAAAGGTGTCTCAAGGTTGGCACATAAAAACCAAGGAACCCAAAATCACTGGTCATTTTTGGAAATCTTGGCCAGTTGGTTTTATTCTGTTGGTCATTGGAATGATGCCTGTATATATACATATCTGTAAATAATTTCTGTCAATGTTGGTATATTAATAACACATTGTATAGTTACTGTACAATATCAGCACCCTTCTCTCTCCCCCCCCCCCCCCCCCCCCCCCCCCCCGAAAAATGCTCTCTGCTGTTTATAAACATAATACATAGCAATGGGCAGTGTCTTGGGTTGTTTTTATTCATTATAGGTGGTGGCTTTAAGTCAGTTTTGAGTTATGGGGTCAATCGCTGAATGATGAAGTATATTGCACTACTTGGTATCATGTACTGTGTATATTCCCTTTCTGTACGTATGGGTATATTTATATGCAGAAGAGGCCCATGAAAGCTTTTGTTGGGAATTTGTGTAAGCATTCAACATAAAGAAATTAATTGTCTGTACCAGGGCTGATTTTCCCCCTTGCTGCAGAAAATACAACAAATGCCTTTATATGGAGTGTAGCTGCTGCTTCCTGTAAATGTTTATAAGATGTTATTAAAAACATATGTCTTCTCTTCCCACAGACCTTGTTTAGAAAGCTTGTTGCAAGCATGTTGCTTTAGCTTTGCTTGCAAGAAACAGCATCTGTTATACTAAAAATGGTAGTTTTCTACAAACATTTTTATCGTTTCCTTTTGTAAGGCCCGATAGATTTGGGAGCCGCATTTTCATTGGCTCTGTCCTTTGACAAAAAGCAAAGCCGTAGCCATTTGTGCCAGCCTCTAGAGATTTCCCTTATTCAAACCAAGCTGCTTACACTCACTGTAATAACAGCTGACTTTTTTTCATCTGCTTTTTTAATCCTGGGGTCACCTTTGATGCTTATGAAGGTGGACCTGGAAAATGGATACAGGCAATATGCAGAAATCACACCCCCATACTGGTGTTAATGCATGTTAATACTGTGTGACCTGCAGGGCTCCTGGCATTCACATCCTGGGCCTCTTCTGAGCAGAGATTGACAATACCGATACATAGGACCAAATTATATTGGGCCATACATTTGTTGTTCTACACACGTTTAGTTCCCTTTGACTTCAGCCTGAATACATAGTTTCAATGGAGACCATGTGTACATATCCAGTACCAGAGTATGGCACCTAATGACTGATGTGGGGAAGGCAGAAATCGACTGACTCCTATTTGTTTTATTCTAATACAGATGTGAAACCCAGCTTCTAGAGACTAGTGTATTAAATTACTGCACCTGCTATCCTTTCTTCCTGTTTTTCTGCTCCTTTATCGGAACCCTGTGAATTCCTCCTCCTTTCGCTGCTTTCTTCCACCCCCCCCCCCCCCGCTCCCCAACACGCACACTTTACATCCACCTCCCAAGTCCTGTGTGGAAGCTGTCATCCTCTTAGTTTTCAGTGGACTGAACAAGCTTTCTTTCCAGCTTGTCCATGATGTCTCTTAAGTGACTAGGGTGGGTTGCTGTTGAGTAATGAGGCCCTCTTTTCCCCGTTACCTGTGGCTGAGTGCTGGCTTTACAACAACAGGACTTACGGGTTGTAACACTTCCCCAAATTAAGAAGAAAAACGTAATAAAAATTTTTTTTAAAATTGCTGGATAATCACATGGTGCTAATGTTCCTGTTCTGTTCCAACTGCTTCTGGAGCCTATTAGAGAAAGTGGAAACAAGGAGGAGAAGCCAAGCTAGCAAAGATGCCTTTACTGACGGTCATGGGCCATGAAATTCAGTGGTGCCTGTAGTTCCCCAGGTTGTCCTTATTTCCCTTTTTATAGATTGGCACTATATTTACCCTCTTCTAGTCCTCTGGAATGTCTCCCATCTTCCGTGAGTTTTTGAGGATAATCTCTAATGACTCGGATATTTCCCCAGGAAATCTCTCTCTCATCCTGGCGACTTGAAGACATCTGATTTGTCTAAGTACTTCTTTAACTTGTTCTTTCCCTATTAGCCTCAGACCCTACCTCATTTTCACTGGCATTCACTATGTTAGACTTCCAATCACTACTAACCTTTTTGGTGAATACTGAAACAAAAAAGTCATTTATCACTTCTGCTGTTTCCACATTTTCTGTTATCTTTCCCCTCTCATTGAGCAATGGGCCTGCCTTGTCCTTGATCTTCCTCTTGTTTCTAATGTATTTGTAGACTTTTTTCTTGTTACCTTTTATGCCTCTAGCTAGTTTAATCTTGGTTTGTGCCTTGGCCTTCTAATTTTGTCCCTACGTGTTTATGGTGTTTGTTTATATTCATCCTTCGTAATTTAACCTAGTTGCGTTGTTCAGAGTCCTTGGGGCGATTAGGACTCAATAAAGCAGGTAGGGCTCCTCTGCCACATGAGGCCACCACATACTGTGTGACCTTATCCTCTCCTGACCAAGCAGCTGCTTCTTGTCTGGCTTGCTATAAACCCGTCTGGCTTCCTTTGTTCTATCTTTCGGGTAACTTTCCACTGCGCTGACCTCCCCCTTCTCCTTCAAGGAGTTAAACTAAAACTGTTTTTTTATGGATGCAGCTGTCTTTAGTATAACTTTTGTGAGGTCTAAGTACCATTGTTAATGTTAGAGAGAGAAGGGGAGTGAGATAATCTTTTATTGGACCAACTTGAGTTGGTGAGAGAGAATTGAGCTTTCAGACTTACATAGAAATCTTCTTCAGGTCTGCTAAATATTTTCCATTGTCCTAGTCTGATTTGTACCTGCTACAGGACCTGTCAGCAGTGATGGGTCCGTATACATACAGGCACTCATGTTACAGAAATGTTTCATAATACAATTTCACAATAACAACCAGAATTCATAAGTCGTACAGCCATTTTCCAAATTCATCATGCTCTGCCAAGGGCATGCATCCCTCTTTATGGCCTGTCCTATGCTTGCGCGGCAGGAACTTTCTCATTCTGCTGCCAGGTGCTCTGCACCTGCAGAGGTAAGGGTAGAATGTGGTTAGCACAAGTAACTAGCAGTAGGTGTTAGAATACTTAATGCTAGAAGCATTTACCTTTTCTGTATCTAATGGGCCAAATTCAGAGGTAATATGTGCTGTCAGGTGTGTTTTTAATATACATTTTGTGTTTTCCTTTGCTACACCAAGTTTATACTTTGTTTTCAGGTGCTAGTTTAAAATCTGCGAGCTAAAATTGTTTTTGCCAGTTATTTTTCCATTACCAAAAAGACGCAGTGGCACAGTTGCTGGGAAATAAAATGTATAAAGTAATCCAAGTCTCTCACATGAGGTACCTAGTGAGATGAAAGCCTATAAATATGGAATTTTCTTCCCCACCTGCTATAAAGGTGGTCATTTTATTTATTGGGCCTTTGGGTCTTAATTAATGAAGACTGGGAGGTGCCTGGCTTATCTATTTTAGTGTGGTGGTGAAATCATAAAACATCAACTATGTGCAACTGAGGAAGAAACTGAAATTCCCTGATGACTTTGAAAGAATTCACTGAAATCAAATTGCTTGCAAATATTTTACAAGACTTCTAAAAATTGATGTTGCCAAAACTGTGAGTAAAAAGGTGATACTTTTTTTTATATATACCTACAGATATTGATGATGTCAAGAAACACAAACCGGGTTATCTTGAGGCTACAGTTGAGTGGTTCCGATTCTATAAGGTCCCAGATGACAAACCGGAAAATCAGTTTGCTTTTAATGGCGAGTTTAAAGACAAGGTGAAGATGATATGGATTTAAAGATGCATCTTGCTGGCATGTGTGGTTTTTGGAATGATATATCCTAGATTTTTTGGAATTGCTTGCAAGGAAGTGGTTGGTCCATCATAATGGAATAAAGCTAAGTCAGCATTCTTTAAATGCAGTATGGAGGGAGTAGGAATATATTATCAAACATCAGAACTTTATTTGGCTTATATTCATGTGTTTGTAAAACGAAAACCTTAATCCATATAGAGAATTCTGAATAGTTGTATTTTTGTCTGTGTGGATAATTAGGCAAACTTGCAAAATTAAACATATCTCAAGAAAATAATGGCTTTTGAACAAGTGGGAAAAATATTAGGTCCCACTCCTGTTGAGATTTACACACACGCATATGGTTTTTGCTAGGTCTTTTCAGTATCTTTGTCATCATAGGAAAGAAACGGGGAATAGATTTTGAGCATAGACTGGCAAATCTTCATGACAGTTTTGCAAGACTGTTTGTTTTAAAAGAAGCAGTAGGTTGCAGACTTTTCCATGCTTGGTCTTTGTTCTGAAGTGAATTTTTTGGTAATTTGAGTAAAAATGTTTCAGCAGTTTTTGTCTTCAAGACTAAGATCTTTTCTCATCTTAAGAAAAATTCTCATGAGTTTTTGACACCTGTGGCTAAAATAGCTGATGATTGGAAGTGCAGTGGACATGGGAATAGCGCTCACTGTAGAGACTGTGCTCATTGTGGCCTTTTTCCAGGTGAAATTGGGTTTGATTTGAGTTTTAAATGTTTTGAAAATCACATATTATGCACAATCTATAGAGGGATTTTTTCCCTAAGCATTATAAATGGGTTCCAGAGAAATGATGCCTGTACACAAATTGGCTATAAACTGTCTCAGCTATAAAATGGCTACTAACCAACCCAAACAAACTTTCCAATGTTTTCTGGGTGTAAAGATCCTCTTATTACTCTTCTCCATAAAATGAATCATTAGCCTCGTGGAAAATACCCAGTGTTGCAAGGGCAGACAACCCGAAGCTCTGTTGCCAGCTCCTCCACTGTCTGCCTTTATTAAGTACAGACTTTGAAAAGCATATTCAGTGAGGCTTGAACAAAGCTGCAGCCAAAAGTGCTGGAATTTTGGGTCAGAGTTTGCACTGAGTACTCACCCCCTGTCCAACTTGGATGCACTTCATTTGTTTCCAGAGACTCAGGATGTAAAAGACGTGCATGCATGTCTCCATGCATCTGAAGAAGTGGATGCCCACGGAAGCTTGTGCCCAAATAAATCTGTTAGTCTTTAAGGTGCCACCGGACTCCTCGTTGTTTTTGTGGATACAGACTAACATGGCTACCCCTCTGATACAGGATGTAAAAGCGTTACTCTTCCCCAAAATGTTCCAGTGACACTGGTGAAGATAGGGTGCCCAGATAGCAAGTATGAAAAAGCGGGACAGAGTGTGGGGGGTAATAGGCGCGTATATAAGAAAAAGCCTCCAATATCGGGACAGTCCCTATAAAATCTGGACATCCGGTCACCCTAGGTGAAGGGTGGCAACATCTCAGTGGTATCTAGCCACCTAGTCCAATTATGAAATATGCATGCTCTGTCTGCAAGTGTGTGTTAGTCCATACAGCTGTTAAGTCTAAAACTTTAAAAACTTTTTGAAGCTTTTTAATTTCCTCCCTGTATTTCCTTTTTTAACAGCAACAAAAAATTAAATTCCACACCAAACAAAACTAGGCAATTAATATACCGCTTTAATGCAACACTAAGGTTGGATGGTTAAGCAATCAAATTGGGAAATGCCAATATATTGCTGCGTGTGCAACATTAACTTTGATCTCTGTGTGTATGCGTTATAATACAATCTTTAATAATAGGATCATGTGTTTCTCAAATAATCATCATACAATGTTACTACATCTATAGCTACCCATGTAGAATATGATGATTTATTCCCATACACGTACACTGATGTCATTTTTCATGAATTCTCCTTATTGTGTCTGGCCATCAACCAAAAAGTATCCTCAATGTGATGCCAATTTATTTGGTGGGTAGTGAGGTCTGTTTCTTACCTTAGAAAAGTGTGATTGTAGGGAGCCTCCCGTGAAGCCTTATTAAAAGTTTTGGAAAATATATCTTGTGAAATTGCATTTTTTAATAAATTAATTATTTGGAATGTATTTAATAGCTTTTTATATCTCAAAACTTTTTCTTGATATAAACTAGGATTTTGCTGTTGAAATTATTAAATCCACCCATGAATACTGGAAAGCTTTGCTTCATAAAAAGGCTGACAGAGGTGCTATAAAATGGTAAGTGTCCATTCAAAGCTATTCCTATTTGTATTGTATTCATTCTGTCAGTGCGGTAGCTGTGTATGAACTACTTACATTTTTTGCTTTGAGGTGGCAGTAACGTTTCTGTTTTTACAGCATCCTGATAGATAATTGCTCTTGCATGGTAACTACACAGGGTTTACGGGAAACTGTTCAGAAAATATATATTGATCATGTGAGTCCTGCAGATTATTTATAAGTAAACTTTAGTAAAAGCTCAAAAACCAGTTACTGTGTAATCTGTTGCTTTTTGCACAATACTGATCATTTTGAATTTCTTTGAACATGTCCTGTTATGTAATTTGATAATATAGCCAGGTGTAGCTTGTTAATATTTAGAAATTATTTAATTAAAAGTATTCACTTTAAACTGGAGAAAGAAGATTAGGGTTGTGTTAGCCATTTAGTATGGTGACGTTACACAGTTACACTGTAAAATTAAATTTATGAATTCTTTAAAATGTTAAAGATAGTAACCTAACCTAAGGAAAAGCAGAGTTATTGCTGTCATTTTGTCCTGACCACCCTATTGTGTATCACTGTAGATGTATTTATGATCAGCTTCTGTTCTAAAATTCCTGCAGTATTTAAATACAATAAGGGAATTAAGTTGTCAAGTTAGGGAAATTCAGAATTGAGGACTATCTTCCATAACACTGTTTGGGATTTCCCTGAGAGCTTCCATATTCCATACAAAGCCCTAATGAATCCTCTGCCTATCGTTTGTTCCATACTATTATTATTATTTGTTTTGCAGTAGAACCAGGAGTCCCCAACTGAGACTGGGGCCCCAATGTGCTGCACAGACACATAGTGAGAGACACTCCCTGCCCCAGAGAGCTCAACAGCCTAAATAGGACACAGTCAAAGAGTTAGAGAACAAGTGTATTGTTATCTTTGTTTTATAGATGGGGTATCTGAGGCACATTGAGATTAAGTGATTTGCCCAAAGTCACACTGGAAGTCTGTGGCAGAGCCAGAAATTGACCCCAATTCTCCAAGCCAGCATTCTTTTTGGACTGGCTGGGTTTGCCTTAGAAGCTAGTCACCGAATCATCTTCGTTGGCAAGATGTGATCACTGTTGAGTGATACCATTCTTAATATTAGTTGTGTTTAACATGCTTTGTTTAAATATACACTGGTAAACTGGTAAAAACGAAAAACAAAATTAAACAAAGAGATTTATTGTCATTTTATTTGGTTGAGTCTCTAGGTGTATCTAATGGCTTACATTGCAACTGGAACTATTTGCAGTTTTTCCATTAATTGTATAAGAAAATTCAGTGAGATATCAGAAGGTAGCAGGGTATATTTGTGCATATTAACATAACTATGGTGTTGTTCATTGATCTAAAGTAATGGGCACTCAATCAATGTCTAGGCACCCTTAGAATACATTAAGTCAGTGTCACAATCAAAGCATAGGAGTAATGAAATTGTTAGCTGTTTGCCAGGATATTGCATGGCCCTCACCCAACCCTTCTGACCCTACAGAGTGAACTGTTATGATGTAAGCCATAGCATGCAAAGATTCATTGGAATCTGGGAAGTGGGAATATGGCTCCAATTCAGCAAAGTGTTTAAGCATGTGGTTAAAGTTAAGTATTGATATCAGTGTGATCTTAAGCAGAGCTTAAAATTAGGCATGTGCTTAAGTGCTTTTCTGAATGGGGCCCCGTATTGCTCGTAATCTGCTATGTGTGTATATTGATATGTAACTGTGTATATATGCGTTTTTAAAAGTTTTGTCATAAATTCTTTTAAATGTTACATTTTTTAAGTAGTTAGTCCTCTTGAAGGCTCAACTGCCATTAAATACCAGGTTTTGGCTTGGTACACATTTAAATGGCCTGTTATCAAGCTCGCTGAGCAGATTTGCAGTGCAAATACTGTCAGCACAGAACCTACAGGGTGTGAATGTTCTGCCTGGTCCTCTTTTAATACTATGGGTGCCTGACATTAACCAAACATGTAATGCAAATTCTGATTCATTATAGTTCTCCTATATGTTTCCTGGAAAAATGTGGTGGTCTCGCTGTACTCTAGGGTTGTCCAGCTCTGTTAATAATCGGATAACTTGGTAATATTGAGCTTCATATTTTTTTATTCCAAAGCACTTAGGCTACATGTTGGTATAATTTATAAAAAAAAAAAATCACAGCCTTACTTTGAGGAATAGGATAAGCTGCATAGTATTCGATCGGATAATTTAGATGAGACCTTACAAACCAAAGTCCAGATTCAATCCTGGTATAGATGGGTACAACTGCACTAACTTCAGTGGAACTTTAGCCATGTACACTAGCAGAAGATTTGGCTCCATGTTCCCATCTGCTCGCCATAAGCATTAAAGATCTTGGACACTTTTTTTGAAAGAGCAGAGGTTTGCCCCAGGTCTTTGATCAAAATTTCTCCTTTGCCACTAGTGTGATGTGAAGTCAGTTTATTGGATCCCCTACCCGAGGGTTGTCTCCATGCCATTGTGTCCATTTATAGAGAACTTTGGGATCTTTTTAAGAATGAAAGGAACTATATAAATGTAAAATACTAAATGTATAAAATGCTGGTTATTGTTGCTTCATTTTTGACTACTCACTTCTTAGTAGACATAAACATTTGAGTTCTTTGCAGAGGCTGTTTATCATAGGTAGGTTTTATTATATTCCATTTTTTTATTAACTATCTTATTAATTTTTATTTTTCAGTATGAATGTTTTGGTGCATGACAGCCCCTTTTGTTGCAGCGAAGAGGATGCCAGATTAATTGTGCAATCAGTAAGGGCAAAATGCTTTTAATAGAAGTTTTTTATTTTTAAAAATTGTTACTAATGCTCGCAAAAGATCCAAAAATCCAGCACTGAAATAATATAGGTAGACAAAGTGGGTCCTTGCATTAAACGAAGATGTGAGGTTTAAAAAATAAAACGTAGAATACAGAGATTATGGGGGACATATAACCATTATAATATAAACCTTTTTTGCTGCAGTATAATAATTGTGTTTTCTGGCAGGTTCATTACTGTTTTGCTGATTTTCTGTGGTGCTATTTCTTCTGATGCTAAATAACAAGATTGACTATGTATATCTAGCCTGCTGTCTTCTCTGTCTGCCCTGTTGCCATGAGTTACCACCCAGTGCTAAAACTCGTTGACTAGCTGACTGTACTCTCTAATCACTAAGGAGATCCTTTGTTTGCCTACTTGCATAATTAAATGCATCACTGTACAAGGAAGGGGGAAATGTTTTTCTAACTGCTTGTTAAAGAATAGCGCCTTGTTCTGAAAATTAATGTAAAATTCAAATACATGGGTTCTCTGTTTAAAGTAGAAAAATGTCCTGCAGGTTTGATACTTGCATGTGCAAATGTCATTGGAGAAGTTATTCCATTTAAATGTTATATTTTGGAGACCACAACTTAAGCAAAAAAAAAAAGAAAGAAAGAAAAGAAAAGAAATGTAAAGTGCCTGATTTAACAAAAAAAACCCCGAACATTTCTCACACGTATTTCCTTTGGCCATTCCCATGAGCATATCGGGTGTTTTGCAGTTGCAAGTGGCTGTATAGGCAACTAACTAGGGTTAACTCAAACTCTCTCAGTTGCTTGATTTGTGCACACAGTTATAGCAATAGTGTAAGTGTCAAATGAGACCTCATGCCTCTTAAAACCAAGATCTGGAAAAGCTAATGTTTTTACTTTCAAAAACCGGACATACAGAACATATACATATTTGGAGGCTTCTTTCCTAGTTGCCTCACTTTTTCATTGTTTACTTGTAAGATACACGCTAATATCTTCAGTAGCTTACACCAATAATATATCAGTCATGCAAAATCCAGGACCTTTTATGTATTGGGATGGTGAGTCAAATATTCCTGTTTATTTTAGCTAGTTGAGGACTAATAAATTTCCCTGTAATGGGTGCCTATGGCATTGTATCTGCAACAAGCAGTTAAAAGTGAACTCCCTTAAAGTCTTATAGTAGCCACCAATGTGTTCGACTTTTTTTTTCTTCCTGCTCTCATTCCTCACTTTCTTTTTTTTCTTGAATGGTTTCATTATTTCTTTGTAGTGTTTTACTAAACCCCAATCATCCATGATCCTCCCCTGCTTCTGTTGCTTTTACAGTTTTTTTCTTTAATTTTTTTAGGGCTGTCAAGTGATTAAAAAAATTAATCACGATTAATCACACGATTAAAAATATTAATCATGATTAATCATATGATTAACCAATAATAGAATACCATTTATTTAAATATTTTTGATGTCTACATTTTCAAATATATTGATTTCAATTACAAACAGAATACGAAGTGTACAGTGCTCACTTTATATTTATTTTCAATTACAAGTATTTGCACTGTAAAAAAAACAAAAGAAAGTATTTTTCAATTCACCTAATACAAGCACTGTAGTGCAATCTTTTTATCATGAAAGTTGAACTTACAAATGTAGAATTATGTTAAAAAAAACCTGCATTCAAAAATAAAACAATGTAAAATCTTAGAGCCTGCAAGTCCATAGTTTGTTTACATTTGCAGGAGATAATGCTGCCCGCTTCTTGTTTATAATGTCACCTGAAAGTAAGAACAGGCGTTCTCATGGCACTGTTGTGTAGCTGGCATTGCAAGATATTTACGTGCCAGATGCGCTAAAGATTCATATGTCCCTTCATGCTTCAACCACGATTCCAGGGGACATGCGTCTGTGCTGATGATGGGTTTTGCTTGATAACAGTCCAAAGCAGTGCGGACTGACACATGTTCATTTTCATTATCTGAGTCAGATGCCACCAGCAGAGGTTGATTTTCTTTTTTGGTGGTTCGGGTTCTATAGTTTCTGCATCCGAGTGTTGCTTTTTTAAGATTTCGAAAAGCATGCTCCACACCTCGTCCCTCTCAGATATTGGAAGACTTTTCAGATTCTTAAACCTTGGGTCGAGTGCTATAGCTATCTTTAGAACTCTCACATTGGTACCTTCTTTGCGTTTTGTCAAACCTACAATGAAAGTGTTCTTTAAATGAACAACATGTGCTGGGTCATCATCTGAGACTTCTATAACATGAAATATATGGCAGAATGTGGGTAAAACAGAGCAGGAGATGTACAATTTTCCCTCAAGGAGTTCAATCACATTTTTTTAATGAGCTTCATCAGCATGGAAGCATGTTCTCTGGAATGGTGGTGAAAGCATGAAGGGGCATACGAATGTTTAGCATATCTGGCACGTAAATATCTTGCAGTGCCGGCTACCAAAGTGCCTTGGAAATACCTGTTCTCACTTTCTGGTGACATTGTAAATAAGAAAAGGGCAGCATTATCTCCTGTAAATGTAAACAAACTTGTTTGTCTTAGCGATTGGCTGAACAAGAAGTAGGACTGAGTGGACTTGTCGGCTCCGAAGTTTACATTGTTTTGTTTGAGTGCAGTTATGTAACAAAAAAAATCTACATTTGTAAGTTGCGCTTCACGACAAAGTGATTGCACTGTAGTACTTGTGTGAAGTGAATTAAAAAATATGATTTCTTTTGCTTATCATTTTTACAGTGCAAATATTTGCAATCAAAAATATTTCAATTACAATGCAGAATACAATATATGTGAAAATGTAGAAAAACATCCAAAATATTTTATAAATTTCAGTTGGTATTCTGTTTAACAGTGCAATTAAAACTGCGATTAATTGTGATTGATTTTTTTGAATTAATCACGTGAGTTAACTGCGATTAATCGACAGCCCTCTTTTTTTTGTTTATCTAGTTAGTCCAGTTACTCTTAATATATTTATCCTTGAGTAAAATGCACAATATGTTTTAATTGGTATTTTTAATGTATGTAATTTCCAATCAAAAGTAACCTGAAGTGGAAACAGTACAGCCTTTAACATTCCCTTGAGAGCAAAACGTCAAATTCTAGATATTAAATTTTAAACAGGTGTCTTTTCCACAGTCTTGCATTGCCAAATTCAGTTGTCAGACATTCAGCTCTTGCAAGCTGAACTGACAGTATACAGAGATCAGCTGCAGAATCTTAATGGCTGTGGGTTTTTCACATGTACCTGGAAATTAAAAAAAAAAAAATTTCTGTGGCTTCTTTTACTTCCTTTCATTGGCTTATGGATAAGAGCAAGAGAAATCAAAGCTATTGTTGTGTTGACTTACAAGTATAATTGGAAACATATTTCCGTGTTCCTGAGTCACCTGCACTCTTTGGAACAGCTGCCATGCTTGTTTCTAACCCATTTTACGGAGAGAAGATTTTTGTATTGGATGGGTGGTATATACCTTTTACTTTCATGAGATATATTAACTGCGAAAATAAAAGGCATACTCTGTTGCTATAACTCTTGCATTTTTACGGAGAGTAGAATGCCTAGAATTTCCGTGCCTAAGAACAAAGAAAAAGCAAATGATAAAGAAGTCTTTATTGCACTGCTTCTGCATATATAATTACGGATGGGCCAGATTCTGATACCCTTGTTGTTGGGTGACACCTTACTCCATGGGTAGACCTGTTGACTTCAACATGATTTAGAGTGTTAGCATCTGACCCTTTATGATTTTACAAGCATTATATTTGAGACTCAAATGACTTGTCAGTATTGAGAATTAATTTCTGCTCTGTTTTGGATGGTTTCTGCCTTCTTTTTAAGTATCCAGCGTTGACCGCCTTGTAAGAGTGTATGTTTGTGCATTCTCTGTCTCTTAAGGGTGTGTTACTTTGTTGATCTTTCCTCCTTGTCTCACTTTACTCTTCTCTGCCAGTTGAGTTTCAGGACAGTTGGCCTAACTGTGCTCTGACGTTAGTGAAAGTCAGGAGTGTTCCACTGCGGTTGGTAGAGTTACCCCCAAGTAAAATTGGTACAATCAGAGAGATCAGAAAAGGTAGTCTGTGTATGACAGCAGTAGGTGTGAGCATTTGAAATACCCCAAATTACCCTGGCATTCTGTAGCCAGACATACACCAGAGTTTATAACTGTCTGTAGATGGTGAAAGTTTCTGGTGTTTTCTGATCTTTTTCTGCTTGTGCTGTCTTTTTCTCAGCACCAGTGTTAGTGCACACTGAAAATTAGGTGCTGGAACAATAAAACATGAAGCTAGATATGTCAATGTTCAAATTTACCATTTACTTTACAATAAGTGTTGCCATCTATAAAACTGACCAGGGCAGCCAAGCCTTTGTTTAACATTAATCCCAAGAACTGCTTGCTCACTCACTCTACAAGGAAGCTGCTTATAAAATTGGAAAACCTCCAAGATAAACTATAAATAGCTTGAAGAACAGTTTTTCTCAGACTTATCACATTATTCTTCCCTTATAGAACTGGAAAGAAAATGTGGTAGAAGGGCTTTTCTGAGAGGGGTATCTTTGATAAAAGAACTTTGGTAGGAATGCTTTACAGGCAGAAGTATCTTTTAAAAGAGAGAGGAAGAGGGGCAGTCTTCCCCTCAGAACTTAAAAACCCCAACCAAACAAAATAACAACCTGGTATATTTTCTGTAATGTTGATAATGATGCATGTGGACAGTAGGAGGGTTATGGCTAAAACCCAGGGAAGAGCCCTAAGAGTGGTGAACTCCCTTCCCCTTCCCTATTAATCTCATAGGGTGTTAACTCTACAGCCAGATGCTGATACTTTAAATGTCAGTATTAAGTATTTAATTGCTGATAATTTTAGCAGATGGGATGGGAGTGAAGCCAAAATGGAATTGAGATTTGCTGGAGAGAGGGAATTTCAGAGGGTAGGAAATAGAAGAGAGGAGAGAAATAGGAGGATGGGAAAGGAAGTGAGACTAAGGACAGAAATAATACTGGTCCTAAACATGAAAATATTGTCTCACTGAGTGATGCTAGATGTGACAATAGGTGGACAAATAAAATTAACAACCAAGTTTATTTGCACTAAGCTATATTTCCTAGCACTGATCTTTGTGAAACCAATGTAAATGGGAGATCCAGTGTGGGCTGAAGGATATATGTAGCTTTAAAGTTATACAAAGCCCCATGGACCACAGTTAAATATAGAATGTATTCCTTCTACAGAATGAGTTTGACTCTCCTGTTTATAGAGATTGTTTTCCCCCCAAAAAACATAGTTGTGGAAAGATGTAATTGTAAATTTACTAAGAAACTTAATTGTATAGTAACCTTGTTGCAAAGATGTTTTCATCTTTGTTGTTTTGCAAATCAAAAAATCCTCTTTATCCTACAAGAGTAAATCATCTTTATTCTGCTACTGGTAGGTCTGTGCCTGCGTTTGAGTGAGACAGATTACAGGTAGTAAGAAAAATGGAGGTGTGAGAGGGAGGAGTACTGTCTTACGGTGCCAGTGGTATGTTTCTTTTGTGCAAATAACTGTTGACTTTCACAGTAAGATAACCTAGAGTTTGGACACTCTACATATGGAGTGTTACTAATATTGTGGGTTTTTTTTCTGTAGACACCACCACCTGTGAGGGGAGACTCTGTTTCTGCAGAAGGTACAGTTTATTGGTACTCCAAATGACAACATGTATTTTTTTTTCATTTGCTGGGGGAAAAAATGACTTAAAAATAGATCAGTTGAAAAAGCTTTTGTGAACTAAACATACTAAGCATGAGAACTGATAAAAATGCTTATATAGGGCCAGATTATACTGCCCTCACTTCTCTTGAATAGTACCTTAGACAATGAGTAGTTCTACTGAAGTCAAAGGGACTACTAGTCAAGTGGCATAAAGTACTAATACCTGCTCTGTGTCGATAAGGGTATTGTAGTCTTAGCCCATGTCAGTCTAGAATTAGACGAGCAATCATACTAATATTTTTCTGTTTCAGAAATTATGGAAAGCCATATTTATCCTTTTAAGAAATGTTGCTTTTCTTGCTTTTATTTCTTCCTTGTAGTAACTTTAAAAATGAAACAGAAGTAACTATCCACCAAAACTAAGCCAAATTTACATTTTCAGTGTTAATTAAAGCAAAATTGCCTTTCCCCATTCTTGTGGAACTGGTTTTCAAGTTAACAAAAATGATAGTTTTAGTTGACGTACAGGAGTCCGAACTAAGTTTGTTCAATATGCTTTGTTTACTTAAAAAAAAAAAAAAAAAAGCTGTTGACTTTTTAATGCCAAAAGCACTGTACGAGAGAGGAACATACACTACTACAAATTGGAGGGGGGAAGGGAAAGACAAGAAGGAACTTAAAATCTTGAGTCTAGTTCCAAATTCTTCACAAAATAACATCTGTGTAATCAATTTCATGGGAAAGCAAGCTGCATTCCTTTTGCCCTTATATGGTATGCCAATAAACAGCATTTATATACTAAAATATTCCATCTCAATCCTCTGACAGAACTGACCACAGTCTGCCTCATCTTTGATGTGTGCAATACATCAGGGCTGTACACTGTTGCAGGATTTAATTTTCAACCAAGTTGTATCACAAAATAAAATATGTTTACTTTGGGGGCACTCTTTTCATGGATTGCTGATATGGTTCAAGGAGCTGTATATGTTTGGGAGGGGAGAATAGGAAAGAAGCTGAAAGTGTAGAGTACTGCATATCCAAGTGTTTGCATCTGGTTATCCATGTAGAATTAATACCATTCTTGATGTGTATTTTTGTTTTAGTTGATGTGTGGCACTTTCTTAACAAATGATCATCGGAATGTTCTGAAGTCACATCATCAAATCTTAAATCGTCCCTTTTTTCCTGAGTTTTGAAGACAAGCAGGCGAATGTATTAATTGCTGGGTTCCTGTTGGAACAACTTTTCAAGTAGCATAAACCCTCTGTCATGTAAATAAACTGACATTTTAAAATGGTTTCCTTTCTGCGTGTTTCTTTGTGTGGAGTTTTGTTTGTTTCTAATCTTGAAAACTCTGTGGTTCCTTCTATACATCCAACCTGTACCAAAACAGGTGGGGGACAAAGGTGGCTTCAGTACACATTTACATCCTCCAGGTGTAGAGGTTGATTTGGGATGGTCTGGTATACGGCTGAATATTAGAGCAGCCCTCAAACTGCTCTAACATAAGCCAGCTGCTGATGGCCCTCAAGGGGCTGCTCTGGCAACCAGGGGTCACAAGGGTGTAGGGATATCCTGGCCATGATCCCTTTCAAACAGACAGTATCACCTACACTGTGGGCTAAATGTCTGTGCAAATATGCAACGGTACACAGAGTTTGACAGTTTGTGCCCATAATGTGTTCACATCCACAATTACCTATTTGCAAGTTTCACCTAGTTTGGGTGCAGCATATTTGCTAATTTAAAAAAAAATAGATGAAAATAACAGCACTTCAGAAAATTAATTGAATTAGGAAGTGAAAATTCCATGATGAAGCACAGCAAGGATGCACAAACATGTGTTCTGTGGAGTAATCCTGTTTTGATAATTCTTGAACTTGATCCTCCAGGAAGGATTTTTATCCCTTGGAAAACTTTTCATTTTTAGAATTGTTCATGGTTGGGAGGCTTTTGATGCTTCATTATCCAATGGGGCAAGATTTGTGGATAAAATTTGTGGAATTAAGCCTTATATCTTCGTTAGGGTAAAAATACCTGCCAGATTTCCTGCTTCAATAGGCAAGGCCATGTACAGCAGACTTAACATTTTTTTCTAAAAAATTTCCTGTCATATCTCCTGTCAAGGTTCCTTCCCCACTCTGAACTCTAGGATACAGATGTGGGGACCTGCATGAAAACCTCCTAAGCTTACTTTTACCAGCTTAGGTTAAAACTTCCCCAAGGTACAAATTAATTTTACCCTTTGCCCTTGGAATTTCCACTGCCACCACCAAACTTTAACTGGGTTTACTGGGAAACGTAGTCTGGACACGTCTTTCCCCCCAAAATCCTCCCACCCCTTGCACCCCACTTCCTGGGGAAGGTTTGGTAAAAATCCTCACCAATTTGCATAGGTGACCACAAACCCAAACCCTTGGATCTTAGAACAATGAAAAAGCATTCAGTTTTCTTACAAGAAGACTTTTAATAGAAGTAAAGGAATCACCTCTGTAAAATCAGGATGGTAGATACCTTACAGGGTAATTAGATTCAAAACATAGAGAATCCCTCTAGGCAAAACCTTAAGTTACAAAAAAGACACACAGACAGGAATAGTCATTCTATTCAGCACAGTTCTTTTCTCAGCCATTTAAAGAAATCATAATCTAACACATACCTAGCTAGATTACTTACTAAAAGTTTTAAGACTCCATTCCTGTTCTATCCCCGGCAAAAGCAGCATACAGACAGACCCAGACCCTTTGTTTTTCTCCCTCCTCCCAGCTTTTGAAAGTATCTTGTCTCCTCATTGATCATTTTGGTCAGGTGCCAACGAGGTTACCTTTAGCTTCTTAACCCTTTACAGGTGAGAGGATTTTTCCTCTGGCCAGAAGGGATTTTAAAGGGGTTTACCCTTCCCTTTATATTTATGACATCTCCACTCGTGGAACGGAAGGAGTGTTATGTAGACAGACTACTGGTGTTTTAACCACCATGTCATTGGAACCTACTGTGAAAAGGGTTAGAGGGCACAGTGGTTAAAACAGTGGCAACATTAGCACTCCTCCTGTTGTCACCACTTGCTGAAGCTGCATTCATGCTATGGCAAGAGGGGAAAACTTCAGAAAATTGCTAGTGTAGACACGGCCTGCGAGACGGTGTTGCTAGTATAAAGGATGAGGTAGATTTATATTATTACTTGTTGCTCAGCAAATTATGATTGCAGAGAGTCATTTCATTGGCTTAAAACCTCTTTAGTAGTGTGGCCTAGTAGATAGTGCTTGACTGGGACTCAGTAAACCTGGCTTCTATTCCTGGCTCTGCCACTGGCCTGCTGGGTCACCCCCGTACCTCAGTTTCCCGCATCTGGAAAATGGGAGATAATCAGACTGACCTCCATGGTAAAACTCTTTTTAAGATCTACTGATGAAAAGTGCAATATGAGAGCTAGTTAGTATTATCATTAGCACTTCTTACATCATGCTTTTTCATCGTTAAGGCATATTGCATCTGACACATTCTTGTACAGGAACTCCAGTATGGTCATTTATTCAGGGATCTTGTAGCAGAATGTGTTAGACCTATACATTCAGTGGCCACTGTTTGAAAATAACGTGTTCATTCCAGTATCCTGGGCCTACGTTCCTCCTCTTAATGTAAAACCATTTGCTATAGGTGAGCTATTGTAGCCTACCCGTAGCTGTAACAGTATCTAACATGGACTTATGAGGTAATATCTTTTATTGAACCAGCTTCTGTTGGTTGGAGACAAGCTTTCAAGCCACACACTTCTTCAGGTCACCCAGAGCTCTGTGTTGCTCGAAAGCTCGTCTCTCTCACCAATAGAAGTTGGTCCAATAAAAGATATTACCTCCCCCACCTTGTCTCCAATATATTGTGACTGACATGGCTACAACTACACTGCATACACATCTTATAAAGCACTTAGGGACAGCTGGACTGTGAAAGGGTCTTTCTAAAATCAAATTACACTCTATATATCAGTTGTAATTTTTAAACATTATTTTTGAGTCTCAAGTCTCAAAAAGGAAAAGACAGGGTGTAAACAAATACAAAGACCATAGGTGAAGTATTGGTTATAAATGAGTACCTATGGGAACTACCTTTGACAGTTAGGCCATAATCAGTATAAACAGAGTTTGTCAGAACTCTGTTCTTTAGCCCTCAACAAGGATTTCAGTAACTTTTTATTAGTAATAAAATTCCTCACTAGATGAGCCATAAGAAGCCAGATTAGAGTATTTGGGACTAAACTACTGGGGAAGGAAATAAGAGATAGTGTAAGTCTATTTAGACTGCAAGTAAATAATGCTAACTAGGGGAGAGGAGTGCTGCACAACTAAAATTGTCTGAAATGTACAGTGCTGTGGCAAATGTTATTTAAAACGTTAAAATATTTCATACATACGGAATATATGATATGGCATTGTCTCTTCATATTGCTTTCAACATCTGTTCTTATAGGTTTTCTAAAGTTTTTCTTTCCAGATGCGATAAAAGACATGCAGTAAATTTTAGTAAGAAGGTTAAATGCTCCTAATAAAAATCTATTTCAGAAGTGAATAGAATGAAAAGATTAGAAAAGGAAAGTTGTGGAGAGAACATCTGCTTGTGAGAGGTGTAAGGAGATGGGAGATAAAAACTCAGGAATAGATTTGCAGATCTCTTTACAGACTTACCCTCTCTCAGTTCTTCTAGTTAAAGCCTTCTCATATTCTAGTAAGGATCTTGGATGTTGTATTTAAAACTCAATCCAATGTGTTGGGAAGCTTAGCTACTGTACAGCACCAGCCACTGCTCTGTAGTCATTACATATGAAAGCTGTTGGTAAGAAACGTGAAACCCAAAACTAGAATATTTCCTGGAAAGAAGTCTTTAAGAGAATACATGTGTATTCGGCAAGCTATAATAAACTTTTGTGAGAAATAGGTCTATTGTATATTTCTTCTAAGGACAACTTTCTAGGAAAACACCAACTTAATTTAGATTTTGAGGGGGGTGCTTATTGTAGTGGTGAATGCTCCCTTTACATAAATAAGGCAACAGCTGCTATTGTAAATAGTTGCTAAGCTTCTGATGACACCAAACCCAAGCCTCAATACCACAAATGAGAACAGGGTCTGAGTTTTACTTAAGTGGAAATAAGCGTCCAATAAAAACATCACTTTCTTTAAAGAGTGAAAATAATAGGATTGTGAAAATGATATTCTATTGTCACTGTCAGGATGTTATTTTCACTGCTGTTACTAGCAGGAGACAGCCTTTAAAAAACAAAGTAATCGCGTCTTGAAGTGGATTTTTTAAGATTGTTTGGCGGTGGTACATGTGGGGAGCAGAATACAGCTTTTAATCTTCATTCATTTGGGATGGCCTACGGCTAAGACTTGCTCTGTCGCTTGGGAGCTACCTCATGCAGCCATCCCTAAACTCATCAAAGTGTTATCCCACACGTCTCCCTTGCCTTTCTCCAGACAGGATTTTTTTTTAATATTTTTAATTTTGCAACATTTGCTCAGTTTCACAAGAGGAACAATATTATACTAAGACAGTGGTTTACAGGACAGAATCCTCTTCTCTTTACCAATGAGTTTAAGATGACTTCTTACAAGGTATAACCTGGGCCCAGCCAAGGATTAGATAAGAGGGGAGAGACCTAGATGGTGAAGGGGTGAAAAAGTTAATTGGAGGGAAAACAGGTTGGAAAACAGATGGGAAAATGGAAGCAAATGTAAAATTGGAGACAACAAATCATAAAATAGGGATACAATGAAGTTGGGGTTTTTTGGAATTTCCCCAAACATTACAGCAATATACATGATATCTTCTTGCTGGAGATTTCAAGGGGAAATGATTGCTTCTGAAGATGCGGGTGTGGAGATTTGGGATGAAATCCTCTGCCATTGACTTCAATGGGGCAGGATTTCACTCTTGGTTGTCAATGGGACAGGAAGGGGAATAACATGCTTTGGTTTTATACATTGGTCGAATTGACTTTTTGAATGTTTTAATGATATGTTGAGTCTGTTGAGACATTCCTGAATTGGCATCATTACTTCACATAGATACCATGTAGGCTTATTGGTTTATTTGCATACAGTCTTTGTTTTCATATGGCTTGCCTTTCTAAACTGCAGAAACTGGACTGGGGCAGTGTTACCTTATTGAAACTGCAGACAGAGTCTGTAGGTAGACCAGAAATGACTGAGTAGTAAAACTCCCCGGTTCATCCCAGTGGAGTGTCACTTCTGAGGCTTTGTGGTTATTTAAATGTCAGAATTAACTATTTCACTGCTGATCATTGTAGCAGAAACAGTCAGATATGCTGGGAATGTGCGCAGAGTTTAGGTGAAGTACCACACCTCGTTTCCCATATCTCATCTGACAGACATCACATAACTGAACAGAGTCATTCAACAACAAAAATCTGTTCTTGGAAGTTTTTTTGCAACCGTAAGGGCTAAAAACATAATCTAAAAAATGTGAAAGGAGAAAATGATGAGACCGCTGTTCATGCATGAAATATCTCAGTGGCTGGTAGATTATGCACCATAATGCTAAGACCCATCAACTTTTCCCCTTTCGGCATCCTAATTGGATCTTTAGATTTTCGACATAACGTCACCAAATTCAGTACTAATTTTCATGTCTATTTTCTTTGAAAGGAACTCTTAACTGCAATACTACTTGCAGTCCCAGACAATAGTACATATACAAATTCATTTGTCCAGTTGCATTCCTTGTCCCAGAGTGCTGATATATTTGTGCTATTAGTGCTTTCTTGAGAATTGAGAAGTCTGTTTACCTGTAGACAAAAATCTGTTCTGAAGTGAAATTCCCAATTTGTTTACTTGTTTGTTTTGTGTTATAATCATGGTTAGTTGATCCCTAGAGCTTGTCTTTCAGTGCAAAAAGTCAGTGAAATGGCTGCACTTAGCAGAAAAGCCAGGTATTATCAAAGGTGTACTCTTTCATTGGTTCTTAAATAAGGATAGAGATATAGGAGTGTTATGAAATTGGTCTGAATAAATGTTTGTCGTGTGCATCTGAATCTGATATCTGCTGCTGTGGCAACAGTAGAAGATGTTTCCAAGCACTTGGTTGTAGGGTGTCTTTTAATGTGCTGAGCAGTGGAAGGATCTTGTGGCTAAGGTGCTGGCCTGGGACTTAGGAGATGTGGGTTCAATTCCTGGCTCTGCCACAGACTTCCTTTGAGGCTTTGGACTAGTCACTTAATTTCTTTGTGCCTCAGTTGCCCATCCATAAAATGGAGAACAGTGTCCTTTGTAATTTGCCTGACTTCTCCTACAGGCTGTACAGCTGTCCTCATTGGCAAGAGAATGCAGACGGAACTGGGCCTTGTCTACTTAGCTACACTGGCAAACCCTCCTAGTGGAGCTGCAGATTATACCAGCAAGAGTCCTTTTGCTGGTATATTTTATACTAGATCCAGTACACTAGAATGAAATAATCTATATGGGCAAAAGGCCTCTTTTGCCAGTGTAACTGCATCCACACTTGGGTTTTTGTTGGCATAGCTAGGTCAGTTAGGGGATGTGATTTCTCCCACCCGTAACTGACACACATATATGCTAGCAAAATTTTTAAGTGTAGACCAGGCCTTGGTCATCCTGTCTTCTACAGCAGACTAGTGTAAATTATTAAATAGGCCCTTTAAGTCACCTGCTGACCTGTTTATGGATAGTCAGATTCAAAGAGAAAATGGAGGTCACTTGGGAATTCTGAAATTTTGCCCTTAAATCACAATAGACCTCAATACAGAGCTGTTTTAGGATGCAAGTGGAAAATCTCATTGTAGTTCCTCCTATTTAGGAGACATCCTACATCAAAAGACCACATTCTATTAGGGCACGATGGGCAGGCTGCCCTCCAGAGAGGCCTGGCATTGAAACGAATGACTGTTACCGGTTAGGGCAGAACTCTGCAGGAAAGCTTACTTAGTACCCATTGTTAATGCCTGGCTCTAGCGTCCTCACTAACGTCTACTGTGTGCCTGGGTGGATCTCCCTTCTCCCCGCCCTGGGTTGCCACCTGATGTACCGGGATTTCACTGAGTCTGCCTGCTCCACTAGCCTGGGCTCCCTCTCCCTGTTTTACTGAATTAGGATCTCTGGCCTCTGACAGCGCGCGCATACACACACAAGCTGTAGAATCACACAGAGTCTGCAAACAGCCCTCTAGGAGAAGACTCAGCTAGGAAATTGCCCAGCACTCAAGTGCAGCTCCACTCTGGAAAGTACACCCAAAATAATAACGTCTTGCGCTGTAGAGAAATCTATACAAATTAAGCACACAAATTCTCCCCCTCCCTCAATGTGGAGGAAGATGTGTACAACTTCTTGCGCCCCCAGTTAGAAATTGCACAAACTGGGTTTAATAATAAACAAAACAAGTTTATTAACTATAAAAGGCAGATTTTAAGTGATTATAAGGGATAGCAAACAGAACAAAGCAGATTACCAAGCAAATAAAATAAAACACGCATACTGAGCGTAAGATCTTAAAGAAACTGGTTTCAAGAAATAATTTCTCACCCTAAATGTTGTTTTAGGCAAGTTGCAGAGTTTCTGTAGCTTACAGTTCCAGTTATTTCTCCTTATAGACTAGACTCCTGTCTTAGTCTGGCCTCATCCCTTGCCTTTCCCACCACTCAGTTCCTTTGTTTCTTCAGGTACTTACAGCAGTCTTTCTTCTTGGGCAGGAAGGCAGTGGAGAGGAGTCTTGTTTGCCTTATTCCCCAGCCTTAAATAGAATTTACATAAGGTGGGAATCTTTTGTTTCCCAGTCTTGACCTCCCCGCTCTTTTAGTGGAAAATTACTAGAAGTCCAAGTTGGTGTTTAGTACCAGGTGACAGGACCACCTGACCTAGTAGTGTCACAGCTACATCCCAGGATGTCTCTCAGGAAGGAGAGAGATTAGTATCTTCAAAGTCTTATTGTTTCTTCCTAATGGCCCATCAAGGCTGATGGCCTGTTGTCTGGTGGGTGTCTCCCAAATATACACACAGTTGTAATTATTACATAGTAAATATTCCTAACTTTAGATACAGAAATGATACAGGCAGTGATGAGCTTCCAAAATCTTAACAACCAGTTCCCTATAGAAAGTTCTGATTTAAGGTATGTGCCAAAAGGTGGAGGGGGCTTGTTGCAGGGGGTGCAGTGGCAGGGAGGGAGTGGCACAAAGGAGAAGTGGGCAGGAGGGGGTTATTGCAAGGGGCTGGCAGGCAGGGGTGTGTATGTGCCCAGGGTTGTTGCATGGTGAAGGTGGCAGGGAAGGGTTTGCACAAGGGAGGAGTGGGCAGGAGGAAGATGGCAGGTGGGGGATGGGGGTCCTGAGGTTGATGCAGGGGTGAAGGTGACTGTGGCTGGTTGGGGGGGTTGCCGGGTGGAGGTTGCCCAGAGACAAAAGTGGCAGGACAGCGTGGGTTGTTGGGGTGGGGGGTGCACAGGGGAGAAGGTAGCTGGTTGGAGGGGGTGGCACTGGTTGGGGGAGGCGTGCCCGGGTTGCTCCCACATACACTATTCCCCAGGCCAAGGACAGGACCTGCCCACCTGCTCCCCGCGGCCTGGCTAGGTACCTTGCAGGCGGAGTAGACACCCAGCTGCTCCACCCGCAGAGCAGAGCACAGCTGCGCCTTCTTCCCTGCGCTGCGGGCCAAGCCAGGCTCCCCGCCGTTCCCGGGGATCTCAACAGCGGCGCAGGCAGCCAGCACCCCCACGCCAGAGCACTGCTTTTTGGCGCCCCCCAACCACTTGGCACCCTAGGCGGCCACCTAGTCCACCTAGTGATTGCACTGGCCCTGCCCGACAGACCCCCTGGAACTCCCACGCCTACCCAACCCGTTGCCCCCCCCCACCCCGTTCCCCGTCCCCTGACTGCCCCCACCCCCTGAACCTCTGCCCCTTATCCAACCCCTCCTCCCAGTCCCGGCCCAGCCCCCTCACCATGCCGCTCAGGGCAGCATGTATGGGCGCCCCGCGGCCCGCTGGAGCTCGCAGCCCCACCCCCTTACCATGCCGCTCAAAGTGGCAGGAGCTGCCGAGCTGCTCAGGAGCGGTCCAGAGCGCTGGCGCCGGCGGCGCGGCAGGCTGAGGCTCTGCGAGAGGGGGGAAGGTGGAGAAGGGGCTGGGGGAGACTCCCCGGCTGGGAGCTCAGGGAGCCGTAACAATTTTTAACAACTAGTTCTAAAACTGCTTCAAAATTTAACCACTGGTTCAAGCTCACCACTGGATACAGGCATACAAATTGGATAATCACTTTTAGTAAATTATAACCTTTGGATGATACCTTACAAGATGCATCTTGCATAAAATATATCTGTTTGTTTGCCATATCCATATCATAAGCATATTTCCATAAAGACTGGGGGTGGGGGGTAACGTCACATAGTGTTTCGGTTGTGAACCAAGAACTTCTGAATTCTAATTCTTGGCTTGGATGCTGACTTGTCCTTGGCCTGGACAATTCACATAGGCCCAGATCTTCAAAGGTGGTAATTAGGCATCTAACTTTCTCATTGAAATCTGTAAGAGTTTGGCCCTTAACTACCTTTGAGGATCTGGGCCTTAACCTCTCTGCCTCCATTTCGCCATCTGTAAAATTGAGAAAATACCTCTTTACCTCCCAGCGATGTTGTGAACATTAATTGATGCTTGAAAAACACTAAACATCAAGTAGTCTTTTATCATGAGCAACAGACTGCTCTGCCACCCCACAGAAAATCACAAAGCTTCTAAATAAGTTTCTTAAATCAAATCTATGTAGACAGCAATAGCTTTTGCAAGTGGAATTATGGAATTGTCAGACTAAATTTTTATTGCTGAGTGTGTGGGTATGTCTACACAGCAAAGAAAAACCCCCGGTTGGCCCATGCCAGCTGGCTTTGGGCTCTTGGGGCTCAGGCTGCAGGGCTGTTGTATACTTCTGGACTTCGGCTGAAGCCTGGGCTCTGGGACATTGCGGGATGCAAGTGTCCCAGAGCTTGGGCTCCAGCCCAAGCCCAGAAGTATACACCACAATGAAACAGCCCTTCAGCCCAAGCCCTGTGAGCCCTTTGCTGTGTAGACATACTGTATTTTGTGGGGAGGAGCGTTGGCAAAAAAAAAAAAAAAAATCTTGCAAGACCAGGTGATTTGGGGTGTGAGGATAGTGCAGTTCAGAGAGGATCCGTTTAAAGTATGAATGGAAAAAGAGGACAACTTTGAAAGACTGATGTATCAGGAACATGAGAAAAGGTCCAGGGAAAACAGAAGTAATTCAGAAGATACCTGAGGTGTGGAGGTGGTGAGTTTCCATATATTACAGAGACTGGATAAATGTGACCCAGGTGGAAGGAAAACTACACCTCAGGGTTCTGCCAATATCAGAATGGACTAACACTTCAAGATCCTGGGGGGGGTTATATCCTCAGAAGACCTTGGTCTATTTCTGTATAGCTCATGTGCAACTCTCTTTTACTGCTTAGCTAATGGGACTATCCTAATTTTAAGGTTACAGTGAGGGAAAGATGAAGCCCCATACAGCATTTTTTCATTATATTTTATCTTTTGGTGCCTCGAAAGGAACCCTAAGTCTGATTCACTCAGCTTCATAGCCTGAACCAAAATAATCTGGGATACCCGTGTAATTATAATGCAACGAAATTGTAGGTCTCTCTCTCTCTTTCTCTCAAAAAACCTTTTCAGTTCTCATTTCCTGGAGGCAATGACACAGTTCTTGAAAATATCATAATGGTGTTTCTGTGACGTATACATTCCTTCAACTGTACACACAGTATGGCTCATCAGAATCATACTGGTACCCTCAAAGTCTACCTGAAAGTATCTTGGGTGCTCGTGGCAAGACCTGGGAAATTTTTGAAATTGAATGTATATTTGAATGATGTCATATAGAAACAAAAGAAAGACCTACAGGGGAGGAAGAAAAAAGGTTGACAATTGTTTTTGTTCAATAAATTTTGATCAACTGTAATGCGAATTCTGAATTTTTAAAAGTTATGCTGCTCTGTGTGAATAAAAAGTCATAATTCCAAATTGGCTACAGGGATTTTCATCAAATTGTTCATATACACAGAAATCCCCATTTGCACTGAAAAGACCTGGAAAATCAGCTTGAGACACAGTTTCTGACAGGTTGGGGATTGAACCTACTTCTCCTGAAGCTCTTTCCAATGTCCTAACCTCTAGGTCTTCCTCCCTCTCCTCCTTCCTTCTTCTAGCCTTAGTCCTATATGAGGTCAGCTCTTTGAGTCCTTCTTCTCCATTCCAGTCTGTCTTGAAGCAGTTGCTCGGAAACAACACAACTGATCAAATCCTTTTGTGTCTACCTAATTTGGGGTTTTCCAACCCTTCCCTTACCCTCCACTTCTAAGTTTAGCACCCTTGTTTCTATATATTCTTCTGATCTTTTCACATGCCAAAATCATCTAAGCCTGGATTCCTTCTGCTATCCTTCCACCTTCGCACTTCCCATAATTTGTTTGTTCTGAACATGGTACATCCTTGTAACTTCAAGCATCTGTCTTAACATTTTCATTTCTACTATATTCAAGATCTGCTCCCATTTCTTCCTCGGTGCCCAGAATTCAAAGCTGTACAAAATTGCAGATCTAATGACCATATTGTAGATTTTACTACACTAAAATCTTAATAGACATTCTTCTGTTACACACACTCCGCTCATTGTTCTCCAGGTGAGGGGGAGGAGGGGTAACTGCATGGTGGTGCAAGGACACACGGGGACGGGGAAGATGTGCCTGACTGAATGAGAGAGGCTAGGGGTCAGCCATGGTCTGCATGAGGCTTCTTATCAATCCCTCCCTGCTCAAAAAACCCCGTTCCATACTTCTCCCACCCATGCCTAACAACCCTCCAAGTTCACACCCAGGCTCCTTCACAGCAGTTACTTCTCTCTCCCTCAGCTCCGTTACCCTGGACTCCCCCTAAGCCATTGCATTTCTTTTGAGGGGTGCAGGAAATATGCTTCTGTACAGGGGTGGCAGGTTTGTATTTTTTTTTTTTTGGTGGTGCGCATAACAAAATTAATGGGGTGGGGCTGAGGGGTTTGGGGTGTGGGAGGGGGCTCAGGGCTGGGGCAGATGGTTGGGGTGTCGGGGCGTGAGAGCTCAGGCTGGGTATGAGGGGTTTGGGGTGTGGGAGGGGGCTCAGGGCTGGGGCAGATAGTTGGGGTGTCGGGGGGTGAGAGCTCAGGCTGGGTATGAGGGGTTTGGGGTGTGGGAGGGCCTCAGGCTAGGGCAGAGGGTTGGGATGTGGGGGTGAGGGCTGCAGGGTGGGGCTGGGGATGAGAAATTTGGGGTGCAGGCAGGCGGCCCGAGGGCTGGGGCCAGAGAGGAGGACTCCACAGTCCCCCCAACCCTCTCCCCACTGGCAGCAGTGAGCTCTGAGGGAGCAGCCTCCCTCTCCCGCCTGGCAGCACACTCACCTGGCACCGTCACTGAATGTGCTCCTAGGGGCCAGGCCCCTCTCAGGTCCAGGAAGCCCCCTCGCCTCCCCGGTACCGGGTGCCGGGGCGGTGTGGGGGAGGCTGCCATCACATGCGTGCATCCTCTCTCCGCAGCCTGCCACCAGCGCTGCTCCCTTTTGTAGCCGGCAGCAGCCAGTGAGGGAGTGCAGTGCGGAGCGGCAGGGCAGCCGCCTGCTGCCCAGGGCGCAGGCAGGGACGCTCTGGGGGAGGTACATGGAGGAGGCAGGTGAAGCCGGGGGATGTTCTGGGGGAGGAGTGCAGGTGGCAGGCAGGGCCGGGGAGAGACCGGGCCCCAAATATTGGTGGAGCCGGGTCCCCAGGCCCTGAATTTGTTGGAGCACGGGCACGACGGGCCCATATAAGTCGCTGCCCCTGCTTCTGTATTGTAGTTTAAATAAATTATTACTCTGAGTTCTGTATTCATATGTGTAGTAAGGAAACTATTTGTCAAAAAAACATTTCCTGAATCTCTCTTGTTTGTATTGTTACAGACATACTTACTGACAGGTATTTTGAAATAAATTACCAAAATAAATGAAACTGGCATGATTATATTGTGTTATTTTGACAAAATATGCAGATTTTTGCCAAATTTTAAAATATAGTATGCAGAATTTTTAATTTTTTGGCTGAGAATTTTTAGGTGTCTCGTCTCTCCCCTCCCCGCCCCCGAATTCCCCCAGGAGTAATATGCTCTTTCTCCAGGCATCATCTCAATCCTCACGATGCAATTAAGCAGTTGTCAATATGTTCATGCATTCTTGCCCACGGCACTTCCATACTTCTGCTGTATGCCATAGAAACCGAGAGCTTTCTTATTTTTCATGTTTCAGAGTAGCAGCCGTGTTAGTCTGTACCCGCCAAAAGAAAAGGAGGACTTGTGGCACCTTAGAGACTAACAAATTTATTTGAGCATAAGCTTTCGTGAGCTACAGCTCACTTCATCGGATGCATTCAGAAATACATTTTCCACTGAATGCATCCGATGAAGTGAGCTGTAGCTCACGAAAGCTTATGCTCAAATAAATTTGTTAGTCTCTAAGGTGCCACAAGTCCTCCTTTGCTTTTTGCTTATTTTTCATGTTGCTCAATGCTTCTGCAGCTTCTTTCAGACTAGTGCATCAGACCCTGGTTTGGTTTTATCATACTGCGTAGTTCTCTTGGATTCTCTTCATTCGTAAGTCTTTCCAAGTAATTTCTCCACTGTTTTCATTGGTTGATGTGTTTCCACTTTCATCTTTAATGAATTTGATGTCACCATTGTCTTTAGTTTTCTTATTGTGGGTCTTTGCCTATCTATATATTTCTTTCTCACCCTCCTTTGTTTCAAGATAGCCATATAAAGTCATCTTCCATCTCTGAATGCTATTATTCAGTAAGTACCAGCAAAGTTCTCGGTGCTGTACCTGGCCCAACATATAGTCCCTGTTCCAAAGAGCACACAATTTAACCAGGAATAGTTTTTAAAGAATTTCTAATGTACTTCTAAATAATAAAAGTATAATACAGCAAGGACCTCATTTAAAAAGAAACTCTTCCATTAGTTTGATCTATATTCTTCCATCTTCATAGCACTGTCTGTCTGGACTAAGTATCACATTTTGCTTTTGTCTGGAAAGTGAAGTCCTGTATTCCTAAGAGCAATAAAGTGCACTATTCAGCTTGGGGAGATATTTTTCTTTCCACTGGGCTAAAAGCTGGTAATTGTGTCCTTATGCCAGCTGCGTCTTAGAGCTTCCTGAAAGAGAACATAAGTTCTTTTCTGTTGTGTAGCCAAATTGTGATGTGACTTATTGTCCTCGGGGAATTAAGCTGCTGTCACTTCCATCATTTTTGTTAACCTCTTAAGCTTGGTAATCGGAATTTACTGACATGCTCTGTTAATGTAAAACACACACTACTGTCAGGGAGCTATCAGCCTAGGGCTGGTCCCAAGGGGGTGCGGTTAAAATTGTTCAGCATGCAAGGCACTGTACATTAATTTGCTCATGAGATGAGATGGCTCTGAAAACGAGCGCATAGTGGGGGGACAGAGCGTGGGGGGAGAGAAGGAAGGAGAACAGGATGCCAGTTTTATCTTTGTTTACTACCAATCTGTCATGTAGATAAATGCATGTAGTTGATACCTTTGGAGTCACAGAAAAGCACTAGATCAGTATTGGTACAATGAGATGAAAGCCATTCTGAACACACTACTCCTACAGTGTTGATAACTAATTTCAGTTGCTGATTTTTCCATTAACCAGAAATTCTGGTGGACCAGTCAATGCATATTTTTGGCTTTATCCAAGCTGATGACGTTCTTTCATGGAAAGTATGGTGTTTTGACCACATGCTTAAGCGTTAACATGTTCTATGGCAGCTGCCTCCGCATGCTTACATTAAAGAACTCTAAGCCACGTCAAAGTCCAAGAGGGCTGTTTGCAACTTTATTAAGTGGATTACACTGTTAGCGGCAGAAGTAATTGGGACGATTGAATGACCTCTTGCTATGTTAATTTTCAAAGCAGGTTCAGGTAAAGATATCCTTATTCCAAGATTGTTTTAAATATTAGTGGAACTGATAGTGCTGTTAATAGAGTGAGAATAAAAAGAAAAACTCTAATTGGCCCTTGAGTGTACAAGAAAAAAGAAAAGCTAAGTCCAGGTTTTACCCCTAACTCTTCCCTCCTACCGTTGACTAGAAAATAATGTGTGTTTCCTTCATTTGACATTTACTATATTTTTCCAACATTGAACTTCACAATACTTCATGGAGGTAGATTATACTCAGGGGCAAACAGAAGCATGGAGAGGTTAAATGCCTTACCTTGGGTCACAAAACAAGTCAAGGGCAGAGTTGGGAATAGAAGGAGCCCCGACTTTTGTTCTTTGCTCAAAGCACTCGTCAATGCTATTTCTACATCTCCAGTTGGGTTAGGACTAGTGGTGGGAGGGTAACCTCAGAGTCTGTAAGAGCATACAGTGTTTTGGATGCTGATCTAAGGCCTTGTCTACACTACACAGTTTTGTTGACAAAAGACAGCTTTCTTTGACAAAAGAGTGGAGGTGTACACATTGAAATGCTCCTCCCGCCGATGTAACTCTCCTGCTACTCTGCCATAAAACCACCTCCAGGAGAGGCATAGAACTTTTTGTGACCTCGTTAGAGCAATGCAGTGTCAGTGTCAACACTGCACTTGCTTATGTCTCCCTAACTGGCCTCCAGGTAGTGTCCCACAATGCCCATCATGACCACTCTGGTCATAAGTTTGAACTCTGCTGCCCTGAAGGTACACAGGTATGCGCCCCTTTTAAAGCCCTGGGAATTTTTGAAATTCCTCTTCCTGTTTGCTTGGCATGGACAGTTCATCTTCCCAGCTGACCCTGCTCGCTTTCCACAACAGATGAGCTCCCATGTGGAGTAAACCAGAGCTATTGGATCTGCTGGGTCTGTGGGGAGAGGAGGTTGTGTAGTTGCAGCTTCGCTTCAGGTTTAGGAACCTTGATACTTACATGATGGTTGCTAGTGGCAAATAGGAGAAGGGGCATGAATGGGACATGCAGCAGCTGTGCTAAGATCAACGAGCTGAGGCAGGTGTACCAGAAGGCAAGGGAAGTCAACTGTTGCTCTGGTGTGGTGCTGAAGACATGCCACTTCTACAAGGAGCTGCATGCCATCCTCGGTGGTGACTCCACTGCGACTGCCAAGAGCCCAGTGGATACTTCTGGGGGACTGGAGGCAATAGCCAGTGGAGTCAACCCCAAGAAGAACGTGGAAGACCAGGAAGTGGTGTTGGAGTAGGATGTGGAACACACGACAGAGTCATCTAGTGGTGTGGTGAGTCAGGATCTATTTTTGACTCTGGAGGGGTCTAGCCAGTCCCAGCACTCTGGCTCTGGTGTGCACGAAGCAGGGGACACGAGCAAGGGTAAGCACACATTTTGCTTTGATATGTCACTGAGAGAGGAGATTGAGCTCTCACGTACTTTGTTATATGGTGGAGAAGGGATATGGGACATAAATTAACAACAGAGCTTATGCAGCTACACAGTGGGGGTTCTGCGGAAAAGTTTAATGTACACCAGGATGTGTCGGGAATCCTCCATAGAGATCTCTAGGAAACTTTCTTATCAGTATTCTGCAATTCTCTGCCAAAGGTTCCTTGGCAGAGCTGCCTTGTTTCTTTCCCTGCTGTAGGAAACTTTTGCCACGCCAACCGGCAATTATATCCACAGGGACCTGAGCGGCACACAGTCAAGCAGTATACGGAGCTGGTCTGAAGCTGCACACCTGCGGGAGATGCACTCTGGAATCCTTGGTAACCCCCAGGAGTAAGATATTTGGTTCGATTACGCCTGACTGTGGAAAAGGGCGCCAATATTCATTGCTTGTAGGAACCCCCTTCACTGACCACCCAGACCCTTTGTACTTTCTTGTCCATTCCTGCTTCCCACCCACCCTGCCAAACTCACCATATTTCGGACTCGCGCCAAGCTGTGTGCTAGCGAAGGGACAGCGAGAAAGAGATGTGTGTAACTTTTGTGATTCACGGCTGCGAGCACATTTACAATACTTTCTCTGTTCGTTGTTTCTTTGGCTTCCGCAGATATGCCCTTGAGGACCCACTCTGCTACACTGGCAGAGCGCCTCTGTCAGATAAGGCGGTGAACCGGGAGGATTAAGGAGGATATATTTTGTGAAGAGCTGCAGTCAACAGATACAGAAGATAGCAAAACAAGAGCGTTGAGGGAGACAGTTAATGAAAAATGCAGGCTGGATAGCCTGGAAAGGAGAGGGGGCAGGAGAGGATGATTAAGCCACTGAAGGACCAGAGAGAGATGCTCAAGTCCCTCGTTACACTGTAGTCAGAGCACATCCGTGCACAAGTCCCCTTGCAGCCAATACAGAACACCGTTCCATGCCCTCCCCAAACTCCCCCACCACATTCTGTGCGTGTTCCTGGTCCCTCGCATTACCCCTTGTGCTCCAACCTTAGGGACTGGTTTCACAGTGAAAGCTAGAGAGACTCAGCTGTGAGAGCAGTAACCAAGAGACTGTTCCTCATTTCCATGTCCCCTGTTTGACGAAAAATGTGTATTTTTTCCTGTTGTTAAACTTTATTCTTTGATACAAATTGACTCTTTGTGTCATACATACGTTAGTTGGTGCTAACATTCAAACGCAATGGCTATTGGCAGGAATATTTTCTCAGTACAATTAACGCTCAGGAATCAAGCACTACAGGGGTCATTCAGGGCAGCAAGTAAAGATTGCCTGGACAAATGCCTCACATATAGACACATTCCCAGGAATCATTGTCAAAATGCTTCTTCAAAGCCTCCCTAATTCGAGTAGCACTCCGCTTTGCACCGCTAATTGCCCTAGTATCTGGCTGCTCAAAATCAGCAGCCAGCTGATCAACCTCAGCATTCAACCCCCGGGAAAACTTTTTCCCCTTCGCTTTACAGATATTATGCAAAGTACAGCAGGCTGCAATGACCATTAGAATATTTTCCTCACTGAGATTTAACCTGCCAAAAAGGCAGCACCAGTGACCTTTTAATCTGCCAAAGGCACATTCAGTGGTCATTTGGCACCTGCTGAGCCTGTGTTTGAAGCACTCCTTGCTGCTGTCTAGGTTCCTGGTATAAGTCTTTATGAGCCACAGGAGCAAGGGGTAAGCTCACTATAGGCATGTCCACATTCCCCCATTGGAATCTTTTAGTCTGGAAAGAAAGTCCCTGTTCGCAGGTTTCTATACCATTCAGCATTCCTAAAGAAGCGTGCATAATGCACCTTCTCTGACCACCCCACACTGATGTCCACCATCACCCCTGGTGATCCAACATCACCTGCAAGACCGTGGAGAAGTAGTCCTTGCAGTTGATATATTCTACCGCAAGATGGTCCGGGGCTAAAATTGGGATATATGTTCCATCTATCACCCGCCACAGTTAGGGAATCACATTGCCTTGAAGCCATCAAGTACTTCCTGCACAATACCAAGAGAGACAGTCCTTCGCAGGAGGAGGTGATTAATGACCCTACACACTTGCACCCCGGTGGATTTTCCAACTCCAAACTGATTTGCGACTGACTGGTATCACTCTGGAGTTTCCAGCTGCCACACAGTGATCGCTACTCGCTTTTCAAATGTGAGGAAAGCTCTCATTCTGGTATCCCTGTGTCACCAGGAAGGTGGATTTGCACATCTGAAAGTTCTGCAGCCAATGCTAGTTATCCCATACATGCATCACAATGCAATCCCACTGCTCGGTGCTTGTTTCCTGAGCCCAGTACTGTTGGTCTACCATGTGCAGCTACTCCGTGCATGCCAGCAGCATTCTTGAATTATTTCTTTCCATGGCACACAGGAGGGCAGGCACCATGGATTCACTTTCTGTTTCGTAGCTCATTAAATACTGCAGGACCAGCCGCATTGTGTTCCTAACATGCATCACCAGACTGGGTAGCAGTTCAGGAGCCATGCTTTCAGGCAGAGATGGTAGGCACACAGTTTACAGAGGCTGTTAAAAATGGTGCAAAATGAAGTTGGAAGCCCACGGGATGATGGGACAGAAAGAACTGTATCATGGGACAGTAAGCATGCTTCCATGATTCACCACAATCTGTTCCCAAGGCTCCCAGTGGCAGAGGGTGATGAGCTGCACAGTGGGATAGCTTCCCACGATGCAACACGCTCTGTCGATACAAGAGCAGCAACCAAGGATGTGCTGTGTTGACGTGCACAACCAATGCAATTAAAGCGGCTTATGACTGTCGATGTCACTTAAGTTGACTGAACTCTGTAGTGTAGACGTGGCCTTAATCTCTTTGGGATGGAGCGAGGTTGAAAATTGCATGAGAAGAGCCTTTCTTACAGTGTTTCCTCTTCCATCTGAAACCAAGAATTATAGAGCCAAACTGGCAAAAAAGAAGAAGCTGAAAGATTCTAACGGTTTGTGGTTCACATGTTGGGCAAATGTTCCGGTGGTTTGTTTCATCCAAACTTGTTTACATGTCCCCAGTTATCTCAGAAAGAGCCGGAATTAGAGGCTAATGGGACTAAGCCCCACCAATATCGACACAACTGTGTTATGCTGCCAAGGTACTGCAGACTGCAGTATCACCTTCTGCCACTGAAAGATTTCAAACCTTGGAAGTTGCAGTATACCTGACTGCCTTTAGAGAACTTTTGCCTTGCAGCACAGAGGGAACAGGGTACAGAGCAGAGCTGATGATCAAAATCTGAATTTCAGTTTTTTTCACAAATTGTTTGATCAGCCCTAGAGCTCCTGGAGAAATTTCAAAGTGTTTCCATATGCAAAAGGGACACTTCTGCATCTGGGCATGTGTTTTTTGAGTCTGGAGGGTTGTCTGGGTGAGAGAGGTCCAGAGCCAGGGGATGTTGGTTGGCAGGGTTTGGTGTGAGGGGAATTAAGTTAATCGGTGAATCAGGTGGGGTGAATTTGTGGCATGAGAAGGTGACTGGGGCAATGAGAGAAAAAAAGACAGCAGGATAAATACTATTCTCTCTCACTCTGCCCATTACTGTAGTGTCCTAGTTTTCCATTCTGAAGGAGGGAGGGAATGGGAGAGAACCCTTTCTTTTTCTTCTCAGTGCCCCACCAATCTCCCTTAACTCCCAAGAAAATCCCATCAAACACAAACTGTGACCACAGAGTCAGTTTCTCACTTTGAAAACATGATCCACTTTGAAAGCAGGGCTGGAGCAATGGTGGCGAAGAAGATTGCTATCTACAGATGCACCAATTATTTTGAGCACCAGCTGCCACTGAAGGAGGACCAGATTAAAGGGGTACAGTGTTTTGTTGACTCATGTAATTTATCATCTGCCGTAAACTGGAGATCTTTCACTGGGGTACTTTCCTAGTGAGTATCCTTTCCCCTCTTCTCTGCAGCAGAGAGCCAGAGATGTGCAAGCACTTGCTCCACTCTGCCTCCCCCACTCAAATGATGAGGTGGGAGCGTCAGGACAAATGAAGAGAGTACTTCCAGGTTTATAAAAGTGTAAATTTCTTACCAGTTTCGTTGATGATTTCTGCATGACTTTAATGAAGAGATCCAGTTCCCCTCAATAAGTTACAAAAGACTCCCCTATCCCCCGCCATGTATGAAATAGATCATGTTTGGACATGAGTTGAAAAGCACATTTCAAAGGTAGGCAGGTAAACAAAAGTTTAGCATTAAAAAAAAAAAAAACCTTGAAGAAAATGTAAAGTTTAATTACACACTTGTAACCTTCCATCCAAAGTAAACAGTTAGCCTGTCCAATTTCCCATTAATTTTTCCTTTCTTGGACTACCTATGAAGTGACAACTGATTCTGCGAGTTCAAGATTGAAAGCACAGCCACATATAGCAAGACTTGACTCTCAGTAGATGTTTTATAAATGTTGATTTGTACACATACTTTAGTGATGACTGCCAGAGACAGGTTAGGGCATCAGGACTTTCGAGTTTTATTCCAGACTGAGTTGCTTTGTGACCTTGAGCACGTTAATAAGGTTGAATTTTCAAAGCTGGGTGCTTAAACTTAAGCACCTTACCTCATATTTAGGCACCTGCAAAAATGGCCTAATCTTAAATGGTGGTGAACACTTCCAGTTTCTGTTAATTTCAGCTGATCCAGAGCAAATGCAAATCCATCTTTGTCAGGCTTTCACTACAGGAAAGCAGAAACGACCTCCTCTAGGAGGCTTTTAAACTCTGAACACCCTGCAGTTCCTGCCTCTCCTCAGTTGGAGTAGCTGAGCTGCAGCCTTCTCTCTTGTTTATCCAACAGCAAGCCCTTGCTCCTCATCCCCTCTGACTATAGCACTGGCAAGGGGGAGGGAAAAAGAGGCACCAAAGTTTCATTCCCCCCCGCATGCATGCATGCATACACATGTACTAACCATGGCACCATCTTCCCAGGAATGTGAGGCAGGAGGAGGGACAGACAGATGAGCCAACTCATTGACTGCTTTGCCTCTAAATTTAGAAGTGGGACTCATAATTCTTAGACTTCGCTCTTAACATTAATGTTGCTCTGTATGAGATTGAGATTAACACCACTCTCTCATAGCTGGCCCTTCTGAACAGTGGGCCATTCAAGTGCCTAACTTTAGGTCCTCAGCAATGTTCCCTCTAATTTTTGACAGGCCGTGTGCGCAAAAAATTTCTTCTGTGCAAATTTTTGTGCGCGCGATGTTTCGCTGTGTGTGTGGAGTTTAGGATCTGTGTGTGTGCGCACACGTGCACAGCTTAGAGGGAACAGTGGTCCTCAGGTATGTCTATTGCCCTCTTTTTGTTCCTTACTATGTCCATCTACCTAATGGCTGTAATACCATTTACCTCAAAAGGGTTTCATGATCCTTTATTAATGCTTGTAAATAACTTTAAGATCCCTATGAAAGATAGTATAGACTGGGGTATAATTTCATATGGCAGGCCTGATCCAATATTCTGCCATGTTCAGCAAAAGTTAATAAAACAGAAACAGATAAAGATAAACCAGGTTGGTAATTTACTTATATTCACCATTTGACTTATCTGAAGTGTCTTTTTCTTTGACTTGCCAGTTTTGGGGTATCTATTCTCCAGTTGTTGAATAAGCACTCTTCAGTGCCACTTCTCCTCGCCTGGACATGTACCATCTTCGGCCAGACGTATACCTCTACAGAGCTTCTTAAATGGAACCAAGTGGTTCTATACTTGTATGTGAGGTTTTGTTGGATTGCTGCGCTGAAGTCTAGACTGCACGAGTGTGATTTGTAGAGCTCATCACTGTATTGCACTTTAACTTCCTCATGTGGACCCTGCTGGTGTGCACTAGATGTTCTTTCGTGTGCATCAATATAGTCCTGTTTCAAACAGACTTACATCAATGCACATGCTAACCAAGTCTACACAGGGGAGTTAGAGAGCAACACACTGGTATGCTCCACAAATCTCCTCCAGTAGCGTGGACTCGGGTTGTGCAGACAAGCTCAAAGTTTAATGGGAAGTCTGTAGGCCCACTGAAACTGTTCTTAGGGCTGGATCCAGCCCACGGGCCTTACGTCTGACACCCCAGGTATAGAATGTAAGTGGAAATTAGTAAAGTCATGTTGTCTAATTCTTACAAGAATTGTTTGCATATATATAGCTCAGTAGTCTGTGTCTTTGTGCAGCAACTACTGTACATGTCCAGTCTAGTCTGGACAACTGAGAAGTCACTCATGCTGCATTTTTCTGTTCAGGCTATTAAATTGTTTTGCCTCCCCTCCCCATGGTTTTTAACATTAAAAATGATGAAATTCTAAGGCATTTAGCCAACAGTCTTGCAGTGTGAAAATGAATCAAGGATTACTTAGAGGAAGTGAAACCAGTGAATGACTGCATGTCCCTCTGTTTCACATTATACAACATCAAAAAACACGCTACGTAAAAAAAAAAATTGGTCATATCATTACCCTTAAAAATCCTAAAACACAATGGGCCAAATATAAATGGTGTTCCTCAATTGGTCATCAGTGGAGTTACACTGGAGGAGAATTACATTCTGTTTTAAAAATACATACCATGGGTTTAACCCCAAGAGTAAGCGGGAGAAGGAATGTTGGGAGAAAATGGGAAAATAGCTAACTCACTTAGCCCCTTTGTCATAAACCTACCACACAATGAGGAATTTTTCATAGGGCAGCAGAAGAGTAGGGGACAGAAGAGGATGCAGGGGTTGGGAAGTAGCACCACTCATGCCCCACTTGGGATGGGCTAAGAGGATATGAATCAGAAACCTCAGAATCATCATGACCTCAGGCGAGTTTCCTGTAATTAGAGGGAGGGATGGAATTAGGATGAGGAGGAGTATGGCATAGGCCCAGTCCAGCACCAATTAAAATCAAAGGTCGATCTTCCTTTTACGGCTGTGGGAATTGGAGTGGGCCCAGAGTGACTATGTGATGTTGGGCCTGGCCACCAGAAAAGATTAGTGCCCCCTACTCATGTATGACTGAGGCCTATGTTTTGAGAACTGAAAGCCATTGGTTCTCTGGGGTCTGTGTGAGAGATCCTTTTCTGAGCCATCTGGCTCTGTTATACCCATCTGCCACTCCTTGATGATGAAGGGCCTTAGGGAGATGGTGCCCTACAACCTCCCTGCTTATTCACTACCAGAGGTCATTCTTACATGGCAGAGGTTATTTGGTTAGACCGTCATGGTATAGCTATCTGGGCCATCCCTCATCAAAACCCATCAATGCGAGTGTATGTTTGCAAAACAGCCTAAGCAGATGAGTCTCTAGCACTGCAGTTCTTTCATTTTCTCAAACACACTCTCGCTCTCCTTTTAAACCTATTACTTTTTCATTGGGGAATTCTTGACTGTTCCGATTTAATGGCTATTCTTCAAATGTTGTTGTCATTAAAAATCTCTAGTGTGAGCCATCAAGAGAAAATAACTCTCTTTACTCAAGGTGAATGAAGTTCATCACTGATTTCCTGCAACTTTTCGACTTGCCACCTGGGCAATGGCTTACAAAATTTTTATGCTAATGGTATAAAAAGCTTAAATAATGATATTGAAGATGTATAAATGCATCCTGGGAGTCATAAATTATGGGAGCTACCGTCAATTACAGTTGGAATTAGATGTTTGGAAATGACCTAGTGTGAGGAAATTTCATCTAACCAGATTTTGGTAAATGCTATGTACCAGTTAATACTTGGGTGACCACTTAATAACAATGCATTAATTTTTTTTTTTTTGCTTCTGTGTGTTAGCAGAGCACATTATTTTTTTAAATAAAAGGTTAATAGTGAATTTTGAATCCCATAAATTGAGACATTTTAAGACAGTTTCCACCACAATGTTTTCATTATACTCTCACAATGCTGCAGGGTGATTTATTGCTCAGCAAATAATATAAAGGAAGGACATTAACAACTGGGGATACTGGTACAATTTGTAGCATTTGTTTAACTCTATATGCTGATTCATCTTGTAGTGAAAAGACTGTGTTGTAATGAACAAGTGTTAAGGTTGCTGGGTGAATCATTCCATAGAATGTCCTGAGGCTATGGTCAGTAAAGAGACTATATATTAATAAAAAAGGGGGGGTGGGGGATTCTGTGTTACTTAACAGATCTTAATAAGACCAATCCTGAAAAAAACGGAATGTGAGAAAATCCCAAAGACCCCTGTGCCTGGAGGGTTCCCTGGTCAGATCTGTTTACTGTTCTGAGGAACCTATATTTGCTCTGCAGAACCAACATAGCTGAGAGACAGTGAGCTGCGTTGTATTCTGACTGGTGCATCCACAGCAACGACAAAATTGAATTGTGTTACAGCTTCAAATAAGAGAGGAAGAAATAACATGAAATAAAGGCTCGGAAACGTACACTTTTGACTTTCAGATTCTAAGATGAGTTTCAAAGGCCAGCGATTACATAGCCCTCCCCCCATTTTTATCATGAAAACTGAGTCGATTTGATCTGGAATCACTGGAACACAGTAAAAATGGATCTCTGCAATGCTATTTGTAGAGTCCCTTTTCAGAGTAGAATTGCACTTCAGGGTCAATTCATTTAGCCCAGCGGTGGCCAGCCTGAGCCTGAGCAGGAGCCAGAATTTACCAATGTACATTGCCAAAGAGCCACAGTACTATGTCAGCAGCCCCCCATCAGCTCCCTCCCTCCCCCGCTCCCAGTGACTCCCACCCACCAGCAGTCCCGCTGATCAGTACCTCCCTCTCCCTCCCCGCACCTCCCGATCAGCTGTTTCGTGGCGTGCAGGAGGCTCTGGGGCGGGCGGAGGGGGAGAAGCGAGGGCACAGCAGGCTCAGGGGAGGGGGCGGGAAGGGGTGGAGTGGGGGCAGGGCCTGTGGCAGAGCTAGGGGTTGAGCAGTGAGCACTCCCCGGCCCATTGGAAAGTTGGTCCCCTGTAGCTCCAGTCACGGAGTCGGTGCCTATAAAAGGAGCCGCATATTAACTTCTGAAGAGCCACATGCGGCTCCGGAGCCTCAGGTTGCCCACCCCGATTTAGCCTTTCTGGATAAGACATGGAAGTAAAGGCCCTGGCACATGCTGAGGCAGAAATGTCAGATGTGTCATAACCAAAACAGCATGGAACGTTGATTAAGCTCAGATTCTGGTCTGTACCTTGCAGCTGGGACCTATTCTCAGCAATATATGCGGCACAGGGCCATTTCAACTGGGTGGCTGTGTGTGGTTTGCCACGGACTTGGTGTGTGATGTAAAGAGCAGCGAGGGCTAATGGGGGGGGGAGGGGAGGGGAGGCGGGGAATGGATGTCTGACTCGGGAGGTTGCAAGCTGTGGTGCCACCTGCAATGCCTCCTTGTAGCCACCATGTGGCATCAGGCACCACAGCAACCCTCCCCCCACAATGTCCTGCTTAGCTGCCTGCTGCCTGCTTTAGCTGTTCAGGGAAGCAAAAGGGACTCGATTCCCAGCTGCAAGGAGCTGAGACCAAGAAGCCAGTGGAGCAGCTTTCCCCTTACCCAGGGGCTCTTCGGGCGGGTCACAGGAGAAGAGAACTGGGATGGAGGAAGGAGACTTGGAATAATGACAGTGGAAGAGAAGTGCTGGATTCTTCATCTGACTCAAACCCAGGGTGTCCAAACAGTGATTTGGACAGAAGCCTGGCCTGATTTAAAATGCTGCAGCCCCTAGTAACTCACAACCTGATATACATTAAACATGTCAGAATAGAGGTAGCCGCAGGAATTACATAGTGTAATAGGTTTCAGAGCAGCAGCCGTGTTAGTCTGTATACGCATCATCGAGGATCTTCAACCTATCCTGAAGGACGACCCATCACTCTCACAGATCTTGGGAGACAGGCCAGTCCTTGCCTACAGACAGCCCCCGACCCTGAAGCAAATACTCACCAGCAACCACACACCACACAACAGAACCACTAACCCAGGAACCTATCCTTCGAACAAAGCCTGTTGCCAACTGTGCCCACATATCTATTCAGGGGACAGCATCATAGGGCCTAATCACATCAGCCACACTGTCAGAGGCTCGTTCACCTGCACATCTACCAATGTGATATATACCATCATGTGCCAGCAATGCCCCTCAGCCATGTACGTTGGTCAAACTGGACAGTCTCTACGTAAAAGAATAAATGGACACAAATCAGATGTCAGGAATTATAACATTCAAAAACCAGTCGGAGAACACTTCAATCTCTCTGGTCACTCGATTTCTGACCTAAAAGTGACTATTCTTCAACAAAAAGACTTCAGAAATAGACTCCAATGAGAGACAGCTGAATTGGAATTAATTTGCAAATTGGATACAATTAATTTAGGCTTGAATAGAGACTGGGAGTGGTTGAGTCATTACACAAAGTAAAACTATTTCCCCTTGTTTATTTCCCCCCCACACACACACACTGTTCCTCAGACGTTCTTGTTAACTGCTGGAAATGGCCCACCTTGATTATCACCACAAAGGATTTTCTCCCCCCGCCCCTGCACCCCCACTCTCCTGCTGGTAATAGCTCATCTAAGTGATCACTCTGGTTACAGTGTGTATGATAAACACCCATTTTTTCATGTTCTGTGTGTATATAAATCTCCTCACTGTATTTTCCACTGAATGCATCCGATGAAGTGAGGTGTAGCTCACGAAAGCTTATGCTCAAATAAATTGGTTAGTCTCTAAGGTGCCACAAGTACTCCTTTACTTTATACTGTAATAGCAAGGTCTAGATTAACAGATACCCCATATCCATCTTTCTCCCTTGCTACCATTCTGGCAGTGTAGGTTTCTGTGGGGAAACACTAAGCTATGAGGTTTGTGGGGTATGTGACACCCATAAGAGTTAAAGTGTAAAAGCCAGTTCTCTGACACTGCATGGGCAGTGAGCCCAGAGGATCACTGATCAGCCAATGGCAGTTTGGTGTGATATGTTTTCTTGGTTGAGTGCTTTGTCACTATAGCCTGCAGGGGAGTTTGGTGAGGGCTGTTTTCTGTAAACCAATAATGAACTGGTTCAGCCTGTTTAGAGGGTATTGCAGTTTTCTTGTTCATCCAGTTGAATTTCAGCACTTTCATTAGAGAAGTAGCTTTTCTTATTTGCTTCTGGACTCTTAACAGTGTCTGTAAACACAATAATGATGTGTGTACTGATCTTTTTTATCTTCTGACATGACACTGTCAGGCCTTTCTTAATATAAGAAGGGGGATATCGTCCTGCCTTGAATGACAGTTTTCTGTTCTCTTTGGAAAATAAATATTTTAATACACTACGGTGGCATCTGAGCTTGCTCTCATAAGATCACCATGATCCTACTACTCCCAATACCATGCATTTGAAGTGCCTCCTGTCCCCTTCCTCATGCTTTCTGAGTGTTGGAATCTTAGTGCTTTTTTGTCTGCCACCACGTGACATCTGTGTTAAGGATTTGGCCTGAAATATTCCCCACCGTTGTGCCCACTGATTCAGATCCATCAGTGATACTGACAGAGGGAGAGCTAGCATAGTGAAGGTGCTCTTGGTCACCAGATCTTTTACATCTTATGTCAGCTTACTCTTAGTATGGTTAGATGACAGGGTGCTAAAAACCAGTTGTTGCCTGGAGCCTTATCTACACTCATATTTTCGCTGTTGCTGGATGTGTTCCAATGCTAGCAACAGTGAGAAAAACTTAGCGTACTCACAGCTCACACTGAATGCTAGAATTATGGGACAGGTTTCAGAGTAGCAGCCGTGTTAGTCTGTATCTGCAAAAACAACGAGGAGTCCTTGTGGCACCTTAGAGACTAACAAATTTATTTGGGCATAAGCTTTCGTGAGCTACAGCTCACTTCATCGGATGGGAGTGATTATAATTTGTCATTTTAAAATAATATATACATCTTGTGTATAAAACTTATAATAAATGTAAGAAAAATCAGCCCAACATCAGCACAGGTTTTCAAGTTGGTTAAAGTGACCTAGCACCCAGCCTCATTATTACCATGATTCAAGACTACACTGTATGTTTTTCTGACTAAACAATATGCATAACAGCAAGAAATAGGAAAAGAATTCTTCCAGCTCTGGCTGGTACAATGTGTTAATAGCCCTGTTCATATAATACTTGAGAAGGGAATCAACCACAGACTGTCTTTAGATGACAAAAGATTTGAGGTGTTATGTATTATGCACACTGCCTGTGGATGGGATGGATAAATTCTCACTTTCTGACCTAAGGTCAAACTAGTTTTAATCTGAGCACAGAAGTAATTCTAGTTGCATATAATGTATATCTGTGTATACAAACCTCCTCAGTGAAATAAAACTGAGGCCATGTCTATGCTCCTGTATCGGCTGCTTTTTACCTCGGGCTTCAGCATGATTATGTGCGTGTGGACAAGTGCATGCATGCTTTAACTTTTTACTAGACCCACAACTAGTTCTGACAGCAAAGGTGGGGGCTGGGGCAGGCTAGAAAAAGATAGGATCACACAGTTACACTTAAAGTACCCAGTTAAATGAAGGTTTTCTTCCACTTAAATCAATTAACTGGAATGAATGGAAGAACTGACTTTCACATTTTCAAGGTAAACTAGGAGGGAAATGTCCACAACAGGAAATTCATTTAACATTGAACAGCATAACATTTTTATGTGTAAAGGGAGGCAACAGCAATGAGTAAAAACAAGGAAAGATTATACATGCAACTGTTCTATTTCTACAGAGCTTACTATTGTAGCTTTGTTTCTCCACTTTATATGCTCATTTACAGCTGTGCAAAGTGGGTGTGAAAATGCTACCAAATCAAAATGGCAATGTGTTGCACACACTGTGCCCAGGTGTCATCTATAGTAAGGCCAGGGTGAATTTGGCCCATTAGCTCCTCCCCATCCCTCTTTTGGGGGTTGGTTTAGCCACAGCTCAGAATGTAGTTTCCTGTGATGTCAGGTCCCCAGTTCTAAAAAGACAGACAAAGTTCTTCAGGAAAAGAGGTCAGCACTTGAGATTTATAATGCAGAAAAACAAAGGAGGGGAGGAGGGACTCACAATCTCCCTTTTGCTTGAAGGATACAGCATATCTTCTCCAAATTTACTGCACTGTCTGTGAGCAAATACTGAATCTTTTTCTGGAGATTTTTCAACTAAATCTGTAAGTTTGACCCAGACAACTTCAAAAAATGAAACATTTAAGAATTTTTCAGTCTGGCCTATTTTTCAATCCTTTTGCTAATAAATGGCTGGTTTGAAAGGAAGAGAGGAAGAAATAACATGAAATATAATTAATACTCACTGCTAGCTACCTTTAAATGTATATTTGAAGTAATTAGGTTCTTCTCCATTGCCCCCCCCACCCCATCCCACCCTTACCATCATATTCACAGTTTTCCTTTACTCAAAATGGCTGCCATTTCTTCTTGACTTACAATTGGACTGAAGCTACCTATACCCACAGGAAAGTACTACTTCACTGAGTCACACTGTGTGTCAAAAGCCATTGAAAAGTATAAAATAACCAAATGTGAAACATGTATTTTGTGGTGCAACACACAAACAATAGTTTTTTGCTATAACACTTGTTTTTATGGATATTTTTTCACAGTGTGAATTAAAATAAGACCATTACAAAAAAACCAGATTTCAATCATATAGCCCCTATTTCAAATATTCTCACTCTTTGCATGTACCTGCATGACACAGGCATTTAGGGGGAATCCATGACCCCTTTCCATGCCCCTCACCCCCAAACTGAAGCAATTCCATAAATAAAAAACTTCATTTAAAAGGGTTTATGGTTGGGCAAATATGAATGAGTGGACAGATTCAGTGTGTGGGGTGTTATGTTTTTATGGGGGAAGCATAAGGTTGTGATTAAATTTTTGTGTTATTCTGTGAGGGAGATTAATGGGTTGTGTGTAGTGTGTTTCCTTATCAGTTGGAGGCAGAAGGAAGTTCCTTGTGATGATGCAGACTCTGTCACTGTCAGTGGAAACATGCTGTGTTGGCTTTAGGACACAGTTAAATGATATCCCATAATTTATTATTGCCTTGCTTCTGTGTATTTGGGTGGATGGAGATGTCATACTTTCCCAACCATAATACATTTAAAAAGAGTTTTTGTGTGTGGTATATATATGAAGATATATAATCTAATATACAATTTTTACTCTTCACCTGTATCATAAGGACATAGGAACTGTCAGTCCAGAATAGATCAATGGTATATCTAGTCTGGTATCCCATCTCTGACGGTGGCACAAAGGTTCACCTACATACTTTGGCTGGCAGGACCAGGGCCCTGGTGAACAGCTAATGTCTGGGGATTTATGAGCCTTGGGAGTTTTGAATCCTAGCTTCTTTTATAGAAAGGTTAATTTTGGAACACTAACTAAATGGGAAGATTGTAGTTAAATTGTTTCTGACTTAAGTCATTTCAGATAGATTGTTATTGATACATGAGATTTGGTTCTGTTCCAGCTAAAATGTGTAATTTAATTTGTCACCTGAATGTTACTGATTTCTTTATTCCATGTTTACTTTTACTGCTTCCTCAATATGTAAGCATGGGGTTGTATTTTTCAATTATTTCTCATGATTGGGTACATGAATGTTTTTGTAAAGATTGCTGGAATGGGAAGCTTCTGTCTTTGGCCAATGTTGTGTTTGCTTGTATAAGATCCGATTCGAATACCAGCGTGATGGCCCAGAGTAAAGCACTACTTAGTGAGCATGTCTGCACTAGGATTATTAACTAAAAAGTGTTAATTAACACACTTAAAAATCCTAGTGCAGACAAGCCCAGTGTGAGTAAGGCTGGCAGAATGTGACCCAAGGGGAATATATACATATATAGTGAAATTTAGGCCACCCTTATTAGGCAATCTTCTGTGTTAAGGCCACTTACAATGAAATCTTTAAAGTGCTCAGTACCGGTCTATTTCACCTTTACTAGAAGTCCATCTCCGTTAAAGAGCCATTTTTGTCTGCAAATGATTTTAAGAAAATCATTTTCTTTCCTTTTATGATGTATAAATAAGGACTTATGCTCTTTAGGTTGTGTTGTGTTCTTTTTTTTTTTTTTCTCCCTCTCCTTACTTGTTTGATGTCATGAAAATATGTTTTTCTAGGGTTTTTGTATAAAGATCTCTGGATGGTCTCAGGGATTTTTCTTTTATAAGCTCAAACATCTGACTTGAAAGGAAAATGGTGTTGATCTTTAAAAAGGCTTCCATTATCCAAAACTAGATAAAACTGCATTTAAATAGACGTTAATAAAAAAAAAGTTTTGTTTTATATAGTCTGACAAAAACTCCTTTCCTCTCTTTGCTACTTAACTTTCATTCTCTTGACTCTTTGAATGTCACGTTTTTACTAGATATCCAGTCATCCTACAGCCTTCTAGCCTGGATGGACCAAATTTCTGTTTAAATTTGCAGGTCACCTGAAAATTAAGTGCAAAGAAACTGAGGGCTGGATGTGGTGGTCTTGTTTAAGAAAGGATTTGAAGGTGAGTTGTCTGATTTGTTGGTTAATAACTTACACCGAATGAAATTATTCACTGTGAATGCCGTTAAAGTTTCTGTTTTTATGCTTCTCAGGGTAAAATATGAATATATTGTAGGCTACGCGAAGATGTCAAGAAACATTTGAAATGACTGTTTGTGAATTTTGACCTTTTAGTATATAATTTAGGTGTTTCTTTAAAAAGTTTTTCCCCTGCAAGTTAAGAATTTTCTCCTCCCTTATCTTCAGTTGTAATTTGAGCTAAACGTATTTATTAAGCAAGTTACTGTGTTGCTACCTTGAGAGGGGGATAGGAAACACAAACAAATGTTGCTAGCTTCTGTCACTTTGGCAGTGTGTTGTCCCAGGGGCTGCTCTTCAGTTATTGTTTCTACTATGAGGTTAAAGTCCCTCCCCACCTAGCAAACATTAACTAATGTGCATGCCCCTCTCCGCTTACAAGTGAACACACATGACAGAGGACAGGATTTTCTCAGCCTTCCTGAATTAATGCAAGTGATCATGGTAACTCATCTTCCTGATGGCTTCTTGCCTACGAGCTAACAGTGGGTGTTGCTTTTGATGGATAGTGAGTAGCAGATGAGCACATGGGGGAGAGGGACTGCAAAACAATTTACTGAAATAATCAGCTTTTAAGGAAAATTGTATAATGCAAAATAAAAACGGCTAAAAATAAACGGAGTCTTGAAGCCCTTTTCCCATCTGAAGTTTTTCAGCAGCCTTATTTACATTAATCAGGAAAAAGTGTTTAGTAGAGGGGAACAGTACAAAACCCTGTACGGTTGCCACTCTGATGGAAGCTATTCAGTAGTCACTGGGAAATTGATGCTGATTCCAGGAGACTCCAGGCCAATCCTGGAGGGTTGGCAACTCTGAGACCCTGGGAGCTTTCATCGAGTTTAGCAGTGGGCTGTTCCTTGGTCTCTCTCTCTCTCTCTCTCTCTTTTATCCACAGGAAACTGTAATCAAGATTGGCCAATTTAAAATGTAAAGTTTCCTGGGGAGGAGGGGAAGAGCAATTTCTTCCAAGGGAGGATAAGCTGTGTTTCCATGGTGGTGGTGCTTGTTGTTATATATTTATATTGCAGAAGTGCTTAAGGATCCCAAACAGGGATAATGATTAATTATTATTTGTATTATGGTGATGACTAGATGGACTATTAGTCTATGCTAGCAATTTAAATATTTTTAATGTGATGAATTAGCATTTCCCCTGGATGCTTTATCCATACCTCCTTCCTAGCTGGTACCACCCACTAAGTAGGATGCACTGGCTCCTGGTGGATGGGTGGTGGTGGCTGCATTGTCTCATTGCAGATGTCTCTATGGTGGTCTTTCTACCACCAGGGAGCCTGCTACTGCAGAATCTAGAGTAAGCCAAGAATGAATTTGACCTTTCTCCTGCATATTTCATTTCTCATTAATTTCGTCAGCTGAGATGTAGAACTGAAGTCCTGATAATTTGCGGTCCTTTAGTTATATCATCAGGGGATCTTTAAAGTTGTAGGGGTGTTAACACCACTGTCCAGCCAAAGGCCAGCTCTGAAAATTATATTCTGCCTTCCTAAATTTCCCCTGCAGTTTGTTTGTGAAATCACTTTCCGTGCTAAACCATTATGTTCCATCCCAGAGGTGGCTGAAATTCTTGGGTAGATAGTAATCTCTTTTAATGGTTTGTGTCTTTGTAAATGCCTGGGGAGATAGAAGGTGCTTTGTCAAAATATTATTTAAACAGATAATGTGTCATTCAGTAAAATACATTATCCTTTAATAGAGTGCAGAAATATTACAATCTTATAAACAAGCTGCCTCCTTTCTCTTTGACCTGGCTTCCTAGAATATTGCTGTAGGCGACTCTGAATTCACGTCTCAGACTATCCTCTCTACTCTTCATTTAACATAAAAACCAAAGAATGGCTATACTGGATCAGACCAATGTTCCATCTAGCCAGAACTGTGCCATCTGACAGCGACCAGTGCATATGCTTCAGGGGGAATGAACAGGGCAATTATCAAGTGATTCCTTCCCATGTCATCCAGTCCCAGCATTTGTCAGACAGAGTCTTAGCCATCTTGGCTAATAGCCACTGATGGACCCATCCTGCATTAACTTCTGTAATTCATTTTTGAACCCAATTATACTTTTGGCCTTCACCACATCCCATGGCAATGAGTTCCAGAGGTTTACTGTGCATTGTGTGAAGAAGTACTTCCTTTTGTTTGTTTTAAAACTGCTGCCTATTAATTTTATCAGATGATCCCTGTTTCTTGCAGTATGTGAAGGGGAAATTAATACTTCCCTGTTTGCTGTTTCGAAACCATTCATGATTTTACAGAGCTCTGTCGTATCGCCCATTAGTCATCTCTTTTCTAAGCTGAACAGTTCCAATCTTTTAAAATCTCTCCTCATAAGCTGTTCCATACCCCTAATCATTTTTGTTGCTCTCTCTATACCTTTTCCAATTGTAATATGTCTTTTTTAAGATGGGGCAACCAGAACTGAACACAGTATTCAAGGTGTGGGTGTACAATGGATTTATATAGTGGCAAATTCTGTCTTGCTATCTATCCCTTTCCTAATGGTTCCTAACATTTGGCTAGCTTTTTTGACTGCTGCTAAACATGGAGCTGATGTTTTCAGAGAATTATCCACGATGACTCCAAGATCTTTCTTGAGCTGTAACACCTAATTAAGGCCCCATAATTTCATATGTATAACTGAGCTTATGTTTTCCAATGTGGATTACTTTGCACTTATCAACATTGAAATTCATCAGCCATTTTGTTGCCCAGTCACCCAGTTTTGCCAAATGCCCTTTTAACTCTTCACACTTTGCTTTGGACTTAACTATCTTGAGTAATTTTGTATGATCTGCAAACTTTGTCACTTCATTATTTAGCCCTTTTTCTAGATCATTTATGAATATATTGAGCAGAGCTAGTCCCAGATCCTTGGGAAACCTTGCTATTGACCTCTCCCTGTTCTGAAAACTGACCATTTATTTCTGCCCTTTGTTTCCTGCCTTTTAACAAGTTATTGATCCCTGCGAGGACTCCCTCTTGTCCCCTGAATGCTTACTTTGCTTAAGAGTCTTTGGTGTGGGACCTTGTCAAAGGCTTTCTAAAAATCTAAGTAAATTATATAAATGGGACCACCCTTGTCATATTTATTGACTCCCTAAAAGAATTCTAATGAATTGGTGAGACATGATTTCCCTTTACAAATGCCGTGTTAACTCTTCTCCAACAAATAGTGTTTATATATATCTGTTTGATAATTCTGTTCTTTACTTTAGTTTTGACCAGTTTGCCTGGTACTGAAGTTAGGTTTACTGGCCTGAAATGGCCAGGATAATCTCTGGAGCCTTTTCAAAAAATTGGCGTTACATTAACTCTCCTGCAGCCATCTGGTACAGAGGCTGATTTAAGTGATAGGTTATGTATCATAGTTAGTAGTTCTGCACTTTCATATGGGATTTCCTTCATAACCCTTGGGTGAATACCATCTGGTCCTGGTGACTTATTACTGTTTAATGTATCATGTCACATTTCCAAAACCTTTCCTACTGTTACCTCAGTTTGGGATAGTTCCCTAGCTTTGTCACCTAAAAAGAATGGCTCAGGTGGGGAATCTCCCTCACATCTTCTACAGTGAAGACTGATGCAAAGAATTCATTTAGCTTTTCTGAAAAAGCCTTGTCTTCCTTGAGTGCTCCTTTAGCACCTTACTCATCCAGTGGTCCCACTGACTGTTTGACAGACTTCTGCTTCTGATGTACTTAAACCAAAATTTTCTGTTAGTTTTTGTGTCTTTTGCTAGTTGTTCTTCAAAATCTTTTTTTTTTGCACGCCTAATTATATTTTTACACTTGTCTTGCCAGAGTTTATGCTCCTTTCATTTTCCTCAAGAGGATTTGACTTCCAATTTTTAAAGGATACCTTTTGCCTCAGTCTGTCTCTTCTACTCTGTTGGTATGCCATGGTGGCATTATTTTGGTCCTTTTACTTTTTTAAAAATTTAATTAGAGCCTCTATTGTGGTGTTTTTTAAGTTTCCCTGAAGCTTGCAGGCATTTCACTCTTGTGACTGTTAGTTTTAATTTCCACTTAACTAGCTTCCTCATTTTTGCGTAGTTCCCCTTTTTGAAGTTAGGTGCTACTGTGGGTGAGTTTCTTTGGTACTTCCTGCCTCACACCCCCACCCCCAAGGATGTTAAATTTAATTACATTACGGTTGCTATTTCCAGCTGATTGAGCTATATTCACCTCTTGGACCAGATCCTGAAGAATTGCCTCTGCTCTTGTGGGTTCCAGAACTAGCTGATCCAAGAAAGTCATTAATGGTTTCTAGAAATTTTATCTCTGCATCCCATCCTGAGGTGACATGTACCCAGTCAGTATAAGGATAATTGAAATCATCCATAATTATTGAGTTTTCTGTTTTTGTAGCCTCTCTAATCTCCCTGAACATTTCATAATCACTGTCCTGGTCAGGTAGTCGATAGCATATTCCTACTGCTATACTCTTATTATTCAAGCATGGAATTTCTATCCATAGAGATTCTGTGGTACAGTTTGATTCATTTAAGATATTTTACTATATTTGACTCTGTTTTCTTTTACATATAGTGACCTTAGAACCTGTTAAAAATTGGATACTCAAAAGTGGAAGCACCCCAAAATCACTAGTCCCTTTTGGCATATTTAGGCCATGTAGCTCTCGAATTCTGTAGACCTTTTACAAAGTTGTTTCATATTTTTCCCCTGCCAAGAGAATCACAGGGGCAGCCTTTTGAATATTTGGTGTTAGACTTTAGTAAAGAAAGCTTAATTTTTTATTAACTTGTTTTGACTCTGAGATAAAACAAATGCACATTTAAGTCTGCTGTAACAGTGGATAATCCTTTTGCCTTGACTACAGCCTCATCATCTAAGAAAAATGTTCAAGTAGTTTTTTGTCATTTGCTATCCCCAGTTTGTAATGATGTTGCCCTTAATGCCCATCGAGCTGGCAAAGAAATTTTAGATGCACTTCTCTGCAGCATTTCAGTCTCTGTGAGACATTGTAGAGACTTTTAATCAGGGCAATTATGTCATGAAGGAGGCTCAGAGGAGTTTTGCACAATGGAATATTTTGTTTAGCACTTTTTTACAGCTAGCTTCAAATGATGAGACAGACAGTGTGTGCATAAAGCTGGAGGCTATTCTTTTTGCATTAAATGTTACTGTTGCAGACAACAAGCTATGCTTTTGTAGAACTGTGTGGCACTTCTTTAAAGCCGGCAAATAAAATACTAGTTGTGGTATCATAAGGCATCAGGAAAGAAATAATTTGCTATAGATCTTTATTAGCAACAGGTCAGCAGATCTATATTTGTTCTTTTGCAGACAGATGACAGCATCTTTCCTATCTCCTGGTGATGCGCACAGGATTTCACTGGCCATACTGAAATATTTTATTGATCACATTATGAGAAATCAATTCAAAAGTTGCCCAGGTCGTCAATTCTGTGATATCTTCTATGTATGCAACATCAGGTCTGATTGCTCGTCACTGTGGCTGAGAACAGAATACCTCGGGGTGCCCAATTATAACTGAAGTGAGGGGAAATTCAGAAAAGTAATTTTGGCTTCTTTCATTGCCTTTATGTTGGCCTCCAAATGAGCAACCATTCCACTCCTTTCAGATTTCACAGCAGCAAGAGCACTAATGGCAACTCTCTGCAATTTCAACTTCTCATGTCCATGAGTTTGAATCAATGCTTTCCTCTCCACATTTAGTAAAACAATTTTCCACACATGCTGAGCAGCTATTCTTGTCTGTACATGTTTTCAGGTGGGCTAGATAAACTGGAACATTTTATGGAGAACGTTCTCCCCCGCCCCCCCAACAGGGTATGGATCGATAGCAGGCCACAATTCTTTGAGGGGGTTGGGAGATCATGCAAGTAGGGGGACAATTCCAAAAGCAAACCCCTTAAACAGGGCTGAAGAAGTAGGAAAAAATGCAGGTCCAATTAGCAAGATCTTTTCCTTAGGGATAAATTTTCAAATATGAAAGTGAAATGAGTTAACACAGGGCTGGTTCTAGGGGTGGACACCCTAGGCACAAACATTATTTTTGTTTATTCTGCTGATGGACCAGGTGTGTTGTGGGTTTTTGTTTGTTTTTTATTTGTTTTGGTTGGCCACTGTGGAGGGGTGGGCTAAAAATGCTTTTCCACCCTGGCTGGCAAAATGGTTAGGGCTACTCCAGACTTAAGATAAGCAGGAAAGGAAAACAAACTCCTCCATTTCTATCTAAGGTACATGCATTAGTCCCCATTACCAAAGTATCTGAGCACTCACAGTCTGTAACATGTATATCTTCACAACACCTCAGTGACATAGGGAAGTGAATATAAGACCGTAAGAATGGCCATACTGGGTCAGACCAATGGTCCATCTAGCCCAGGATCCTGTCTTCTAGCAATAGCCAATGCCACATGTTTCACAGAGAATAAACGGAATAGGGCAATTATTGAGTGTTGTCCATACCCAGCTATTTGCAGTTAGAGATTTAGGGAAATCCATAGCATGGGGTTGCATCCCTGACCATCTTGGCTAATAATCATTGATGGACCTATCCTTCATTAACTTACCTAATGCTTTTTTGAACCCAGTTATATCTTTGGCCTTCACAACATCCCCTGGCAATGAGTTCCACAGATTGACTGTGCTATTTGTGAAGAAATACTTCCTTATGTTTGTTTTAAATCTGCTGCCTATTAATTTCATTGGTTGACCCCTGGTTCTTGTGTTATGTGAAGGGGTAAATAACGTTTCTCTATTCACTTTCTCCACACCATTCATGATTTTATAGAGCTCTGTCATATCCCACATTAGTCATCTCATTTCTAAACTGAATGGTCCCAGTATTTTTAATCTCTCCTCACATGGAAGCTGTTCCCTACTCCTAATCATTTTTGTTGCCCTTTTCTGTACCTTTTCAAATTCTAATATTTTCTTTCAGATGGGGTGAACAGAACGGCACACAGTATTCAGAGTGTGGGCATATCATGGATTTCTATAGTGGCATTATGATATTTTCTGTCTTATTATTTATCCCTTTCCTAATGGTTTCTAACATTTGGTTAGCTTTTTTGACTGCCACCTCACACTCAGCAGATGTTTTCAGACAACTATTCACAGTGACTCAAAGATCTTTCTTGAGTCGTAAATGCTAATCTAGACCCCATCATTTTGCATATATAGTTTGGATTGTGTTTTCCAATGTGCACTGTTTTGCATTTATCAACATTGAAATTAATCTGCCATTTTGTTGCCCAGTCACCCAGTTCTGTGAAATCCCTTTATAACTCTTAGTTAAGTCCAAAGCAGACTGCTATCTTGAGTAATTTTGTATGATCTGCAATTTTTGCCACTTCACTGTTCACCCATTTTCCAGACCATTTATGAATATGTGAATATGCACTAACCATTGCACTAAAAGTTATAAGGTGGCACCATCATCCCCTCCCTCCAGCTCTTTCCATTTTGTGGGGAGTGAGACAGGCTCCTAACCATGGGCGGTGGGTGGAGCCCCCCTTTGGGGAGGTTAGCCCTGGCGCCACCGCTTCCTCCCCGCCACCAGGGCTGGAGCCCTGAGATCCCCTGCCCCTTCTCTGCGGGTGGAGCCCTGAGTGCCCCCCGCCCCCAGTTGGCCGGAGGAGCCCTGAGCCAGCTGGAGGAGCCCCAGGCTGGCCGAAGTCCCAAGCACCGCCCCCACACCTGTTCAGAGGAGTCCTGGGCCAGCTGCAGCTGTGCCGCTCCTTCCCTCCCCAGATCCCAACCCGCCCATGGAAAAGTATCTCTCAGGTCCAGAAGAAGCTTTTTATTATGCCCCATGCATGTGACGGGGCGGCTGAGGAGTCCAGGGAGATTACTGATGAACCCAGGAAGCTAAATAGCACATACCGCCTCCTCAGCCAGCCCAGAACCTGCATGGGGCATAATAAATCAGAAACTTCCCCCCCGAATCCCATAATTGAGGGTCCGGCAGCCGTGACAGCACCAGGGGAGGCTGAGCCTCTCCTGGCCTATTATATCCGCCACCCATGCTCCTAACACATTTTTACAAGACATGACTTTGGTGTATAAGCTGTCTGACTCCAGGAGAGGGGTTCCCAGTTGTGGGCCACTAGCAAAGGTAGGCACCCCTCTTTGGCCCACACTTAGGCACCTATCTCTGTGAGAGGGTTAGAGCTGAGAACATACCTCTCTTGTCAACATCTCCATTTGGCTAGCATAGGCAGCTCCCCACCTAAGAATGTGAATCACATTCTTAGGTGCCTAGCTCTCCCCAGGCATTGTATAGGAACCCTAGATACCTAACTCAGGTTTTGTGGATTGCAGTGTTGTTCCTGGGATTTTCTAGGCACCTGAAAATTAGGCATCAAAGTTCCTTGGTGGATCCAGGCCGCAGTGACTTGCCCAAGGTCACACAGGAAATCTTTAAGAACAGAGAATTGAGCCTACATCTCCAGTCTCAGGCTAGCATGCGGGTCAATCTTTCTCTCAGTTGGTGTTCAACCCAATCCTATGAGACTGGGTGCCCAACCTTGCCATACGATATAGGGGCACTGCCCCAGTGAACAAGGGATTAACCTCAAGTCAGTTTCCCCCATCCCTTGAAAATGTGCTCAGGGTAAGAACTATAGAAATGGTTTGTACCAAAAACAGAAGGGAGAGGAGGGGCCTTTGAGAAGGTCAGGTTTCACACCCAGGATCTCTAGAACTTCTATTTGGGCTAGGTTTCACTTCTTCCCATTACAGGAAGAAGGGCGAACATATGTTAACTTTATGATCGGTTTCTTTGATGGTATATTAATGTATCTACTTTAGCTGATAGAATAAGAACTCAGTTAATTTACTATTCACTAGAAGCTAATATCAGTACAGTTCTTGCAGCAGACATCAAGTCTCTGACTTTGTTGAGTCATATGTACTGGAATTGTGCAATCAAATATGACCAAATAGACAACAATCATATCTGTAGGGAATCTGGGTTTTGTGATATTTCCAGTCATGTGTATTTATTTAAAAAAATTTCGATGAGTGCAATGTTCTCTCTAGAGACAAAACCAACAAACTGCGTTGTGTGATTTATATAAAGAAGCAATTAGTCCCACTCAGAAAACACATTTATCATATATCCCAGCTGTAACTAGAAGAATTAACTGGGGTCTTTCTCAGGGAAAAAACTAGCAGCTGATACTCTTATCTAAAAAGGCATATATTAGTCCTCTTCTGCAAGCACTTACACATGTGCTTAACTTTATGCACATGAGTAGTCTCAGTAAAGTCAATTGAACTACTCCTGTATGAAGTTAGGGGGTGTCCACCCACCGTTTGGAACACTTTGCAACACTGAAAAAAAACATACAAAATGAAGCACCACCGCCTTAATGTGTTATGTAATTTATGGGCAGCCCCTTAAGCACATGTGTAAATGCTTCCTGCATCAGGGCCATACTTAGAAAAGCCCCTCCTCTGAGGAGATCACATAATTTTCCTATTTCAGTTCTTTCTGGAAGGTAATTTAAAGCCCCCGTCCCCCTCCACAGTTAGTGCTTAGGAGCTCTTTGTTTAAGTACAAAATGTTTCCTTCCATCTACTCTGTTTCATCAGACTTCTTCATGCAATCAAGTTATAATATCCTAATTTGTTACCAGACGTATTGTCCTATCAGAACTAATGGACTGTATCATCTTTGCATAGAAAATGATCATAAGATGGACTCTGAGGACCTCCCCCAAACATTCATTAATATTAACAAAGAAAAAGTTAATAGTTAAAATTAAGTTAAAGTTTCCATAAATAACAAATGTTCTGATTCTTAAACATTTGATTTTAAAATGGTCCACACTGTTGCTGAGATTTGTAAAGACTCTGTTTACACAGGACCCAACACATTTTTGCATTGCTACTGTAAAGCCAACCATCAGAGGGAGGACAAGTTTATTAGCAAGTTATTTTCCCAGAGTTGTATGTGGGAGAAATCAATGTGACTGATGCATAGATGAAGAAATTGGCTAAACTTTTAATTTTATTGATTAATGTACCTACTTAATTTCAAGTTCAATTAGGAACAGATGGTGGTGGTGACAAAGCAATATCTGCGAAATAGCAATAATAAGTACAGTGGTGGAGGCAATGCTTTTTTCATGCACTGTAAGACGTTGCAGACAATAGAGAAGGAGAGAGTTAAATAAGCTGGCTATTTTTAAAGCACATTCTTTGTTATCAAAAATGCGTTTTAAATCTTCAGGCTTTGTTCTGAATTTAACAGATATCACAGCAACTGTGACACTATCTGTGAACACTGAAAAGTATGTGATGCTACCAACTCAACAAAATCTCCATCAGCTGAAAATAAAGATTACAAATCTGCAAGCAGTTCACAGTGTCCTTTAAGCAGTCATCTGGCAAAAAAACAACTTTGTCTCATTTTCTTTGATGTCTAGAGTTCATACTGTTGAGAATGTCTGTACTGCAGTATGCCATGGAAAGCCTTTTCAAATCCCATTTTAATTTTTTTGTCCCCTCTATTGTCACCATTAGACAGGCACCACAGCAGTGGAGGTTGATCATTGCAACTATCTACTGTCCTAGTATTAGATCCTTGGTTCCATCAGTTGGTTTTGATGCCTAAGGCTTCAGAAGGATCTAATATGTAGCACTCTTTTCATGGCCAGGGCACTTTATGGTTGTTATCCAATTAATCTTCACAAGAGCCAGGGAATCTGAGACAGAGAAGTTAAGTGACTTGCCCAAAGCCACTGGTGGAGTCAGTGTGAAAGTAAGAACTAGAATTCAGAATGTTCTGATTCCTAAATCATCTGGCTGCTCCCTATACCTCAGTGTAATTTTTTCTTTACCTGAAGTAAGTACATTGGTAAGTGAATGCTTAGCACCTTCTAATTGCCACAAATTATAATCCTAAAGGTCCACTAAAATGCACTCTCCTGTGTGAACAGTGGTAACCAATCAATACACAGCATAGCAGGGAGGATCAGGGAGAGATATTTGGTCAAGGCCAGTGGGATTAAAAGAACCATGGCTTCTTTAAATTACATGCAGAGCAGAGAGGACCTAGGTTTTAAAGGTCTTTCCTGCAAGACCCACATGAAATTCTTTTAACTTGGATGAAGGACGGAATCAGCCCTACTGGGATTTGAACTTTTGTTTGCAGGGAATCTGGGTATTTGAAACTTGATGCTGAGGTTCTACCTCACAAAATGAATATGGAAAAAATGAGATCTTCTTACCCGACAGATCTACTTCCTTTATGTGGTCTGTCATAAACATACAGCTAAGAGTAACATAAAATCCCTCCTTTACCTGTAAGGGGTTAGGAGCTCAAATAACCTGGTTGGCACCTGACCAAAAGGACCAATAAGGGAAGAAGATCCTTCCGGTTGGGGGTGGGGGGAGGTTTTGTTTGTGCTCTCTTTGTTGTTCTGTCCAGGAAAGAGAGAGACCAGGGCAGGAAAAAAATTCTCCTAAAACCCTACCTGAAATAAGCATCTAAGATTGCAAATTGTACGTAATAGCAAGGAAATGCATTAGATTATCTTTTGTTTTAGCTTGTGAATTTTACCGATGCTAAGAGGGAGGTTTGTTCCTGTTTTTTGTAACTTTAAAGTTTTGCCTAGAGGGGAATCCTCTCTGTTTTAAATCTTATTACCCTGTAAAATTACCTTCCTTCCTGATTTTACAGAGGTGCTTCTTTTACTTTTTCTTTATAATAAAGTTCTATTTTTAAGAACCTAATTGGTTTTTAGTGTCCGGTCTGTGCTCACCTTGTTTACCTATTTGGTTGGTGTATTATTCTCAAGCCTCCCCAGGAAAGGGGGTGAAGGGGCTTGGGAGGATATTTTGGGGAAAGAGGAACTCCAAGTGGTCCTTTTCCTGAATCTTTGTCTAATTCACTTGGTGGTGGCAGCAATACCGTCCAAGGACAAGGAAGAATTTGTGCCTTGGGGAAGTTTTTAACCTAAGCTGGTAGAAATAAGCTTAGGGGGTCTTTCATGAGGGTCCCCACATCTGTACTCTAGAGTTCAGAGTGGGGAGGGAACCCTACCATCTCTGCCACCATGTCAGCTTTTAAGTGATTTAGGAGCCTGAGGCTATGTCTTGACTACAAAAAAGAAATGTGTGTTTCACATTGAAATAGCTAATTCACTGCAAAATCCTAGTGGAGACAAGACACAAGTAGTTTTTAGCTCATTATAGCTAGTCAGGCCCAAGTGGGGCTGTAGGATTGACTTTGACTATGAGTCTATTAGAAATTAGTTCTTTAAAAGAGAGAGAGAGGATATTTTAAATTAAAACACAGTAGAAGTTTCAAAAAGTTGAACTCAAAGAGAGGTTCTGTGGCCTGCGATGTGCAGGAGGTCAGACTAGATGATCATGATGGTCCCTTCTGGTCTTAAAGTCTATAATCTGTTTGAATCCAATGCTAATTAAATTGAAAAGTGTCATGTTTTTAGAAGAGAGCTTCCTGAAGGGTTTTATGACTTCTTTTGAATCATTGTGTTCTTATCATGATGTGTAAACAAGGGCTGAAATGTTTATTTATTTTATTTATAGTGATATTATTGCTTATTACCTTTAATATCAGAAATATCACATCTGGTTTTTCTGTAATACTGTTTGGAGAGCTCAATTTATGTGGACTGAATTCTCTCTCCTTAACTGAAGGATAGCATAAAGTGATGATGGTGGAGCTTTAATAAAGACATTTCATAACAACTGGGGAGTTTTCTTTGTTTGGGTTTTTTTTTTTTTTTGAAAGCAGGGGAAAAAATTGAAAAACTCACCAACAGCAAACCTTCTCAGGCCTCTTTTATACAACTTTATTTTCCCTATGCAGGTCACTATTAGGCAGAATGTAAAGTTTAATTCTGTTGAACCATCACAAGCAGTTAATTCCTTTCACAATATTTATCTTAACCAAACAAAGTGAGAGAAAAAAGTCACAGACCAAAAGTGAAGGGACTTGCTTAAGTACATGAGGTCAGTTGAAAAACAAAATATCTGGTGGTGAGTGATGGAGAAAATTATCAATTGGCTCTTGGAAAAATAAAATTGTCAGGCCACTCTTTCTGAGACAAAGTTGTCAACTACTGTATGTCTCAAAGAACAAAATGATTAGTTGCTGAATAAGGTAAAAGTAGTTGGGTGTAAAAGAAATTTCAGATGCATATTTTTTATGCAAAGTTCTTAGCCATGTCAGTAAAATAATAGAGTATTAATTCACTCGCAAACTGAAATTTATCATTTTTAACATCTGCACTGTTTGAACTGAAGTAAACGTCAACAAGACAAGCACGATATGCATAGCATAAGCACAGAAGAAACTAAGGCCCCCCAGTTCCGCAAACATTTAAATACTACTACTCATCTGAATGATCCCACTGAGTTCAAGACGTGAATAAAAGGTGGCGCGTGTATCTTTATTATACATAGATAGGCCCAGGAAACAAACTACACATTTGAATCCAGAATTTAATTTCCCCACTTTGTGGCCCATGTAGGTAAAAGGTTTTGTTTTTAAAATATTTCCTAATGTGTGTCTTAGATTAATGGTCGGTAATCCATACTGGGACGAAGGCTTCCATTTTTAATAGGTCATAACTTTCTTTGTGACTGATATTTCGAAGCTGGGCATTATCTCAGACGTTTGAGCAAAATCACTATAATTGCTTTTGAATTCTACTTGTATACATTAAAAAAAAAACACCCCATGATCCACTCCTCAGTTTTGGATATGTGTAACTCAAATATGTCTGAAGAAATCTTGTTCTAAGTTGTCTTATTTTGTAGACATTACAAAGATCTAAGGCATTAGCCAGGTTTATAGGAAATTGGCTTAGTCGCTTTCATGAGCATTTGAAGTTCATCCAGGCACGCTAATATTTGTTTTCTGCTTAATCTAAATCTAGAGCAATTTAGAACATTTTCAGTGCAAAGAAGTGCTTTAGCTTTGGATTAGTATAAAGTGTGGCACCCTAAATGATTTCAACAATGTTGATCTACGTGAATATGAGGAAAAAGCAATTCTACTTGGCGTTAAGGCCTGAAATATCACACCACCTTCCTTATTTTACACACACAAAAAGCCTCTTCAAGTAGAATTTAATGGGACAAAGTTTGTGTTTAAGTGTTTTGCTGATTCAGGGCCTCGTGTAAGGAGATAGGTGGCTTTTCAAACTTAATGGCATGTCTACACAGCAAAAAAGTGTGTATGGGTTAGCCTACCCAAGCTAGCTTGAATCCAGTATGCATGGGTAACAATAGCAGTAAAAATGCTGTGGGTGTGGGAAGTGCCCAGACATTAGCTCCCCCAAAGACGATAACCAGGGGGGATAACCAACACCTGGGTGTGTGTTGAAAAACTACCAACAGCCATTGTCCAGCAAGGGAGCTACAACGCAAGGACTCACCTGCACAAGGCCACACCAGTGGAGTTGCTCAGCCTTGCCAGGTGGTGACTCAACAATGCCCACCAGACATGCCTGGACTTGTGTTCTCCAAGCACATGAACTAAGGGTATAAAACAGAACACAGGGGCCTCATGCTTGGCCTTTTCTCCTCCCCCCCACCTATGCTGCAAGCAACAAGGGCGCTCAGAAGACTGATGGTTTCAACAGAGGAGACTGCCCAGGTTTAAGGGAGAAACCTGTATATTAAGGACTGTAAGATCCAGTGGGGGTGAGAACATTGCTTGATCTAAATACTGTCTAGTGCAGGAGTTCTCAAACTTCACTGCACCATGCCCCCCTTCTGACAAAAATTACTACATAACCCCAGGAGGGGGGACCGAAGCCTGAGCCCGCCTGAGCCGCACTGCCCTGGGCGGAGGTGGAAGGGGGCAAAGCTGAAGCCCAAGGAAGGGCTTCAGCCCCAGGCAGGGGGCCTGTAACCTGAGTCCCAATGCACAGGGCTGAAACCCTCAGGCTTTGGCTTCAGCCTCAGGCGGTGGGGCTTGGGCTTTGGCTTCAGCTCAGGGGCCCAGCAAGTCTAAGCCAGCCCTGGTGACCCCATTAAAATGGGGTCATGACACACAGTTGAGAACCGCTGGTCTAGTGTGATAAGGGATATATATATATAATATAAAAAAAAATTTGGTAACCACTCTGCCTTTTTGCCTATCACTCTTTTGTAATCAAGAAACTTGTTTTACTGTTTATTTTTACCAGTGAGTTTGCCCGAAGTGTGTGGTTAATCTGCGCAGGTTTACAAAGTATATCCACTTTCCATTGATGAAGTGGTGAACCAATTAATAAACTTGCATTGCTCAAGAAAGGGTCTTGAGCAGTGCAAGATGGTATATTCCTGAGGTACAAGGCTGGGAACTGGGTGGATTTGGCTGGTGTCTTTCTCGGTGTGATTCATAAGTGGTTTTGAGAGCATTCATGCAATCTAGATGGGTGTGGGGCTCCACATGCAGTTGTGCTGATAACAGGGCCTGGGGGGGGGGGGGGGGCGGGGGATTGCTGCTTGTCACTAGCAAAAGCATTGTGAGAGACAGCCCAGGCTGGAGAGTTAAGAGGGCACAGCAGTCCCACAGTTCAAGGCTGCACCCCAGGAATCCCGTCACAGGGGTATATTATAGAACTCTGTAAAATCATGAATGGTGTGGAGAAAGTGCATAAGGAAATATTATTTTCCCCTTCACGTAATACAAGGACCAGGGGGCCTCCCAATGAAATTAAATAGGCAGCAGGTTTAAAACAAACATAAGGAAGTACTTCTGCACACAATGTGCAATTTTTGGAACTCATTGCCAGGGGATGCCAGAGGTATAACTGGTTTCTAAAAAGAATTAGATAAGTTCATTGAGAATAGGTCCATCAATGGTTATTAGCCAATATTGTCAGGGATGCAACCCCATGTTCTGGGTGTATCTTAAACCTCTGACTGCCAGGAGGTGGGACTGGATAATGGATGGATCACTCGATAAACTGTCCTGTTCATTCCTTCTGAAGTATCTGGTGCCGGCCACTGTCAGAAGACAGGATACTCGACTAGATGGACCATTGGTCGGACTCAGTATGGCCATAATTATATTCTTGTGCCAATAAAGTCAGTGGGATTATTCCCTCATTTAAATTTTCTTAGCCAGCTCCAAAACAGGTGTTAGTGAAGCCGGTATTAGTGAGGTCAATGGAACTATGCTGATGTGCACTAGTTCTGGCCCACTGTGTTTGTCAAGCCTCTCAATGACTGAAGTCATGCAGCTTGCAGAACATTCAGACAGTTTCAGAGTGCAATATTTTAGATTTTAAACAGTTAGACCATTAGATTTTTCCCCATGTTCAGCCTAAACTTTCTTGTACTCAACTGTATCAGGAGTAATTAGTTAGACTATCCTTCTTAACCCACCCTAAATAATATTTCTTTTGTGGCTTCAAACTTTAAGTATTTAATAGTTATGTTTTTCCCTTAGCTGCATTTAGCAAAGCAATACCTATTTAACTCTAGTTTCTCCAAATTTCTGCAGTCCTTTTGTGACATTGCACCCCATAATGCTTTATAGCAATATGCTTATGAATGTAAATATGACATAACTGGAATATGTTTTATGCTAGATATGCCATGTAAAATATCTCTGCAGAGGTTATGATCTACTGAATATATTCATCCTATTTGTATGCATGTATCATTTTTGTATTTGAAGTTATGAATATTGGCTATATATTTCTTTGATTCTAAGTAGCCTCAGTGAAGCATTTGGTCAGCTTCTTAAGAAAGGACTATTCTCAGTAAGTGCCCCGTCAAGAAACACTTAACTGACAATGGACTTTGGAAGATGCCAATCCACATCTGAGCTTTCCTGGGAACGTTCAAACAAACAATGTAAACAATAGCGTTGGCCTGCAAAAAGCTGAATCATTCATAGACATGTGACTTGCCCAGGTGGCTAGAGACCACATCTTGTCGCTGTGATGTTGCACAAGAGAGAGGATATAAAAGGCCCTGAAAGCCCCTCCATTTTGTCTTCAGCTAGCTCAAAAGATAACCTCAGCAGCCCCAAAGAGATACCTGAAAGAAACTGGAACAAAGGAGAGTAACTACTGGGGTGTCAGTGATTGCTGGACCCAGATTAGGAGGAAGTCTAGTCTGCAAAAGAAACTTACTGGAACATCTCTGAGGGTGAGATTTACCTGCATTTAGTTTCCTACTGTATTAGGCTTAGACTTGCATGTTTTTATTTTTCTTGGTAAATTACTTTGTTCTGACTGTTATTACTTGGAACCACTTAAATCCTACTTTTTATATTTAAGAAAATCACTTTTTACTTATTTAATTAACCCAGAGCAAGTATTAATATCTGGGGGAGCAAACAACTGTGCATATCTCTCTATCAGTGTTATAGAGGACAAACAATTTATGAGTTTATCCTATATAAGCTTTATACAGAGTAAAACGCATGTATTTGGGGTTTGGATCCCATTGGGAACTGGGTAACCGGGTTGGAGACAGGAACACTTCTTAAGCTGTTTTCAGTTAAGCCTGCAGCTTTTGGGGGATGTGGTTCAGACCTGGGTGTGGGTTTGTAGCAGGCTAGCGTGTCTGACACAACCACGCAGGGTACTGAAGTCCAAAGCTGCCAGGGAAAACGGGCTCAGAGGTAGTCTCAGCACATCAGATGGCAGTCCCAAGGGGGTTTCTGTGACCCAACCCGTCACACTTTTAAATCATTTTTCTTTGGCTTCTTCAAATCCTTTTCAGTTTACTGACCTCTTCCTTGACCCGAGCAAACCAGAATTGTATATGTTTTCTTGTTGGCTGTATGTGCTTGGTAAAAATTATTCATCATGAAAGACAAGTTTCTGTAACACAGACTTTAGAGTGCATTAAATAAATATAAATTTTATTAAAAACACCCACATCTCAGCGTTATCAGGAATGATATAATAATAAACAGCTTTAAAATAACCTGCATTCATTACATTACAATACTTACAGTATTTATAACCATCCTCAGATTTTTATAGACTTACCAAACATTTCATAAAAATGAGTGAAACTAAAGTTTAAAAAAAAAAAAGTAGAACATAAGCATGGAAAACACACACAGAAGTTCATTACCTTAGTGTCAAACTGCTAAAGTTTCCTACACAAGTTAACCACTAGCTTTAGAAGTGAACTTTACACCACTGTGCATCAATCAAGATGAAAAATTCATTCAAGTAAAGTTGACACCACTCAGAAGCATCTTCAAGTATGGCTATAGTCAACCTGATAATCCTATACACGCAATTTTATGTCTGCTTTTTCATTCATTTTGAGGCAGGGTTCTGTACACCTAAATTACAGTTCAGGTATTTACAATACATAATTGAATCCCCAACTAAGCTTCCTGCTATTGTTTGCCAGCAGTTTGGCAAATGACAGTGAATGGTATATTAACCAAACATCAACTATGGATGGCATGATGGATATGATTCAAATAAAAAAAAAATCAAGAGATTAAATTTAATGATTTAATTAACCTAATACATAAGGAAATTATAGTTAAGGTTTTAAAAACTTGAAACTCCTGTTTCAATGAAAACAAACATTTTTTAAAAAATTTTGTATTTATAGTGGTTAAAGCCACATATTAAGAATTTCAAAAATTGCCAGAATATAAATATTTGACCAATAAAACCAAAAGGCCTCCTTTTATTGAATAGAATTAGTTTGTAATTCTGCTAGACAATATGTGTTTAGATCAATCTTACAGTATATTGCACAACAAATATCTAAGTGATGGAGGTTTGCTTGTTTAGGGAAGCCCTCATATAGACTGTACCTTTTTAAAAAAAATTATTTTATTCATTACAGTATCCCAGAAGCCTTGTTTAGAGAGCGATTTGAAACACTCTAGCAAACGGTCACTTGCCAAACCTCTGCCTTACAATTTTCCCTTTAATTAGCTCAGTGCATTCTACTTTCTTTGTTTGAAATAGGCAAAACAAGTCTAAAACTTTTAAACACTTTCATTACAATAAAAAGAGCTAACAAATTTACAAAATTAGTTTGTTACATCAATACATATACAAGTAAAAGTAGAAGAGGGATTCAAAAGAGAAGAGTTAAATCCCTGAAAAAAATAAAAAAACCCCACAAGAATAATATATTTATTAACCTACAACAGCTTACATACACACAGGTGACATGTTGGCATAAGGAGAACAGGAGCTGAAATATCCCTGAATTTTTAGGAAAAAAAAAAAAAAGCTTGAAGTTCAAGTTATACTTGCTAAAATATCAAGTACTGAGAAAAAAGGTATTTTTTTCAAAGGCTATGGGAGGTGGGGGAGGTGGTATACAATATTATAAACTTTCACTCTCAGTTCAATATCCTATTGCCAAACTAGTGTTGAGGTATATGACAAGTAGGAACATCACTCAAATCTTTTAATGTATTTTTAGCTCACATTATGATATATTTGTAGCAGGCTGAGTAGCACCATGATGTGAATTCAGCTTCAAACCCAAATATATATATATATATGTGTGTGTGTGTATATATATACATATATATATACACAAATTTTTACAGTACTAAAATACTAAAGCATTGCATTAAAAAAGGTTTTGTTTACAATTTAATTTACTATACAACTTTTGCTTTTTTTTTTTATAGAAATTAATGATTTAAAACCACCACAGCAAGCCAGCTGCCTTTTCCCCTCCATTTAATCAATGGAATCACACAGAACTAACCCTTCTTCATTAATTTTATGTAGGCATCAGTCTGCTCAATCTTCCTGGAAAAGAGGACACTTACACTGAGAAATGACATACACCACAATTTACATAATTATCAACACAAAAACAATCTGCCATTCAATTATCTCAAGAAGCATACAGATCTTTTAGAAATAGCAGAAACCTTAGCTAACTAGTTGTAGAATCTGTCACATGCTGCCAATTATTACCTGTGGTTACTATAAAATTCTCTCCTTAAAACTGTACTCATTTGAGTAATAAACTTGTCATAATAATTGTAAAAAACTGTTACAATATAGCTGTGAGAGATGAGCACCAGTAAAATATGTGTTGTGTACTAAAGTATTCCCTTGTATCCAGTAAACCCCATTTCTACTGTAACTGACTTATTAAAAATGGATATGTAGCCCACCAGCAGATGTATGGCTAAAGCCAAAAGTATTTAAAAGCTTTTTAAAAAAAAATTCTTTGCATTTTAAAATCAAAGTAAACGTTCTTTCTTTCTTTTAACGTCTTAGTACCTTAGCACTGTTCAAGTTGCCAAGCTTAGGTAGACAAAGTGCTTCTGAAACACTATTTAAAAAAAATATCTCTCTCTATATATATTATTGTCCCTTAACCAGGACTTGACTGGATGAGCAAAATCCAGAGGTCTTTAATTCCCATATGTTAAAAAGTAAGCGTGTTTTAGTAACAGGCAAATTTGATACAAACATGAATGAAAAGGTCCCCCCTGTTGTTCAAGGATATTTGAATACACCATTAACATTTTAAACTATTATAAAGGCATTAACTGTTCAACGGTTATAATAAAGACACCATTTTCTTAGATAGCACCATGTTTTAGAATATCCAAACAAATTCAGTGTTTTGCTGTCTATTCATTATGTTCTATATGTATCTATTTTGTTAAATAAAATCAAGAGACTATTAAGATTACAGTAAAAACTGCATGTTAAAAAGCCATAATTCCAGTATTTCAGTACATCATAGATACAGCACCAGATGGTATTTTAAGATTCCTTCTGTTGTAATACTACAGTATTTTAATTTTTTGCTCCTGTTCCATGACTATGCAAAGTCGATATTATTAAAAGTGGTCACAGATGTGCAAAACTAAGGAAAAAAGTTACATTTGCAGATTCTCTCTTCCAATAATGGAGCCAGTGTTTTTTAATGTAAATTGTGAAACACTTTTTTTTTTTTTTTTTTTGCATAGGATGCTTTGGTCTTGTTTCCACATGCCATCTGTGACCACTTACAAGTCAGTGGAAAATAAGTGCGGTGGTAAGATTACCTCTTTTTGCTGGTGTGCTGAGGTTTTTCCACTGACAAGTCTAATGAAAATACTGTTTCTTTCCCTGCCCACCGCTCCCTGCAACCTAAATGAGAACTATTCTATTGACAACTTGTTTTTTAAAATGAGGTAACCAACAAAGGTGTGAAGTTATATATATCTGTTGTAAGGCCCTGTAACCCGTGTAAAGGCATATGGAGATGTAGTTACTGTGGAGTTTGTGGTGACTGACATAGTCCTTTGTGCAAGAGACTTGACAAAGCGCACGTATGTTGGTTCTGAGGGTTCGTGTGATTCAGTAGGCTCCCGCTTTGATTTTTTGCCATAAGATTTTTGAGGCACGTAATCAGGACCATATTTTTCACACTCCTCTTCTTTTTCTCTTGCCTTCTCAGCCATCTTTGCCTCCCACAGAGCCAGACCGTGTTTTGGCTCATTCATACTCTTATGTTGATAGAAGACAAGTGATATCCTGGTGGGATGGTTCCTGTTGGGATTTTTCAAGGGGGTCGTTGCATGGAGCTCACGTTTTGCACATTCAATGAGAATTGACCCATGAGATGGGGCAACTGCCACTCCTCCAATATCTGCATCCAGAAAGCTGTGCTCGCTATCTGACCAGACATCATCGGGATCCTCTGCTTTTTCTGGATTCAGACTATCAGTTTTATTTAAACCATGTTGGGGAGTAGTCCTATCGTGGTTAAGACCTGGAAGCATATTAGACAACCCATTAGCTGTGTGTGAAGTCATTTCACTATCCTTATTTTGGAGATGTAGTGAATGAGGAGGACCACTGAATATACTTGAAGCTGAGTGGTAATCATGTGCTAGATGTGAAGGTGGATGTAGGGGATGTTCACCATTTTTATTCATGGAAGTATAGTCCATACTTGGATTACTAAAATTAGATTTTAATCTTGAGGCAACATCCATAAAGTGGCTGTCAGCCTCAAGGGTGGAGTAAGGGGAAAAAGACCCTGCGTGGTGTACATTTGGTCTATTGGTGCAATTACTGAAGGAGTCTACCTGCATATTTTGGTTTCCATAATTCAAGTACTTGGGACCAAAACTCTGGTTATTCCCAAGTCTATGCTGGTATAGTGTATGAATGGGTGGCAGACTTAGTTTAGATAAAGGGTCTTGACTCTGATACCTATATAAGTCCAAGTGTTGAGGCTGTGAAGGGTAGGAACCCAAGTAAGAGGGGAGGTTGTCCATAGGCATGTTTCCGTTGCATTGGTAAGGTGGATATTGGTTATTTTGACTTAATGATCCTGAATAAGGGTTCATAGGATTGGAAGAATTCAAATAAGACCCTGAAGGCTGTGACGAGGTTCTATAAAGGTTCATGGGGTTGGACCCTCCATAGAGATCTGAAGTGTATGAAGAGCTTGGATGAGCATTGGCTGGATTAGGCAGCCTCATGTAAAGATTGGCAGGACCTGAACCAGAGTAAGAGTTGACAGGGTTTGACTGAGGGCTGTTAGCGAGAGTATGCTGTTGCTGTTGTTGTAGCATGGCTGGTCCTGAAAGACGTAAAAGATCTGCAGACGTGAAAAGAAAAAAAAAACATTTTACATTGACTCTAGATGAAAATACCAAAGCAATTTCCATTAAATTTCCCACAGATTAACAGAAAGATCCCTTTCACACAAATCACAAATACAGTTCCTCTTACAAAAAGAAAAGGAGTACTAGTGGCACCTTAGAGACTAACCAATTTATTTGAGCATAAGCTTTCGTGAGCTACAGCTCACTTCATCGGATGCAACAGTTGCTCTTACAGTTGACTAAACACTTCTACTTTTCCAAGTTTCTGGCAAGGTGATATGTGAAAACTTGGAACAAAATTCATAGTGTGACCTGTCCTAAAGAAGAGTCAAATGCATAAAATCTAAGGGCTAAATTTTCAAAAGCAGCCTCTAAAAGGAACCTGCCAGATTTTAAAAGGTATTTAAGGTGCGTAGTGTTGCAGATAAGTGTCTAACTCCCACTGATGTAGAGTTAACACAGAGGGCGTTAGGTACCTATCTGCATCTCTAGACACCTAAATACCTATCAATTCTATGGGCCAGAGAATCAGCGAAATATAGGGCTGGAAGGGACCTCAAGAGACAGGACTAAGTATATCTAGACCATCCCTGACATGTGTTTGTCCAACCTGTTCTTGAAAACCTCCGATGATGAGGATTCCATAACCTTTTTTGGTAACTTATTCCAGAACTTAACTACCCTTATAGTTAGAAAGATTTTCCCACCACCTCACATAAAACTCACTTGCTGCAGATTAAACAGAGAACTTCTTGTCCTACAGTCAGTAGACATGGAGAACAATTGATCACAGTCTTCTTTTTTACAACCCTTAACGTATTTGAAGATTGTTATCAGATCCATCCTCAGTCATCTTCTCTCAATGCTGAATATGCTCAGTCTTTTTACCCTTTCCTCACAGGTTTTTTTTTTGCTCTTCTCTGGACTCTCTCCAATTTGTCTACATCTTTCCGGAAGTGTGGCACCCAGAACTGGATGCAGTACTCCAGCTGAGGCCTCACCAGTGCTGAGTAGAGCAGGATAATTACTTTGTATGTCTTACACAGGACACTCCTGTTAATACAGCCCAGAATACTAGCCTGTTTCGCAACTGCATCACACTGTTGACTCAGACTCAATTTGTGATCCAGTATAACCTCCAGATCCTTTTCAGCAATACTACTGCCTAGCCAGTTTTTCCCCATTTTGTAGTTGTACGTTTGATTTTTCTTTCCTAAGTGAAGTACTTTGCCTTTGTCTTAACTGAATTTTATCCTGTTGATTTCAGACTATTTCTCCTGTTTGTCAAGGCTGTTCTGAATTCTAATCCTGTCCTCCAAGTGCTACCAACCTCTCCCTGCTTGGTGTCATCCGTACATTTTATAAGCATATTCTCCACTCCATTATCCAAGTCATTAATTAAAATATTGACAAGTACTGGACCCAGGACAGACCCCTGTGGGACCCCACTAGGTATGTCCCCCTCCAGTTTGACAGCAAACTACTGATAATTACTCTGAATATGGTATTTCAACCAATTCTGCATCCGCTGTATAGTAATCTAACCTAAATCACATTTCCTTAGTTTGCTTATGAGAATATCACATGGGACTGTGTCAAAAGCCTTACTAAAATCAAGGTATCATGTCTACTGCTTCCCTCCATCCACTTAGCCAGTTGCCTTGTCAAAGAAGGAAATTAGGTTGGTATGATATGATTTGTTCTTGACAAATCCATGTTGCCTATTACTTATCACCCTATTATCCTCTAGGTACTTACAAACTGATTGTTTAATAATTTGTTCTAGTATCTTTCCTGGTATCAGTTACACTGACTGGTCTATAATTCCTCAGGTCCTCTTTGTTATCCCTTTTAAAGATAGGTACTATGTTTGCCCTTCTCCAGTCCTCTTGGACCTCATCCATCCTCCATAGGTTCTCAAAGATAACTGTTAATGGTTCAGAGATTGCTTCAGCAAGTTCCTTAAGTACCGTAGGATGAATTTCATCAGGCCAGGCTGACTTGAATACATCTAACTTACCTAAATATTCTTTAACCTGTTCTTTCCCTATTCCGTCTTGCATTTCTTTCCCCGTATTAATATTAATTGAGTTAAATTTCTGGTCACAATTTACTTTTTTAGTGAAGATGGAAGCAAAATAGGCATTAAACATCTCAGCCTTCTTGATGTCTTCCGTTATTAGCCTTCCTTTAATTAGAAGACCTACACTTTCCTTTGTCTCTCTCATATTGCTAATATATTTATAGATGCTCTTCTTATTGCCTTTCATGTCCCTTGCTAGATGTAACTCACATTGTGCCTTAGCCTTTCTGATTTGGCTGTACATGCTCGTGCTATTCTTTTGTACTCCTTGTTAGTAATTCATCTATGTTTCCATTTTTTGAAGGATTCCTTTTTTATTTTCAGATCATTATAAAGCTCCTAATAGACATGTTGGCCTTTTACTATTCTTCCTATCTCTCCTTTGCATCAGGGTAGTTTGCTGTTGCACTTTTAATATTGTCTCTCAGAGAAACTGCCTGGTCTCCTGAACAGCTTTTTTCCTTAGATTTTCTTTCTATAGGCCCTTATTTCCCAGTTCTCTGAGTTTGTTAAATTCAGCTTTTTTGGTGTCCATTGTCCTTATTCTGCTGCTCTTAAGTTTCCGTAGAATCATAAAATCTATCATTTAATTTTCACTCAGATTGTCTTCAACCTTCAGATTCACAACCAATTCCTTCCTCACTGTTAGTCAGAACGAAGTCTAAAATGGCTGTGCCCTTGGTTAGTTCCTCCAACTTCTGAAACCAAAAGTTATCCCAATACATTTCCTTTTCTGTTTTGCTGTGTTACTTTAACTACTCAGATTTCTGTTGTTAAAAGTCCCCCATTACTACCAGGCCTTATGTTTTGGAGAGTTCCTTTATTTGTTCTAGGAATGCCTCATCCACCTCCTCCTCTTGACTTGGTGGCCTATTGTTAGGCTTGGCAGGATTCAATATAAATCAATTTATGTTGGTAAACATTGATTTCACTTGAAACATTGAAATGGATGGAAAAAAATATTGATCTGTAACAGTGGGACTGCATCTCCCCTGCTTGTGCCTGCAGGGATGGGATGTCACCAGCCCTGTGGCAGCGCAGCGAGCCATCTGCAGCTCCGAAGTCATGGCCTTGCTCACTCGCTCACTCACCCACCATCCAGGAGTGTTCGAGCCATCCTCGGGCAGGAAATGTTCGTCAGTACGCCGTGGCTGGGGGCTTGTCCACCTCATTGCAGTCCTGGCAGGGGGTCTCTGTTCTGCCAGGTCAGGACTGCAGCCTCTGCCACGCGTTGCTCCCCAGTGTCTTGGGCCCCTTGGTCATATAGAGAACCCCCTGCAGCCCCGATGTCTGTGCTGAGAGCCCCCTCCAGGCCTGCTGTCAGTTCTGCCCAAACCCCAGCCCCAACCCTAACTAGGGTGATCAGATGAAATGGACAAAATATCGGGACACATGGGGGAAGCAAAAACAAAAACAAAAAAACGGCCGGAGCGGCCAAAGCCGCAATATCGGGACAAATGGCATCCCAACCGTGCATTGGTCAGGACGTGGGACAAAGAACTAAAAATCGGGACAGTCCCAATTTTATCAGGACGTCTGGACACCCTAACCCTAACCCCCATTAATTTCCAAAAACTGTTAAAACAAAAAAATCTTAAACAAAAATTAATAGTCAAAATTAGAAAAAAATAAAAATCAAATTCTGCCAAGCCTATCTATAATAGACCCCTACAATGATATCACCCCTGGTTTTTATCCCCCTTTTATGTTTACTAGAGGCTTTCAAATGGTCTGCCTTTCAACCCTCTTTCCGGACCTCATGGTTTTCTCAAGACTTTTTATAAACTGCCTTCACTTCTATGGTTAATTACTGTTATTAACAAGTATACTGACTAATAGAAGATTCTTGCATTACCTGCTAACTGTTTTGCATGACCTGCAGCCTCCGAGCTGGCTTGTTTATGGCGTGCTGCGGCAGACTTATCTTTTTCAGTTTTGCTAGAGCTATTCTCCAATGAGGAAAGCTTTTCTGCTGCTGCCTTCTTGGCTTCTAACTTCTTTTGCCTGCATGTCTTAACAGGCTCTGCCAGCATCCTTACTTTGCGCCTAAACGAGCTGAGGACTTGGATGCTGCCATTCTTCTTTTTCTGTTCCTGGCCTTCAGTACTTCCAAACTCATCCACATCAGAGACTTTGTATAATGGGAGTACATGCAGCTGCTCATCTTCTGGCATTTGGCCAGTTTCACGATTGTCTTCTCTGGTTAGTGTGCACACCTGTCCGAAAGGTATGGTAGAAAAACTATCAAAAATTTGCATTACGCTGTCAACTCAGATAACTCTATAATGGCAAGTAGCTGGCCAGTAACATCAGGTTGCAAGGCTCATGACATAACAGATGTAATGCCAAATAGAGCATCCAATGTGGGGATCAACTGAATGCAAACCCCCTGCCCCCCTTTTTTTGTGTGTGTAGAAAATTTTGGTAAGCTTTAACTTTTTTTTTTTTGCTTCTAGATTCAGCATCCAACTCTCTCTCTCCCGCCCCCCACCTTGGCAATATTAAGGGACACTTTATATAAAATGCCTATTTTCCTCACATTCCATATTCCGCCTGGAAGTAAGCAGGATAGCCACGTGTTCCCAAAAATTAAGTGAATTCTTTGGCCAATGATTCCATGGTCAGGGAACTGAAATGCTAGGCTCCCTGGAACTCTACAGCCAGCAAGATTTTTTCTTAGGTGTGACACGATAGCTACATATTGGCAATGCTGTTTAGTATAAAAAAAATCCCATGACATGACATATACTTTCAAAGACCACCCTAAAATTCCAAGGGCAGCGTAACAGTATGGCAGACTCTAGGGCCTTGTACTGGATGCAGGTTCCTTCACTGCGTCAACCGCACGTTAGATGTTTGAATGCCAGATACAGATTCAAGGAACTGCTGCAGAGACATAGCAGTAGGCACATCTTGTGAACTCCATCCAGGATATAAGAGATGATAGGGGTATCTCTCAAAAGGAATGAGAAACTGCAAGACAGAAAGATCTGCAGGAAAACCAGCCAGTCTTGGGGAGAAAACTCAGGCAGAAGTGTATATTTTGTTAATGTTGTTTTGAAGAAAGTCAAGCCCCAGGAAGGGTGTAAGTTTAGACTTTGTAAAATATTTGGAGGTTCTGCTCAGACCATGGTGGGAATAGCACCTGCTTACAGGCACTGATGCACTTACTTCAAATTACAGCAAGCTAGTCTCGATTTTTTTGCATATTTTCACTGACAGCATGCAGTAGATAGAAGTAAGTCATAAACTCTCCTATTCGATGAAGCCAGCTAGTCTTGCTCAGTTATTTTTTTCAGTGTCGAGTTTTGGAGAGTAGCAGAGTTTTGTGGGACAAGAGCAAGGGTTTTATTTAGTACTGGCCAAAGAACAGAAATTATGTTTGAGAGGATTTTGACATTTGTTTTTATTCTGATTTGAAATTAAACATGAACATTTTGAATTTTCTGCAAAATAAATTTGAGGGGAAAAAAAAATCTTTCCAGCTCAAAATGCTTTGGTTATAATATAATATGAAATAAAGTTGAAATTTATAATGTAATACAGAATTTTAAAAATTCAAAGCGAAAAGTCATTTTGAAAGGAAAAATCACAATATTTTACTCCAAAAATGTCAAAATGGGAAGTTTTAGCATCATCGTAAATCCCATCCCCCTTTTTTCTCCGAAATGGAATTTTGGCAAAATCAACATGATTTCACGAACTGTTTCAATTTCAGACTACATTTTCCAGTGGAAAACTGTTCCACTGAAGTTTTTCAGCCAAATCTATTTTAGATCTTTCTCTAAAGTCTGATTTAAATAAAAAATCCTGTCGGGATTGCACATTTTAGCTCCAGCTACTGATGAACGACTCTTCTTTTAGCAGTTAGCTTTATGTGCAAACTTAATAGAAATATAGATAATGAATTAAATATGAGAAATCAGTGCTGAAACAAGGCAGCTTTATGCAGCACTGACTTACCAATGTACTCCCATTCTGCATATTGTGCAAGTCTCTGTGAGCATGAGCACAAAAATCCAGGCAGGCAGTGACCCCTGAGAATGGACGACCTTCTTTTAAACCAAGACGGCACTCTGGCGCTCTGTGTTCATACTCAATCTGGAAACAGAAGTCAAGTAATCACTGAAACTTATCTGGACAGCCCATTACACGGAATTACTACTGAATACCTTAGCCTCCTAATATGTTGGCAATGGCAGAATATAGTTCTTAGAGGTGAACAATTCCAAGAAATTACGGTAATAAAAATGGGAATACAAGCTCCTCTTTCTTTTCTTGCTACTCAGTTCCACGTTGCCTTCCATTGTTCAAGCGCCATGCTTCTGCCATTATCATATTTGTGTATTTAGCTGACAGTACTTCTCCTTCAAGATTACTTTTCATTTTCCTGCCATTGTCCAGTTTCTTCAGATGATAAAATACAGTATATAGTTTGAATGTCTGGCATGTTGTTAAGTTATAAACACAGGCTCAGAAATATTGAACTACCTAGGAAGAGTGCATTTCCTTGGAAAACTGACTTTCAGTGGGCTGAATGGAGAAGAAGTCAGTGCAGAATTTGACCATTAGATTGTAATTTCTTGGTACATTGACAGCCTTTCACTATATTTGATATAACACAAGCATGATGGTGCTCAAAAATAGATAACGGATAATCAGCACAATATTTTCTATTGTGTTTTCATTACTAATTTTGTGAAATGTTCACACTGAAACCAAAAGTCACACACAATTCTTGGTTTCACATTTTATTAGAAAGTTAGAAGTTCTCAAAAACTTGGCGAAGATTCATGAACCTTTCAGGCGAACATGGGCCCTATTTTGAGTAAATGTATGGATTGGCATTAAAATGTGAAATTTGAGGTTTGGCTTCCACACCAGGAAGAACCTGGCTAGTTTGGTGATTATTTTTATTTTTAATTTGAGATATTTATTTCATTCAAATCTGAAAATCAAAGCAAAGCTTGAGAGATGTGAACCCGTGCAATCTGAAACAAGAGACCGTGGTTGGATTCAAATCTGGATTAGAGTGAGGTTAGGGTTCTGGTTCAAGGCCAATACAAAGACAGGGATCATGTTCAGATTCCATGGGGCTGAAGGTGCATGAGATGTTCTTGTAGAATTTCTGCGGGATCTAAATTGGAAAATCCAATAATGGATTTGCCCTGGAACCAAACATGTTGAGACAGGTTTAGATTGGAGTAAATCAGGGAAATCGAACATCTGTCAACTTAGCCAGTGAATAATGCTGAATCTGGAAACCTTAAGGACCTTATCAATCACAGGAGCAAAGCTTTTGCTAGAGTGTTAAACGCTATATAATGTATTGAGTGAGCAGGATTTAGTCTAAGTAAGAGCAATAATGGCACAAACTGTAAACAATTACTTACAGCAAAGAACATGCACTGGCAAAGTAAAGCAAAGATCAGATTATTTTAGTGACTTTGCCAACTCCTTTTGACCTACCTGGTTGTTATATGCGTCTGGTGCAAGTTTCTTGTAGGTAGGTGCCATTAGAGTTGATAGATTTTGCAAATTGGACTCTAGCTTTTCTTCCTGTTATCAGATGAAATCATTTTAACATATCATCTAACCACCTACATTACTATACATGCAATCTACCATCTTTAGAAGCTACCGGACACTGTGATACCACAGAGATGACTGATATAAATGCCTAATATGCATTGTAAATGCCTTGTAATTCTTGCTGAGAAAACAGCCCCTATAAATTTCAGTTATAGTGATCCTTTTTACTGTTATTAAAAGCACAACGTATGTCCAGAAATGAGCTTCTATGATCCTTATGAGGAAGCATCATATAATGCTCATCTGATTTATAAGAAAAGATGTACCTACTATGTAAAGGTTCAACCCAAGCACGAAATAACTAGTTATTACAGTTTTTTCTGGAAAAAAAATTTCCCCTTTAAAAACCTTGAGAGGGAAAAAAGAAAAGAAAAGAAAAAATAACAGACTGCCCAATCAGCATCAATTTAATCCATCTAATTTGAGAGTTTTACATACTGAAATCATAACACTTCAACACAATGAAATTCTCTCTCCATGTAGCAACTTAAAATTATTGGAATACTTCAGATTGAAAAAATGACAGTTTTTGAGCAATCAAGAGTTGTGGGTGTGGCTAGTGTAGAGCAATTTGGGATACAAATGACCACTTACTTTTTGTTTTTAACAGAGATACAATCTTTCAAAATGAAAGGCTCTTAAAAACATGAAGTGCTCTAATAAATTTAAGTTGCTCCACTAATTTCTCATGCCCAGAATCCTAATTTCAGATCTGTTTCTTAAATTAAAAATACAGGCCTCATTGCAAATGTTTAAAAAGAGCAGCAGATTTACACAGAGAAATGTAATCATTTCTGGAATTTGTTCATGAAAGCATGTGAAAAACTATGAAAAATCCATCAGTTTTGGCATGCACTAATTTGGTTAAAAAAGTTTGACCTGCCAGTTTCAATTTGAGTTCTGGGTTCACAGGAACCCAAAATCACAGTATGACATTATCAAAAACCTTTCACTGTCCCTTTTTTTAGTTGCTACTGAAACCTGGAATCATTATGTTGCTTTCCTTTCCAGCCTACAAGTTACAACTCATAAAATGTCACTTCTTCTTTGAGTCTTTGTGTAGATCCCACGTGTGATGCGTATCACGCTCTCTTTGTTGCCCTCTCATCAAGCATAGGTATTTTATAATAGAGGGAAAAAGAGGGTCAAAGGTTACAACTGTCTCAGAGATGCTAACATTTTTAATAGAATATCAAATGTGCTAACATAATCCACAGGCCATGGGATGCCTGCTAGATGTAGGCATAAAAATGTCACATGAACAGATGGTTTAAAAAAAAGTTTTAAAAAATTCCATAAAAAATGTTATCAAAATTCTTGCCTTTTTCATAAAAATTTTGAGAATCCAAAAAATCTGACCAGCTCTCTAATTACATAAGTCACTGATGACATGTCTGAAATGCTAAATGTTATGGGTTTTGCATAAAATGCCCCAAGCTTTTAGTATGTTATGTGGCCCCATCCATCACAGTGGACAAGCTCCATCGTAAGGGACACATTTGCACTTGTATGTGCCAAAAAAGTGAGCCAGCCAATCAGAGAGTAAAACCCTCCACAGAAAGGCAGCCCATTAACAATTAGCAGGCCTGTTAGCTGAGGGTATCTAGAACCCACTGGAGTTGGAACTTCGAAGTCAACTTGTTCCCCAGCTACAGGCACGGCTGCTGAGCTCCGTGACATGCTTTGATATGATCAGCATGCAGTTCTGGGTCCAGTACTTACAGCATCTTAGAGGCCACTCTGGAAACCTTTCCTACACTGTCGGCGAGGCAGCAGCATCCACTGAATGAGTCCTCCCAGTCCTTTCATTCTGTCACTCCTACTGTATCTCTCAGCTCCCTCATACTGTCTCCATGCAATTTAGTCCAGCTCGGAGCTGCAAAAAGTTATATGCCTCAACCGAGTACATCCTGTATTCTGCCATTGTGGAAACTGCAAGTGCAAAGCTTGTCTGTGGGCCTAATATAGCCACAACTGTTCTGGGTGTGCCCTTTCTTGCTCTTTCACAAAACCTGCATATATCATTTTATGTCTCATGGTTTTGACCTGCTGCCAGCATTTTGGCAGTCAATTAAGCTGGCTCAGTGGCTGGGGTAAATCCATTTTGACTGACACTGACTTAATTTCCCTATGTGGGTGGATTTCAAATGGCCCTGTGTCTACTTTACCTCAGCTCCACAAGAACAACAGAAACATTTTATATAATGAGGCAAACTTCACTTTAAAATTAACACCAACCTCTTTTGGATCATCCCCCAGCAGCTTAAACTTCCTTGGGACCTTGCTTCTGGCAAACTTGCACCCATTGTAGTACATGCTCCAGGAGCAACCAAAGGAAAAAGAAGCACCACAAGTCTCAGGGTCCAGCCCTTGACATGCACAAGTCCGTCTAAGAAATAAGAGAAACATTTATGTGGCTATCAACAGCATGTAGAGCCGTACATGGGTAAAAGTCTGCATGCTTAAAATTCATGCAATACATGTAAACCATGTACATGTTCATGTATATGGGGATAGAGTTCTTTTGTGTGGCATTTCTCCTTATTTGCCCACCATCAGTGCAGGATTTCCGCTTCTTTTTGGCTTTCTGTGCTTGAATAGCCTGGCCCAGGTTTCAGCCCCGTAAGATAAAGCTTTGTTGAATAAATGGTCTTTTGACTTTCTAGGGAAAATGAGTTAACTCACTGCTGTTTGCCAACTGGGATAGGACTAAGTTCCTGAAACAAAGCCATGCCCATGTTACCAAAAAGAGAGAACAGAATATTTGTAATTAAGTAAGCCTTGTTCTGAAAGCAGTTTCTTTCTGTGTATAGCCATCAAAGGGAGAAAAGGGAGAAAGAGGAAAAGGAGTGTGCCCTTTCTTGCTCTTTCACAAAACCTGCATATATCATTTCCTAGCTGTAAAATAGTTGACTCAAACAAAGATGTTACCAATCATTAAATATTTTTACAGACTATCAAGGTTTTGTTAGCCAGTGCTTCTCTGTTTAGATGAAGCCTTGAGAGAATTTGTGCTCAGTTGTCAAATTTTTTGGGGGTGATGGGAGATTTAAAATGAACTGTCATTAAAAACTGTAGCTACACAACTTAATTCTATATAGAAATCATACAGCTAGTTCTCTTTGTGCACTCCCATGAGCCTAGATGGAAAAGCTCATATATTGAATGTCTGTTTTATATTGAGATTTTTGTAATTGTGAGTGCCGAAAGAGGTCTTCATTGACTTTAATGAAGCTCAATTTGTCTCCCCCACAAGGACAGTAGGGTTTCAAAATCTCAAAAGTAGCTTGCTTTTGAGAGAAGTTTCTTCGAGCCCTAAATACGTAACTTGAACTGTCTAATTTTAAAAGCGGTATATGTACACATCTTGCAGCTTCTGAACTAAAATCCTCCCCCCCGCCATGACTTCACTGGTATTACATGGGGATGAAATCCAACACAGAATTTGTCCTACTGGATCTAGATAAACTTTTGTGAGTCAAATTCTGCTCTCAATCAGACAAGGGCAAGTACAGTTCCCACTGAAGTAATAAGCCCTGTCGTGTTCTCATTTACACCAGCCTAAATGAAGAGTAACTCCAGTGAGGTTAATAGTGACACCAGTGTAAAACCAGTGAGAGGAAAATTAGATCCAAGATGTAAGTAGAGCTTGTGTTTGTTTTTGGCTGTAGCTTGATTGCATACTCAAGGGAAAGGAGAATATGATTTGTTTCACTTACTCTTCATTCAGAGCACACCGTCGGTTTGTGAGTGTGCCATACTTCCTTAGAGTGTCGGTGAGTTCAGAATACAGCTTGTCTGCCAGACTCAGGGAAATCCCCTCCCATACCAGGATAAGGATCACTATCACTGCAGTTTCACAGGTATGGCCAGCTCGTTCCCGCACCAAGCAAAGCAGCTTTTCTTCGTCACTACTTCTACGAACTACCTGCATGTACGGCAACACCATCCCCCCCGCCCCCCCAAAAAGCATTTCTTAGTGAGAAGCAAGAGAACATGAAACCTCAACAGTCATGGTAAAAAGTTACATTTGCCAATATACGTTTTCCCCCTTGATGCTTCTGACACACAGATTCTTGCCTCTATTGAGTAATACACTGATAAGGGCCAGGATAATTCCCTTCTGTTTCCTGAAACACAGGGCGGGTCTAGATGAGATAGATACTGTCTGAAGAGCACAGAAGAACTGGGGTAGGTGCAATGACACCTTTGCAGAATATCTCCTTTATTCTCTGAGAAAACAGAAATGTGTCCAGGATGGAATTATGGCAGAAAGGACTATTGCTGTAGTAGAGGGGGCAGGAAAAGCTAGATACTCCCCATGGTGTTTCCCTCTGCAGAGATGGCAGCAGATATTTGTACCCAAATAAATCCTCCTTAAAGCAATGGTGATTAATTTAGGTCTCTCTTCTGCAAGAGCCACACAGATTCGGGGAAGAGACTAGAAAAGCTTCACAGAGGAGCTTGCCCTCATTTCTCTCCCCTGATTCCTGCTGTGCCCAGATGATAAACTGCAAACTTGAGGTCAGCCTCCGTGTTTTGCGACCTCATGTGCCCCTATTATTAATTTTCATGTATAAACATTATGGCAGCATGCACACAGTGGCAGGTGAAGTTCAAACAAAGTAGGAAGACAGGTCTGCCTCTCAGTGCCCATATGACTGTGGGTATTTCTACAAGAGGGTACAGTCTGGCATACCAAAAGACTATAATTAAAAAGGCATCAATTTGTCCTCATCTTGTCTCCTACCAAGCAACCCAAAGTACTCAGGCTGCCAGAGCAGACCAAAGAGCGTGCTGGCCTCTGCTGATCAGTGTGCGTATTCAAAACATTGTACTAGTGCTGTTGCACCTCTTAATTATTTCTACGCTAAATGTAACAGTAAGAAGAGTGTCTAACATTCTGGATCTTATATCTAAAAGAATGCATCTTCCTTTTCATAACTCTAGGCCAAGTTTTGCTTTCACTCACATGCATGCAACTCAGCTGAAGGAACTGCACAGGTGTGAGGGCAAAAACTGGCTCAGAGTGGGCAACTGGGCAGCCTGAGATATTGTTGGTACTTAGCTGTTTTAATTCTACTTCAACCAAAATAAATACATGTGTCATTCCCCTTTACTTACATGAATGATCAAACTGAAGTAGATTATTAAGGACATGTAGACATCACTCTTACCCATTTAGCAATAGGACATCCCTGAGAACTTTTGCCTTCTTTTCCAGTATAGATGACCCTCTCAATCCTTATAGCTTTACCCTTCTGTCCAAATCTTAAACGAACAAACAAAAAAATACAATAAGCAGCTGAATTTGAATGTGGTCTGCACAAATACTTAAAGTTTGAGCACATTTCTGAGTCTTATCTTAAGAAATAAACTCTTAGCTCTAAGCAAGAAGGGATGAATCATAATGTTTCAGTCTTATTCATATCAGTACAATAATATGTTGCGATGGTGAAAGAGGCCATTTTGTAAAATGTATTTAGTCGGTCATAAAAGTGTAAAAATTGTCCATCTGTGCTAGGGTGCCCAGGTATCCTGATTTTATAGGGACAGTCCCGATATTTGGAACTTTGTCTTATACAGGCGCCTATTACCCCCCCACCCTGTCCCGATTTTTCACACTTGCTATCTGGTCACCCTAATCTGTGCTAAATTTTTAAAACCAGATAGCTCCTTTCTATAGTGAATTTGCTGTATTTGATCATTTGGAAACACACATTTGACAGATATTTTAACTGTAGGTAGTTGGTCATTTTTTAAGTTGTCATGGAATAGTTGGGATGTAATAGTTACATTCAACTCACTTTCTATACTGATTTCTGCTTTAGACACAGCGTAAGTCAGCAAAAAGACATGAATCATTTATTTTAAGACATACTCATTATAGATTATCATCCATTCTGAGTTACCTGTTGCATTTAGTTAATAAGTATGGATAAGAATTATGCCTGCCTTCTATACCTAAGCAGGGTTATAGGAAGTACTAAAATAATACCTTTGATAATGTGTCTGTAAACCTTTGCAGATTTGGAGATCTGGTTTGATTCTCACTTATCTTGGTGTAAATCAGGAGTAATTACATTTTGGAGTGGAATCTGGTCCAAAGTTGTGAGTGTGTATGAACCAAAGGCAGTAGCATACACCCCAAAGGGGACTTAGTCAGCCCTCCATGCCCCCCCCTCCCACTCCCATGCACCAGCTGGCAGTTTGAGGCCTGTGCTAGGCAGAACAATTACTGCATCTATAAAAGAACTATGAGATCTGTTGTCATTTCTAAACACACTCCCCCTTCTGTGTCCCCCAGAGGCATTTACCGAAGGCCATTGCTGCTGTTGTGGTGCCCTTCTGCACAACACAATAGCGTACCAAAGTTGAAACAGCCCACTTAGTTGCAAATTTGAACAGCTCTCAGTAAATGCAACATCATGGTTCCAACAGTAACATTAACTTAGCCACATTTCACAACTGGGCCAAATTCTGTTTTCAGGTGCATTTGTGCAACTCCGTTGTGTTGTAGGGACATAAATGAAGGTAGCATTTGGCTCAGATCACAGTCTACTATATATATAATAGTCTAACCAGTAATAGAAAGCATTACACATATCGTGTGGCCAAGGTAACTGCTTCTGGAACGTTCAGTTTGGCTTTTCTTATTTGTGTGTTTAAATTAAATACAAATGTTTGTATTTAATTTTCTTCATCAGTAAAGGAAGGGGGAAAAGGAAGAATTCCCAATCATGTTGGACTACACGTCTGCTAAAGGCAATTATTAGATCACCTTTTTCCTAGTTAAAGGCTGAGATGTGAATGTACAGCTGTTTTTTTTTAAAAAATTAACCATGTGCAAAAGTTGTAATTCTTTATAAAATCATTTTTCCTATCAATTAGCTAATCAGGTTGCACTGAAATTTGTTTCTATAATATTATTCTCACTCTTCTGACATCTTTCCTTAAGTTGCAAAATAGGAGCTGATAGTTTTGAGTTATGTGAGCACTGTAGAGGGTGGATGAGAGAAAAGATAAACACACATTCCCATGGATTCATGCAACACATTTGTTGTCGCATAACTAGAAATTCCAGACCTAGCTTGTTTTGTAGATCTAAACACTTAAAAATAAAGCCAAGTGTGTTGAAAGCCAGTTCAGTAATGTCAACGCTATATTTATTTAAACTCAGTAATTGCATACATGTGTTTTAGAATATTTGTATAGGTATTTCAGGGTGTGTTTTAAAGGAAGGTTGACTTAGGGATGTAGTATTAGCTTAGAGAGCCAAATAGCTTTGTAGTTCCTCAGCCATCTTGAACCACACAGCTCTTACAATATAAAAGACTCCCAGCCTGTTCAAGTAATTTTTGAGCTTTTCTGGTGAAGCCAGCTGAGAGTATGAAGGCTGTCACCCAAAATACCTCTAGATCTTCTCCTTATGCCAAAACAGCAGAAATTAAATGCAAACAAGTGAATACAATAAGCTGTGAAATCAAGCCCTCAAAAGTCAAAAAGTTTGAAAAATTAAGGTTTCTTCTATAACACTGCCAAAGTCTCATACGGAGGATTTTCTGTTTTACTGATTAAATATAAATATTAAGGCCTAAATGGAAGAAGTAAAGCCCTGAGCTGGGAATGCTGTGCAGTTACAAACATACTGCATCCCAGGTGTGGCCTGTACCACCTTCTAAAGTGCGTGCTCCCCTGCACAGTGAGGAGTGTGGGATATGGTCCACCCACCCTCTCAAGCTGCCCTGCAGTGGCTCAAGAGCGTGAGTACTAACCACAGGGCAGACTGTCAGGGAACAGGGCTCAAACCCCAAATTGGTTGTGAGCTCCTCACTCAGATTTCACCAACTAATTATCAAGTGTGAACTCCTCAAGCACTATAACAGCCTTAACATGGAGTCACAGACAGTCCAGTTGGGTACTCCGATCTGTCTTGCCACCCAGGTAAGCCTGCCCTTGTGACAGATGAACCCGTACACCAAAGATCACAGCAATATTCAGGTTACCCCCAGTCCTAAAAGACTGGTCACTTACCCCAGATCAGTTGCACTTTATATCTCACACCAAAGAAAATGCTTGTAGCCAATCTTATAATAAACTATCTACAGATTTATTAACAAGGAAAAGGAAACAGAGTTGTTTACAAGGTTAAAGCAGGTAAACATATATACACACAAATGAGTTCGAATCTTAAGTTTCAAAAAGTAATAGAAGCTTCTGTAATAAACGATCTCTAGATGTCCTTTAGAGCTAACCCAGGCTAAGCACTGGAGATCTTTTTGCTTATGCACAGTCCAAGCAGCATAAAGATACGTTTCAGAGTAACAGCTGTGTTAGTCTGTATTCGCAAAAAGAAAAGGAGTACTTGTGGCACCTTAGAGACTAACCAATTTATTTGAGCATGAGCTTTCGTGAGCTACAGCTCACTTCACGAAAGCTCATGCTCAAATAAATTGGTTAGTCTCTAAGGTGCCACAAGTACTCCTTTTCTTTTTGCATAAAGATACGGTTCCTTCTTGTTAGGGGTTTTTGTTTCTTTCCCCACTTGTGCTTTGAGTTGCAAACTCAGCTGATGGGAAGAATAAACTTGGATGTCCTTACTGGTCCTCTCTCCAGGGTTTGGGGTAGGAATCAGGTTGGGTGATGGTGTGTACATTTCTAAAATCCAAACAAAATCTCATGATTTATACCTTTTAGATACCACCACAATAGGAGACCCCGGGGCTTTTTGATTTAGTGATCACTCCCACGTCTACAATGCTCTACAATTCCTCCTGAATTTGTCTTTGCATTTCACTGTTAGCATAGGCTCTGCTAGGAGCAGGGCAGGGTGCTGTAATTACAATAGAATGCATTATTTTTTAAATTAAACCTGGGAGGTTGGAAAATGAATGCCCCTGCCTGTGGTATTTCAAGAGAGCCAATATCTCCTGCTTTTGGCTGGGTTCAAACCCCCTCAAATCTCAGTGCTCTCCAGAGTAGTCTCTTCCTTCTCTCCTTGACCAAATCCATTAAAGGCAAAGAAAATGTTCCCTCAGAAGTATAACAAATTGTATTCATCGCCATCTCTCTGTCATGGTAACCCTTCAAACTATTGACATGTACCGTTTGCACAGCTCCCCTGCCACGGGGTTTCATTACATCAGAAGTGACCTCATTCCCTCTCTCTTTTACCTCGAAAGGTCCCTCCCAGCAATCTTGCATCTTGTTTTTCCTCACTGGAATCAATACCAAGTCACCTATATCAAAAGACTTTCTCCAGCATGCCTGTCATACCAAGCTTTCTGAGACACCTGACTCTTTTCACGGTTCTGATGCACTAAGTCCATCATAGCCATTAAACTGTCTTTAGAACGAGTGTCATACTCCCCTACAGGCTTTCCTAACTCCTCTGTACTACCCTGCCAGAGCCTTGAATTAAATCTAGAGCATGAGTGTCTCTTGTAAAGGAGATCAAAGAGGGAGAACCATGTAGACTCTTGGGGTACACAAACAACAAACAAAGGAGCAAACACCTCAGCCATTCTCTTGCTGGGTACCACACATCCTCATCATAGACTTCAATATCCTTCTGAATCTTTCTACCAGCACATTTGTTTCTGGATGATTGTGGTGGCCTTTATATGCCTCACTCCACACAACTCCTGTAACTTTCTGAAAACTACAAGCATGGAATTTGCAACACAATTTGACAAGATTTCCCTGGGAAAACCTACCCTGCTATAATTGGTCATTAGGGCAGTAGCCACAGTTTCCGCTTGCACATTAGATAGAGCTCTCACTTCAGGGTACCTGGTGGCAGAATCCACCATAGCCAGTATATATTTCTTTCCATTCCTGGAGAGTCCATTTAATCTCTTATGCTTCTGATATATGACACAACTCTTACAGTACTTTTTTTTTTTTTTTTTTTTTTTTACTGTCTCACACATGTGAGGCCAATAAAAATTCTGTTGGAGCCTATCACAGGTTCTCTTCACCCCTAAGTGTCCAGCAAAGGGGCAATCAGGAACTACCTGCAGCCACACTGTCCTGTACTTATCAAACACAAACGCCTGCTTGCAAACTTCACCACGGTGCCTCTTTTTCCTTATGGAAGCCTCCCTATACAACAAACCTTCTTCTGGAAAAAATCTACCCTTTCCTTCCCCAGTCAGGGTATTATTCTGAGCTGCACTCCTCTCCTGGTGCAGGGAAAGATCAACATGTTGAGCCTCAATAAATTCCTTTTGCGTTTCACTTAAGTTAAGAGCAGACTCTGGCAAAGCCATGGAATCTCCAAACCCTTTTTCTGGGGACAGACTGTTACCCTCAGTCCTTTATAAGCTGTGAGTATTTCCCTCCCACTGGCAGCCCACCATAGACAAGCCAGGTGAAGTACAGCTATACTCTTTCTCGCTGCAAGTTCTGACATTAACCTGCTTAGACATGGCTAAGGTATCACTACCTATTACAACATCAGTGGGAAGTAGATTCCGAATGCCCACAATAATATCTCCTTTAAAATCCTCAAATTTGAGGTAACCTTGGCCAAAGGTACAGAATATTCAGCCAAAGCTAATATATTTAAACTCTTATCGGGAAGTCTGTCTTCCTCCCTTACCAAACTTTCCTTGACCAAAGTGAGGGCTGTGTGTCCCTCCAGCCCTTACAATCTAAGCCATTGCCCTTTAGCATTTTAAATAAATTCTTCACAACCTTCCTAAGGTTCAGTCCTAATATAGTTCATGACTGACACTGTCAAACATTCTGAGGTTTCTATACTTCAACTGATAGGTCTCAGGGGTAATCTTAAATCTTTTCAATACATTTTCTTTCTATTTTGGATACCCCATGGCATCACCCTCCTTCATATCATTAAAAACTTGTCTGGCTTTCCCAGTTAATCTAGTTAAGAGGAAAGACATCTGTTTCTCTGCTGGGATATAGTGCATCCCACATAGTCCCTCAAAGGTGGACAGGAACTCTTCTGTACAGTCAGTTTCTTTATAAGTTGGGTGGACTTTCTCCCATTCCCTCCCATGGTGGGGTGTACTCACTACATGGAGAAGCTCTTTTTACTGCTCCAGTATTTTGAGCAGCATTGCTTGAACTTCCATCAGATTCTAGTGGGCTCTCTCTTCTGCTGCCTTGGCCTCCCTCATCGGCAGTTCTGCTATCAGTCTCTGGTGCTTGCGTTCTTCCTGGGCTCTCAGGTCAGTTGGACCAGTTCCTCTGTGGCATCTCGGGTAGGAGGGTCCTAGGGCTCCACCACCTCTTCTTCCCCTGGTGCCTGGTCAAAACTTATGAGCAAAGTTCTCAGCTCCTGAAGCGGGGCCTTCTGTTTATAGGATAGTCCACTCTCCAAATGTAACTGTTCAAGTTCTTTTCTCACAAGACCATCATATGACTGGTTCACTCATTGTGTCTATTCTTCATCTTTTAGAACTCAGTATCAATTTAAAACTTTTAGTATTGCTGGGGTTAAGATCGATAACCTTAATTGACCTGTGGTATATAACTCCTGTCACGACTATTCCAGTGTCAAGCTGCCCTGCAGTGGCTCAAGAGCATGAGTACCAATCTCAGGGGAGACTGTTAGGAAGCAGGGCACGAACCCCAAATTGGTTGTGAGTTCCTTACTCAGGTGCATGCTCCGCTGCACAGTGAGGAGTGTGGGATATGGTCCACCCACCCTATCAAGCTGCCCTGCAGTGGCTCAAGAGTGTGAGTACTAACCACAGGGCAGACTGTTAGGGAACAGGGCTCAAACCCCAAATTGGTTGTGAGCTCCTTACTCAGATTGCACCAACCAATTATCAAGTGTGAATTCCTCAGGCACCGTGAGAGTCTTAATATGGAGTTACAGACAGTCCCATTGGGTACTCCGATCTGTCTTGCCACCCAGGTGAGCTGCCTTTCTGACAGATGGTCCCTTACACCAGAGATCACAGCAATATTCAGGAAAAAGAAAAGGAGGACTTGTGGCACCTTAGAGACTAACAAATTTATTTGAGCATAAGCTTTTGTGAGCTACAGCTCACTTCATCGGATGCATTCAGAGGAAATTACAGTGGGAAGATTTATATACATATAGAGTAACGAGAGTGATCAGGTAAGGTGAGCTATTACCAGCAGGAGAGCGGAGAGGAAAAAACCTTTTGTAGTGATAATCAAGGTGGCCCATTTCCAGCAGTTGACAAGAACATCTGAGGAAAAACGTGGCGGGGGGAGGGAAATAAACGTGGGGAAATAGTTTTACTTTGTGTAATGACACATCCACTCCCAGTCTTTATTCAAGCCTAAGTTAATTGTATCCAGTTTGCAAATTAATTCCAATTCAGCAGTCTCTCGTTGGAGTCTGTTTCTGAAGTTTTTTTATTGAAGAATTGCCACTTTTAGGTCTGTAATCGAGTGACCAAAGAGATTGAAGTGTTCTCCGACTGGTTTTTGAATGTTATAATTCTTGACATCTGATTTGTGTCCATTTATTCTTTTACGTAGAGACTGTCCAGTTTGGCCAATGTACATGGCAGAAGGGCATTGCTGGCACATGATGGCATATATCACATTGGTAGATGTGCAGGTGAACGAGCCTCCGATAGTGTGGCTGATGTGATTAGGCCCTATGATGGTGTCTCCTGAATAGATATGTCGACACAGTTGGCAACGGGCTTTGTTGTAAGGATAGGTTTCTGGGTTAGTGGTTCTGTTGTGTGGTTGCTGGTGAGTATTTGCTTCAGGTTGGGGGGCTGTCTGTAAGCAAGGACTGGCCTGTCTCCCAAGATCCTTGAGTGATGGGTCATCCTTCAGGATAGGTTGTAGATCCTTGATGATGAGTTGGAGAGGTTTTAGTTGGGGGCTGAAGGTGATGGCTAGTGGCGTTCTGTTATTTTCTTTGTTGGGCCTGTCCTATAGTAGGTGACTTCTGGGTACTCTTTTGGCTCTGTCAATCTGTTTCTTCACTTCAGCAGGTGGGTATTGTAGTTGTAAGAACGCTGATAGAGATCTTGTAGGTGTTTGTCTCTGTCTGAGGGGTTGGAGCAAATGCGGTTGTACCGTAGAGCTTGGCTGCAGACAATGGATCGTGTGGTGTGGTCTGGATGAAAGCTGGAGGCATGGAGGTAGGCATAGTGGTCAGTAGGTTTCCGGTGTAGGGTGGTGTTTATGTGACCATCGCTTATTAGCACCGTAGTGTCCAGGAAGTGGATCTCTTGTGTGGACTGGTCCAGGCTGAGGTTGATGGTGGGATGGAAATTGTTGAAATCATGGTGGAATTCCTCAAGGGCTTTTTTTCATGGGTCCAGATGATGAAGATTTCATCAATGTCGCGCAAGTAGAGTAGGGGCATAAGGGGACGAGAGCTACGAAGCGTTGTTCTAAGTCAGCCATAAAAATGTCGGCATACTGTGGGGCCATGCGGGTACCTATAGCAGTGCCGCTGATTTGAAGGTATACATTGTCCCCAAATGTGAAATAGTTATGGGTGAGGACAAAGTCACAAAGTTCAGCCATCAGGCTTTCTGTGACATTATTGGGGATACTGTTCCTGATGGCTTGTAGTCCATCTTTGTGTGGAATGTTGGTGTAGAGGGCTTCTACATCCATAGTGGCTAGGATGGTGTTTTCAGGAAGATCACCGATGGACTGTAGTTTCCTCAGGAAGTCAGTGGTGTCTCGAAGATAGCTGGGAGTGCTGGTAGCGTAGGGCCTGAGGATGGAGTCTACATAGCCAGACAATCCTGCTGACAGGGTGCCAATGCCTGAGATGATGGGGCATCCAGGATTTCCAGGTTTATGGATCTTGGGTAGCAGATAGAATACCCCGGGTTGGGGTTCCAGGGGTGTGTCTGTGTGGATTTGTTCCTGTGCTTTTTCAGGGAGTTTCTTGAGCAAATGCTGTAGTTTCTTTTGGTAACTCTCAGTGGGATCAGAGGGTAATGGCATGTAGAAAGTGGTGTTGGAGAGCTGCCTAGCAGCCTCTTGTTCATATTCCGACCTATTCATGACGACGACAGCACCTCCTTTGTCAGCCTTTTTGATTATGATGTCAGAGTTGTTTCTGAGGCTGTGGATGGCATTGTGTTCTGCACGGCTGAGGTTATGGGGCAAGTGATGCTGCTTTTCCACAATTTCAGCCCGTGCACGTCGGCGGAAGCACTCTATGTAGAAGTCCAGTCTGTTGTTTCGACCTTCAGGAGGAGTCCACCCAGAATCCTTCTTTTTGTAGTCTTGGTAGGAAGGTCTCTGTGGATTAGTATGTTGTTCAGAAGTGTGTTGGAAATATTCCTTGAGTTGGAGACGTCGAAAATAGGATTCTAGGTCACCACAGAACTGTATCGTGTTCGAGGGGGTGGAGGGGCAGAAGGAGAGGCCCCGAGATAGGACAGATTCTTCTGCTGGGCTAAGAGTATAGTTGGATAGATTAACAATATTGCTGGGTGGGTTAAGGGAACCACTGTTGTGGCCCCTTGTGGCATGTAGTAGTTTAGATAGTTTAGTGTCCTTTTTCTTTTGTAGAGAAGCAAAGTGTGTGTTGTAAATGGCTTGTCTAGTTTTTGTAAAGTCCAGGTTATTCCTAGTCCCAAATGACCAGTCACTTACCCCAGATCAATCTCAATTTAGATCTTACACCAAAGACAACGCTTGTAGCCAATCCTACTGTAAACTGTCTAAAAATTTATTAAATAGGAAAGGAAACAAGAAAGTAATTTACAAGGTTAAAGCACATAAACATATATAGACACAAGTAAGTTCCAATCTTAACTTTCAAAAAACAATAGAAGCTTCTATAATAAACAAACTTTAGATGTCTTTTAAGGCTAACCCAGACTAAGCACTGGGGATCTGTTTCTTATGCCCAGTAATCCTTGTCCTCCAGAATCCAAGCATAATAAAGATACAGTTCCTTCTTGTAAGGGGTTTTTATTCTCTTCCCCCCTTGCCCTTTCAGCTGCAAACTCAGCTGATGGGAGGCATTCACCTGGATGTCTCATCTTCATTGGGAGGAACAGACTACAAAGTTTTTGTCCTCTTTAAATGTTCCACAGTAGTTTGTCTGGTGTTGAGAGGCCTTCCTTTGTGCCAGGACATAACACCTTCTGTTGGAGATCAGCACTTTACATTAGTTAACGTCTCTCTCCTGTCCGGTGATATACACAATCACAGAGGCTTATAATGCAATGCTCAAATATTACCTTACAATATGGGACCCTGATGTTATAATTAATGATGATTAATGCATGGAGAAACTTATAAGCATTCAATACAGTCTAAACAGTAATCACATTTTTATAATTCTAATACCTATTTTAACAATACTAACACACCGGTGAGCCAAACTGATGTCAGCTATGTATTTGCCAGTTTTCAAGTGAGGCCTGGGACTGTGCCATGAGCTGGCACTTGGCCAGCCAGCATCACACTCCCTTGTTAGAGTTGCTAACGCTGCTTACCATGCTAGCCAGAAGCACTTGGGCTAGTGCAAGGTCTGCAGCTGGGGCCAGCCCTGCACGGGAGTCGCAGGGGAAAGAAGCTCCTTATACTGTACCACTCCCCTGTGCACCTGCTAGCTTCAATCTGGCCCCAATAGATCAGGTCCAAATCCTGCAGTTCTTACTCAAGCAAACTCCAAATAGCCTGGGTATGGAGTAAGTAAAAACACAGACCCAGCAGAGTGAGGACCTCAGGATTTGGCACATAGTGTCTATGCATGCCATGTAATATATGGGCTGTGCAATATGGCAGTTTTCAAGTGGCAGGAGAACCTTACTGTTTGCTGGAGGTCTCCGATTTAACACCTTATTAATGTTAGCAGTGTTTTATATTTATATAATATGTAAATGATCCACATATCTATATGACTATTATATGCATATCCTAAGCATTTGTTTTGCTGGTAATCTGGAGAATGCTAGTAATGTAGTATCTTGTGATACACAATTTATTCTAGCAATCTGAACAATACTGTCTTCATATAATGGAAGGGGGGATGTTTTGCTAAAGAATTGCTTATTGAGTTTCAGGACCAAATCTTACTTTGCTCCCATTATTGTAATTGAACACATTGCAGGAGGAAAGTGAGTAGGATTAAGCCATTTGAAGTCTTTTTGTAGATAACATTTTGCTTGAAGTTTGCTTTTCGGTGCTCTCATCCCTCCATCTTCTTCCTATCTTGGCATGTGCATCCCCCACTGTGAATACCATAGCCAACACTCTTGCTTGGCAGGCTTATGAATACTTGTCCCCGCTTCGGTTTGCTGGCATCTGTCTCAAAGTGGGCAGCCTGTGCCAGCCAGCAGACTATTAGCCCTGTCAAATATTGTGACTCTCTGGTGAATAGCACAGTACGTAAAGCCGGCAACACTGGAGTAGCTAAGCCTACAAATAATTACTCCATTTGCAATTGTTTACTTCTTTATGTGCAAAGCCTGGAAAAATTCTGACATACACAAAAGGATAAATGTTAATCTGTCCTGTTCCTTTGTGCTAATTACCTTTCTTCCATGATTTCTCTAATAGCTGCCACATTAGGACCGGCTCCTAGATGGGTATAGAAAGGACCTTCATCTTTTTCAATAATTTGCTCTGTTTAAAATAAAATAAAGGTTATTGCCTTAAAGCGTAATTATTTAATATAAGAAATTGCGTTGCAAAGCTTGCCCACAGCTGGCCAGGTAGGACCCTGTTATGAATTTTTGGGGGCCAAACTTTCACACATACTTGTCTAAAGTAGGCCCACAAATTATGCCCAAGTGTATTTGCAAACCATGAATTTACACATGTATAATGGGTGACAGTGTGTGCAAGTAGATATTGCACCCCATTGTCCCTTTTGCAAGCACAAATGCTTGTTTTATATTTGCAGTTACAGTGAAATTAAAAATTAGCATTTCCCAGTAGTTACTGAACAGTGATTTCTCACCCCCGTATTTAGAAGGGAGGATTTTTGTGGTCACATTGGCAAACATCACTTCGGGGGCTATCACGTATCTGTTTTTTGCATGTATGTGTAACTTATATACCTAAGGCTTGAAAATGTGGCCCCTAAAGTTAAACACAGCTTGAGTGGAGAGTGGACTCTCCTTGTTGAGTTCACAATTGCTGTATTAGGTGAAAAAGGGGTGGGGAAGACTGGGGCAAAGCTGAGATGAATGCTAGATGTTGAAGAAAAGCCTCTTTGTGCCAAATACATTGAAGAAATTGTCTTAATATATCCATTATGTGAAAATGCAGGGTGACCATCTCAGTAAGTATCAGTGACAAGTTAAAACTACAAATGCAGAGAGTTTTGATTTCCCCATTTCATTTCTACAAGGTTTCTCAAAGTGTGGCAAGGAGAAACAAGAAACCAACTTCCAGTTTTGTATTTCTCCTTGCAGTATGGTAATGCACTACTTTTTCCCTTCGCCCCCATGTCAATTTTCCTGAGATTCAACTCAAAACATTTTAGAAGGGGGAAAAGATCAACTTTGCTTTTGTAGAGAACTATATTTTTAACTTTATACCCTGGGGCAGGCTCTGAGTGTGTGTGTATATAAATCAGGGAGGTCACAACAAAGCTATTTGTCTTCACAATGAAGAACTGTACATTTTGTCTCAATCCAACACAGCAGAGAATCATCTCTCCAGAAAAATGACTTCAAAATGTGCCCATAGTAAGAGGCAGAGTGGAGACTCATTTCGCCAAACAAAACAGAGTGTGGCAGAATGAAAAGGAGGAGCATACCAGCTATTACACTTATGCTCTCCCTACAGTTCCAGTCTTGCTCTGTGCAGAGTGGGAGGTGAGCCATGGTCTTGCCCCTTTGCTGCCTCTTGGAGGAGAGCAGAGAAGGAGCAGTCACTGTGCTTCCTAAAGCACAGTGACTGAAGTTCTGGTTGGCCCTGACACTGGTCATTACCAGGGGAGTGGAAGGGAAGAAAGGAAGAAGGCACCTATGTAAAGGGTCATGCAAAAATCCAACCCTCTGTTTTCAATCAGCCCTTACTCAGTCAAACTCTCAGTAATTTGACTGTGTATCTGAGTAAAAATGGAGTAAGGATCTCAGGTTTTGGCCCCAAGACATCTTTCATACAAACAGTATCTCCAACCTTGACTTAAATAATACTGCATCAAATTAAATTGTGAATCTGATCTTTTTATCAGATGTGTTTGCATAATATATGCCTGCTTCTGAAGGAGACTGGATACAAAGAGATAAACAGACTGAAGAATCTACTTTATATTAGATTTGTATGCCATACATTAATGTGCTAGCACACAAACCAGACAGCTTTGTTACAAACATACGGTGGAGTTCTATTTTTAATGTAAAAACTAGTGTTGCTGGAAAGAAACTGAAACTCTCCCTTGCTAATGGCTGGCATTCTCAAAAATCAACCCAAAATAAAACCAAACAAAAAAACAAACCAAACAAAACCCCCAACCACTCTGAAAGCTACCTTCCTAATTGTGAATTAACAATGTATTTTTAGTACATTTCTTGCCACTTACCAACACAACTGCATGATGGGAAATCATATTGGGTTTTGACAGGTGTGTCCAATAAATTTTTTACAGGAGTATCCAATAACTTTGAAGGGGACTCTAAAAAATTATTTAGGACAGATCCAGCTGGTCTTTTAGTTGGGGTTTTTTCAGCAGAAGGAATTGCTTGTTGATCTAAGGTGGAAGTGTGGCTGTCAAATTCTGCAGCAATAGAATTTCTTGATAGGATAGTGATAGGACCTGCGGTTTCGACCTTCACATGCTTAGGTGATTTGATAGTAAGAGCTTTGTGATCAAACAGTGATTTGACCTGAATCTGTTTCAGCTGCTGTTCCATTGTCTCAATGATACTCTTTTGCTGCATGTTCTCACAACTGAAGTGCTGATTCTCTTGTTTAATTGTTTTTTTCCATGTTTTGTTTTCCAGATGTCCAGTTGATAGATGCATGCAGATATTAGACTTTGAGCCAGCCTCAACTTTTATAGGCTTGCGCGTCACACTGGGACAAATTTCAGGTTTGGGTTGTTGGTGTATTTGCTGCTCTTGCTTTTGTAAGAGATGCCACCTGAGAGCAGCATGATTTTGAAAATCCTTGTGGGGTTGAGCCTGAAGGTAACACCCTCTCTGATCTTGTGGGAGAGTTTGTTGGCTGTGTGGTAAGTACCTTTGCTGAATCGGTGGAGCTTGCTGGCTGGACATACCTTGTTTCAAATTCCCACCACATCCCTCTGGTTGTTGGAGTGGTCGCTGTATAACTGAAGCTTGTTGAGATTGTTGCTCTTGTTCTTGAAAGCAATGATGCACCTCTTGCTTTGGGGTCATACTATTTGGATAATATTGCATATGTTGCAAGTCCTGCATTTTGTTTATTCCGAAGAGTTCAGCATTTATGATGTTTTCCTTCTTCTCAGAAACCAAGTGCATACGGCCAGGATGCTGCAGATTAGTATTTGTTTTCAGAATCTGATTGTAAAGGGAAGTTTTACTGTTGCTACTTTGCTCCTGCTCTGGTCCAAGCTGAGGGTTATGCGGGAACTCAGTTGGTTTTATATACTTATTTTCGCTTTGAAAACATTCTTCTAGTTTAAGCTGACTGTAGGATGCCCCATCTATTTGCTGTTCATTGTTACTTTGGGAATGGGAAAAGGTCTGAGACAGTTCTTCGCTTTTCCTTTGCAGGGTTTGCTGGTGGTGGTGGTTTGGGGTTAACTGTGGACTGCGTGACAGTTGTGTTTGCTGCGCCTGTTTTTGCAACATCTGTTGTAAAATGTTTGAATGTAAGAATGGTTCATTCTCTGTTGTCTGGGGAGTCAAGTGCTGCTGTTTTAACAGGGCCCCCAAAGGCTGCTCAGTTTGTTGTTCTTGTCTTGCTTGGAAATGAAGCTGCTGTGTATGGTGTTGCTGCACATAGGACTTCACCAGAGAATTCCTCTTTGTGAGCTGTGGCTGGGGAGAGTGCTTTTGGAACTGCCGCTGCTGGTCAGCTATAGGATGGACTTGCAGTTGTGCTGCCTCGCTTTTGTACAGTTGAGGCATTTGTTCCTGTTGTATTATTTTCTGGCTATGGGGCTGTCCTGAAGGCTCTTTTAATGCATCGGGATTCCCAGTATACTGGTTTAAATGCATCTGTTCCATTGGATTTGGCTGGAACTGGAGAATTGACCTCAATAAAGCCTCATTGGGCTTCTGTGGGGAATCTCTATGGTGAAAATGAGTGGAAATCAATTCTATCCAACCAGGTTTTGGATAATGATGTGGCTGCTGTTTCACTTGGTCTTTTCCTTTCTCAGGAGGCATCTCGTGTTCTTTTTGTCCCAAGTGCTGCTGATAGTGTTGCTGCAACTCTCCGTTGTTCCCAACTACCTGCAGATCTTGGATGTGTGGTTCTGATGATGGCTTTATTTCTTCTGTGTGTTGCTGAATGGAGGTCATCATGGTAGCTGGCAGATCACTTTCACTGCCATCCTGTTGTGACACCTCCGGCTTCTGTGGAAGCTTTTGTTGAGAGTTAGGTTGTTGCTGGGCAAGGCCAGGACTCCTGGACATCAGTTCTTCCTGCTGCCCTTCATTCTTCACTTCTCTAGGAAGAGTTTCAACATTTCTGTTGTCATAGGGGTGATGTCCTTCTGTAACCCCAAGGGACAGAGTGCTGTTCATTTCTGGAGCTGGGGGAGGAACAGAAGCAGGAGGAGGAGTGAAGGAATCCTTATTGGACATTGAGTTGTGTTTAAACAAAGCACCATTTTTTTCTGCTTGCTCTGAAATCCCCTCCAGGCTATTGTTGTGAGATTGCAGATTACTGCTGGAACTTAGAGAGAGATCTTGGTTGGGTGCCCGCCCCATATTTCCATGAACACTACTGTTTCCTGTGGGTAACTGATGTGTATCATAGCCTGGGTTTTGTTGCTGTAGCTGTAGTTCCGATTTCTGAAGTGAATAGCTACCTGGTAATACAGGTGGTTTACTGGAGTCTTCCGTATTGTAGACCTCAGTAGCCACTACAGCTGGCACTTGAGGCAGCTCAGAGTTTGAGGTCTGTGGGGAAATGATCTGCCCTGAGGTATGGGATGAATGTGTTGTCTCATAGGACAACACATTAGTAGCCTGACTGTTAATGGCATTTATGTGAGATGTGTTTTTCTGCATTGCAATGGAAACATGGTCTGGATAATATTGAGACAGTGTTTTTTCTAGGAGTTCACCATGCATGTTTTCCATGGAAGAGGCAGAAACTGTAGCACCATTAGGCATTGGCACTGCCTTGTTCTTAAGTAGTAAGACAATGTTCTTGTTGTGGCAATTAATGTTTTCCCTCTCTTGCTCATTCTGAATCTGGAGATCTTCAGGATTTTCTGAACCATCACAGTTGTATCTTGAAGACTGTATAAAATCAGAAGCTGCATTTTCTTGTCCAGTAAAACTCTCAGATTCCTTCTCATTGCATGAATTGGAGACAGTTGGTTTTTCATTGTTTTCCCCTGGCTCATCTTTTTCACCATTTCCCTCTTCATCTCGTTTAATTTTCTTGTTCTGATGAAGGCCATATAGAGAAGGCTCACTAAAAGTGCGTTTTATCCCACCATTTTGCATATACTTGGAATACACTCTCTTTTCCTGTAGGAGGTCAGGGCTGGTACGGTTATTTGGGTTTCCCTTCACATGAGGTATTCCATAGCTGTTCTTAAAAAGTAGCCACTTATGGTCACCATTTACTTCAGCATGGGTTCTCTCTGTTAATGGACTTCCATTCTGCAGCTTCACTGACAAAGGCTCCACCTGGGAAACATGAGAAGGATGTGGTATTAAAAATGGGCTCAATCTATTGCCATCAACATGGTTGGTTCTATCCTGTTCCATCTGGCCTGCTCCAGGGCCATCCACAAGGCTGCCCTTTTAACGTATCTGAAAGAGAAAAAGGGAGGGAAAAGGGTCTAAGTTTAGTTTTATTCGATACACATCAAATCACTGACCAGACACAATATTTGAGCATCTGCCCTCCTATCTATGCACAGCATCCCAAGTTACAGTGGTCTCTCCCGTTTGATTGGTCTCTTAATCAAACTAATGTTTTCTCAGGGTGTTTTCAATAGCATTGGACTTATAAAGTGTCATTTGGTATTATAAAGTGTCATTTTTTCATGCTGCCGTCTGATGTATTTTTAATAAATTAAAGGTGAAGCCTGAACTGAAACAATATCAGATTGGGCATGAACATGTGAAGCTGATGGTGGTATGCAAGCAGAGTGAAACTGCACCAGACAGACCCGCTTTTAAAATGGTGCAGAAAAAATGCTTGGTTTGTTAACTTGAAACCATTATGCCTTATAGCAACATACTGTCTTAGTTCATATTTTAATTTGACACGCTTTCTGAAGTTCAGCACGTGATTAGTTCAAGTGTGTTTTCAAACTTGATAAGAACATTTTCAGCACTAAGTTCCTAACAACGGATGCATAGGTGAGAAACTCAGATTAGTATAGAAAAGGGTATGCGAAAATGCTGTTCTAACAGAAATATACTTATCTTAAGGCTAAATCTCTTGCATGATTAATGATCATTTTCTAATGAAAATATAAGTATTCACGGCTTCGCCTGAACTTTTCTGTAATGATTTTTATTCCAAATAAGGTGGAAAATCATGCAGAAACTGTAGTTCCCAGACTTAGAGCTAATCCTGTTACTTGATTATAGTATGCCAAGCCTCTTTTGTCTGATTTGAAGGATTATTGCCACCAAGCTTGCTGGTTAGAGAGGCACCCCTGCCCCTCTATTCATCAGCTGTTTGACAAGGTCATTTAAAGTTGGTTTTCCAAAGATCTCACCCTTAACAAAATACACGCATGAGAAAACAAAACAAAAACTGACTACTCTCCACTGGAATCCCTATACTCATTCATTATTGTTACAATACTAACATTACCATTATGCATTTATTTAAGGAAAAAAATTAAAATCATGGTACATATTCACATACAACAGACTGTATTTGCTTGATATTATGAATGAAGCCTGTGAGCATGCCTTTAGAATTGTATTTTTGTTGTTGTTCTGCAGCAAAGCCTAAAATCTGTGTGTCTTGGATATGAGTTGGGTCGTTTGGAAATTCTTCTCTTCAATAAATATCTTAATATTCAATAAAATATTTTCCTTTTATTTATATAAAAAAGGTTTCACATTGGATAAACATGCTGCCAGGGTGTAGTGAACAAATTCCACCCAACAACTGTCCAGTTCTGGTTAGGCAGATCAACCGAAGGTTCAGAATGACAGAAAAAGTAGAGAAAGCTGTTGTTGCACTCTCTCCATAATTTGTTCTTTGTGGGTTTTATCGTTCCCCACCAACAGCCCAAATGACAGAAGAGAGACCGACAGAGCACCTTGCAGATGTTAGAAGGATTTCAGATTGGGAAAGTTAGGAAAATGTGTCAAATAATAAATACATAATGTACTAAAGGTACAAATGAGTCTAACGTAAAAATTTTGACTCATGCAAATTTTTGCAATGAAGACATTACTTCTAGTTTGCATAGAAAGGGAATATGAAGGGCTCTCTATTATTAATTCATATTTGCTTGGACAGCTAAGAGCCTCACAAGTGGCTGATATTACCACTCCACAGAGAGGACTATTACATTTGAAAATTTCTCCTATCACACTAGATTTGCCTCCAAGAGCACAGAACAGGATTATTTATCCTTCTCTAATTTTTTTACAATATCAAATTACACCTAATTTATACAATGTGCACTGAATTCCAGGGTATTATTGCCTTACTAAACTCAAGTGAATAATAGAATTCAGAAACACTCTTTACATAAGAATTGCTCTTGGGCCATGTAAAATTATTATAAGCAGAATTGATAGCATTATATAAGATTACTGGGATTCCCTTTCTGTTCAGGGCGCTAACTTCAAAACAGGGACAATCAAAGCATCACAGGTGCATGCTAAGCAAAACTGGACAACTGGACATATGCTAACCACACCCCCTCATTTGTTCTTAAATGTGCTTTTAACCCTTAAAACTCTTTTCTCCATGTGCTCGAATTATTCTTTATAAAATGAAAATATGCTATGGTCACATTGCTTCCCAAACCCCACCACTAACAAAGTGAGTTTATAAAGTAATTTGGAAAACAGAAACTAGAGATGGAGAAGATCAGTTATGTCATCTAGTCTGCTCCCCTAATAAAGCAGGATTCTTCTGTGTACAATATATATTCCAGCATCTTGGCTTGGCTAGCTTTAAGAGTCCCAGGTGATAAGGCATTTGTAACTTCCCTGGGGAGACTATTCCATAGCATAATAGACATCGCTGTTCGACTGGCACATCAGGAAAACTTTAGAAGTTCCCCTCATTCCATATAGTTCTTTGAAGTAAAAATGAAAAGTAAAGGATGCTGCAGAATTACATTCCCTCCCAATGGGGTTCAAGAAACAGACATTCACCCTAACCTGAAATTGCTTCCCTTTCATTCCCTACCTGCTGTCTTTTGATACCTGAGCTTGCAGCCAAACAACTCCCAGAGGTGAAAGATGAGTGTGTAAGCTGCTAAATGACACAGTATTCTGAGCAAAATACAAAGGAACAGTAATTAACACTACCCTATCAGATTATTTTTTATTTCTATCAAAACAAGGTATTAGTCTGTGTGACTGAGCCATGGGAATCCTCTCCATGGTCCTCAAAGCATATCAGTATTTTAACACTGGTGGTTGAACTCTACTTTATCACAGAGGGTAAAGTTTAACTCTCGTTAAAAGTTTTCAAAAGCTCCTTTTGCTCTGTGTTTTGTTGATGGATAAAAGAGCCTTACTACTTGAGGAATGTGTGGCCTGTATCTAAGCTCAGCATGCAAACCTCTGTGCAAAGTGTGCCTGCTCCTCAGGAGGGAAACTCATGATCCTTGAAAGCCACGTATTTCCTTCCTTATTATGTGACAAAAAATATATGCACTCTTCACAGGCTTCTCAAAAGCCTCAGACTACAAATCAACCAATCCCTTGGATTCTGATTGGCTCCAGCATAAAAGGAGGTGGTGCAAGGCATTCCAAAGCAGGATTAAACCATTTGACTCTTCAAAGCCTCGTATGAACTCATTGGTTTAAAAAGCCTCACACTTTCTTTCTTCAGAATAACTGTTGGATTGGGGTTACTTTGCATTACTCTTGATTCCCCATGTATAAACTCAGTTATGATTCTATTCACAATCCTCCTGAGTCTCGTCTTATTACAAACCATAAAAGGTGCTCAGACAAACCACAGTAATGCAATTTAAAGTTAGGAAAAACCAAGCAATGGTATACCTCTGGTATTTATTTCAGCTAGTACACCATGCATGTGCTTTAGATGCTACTGTTGAATTGTTTAGGACTGCAAAATCTGCACTCTATGGTCTTTTTAGATTTGTGGTGGGGTGAACTACATTTCTTTTAAAGAAAACTTACATTTACTAAAGGATAGTAGTTTATTTTTTCTCCTCCAGTAACAGGTGTTTGAGCCAATACACTTAGGAGCTCTAACATATTTTTCCCCAGCCATAATTTATTAGGGATTCAAGTCACATCAGCAGCATCTGTGAAACAATTACTGCATCTAGGACTGACTCTGCAGTCTAATCCATCAGAATTATGACTGGTCTCTTTGAAGATGCCATGATGCATGACTTAAAAATAGCACGTTACTGTGGAAATGGATCAGCATCTCACATCCCACCAAGTTGTAATTCTGCCCACCACTATTTGACTTCTTGAAGTATCCAGGAACATACATGTAATTCTTGCCATATACTGGGCACAAATGAGAGATAAGGAGTTAGAAGTAGATTATTGTTGGTTTTGTTTTTTTAAAAAGATGTGTAAGTGCCTCTTTGGAGTGCTCCTGCAATCTTCATGAGCACAGAATATGCAAGAGAGTGACTCATGTACAATTAGATGACAGGAAAAACATTTTTTTTTGGTCAAAAGTAACCTTGGTTATGTTGATTTGCTTTCTTTTGATAACTTATCTATTTTGAGTCAATTCCTGAGGTTCATATTTTATTAACTATTTGTATTGTGCTGATTTGCTAGCTCGGGACTTTGTGAATGCAAAGAAGTTTGGCTGAGTAAACATCCATGATCAGATTCTAACCAGCCCCTGTACATACATCTAGTGCAGGAGGCGTAGGAAGAAAATTGGGGTGAGTTCCCCCCTCCTCCGGCTCTTCCACAAGAGCAGGCCAGAATCCCATTAGGAAGAGCAGTGACTGTTCTCTGTTAGGATGTCCATGAACACTTGCTGGCTGACAGAATCAAGATGGGTGGTACTATAGCCCCTCCGTATCAACTAGAAACAGAGCAGAGAACACACTGCATCTTCTCCAAGGTGACTTGCTGATAGGCCAGCCATTCACAGTGTATTTATGCAACCAGACCTCCTTGGACTGTGATCTCAAACATAAATGGGGTTGGACTTGGTCAGTAGCTGGATGGGAGAACACAACGTAAAAGTCAAGGAAGTACAGATGATAGCAATGGTGTGACAGTCCCTTCTATGTCAATAGTAAACTACTGCCCTGCCCCAGCATGATGCTTGGGTCACTATACTGCTAGACGCTTTTGGATGAAACAGAGGTCTAAATCATTTGCAGTCATTAAATTCCCATGGCAGTTTCTGCAAGAGAAGAGTGTTTATTTAGGTGCCCTGGCCAAATTCCAGTTTGGGTCGTTAAATTCTGCCTACTTTAATTCCCCTTCTAATATCAACTGAATACAACAGTAGGCTCACTTTGGGACTTAACTTGTTTAGTGTTACTGTGCACAATTAAACAGTAGCCTATCCTACCCCAGAAGTGGCTGAATTTCAGTGACGGGCAACCTCATGCCTCTATCTAGTTTGTAAAGCACTTTGAGAGTCTTCTGGTTGAAAGAAGCTACAGAAGAAACAATTTATGAATTTCAGCAAAGAAAGGGAAAAAGCTCAAAACAGCCCTTCTCTGTAACATCATAAACCATTACAAACCATGGGCTAAATCCTGAAGCCTTTACTTGGGTGAAAAGCTCTTGAAGCCAATGGGAGTTTTTTCCTGAATTGCACCTGGTAGATAAGCTAATGAAATTTTCAGAGTCTTGATGCAAGTTTATCCCTGAAGGTAGTGCTGCCAAGCAGTCAAGCAGCCACAGTTTGAACTTCTGTGTGGTCCTCAAGAGTAGTCCTATGTACATCACAATGGATTATTGTAATCTATAAGCAATAATGGCATGGATAAATTCTATATCTGAGGAAATGACCACAGTTGCCTTAACAGATGAAAAAGGGGTGCTTTTGACCACCAGCACCCACTGAGAATCCAAAAGCAGTTCAGAGCCAAACTCACCAAGCAATGAAGCTCTTTGACAACTTCCCCAAAAGAAATGTGGGCAGGCTCCAGTGCCTCCACGCCTTCAAGATGCCACCAACATACCCCAATCTACTAGCATCACCCTTGACTTCTCTGGATTGAGCAACATTTTCATCCAAGTTCCCATCTCAATCAAACACTTGGAAAAACAGATAAATCATCTGGATTAGTTATAAGCCTCATGTCACCCATATATTGATGGCATAGCAGTGAAAATCATCTTGCTATCCTCAGCAGTCTTGTGTGCACAACAAACAATCTGTGTGATAGAAAAGAAGCCTGCAGAATCCCTGAGGTTTTCATTGACTCCAATGGGCTTTGGAACCCAAAATAATTAAAATACCAATATTTATCTCTCTCATAGATGTAACAGAATGAATATACATACATAAACACGTGGTTCAGTATATTCTATCCATGGATTTCTGGGCCCCAAATCCCTTATGGACTATCAAAATTCATCCAATTGCCTTGTTTTAGATTTTGTATTTGCACCACTTATTTAGCAGAAAGTTCTATAGTAACTATACATCTGAGGAAGCACTAAAGAATAATTTATCCCTTCCCAAGTCAATTGTAATTGATGCTTGCTAAATTGTTTCTAGATCCACCTTTTTCAAACAGTAACATACGAACAGCTTAGGAAAATACACCCTCTGGTGAAGCTCTGCCATCAGAAACGCAGAGGACAAGTGGAATTGAGGAATGGCATTTTTTTTTGGAGGACAGCAAAACACCTTAGGAGCAAATATTTGGTATGGATATTGTCATCCCTTCAAATACATGATGACATTTTCAGCTTCTGGAGACTGGATTAGAAAAGAGAATTTGGTCCCAAGTCTTGATCTTATTTTTGGACTAGCCAATACATTAGTTTAAGAAGATCTTAGGCATCAACTAATCTCAAAGAAAACAGCATAAATCCCAAATTGTGCACTAATTATAAGTCAAAAGAAGCAATTTTCAAGTTACATCAATATTTAACAAGAAGCCACAGTGTGACTCCCTCAGGACTGTAGGAATATGGAAACCTTGTTTTCTGAGGTTAAGATTCTGGCCATAGTATTCTTTTTTTTTCCTCCAGGAGCTGGAGCCCCATTTTATTTTTATTTTTCTGGAAGGCCATTAACTAAGACATTGTACTAAGGCAAGTTTGGAGTTAAAGCCACAGACACTAGAATGCTCCAACAGCATTCTGACAAATTTTTGAATTCTCCCTTATACTCAGCTTACTCCAGTACACACAACTTGTTTTATTTTCACTGCCTTTCAAAACTCTGCAACAGTGTAGTAAGAAACTGACACTGAGAAGCCAAATTGATGTATTTCATGGCATGAAACATTTGGTTAGAAAGGTTTTAGGAAAAAAGTTGGAGGGAGACAGGTGGCTGGCCTTTTTTTGGAAACTGCCTTAGTGGTGAACCAGGAAAAAGAGTAGTCTTTATAGACAGGAAGTCTATTTAAAGGTACTGTCTTAAAGTTAAGCTTCACTGGAGCCACTGATGTCTAGAACAGCATAAAAATTCAGCACTACTGTGTTGACAAAGGTTATGGGTTGAAATCCCAGAATGAGCTGACATTTCAGCCTTCCTTCAATTTCCTATGTTTCAAAGCACATTCTTTCCCATGGTAAAATGTACTCTCTATGACAAGATGCAGCAGGAAGAGCTAGAGAACTAACTAAAAGAGGAGAAAAATGGCAGATTGTGTTTTAACTCTAAGTAAGGCTTTTAGGCTCCAACAGTAGATCCTCGTAACGGTGATATTTATACAGTTCTACAGGGAATTTCAGTACTCCTCTCTGGCACTCCTTTTAAAATACTTCCAAAGCTTTGAAAACAGTCAGTCTTTCTTCATTCTGGCAGGCTGCCATTCACTGCCAACTCAATTCAGCTCATAATCTTCCAAGGCCTCCAATAGCCCACGTGGATTTAAGAGAATTTTAAATGGCTGAGGCACTAAGACATTTTGGGGTATTAAAAAAAAAGCATATATCAAATTTTAAATTAAAACAAAACATAGCTACACAAACTTTTGTCAGTTTTCTACAAAGTTAGCTTCATATTCTGCCATATTCTTCACAAAGTGCTATTTCACTAATTGATTATTCTCTGTCCGGGATGTGGACATACTTCTGGCGCACAAAGAAGCAGTGTGAATTACAAAGCTCACCATTTTTAAGCAGTAGTGATACTTTTTTCAGGACACTGAGGTCAATGTATGTGTATACACACACACACACACACACACTGACCTTAGTGTCCTGAAAAAAGTATCATTACTGCTTAAAAATAATGAGCTTTGTACACACACACACACACACCCACAAACACTCACCCCCCTCTTTGGCAGAGACTTGAGTGTTGTGCTGGGTTTGAATTAAACTTAGGATTCTCCTAGCTGAAAAGTCTGAGTTGGGAGAAATATCTTGAGTTTATCAAGTAATTATAAGTCAAAAGAAAAAAGCAACTAAATAATAATTAAACTACTTCATCCATCCCTCCCTCTTTGCTCTTCCAAGAAAGGACAGCAGATGAACTTTGTTTTTTCTTATTTAAATACACAAATCCCACCAGCAAGGCCAAGTGGAACTCCTCATGGTTGTACGCACTATCGTAAGTGTTTGCAGGGCTGGACTTCCAGCTTGAAGTCTGATAAATATGGTCTTCAGCTAAAGTAAGAAGTTAAAGGAATGTCTTGCGTGTATTAGTCAAATTCCAGAGAGAAGTGTGTGTGTAAGCGCGTGTGTGCTGAAAGCTGTTGGGCTGCAGTCCTGAAAGAACTGTAATTGTATGCAGTTTCATACCACAGCTGTTCCTTATTATGCCAGCAGCAATCTTCAGGTTTGTGAGAGGTTTTTTCTTTCTTTCTTTTTTTTTTTTTTTTTTTAAAAGGCAGGTAGGGGCAGGGAGGAGGGTAGTCAGGTTTTAAGCTCCAACACATACAACTGATTTAGCTCAAAAGAAAAAAAAATCTGCATTTGGTAATATAACTTCTATAGAGCCTTTGGGAAAATGAACAGCTGCTTTTTCTTAAAAAAATGGAAAGACGGGGGAGGGGAGAGAGAGTCATGAGGATACTAAATGTTCAGTGTAGCCATTTAAATTGAAATGCACACTGCTGTCAAACGCATAAAGGGACATTAGATTTTGGGTTTCCTAAAAATATGATGGCTAGCCAGGTTGATTATGACAAAATGAGCGAATAATTTCACTGTGGGGGAAGGGGAAATTGCCAGCCAGAGCTATCAGCTCATTATACAATCTAGCAGACCACCCATCATAAAAACCCCATCTAGCTCACATATGTTTGTGTGTAACTGATATGTAATAAATCCAAAATGTATTTCAACCAATATCTTAAAAATTCATGATAGGTATGGATGACTAAGAAAATGTTCTGGAAAGCTAGCTATGCCTAAATGTTGAAGACTGAAAATGAGAGATCTGCCCTGGGCTACATGCAATTAACTTGCAATAAAGTAGTACATGGGGACCCGAAGCAAATCAGACCAACATCAAAATTTTAATGGGAAAAATAATCTGGTTCACTGTGCACTTTAAAGGGCACAATTCCGCAAAGTGCTGAATGCTTCATAGAAGTTATTACTCATTTGTATTGTGGTAGTGCCTGGAGGCCTAGAACAGCTCGGACCTGTTGAGCTAGGCTCTATACTACTGTGAGAGAGTGGCCCTAAAAAGTGCGGAATCTCCTCAACTCCCATGAAAGTCAATGGGAGTGAGAATGGTGAGCTGCTTTCTGGAGGGCTTAGCAACCTGCAGGCCAAACCCTCTACATTTAGAGCTTTAAGATTAGATCTGACTCTGAGATCTCTATTTTCTGGCCTTAAATGGAGGGTGCTTAAGAACATAAGAATGAACCGTATTGGTTTATCTAGCCAAGTATCCTGTCTTCTGACAGTGGCCACAGCTGGATGCTTCAGAGTGATCCATCCTGTTGTCCAGTCCCAGCTTCTGGCAATCAAAGGTTTATGGACACCCAGAGTATTGCACTGTGTTCCTGACCATCTTGGCTAATAGCTATTGATGGACATATCCTCCATGAACTTATCTAAAGGACAATGCCATTCAAAAAGACAATGAAAAAGAAAGGACACGTTTCAATGAAAAGCAAATACCTATGTGCCATTGTCAATTATTTCTCTTCAGAACTTCTTGGTCCATTATCCAGAGCTTCTTTTTAACTTTTAACGACACGCTCAAATTATTTGGGTTCTTAATGAATATTTACATAGTGGTAGTCCAATGGTTGTCTAGGAGGCTCAAAATAAGAGAAATATCTATTTCTGTGAAAAAGTGTGTGTGCAGCAGAGTTCTGTAGACCAGCTGTACAAAAGAATCATGTATTTGCATTAAAGTATAAGCGGTATTCAGGATCAGGTTTTCTTGACTTATACAAAAATACAGGAAATGATCAGAAACACTGCAGCAGCGCAGCTGTAAATTACATTGCTTGGAACCATTACTGTTGAGCACATTAGTATATTTATAAGGGAATGTACATTTAACATATCCCTACAGGTGTGCATGGCACTTCACAGAGAGATCAACGACACAGCCCCACTCCCTGCCCAAACAAGCTTAAATCTATCCTGCAAAAAGATCAAGTTCTTGCTTTGGTTTGTGGTGTATGAATCATGATTGTCCTGCATTTATTGGTTTGGTTAATTGTGTTTGTTTATAAAAACTTATCATAAAAGTTGTTTTACATAATGAAGTCCACTTGTATTTTAAAAAATAAGCTATACTGATTGTGCATAGCAGGATTGAGGATAGCAGGGAGAAAATCTTGCACTGTGGATTTTAAACCAATATGGTCGTCCGACTTTCTTTCATGGCAATCTGTTAGAGTCCAAAGGCGTGTGCTGACTATATAACAGTTAGAGGCATGAGGCCTGTATCCGTTAGCATGTGTAGTCTATCTCAAAAAACATAAATAATAAATAATAATAATAATAATTTAAAAAGTACTGAGATGATTCAGGTTTTTTACAATAATGGCCTCATTTTTCTCCTTACCCTTATCAAGAATACAGATATGCAAAATACATTTAATTTTACTGATAAATACTACGTGGGCTGCATATCGCATGTGTGCTGAATACAATACATTCAGCAGAGAAACAGGTAACTAATTAAAATACCAGACTTCACTAGACTGGTTCCTGTGTTGTGTCCTATTCAGCAGTCACAGTTAAGGCCAAATTCTGTAGTACTCACATAGGATGCCAACTGACTTCATATAGGTGAAATGATCATTAAGGATACCTAGATTTGGGCCCCCCTTCAGCAAAGCACTTAAACATGGGTCTTAAATCTCATTTACTTCAACCTAAACATGCTTAAATGTTTTTACTAATCAGGGTCCTAGTCTTTAAATTCTGCTATCTTTAGCCCTTGCCACAGCCCCTTCCCCAAAACTGCTTATCTTACTCTGACCCAGGGAACCTCATTTGCTGACTGTTGTTCTTTCTGAGGAGGAAGATACTTTTTATTTTAATTGGTGCAATGTAGTGCCTTGTTCCCTAGCTGCTGTTTGTCATGGCAGATCACCACACTGCAAAGGCAGACTAACAGGAATAGCTAACTATTTGAAAAAAACATAAACACTGAAATGTTCCATGGCTACTTGGGTTGGAGAACTCAAACGTTTACTGTACTGAATAAGCTTCTGATTCAAACAGTGTTGGTTTTGGTTTTTTGTTCAATTTCCTTACTTTTGAGTAAAAGAGGCCTATATCAGAGTAGCATTACACATCTCAGTATTGATAACCCTTATCTTTCGTACTTCCTCCCATCTAATCTACTTCATTACTTTTGAAGATGGCCTAACTTGAATTACTTCTTTCCTGAATCACCAACTGCAGGATGTATAAGGCCATAACACTGGCTCTAACTATATCTGGAAAACCTTCCTCTATCCTGCAGTACGCTGGGGTTACTGAATGGCTCTGTGGATTAACAGCATGCCCCGGCACATGGTCAGCAAGTCATGTTCCAACTAAAACAGGACATCAAATAGTCAACTTTGGAGAATTATTTTTCTTATAGGTTACAAAAGTTAATACAAATTGATATTATTAGTTTACAGGCAAATATAGTACAAAGTTCAGGTAATACTAATTTTGGAAGTGTTCGTTACAAACTGTTGTCCCTTTATGATTAGAATTTATATATATAAATTGGATATTGTTGATAATCAGAAAAGCATAATGTAAAATTTAGCCAATTCCTTTGAGAAACGCTTGCATTTCACACCAGGAAACTGGGATTGTGACTACTGCATGCTAAATAGTAAGAGTCTATTTCAAGGACTCATGCTGGTTAGACAGCTCCCAGACCTAGAAGGCTAGGAAACCGTATCACCACCCCCATCGCTGTTTACAGTCCAGTTAGAAAACTTAAAGTCGGATGTGGCATTTTGCAATCAGCCAGCTTGTAGGCTAGCACACACATATTTTGCATGTACAATCATTTATATGCACAATATCTGCAACTGAACATGCACATTGAATTGTGCTAGCATGAAACACTGATAACTGTACATCTAACTACTCTATTTGTCATGTGTGTGAAACAGCACGTTCCACCCACCCAAACAGGCATATTTTTGTAGGGGCAAAACTAAAGACAATGGTTCCAACCACAGCCATCTATGTCCAGAATTTCAGAGATGAAACAGAGCAGTTATAATGGGCCTCGTGAATGGAATGGCAACTTTTCTGTGTAGCTAAATCTTAAATGAAAGCTATTCACTTGAAATCTATTTAATTTCTAGAAGTGGATTGAAAACAGTTTCAGGTGCTATACCCCTTCCTGAAACTCCCTACTCATTTGTGGTTTCACAACTACATTTTTCTATCTTGTTTTAATGTCTGGGTGTATTATAAAAACCCTGCGCAGTGAAACTGACCATAAACAAAGTGCTATCAAATGTGCTAACGGAACAAACTGGAAAGATAGAGGGTGAAATCCTGGCCCCGCTGAAATCATTAGCAAAACTCCCATTGACTTCGACAGAGCCAGGATTTCACCCAGAGACTATCATTATAGTTACCGGAGGTGTCTGCTGTAACAATTGTAGGTTAACTCCTCTTCCCCCCAAAAATCAGGCAAAAGTATTGTCGTTTTATATTTGTGGTGTGTCTGTCATGCAGTTATAATTTAGCAACACTGAGTATTTTCATTCTTTGGCCATTTTTATTTGCATTCTTTACACAAAAATTTCCCTTCCTAGGAAGGATATAAATTTGTGAGGGTTTTGGTTTTTTTTTTTAAATAAAAAAATAAAAATAAAGTTAGGGTTATACTGTACTTTTTTGATCTAGAAAGAGTAGAAAGTAAAATGTAGACTGAATCCACCAGGCATGAATAAAGAAAAAATGACCGTCAAATTGAAAAAGGACAGAAGTTTACTAAGAGTACAGATGGATCTCCTTCCCCCATACCACCTATGTATGATATCTAGAAAATAAGTTTGATAGACGTAAGCTATCAAATAGATCACATATTAGAAAATTTAATACAACATTCTGTCTATCATTTGTAATTAACTTTCAGGTTTGATACAATTTAGAATAAAAATTAAATCATAAGATGTATTTGATATGAGACTTCATAATTTTCTTCTACTTGAAGAACCTTGATGACTTAGTATATGTGCAGTGTTCCAATCACAGTCTTGTGCTCCCTGACCTGGTACTTCGGAACATAAATCTCAAAATTCCATCAGTCTTCATTACCGTCTTATTGCATCACATGTGCATACTCAATTTAAGATCGAGTGCCTAATCCAAACCTCAATGAAATCAAAGAAAGGCCCCATGTCCTTACAAAGGAAAGATGATAAAAGCGACCAGCTATAATGCCACTTAAGAACAATATCCAGGGGCCAGACATTTCTAGCATACATACAACTTTATTTTCATATAACATCTTTATTCCAACAGAATCCCAAAACACTTTACAGTTTAAACACAATTAGTGTTCATAACAAAAGGCAAAAGGGAAGGGTGAAAAGATATATTTTCAGTTGGAAGTTTAAATGAAACGATGAGTTGGGACTCTATCCTGAAAGGTACTGAAAAAGCTGGTCCTACTTCAACAAAGCACTTAATACTCCTGGGGGAATTCTGCGCTACTGCGCATGTGCAGAATTTATGTCCCTCACAGATTTCTTTGCTTCTATGCAGAAAAATGACTTTCTAATGGAGAAGCAAAGGGAACCCACAAAAGTGTGACCCTCCCTAGGAGTATGGTTCAGGTACCCCGGGCAGCCGGCAGAGAGGTAATTCACTGTGAGGCAGGAGGCGGGACTGCGGAAGACCCGGCTGGTGGCTCCTACCTTGTGCTAGGCTCAGCTGCTAGTCCCAGATGCCAAGGATGGGACTTCCTCTTCCCCTGCACGGCATCCGGGGCTGGGTCAGACCCACTCCCAGATTTCTCCCCCAGCTGCAGAAAGCTCTGAAAACTCTTTCTTCCCCCTCCCCACCCCTCAGCTTCCTGCACCCATTGCTCCTCAGTTGCAGGGCAAGGGATCCCTGTAGAGGAAGCTGCTCCCCCACCCACCCAACCCCCATGCATCCAGAACCCCTCATACCCAGACCCTCCCAGCAAGCCTCACCCCTCCGTACTCAGAACCCCCCCCCCCCATGAGACCCACTCTTCCTGCACCTGGACCACTCCGACAAGCCACCTGCACCTGGATCCCCACCCCACTGAGCCCCAACCAGCTGCACCTGGATCCCCACCCCACTGAGCCCCAACCAGCTGCACCTGGATCCCTATCCCACTGAGCTGCACTCCCCCAGCATCTGGACCCCCCATTGAGTTCTCCGCACCCAGACCTCCCCGCTGATCCCCAAATACCTTCCCCTGGACCCGGCTGCAGAGTCCCATTACTGTTGAACCCAGAATCCCCCAACAAGCCCTGTGCATCCAGATCCCCCACTGAGTTGCCCGCACCCAGATTGTCCCACATAGAAACCTCTCAACCCACACCTGGATCCCCCCACTAAGCCCCTTGGATTCTGCCTTGCTGAGCCTGCCTGACCACACCTGGTGCACCTGGAACAGAAGGGCAGGGTCCTGGGGTGTTTCTGGGGCAGGCCCGATCCTTGCACTGTGTCAGGGTTGGGTGCAGCCTCACTGCTAAGTCCGTGTCCCAGGGGAAGCTGCACAGTGATCTCCCACCTCTGTGCAGCCAGTGGCCTGTGCCTCCCAAGGCCCTGCTGGAGCCTCCACATTTATTGGACAAATAAAATTTGCAGAATTTTAAAATACTGTGCACAGAATTTTAAATTTTCGGTGCAGCATGCCCTCAGGAGTAACGTAGGGCTTGTCTACACTGGCACTTTACAGCGCTGCAACTTTCTCGCTCAGGGGTGTGGTTTATTAATGTTTCAGGGACGAACTCTCTTGCTGGAGTTTAGGCACAGAATAAGAATCTCTTTGGATTAGGGAATAGGAGTTAAAGGAATAAGTAATCTTTGTCACCATTTTGACATTGTTTCTCCTTCCATTTTTTGGGGTGTTTTTCCAAGTAGTAGAGAATCTGCTGGCTCATGCTATGCAGGGGCAAGATAAAAACTGTGTATTAGGGGGAGTGTCTCCCAAATAAATAGGTTGCTATTTAAAGGGGAAGGGAAAGAACAAACTGGTTCGGGGAGATACTGTACGCTTTCCTCTTTCCCTGAGCAAATTATCAGTGATACTGGTAGGACTCTAGCAAAAGTAGATGAAAATTAAAACAAAACAAAAAAACAACCCAAAGCTTGGAAGAAGGGAATTTTATCCATGTAAAATTATCTGGGAACCAAAGATTAGCATTCAGCTAGAAAATTTAATTGAGCTTTCAGAGAGAAAGAGGAAGAACTTCCTTTTATCATCTGATGTAATGTTTCTTTGGAGGAGGGAGCGGAAGGTAAAATGGAAAGGAAAATTTTCCTGTTTGCTGGCTACAGGAACTAAGTAATTCCTATAAGCCTCTACCTGTTAAAGGCAGGCATGACTTGCAATTCCCTGCTAAAAACAAAGCTGATTTACACTGATGCATGACAGATCCTACAATGTGACTGTGAAATGGTACAGTTTCTCCAAAACGACAGATGATGGGAGTTTATCTGAGGATAAAAGGGGAGGGATTCTCTGCACAAAGTCAGTTTAGGAGAGATGTTCAGAGCAAGAGCAGCTGTCTGCACTCTCAAACCTCTAATCTAAGAGGACCAGGTCACTGCACTGCCTCCCTAAAAGACAGGTTAGACTGCACTGCTGTTGCACTATCAACCATTTAAGTTGTTTTCTGTTTCACTGGCTTTTGTTTTCTCCCCTATTCAGATGTAAAATAAAATCCAGGGGATTTCTGAATTGAGGTCATCTTGCTTCTTTTGTAATGGTAGCACCACACTCAACCCTGCTGTCACCCAGAGGGCTTTTTCAGCATTTCCCAAGAGCTCTGAGGATAATAAATTCATTCAGGTCTTCACCCAATAGATAATTTTTGTGGTCTATTTAAGAGAACAGATTTTGAGTATTGTGTTATTTCCATTTTTGGTGCAGCCTTCTCAGTTGCTGTGCATTTCCTGTTTATTATAGAAACATCTCATTTGCTTTGAATCTACATTTTAGCTCCAAACATTAACAAGAAATGAAGCAAAATGGCAAGGAATACCTTGCCAAGTATGTGTACAGCAAGTCACTGATTTCAGGATGGTTTGAAATCAAGGAATGTAATGAACATTCAAATCTACTTTGACGTATGCTCTGTGTAACCCCATTGGTGTATCAGCATGACTACATGATACAATTAATTGTTCTGCCTAACATGTTTTTTTTAAACTTCATCACCTTCGCCATCAATATCATACTCCTCCTCCTGCTCCTCCATCAGGCCAGTTTTGTTTTTAGTAATCATGGTAGTCAAGAATATACCTAATTTCTCAGATTAAATGACTATTTTAAAGTTACTGCCACTTAAGTGGACTGTTTAGGTCATGGGTGGCCAACCTGAGCCTGAGAAGGAGCCAGAATTTACCAATGTACACTTTCCGAAGAGCCACAATAACATGTCAGTAGCCCACTATCACCACCACCCCAGCTCCCAGAGCCTCCCCCTGGGGTGACCAGATGTCCCAATTTTATAGGGACAGTCCTGATTTTTGGGTCTTTTTCTCACATAGGCACCTTTTACCCCTCACCTCCTGTCCCGATTTTTGACACTTGCTATCTGGTCAGCCTACTCCCACCCACCAGCAGCCCCACCGATCAGCGCCTTCCCCTCCCTCCCTGCACCTCCCGATCAGCTGTTTTGTGGCATTCAGGAGGCTCTGGGAGGGGGAGGGAGAGGAGTGAGGGCATGGCATGCTCAGGGGTGGAGTGGCGGCAAGGCCTGTGGCAGAGCCAGGGGTTGAGCAGTGAGAACCCCCTGGCACATTGGAAAGTTGGCACCTGTAGCTCCAGCCCCAGAGTTGTTGCCTATACAAGGAGCCGCATATTAAGTTCTGAAGAGCCGCATGTAGTTCCAGAGCCACAGGTTAGCCACCCCTGATTTAGATCCTCTGCTGTTCAGTTTACCATAGAAAGAAGGGCACAAATTGAACTCTTGACTAACTCCTTTGACATCAATAGTTACACTAGGGATTAATTTGGTCTATTACATGTACATTATGTGTAGGGTTTGCAGAATTTAATTTTTATTTTTATATGCTTTTTAGGATTTTTATCCATTAAAATGTTCATAATTGTGGGAAATTATGGATGGGGGTCAGACACTAATTATTGAATGACAGAGAGATTCAAAAAGTTAAAGCTTTATAGCTGTTAAAATACTATTTGTCAACATCAGATGTCAAAACATACAGAGTAAATATCCTTAAATCAAACCCTAAGTTCTCTAGCAGCATATTTTCCCCTTTGCCTACCTGGAAATTTTGATTACTGATGGTTATTATTGATATTTTGGCTATTGATTATTAATATTTTTGTCAGTTGGTGTATATACAGTGAAATTGAAATTTACCAATAAAAATCTAATCCTGCCAAGCCTAATTATGTACTTGTAACAGTACATCAGTCATTAACATCAGAAAGTTGCATAAATAGGAAAGTGGACAGGACAGTCAAAGTTTTATTTATTTTGCTTTGTGATCTGCACAGTAATGACAGTTTCAGTCTTTGGCGCAGAGCAGTCCTCAGGCTGATGTTCTCTTTTCACTAACACACTGTATTTCCTCAGGGTGCACACCCTTAACCTGCCATCTATTTCACAGTTCTGCACCAATCTCAAACTCCCTCTTGCATATGGCTTTGTGCCAAGCCTATCTCCTACCTCAGGGTCTATTAAATTGAGGGAAGAAGAAGAAGGCAATGAGAGCAGGTGTTCAGAGTGGTGGCCTCATTGCTACGTGAAGAGCTATATACAGAAACATTTTCCCCTTGTGCCAAGTGAGGGGAGAGGGGCCCTTTGATAGCCCCACGGCAGAATTTTTCCAGATTGTTCCACTGGAGAAGGCAAAAGCTTGCTTCCACCCCTGCAGGACTGGCAATGGATTAGCTCCAAAAGCTCACATGTCCTAAGACCAGCCGGAGGCCCAGACCCCTGACTTCAGACCACCTGTAGCACCAAATAAAGTCACACAACCATGGGCTATCCTATGCAGATGGAAACTGTAGCAGCTCTGTTGGCTCCTGAAGTGAAACTACGATAGGCTTTTGGCTAGAACAAGGCTCTCAAAGTCAGGCTACAATGAGATCCTCCTGGGTTCTCTCTGTTCCTGCTTCTTCCACTAACTTAAGTGTCTTCTGCAGGTCACATAATAAAACTTGCCTATACTAGGAAAATAACCCATTGTTGACCACAGCTGTCAGCAATAGGGGCAGCTGGAAATGGTGCTGAACATGATTTGTCTGTTCACATTTGCAAAACTTGTAGTTTAACTGTATTCAGCACCTGTTACTGACACACAGCAACGGATAGCCCTCATAGCGTAGTCCACAAATTAATCTGTCTGGTCCTCAGTTTTACCATCTGTAAAACTGGGATACAAAGTATTTCATCGGGGTGCTGGGAAAAACATGTTTGTTAGTTACTTTGAGATCATTTGCATTTCTATAAAAGTAGACTATGATGATGTCCCACTATCACACAGATGACTTTTTTTTTTTTTTTTTTTTTGGTGATGGAGTTGAGGCAGGGAATGATGCTGGTGCAAACCTGAGCCATAACTGAGCGGAAGAGGGTGTGTTCAAAGAACTGAAAAACAAGGAAAACTTCACATTGAGGTGCCTCCTCTGCCCTGTTAATATCAGTTAAAGCTCTTCCAGCGTAATCATCTCAGAAAGTCCGATTCTTTGGAAAGTTGGTCACCAGGGACAGGCAGATTTCCCTGTGTCCCTGATTGAATCATGATCACACTTCTTTTTCTTTTCTTTTTTTTTTAAAACCAACAGCTGTCACACAGAGAATCTACCTTCTGCATTATCTTACAATTAACATGCTGAAACAAATGCCACTGGTGTCTTCTGGGAGTTTCAGTGACGCAAAACATCATTTCATTGTGAGACACAAAGCTGGAACCCGTTAACAGGTAAAGTAACCTGTGTTTTGAAGCCTGGAAGCATCGACTCTGTTGTAAGAAGCAGTAACATCATCTTTTTCAACAAATCTTTAAAAAGAGAGAGAGAAAAACTCTCCGAGGCCTGGTGGATGCATTAGCTTTTGCAAAGAAGTTTCAGTCACTGACAAAAGCTACCCAACGATTTCAGCTCATTGTGCTGGGATACATTCACACTGTTTTGGCTTGAATCCTTCCTTCCTCCCTCCTATTCCTATTTGTCCATAACTCATCCTGTTTCAACATGAGCTCTGAGCAGGAAGCTCCTTCTAATCAGTGTTCCCAGGCGGCCACTGCTCCAGCTCCATACAGCTACAGTGAAATCCCACTCCAGTCCTAAAGAAGCCAAACCAGAGTTTACTGAACAGCTGGTCACTGGCCTCGCTTAGATACACCCACAGCACATAATCCCTCCCCTCCCTCCCTAGCAAGGAAAAAAAAAATCCCTTTGCAAGCCAGAGATCCTGGCTGACCTAGGTCTGCCCACGGGGAAATGTTAATTGAGAATGCTGCTTGCCAGCAGAGACTGTCCTTACACAAATGCCCACAAAATGACCAAACAGTATATAGCAGGGTAAAAAGCAAATATTTTTCAATCCCTCTTCAGGAAACATAGTGCTGTGAACACAGAGATTTTTCCTTTGTTTACTTTGTGAACAAAAGGAAAGAACAGGGGTGAAGAAGGGACCCCTTAAGGAACAGTTGCAGCTGAATTAAAAAAAAACGTTACTTCCCAACTGTAGTCGTTTTAGCTAACATTGCTGTGAAGATTTGTTCTGGTTCTTTAAAACTGGGACAGGAAGCCAGGCAACAAGGGAATGTGGGTGGGTTCTAGACAGAAGTTTTACCCAGAAGGTGAGAAAGACAAAGGAAATCCAGGATAATAACTGTTAATTAGAATAATAAAAACTTTCTTTTTCAATGTTAAAAGAAAGTGACTCTTTCTGTAAGTCACAGGAGAATTCTGAGAATCTACCCCAACGCCACCTAGAACTCTCTTGTTCAACATAGTAAGGGTTTGTGCCCTCAGATCACTGTTTTTAGAAATTAGAATGCATTGCAGAAGGGGCGTGGAAAGTATGCTGCATATTATAATTCCCCGGAGAAGCATGAATAGTGCCAAATGGACATACTTCTTAATTGCATCGTAGATAATCATACTGCAATCACAGAAACATGTAAGGAATGGGAATTTTAATTCATGAAAAATAACTAGATTGTGTAATGGGGAAAACCATCACATGCAGAAGAAAGCAACCCTGAGATGGTCACTGATTAATGAGGAAAACCAAGAATTTCCTCATTAATCTGAGATCATGGGGCAACAGAGAGGCTCTTCAGATAAATACATACGTACAATAGTGGGTATATTTGTCCCGTACAATAAAGAGCTACAGAACCGATTATGATTTCACTCTGGTGTGAATCAGGAGTAACTCCATAGTCACATGGGATGTAGAACTGTTATATGTAAGATCAGACCTTGTGCCTGCTCTGTATCCCATTAAATTGAAATCTTTTAACAAGTACACACTAACCAGCATGCTGCGCAGAGAAGATGAATTTGCTCCTTGTGGAAGCCTCCAGCTAGGCAGGGCTGGAGAGGAGTGCAGGTAGATGCACTTTTCAGAGGAAGGCGTGTGCACTTCCACATGCCAGAGAGGTGGTCTGAACAGGTGACCAGAGAGAAATATGCTGAGAAAGGGACCATTGGACGCATTCTTATGCCAACCCTGTAGTCAGGAATCCCTGCATGTGGGGTATGGAGAGGCAGCAGCCTTTATGCCAGCCTATGATCTGGAACAGTAGCTGTAATAGGCCTGTGCTGAACTCCCATGACTAGACCCTGGACTGCAGGTAGATTTTTTTTCTCCCTTCAAACACTCATTTAGGACAGCCACCATGAAATTATTTCAACAGTTTCATTTTTTTTCTTTAACCGAAACAATTAACCTAAATAGACAAACATTCACAAAATGTTTCAGGAAGCCCAAATCTGCATTTTCCAGTGAAAAAATATTTCGGATGAAAAAGGTCAACCAACTCTAAACTTAGGTCAAACTGTTAAAAAGAAAAAGGCTGCAGCCATACCACTTTGAGCTGTGAGATCAATTTTTGCAGGCTGAGCATGGTCAGTCTAATTCAGGAGAAAAAAAGCCAGGTGCAGCAGGAAGTGAGTCTAATATTTTGTTCAAGGTGTGGTTATCTTCTCTTGGTGCCAGTACTGGGCCCACAACACAGTAAGGTCAGCATAATGAATTACTGTTCACTTCCACTCTGCACAAAACCATGGTCATGTTCCAACTCAGAAGTGACTGAATTTCTGTCCTGGGAGAAAGTAACCCCCAGATTGTGTGTGAGTTTTCTATATTTATACAAAGTGTGTAAAACACCCTGAAATTCTTCAGGATAAATGGGGCTAATAATGTGTGAAGTTTTATTAGTGAGTCTATTGCCCTGGATTTTTCAGTCACAATGGATTTTGTTTTGTTTCTTGCTATAGTAGTTTTAAATCATGTCATTGTTATTTAGAATGAAATGTTACCGCTTGTTATGGTGATACAATACTCTATGAAAATTGCATGTTTTGAGACTTCCTCAATTGCCCAGTTGTTTTGCAGTTTCTACTGGATAAATACCTAATCAAGATTTTTACATTTTTTTTAAGGTAGCAGCTCTATACCCTGAATCAGGTAATTCTGCAATTAGTGGGTTATTGTAAAAATCAGCTCTTCAAAAGAATGGAGCCATTATTGTGTATCGTATTTGTATCACTGTCCATTTAGAGAGTCAGTGGATCAATAAACCAGTAGACTTTGATAGTTCCCTTCAGAGCTGCCACAAGTCTATCGCATCAAAGATCACTTAGAGAACTTATTCGCTCTTGCATCACTAACCCAATCACCAACTCTCTCAAAGCCAATGCAATGCACTGAATTAATATGGGTACTGAACATGCACAAGTAATCTGACTGCTAAAAATGTTAAAAAAAAACCCATACTGTGGATGCACAGGAGCTACTTATAATAACTATAATAATTTCATGAATAAATAATTTAATTGTTTTAATTTTTTTAAAATGCAACTGATAACTTAAATAAGCAACCAACAATTGATGTTCTTTAAAAATGGTTTTTCTAGTTAAAACACGGTGAGTCACAGAAAAATGACAGTAACATTCCTTGGTAGTGGTATGAATGATAAAGTCAGAGAACACTAGTCTTACTGGAATTAAAGGGTTAAGAGACATACCAAGAGTAGAAAACTATCCAAGAGGCAAAGCCACAATTGTGATTTTTTTCTTCAAACACTAGAAAAGGAGAGAAGACCAGACAAGACAAAATATGGGAACAATATTTGGAGGGAGGGTTTGGAGGGAGGGGAGAGAAACGCAGAGAAAGTTGTAATTACTTGCAAAGCTAGCTAGTACTTCCAGAGACTTCTTGACTTTGTGAAACGGAGGGGGATTAAGGTTGTAAGTAGGTTTGTTAAAGGCAGTGTAACTTCATAGCTGCTGCTGCTTCAAATGTCACAATGGTAACAATGCAATGGAGGGCCCTAATCTTTGGGTACAGTGAGATGGGGGTGGGGAAGACAACACATACAAACAAACAAACCTTTCTGAGCCAGGGACAACTTATCCTTTGTGACTGACAGATCTAAGGAATGAAAACCAATAGGTTGCTTTGTGACAGAGGTGGTAATTTGCGTCAACTGTTTTCCTGTTGTTGTAAAGAGAGAAACTTTTTAGGGTATGTCTACACTCACATTAGCATTATGCATTGCAGATGCATCCCATGAAGTGAGCTGTAGCTAACGAAAGCTTACACTCAAATAAATTTCTTAGTCTCTAAGGTGCCACAAGTCCTCCTTTTATTAGCATTAGCAACTCTAGTGTTTTGTAGGAACCAAAGAACAGAATGGTTTGGTCGTAAAATGGCAGCACTGCTGACAGGAGCAATGCAGTGACCCAGAGTAGTGCATTTTAGAAATATCTCCTGAGCTCATGTAGTTTCATTCACACAGCTGGTTTTGTATGAATTTTATTATTGTGATCATGTGTTATCTCAGAGAAACATTTAAAAAGCTTTAAAGTGAAAGATATGAGGTTCTCAAAGCCAAAAAGGGAAAGGAAGTTGGGAGTATGTTAACAATCTACAAAGGAAATTATTCTAATTTGACCACCTTTGGAAAAAAGTTGGTTGCAAAGTTTGATGATAGGAATTAAAGAGAAAAAATGAAGGCTGTGATGGGGAACAGGGTAGATACTGGAGCACAAACCATAGAGTGGAAGACTGGGGGTGGGGGTGGGGGAATCCACAATCAAACCTAGTGCTATAACAGCAAACGGACTACAATGAATTAAGCAGGGGAAGGGAGTTGTACATTTCCCGATATAAATGAAGGTCTTAATTAGATTAGAGAAATCAGATGTGAGGCCTTCTTTGGGCATAGAAAAAAGAAAGATCAAAAGAAGGGACCTGAAAGGGAGTGAAATGGATGAATGAGAATGTGAAACAAGGAAGGTTAGATTTAAAAGAAAAGAGGTTACAGATACAGTAGAGGCAAAGGCCTATGAAGGCTGGTTTTGAAATAAAGCAGTGATCCTTTTCACTCTGTAGGATGCGAGCAGAGCAAGGAAAAGGTGAAACCAAGTTTGCAGTAAGAAAGGAGACCATAAAGATATTAAAGACCTCCTTGTCTCTATCCTTTTAAAGTTGTGGCACTAAGGGAGCTGTGAATTATTCACTCTCTGTACTTGCTGGTAGTTCTCGCCTCATTGTAAGCCAAGTGCCGAGTGACCAGATACTTTACCATGATGGGCACGATACAAATGCCTATAATAACTGAAGGCAATAAAATTTCCAAACCTAATGAAGACAGTTTAGGAGAATTTATAAAACAGGTTAGTTGTGTAGTGGACACGTGACTTTCTTATTCAAAAATGATCAACAAGCAAATACAATTCTCCTCCATCACCAGTGGAACTGAATCTGTGTCAATGTAAGGTCACTGCACTGTCAGTTGGCTGACAAACCTAGCTGAAGAGCTGACTAGGGCTTTCAGCCAGTGGATGTGGAGCATGTCACAGAAATGACGCATTGGCTGGAACTTATCCATCAAAAGAGCCAATCAGTTTTATACAGTGCCTGTATAATTAGCTAATTCATAGAGAGGCAATTGTGCCATCTCTGAAGATGGTTGCTTGTCTGACCACGCGGATGGATGCATAGCTGTCCTGGCCACGGTTAAAGTTCTATATAACAGAGAAAAAGACGAGTCAATAGTCAGGTGCCAATTCATATCTAGATTCCTAGGAAGTCTGAGATTGCTGACAGTGAACATCCTGTTTGCCTTGGCTCGGAGTTTCTGGTAATTTTGTGAGAAATGAAGATAATCAGCCAGATCTTTAGCTGGTGTAAGTCAGGACAGCTCCATCAATTAATAGATTGACACCAGCTAAGATCTGGCCCAGCGTTCCTGTACGATCGCACCAGAATCTGATCTCTTTTACACCTGTCTGAAAACTGGAGTAACTCATGGTTTTTCAAAAGCGTTATGCTGGGAATACAATGGTGTAATTATCACACTGTTGTTTAATGCTAATACTTGGTGCTCAGATTTTGTTAGTGGGTTACCATAAATAAAAATGATCTTGGCTGTAGTTCAATCCTCTAAACAATACCATGACAACTGTATGTGGCTCTGCCTGTCAGGTTCAAGCAAGGACAGAGCCATGCACACCATCACTGGTGCTGCAAATGAGGTAATGCGTTATCAGCAGGCAGGTCAGAGGCTGCATATATCAACTCTTATAGTGTACAGAGACTAAAAATAACTTTCTGTTTCAAGCACCCTTTTCCTGAAGAAGGAAATGCCCTTATTTTAACACCTTCCACCCCAAACATAACCAGGAAGGGCTTATCACAATTCTGATATCCCCCAAGAGTAGGTCTGGCTGGATTAGCGGATAAAGCATTCTCCTTTCACCCTAGGACCAGAAATTAAGTGTAATGTAAAGTCCTAAATTAAATGAATTTGGTAATCCTAGCTCAGTTCCCATCACTAAACTACCACTATATGTAATTTTGCATGTAAATCTGTCTCTGCTCAGGCAATTCTCACACCAACTCAGTCATGACCATTAACTAACTCTCATCCCTAAAGAAGCAGATATCTCCAGGTCAAGACCAGCAAAGGCATAAGCAACTTCACAGGGCAGCTGCCTGATTGACCTGAATTGTAGGTAGAGAGAGGAATTCTATTAGTTACTTTGATAAGCTTGAGCATTCACTCATATTTAAAATATGTAAATAAAGAGAGAGATCTTGAACAAACTATCGATAGTATTTACTATCGAGCATGCAAAAAACCCTCAGGATGGTAGGACTAGGTTCATTTTCAGCCTATAGTATATTCTGAGGTGTACATTTTGGGTAGGGTATAACTGGCGTTTTTGGTTTCACCATGTTTGAAAAAGCTGCATTGTACAGTGTGCAAAGATGGTGGGTCTGATTCTGAAGTCACCAACTACAGTGTTGGTTAGGAGTGACTCCAGTGAAGTCTCTGTTCTCAGATTTATACTGGTGTAATTCCAGAGACAGACCCAGTTTCTCTAAGAATTCAGACAAAACCTAGGTGCCTAAAGCTAGGTATCCAAATCCATATTAAAGGCTGCTTTTATTTGGGTGCTTAATTTAAAACATCTGTGGGAGACAAGTTTTACTTTTTGTACAGCTCTGAATAATTATGGTCCTGTACCTTTCAGTTCCCCATGCTGTTTCTACTTCTACTTTCCCGACTCTTCTCTTCTAGAGGTTTATGCTAATAATTTACTGACCATTCTAATCATGTCTAATTAGGATGAGCGGAAGAGTTATGATTCTAGAGCATCACAGCAAAAGGCCAATCTAATCTTTTCCTAAAGATAATATATTAGGACAATGCCGAATGAAGGGCAAGATAAAAAAATAAAAACAACCTTATTTATTTACTTTAAATCAAGTGCTATTTCAGCCACTTGCCTTGCTTATCAATATAGTATCTGACATCAAATGACGCAAGATGATTGCTTCAGTGCCAAAAGCAATAGCACATTTTAAAACATGATTCAAGTTTACTTAAATATATAAAAGATAGCATGTATTCTGAAGACTAAAAAATTCAGTGCGTTGTTAACACATTCACAAGGGACTGAATTCAGCCCCAGTGTAAGAGGAGCAATTTGGCCTGCTTAAGTCTGGATTTGGTCCATGACTAACTATATGGCAAAAAATTGTGCTGAACACAGTCCTCACCCCGACATACTGCACATCATGGCAGCAAGTCAACTTTATCTTTAATAGTAAGACTTCCTATCCCTCTCTCTCTTGAAACTACTCTCCCATCATCCTACTCAGGCAACTTTCTCTAATTTCGCTTTAAAAAGTTTACCCTGACAATTGCCACTTGGGTAAATAGCACATTGCAAATGGTCATTTTATTTTTCTATTCCTTTCAAAAGTTAAATGTAGGTGAATGTTATTCTTTGTAACATGTAACTGATGTGCACGAGCCAACTTTCCACTCAGAACAAAAACTGTATTCTTGGGAGACTGTTGAGTATTCTTGTTCATATCACTGGTTCCCTGAAGGGATGCGGATCAGGGGGAAGTGGGGAAGAGAAGCAACTTTTAAATTTTGGCTCACAAGAGTCATACAGATACATCTCGCTATTTGGTTCTATCAGATAAATGGTAATATGACAGCGCACGTTGCCAGAATAAGAGCACAGGCAAAATCTGAGAGGGCTGGGAGAAATAAACTGGTTTTGGCATTAAAGGATTTTTATCTCCTTAGATATGCATTACCAGAAGCCTTGATTCACTGAGTAGCATGCTTGGTTCCGTGCATAACTCTTTACTTAATAAGGCTTCAAGTCAGCAAGATACCTAAAACACATGCTTTACTATAAGCATATGAATATCTAACTTAAAAAAAAAAACCCGATGGGACTATTCACATGCTTGCTGAATCAGAATCTAAGGGCTTAATCTGAAGCCTGCTAAGGTCAATGAGTCGTCCCATTAATTTCAATGGGCTTTGGGTCGGGCCCAAGAAAGCACCACATATTTTCTTAGTGTTTTAAGAGGATTGCTTTTCTTAATATTAAAAAAGAGGGGGGGGGGGGAAGAGAGAGAGAGAGAGAGAGAGAGCGCGTGTCCTTTCATGCAGTTTCATCCTTTGTGAGAAATGTATACATGTCAACACACACTATTAAAATGCAACACCTGTAATTTAGAACATTGCTCACAGGTGATACACTCATGCTCCTCAAAGATGTCAAAAAATGTGTTGTGGTACAGTCCTTATGATGTCATAACTTCCCAGCTATCACTGCAGGCCATTGTTTTTGACACAAAGGGGAATCCTTTTCTGGGATACAGATCTTTGTGAACCCTCACAAAAGTCATTCTTTTAAATTTGCAAGAGGATCTCTGTCTCACAGCCTCTAGCGGCTACCAGCTTTAGTAAACATATCAAGGACTGTGTGTTCAATGTCAGTTCATATTTAAGGACTTGATATTCACACTTTTCTCAAGCAATAAATATAAGGCTAAATCCTGCCTGCCTTGCTATGTAATTTCAATTAGGCTACTCACAGTTCTAAAAATTAGACTTTTTTAAAATAAATCTATTTTTATACCAGAAATTTGCACAAAGGATGAAATATACCCCTATTCAGATGGTCAGCACAAGATTATGCACTTAAGTATCACTATCATAGCTTAATGAGACTTAAGTATTGGATAGGCCTTATGGTTAGTCCTCTGAACTGGGTTGAATGTCACTCACTATCAACTTGCTTTGAAAACTGCATTGGATTTATATTGCTTATTGTAAAGATGGAGTATAAAATGCCAGTAACGATATCATAGCACTTTTGGAACCAATCATGTAGTCCTTACTCACAAAAGACTCCCATAGACTAGGGTTGTTGAGAGCTATTTTTGTTAATTTTGCGGTGTTTATTTTACTTGTGTTGAATCAATGCTGGTTAGATGGGGAACCCTACAAGAGTTATTGCTTCTACCACCCTATGCATCCATCGATAAGAATTCTGGACACTAGAATTGTGTCTATTAAAAATTTACTCTGCAACTTCTATACACACAATAAAAACAAAAAAACCCACATGCTTGTTATTCAATGGTAGCCTGGAAAATAAATGAGGCTATTCATTCTGCTTTCACTTTATTTCAATCAGATGTGCATATGGGACACACCATAATAGATTAAGTAGAAAGTTAAATAGGCTGTAAATTCTTACCTACACCCCCAGCCTTATTAAAGCCATGGATGTACCCCCTGAAAGTTGAGAAATTTGTTCAGATAAATCAATGTATCAGAATTATCAGATGCCAGAAAATGTTAGCAAAAGAGAACATTCATGTCGCCATGTTCTTAAATGTCATTGTTCTTAATTGTGATTGCCATTTAAATATCAGTATTTCCCAACAGGTATCATTTGTGCCTGTTGGACAACTGTTTTCACTTATGAGCAGGTACTGGAGATCCCAGTTATTTCCTATAATAACTATGGGTCGGACTGTGTGTTCCTTGTTCACGTCGGCGATCAGTTAATCCCATACATGGTTCCATTGACTGCAGTGGGAGCATATGTGGTTAGACATTCATAATATAGCCCCGTGAAAGGAACACTGATATCTCGGCTACCTATGGGAGATCATCAAAGTCAGTATTTGCCAGTAGTCATCACTGCACATTTACATTACTGCTTACGCTATTGTGAATGACCATCTATATTACAACAGGCAGCATGTCACTATTGCATACCATGCCAAATTTGTTTTTTTTAATCTCATGATCCTGCCATGTGTTTGATTCATCTACCTGTTGTATTTTTCCATAAAACCTATTTTAAACTCTTTGGGGGCAGGAATTGTTTTTTTACTACATGGTCGCACAACGCCTAGCATAACTGAGCACCAGCTGAGATAGGGCCTCATTGTGCTAGGCATTGAACAAATGTATATTGAGAGATAAGTTCTTCAGAGTAGGGACTACAAGTCTAAATTGACAAACAGATAGAGGCCAGGTGAGGAACCACAGGCACAGAGATGTGGCCACTTGCTCATGATCACAGTAGTTCAGTGGCACAGTCTGAAATAGAACCCAGTGGGCTATCCACTGGACCACATGGTCTCCCAGGACTCCTTATGACAGGATACTAGGGACCGATTTCTCCTGTTGAGTTTGCCCTGTATGAAGTCTTCTTTCTTGAGAGTTGCCATGTAATTACCTAAAATAGCCTATAATACATCTACTCTGAGCACAGCTGGGAAAAGTTCCTTCATGCTATCAGTCATGGATAAAAATATTCCTGTTACAAAAACAGGCATGTTATATTGGGGCTGAGGGGAAGAAGAGACAAAATTATGTCAGTCTCATGGCAAGTTAACTAGTCCAGAAAATGTGCATGTTCTACTGAACACACTGAGCACTATAAGGATTTGGAGTTAGTTTCAATGATTTTTCCATATCAGCTGCATTTCTGAAGTATAAACAACTCTCTGCTTTGCTTCTTATTTATTTATTTGGTTGTCTTGGCAGAGGGATAATGTATAAACAAGAAAGGTGATGTCATTACTTCATGTGGCACTTGTTAAAAGTCATCTGCAAAACTGTGTGCAGCATTGCTCCCTGTACCACAGAAAGAATCTTAGTGAACTGATGAGGGATACATAAATTAAAGATATTTAATCTAAAACACTATTATAAATAGACAATGGAGTCAGGAGTCCGTAATAGTGTGTATGAAATAAAGCTACCAAGTAAAGTGATTAAAGCAAGGAATATAAGTGTGGGCAAGAAACACTCTGATTTGTCTCTGGAGACAGAAGTTGAGGATAATGATAAAACGGGAAGGTGGGATTCAGATCAGGCTCAAAAAGAAGAGGCATTTTGGGTCACACACATTTTTCTTCTTCCTAATTTTTTTTTATGTTGTAACAGGAATCCATAAAAGAATCAGATATTGTCTTACAGAAATAACTAATTAAATGAGTGAATTTGAAGATGAGGAAATAGTCATATTAATCAGGTATCTCATAAGTGACAACGTGCTCAACACTGTATGAGACAGACTACAGCCAATCCATACTCTGAAGACTTTAAGTAAAGCAAGAGAAAGTGTTTTTAATGGGGAAAAGGGAAAATAAATACAAACAGGGCAAATGGGTGAGGTAGGTGTGGAGGGGACCCACTGGTTAAAACTTATAAGGGGTGGAGCAAAGCTGGTCTGCGAGCCTCTAGGAACCTTTATTTAGTGTAGGTCAGGACTTTTTGCAGATTAGACCTCAGCTCATGAGTTTTAACAAGATGCCTAGATTTTATGAAAGGATATCTATTTCTTTTAATTGTTGTTGCTGGAACTTTGTGAGTCAGATTCATGTATTTCTTTTGGGATCTTAAAATTAAAGTACCTCTTTATATATCTATCTATATCACACACACATATACATACATACACACACACACACAATGGACTTCTGATTCTTTCTTCCCTTCCTCTCATCATTCTTTCTAAGGATCTTTCATAGAACCCTCATTTCCTGCGCTACAACTGTAGTGCGACTGACACCCAACTTTTCAATCCGCTAGACAGCCAGAAAAGTTTGCTCACATACAGATGAGGATGTAACTTTTCTGTGTGGTTTTGCACAAGAGAGTTTCCCCATCCACCCAAAAAAGACCTGCTGTTTCTACTGCAGTACTAAGTCATTAGTACTTTTCTTCATTTTTTATTTACTGGGACACTTAGAGAGTGAGACAGCTGTAAAAACTCAGCTACAATTTTTTTAAATTCTCGAAAAGGGAAGTCAAACCAGTAAGCACAACATATTAATATGAAAAATGGAATAAAGCACCAAGAGTGCGGGTATTTTTCTACACATAGAGGAAGGCAGGTGCGTTCATTCTGAATTTGCTTTTATTCTAGATGAAGAAAAACAAGAAAAAATGAAACCAAAGTCTCCTTGAGAGCGCAGTGTATATCCCCATGTAACAGGCTGCAACTACTTGGAGAATATGGTGGTTGCACTCTGTGTTTTGTGTTGTTTTTTTTCTTTAGATACGCAAAGGTGCAATAAAAGGACACAGGCACCACAGTTTCATAGCTACACATCTAAATGTTGGATCTGAAAACTCTAAGAGCTCATTGTGTCTGGATTATTCATTTATTTAGGTTCCAACCCATCTCTAATATAAGATCATTTAAAGTTGTCCATGTTTCCTGTGGATTTTTCAGGAAAACTTCCTAATAGAACAAAGGTTCTTGTGGGTTTCTTTTCTAAACTATCTTTGCTTATCTCCTTTCACTTTTGGTGTAGTTTCAAGCAGCTCCTCAGTAAGCCACAAAAATGTTAACTATCCAATTCAGTGTAAGTGGGTCCCAGGTTAAATAAATAGTCTGCACAGGCATACTACCTCTCTTTTCCCTTCTATGTTAGTCCTGAATGGACTCACTTCACATAAATCAAGGGCATTTAAGTTGTTTAGTGAGGAGACCATGCACTGCAAAAAGTATTGCTTTCATAGTGCTGTGTTTCTATAGTAACCATCTTATTAAAGCACAGCAGCCATCTGCTTTAAATATTAACTTCACAAGACCATCAGGACTGGCTTTAAAACAATATCACATGTTCATTAAATATTAAAACTAGAAACAAAGGGCTAGAAGAGAGAGCTTTCCTGTTCCTTGAATTTCCTCTGTAAAAAAAGCTGTTTGTTGCCTTTCAAAGTTAAACAATTTTAGACTTTGTTCCAAAGAATGGTTTAGATGACCATGCTAGGTCATGTCTCTAAAGCTTAAGCAGAATTTTTAGATGCTCACCAAATGAACGAAGAATTCAGTTAAATGAGTCATCCATTTGCATATATTTATTTGTAATAGTTAATTTTATGTACCATGTTTTCATAGTAGTAGTCTTCTGAATATTGAAGTGGAGAATGTTTTGGGGGCTGCACACACAGGGATACAATTCTCATGTACACGTGAAGTGCCATATTGAAGCAAAACAATTGTCCATTTAGTTCTGGTCTGCTACAGCACACATGCTTCAGTGAAAGGTATACGGTCCCACAGTAATGTACCTATCAAGTGAGCAATATCGTTTTCTTTCTTATTACTTCTAGAGTTCAGCTTATATCCTGAAGCATGAAAACTGAAAACCCCTATAACTTTTATCCTAGTTAGTGTAATGGCAGGGACAATTCTTATTTCATACTACTGTCCGCTACTGTCACTACTTACATACTAAATGACTTGCCTCAGTAATATCCCGTGACAGCAAGTTCCTTGTGTGATTACACTAGTTTGTATTGATTTCCTTTTATCCAGTTGAAGTGTATTGCCTTTTAATTTTACCAAATGCCCTCTCTTTTTCTCATACCATACTATCGGAATGAGTAAATGCAAATGCCTGGCTGGCCATACCATACATACTTCTATCATACTATATCTACTCTTGTTCTTCTACATCATTCCTTCCCTCGTTTCTTTCATTGCCCTTTACTTGATCTTTTCTATTTCTGCTCTCGCCTTTGTGAAATGATGTGACCCAAACTTGTATACTGTATGCAAAGTGATGATGTACCTGGCCTTCTAGGTTGCTCAGAACTCCATGGTAACAAGGGGGATAGAATTCAGATCCTCCTCCTGCAGCAGGACAGGCCTGTGTCACTTGAGCTAAAGAACAGGAGGACTTGTGGCACCTTAGAGACTAACCAATTTATTTGAGCATAAGCTTTCGTGAGCTACAGTTCACTTCATCAGATCATGCATCCGATGAAGTGAGCTGTAGCTCACAAAAGCTTATGCTCAAATAAATTGGTTAGTCTCTAAGGTGCCACATGTCCTCCTTTTCTTTTTGCAAATACAGACTAACACGGCTGCTACTCTGAAACCTGTCATTGAGCTAAAGAAAAAATTTTTAGTAGTATATGTCCATTGGCAGTGTCAAGCAGTTCTAATTTCATCCAGTAGAGGTCAATGATACATACAGACAGCTCAGTACATTAATACAGTGATAATTTCAGTATTGTACTCTAACCTCTGCTTAATTCAGCCTCACATCTTTGGGTTTTTTGTTTTGCTTTTTTTTGATCATTGCTAAAAATTGAGCAAGATGCTTTCATTTAACGGTCTGAAATAGTGTCTAGATCTTTTTCCTTGAGAGGTTATTTTTTACTATATATATTGAGTGCCAACACTGTGCTCAGCCTCACACAGACTTAAATACATGGTCCTTTTCCCAAGGAGTTTACAGTCTAGTTTTATTCTCAGACAAAAAAAGATTACAACAAACTCAGAACTCTGCATTTCTCGTACTTCAAAGTTTCATCCAATATACACTTCTTTGTACTTGTCAACATTGACTTAATCTGTTCTCATGCAATCTGATGTTTTCTTAGGTGCTTCTGGAGTTTCTTGTACTCCTAACCTAAATATTGTGTCTCATCAGCAGATCTTGCCACCTCACTCAGTAATCACACCATCTTCCTCGTTATTGGCCCTAGCACTGATGCATGGGGAATACTTACTATTCACATCTTCCTGTGGGAACTCATCCAAGTTAAATTCTAATCAAATTTGTGGTTTCTTAGGTCACAGGCCTTGAAGTTCAAAAAGATCCTGGTTTAATCAAACCCTGTTTTCCCCTGGTTAAATCTTCATGCAAATACATAGGCAATGTTCAGGTTGAGTTGGCTGGTACACTTTTGTATCGATTCTTGTGGGATTTGCAGGATTGTGGCATCCTTCTCTTCAGTGACAGTCAAACTACTACAAGAAAAACCCATCAAAAATTTAGTGTTGCCCAGAACACTGGGCCTGATCTACAGCTGTCTGACATCTATAGAAGTATTTTTCCATATATTTAAATTGGCTCTCCGTCAGGCTCATTGCATAATTTCTCCTTTGTTCTGTCCACTGAAAGAGGAAATAGGTTGTATATGTGGTAGGGAACCATGTTCCGTTTAGGGAACAATAGGTAAAGGAGACCCAAAAGCAACATGGAGAAGTAGATGCTCTCCACCAGATTCATGGAGGGCTTCTTTTTGTGAATCACTAAGATCCACAGGTTTTAGTGGACATACCTCATACCACATCCACAAGGCCATAACTCCTGTCCCTCAAGGGTAGAATTCAGTGGAAAATCCATAAGATAAATAAGTCTCTCTCAAGTCTGATTCACCTCTCTGTGGGATTTTAATCTGATCTTCTGGGAGGTTATGATGTGTGTGTCCCCTCTACTGGCATGCTCCAAAAATCAACTGTTCCTAGATGTAATTATTTACTGTGTTAAGAAATGCCTTCTCCAAGTCATGTGACTATCAAACAGCAGATTTTCTACACTAATAGAAATTAGAGGAGGGTTCCAAGTCTTCTCTCAGATACCTGGGTGCAACTCATTCACTTCAGCAGGAACTGTGCCAATGTATCTGAGGACATAATTGGACTTCAGGTGTGACTTTTGCTAAACTTGTTAGACAGGATTTCCTTTACCCTTTTTATCTAGATGACAAACCCATGACAGAGTCTGCATTTTGAGATATTCATCTAAACTGACACAATATCATTACTTACTTTTTACCACGCAAAACTAATCTCACACCACTCTCTCTCCCACCCCTCTCACCTCCAGTGCAAAGAAGTTAATTTTCATCAGCAGTAACAGCTCTTTGATTACACCTGCTTTATGGAGCAACTTAAAGATATTCTTTTACAATGAAAATTACTATGAGAAAAATGTCACCAGATAAGTTTCTGGTGTCATCAGAATCTGTTTTTAAAAAAACACTAAGTTAAATATGCACTACAGATATGTTAATTACAGTCTGCATGTTCACCTCACCTCCACCTATGTGAATCTTATAAGTTAAGTGTGAACTTCCACTGCAAACAAAATACTGTGGGTGTCATTAACACTAATAATGAGTAAAAGGCAACTTTTTGTTTCATATAAACAAGCCTTAAGTCTTTTGGTTTCTAAGCATTTTCAAAATGCTTTCAGCTTTTCTTGAAAAATGTTCCAGTATTACTCTTGATGAGAATTCTAGTGCAGGATGTGCACAGTAAAAACCTACTGTTATATTTAAGAGAGGTTTTTAATACCAGCACCTTACTTTGCCTTCCATCCTTTTTGACTATTACTGCAGAGATTCACAATAAAGTTTAAGTGCTGTGCAATTGGTTCGACATGCAGAGTGACCACGAGGAGTTCTTTAAATGGGTAGATAGGAGTTATCCATTTTCAATAGTGCTGTTTTTTAAAAGAGCTACTAATTTCTAGGTCTCCTATATACAGTGTAAAGAACACTTACAACACCCATCAGTAAGAAGACATCAATAATTAGGGCCCTACCAAATTCACAGCTGTGAAAAACAGGTCATGGACCATGAATTCTGATCTCCCCCGTGAAACCTGGTCTTACCTGTGAAATCTGGCTAGTGTAGGGGAGGGGCAGGGCTGGGGATTCTTACTGTGCACCTGTCTCCAGATGCTAGTCCCAGCTGGGCTGGGGAAGGAAAGGACTTCCTGCTCCTGGGCTGGATCTGACCCATTTCAGGGGACCTCCCCCGGCTGCAGGTACCTCGGCAGCTGCTGGTTGGGAGCCCTGCTCTGAAGACAGTGCCGCCACCAGCAGCAGCGCAGAACTAAGGGTGGCAATACCGCGAGCCCCCCTACAATAGCCTTGCGACCCCCCTTCCCCCTGAGAACCCCCTTTTTGATGGGAACCCCCACGTTTACAGTACTATGAAAGTTCAGATTAAAATATCTGAAACCATGGAATTTACCATTTTTAAAATCCTATGGCAATGAAATTGACCACAATGGACAGTGAATTTGGTAGGGCCCTATCAGTAATCAGTGCAAATGCCTTTGTTCTCACATGCTGAATACAATTTAAAATTAGCCAAATGAGGAGGCTGTGTGCATCCAGTGTCAAGTCAGGGCCTAGGATACAGAGCATTTCTCCTCCTGCTGTAGTTATCTGATAACTATTTGGTAGCCCATATGAAATGAATTCATGGTTAGTTCAGAACTGGCATGTGTCTACATAAAAAATTACCATAGCTGATACAGGATAAGCTTTTGTGAGCTTATGCTCAAATAAATTTGTTAGTCTCTAAGGTGCCACAAGTACTCCTTTTCTTTTTGTGGATACAGACTAACACGGCTGCTACTCTGAAACATAGCTGATACAGATACTGGCAGACGCAGCAGAGGTGCCAAGGAATGAACACGCATGGAAGTGAGGTATTGAAAATGAATGGGGAAAACATGGAAAATGAACTACCACCATACTTATAAATGGTTCCTCCAGTAGTGAGTTGGAGGTATACTGACAGCGTGATGTGGGAAAGATTGTACTGAATCTTGAAGAATTTATTCTCTAGGGCTTTCAGTCTGGCACCGATGTAAATATTAATGTCCTTTTAGAGATAAAGGGTTAATAAAATATATATACAGCATAACATGTAACTTTTAAATTAAACAGATTTAGTTATAACTTCCTCCTAGATCCTCAATTTTTAAAATACGTACATATTAATCTACACTTGTACAATGATTTATGCCTAATCAAACCCTTACAATAATCATGCAGTTTATTATTCTAGATGATAGTAACACCCAACCACTCTGGACTATGTAAATTCAAAATGGAGAAGGAGAATTATTATTAAATACCATAATGACATTAACTTGAGTCATGTAGTGTAGGAACCATGTAAAAACGTGTGAGCCATTCTATATTTGATATATGTTTATGACTAAGCAGAAGAGGAAACAAGTAATCTTTGCTACTTTGGGGGAAGAAAGTCCTTCATCAAATAATTGGTTTTTACAAATTGTTTCATTCCAAAACTGAAAACAGGAAGTGGTTTATTAAAGGGCCTGGATTGTTTTCAGTTAATTTAGCAGCATTTTCAGGAAAGGCCTGTCCATCTCTGGCAACCAGTCACATTTATGGTTCTCTTTTCAAGATACAAAATAGCATCTTCTCTTAAATGATATTTTTTTTCCTAGATCCTCCAACCCATCAGTGAAATCTATGTCAAAAGTTAATTTTCTGATGGGTTGCTTGCAGTTTCTAGTGAACTGCTAATTTCTAGCAAGACTATTGCCTTCATGGAACTTAAACAGTTTTTTAAAAAGTTTGGCATATTTAACGTACCAAAATATCAGTGAACTTTCATTGCAACAGAATATGGAGCATGCAGTACATTAATTCTGATTCTTGGTTTGTTCCTGGGGCAACATGACTATGCAGCACCCTTTTTCCAAGCTTCTTGGTGAACTTACAATTGAGTCTTTAAGCAGTATTCCTATTCTGCACACCCAGGTACGTTACTTCAGAATACTGAGTCTTTTCATCTTTCCACAACTGAATTTTAAAGCAGGAAGTTTTCTACAAAACATGCACAAAATGTCTGAGGAAATGTTTTAATAAGGAATAAAAAGGAACTGGGAGACTGGGGTCACAAGATCACAGTGTTCATTTTTTTTAATGCAGTGAGAGTGTGACAGTAGCTTTACATTGCTTTGTGTCTTTTAAAAATATTTTCTGAGTTAGTTTGGTTAAGAAGCAAAATTACGATGCTTAATAACACAGTCACTTTTATCCCTGCATTGCTAAAACACTTACTGATATTTTAAATCTGCAGTGGAAAATTCTCTTCTGATGGCAGTGATGTTTCCAAACAACTCAGAAGTAAAATTATCTGCTCGAACATCCAAAGTGTTTTCCAGTTTATGTTTTGTACAAGCGTCTCAATATTCTCTACAGCACTCACAATGCAGGTCACCATAGCTTGCGAGATACGACACTTGCCGGCTGTTTCATAACAGACCTTATGAATTCTGGGATCATGTTTGTAAACACTGTAACCATGTGCGCGTGGCCACGTGGCGAGTCATCAGAATGACCTGGAACTCCTACTTGAGAGGTAAACCCTGGCGCCAATACTAATGTAACTAAGCCAACTAACTCTCTTTAACTCTCTCTTCAGTGTACTCCCATTGCAGCCGCGTGAAGCAGAGCAGGAGGTTATTTGAAGGGGAAAGTGAATTTTTTGCTTGCATACAGCACACATGAATGTATGTTACATTTGTTTGCATCAAGACAGGCCCCCTCCTCAGATGTAAACAAATTAATAGTGCCGAGTATTTCATTATTTTCCTTGAAAACCTAAGAAATACTTATTTCTGCTCCCAGAAAGAGAATGAAACTTTGAGCTTGTCAGTCCCTGTAACGCAGCCCTTTGAAAAAACAAAATACCCTCCCCACATACACTACCCCAAATCCCCCAACATTCATGATTTTCAAAGGGCGTGTAGCCAAAGTTTCCAAGTCAACTTTGGACACAGATACCAAGTCTGTAGTATATTGCTGGATCTATGCTGTTGAAATTAAGACCACAGTTCAGGAGTTTGAGGAAGTAGCCTCTAAATTATTTCTGTTTATCAGCAGAAGTTGCAAGAAGCTATAGATATGGCCAGTACAAATAAAAGTCACAAGTCTTTCATTTCCTCTTAACACAGGATTAGCAATTACAGCCACCCAAAGAAAGTTTCTTGGGCCCTAACCATGTGTTCTATGTGTTCCAATAAATACCACAGGAAAAGGGTGGGTGGGGGAGAGGGAATAAGCAGTGTCCCTGCCCATCTATAGTGATTCTGTTTCAAGTGTAGCTGTGAATCTCATTTTCTGTTGAGAATAGGACAAAGAGTTAAACTGTTACCAATCCCTGCTGAGTTTGTACTTCTCAGGCCATTTAAGCTTCTGTGGATGGGAGGGGAAGGAAGAAAGACAAATAAATCACACCCCAAACCAAAACAAGGGGAAAAAAAAGGATAAAAAATGTGATTTTTTTTTTATTTTCCTGAGTAGTTATATCTTGTTATCTTAATGCAAGGTACAGTAGATAAATGAGTGCTTGAACTGTGAACTCCTAAGGAGAGCTGCAAAAAGTCAATACAATTTTAGCTGAGTGACTGGGAATAAGAGTGCTGTGTCTTTTCTGCTTAGGCTACAGGAGGCAATTTAATTCAGTGACACACAGCTATTTAAACCTCTTGTGTGCTATATTCCAATGGCCTGCTAAAATAAACCAAGATGATGGCATTTCTCTCCTAGCAATAATGGGACTGTGGTATCAAATGTTAGCGGCTCCAAACTATTTACATTTTGCTGAGGCTCATCACTTGAACCTGAATAGAAAACGCTCCCCAGTTTGCTACTTAAATGGAAATGAAAAAAAGTATCCATTGGTTTTAGAATGTTTTTGAAATCTTGCCAAATCATAAATGTTCCTGGAATTCCTAGTAGCCTTTGTGGCAAGCAGAAAAGAAATTTGCTCTCTATCTTACGCAAGTTCCACTAGCGTTGTCCAGCTCCAGTTCTTTGTCAAGCAAGAAAGTTTCTATCTTTAGTTCACTACAGACAACCTCGTTCTAAGCTCTAGTGCTGAATATTGCTTAATCGTAACACAAGGGAGATTAAAACAGAATTTGTTCATGAACTACCCTGACCAGTCAGCCCTGTAGTTTGCAATGGTGGCTATTAGTAATTGGAAACCTGCACTGGAAATATGGATTTTGGGAATCTCCGCTAACACAGCTGACGCTTGAAATATTGCACCCTCTGGACTGTTACATAACAGCCCTGGGAATTCTGGGACCATGTTTGTAAACAGTGCAGCCATGTGCGCGCAACCCACGTGGTGACGCGAGTCTCACTGGATCTGAAAACTCTTAATGAGAAGAAATGGTGTGGAAGCAAGGGAGAGAAAAGTCTAAGTGTGTTTCTCTCAATCTCTTTCCAAAGGTGTTGACAGCAGCACTGGATCCCTAAATATGACCAAAAAAAAAAAAAAAATTCTTTATACTCTAGTGACCATTTCCTTGGACAGCATTTGTAGGAATAGCTATATGAAACTCAGTCTCTATATGAAAATTGTTTAAATCCTAAAGAAATAGGATCCATTTTTATTTTGCTTTAGAATACATTTCAAGATTAATTATAATATACCATAATTCCTGGTACAGCCTTGCGTAAATGCACTGCAAACTGAAGTTTACAGATTAGATTAGCCAAGATTTCACAGAGCAGGGATATTTCCAAATAAAAACTAAAGAAAGAGCTGAGTATCAATGTGAAAGATCAGTGAATGAAGAGAGAGAGAAATTTACCCTGTGTGATTCAGGTTTCAGAAATAACAGATGACATTTAAAGGCCATTAGTGCTTTTAGGATTATGTTACAGACCCCTCCTCTCACTGCTAACCACATCTGTGTACGCTACCTCCTGCAACAGGGAATATTTTTGACAACAAATGGAACTTGCTCTTTTGATGAGCTCAACTGCTACGTATGACATTTGTGTGAGGGTTCATGAGTTCCACTTGGCCTTAAAATTGATAAGCCAAGTTATAATGACATGCACATGGTAGCTTTGAGCAAATTCATGGGAACAGTTTGCAGACTGTGGGAGATCTCATCTTGATGGGAGGATTTAGGGCACTAAAGGTTAATGGGAATTATCGGAGTACCTTGCTCATTGAGCTGACACTATACACCCCTCTTCCATACACTGCAATTAGCTGACACAACATGCTATTTTAAACTCAAATGAGCTCATGGTGAGAGCTTTTTTTGCTAGAGGTGTGCAGAAGTACTGGCATTGGCAGTGAAATTGTGATAGTTTCCTTTCCTCTCCATCCCCCCTCCCCCAACCATTATCCCCATTTCACCTATTTTGCTATCAAAGTAATAGTGATCAGCAACCCCTCCTCCAAATGAAAAACTATATTAAAATACAACTTGCATCATTTTGTTTGAGTGGTGCCAGCTTAAAACCACAGAACAACTCCACCAAAGGAGGTTGTACTCGCTCATGGACAGAAAACACGAATAAAAATTTACCTTAGAAATAAGTGAAAAGCCATTTGCTTCTGCTTCTAGTTTCCATTTCCTAACATTGCTACTTCTGTTATCTCAGTAAGAGCAGCCAGTTATCTGTTAAAGTCTGCTTGGACAGGAAAGAGGGTTAAGGCTCTGGGACTCAGGGTTCTGTTCCACCTCTGCCACAAACTTCCTGTGTGTACTTGGGTAAGCCATTTAGGGTTTGATCCAAAGATTACTGAAGTGAATGGAAAGACTCCCACTGGCTTCAATGCTGCTTTGCATCAGCGCCTTAATATATCTGTACCTTGGGTCCCAACCATTGCCTATAAATTGTATCTCTTCCTCCCACCTTTTGTCTGTCTTGTCGATTCATAATGTTAGCATTTTAAGGCAGAAACTTTCTTTTGTAATGTTGGTTGGGATTTCTATGCCTTCTGTATTACAAACATCAAGTAATTTTAGTTTGTTTTGAAAATTATTCAAGAAAGGGATTGTCTGAGTCTCCCCCTGTAGCAATGCTTCTGTTGTTGAGTTCTGAAAGCAAGCTACTACTACTCTTATCATTTTTCACTGTCACTGTCTTACTTTTTGACAATCTACTTTGCTGCAGTAAGTGGGACGGGGCTGCCTTATTTTATGTTTGTAAGGCTCTGGGCACAAGGGGACCCTGGTCTTGATCGGAGCCCAAGGTGCTACTAGAATACAAATGATAGTCATTCACTATCCATTCTGCTTCTATTTAAGAACATCAGGACTGCCACTACCAAATTAGACCAGTGATCCATCTAGTCCAATATCTGGTGTCTGACCGTTTAGTATTCCATACCAGATGCTCCAGAGGGAGATTAAAAAAAAAAAAATCTGAAAAACAATTGCAGTAGATAGTTATAGACCAACCTGTCCACAGGGAAAGTTTCTTCCCAATCCCCATTAGCTACAGGGTTTATTTTTAAAGGGAAATCATTAACCTGAAATCTAGTCAAATTTTTAGAAGTATTACAAGTAGTTTCAGCTACTACACCTGCCCCTGAGTCCTTCTGCCCATTTTTTATGGTTTAACAGCTACATTTCCCCCCTTTTTTAACCAAAAACAAAATAACATTTTTTTTCTCCCACCCTGCCCCCATTTCTGAAGAATGTAAGAAGCTGACTAAATAATGCTTCAATTCTCCAAGCTGCTGTGTGCGCACAGGCTCTTTTGTCCCTGTGGAGCCTCTCTGAAGCCAATGGGGTTCTATGTAAGCAGCATGGTTTGTGAGCACAGAGTAATTTTCAGGATCACAGCCTGACTATACAGAGGAGACAGCAGAACTGCCAAAGAGTGCTGTCAAATACAAAAATACACTTTTTTCCTCTAATCTCTTTCAGTTACAGTTCTCAGATGTGACTTGTAGCAATCACAGGCAGACAAGATTCAGAAAGAAGTGTGGTTAAGTTGAAGGTGTCCCTTCCCATTATATGGGCATCACTAGGTGCTATTGATGATTTGCTCTTCTTTCTCATTCCCTCCCCCCCTCCAAAATCTTCCTTACTATGACTAAAGTGATATGCAAATAAGAAGGGCACAACTTTTTTTTTTTTTTTAAACTTTTTAAGGATGTATGGTGGCCTGCAAAGAGTTTTATTTTATTCACTCTCATTGATATTCCTAAAGAGGAGAAATGCAAGTCTGATCTTTCCTATTTTTGGTGGCTGACCTCCTGGATGTCTCAGACGAAGTTGCACACATCAACTTAATGGGCAGAGTGCTGAACATTTAACAAAGACTTCCTTTTCCCAAAATGTCTTAGTCATACAAGTTAAATAGGTGTTAAAAAACAGCCTAATTTATAATCCCTTTCCCTCTCAATTACTCAGCTTTCACTTTCTTGACTTTCATGATGTTGTCATTTCAATAACTCCATTAGCTTTCTGGACAGAAAAGATCTGAATTTCTGATGTTTTTAAAAAACGCAAGAAAAAACAAAACAAAAAACTTAGTTAATTTAAAGCAACATTTTTCAGGTCTTCTTTAATATACTAATAAGGACCAAGGGAAAGGCAGAGTCCAGTTTATTTTTATCTTTTGCAGGTTCCCTTTCAAGAGTGGCAGTGCATTTGCTCTAAATTCTGCATGTATTTTAAAACTTCCAGGCTGTCACAATTCTGTGACTTTCGGGGGTGGGGGAGCAACTTCTGGTTTTAGTGCAACAACAGAACATTTTCCTCACAGTAGTCGTTGCCACACAAAGGGAAGTAAAGCAATTTTTACACAAGAAGAAATATGCAGTCATTCTTTTATTTTTGCTTACATAACAGCTGGAAGAGTGGTGTGTGCTCTGGCAAGTATAAAAATGGTATAACTTCAAAGTATGAGACTTCAAACAAAAATGAAAGGGTACCGAAAGAACACACAGATTAAACAAAGATTTAAAAAAAAAAAAAAAAAATTAGCAGGAGCAAGAAAGCGGGGTTTGATCCAGGAGTAGTTGCTACCTCTAGTGCTAATTAGAGAAAGAACACCAGTAATAATGGAACTGGATAAGGCCTTAAAGTCAAGGGCAGTGCCCTCTAATATCAAGATCAGGCCCAGTATTAACACGGTGTACTCTTTTTTTTGCCTCTCTCTGCACCGGTGGCCCAAGAGGAAGAATAAAAAAGGCAATGCAATCTCAGAAGAGCCATTTTCTAACATCTGCCCTTCTCCATAACCTTTACTCCTATCTTCCTTACTTTCTTGGCTCAAGGAAAAACTCCAAAAAGAAAACAAGACAAGTCCCTCTTCACACATTGTGAAGAGTCTGAATGAAATAGAACCAGAAGTTGGATGCTATACAGACAACTGCACCAAGGAAATGAAGTGATAGATCAAAAAGAACCTGTCAGTATGCAATGGTAAAGCACAACCACTGTAATTAAATTAATGCAAGATGGAAGCAACATGAAACAAATGAGGACATGTCACTAAATAGCATCAGAAATGCATATAACATGGCACATGGATTATTATACAGAGTCTGTTTTATGACAGCAATACCCAGACTCATCTGGATGAAATCAAAATATGCAGAAGGATCCTGCTGTAGATTCAAGCATCAATTGCTTTCCTGTCCACAAGAAAATAAGCACGTACTCTGGATTCATTTCCCAAAGCATGTGATATGCACTGCCACTCCCCAAGTACTTGCCTGTGGAAAGTGGTTGTAAGGGCTTTAGAATTTTATCAAACAGCAAAGACTAAAACCCTGCTTTAAGCTGGAGGTAATGTTTTCAGGAGGAATAATACTTTAGGAACCTCAGCCAAAAAGGTCTAACAATATGCATGGTGTAGCCAAAAGGCCTCTCTCTACTCTTCCTTATACCATAACCTGTTTGGCAACTTTTTGTCAAATTCACAATGAAGTATGAACTAAATTGTCAGTTGGGGTGCTTCCAACAGATTTATTTTCATCTGCTCTTCAGGTAACCAGCCTGGCAAATCAACAAAATAATGACCATCTCCTTTGACACAGATTGAAGGCATTGTTCCTTTGGTTGAGCAAACAGGGAGATGTCTACAGAGCTTCTTATGCTTTATTGAGAACTGAAACTTGCCTTACAGTGGTATTTGCTTTCGCAACAATAACGCCTCTGTGTGTGTCAACATGTCTCATTAAGTAATAACTCCTTCCAAAAAACTGATTTTATTTATAAAGTTGGTATGATTGAGGACTTCATTTTTGTTCGGTAAAGATGGGATTGTTCCAGTATTCAGAGGCAATGAGTCATTCCAAATTAAGGAAGAAAATATAATTTACTGTGGGATCACTGTATTGTTAAAAGCAGCTTGTGGTGAAAGCTTTTGGTGATGGAATCTTCAAAGAAGAGGGGGAAAAAGGTAGCCTCAAATCAAACACCTTTACAACAAACCCTCCTGAATCTAAATATCAGTCAAACCCAAGCAAGTGTGCTTGTAAAGCATGAATGCCATCGGACAAGGGGGCGGGAAGCATTATTTGACAAAGTCTCTAATGTAAAAGAAAATGCAGAAAGTTCAGCCAAAACCAACCTATTGCATTCCCCCTCCACCCCCCCCGAGATCCCAAAGTTCACAATCATTATTTCCCTGTGAGGAGCAAGGACATTCCCTCTGGTCTGTACTCACTGACTATGCCAAGGCAGTTACTAGGAATTCTGGGATAGTGTTTGTAAACACTATAACCACGTGCATGCAACCACATGGAGAGTCGTCATTCTGATCTTAAACATGTACCCACCTGGTAAGTCGCTGCATCAGTGTTACTGCACTGAAGCCAAATCAGTATCCATTATTCTACTTATGGTGTCTCATGCCAAACCATTTGGAAGACGGACAGAACTCTGAGTTCTTAAGCATTATAAGGGGACAAGTCATTTTAATCTTAAGAACCAAAATGTAATAGTAAGTATAGTGTGTTTCATGTGCACAGTAAAGAATACATAGGCAAGGTTGCGGTAATTATCCTACTCTTACATGCCAATGAAAAATTCATGTTTAAACTTGAAGAGTCCTCTGGGATGTTTCTCCGGTGAAGCACAAGTTTTCAAGGTCTCATGCTAGTTTCTAAAATGATGCAAGCTTAGTAGTGATATTATACAAGAAAGATACTTTTTCTTACAATTAGATTACATCAACTTAGTTATTTAGAAAACTTGAAGATGGCTGACCTGCATGTGTGGGAAAACTGTCTTGTTGAGCTCCTTATTAAAGCCCACTTTGTAAAGTTATCTAACATACTCATCTCCTCACTTTTTTTTTTTTTACCTCACACAAGAAGAGCACAGAATACTCTTCCCATGCACAGTAGACTTTTTGTAAACTCAGCCTCACTAGCTCACTCTTTTAGCTAGGCACCTTTGAAGCGCCCACCCAAACCCGAAGTGTCATTCTCACTGCCCTAATGTGCAAAATATGCTTTGATAGTAAAAATCCAGAACGATTTTCCAGTAAGTAGAGGTGTAAGACACTGCAGTTGAGAACTGGGAAAGCATTGATTTATATCTCATCATGGAAATTTTACTCATCGCTTTGCTCTTAAACCAAGGTCTACGAAGTAAGTACACCTTCCATGCATTACATTTCTACGGTATCAGTATATGGAGGTGCCTTCTTAAAGCACATACTAATACACTTCTGAAAACTTTGAAATACCGTTTAAGGTACTTAATTTTAATTTCCTGCTAAATCTGAGCATATGACAGGCCTGCTACATTGCACACGGCAATGGAAATGAAATCATTTTTCTTTATATGTAAGATCAAGCTGAAAGCCCAATCCTGCAAACCATTACTCGTGCCTGGACTTTGCTGGGACTTCTGGCATGAGTAAAAACTATCGCATTAGGGAAGGTGGGCAGGATTGGGCCTTGCCACAAACCGCTACAACACAGCATCTGAATCTTTAACTCTGAATTTACATCCCTCTAGAACACTTTTCAAAAAGGCCCTGAAGTCTGCTTGGATTGATAAGGTTTTGGAAAATGCATGGAAAGAAGTATGTGCCAGACTTTGAAAGGAACAACTCTAGATGTTGCCTCAGAAGAGCCAAGTCTATGTTAAAGAATTGTATGTTAAAGGGGGCTTTAAAGCATCACACTTAAGTGCATTTTAACAGTTTAAAGTTTAAAATTTTTCATTATGAGTGATTGGTTAGGTTTTCTTCGTCTTTTAAATCAGTGCAGTTTTTAAAATGTGAGCCAAACTAAGCATCTCTTCTCTTCCACCTTTAAAAACTGAGTTCAGGTTATTTGGAAGGTCTTGAAACAAATCAAAACTTTAAGAAACTTTTATTTCCTCTCCCCTCCTTCACTTGCCTACCCTCACACCACAAGACACATGTCTAATCTTTTGAAACTGAACAACCCTTTATTTCCAGTCAGCGGGTCATTGATTACCCTTGGGATTAGCCCAGTTGATATTTCAAGTTCATATTCTTGTTACTTGACCTCAGATGTCTGTATGCATTGAGCAATTCCCTGGGAGTATGGTAACTGACTTAAAGTCCTTTTTCTGATATCCAATCTCTTACCCCATCTCCACCCACATGGGCCACTGAGAAGACCATTACTCGTGGTACTTTCTAGTTCTAGTTCTTTGTGTGTCCAGTATACTGGGCAAGTTAAATATGCACCCACTGATAATCTGAAAAACATACTAAATCAAGCCACGATAGTTTGTTCAGATCTCACCAAACATTCAGTATATAAAAGGACATTTTTTCCAGAAGCAAGTTAAATGGATAGATGGGTGTTTGCTGAGTTCAGGATCAGAATAATGCTGAAAATGATTGATGCAGATAATTCCTATTTGGCTGACAGCCATGATGCAGTCATATGCTTTATCTCTGGTTCAGACTACAGTCTTTTATTTCCCTTCCCCTTTTGAATCATAGTACATCCCACTCCACCTCAGAATCAGCGGATCAAGCACACAGCCTTTCTAAATGATGTCACTGATCGCTGGCAGAGTGCCTTGACAACAAACTGGAGAGCTGGACTACGTAAATACTGTATATTATTTGGCGAAATTGCTCGTGGTTGTGTTCTGCAGCACAGTTTCCAAGATAACCACCAACTTTACTTGAAACTTGGCATCTTTATTCTACCACTTGAGGGTTCCAATTGTAAATCTGGCTTGCATGAAGTTTCGCTGCTGCTGGCTTTACTGTACTACCACACTTAAAGCTACTGTGTGGCAGTCAAATAACAGCGGAAGAGGGTTAGTTTGATAAGCCAGAATTTGAGCTCATCCAAAGTTTCAGCTTGAAAAAAATACGTGCTTTAATGAGAGATCCTCTTTGCTTTTGTAAAAACAAAAAAGTATACCACTTAGCGTTTAACTGAACAAATTATTTAAAGTGACTATTTAGGCACTCTATTAGAAAACCACTACACTGCCTTTTAAACAAAAATAATTTCGAAGAAATCAAACATGAAACTTTCCTCATAGCTCCCAGAACGTTTTGATAATGTCAGCACTACCAGTAAAACATGCATTGAAAATCTGAGCACATTTATTTTGAAACATGCTTTGTTTTTAGGACCACTTAGATGTCACTAATATTCGTAAATGATCAGGTAGGGGGATAAGTCCCAGGAGTGCAAGGAGCTGTAGTATGTCTTACAACGACTGCTCAGATTAAGTGAAAATGGCCCCTTCTGGTTGTGGCAGCTAAAAATTCCAGCTCTGCAGGTAGGAGAGTAATTCTGAAAGTGCCCTGAGTCATCACACTGAAACCAGACATTTATGGCCACCTATTTCTGTTACCTAATGCAGTACCAGTGACAACGAGAGATCTTGGAAATCTGTCCGTCATAACAGTGCCTCGGAAGGCACACGTTCCTTGTTCTTTAAACAATGTTGACATGCCAAAGTCTAGGACCATGCGCACTATATCAAAACAATATCAGTTCCCCTGGCTCTTGGCCAGGAACCAATAAAATGCCAAAGTCCTAGTTCAAAAATCTTACTACTAACAACAATTTGGCAGATTTATTAATCTACGTAACAAAAATGCCTCCCTTCCCTCCCACCTCTTCTTGCCAATATTTATTAATGGTTAGTTCAGTATGTGAAAGCTTCTAAAATGGGAAACACACACAACTAATCTCAGAGGTCCTTGGAACCATTGAGCTAATTCTGAGGAACTCTTCTCCAACAAAATTGTTTTCCACTGAAAGATTGTTCACATACAACAAAGAACAAGAAAATAGAGAACTAATTCAACAAACTAGTCATTAAATTTCCCCCAGCCTAGCTGCTGGATTTAAACTTTTGTATGGATTTCTCTGACAGGATTTCTTTGGTACTATACTATATTTCCTGGTTTCAGAGTAGCAGCCGTGTTAGTCTGTATTCGCAAAAAGAAAAGTACCTGTGGCACCTTAGAGACTAACCAATTTTTCCTGAGCAACTAAGGAAGTGTGTCAATGTATTGCCCATTGGAGAACTATTTGGCTCCAAATTCTTACCTTTTACTTGTTCTACAGGAAAGCAACAGTGCAAACAACAGCATAAACTATATGATACACATAAATAGTACCTGTATGTAGCTTATGCGTATATAGTGGACTACACAAAATAATGGGAAAAGCTTTATTTGCTTGACGGAGTAGGAATAAATCCAACTGTCTCAACTCAGATTTATCAAGACTCTATGGATATTAATGTTTAATTTTGTTCAATCCTTTGAAAATTAGATACTTTAGTAATAGAGAAGTGAAGGGAAATAATCCACAACGGTAGAAAGCTTTCAAGGAGAGAAGAGAGCACATTAAAATATTACAAGTCTGAGAAATGAAGAGCTGAAAGGAAGTGTTTCTTTATGACATTAGATGGGTTATACATACAGCGTGATTTACAAATAGTAATGTATAAACAACTAAATGGGTTGTAACCTGTTTGTTTGTTTATTGGGTGGAATGTGTTATGTAAGATGGGGAAATACCCATTAAAAAAAAATAAAATGATCATTATAAGTAGCCATAAGGACTGGCCAATGAACTGTGCTTATCTTCTGGAGATATGAGTAAAGTGTCCCTTTATTCTGCAAAAGCAGCTCATCTGATGGACACTCACTGTTTAAAGCAAATTTGCCTAACTCCTCAAAAGATAAGTAGAAGAATGATTTATAAGTGAAATGTTCAACAAATAGTTTTTGGGGTGCAATTTAAAAGGGTTGTGTATGCTTTGTGGTGTGGGTTTCTTCACCTTTTGATAATCCACATCACCTTCTAACTGAAACTTATTCATGACTCTTGACAGTTAACACCGCTCTGCTGAATTTCTTTTACAAACATGCCCTATTTTGCAATTCACAGCCTCCAATACAAGTGCCATCATGGAATACACATGTAAATACACAAATGAATATACATGTAATCCCTTCCACTGCAGTAAGTCAACCTGCCATTATAATGCAAATATAATGGCCTTATTAGCCAGTAAACAACACCCACTTACCTGCTTTTACTGAGGCTAATGACTCCTCAACTCTGAAATTCCTACATTTCTGGTTTGAAGATAAATTATACAACCACACTGCTATTCACTGTTCCTTTTCTCAGTTGCTTATCATGTAGTTCTATCAGTGTTCATTTGCATACTCTCCATCATGGAAAAAAATCTCATAATGAGACCTTTGGTTGAAACATTTCAGTGGAAGCCTACTATACCACATCACTTTTCTCCCCCACTTCACACTTTGAAAAGGAAAACAGCTAAGCAGAACAAGGACTAGCTGAATTTCCAAGAATCAAAGAGCAAACAAAAAAGCCTCATTTTTACCAAGGGTATGAAAATGACTGCAACAGCTGGAAGAATGGTTTAATGCTCATAAAAACACAACAGCAGGATACAGTGATGTCAGGTCTGAAAATCATATGTTTTGTATTTTTTCCTATCAGACTGTAGGTGCATGCCTTACCTGGCTAAAGACATTTTTAATCTAATGTACAGTAGAAAGCATTTTCTCTTAGTCACATTGTGTAAGTTGCCTAGATCACAGGATTTAACAAGGATGACAAAGATCATAAAGAAAAAGGAAGGCCTTGTTACAAATCTCTTCTCCATTTCTCTCTTTCTCCCCTAGGATTGGGTTTTATTTCCCTCAGTGCCCCTGACCTTGTAGTCCTCAAACTCCACAATCCTCTCCCCCCCCCCCAACCTTCTCCCCCTTTGACTGCGCCTGCCTTTGTGTCTGTCTGTCACTCACCAGCAAACCAAATGAAAGCTGATTCATGAGAAGTACAAAGCCAGAAAACACACTTTCCACGTACAAATTCTCTCACAGATATTTCCCCAAACTAGCCAGAACGCCCAGGCTGTGGGCACCGGATCTATCTTTATCGGAAAGAAAAGACGGTTTTTTTGTCCAAAGAAACTATTCCTCTCCTCCTCCCCCCGTTCTCCCCCATAGCACCAGACACCCCTTTTGCATTCAATAAACCAACAATAAATGAAAGCTAGATGCAGAAAATCCCACCAGCTATCACATTCAATCGGAAAAATCCTCCTGAAGTGGAAAAAGAAAACAGGCATCCACCGCAGTTTTAAAACACCTCTTGGGGCTCTTTAAAGAACACAATAAAATACAGTGACAGACACGGCGCAGGAAAAGAAGGAAACCCACCAAAAGGGAGGAAAGTGGGACAACAGCAACAACTGATCATAAGAATCATGAAGTCTTTAAAAAAAAAAAATGATGAGCACACTTCCCTGCATTACAAAAATAAATAAATACACCAGCCAGCCCGAGATGCTGAGAGGAGCTGAAAAGCAAAGTTTGGGGTGAGAGCAGCAGCCCAACCCACCGGAGGAAAGCCACCAGCTCACTAGTTTTTAAACATTTTTAAAACTATATTTGTCAGCCATGTTGGAGAAGCTTCAGAAAAAATTTCGTTCCCCTCTTTCTACTTGTAGATCAGGCAGCGGAGCCCGGCATCCCAGCCCCCAGCAGCACGCTAGCCAAGCCCCGCTGAAGGAAAGGGAGAGTTTCGTGGCATTAAGATAACCGCTCTGACCTCTTTATGTCCCTCAGCCTTGCAGCAATCCAGCAAATGCAGCCTGCTCCCCTTGCTAACAAATCCTAAAGGGCAGCCATCTTGCTTCCTTCTGCTCCTTTACGAAAGCAACCCGAGCCTCCACATCAATATTCATAAGGCCCCTTTGACGTCTGTTCTCATCACTTGGTGAAGCCCCAGTGTGGCTGTTCTCCGGCTCCCGGCAGCGGGCGTGACTCGCATGTGAACTGGCTCCACCGCGCCGTGGGTGCTGCTGCGGCACTACACCTCCGGGCTTGCTCGGGCGCTATAAATCCCTCCTGAGGCTTCCCACACAAAGCCTGGCAATGTTTTGGGGGCTGTACAATGGACGAGCAGGGCAGGACAGGGCTGCCCTAAAGCTATGGAGTGGAATCCAAAAAGAGAAGGGCCTGGATGGTTTGCCTTATGTGTGTGCGGGTGTGTTTTTTGTTGTTGTTGTTGATTCCCCTGTGCATTGACAGTCCCTTTCCAACCCAGTGCAGCCGGAGGAGCCGGCACTCCTGCCCTGTGCTAGGGATCGCGCCCCGCTCCCCATGCCTTATTGGGCACCCTTATGACACCCCCCCCCCCCCCGTTGTCACCCTCCTCCCCTGCCTACAGCCTAGGGGGGAGGAGTGGTTAGCTGCTCCCCCATCTCCGGTGTTAGCTCCTGCTCCTGTCCCTTCTCCCTGCATGACAGGAGGTGGCCCCCCCAGCTTACTCCCCCATCCATCCCTGTGGCTACCGCTTTGACTGCCGCGGCTGCGTCCATTGCCAGAGCCCCCACCGGGAAACAGCAACAGCGGTCAGGGGTAGGGACTCCACTGCTGCCATGGCTTCCACCTCTACCACACTCAAGGGAGCTCCTCAGCCAGAAGAAAGGGCCAGGGGAAGAAGAAAGGCAAGAGCCCTGCCTGGAAGGTGAAGCCCCCCATGGCGGGGACCGCTTCCCCCACCACGGCCCTGCTATTGGCCACAGCTTCCCTTCCCCCTGCTATTCCCTCCACCAGCTCTGGGGGCACCTAACCCCCAACCCCCAGAGTGTATGCCCAGGTGGCCAGTCCTTCCGCCCACCGCCCTGTCATCTGCCCCTGCCACCTCCCCTAGTTCCATCTCTGGTGACCGGGGCCCTTTTCCCACCCTGACCAGGCAGCATGGTGTCCGTTGCCTCCCGGTGTCCGCCTCGTCCCACGTGGAGACCTACATGTGGACATTGGTGTGGGTGGTGGGGCCCACGGCCATTGTGGCAACCTCCAAGATGTACGGGAAGGTTGTCTTCTTCCTGTCATTGGAAGGCGCTGCCCAGGAGGCTGTGGAGAAGGGCCTTGCGATGGAGGGCATCTGTGTTCCTCTTGAGCCCCGAAGGACCTAAGCATCTGGGTGGTTTTCACCTCTTAGTGCTGCCCTATTGCCAGTACTCTCTACCTTGGGGAAGTCTTTATCTGTCATCAGCCCTCTCCCGTTGGGCTGCAAGGATCCTGCCCTCCTCCACATTCTCTCATTCCGCCAGCAGGTGCAAATCCAGCTGCCGCCAGCGGTGTGTGACTGAGAGGAACTCGAGGGATCCTTCCTGGTGCCCCATCAGGGGGCCTAGTACCTGGTACATTATTCCTCAGGGGAGCCCGAGGTTTCCTCTGCCAGGCAACGGGGCACGTCTGGAGCCCAGCATGGAGGGGTTCTGGGGACCCCCAAGATCTGGGAGGGCGCCGGCCCCATTACCGCCTGCAACCCTGACTGCCTGATCTCCTTAACCACCCCTCCTCCTCCTTCGCCCATTGCCGCTTCCACTCGGGCCCCGGGGATAGTCCCCCTATTGCACCCAGATGAGCAGTTGGGCCCCACCACCACTGTGCATAGTTGGGTAGGGCCTGTGGAAGAGAAGGCAGCAGAGCTGTCACCATGCTCGGGAGAGGGCCCGCCCCTGGGGGAGATTCCCCTTCCCCTTGTTGTCCCGCCCTTGCCTCCCAGACCTTGCCTCCTGGACCCACCCACACTGGTCGAACCTCCACTACCACGTTGGGGAGCGGGGCGCTTGTCCAAGGGAAGTGCGACAAGTGGGTAGTGCGGGCTCAGCACCTCCCACTTGGTATGGAAGGGGAGGAGGCCCCCCGTAAGACCATGAAGGGTGCCGCCGCCGCTGAGCCTTCGGCCATGCCCCCTGAGCGAGCCCAGGGGTGGAGCCAGCTGATCAGACCATGGCAGTAATGCCATCCTGTCAGAGTCCTTCCCTGAAGAGTCCTCAAAGTGAGCCCCCCACCCCCTTGTCATCTGTGCCCCCCATCGGTGCCACGTTAGATGTTGCCTTGGTTGCTGACAGGGTGGACTCTGTGGCAGAGGATGGGGACTTTAGCTCCATCTATGAGGAGATTGAGGCGCTGGGTCTGATCCCAGTCACCCATGGGGAGGATGACCCTCTGTCAGTGGGCCTCAGTTTGGGCAATGATTTTATCGTGCTGCCCTGTCCTCCCCTCTCTCTCCCCTTTCCCAGGCTGCTGCCCCCACTGTTGCCTGTGGGGTGCCCCATGTCTCCTCCACCTGCCTGGCCGCAGACGGCACCCCACCTGAGGCCACCAAGCCCATTGCCTGGCCACTGCAGACATCCTCAGGGAGATTGTTGACCATCACTCCCTGGTGAACTCCTGGTGTGACCACCACCTGGATGTTGAATCCACCTTCACTGATATCCAGGTGGAGGTTGATTAGTCACACTATTCCTTGTTGGACAGCATTTATTTATCTCATTTCCACCTTTTGCAGGCCAACTCCACAGCATCCAGCCATCCCCACAGCATCCAGCCATCCCCATTCTCAGACCACCATTTCGTGACTGTGACAGCCTCTCTCACCATGGAGAACCCGGGGCTGGCCTACTGGCATTTTAATAACAGCTTGCTGGAGGACATGGGCTGCGCCACATCCTTCCAGGAGTTCTGGCTGGCCTGGTGAGGGCAGAGGTGTGCCTTTCCCTTGGCACAGTCGTGGTGGGATGTGGGGAAGATCCGCTCCCGGTTCTTCTGTCGTGACTACAGCCCGGGGGCCAGCTGGCGGAGGGATGTGGTTATAGAGCAGCTGTAGCAGGAGGTCTTGGAGATGGAGAGGCATCTGGCTGTCAGCCCTGGAAATCTATCCCTCTGCAGAGCATGCCAGGAGAAGCAGGAGGAGCTCCAGGCCCTTGAGGACCATTGGGTTTGGGGTGCTTTTGTTCAATCCTGCATCTGTCTCCTTCGGGAGATGGATTGCGGCTCCCGCTTCTTCTATGCCCTAGAGAAAAAGAGGGGGGCTAAGAAGCATATCACTTGCTTTTTGGTAGAGGACCACACCCCTCTCCTGGATCCAGTGGAGATGCATGGAAGAGCCAGGGCCTTCTAACCAGCCTTTTCTCCCTGGATCCGACCGACGCCGATGCCTACAGGGTGCTCCGGTACAGATTCCCAATGGTCAGCTCAGGCAAACAGGACCAGCTTGGTTGGAGCTCTCACTCTGGTCACGTTCTCAGCAGCGCTGCATCTCATGCCCAGTAACATGGGCGGTGTATCGCATAGGCTGGGGAAGGCTGTGCCTCCCCAAACAGCCTGGCATGGCCCTGCCCCCGCTCCTCCCCGAAGCCCTGCTTGCCTTTCCCCCTTGGCCCCAGCCCAGGCAGCTGCTCCTCTTCAGGGAAGCAGTGTGCTGGGGCTGGGTCTAGGGCTAGGGTGGCCGGGACTTGGGGTGTCTGGGGCCGCCCAGCACTGGGAGGCCCTGGGCCCTGGGGTGAGGCTGCACTGCCCAGCACTCTAGGTGGGGGAGCTGGAAGCTCTGGGGCTGCTTACCCTGTGCTTGGGGGGGACTAGTGGGGACCGCCTGCCTGCCCTGGGCTCATAGGACGAGGGAGCTGGCAGCCACGGGGAGGGGGGCTCCGGCGGGGGGAAGGGAGCGGGTCCTTGGGTGTGGGGGACCTCACTCAGCCAGCAGTTCTTCTAATGTTCATCAACTAATAAGTCAACGGGCATGGTGACCTAATCCTTAGGGAGAGGAGTGCTTCCCCTGTCATATAGGCGAGCTGTGCTTGCCTTGATACCAAACAAGGGAGACCTCCGTGGCCTTAGGAAATGGTGTCCAATCTCACTCCTCAGTATGGACTACAAGGTCATAGCAAAGGCCATCTTGCAGCGCTGGGATCCATGCTGGTGGAGGGGTTCACTCTGACCAGACCTACACTGTCCTAGGCTGTACCATCTTTGATAACCTTTATCTGGTCCGGGACCTCAGTAATAGGGATTGTCTGTCATTTGCCTTCCTGTCCTTGGACAAGGAGAAGGCATTCAACAGAGTGAACCACGGATATCTCCTGGGCACTCTGTGGGCATTTGGCTTCACACCCCAATTTGTGGGTTTTCTACAGGTGCTATATGCTTCCGTGGAGTGTCTGGTCAAGCTCAACTGGACCCTGACCAAACCTGTCAGCTTTAGGCGAGGGGTGCATCAAGGCTGAGTGCAGTCAGGCCAGCTGTATACTCTGAACACTGAGTCTTCCCCTGGACGAGGAAGGACAGGGCCTGGGCTGCCTTCACAGTCAGGTCCATGTCTTCCGTGTCCAGGCCCTGCAGAGACTACTTTACAGTGCAGGTGGTCCAACGTGAAGCATGTTGGCATATGCCTTCCTCTGCCCCCTCCAAGGGCTCCAATATAACTGGCAGCTCTCTTTTTCTTCATCCAAACGGTTTTCCATGAGACCTCTCCAAGCTGCTGGTCTTCTACCAGGACCTCCTCCAGACCTGGAAGCTGGTCTCAGCGACCAGCTCCATGGTGGTCACCGAGGGGGTAGATATCCTCAGAGAGCCCCTGCCACACAACCCTCTGCTTGGTGTGCAGGTGGTGGAGTCCCCCTCGGTGCGCCATAGGTTCGTTCCTGGCAGGAGCCACCAGAATCAGAGACCTCCTGACACTTGGTTGGTGCATGGGGCACTACATCCCTCATACTCACCAGCGTGTACTCCAGGAGGTGAGGGCAGCCTTACCGTCTGCCTCTCTGGCTTTCCTTTAGTGGATCTGTGGGAGGGTGTTCCCTGCCTGGCCCGCACCCATGGCCCTCCGGACCTTTTTATTGGGCCCCTGCCCTACGGGTCCCCCTCTCTCCCAGCCTCCTCCTCCCTTTAACCTGAGCCGGCTATGCAATTTGCAGCTGATTCACTTCCACATTGCACCAAGGACACATTTGTACACGCTCATGCTCCTCACTTTTCATTTCCTCACCCTTGTGTCCCAAGTGGCGGGACCTTTTGCTATCTATTAAAACCAAGCACTCTGCCCATCCTTGTGACCAATGGGTGCTGGAAGAGAATTGCATGTGGAAATTTGGGGGAGGGATCTCTTGCTGAGCTGAGCTGAGCTGAGGATGGAAAGGAGTTGAGAGAGTGGGATAATCCTAATTAAAGCGTGAGTATATAGCCTGATCTAGAATGCCAATAGAAGAAAATTCTTCTGGGGCAAGTGATGTGCCCTTTTTGAGTGCCAGAAAGGAGCTGACACAGGACTTTCTCCACAGTCATTGCCACAGTGTAGCTGCAGTGCAGCAGAGTGAACAAAACATTAAACAACACTACCACCACCACCAAAAAAACACCTACCCAAAGGCGAACTATCCAGGCCCTTGTCTTTAGGGCAGCCCTGCCCTAGTCCTGCTCGTCCATTGTACAGCCCCCAAAATATTGCCAGATGAGAACAGACGTCAAAGTGCCTTATGAATGTTGATGTGGTTGGTTCTCAACCTTTAAAAGTCATTGAGTCATCATTTCCCCCCCACACTATCCAATGCCCACCTACTGTTTATCTGGCTATGTGAGCTGCAGGGACAGCATGACAGTCACCTTCCACAAAACAGAACTTTAACTTCTTCCTCTGACTTTCTCCTTAAACATTTTATGACCATAATAATGGATAATATGGTACCTAGCCTCTTCAACAAAACATCCTGTGTTCTCAGCATTTCAATCCATGTGCTGAAGCAATGGATCTGGAGATAATTAAAAAACAGAGAAAACTAGACATCCAGCAACATGGGCTAGATAAACAGCCACTTTCACGCATCTCTAAAATGTGTAACTGGGTTACACAAGTGACTTTGGTTGTTTTGTGAGTGAGACTCACTATAGCATTCTGAAACAATAACTTTATTTTTCTTTGCTAGAGGAAATGATTCCATGTGCACTGACAGCTTTAGTCTTGGAGCCAAATTCTGCTTTTGGTTATACTTGTGCAATCCCACTTACATCAATGGGCTTGTATATGAGTAATCAAAAATGGAATTTGGCCCTGGAGTATTTTATTTTTTAAATAGTAAGTCATTGATTACTTCAGGGCTCAATCCTGCAAACACATATGTGTGTAAGCAACTTTACTCACATGAGCAATCCCACTGAGCTCATGCCACAAACAAAACTTGGACTCCATGTGAGTAGTTACTTATATTTGTACGTGATGATTGCAGTCAGGCCCTTAGTGTTCATACTATAAAGGCCCAGCTTTCAAATAGAGATCTAGATCCTCAGGTTGGCTACTCAATATCCAGTGCAGGACTCAAAGGAAAGGAAAGCCACCTTTGCACCCTTTATCTTGGGGCCTCAGGGTTGCTCTAACCCATCCTGGCTAATCATGGTCCCTAAGGTTTGCTGGAGTGAAGCAGTATTCTTGGCCAAGCCCTCTCATATCCAGAGGTGCTTAGTACACTGGTGAGAACAGTAAGGGGTGCTTAGAGCCAGCTATGGTAGACAGTAAGCCCTTATCTGTCCTGCTAGGCTATGAACATGGAAAAATACAAAAGAAATTTATCAGGACAGAAGATCTGGCTCAGTAATTTCAGTGAAGAGCAATTTAGAGGTTATTTTGGCAATAAATTATTACATCACAAACCATTTTATTGCATGTTCTCTGGGGACCGGAATATGCACAGAAGGGGGTTGCCTCTCACCCATAGTGCACCACATGTTCATGGGGAACCTGGTGCCAAATCATTCATAGACAACCCATAGACAAGGGTTTCATATGTAGCAGAGCAGCTACCTCACTGTGATCTATTGAAAACCAGCCCTTGCCATGAGCTCATTGCTTGGTACTTTGATGGATTTTTAAAAACATTTCTGCAACGTGAAAATCTATGTAGTGAAAGGTTTCCCTTACTTAAAAAAAGAAGAAAAAAGAAAAGAATAATGAAGAAAGATTTCTTCTTAATAACAAGGAGGGACATGGTCCAATGTATCACCATTTTTGTTCTGTGTTTGTACAGCACCTAGCACCATGGGACCCTGGTCCATGACTGGGGCTTCCAAGCAGTATGATGATGATAGTAATCATACTGAAATGGTTTGTTTAAACAATGTCAGAACAGCATGTCAGTCTCATTTTAAAAGTTCTTTTTTAAAACCAGAACCAGAAAAAAAGAAAAAAAGAAAAGAAAAAGCTAGGAATTCTTAGTTCTGTGTGGTATGAAAAGAAAATTTTCTGGACAGTGAGATCTTCTTGTTTTCAAAGCCTGGACCCAATTCTCCTCTCACACTGATTTTATAGTGGTGTGAGATAATTAACTTCAGTCGAGTTTCACACAGTTTAAACTGATGTTTGTGATATCAGAATGAGGCTCTCTGCAGACTAGTTTATCTGAAGATAAGAAGTTTTTCATTTTGTTTGCCAGCAGTTTTTGTCCTTTCGCTTCAGGCTGCTGTTGCCTAGCATCTACCAGGCTTTCACCAGTATTTCAAGCTGTTTAAATTCTACACATTTAATAAAACAAAGAGATTTCCCCCTTCCTGTTATCTTTATGAGGCAAATGATATAAAGAAGAGAACTATCTGACAGGCTACAGGCTAGCTGGTGAACACTGGTATCACTGCATTGAATTCAATGGAGCTAAGCTGATTTTATACCAGCTGCGGTTCTAGGCCTATGTCTTTTGTATCTCCTCAGTTTGCCTAATGAAGATACAACATTTACATGTTTAAATTAGGGAGGCAAGATGGGTGAGGTAATATCTTTTGTTGGACCAACTTCTGTTGGTGAGAGAGACAAGCTTTTGAGCTTACATAGAGCTCTTCTTCAGGCATTTCTATCTGCATTGTTCTTTGGTGTTTGCATTGTGTTTGGTAAAGTGATCCTTAAGGTCACCTCTTTTTCATTTCATCTTTGAAATCTCTCCCCACCTCCTTCTACATCCTTCTCTGTTGTAACAGGTGGTTCTTGTCTGCCTGAAATCTTCTCTGGCTTGCACCCAGCTTGGAAACAAGCCTGGCCTTTCTTGCCAACTCTCCCACCCCTTACTTCCACTATGACATTTGTTGATTTAAAAAAGGAGAACACACCCCCTCTTTTTCTCCACACTAGCAAGCCACTGCAAACATGGATAACTTGAGGTTTACAAAGAAAACAGCAGGTTCTGTATAACGAATTTGGATTTATTTTTCTGTCTATGCAGTTAGGGCAAAAGAAAAGCAAAAGACAAGGCAGACATGACTCCCAAAGTTAGTTGCACTAAATGGGTGCATTCTTAAAATGCTTCCTCTTATAGGTGTGGTTAACTGCTTTTGCTCTTTTTTTTATTTGTGTGTGTGTAAAAGATAATTTACTGCTGTAACAACAGTCTGTTATAATCAAGTTCCTCACAGACTTGATAAAACCAGGATCAGCACTTCTGATGAAACAGCAGCACTTTCTTTCTCCACAAAATGTAACCCACACTTACAACAGTATCCTCTGCTCAGTTCTGCTGTTCTAAACTACCTTGGCTGCAGGCCTCCTGGCTGACCCAGTGCCCCTGTCACATATTGATAGCAGCTATCTTTTGGCTTTCAGATCTACTGCTGTCCATTACACATGCAGCTGTCAAGTGCAGCTTGCTTTACAATGCAAATCTCCTGACTTCTATTAGCAGCCTAATAGGAGGCACATAGAGCCAAAATTCTCTCCTGGAGTAGTTCCGTTGACTTCAATGGATTTACACAATCAGAAAATCTGACCCATGTGTCTCGACTTATCTCCGCTTATAAAATGGGGAAAATGCTTCAATTAAAATGCTCAGATACCATGGTGATGGTTGACCTTTTGAAAACCTAACTAGATAGGAAGGAAAAACAAAACAAAGTCACAACTGGTAGCCAGTTCCTAGACTTGAAAATGAAAATTGAAATCATGATGCAATGTATTTGCATTCATTCCTAGCTTCCAAATGCTGATTCCTGAAAAACAAAAGACTAAAACATATGCCACATATTTGTGGGAAAAGTGACCTCTGTACAGTACATCAGTAATTGTTGTGAAGGATGCCAGACCTGCTTGTTTCTTTTGTCTGATGGCAGCAGTGCTTGCAGAGTTAAAGAGCATGTTAAACTCAGCAGGAATGCTGGAGGTCTCGGAAAAGTTATTTTTAAAGAAAACAATCCCTCCTCATTAAACTTTTACAGTTTGGGCTTAAAGTTCTAGCCTGAACTTATAAAAAAAATTGTCATGAATATTTTTCAAACAGGGCATTTTTTTTTTTTAAAAAAGGACACCCAACTTTACTAGGTCTTGAAATTTACTTAGCTCAAAAGTTGTTTGTTCCGCCTTTCTTTAGGCCTATCTTTTGATCCATCTTTTTCTTCTAATCAATTGATCCTTGCAGTTGTGAGAAATGCAAATAATTAAATATATGGCTTCTTGTGAATCCTGCAGAAAAAGCAGTATCTATGCATACACTGTTGTAGTGGTTAGGAACATCTTCTGCTCATTTTGGGACATAATGAATTGGACAATGTGACTTTTCAGAAAAAAATGTGGTCTCACAGCCAGAGCACAAGACTGGAAACTAGAAAGTTCTGCAGCCTATTGTGGCACTGAGATTTAATAATTCTGTGGCCTTGGGCAAGTAATTTTAGGGTAGCATTTTAAAACTGTGTGCTGAATTGTGAGTGTGTTTGCATAGTTTGGACAAGCTGCTACCATAGTTATATGTGCAAACTGGATAACTGCATGCACAGAAGATCAATTAGAAGCATTACTGACCATTTGCATATCTGATTATGACATTTGCCTTTACAATTGAAGTAATCACGGGTAAATAGTAGGTGAATAAGTGTGACCTAGTAAATGGTGCACTAAACAGGGATGTGAGATGCCTGTCTTCTATTCTCAGCTCTGCTGCTGGCTGAACTTGGGAAAGTCTCTCTTTTTGTGGCTCAGTTTTCCCATCAGTAAAATGGCGGTAATGATACTGCCCTGCTTTGAGATTTACTGATGAAAGGTGTTCTATAAGTGCTAGATAGTATTATTTGTAAATCTCTGATCCAGCCCTCAGTTTCCTTCTCATTTCTATCATTTTATGAATGGCAAAGTTTGTGAAGGATGTCAAAGCTGTTTGACAGAGATCCAAATTGCGAGTCATAGCCCAAAGTTTCCAGGGCACTTCCAAAGCATCAGTGAGCAAACCAGGCTCAAATTCATTGAAGGGATGCTATCACAGGGAGGTTGGCACCAGTAAATGAATTAGATCCAGTGCCCAGGAGAGATGTTCCCATGTCTCCAGTTAAGAGGATGAAGTTATAAAGGATCACGGAGAGACCTAGACAAAGAGAGTCTAGTGAGTCAAAGCAGACTGGTTCAGTCAGGGGCAAGTACAAGCTGCCTGAGAACAGGAGGAAGTTCTGGAAGGAGGCAGAAAGCATTTCCTGGGGGAAGGATGAAAGCAAGAAAAGCAACAAGAGATGAAGAGCCCGGGTTGAAGGTGGCAGTGGCAACAGCAGCAGAAGGTGTTACTTGCTGGCTCTGAGCTGGAGAACTGGACTCCAGGTTTGGAGAGGGCTGAAGGCCTGGGAGCAAATAAGGGTCTTACCCACAGACATCTCTAGAGGTGAGAAGCTGAATCCTGAGGAACAGTACCAGGGCCACGGGGCGCAAGGGATGTTCTCCCTGTAAAGATGATCTCTCAGCAGAGAGGCTGTGAAGAGCAGAATTTCACTGCAGCTGAAAGTCTGGGGTGGCTGTCCTGGCAAAAGGATGGAAGGGGATGGACAAGGAGACTAGGGGTGGGGGAAGCCGGTAGGAATGCACTCCCAGCAGAGAAGATGGGGTGTTTCCCACTGGGAAGAATGAGGTTTTAAGGACTACGTGCCCTGGAGGTAATAGGGACTATCTTTTGGGACTCTTGTTATGGGTTGATTTGCATATGTTTTGTAGTAAAGTGGCTCCCAGGAGGGGTATTATTCAAGCAAGAGAGTGTGTAGAATCCTGGGGTTACCTGAAAAAGGAAACTGAGACAGACAGGCTTGTCATGCTGTGGACTGCAGCAGGAGGGTGCTCCAGGTGGGTCCTAGTGAATCTATTTGTTACTTATGTAGGAGAAGATAATGAGTTATATGATGTGAATTCTTTGTCACACTGTACCCTATGTTAATGTAAAACATGGCTTATTTTAACTGTATACAGAATGCAAGACCGAATTCTGCCCTTCTTAAATTTCAGTGCAAACCCCTTTGACTCCAGTGAAGTTGCACACGATTTATGTCAAAACAGAATTTTGTTCATTATATTTATACCCTTATTCAGCCTATGGTCATTGTTGTGTTCATGAGTCCATTAATGTGTTATTTAGAATAATAAAGAGTTGCGGGGGGAGAGGGGAAGAGTACATTAACCAGAAAATACTCATATTCTATCCCACCTAACAGGGGTGCTGGAGTAATTTGTATAGTGGGGGTGCTGAAAGCCATTGAACCAAACTGTAAATCCTGTATATGATGGAAACCACTTTAAACCAGTGGGTGTGGCAGCAACCCAGCACCCTGAGTTCCAGTACTTATGTCACCTAATCATTTTATTCCCTATAATCTAGAAAATTAGCAAATAGAAATCAGCAGGCCTTTACATTCTCACACTCCCCGTTATCTTTCTCTTTTACTCAGCGGGTATATCTACACTGCAGCTGAAGGTGACTACCCATGCTCAAGGCCTGAGTTAGGGGGTGCCGGGCTTGGGCGGTGCCGGGCTTGGGGTGCGGTCGTTGTTAGTGACAAAAGGGAAAATAGAATGTTTAAAGTAAAATGTTTCAGGTATTCCGTGTGTGGATTCATTTTTCACTAACCTCCTAGAATGTTCTGGACCTTTGTAGAATCTCATGGAACCTTCCAGACTTTCTGAGAACTACATTTTCCATAAACCTCCTAGAATCTTGCAAAGATCTCTGCTATCTGAGCAGGGAGCAAGCAGTTAATGAAAGAAGGGTGGAGCAGGCTGCCTCAATATCTGCTCCCAGAGGATGAAGTGAGCGCTAATGGTGGTTCCATGAGAAGCTCTGTCCCTGCTGAAGAGGCCTAATGATGGCCTATCCTCAACAGCTTGCTGCAGTAAAAGTTAATGGCATATATCACCTTCAGTTCAGTTCATTTAGACATTAATCATCACTGAAGAACTACACAATCACTGACAATTCCAGATCTTCTAAAGAACATTTTACAGAACCCATGTTATCAGTGCCCCATGATGTAACTAGTGCAAGTGTCACATGGATAGATTTATGTCAGATCTGGCCTATCTTCTCCTTGATGTACATTGGATGTAAGTAGTATTTTGTCTGTAGGGTTCTTTGAGAGAAACTTAGTGTGTGACTACTACTGAATGGCTCTGATATTGGACTGATTTGTTTTGTCAGTCATGAATTCCATTATTTTTAGATTATTTAAAAGTCTGCCCATGATTTTTGACATCTGGAGATTTTTACTGATGGATGTGTGAGTGAGGAAGCAGGTGCCTGGGGGAAATGAGCAGGTAAGCAACTGTATTCACAGTGTTAAGAATGTAACCTGTAGTTCAAAACTATATCCAAGATATTCTTCCTTTAGTGCCACTTTCACCATGTCTCCTACTTTTCTGAATCTGTGCTAGGAACCTTCTTTAAAATTCAGGCTCTTTCTCCTCAACTTCAAAGCTCTCCATAACTCGGCTACTGCCTTCATGTTCATCCTCATCTCCTCCTCTTTTCTCTCCTACTCTTTGCACTATGCCCAATCTAGCTTCTGTCTTGATTGCTCCTGGATTCATGTCTGTACACCATCCTGTAATCTTGGAATAATATTCAGGAGGCTTTTAGAGAGCAGGGGATCGGTGACAATGTTGCAGGAAAATAAGGGACCCAATTGGTGTACTCACATGGACGTTTCCCAGCAACTCAGTCAAATACAGGGCAAGAAATGATAGCCATGCTCCTATGTAAGGGTCAAGTATAGCACTCTGGTTCCGCAAAAGCAGTTCAGGTACTATAATACATGTCTGACTTGTCAGAATGTTGCCATTATTTCCATGAACTGTGACATTGTCACTGTGACTTCTCCATGACTTTCTCCATAATTTGCCATGAGAAACTGACAGCTCTCATCATGGCTTAAAGCCATCACCTCTTCAATTTAACATTATCAACCAGCAGACTCATATGCATTGTGAAGAGAGATTGACACTCTGGTCTTACTTGAATGAAGCACTTGTGTGTTTGCCAGAAGACGAGGTTGCTATATTTTAGGATGGGTGCTCCTACTTTCTTTAGAAATCAGCTTTGTTTTCCACGGATCTCTTTATTAGCAGTCATTACCTTTTTTATGATGGCTGTGTGGGTGTGGCTTTTTCCATGATTAGATGTACTAATGAAGTCTTGAGGAGACGTGGATGTTTGATTCAGGATGCTATCTTTGCTTTTTGCACTCCACTCTCCTGCCTCTACAAAATAAATAATACATTGCATATTTGTTCTCTTTGGCTGTATAAACAAACTCAGTGAGAAACAGATGGGAAAATACATGAGAAGTAGGGTGCATTTAAATGGGAGATCTGTGGCACCTGGGTTTTGAATATGAACTTCAGGATGACATTTATGTCTGTTAGCCCCTATATATACTGTAGCTGTACTAATTTAAATCAAATTGTGTGTATGTGTATGTGGTGGTGGTGATGGTGGTGAGGGTGGGACTTTAAAGTGTCATTCTGTTCTCTGAACCTGAATGTCTATAAGTCTGTGGGGACTTTGTAAGCCCTCCTGTTAGTTTTATTGTTTGTTTCTTCTAGGGTGTCTTGGGAGTAGAGCCCAGAGACATAGGAGCTCTGAAAAAAAGGAGCTCTGACTGGCTCTAGGGATTGGTAAGGGGCTTTGCCTCTCACCTCAAGATTATCAACTCAAATGCAAATATAATTTCTTTAACAAACTACTGGGGATTTTGTTGGTTGTTTTCCCTTTCTCCCTGTGCAATCAGAATTAAAAACCTGAGAAGAGGAGTTGGTAGCACCTCTCCCCCTTTCCCTCTTGCTCTCTGGGCTTTGTCTACATTAGAAATCTTGCACTGCCAGAACTAAAATCACTTATTTCATTCGGCTCAAAATCCTAATATAGACAAAATTAAACCTGTTTGTATTTCTGCTTAAACTAATATAGCTTCATGCAGTAAGCATTACCTCATTATGATATAGCATCAATATTCCATTCTATAACAGAGCATTTCTATTTCAAACTTTCTTTTTGCATACACCAGTTCCAGGTGGAACTAAACATTGTTTTTGGCTCCTATCTCTAATAATGTGTCAAGACAAAATCCAAAACATACCAGAACTTGAGAGAGTTTGCCTATGTCCAGACTTTGGGACTGATCCACCACTTATTCACACAATTTTTATAGAGTTGTAACTGTTGTAGTCAATGGAGTTACCTCAGTGTCAAACTCGTGCAGCAGAGTGGAGAATTATGTGCCATTAGCCCCTCTGAAAGTAAGACTAAGCATGTCTAAGCTGTGTGCTTGTAGTATCACACTCTTCTAGAATGAAATCATAGTTAGCCAAGGAGACTACATACTCCTTCCAGCACGGCTGTTTTCTAAACTGATATTAATCTCACTCATACTCACAAGCCAAAGTGAAAATTATATTTAGTGTAAGTTGTGGGTATATATGAGTTTTTTTTAAAGCAAAGGTGGTTAGTCTGTCAGAACAACCCCTCCAATCCCTCTCTATTGTTGATAATGATTTTTAGTGGGAGATTGTTTTTGTTTATGATTTTTATGGCAGGAAAGAACAAACTTTGGACCCAATTTTACTTCCATTGAAGTCATTGGAAGCTTTGCCTTGAGTTTCAATGGGAGCTTTTGTTTAATAATTTGTTCTAATAGATTGTTTACAAGAAAAAACCCTGCCTAAAGAAAGTGTCCATTTCCAGCAGGTACATGAAAGGCTGCCTAGGAGCAGCTCAAGCTCTTGTATAGAAAACATAAGAGGGCATGTAAGGAGACTGGTGAATTCAAGATTTTCAAGAGCAAGTGTGAAAATATTAAATTAATAGGAAGCTCATTGAACTGAGAAAAATGACTGAGAGGTGAGGGAGTTTAATTGTAGTTTAACAAAAGGACAGAGGGGCGGGGGGGGGGGGAGGGGGAATTTAGCAAGAGGTGACTCTATTACCAGGGAAGAATGTTGTTGGGATTTTTAGCTCAAATAGGAGAGACAGCTTGAATAACAGGTAATTAGGTGATTCTTGGGTGTTGCCATATCCCTCCTGGGCAGTTAGAGAGCAGATAAGGAAATATAAGTAAAACAGTTCTTAGTTATTTTCCCCCTGAAAAGCATCTGAGAGAGTGAAAGCCATTTTAGTTTAATATGATAGATAACAACGTCATCAAAATCTAAAATATACTGTGTATTTAAATGACTTTTCTCCCTCTCAAGATCTTTACTTTAATTAAAAATGGACATTGGCCAAAACATTCATATCTTGATTTGGATCTGAACTTCCTCAAAGCTCAGGGTGTTGGGATCTGAGATAGTGACTTAGCTCGGCTAGCTATGACGTCTGGAACTGGATCTGAGTTCAAACTTCTCCAGAGTTCAGGGGACGGGGGAAGTTGGATCCTCTAGTTTTAACATATCTGACCACAGAAAGGATAAAAGAAAGAAAAACTGTCTTGTTTTGAATCAGTGATTCAGGTCTTTTATTTAATGAAAAATGAAAATCACTATAGAGAAAATAGGCCACAGCCAATAAAGCAGATGTTATACCCACAAATACTGTGATAACAACCATACCAGAGTCAGTTAGGCAACTTATCACACTAGAGTTGCACAGAAATGTTATGCTTCCTTTCATGAAACAGAAACAATTTAATAGCACCATCGGAATAATAAGACAAAACTGATGGAGATTTATGGGTAATGGTGAGCAATAAAACATGCAAAAGCAAATGATCAAACTCCAGTAGCCACAAATATGTACAGAATGCTCTCAATGGCCAGACAGGAGGGAGATAGAGCATATTATTATCTAAAACCCTCCCACCTTTTTCTTCATTCAGGTATTAATAACCTCAGGTCTAGAGCGCCCTCTGCATTCTGCGCCGTTGTACAAATTGTCAGACTGGCTCACATCCATCCAGTTCAGTATCCTGTTTCCAGCAGTGGTCGGAATCATATGTTTCAGAGGAGGGCCTAAAAGCTGTGCAGTAGGGTGAGGTGAAATAATCTGCCCTCCTACATTAGTTCTCATCTTGGTCTCTGGTAATTAGATCTCAAACCAATCCCTAAGCATGAGATTTAATAGCCCTTTCAAAAAATTGTATTGCCATTAATTGTAATTCTGGATATTCTCATTATCCATATAAATATGGAATCTTTTTTTGAATCCTGTTTAAATTCTTGGCCTTCATGTGGCAATGAGTTCCATGGCTCAATTGCACATTGTGTGAAACAGAATTTCCTTTTATCAGTTTTGAATTCCCAACATTCAATTTAATTGAATGTTCCCTTGTCTTTGTGTTATGAACAGAAGTTCCCGATCTATCTTCTCTAGAGCATTCATTATTTTATATACTTTTATCCCCCTCTTATTTGTCTCCTTTCTAAGATAAGCAACCCCAGTCTTTTCACTCTCTTTCATACAGTGGCACCTTAGCCCTAGACCTTACAGCAAGCAAATTCTATAGCAGGATAAAATAAATAGAAAAAGATGGCTCCAGAAATTGGCAATGGGCTCTATAGCCTTTCACTGCTAGGTCTCCAGGACAGCAGAGTTTGGAAGTTGTTATCACCTGTAAGCGGTTTGATGATCCATATGAAAGGAATTGGTGATCTGCGACTAGTTTGAATTATAGAGGTATTCACATCACAAATGGCACTAGCTGACAGTGTAAGGACCTGAGCTATGTTTTCCCTTCTCAAGGACAAGACAGTGGAAATAATATTATCGTTCTAATAATTTATTATCTGTATGATAGGAATACCCAGTTCTGCTATGCACTTTATAGATATCCAGGAAGACACGTTTCCTGCCTACAACCTAAAGAGACAAATAACAAAGTGATGGGGAAAAGGAATAACACACATACAAGCAAATGTGGTCAGGCTGACATGTGTTGTTAGTTCAGTATTTCATATATATATATTTTTAAGGTCAGGCTTGACAAAGCCCTGGCTGGGATGATTTAACTGGGAATTGGTCCTGCTTCGAGCAGGGGGTTGGACTAGATGACCTTCTGGGGTCCCTTCCAACCCTGATATTCTATATCACTGCACAATTTCTTTTATCAGACTACTTCAAGTGCTTGGCTCAGTGCTACTTACCCTTTGATTACTGATTAGTTGGTAGCTTTTATCCAAAATTTAGACTGCCTTTTTTCTCTTCCTATCGCTCTCTTTCCCTGATCCTTTTCTGTTTGTGTGTGTGTTTAGAATTGATTACAGCTATACTGGTTCCAAAGGACAGAGAGGAGTCACTGAAATAAGAACAGGTTTCAGAGTGGTAGCCGTGTTAGTTGGTATCAGCAAAAGGAATGAGGAGTACTTGTGGCACCTTAGAGACTAACAAATTTATTTGAGCATAAGCTTTCGTGGGCTAAAACCCACTTCATCGGGTGCATGCAGTGGAAAATACAGGAGGAAGATATATATGCACACACACAGAGAACATGAAAAAATGGGTGTTGCTATACTCACTATAACGAGAGTGATCAGTTAAGGTGAGCTATTATCAGCAGGTGAAAAAAAAACCTTTTGTAGTGATAATCAGGATGGCCCATTTCCAACAGTTGACAAGAAGGTGTGAATAACAGTAAGGGGAAAAAATAAGTACGGGGAAATAGTTTTACTTTGTGTAATGACCCATCTACTCCCAGTCTTTATTCAAGCCTAATTTAATGGTGTCCAGTTTGCAAATTAATTCCGATTCAGCAGTTTCTCATTGGAGTCTGTTTTTGAAGTTTTTTTGTTGAAGAATTGCCACTTTTAGATCTGTAATCGAGTGACCAGGGCGATTGAAGTGTTTTCCGACTGGTTTTTGAATGTTATAATTCTTGACGTCTGATTTGTGTCCATTTATTCTTTAAATTATTTTTTAAAAAGAGTGGAAAAAATATTTGTCTTCTGTGGCTAATGGCAACATTGGCAAAGTTACTACTTTAAATGTGAAATATGTCCTGGAAAATTCTGTCTGAAACCACTGCCTCTGCCATTCCTGTGTCCCTTTTCTCCTATCACTGAGGAGCAGAGCTGCCCAGCCAAAGAATAGGACAGCATGAAAACAGTAGCAGGATGCAAACAAGCACTGAAGTGCTATTCAGCATACCATGAGAGTGCACTGTCCCTTTTTTCTTCATTGGTGGGGACAAAAGCCCTCAAATTCAACATCGGATGTGAATCACTTTCTCTTTATAACTCAGCAGATATGTCAAAGGATGGTTGATATCTTGACAGTGAAAAAGTGAGCGGTGGTAAGCCTTGAACCTGTGTCTTGGCACATTTCTACATAGGTAGTGCCTTAACTGTAATATGCTGCTGGCTGTCAGATTGAAAAATAGCAGTGATGGTATTCGCAAAAAGAAAAGGAGTACTTGTGGCACCTTAGAGACTAACCAATTTATTTGAGCATAAGTTTTCGTGAGCTACAGCTCACTTCATGACAGCCTGCTCTGTTTCCTCCTCCATTTAATAGAATGTTGAAAGACCAAGGCAAAAAATTGTGAAGCTGACAGGAACCAAAAACTTGTAGCTGCCGGGATGATCCATGTGTAGTTAATTTCATCCTAAACAGTCTGTGCAAAAAACTAGAAAACATTTTGAGAACGGGGGGGGGGGGGGCGGGCAGAAGCCATGAGAAAGGGAGAATAGGTGTGGCTCTGGATTCTTGAGACCATTAGCTACAGGTACTGGAACTAGGGGTGCTGCTGCATCCCCTGGCTTGAAGTGGTTTGCTTCATGTACAGGGTTTACAGTTTGATTTAGTGGCTCTCAGCAGACTATATTTTAGTTCTCTCTACGGAAAAGCTGTGCATGTTGTCCTTTCCTCCCCATCAGATAACAAGTGTCCTAAATTTTCCAGCGACTATGAATTCTGTATGCCTTAGTTTTTGTGTACTCAACTTGAGACACCTTAAAGAGGCCTGATTTTCAGAAGGGGATACTCAGCACTTCCTGAAAATCAGGGTCAGAAAATCAAGTTAGGGAACCAAAAATCATTGGTCACCTTGGAAAAATTTGGGCCAGTATGTGTCAAATTATATCTGACATTCTCACAAGCATTTAAACAACTGCTGCTGCTAATAATAATGGCAACAACATTACATTGTCAGTTCATGATTTTTTATCACAAATTGCATGTTATTTGGTGTTTTTCTTAAAACCCCAACTCCAAGTGATTATGTAAAAAAGTTTCTTTTAAATGTCAAGTGTTGTTATTGCAGAGAAAAGACTGAAAACGTGACCTGATATTAAAGGATCAGAAGCCAGAAGATAAATAGGAATAACCCAACTGTGATGCTCCCAATGGTGATGCAAGAGTGAGTATAAACCTCAGGCAGACTGTTAAAAAATCAGGGCACAAACTCCAAATTGGTTGTGAGTTTGAAATTTAGATTTGACCAACCAACTGCACCATGTGTGTAGACTCCTCAGGAACTTTAGTAGACCTAACATGGAGTCACAGACAGTTCCCTAAGGTACACTCCAGTCTTTCTTGCCAGATGTCTACCTAGGTGAGCATATCTCTGTGATAGATAGCCCTTTGCACCAAGAATCACAGCAATATTCAGGTTATTCCTAATCTCAAAGGACCAGTCACTTACCCCAGGTCAATTGCACCTTCGATCTCACATGAAGGAGAACGCTTGTAGCCAATCCAGTAATAAACTATATGAAGATTGATTAAATAGGAAAAGGAAATTAGAGAGTTATTTATAAGGGTAAAGAAGGCAAATACACACACACACACACAAATGAGTTACCATCTTAGCTTTTAAAAGGTAATATAGGCTTCTATAATCAGCAAGCTGTATTTGTCCTTTAGGGCTAATCCAGGCTAAGCATCTGGGGATCTCTTGCTTATGCATAGAAACACCTTGCCTGCATCAGGAGCCTAAGAAGCATAGAGATCCATAGCTCCTTTGATTTGGGGTTTTTATCCCCCTCTTGCCATGTGCTCTGAGCTGCAAACACAGCTGATGGGAGGAATCCATTTGCATGACTCATCTTCACAGGGAGAAGAGCAGAGCAACAATATGAATCTTTAGTCCTTGTGTTGATGATTCCTTAATCCAGATGTGGAGAGTTTTCAGTTGCAAGGTGTCTAGTATTGATAGGTCTCTTTTAGGAGGGGCATAACAATTTATTAATTAACATGAAGAGCTGCTCTTTTAATGTCGCTCTCCTGTATGACGATTCATATAGTCACAGCGGCTCACAGTACAAACTGCTCAAATATTACATTATAGTATGGAGCACAGATATTAGAAATAAGATTAATGCATGCAGCAACTCAGAAGCATTAGATACAGTCCAAACACTAAACACATGCTTAGAATTCTAATATATCTTTTTTTCAATATTAACCCACAAGTGAGCCAGACAGATTCCAGCTATGTCTGTAAGTATCTGTAAGTGTCCAGTTCAGACATGTGGACCTTGACATGAGCTGGTACGTGGCCAGCCAGTGTCTTGCTAACATGTATTACTCTTTGAAAAACTTCATGATTTTTAAACTAATCTGATTTTTTTTGAGGCTGACCTATGAATTTTGAGTGCTTGGGGGTTGCAATATTGTAATGATATTCTTTATTTGCAGTTACATAGCAGCTTGCATCTGAGTAAAATGCTTTATAGTGATGGATATGTATTATGTTTATTGGGAGGGAAACTGAAGCACAGGGGTGGCTATGGTCAAATTGTAAATCCTTAGTGCAGCTGGGGATAGGTCCCAGGTCTACCGACTATCATACATCTGCTCTATCCATAGACCATGCTGTCTCCCTATTGCATCTATTCATCCTAATCATCCTTCCTTCCCAACTCAACTACAATATACACTACATGTTAATTGCTTTGCTTTAGGGCAGTGGTGACAGTTGCTTGAAAGAAGTACAGTGAGTCCTGCCTACCCATATATTGGTCTCAGATATAGTAAAACCACTGATAGTGAAATAGAATGAAAGTCTCATGTCATTTCAAGGGACTGCAAAGTACAAATAGAAATTCTAATTCTAAAGAATTTTCACTTCTAGGGTGAAATCCTACATTCCTTACTAAATCAAAGTCCCCCTTGAGTAAAAGTTGCAGGATCAGCCCTTCATTGAATTACTCTCTGAAAAGACATGATTTTACTGTACACGGGTTCCATTGCAAAAGAACTCTGTAGAAGAACCTGGGAGGCAATCAAAGCAGGAAAATGTTACATTTTAAAGTAATATTTGCAAAATGTAATAATGATAAAATAAATGATTTTACTTTTAACATAGAAATAGGGTGTCTTATTTAAACCTTGTAGTCTGAAATAACATGACTATTATGAATCTCATTAACTATAATGTTATTAAGACAAACCCCTCTCCTGAGTAGTATAAAAAGATATATGTATATTTATTATTTTATTTTTAAAATGCTAGGTTCTCTCTTCAGTTAGGAGACTATTCGGTGCAAGCTGTGGCTGGACCAAGGACATCTTTTGGCAGACACCTTGGCTTGAAAGTGAAAGTCAGTTTCAGCAAATACCAGAGGTATGGTGCTTGTTTATTCCCTTTAATTTAATGAGAATGGATTAAAATGGGTGAATAAAGCTGAAAAGCTAATGTGGTTAACCATTTCTGACCCAGCCTGACTGGTTTATTCCATCAGTCCTGCCCTTTTATAAACTTCTTAATCACATTGGCCTCCTTCAGATCTAGTCACTGGTTTTTAATTCATTCCAGTCAATTTAAAATTAAGAAGAGCTTGAAAACCAAAGGAACCTTCAAATAAAATGGCCCGGGTTGCAGGAACAATCCTATTAGCTAACAAAAATTTAAATACATTTAAAAAGAAATGAAGTAGTAGTAGAGCATAAGAGAGTTAGGAGCCTTTGGTTCCTTTGGAAATGCCAGCCTGAGTGAATACTTTAAAGAACATAGTTAGTACGATATCTTTCCTATGCCATGCCTCACTTGTACTTATTCATTCTATGTCTCCCAAATTCTAATGATTTGATAGGCACTCCAAAACCAAGTTATGAATAAAAATTCTTGTTACACCACTCTTATAGTACTTTAATCAAAGTAACAGAGCATATGCCTTTGATTCATAGATGTTAAGGCCAGAAGGGACCATTATGATCATCTTGTCTGACCTGTGGAACAAAGGCCTTAGACCAGGGGTGGGCAAACTTTTTGGCCCAAGGGCCACATCTTGGTGGGGAAATTGCATGCAGGGCCATGAATGTAGGGCCAGGGCAGGGGGTGTGGTGTGCAGGAAGGGGCTCGGGGCAAGGGGCTGGGGCAGAGGAGGGGTGCGGGGTGTACGAGTCCTGCCTACCAAGGAAGGGAATTGGGGTGCAGGAGGGGTGCACAGTGTGGGAGGGGGCTCAGAGCAGTGGTGCAGGGAGGGGTGTGGAGTGCGGGAGGGGGCACAGGGCAAGGGGTTGGGGTGTAGGAGGGGTGTGAGGTACAGCAAGGCAGCAAGGGGCTCAGGACAGGGGATTGGGGTGCAGCAGTGGGTTGGGGTGCAGACAGAGGGCTCAGGGCAGGAAGTTGGGGTGCAGGAGTGGTTCAGGGTCTGGCCCGGTGCCGCTTCCCTGGAGTGGCTCCAGGGTGGCAGTCGTGCGCACCAAGGCCAGGGCAGGCTCCCTGCCGGCCCTGGCCCTGGCCCCGCTCTGCTCCGGGAAGCGGCTGGCACCACGTCCCTGTAGCCCCTGAGGGAGGAGGGGCAGAGGGCTCTGCGTGTTGCCGTTGCCTGTGGGTACCTCTTCCAAAGCTCCCATTGGCCATAGTTCCCCGTTCCCAGCCAATGGGAGCTTTGGGGGAGGCACAGGGGTGGCAATCCCGTGGGTCGGATCCAAAGCCCTGAGGGGCTGGATCCTGCCCGCGGGCTGTAGTTTGCCCACCCCTGCCTTAGACTATTACCTAACAATTTCTGCATCAAGCCCCTAACTTGTCTTTTAGAAAGAGGCCTCCAATCTTGATGTAAAGATTTCAAGTGACCAAGAACCTACTGCCTTCCCAGGCAAGTTGTTCCATTGGTTAATGACTCCTACTGTTTAAAAAAAAAATTATATATATAATCTGTGCCTTTCTGATCTGAATTAGTCTGGCTTCAGCTTCCACCCACTGGATCTTTTTCTGCCTTTGTCTGCTAGATCAAAGAGCCCTCTACTATCAGACCTATGTAAGTACTTATAGGTTATGCCTACGCTACAAACTTTGGTCTATACAAGTTACGTAAAGCCATTGCAGTTAGTATATTGCTTATATGTGTGCAAACTTTGCTCCTTGTGTTGGTGCTGCATGTGCTCAAGAGGCGTGCTTGTGTTGATGCACACTGGGGTCCACCATGGGTAGGTATCCCAGTGTGCAACCCACCACCGTCCAGTGCACTGTCTTTTGGGAAATTTTAGCAATGCATGGTGGGGCAGAAACGAGTCACACAGTGGGTAACTGGGAGCAAGGGGTCAACTTCCCTATGTGCAACTGTCTCCTTCCCATAATGGTATCTATATGCCATAATTTTCGCATCTTTTCAAAAATCCCACAAACTCATGGAGCCCTCCTCACTGTCCATGGTCTCTGACAGACGCATAGAGCCTGAACAGCTCTGCACTGTTTTCTTAAGCATTGCAAACACAGGACGCACAATCCTCTGGTATCTGCAGAACTGTATGAAGAACCAAATCAGCAGGGAACAAGAAGTTTTCTTGAAGGACAGATTGCTATGTCCCATAGCAAGAACCAATTCAAGGTTGTTGGTGGCATTCATGGAGCAACTGCAGATGGTGGAGTGCTGCATCTGGGCCTCAGAAACAAGCACTGATTCTGGGACTGCATCTTACTGCAAGCTTGGGATGACAAACAGTGGCTGCAGAACTTTCGGATGCTCAAGGCCACATTCTTGGATCTCTGTGCCAAGCTTGGCCCAGCTCTCCAGTGTAGGGACACCAAAATGAGAGCTGCACTGACAGTGGAGAAGCAAGTGGCAATCACATTGTGGAAACTTGCAATGCCAGATTGCTACTGACCAGTAGCAAATCATTTTGGAGATGGAAAATCCACTCTGGGGGCTATGTTATGCAAGTGCGCTGGGCTATTGATCATCTCCTGCTATGCAGGATTGTGACTCTCAGCAATGTGCAGGACATAGTGGATGGATTTGCAGCAATGGGGTCGAACTGCAGTGGAGCAGTGTGCAGTGGCCTGCACATCCCTATTTTGGCACCAGACCACCTTGCCAGAGTACAGCAAGAGAAATGGCTACTTTTCTATGGTTATGCAAGCATTGGTGGCTCAGTGGGGATGCTTTATCAACATTGGCCAGTCAGGGAAGGTGCATGATACTCACATCTTTCAGAACACAGGACTGTTCAGAAAGCTGCAAGCAGGGACTTTCTTTCTTGACTGGCAAATTATCATTAGGCATGTTGAAATACCAATAGTGATCCTGGGGACCCAGCCTACCCTTACTTCCTTCGTTCATGAAGCCATAGAGTGGCAATCTCAACCACACTAAGGTAAGAGTTCCTTGACAGCACTAAGGAAAGATTCAGCCAGTGCAGCATGACAATTGAATGTGCTTTTGGTAGATTGAAGGCCACTAATCATTGCTGAATTTTGCCCTTAGAAATGACTACTTCCCTTAGAGGAGACAGTGGTTAATTGATTCTTCACAGCTTTGTTCAAATATGGTAATAGTTTGAAATGTGCACAAGCCCACTGGGAGAGAGAATTCTCCTTAATAAAATAGATATATTTAACAATGGAGATTCTCTTTCATAAAGAGAATTTCCCTTATAAAATAATTAATATTTAAGCTGAATTATTTATCCGTGACCTCTGCACAATATAAATTTCTGTTATTTAACCTGCCTTATTTGCTACATTTAAAGTGACTGCTATAGGTCATGATAAAAGAGCTTTTGGGTTTTCTCGCCAACAGATTTGTAGTAGCTCCTAGAGCTGTGAAAGTTTACCATTGGATACCACGCAGGGACTGCGTTCTTCTTTTTAATATTTACAACCCATTTGAAGGAGCACAGCAACAGCACAATGCTAACATTTTTCCAGTTAAATGAAAGATGAACAGGGGAACATGATCTAAGATAGGTGGAGCTAGAAGAGACAGGTGGCAGATCCAGTGAGTGACAAAAGTACATTTTAGACCTAGCCAATATAATAAATCTGGTAGCAACAAATACATATTAAGATTGAAAGTATATATATATATATTGTGATGGGGCAAGGCCAGATGGCTATAGGAAAGTAGTGAGAAACAGGTATGTTAGCCTCAGGCTAAACAAATCCCTGTTACCATGATAACCAAATGGCAGTTGCTCCAGGTTAATCAAGACACCTGGGGCCAATTAAGATCCTTCCAGAAAGCAGTGGAGACAGCTAAGTTGATTGGGACATCTGAAGCAAATAGGGGCTGGCTGAAACTAGTTAAATGCCTCCCACTTAGTCAGGTGGGGGTGTGTGTGTCAGGAGCTGCTGAAGGGAGCCATGCTGCTGGTGAAACTGAGCAGTACAAACTCCATCAGGCACAAGAAAGGAGGCCCTGAGGTAAGGGTGACTTAGATATTGAGGAAGTGGGGGCTGCTGTGGGAAATTAGCCCAGGGAATCTTACTTGTCCTGTTTCCAAAAAGTCAGCTACCAAGAGCTGCTACTATCAGAGTCCCTGGGCTAGAGCACGCAGTAGAGGGTGGGCCTGGGCTCCCCCCTCCCTTCCCCAACTAATCACTAGGGCTGGGAGACAATAGAGACCGTGTGAGGGAGGATAGCTTCTCCTCACCTCCCTTGCTGGCTTATGATGAAAATGGCTCAGTAGGCTGTGACCCTTGCCTCTAGAGAGAGAAGGGCTATGTGAAGGGTCACAGTGAGTCTCTGAGGCTAGCGTAATCTGCCAGGAAGCACAGGCCCCACTGAGACAAGGTTGGGGCTTTGTTGCTATATATGAATGAATAGAACCACACTGCAGGGGAAGAAGGCTTAGGAGGAGCTCACAGTGAAACAAGCCTCAACTCCAGTCAGCGTACACAGGATTTGTTATGAGGGGAGGCTAAAATGTTTGGATACTATTGCTGTGGCACAGTCATTCTTGAATTTCCCATGGGGAATATATGGCTCCGAACCTCCTACTTGGGCGAGTGGCTAAATGCCACAATTTGGCCTTTCATTTGTAAAGATAACTGCCTAACTTATGTTTCTGCCTCAGGGAGCTAAAGTGGAGTTTCTCACTGAAAACAAGAGGACTGTGCTTAAAAATTGATGGCCTGAGGTGACCTTCTGTATTGTGGAAATGTTTTCCTAGTCAACGGATTACAAAAAGTTAAGGAAATGAAAATGAATTTAAAGAGAATTTGTTGAGAAGGGGCAGGGGGGAAAGCAACTCAATAACATACCTGAGATTAATGGTACTGACAAGTCTCTAGTAAAATCTCTAGAGAAAAGAGATTCAAACACAAAAGGCTTGTGAGACTGGAAGTAGGAGAAAATAAAACAACACTGACTAGAGAATTTTCTTGAGTTCCCAGAGAAAGGGGGAAGGAAGAAGAGCTTCTCTTCATCTTCTGAGTCTACATTTGTTTAGGGAAAAACTGCACAGTCAAATGAGAAACTTAGCATTGGGGGAAAAAAGTTCTCATTACAGGCAGGTGACAGCTTGAAACTCCCTGCTGAATTAAAGCTGCTCTGTACAGATGAATAACAGATGCAAGGGCAATGTGACAGACGGTACAATTTCTCTAAAACCCAGGCTGATGGGATTTTATCTGAAGATAAAAGGGAAGGAATTCCCTGTGCAAGGTGCTCAGAGGGAGAGCAGCTGCCTGTACTCTAAGGTGGCTAATAGAAGGGTACAGTCTCTTACACTGTGTTATCTCACTGAAGAATCAAGTACAGCCTATGGGTTTAATGCAGACAGTGTCCATATATGACTTGGATAGAAAAAATAAAAGCTCTGTTATATTTCTTTATAAGCATCTTTTTAGATTCCTTTCTAAAACTCTGTCTGAACTAAAACAAATATAGTACTTAAGAATTCCTCAGGTTGCTTTAACACAACCTTAAGATGTCTTGATCAGTCTTTTAGAGCATTTCAGCAATCCTCCTGAACTGCAAAATTGCAAATCCTCCTTAGGCAAGTCCTTGTCTGTAACAGACTGTTCAGTCTCATAGTCAATAAGAAAATCAACTTGTGAATTATTTTCAATTTGTGTGTCTGCTCTCACTTCACTTGTCTCTACCAACTCCTTAGTCTTGAGTAGATGCTTATGACTCCTTCATAAGATTTTGCCTTAGTCAGTGATTACTGACTATGAGTGAGGTGACTCTTCTTTGATCACTCTAGCTGGCCAGTGCCCATCTTGCCAAATTCTCACCATCCCCAGAACCGACAGCCAACTGGGACCAGACATAATCATCACCAACGAGGACCGGAAGAAGATCATCCTGGTGGACGTCACAGAGCCATTTGAGAACAGGACCCTGGCCTTCCGTGACACCCAAGCTTGAAAGGTGGAGAAATACACCCCTCTGGCCAACACCTTGAGAGCTAAGGGTTACCAGGTTCAGGCAGATGTGCTGCTCAGAGCCCAGGGCACACGGGACACCAATAATGAACCAGTGTTGAGAGAATGCGGAATCGGTCAGCGCTACGCTCGGCTGATGTGGCAACTCATGGTGTCAGATGCCATCAGGTAGTAGAGGGACATCTACATAGATCACATCACCGGACATCGGCAATACCATGAGGGATGAGCTGGAGTGCCGATGAGAAGCAGAGGGGAAAGTAACTGAAATATTTTCCTCATGGATTGTATTTTCCAAATAGACTACCTTAAATGCTCAATTATTGAGGGACAATCTTCACTCATCCCTAAATTTACTTTTTACAACTAACTCTCTGTATAACTTTTCATGAGGGATATACCCAAGTATTCAGATTCTAATATCTCAACTGTATTAAATTTATTCACCTTAAATTGGGTTATTGCTGATTATGCACTATATGTATCTTATGACTTTTTAAAACAAACTTTGTATTGTGGATAATCTAAGCACTATACCCAGATGTAAAGACACTCCTTTCTTAAACTTGTGTACTTTAACATTAGCTTTAATAATTTTTTTAATTCCTTTAAATAGTTTAGGATCCCAGTTGTGGTGCTCACTATGTTCTGTGCTTCAGTAGCTGCCAGAAACCCATCAGAGCAACCTCATATATAGTGAGATGTGGTAAAGTGGTGATGGGTTACCCAGAGTATTATGGGATGAAGCAATGCTCCTCCCTGTTGGGATTCCCTCTGAGACCTTTTACACTTGGCTTACCCAGAACATTTCATCCAGTTCTGAGATAAAGTTATCCAGTTTTCTGAAATCCAAGAAATCAGTTCAACTCCAGACTCACTGAAGATTCTTGATTGGCATACAATCATACTAAGCTTGAGTTGATCAAGAGTAAGGGGTGGATATAAGGTATAATACACATCCAATGTACATAAATCATGAATCAGTTTATTGTATACCCTTACACTTTACTATTGGTTAATATTTCATATCACACACTTTATGATTTGTCTATTTTTTGTAACCAATCCCATGAACTATTTGAGCTGCAAAGTATGGTAGTAAGTAAAGCTGCAAGTTTATTACACGTTACTCATCTTACCATTTCTATATCTACTAGCTACATGTTTTTTACAAGGCCACTTATGACTTTATGCTCTGTCTCTTGTTAACCTGTTTCCCAAATTCTCTTCCTTACTACTTCGTGCATTGTTCATGCAAGGTCTGCACACCCCACTCTTACTTCCTGTTTGATTCAGTGGGAGGTGCCCCCACATTGTTTGTGATGCAACCAAATAAAGCAGCAAGTTACCAGTCTTCAGTCCTGTGAGTAGGACTTATCTTATTTTTGCACTGAGTGGTCCTTGCCAAAACTAGGTCTGGCATGTTTGTGTATGTTTAGTTATGGTTATTTGGGACCTGTGGTGGGCTTTGTACCTCATCAACCCCTTAAGTCATGGGGGAGGGAGGTAACCCCACTTCTGCCTACGTCCGTTTGCTAACCCTTCTGCCCCAGTAGTCAGCACAGTGGGGCCCAATGGCCAGAGCCCACCTAATTCCCCCTCCCCCAGTGGGGTAGCACAGCCTAGTGGCTGGAGTCCATTCAATGTGCCCCTAGGGCAGTGCAGCCCAATGGCCAGAGTCCTCCTAATTCCCCCTCCCCAAGTGGGATAGCACAGCCTAGCAGCCAGAGTCAATACTGCCACCTTTGGAGGCAAAATAGGGGGCCTAGTGGCTGGTGCCTAGGGGCCATCACAAGGGCGTGGCAGCCCCCGGTAGGGGAGCCTGGGCCCATCCAACTCCACTGGGCCCTGATCCAGGGCCCTGCCAGCATCAGAGCAGTCTGCCATGGGGTCAGCAGGGAATCCTACCAAAACACACTGACCTCATAAGGGTGGGAGGTACCACTCCCTTACCCTCCCTGGGTCGCTTCCTACTGGCTCTCCTGCAGCAGTGGTCCATACGGTATTGGGGTCTTCAGGCTCCTCAGCACCAGACACTCCCTGGGGTTCCAATAACAGCAGGCCTCTAGTCTAGGTTTCTGGCTCTTCAGCTCTTATAGGTAAAGGCTGTAATGGCTCCTGGGCTGGAGCCCCTGCCAACTGTCCTTCCTCCTCAGCAGTCTGCCCTGAGTGAGCAGCTCTGCAGGCTTTTATACCTGAATTCCAGGTGGAGCATGGGCAGCAGTGCCTCAGGGGTGGGGCTTCCTCTGCTACAAGGGAAGGATTTAACTCTCTCCATACCAGTGCAGGGCCAATCCGCCCCATCACAGGATCCAACTATGTTCCTGTGGTTTCCTTATATTGTTTTTTGTTGTGTAAAGAGCAAAAGACACAATATCCACCTGTCATTCAAGGTGCCTTGTTATTTGCCTTTGCAGCAGTGTGCCCTCTCACTTTGGACACTTATCTCAGACAACTTCACCTGACTCTTGTAGAGCACCTTCATTTCCCCCAAAAGGTGTTCCCCTTCCCCACCTCTTTTCTCCTCCCTTGTATATTCCCTCATGTTTGTTTGGAATTTTAATGATGGGATTATTATGTTTCATTTATTATTAAAATATTTTACTACACTTTAAGAGAACCTGAATAATTCCTCAGGAGAGTGGTAATGGGGGTAACTTTTCGGAGAGAGAGGATGAAGGACTCAGTAACAAAGCAGAGAGGAGCAGCAGGGCCGTCCTTACCCATATGCAAAGTACACAGCTGCATAGGGCACCAGGAAATTTGAGGCACCCTGCTCCAGCTCCTGCTCCACCTCTTCCCCGTGGCCCCTGCCCTTGCTCTGCCCCAGCCTCGCCCCTGCTCCACCCCTTCCCCAAAGCCCCTGCTCCGCCCCACCCCGCCTCTTCCTGCCCTTGCTCCGCCTCAGTCCCTCCCACTGCCCTGAGGACTGCAGCAGGGGTCAGGCCTGCACTCACCGGTGGCGGTAAGTGGAGTGCTGGCTCCCAGCCATTCTGCCGGTGAGAGCTGGGGGGCAGTTCTCCCCTACCCACCAAAGCTGGGAGCCAGGGGAGCAGAATGGAGTGGGCTGGGGCCGGGTCACTCCACTTCCCGGCCGTCCCATGAGTGCGGGGTCGGGCCTGGCTGCCCTGCAGTCACCGGGTGGCAGGAAATGGAGCAACCCGGCCCCAGTCTGCTCTGCTCCGCTCCACCGGCTCGCGCTGGGGGGCAGTTTTCGCCCAACCTCCCCACCCCCACAGAGGCCTGGGGCCCCCCACAGCCCCTCCACTGGCTACGGATGGTCTGAGGAGCGGCCATGTTTTTAAGAACAGACTACATAAACAGCTGTCGGGGATGGTCTAGGTTTAGTTGGTCTTGCCTCAGTGCAGGGGATTGGACTTGAACTCTCGTTCCCTTCCAGCCCTACACTTCTATGATTCAGTGTTTGTGCTAAGTGGCAGTCTCCAGACAAGCTAACCTTTATGAAATTATGCATTGCAAAGAGTATTTGTTCTTTGTCAAAGTTGTGTAACTAGTGTGAATTTTACAGGTCATTATCCTGTGGGTAAGTAGAAAGTGAGTTTGATAGCAAAAGTGGTATGTTTTTAGGCAAGAACCCTACAAAGGCAGATTGAAAAGCAGACTGCTGCAGAACTTAGGAACATGAGTCAGGAAACCAGGGGCCCAATTCTCTATTGCTCTGCACCTTGTGCAGTCATTTAAAGTGCAAAGTGGGTGTAAAATGCTACCAGATCAGAATGGTAGATAATTTTCATGTGTTTTCCACTCACTCTGCATGGGTGACTGCAGAAGGTTCTGGATAATGGAGAATCAAGCTGCTGGGTTCTATTTCTGATCCTGTACTTGACATTCTATATGATCTTGGGCAATTCACTCAAGTTCTCTGTGCTCTGTTTCCCTATTTGTAATAGGGGATAATATAACACTTGCTTTAAGTGCCCTGATTTTTACCGGTAAAAAGTGCTCCAGCAGCACTAAATATTTTATTTTTACAAGGAAGAAGACAATTCCACTTCATGGCAGCTTCCGAGGTTTTGAAATTTGCTTTCTTTCTGCACTGGAACAAAAACAAAATCATTTTAATGATTTTGCAGAAATTGAATTGTCTCCATTTCCATTTTTGGATCAAAACCTGAGCTTTGCAATTTGGGAAGGCATATGTAGCCAGGTGGCCAAGGTACTGGCTAGGGAAATGGGAGGCACAGATTCAAGTCCCTCTTCTCCCTGATTCAGAGTGAGAATGATCTGGAAAGAAAATTTTTAATCAGCCAGAGAAGGGACCCCCCCATCCCAGGTCCGTACCCGGTACAAAGTTAGAGTGTGAGAGCATCGCTTGCTCTCCTGCACTATACCCCAATGAAGACTTCATAGAAACTGATATGTTTCTACAAAACATTTTGTCTTTGATGAAACAGCATATTTCAACAAAATGAAATGTCACGGATAATGATCTGACCAGCTCTATGGCAAGAGACCAGAACAGAGGATCAGATAAGTCTCTGCCACGTCTAATTTCTATGAATGAAGTGTAAAACACATAGAGGAGCAGCCTTGGATAATGCAACTAAGTCAGACTAAGTTCTAGACCAGTCATTGTTCATCATACAGCACATAGCCAAAGATTTTTGTTACCGAGAGCATAGCAGCTGATGCTAATTTAGATTTACAGCCAAAGACAATGCCTAGCTTCAGGCCCTAGGCAACCCAAGGAAAGCACCAGGGACAGCACTGGCATTCTGGAAGGACAATTCAGTACTAACTCTTGAGACACAGGAGCTGTCAGTTCTGATAGATTTATTACTATTTGTTATTGTTTTTGTGGTTTACACCTCCTCACCCCCCTTAATTTTGGGGCTGTCTTTCTGCCAATGTATTTTGAAAATATTCTCACAAGGTCTCCTCCCGAAGGAAGTGCTAACTTGGAATTAACAACTATTCTATATTTGAGCCCCTGAAGAAAGCATTGACACTTTTGCTGCTGTTAAGCAACAGACAATAGAGGCTGATCTGTCATTATTTACCTTGTGTGCTCTAATTACATTCCGCAGCACACAACACACATACAGAGTAAGTTCATCTGTTCAGCGGATGGGGGTGGGACAGGAGAATCGAGGAAAGAGGAGTGCTGAACCAGCCAGCCAGGCACAATGGCTGTAGGTACAGTTTTTGACTTCAGCTGGCATTGCGGGTGTTTAGCCCATTAGAGGAACAGGAGATAAATCCATAACAGATCCTCAGCTGCTGTCAATTGTACCCTGATTTATGGCGACTGAGAATGTGGCTCATTGTTCTTAATAAATACCTCTACCAAACAGAGCAGTTGGCTTTGTTGGCTAAGCTGAATGCAGGATTGATACTTTCCCTCAGTCTATAAAAGAATATGCTTGAATTTATAACATCAATGTGGGTGCTTGCGTTAAATATGTGATGTTTCTGATAGATTTTCCTAAAAAGATCCTTTCTCCTCTTGTTTTATACCCATCATCCCTCAAAGAACTTCTGCAGGGCTTCAAAAGGAACTTCATCTTCAGCTGGAAGAAAGTTGATTGAAGCAGATCAATCAAATGGAGTTACTATAGGCATATGCTACCCCACCAGGGCTCAGCTTGCAGCTTGTGCGCCCAGTCTCTGCCGGTCTGGGGTGTAGAAAGGTAGACCCAGAAGCAAATCTTTGTGTAGCGGGTCTGGAGTGATAGAACTGGGAGAGAGGAGAGGGCTCATGGAGAAGATAAAGAGACTTTGTTGTGGTTTTTGCTAAAAACAAAAATAGGAAATGTTGGTTTTCAGCAACCAAAAGCCAAAACATTTCCACTCAAACCTTCCATTTTTCAGTTGCCAGGAGTCAACATTTTTCAGTGTTTTTGGGCTGAAATTATTGGTTTTCAGTTGCCATGATTCTTTCTCTCCATTTTCTTTTGAAGGCAACATTTCAAGGACATTGAAAATGTTTTCATTGTCATTGAAATTTGTTCATATGACCAAAAAACATTTCCCAACCAACCAGCTCTACTGAGGACTAAGCTATGCCATTCAGGCACAACCCATTACTGGGGGGGAGTGTGGAGTCACATTGCAATAGGGGGAACTTGAGGAGGGAGGGATTTCCCCTGGGGAAAAATACAATTCCTTCCTGAACATGCCTGGTGCACAAAAGGATTGTGCACGATCTCTCTCTTTTTTTTTTTTTTTTTTTTTTTTGGGGGGGGGGGTCTCCTTCTGAAACCACTGCTTACCCCAGTCCCTTAAAATAATCAGTTGTCCTAGTATAAACAATGCTCTATGGACCCAAGCCACAGACCTAATGGTGAGCTCCCAGAATAGGATACAGCTGCTGCATCTGCAGTGCAGACACTGGTAATGTGCACCTTTCATGCTCAGACAGTGCTCAGTAAAAGCACACTTGTATTTTTTATAATGCTCAGCAACTGTTTGCTAAGTCTGAGCTTCTATAGAGCAGCTGAACAGAAACCTTTTGTCACTCTCATTTTGCTATTTTTAGCAATATTTAGTCTGCACTAAATCTTAACAAATCATCAAGGTTTATTTCACCTTCCAGAACAATGCACTATGATAGAAAAGATAAAGATTTCTGAAAATCATCCTACACAGAAAATTGGTCCTATTTTGTGTGTACAATGTAGGGACTCATATTTTTCTTTCCATTTTTTTTAAAGGTAAATCAGGTAGTGAAATATGTATTTTTTTGAAAAGCAGTCTTTGCAGATATAGCAAATTCATTAACAGTTTCCCCCAGTTTTAAATAGAAAGTGTTGTTCTCCGCATATCAATGCCAGCACAAATCAACACAAACAATTAAGTCATTAGCAAAGACTGAACGCCAGTAGTCCTAATATTAAGCCTTCTGGTGCTCTCCCTGGAATTGTTTGACTTGATTGCATCCTGTTACATTTACAATCTGTTTTGTGTTATTGGCTGATAGGCTGACAGCCATTTAAATTCTTATTCAGAAAAATCCAAAAGCACTCACCTTTTGCTCTCAAAAGGATGAGTCACTGAAATCAATGATTGATGCAGGGCATTAAAGAGAAGGGTCCATTTCTATGAGGTGCTGAGTACCCTCAACTGAAGACAACATCTCACAGGATCAGGCCATTAGCTATTATGAATGAATAGCCTCCTAGAACAGCCTGGGAGAGATGATGACTCTCTTTTTTCACGGTGGAGTGCTATCTGCTCTATTCATTAAAATGGAGCAGATTATTCCGTGTGGCTGCTCACCAGGTCTGTATGGAGTGGTGTGAGACAGTCCCAAATAAGGAGAAGCAGGAGTGAGTAGTTCCTGTGCTCCCTCAAGAACATACTGTTATTGCAAGTGGCCCCCCAGTGCAGCCATTCAAGGGAGGGGGTCAGGGAGAGAAGGAAGCTTCTTACTTACCTTTCTGCCTGTGTGTGGCCATGAAGAGGCAACTCTCAATCAGGGTTTGAGAGTTCTAGAGAAAGAGAGGTTCAAGCTTCCATGCAGTGAAGATTTCGGTCCATGCTTGTAGACAAATCCAGTATCAGGTGAGAAAAGTAATTGAAGGAATAGGTAGTTTTAATATGTATGGAGGGTTCCTAACTATACAAACAGTCTTTAATTCCTTACTTCACTCTGATGATCCACTTGACATAAAACAAACAAAGCCGATAACAACCAAGAATGTCCTATTCTTGTGCTGACTCCTTAGACGGATTGAGACACGTCCAGGATGCAGGGTAAGTCTAATGGACCCTTTAGAGCTAGTAACACAACACCAACTCTACTAACCACAGTTAATATTTCTTCAGTTAAATCTTATCAACCAAAGAGGTGCTCATTTTTACAGTGATTGCTCTGGGTTCTTGCATTTTAGGGTGACCAGACAGCAAATGTGAAAAATCGGGTGGGGCGGGGGGGGGGAAATAGGAGCCTATATAAGAAAAAGACCCAAAAATCAGGACTGTCCCTATAAAATTGGGACATCTGGTCACTCTATTGCATTTGGAGAGATTCCTTTTAAGATCATTCTAATAGTGCACTGGATTATGATGCCCCATTCTAATAGTGCACTGCATTATGATGCTCAGGTGGTTTCTTTTTTACCTGTGTGTTTCAGTTGCCTTTGGAGCACGCTCTCCCTTTCTCTGCATCCAAAGAGGGCCTTTACTGGGGTTGGGTAAGGAGTAGGTGGGCTGGGGCAGGACTGGGGAGATGCAAATTATACTCACATTAACTCTACCCGTGGGAGTGGGGATTGGGAAGGAGTTCCTACAGGCAGCAGTAATCAGGAGCTTGGGTCTGTTGGAATCACCCTGTTGTGGCGGTGGAGAGAGAACTGGACTCCCCACAACCAGTCTTGTAGTACTGCACATTCACACAGATGGCTTTGTACTGGTGGATCTGCTCGAATCCACCAGTCATCCTGTGGAGTGCTGGGGTGGGGCAGGATCCTGTCCTGTTGTGCTGACTGTAGTAAAATGGTTATTAAGGGGTTAACTGGCTTACTCGGAGTATAACGAGTTGGAGCCAAGCTCTACCCTTCCTTACTTTCTGTTCAGCTAGTGACTCTTTCCTTCTCTGCTCTGTTTGTCATGTAGTTAAATAAAGAAGCATGTTCCCCGCCTGCAGTACTGTAAGTACAGTGTGTAGTTTTTGTGCATTGAGTGGTCCCTTTACAAAACTGATAGAATTCTCTGGAGGGAACCCTACTGAATTTTTCTCATCAGCAGCCCTGCCAGAGGGCAGTCTGACCCAGCAACTGTGTACCAAGTCCTATTTCCACTGAAGTCATGATAAAAACCACTTGAACAAGCTCACTATTTGGCCTACAGTCAGTATAGCCAGCTCATTTGGAATTAGGTTCTTCTGCTTTCTTTTCCTCCATTTTGTTTCTCTCAGTATGGGATATGTGAGTGCAACACTGTCAGTCATAATATACTTTTAGATTAGTATTACTATGCTAATACTTTAGACAGCTCCAAAACCAGGAGTCACCATTCGCTATGGCCAATTGTCAAAAAATTATGCCCTTTCTTAAATCTGTGCAGTGGGTGTAGCTGTAATTGAGGGCTGGATTTAGTCCCAAATGTTTACTTCAACATAAAGGATATGAAGGAGAGTATGAAGAGCCTTTGGATATTGTTCTGTCTTAATCTGCCATGTCAAAAGCTGTGTTTCAAGAAAAAGCAAAGTCTGAAAGAATAAATGTCAGGCTTGCTTACTGGTACTTATTCTTTCTGCTGATAGACCAGTAACTAACTGTTAAATGAATGTATGTCTTGTTCAGTCTATCAGAACTGATCACAATTGTGTTTATCACTTTTAAATCCTTCATTCCCTGTATAACCAGTAGACATTAAAAGTTCCCCTAGTTATAGTTGCAGACAATTGTCCCTTTTATATGTCTGAATGCTGATATGCCAGACAATTGGCATTTGGACAAATGTTGTGGCTCATGTTTCATTGTGCATATCTCATTCTTGAGAAGCAGCCAAGAGAGATGAGCGAGTATCAGAGAGGGCTCAGAGTACAGCTGGGAAATCCTCAGGAGCACTGTGGGACAGAAGTGGCACAGAGAACAGGTGGGAGGTGCTGACAGTAACAGTGAAGGCCAGTTGTTCAACTAGGAGAGTGGTGGAGCTCTTGGAGACCATTCCAAAACCTTTCGAACTGAATCTATTCTTCCTCCAAACTTTCATTTCAGAAAAAAAGATCTCGAGCCCACTGCTGTTCAGATGAATAGCAATTTTGTCATTGGCTTCAGTGAGAGCAGTGTCAGGTTCATATGCAACTATGTTCTGAAAAATAATTTTGATTATGTTATTAATTGTATATGGGTGTATTAACTTACCCAAGCAGTATTCATTATGCAATAGTTTATGTTCCTAGATAACTTTTAGATATGACTGCCAATATATTGCATGATCCAGGTCTGCCTAAGCCTGTTATGTGCTTCAGGTATTTGTTACACACAGTCTTCTGACATTCTCTTTAGATTTGTACAAGCTACCTCCTGAGTGTGTATGGATACCAAATGATGATATTATTATAGCATAAAAACTGAGCTTATGGTGTTGTACAAAAGTTTAAAGACAATCCCTGTCATCAAGTGCTTACAATCTAAATATCCCCAAACTGTAGTCAGATCATTAACAGTAGGGAATGTGGCTTGGGCTCTCAAACTTTTTCAAAGTGTGCATCATCATATTTTAAAAGAGAGTCTTAAAGATTTTGCACTTGCATTGGCCGTCGTCCCTGACAGATGTTTGGATAGGGCTATCAATTGCAAGAACTGAGCTCACTTGGATTGTGATGTGATACTTGTTATAAAATCCAAATTAAAAAAAAATCATTTCCTCTTTTCATTCTATTTTCCATCTACATTTTCCATTCTGCCTCTTTCTTGTATGCTCTGATTTCTGCTTCTCCTTTACACCTCTCCTTCTCTATCTCCTTCCACCTTTTCTTACACTCCCCTCTTGTATTCCTGTTCCTCTCTTTCCTTTCCTTCCCTTCCTTCACACCTCCCTCAGCTTTCCTCTAGAGTAGTCTCAAGTGAGCTATTTCCAGGTCAGTTCCCCTCAAATGCTCTATGAATCATTTCAAACAAAGAAAGATCTTGAAAATCAACACTGCCCTCTCCAATGAGTTACAAGTAGAGCTGCTTGGAAAATGGTCATTTCTGTGGCAAATTTAGAAAGAATTGAATTTTCTTTCTTTTTTTCCCCCAAAATGACAAGCATATGAAAAATGTTTAGTTTTTGAAAACCAAAAACCAGAAAAAGTATAAAGAATCAACAAATGTTCAATTTGAAAGGCCATCTTTTGTCATAAAATTTTTGATATGAAATCTTTCAATCAGGTGTAATTACAAAATTTGTTTGTGCATAGTAAACATGTACAATGTACTATAGGTAAAGATTTACAGGAAATGGTGTACATTTCCTTACAGTACTACTACTTGTATTATACTTTCAGACTAGGGTCTCAAAGTACTTGACAACCTTAAGCTTCACAAATATTATTATGCTCATTTTACAGATGTGGAAAACTGCAGCCCTGAGGAGTGAAGTGACTTGCTCAAGGTCACAAAGTGAGTCAGTGGCAGTGCCAGTATAAAATTCAGTTCTGTGCTTTAACCATTAGACACTGCCCCCCTCCTTTTTCGAGTTAAACTAGATAGTGAAACTGGGAACAGAAATGTCCTGGGGTAAAATCCTCTTATTAGAAATATTGTTCTATTTCGTTTGTTATAACGAAAAAAGCAACATTTGCAATTCTTCCCACAGCTCCTAATCCTGATATTTGAACAGACTACTTGACTTTCTACTACAATTTTGCAACTGAATAAGTCCTTTGATTTCCTGTTTTCACCATTTGCCAACCAATCAAGAGAAATCTGTGGTTTAAAAGCAGTGTCGACAGAACAGATACCAAGACTAAAATATATCATTCTGTTTCCAAAAGACTTCTACCCAAGCAGGCACTTTCTGTTAAATTAGAAGGAGTGTATCTGGAATAAGTGCATGCAGTGTAGTATCTGTGATTAATAAAATGTCTTATCTCCTTTGGCCAGTGCACATCTTGTAATTGGTTAAGAGCCAGGGTGACGTTCAGTAAGGCAAACCAGTGCATGGAAACAGGACAGATTTTGCAGTTCACCAGAGAGATAGCCCTATCATACATCAATAACAGATGGCACTCCAGTTGACTACAGGAAAAATATGACTCAGCTAATACAAAATGGGAAGTTCCAAGGTTGGATTTAAGCAAGGTTGCCTGCCAACTCTCACTGTTTTGCTAGTAATGCTCACTCTTTAAAAAAAACAGAGGACCTAAAGACTCAGCGGTCTCACACATAACCTAGCCAATAAACCTTGTCATTAATGATAGCTAGGAAGAAATTACAGATATTTACAGTGAACATGTTAGGGGCCTTGCTGGAAAAATTGTTATCCAAAACTGAGAGGGGAAACTGGAAAGGAAAGGAAAAGCTGCAGAATTTCATGACTCTTTTCTCTAGGAAAGTAACAAGGTGCAACAACATCCTGAAAGAAGCAGTGAAAATCCCCTAGCTGTCATAAATGAGGAGTACAAGAAAGAATGGCTCAGCTATAAAAAGTGCAGTCACAGACAGACACTTTTGCACTTCCAAAGAAAACTGTTCCAGGTCCTTGCTCAGCTCCCCTGAGCCATGTACCTTTTCCCCCTTTCTTTGAAGTTGTCAGCAGGAACAGAAAATTCTCACAAGCAAGAAGAGTAAAATAATGGCAAGTTTTGAAAAGTCAAAAGGTCCTGATCCTCTTTCCTGTTCCATCCCATCTGTGCCACTGCAGATGCACAGAGGGGATAGTAAGTTGGTTTAAATTGCAATCGGTGTTTCCCTTTGTGAAAGGGAATCCTTAGGCCAGGTAGAGCTTTGGCAAGGAAGGACTCCTTCAATAATCATGAGGAACTTGAGGGAAGCATGGAAAAGAATATTTGTAAGTGAAGGCATCAAATTTGGGGTCTGCCAACCTGGATTATGGTCATTTAATCATCCTAATCCCTTGCATGCCCTATTTAGGCTACCCAGACCGTGGGTCTCACCACCTCTGTTCTCCAAACCATACTCACCACCTTCTGCGTTCCTTTCTTTCCCTCTTCTGTTATGGACAGAACTGGCCTGGCTGCTCCCCACCTAACTGCATTTCTCTTCCTTTGACCCTTATCCCTTTGCCTTTGCTGAAAAAGATTCCCCTAGTGTTGTCTTCATCATTTTACCTCTGCAGTTATCTCTGGCTGTGAGCCCCGTGGAGAAGGCTTGAGATAGTATTTGTAAACCTAGGGATAAACCTTGTTCTTCATTACAGCTGTTTGGGGGGGGAAATCACATTTTTTAATTAAGAAGAAACATATTCCTGCAAAAAAGAATTGTGACAATGTTCCCATTTTTCTACTAGCTCTTTTCCTCAGAATTTGGGATCTCTGTGGTTTTGGTGGGATAGTTTGACAAACAGTTGGTGATGTGATGAAGTGGCTGAGCAGTGATAGGTCAGCAGAGGGCAACGTGGTAAATCTGCAGGGAAGGGAGGGGCTGTATATGTGTAAGGGTATGTCTACACTACGAAATTAGGTTGAATTTATAGAAGTCGGTTTTTTAGAAATCAGTTTTATATATTCGAGTGTGTGTGTCCCCACAGAAAATGCTCTAAGTGCATTAACTCGGCGGAGTGCTTCCACAGTACCGAGGCTAGAGTCGACTTCCGGAGCGTTGCACTGTGGGTAGCTATCCCACAGTTCCCGCAGTCTCTGCTGCCCATTGGAATTCTGGGTTGAGGTCCCAATGCCTGATGGGGCTAAAACATTGTCGCGGGTGGTTCTGGGTACATATCATCAGGCCCCCGTTCCCTCCCTCCCTCCGTGAAAGCAAGGGCAGACAATCGTTTCGCGCCTTTTTTCCTGAGTTACGTGTGCAGAGGCCATACCATGGCAAGCATGGAGCCCGCTCAGCTCACGGTCACCGTATGTCTCTTGGGTGCTTGCAGTACCGCATCTGCCTTGCTACACAGTAGCAGCAACCCATTGCCTTGTGGCAGCAGATGGTGCAATAGGACTGGTAGCCGTCATCGTCATGTCCGAGGTGCTCCTGGCCACGTCGGCCAGGAGCGCCTGGGCAGACATGGGCACAGGGACTAAATTTGGAGTGACTTGATCAAATCATTCTCTTTAGTCCTGCAGTCAGTCCTATTGAACCATCTTATGGTGAGCAGGCAGGTGATACGGATTGCTAGCAGTCATATTGTACCATCTTCTGCCAGGCAGGCAAGAGATGAGGATGGCTAGCAGTTGTATTGTACCATCTTCTGCCGAGCAGCCCTGAGATGTGGATGGCATGCAGTCCTTCTGCACCATCTGCTGCCAGCCAAAGATGTAAAAGATAGATGGAGTGTATCAAAACAAGAAATAGACCAGATTTGTTTTGTACTCATTTGCTTCCCCCCGCTTCCCCGTCTAGGGGACTCATTCCTCTAGGTCCACACTGCAGTCACTCACAGAGAAGGTGCAGCGAGGTAAATCTAGCCATGTATCAATCAGAGGTCAGATTAACCTCCTTGTTCCAATAAGAACAATAACTTAGGTGCACCATTTCTTCTTGGAACCCTCCGTGAAGTCCTGCCTGAAATACTCATTGATGTAAAGCCACCCCCTTTGTTGATTTTTAGCTTCCTGAAGCCAACCCTGTAAGCCGTGTCGTCAGTCGCCCCTCCCTCCGTCAGAGCAACGGCAGACAATCGTTCCGCGCCTTTTTTCTGTGCGGACGCCATACCAAGGCAAGCATGGAGGCCGCTCAGCTCAGTTTGGCAATTAGGAGCACATTAAACACCATACGCATTATCCAGCAGTATATGCAGCACCAGAACCTGGCAGAGCAATACCGGGTGAGTAGGCGACGTCAGCGCGGTCGCGTGAGCGATCAGGACATGGACACAGATTTCTTTGAAAGCATGGGCCCTGCCAATGCATGCATCATGGTGCTAATGGGGCAGGTTCATGCTGTGGAACGCCAATTCTGGGCTCGGGAAACAAGCACAGACTGGTGGGACCGCATAGTGTTGCAGGTCTGGGACGATTCCCAGTGGCTGCGAAACTTTCACATGCGTAAGGGCACTTTCATGGAACTTTGACTTGCTTTCCCCTGCCCTGAAGCGCATGAATACCAAGACTAGAGCAGCCCTCACAGTTGAGAAACGAGTGGCGATAGCCCTGTGGAAGCTTGCAACGCCAGACAGCTACCGGTCAGTTGGGAATCACTTTGGAGTGGGCAAATCTACTGTGGGGGCTGCTGTGATGCAAGTAGCCCACGCAATCAAAGATCTGCTGATGTCAAGGGTAGTGACCCTGGGAAATGTGCAGGTCATAGTGGATGGCTTTGCTGCAATGGGATTCCCTAACTGTGGTGGGGCCATAGATGGAACCCATATCTCTATCTTGGCACCGGAGCACCAAGTCTGCGAATACATAAACCACCAGGGGTACTTTTCAATAGTGCTGCAAGCTCTGGTGGATCACAAGGGACGTTTCACCAACATCAACGTGGGATGGCCGGGAAAGGTACATGACGCTCGTATCTTCAGGAACTCTGGTCTGTTTCAAAAGCTGCAAGAAGGGACTTTATTGCCAGACCAGAAAATAATTGTTGGGGATGTTGAAATGCCTATAGTTATCCTTGGGGACCCAGCCTACCCCTTAATGCCATGGCTCATGAAGCCGTACACAGGCAGCCTGGACAGTAGTCAGGAGCTGTTCAACTACAGGCTGAGCAAGTGCAGAATGGTGGTAGAATGTGCATTTGGACATTTAAAGGTGCGCTGGCGCAGTTTACTGACTCGCTTAGACCTCAGCGAAACCAATATTCCCACTGTTAGTACTGCTTGCTGTGTGCTCCACAATATCTGTGAGAGTAAGGTGGAGACGTTTATGGCGGGGTGGGAGGTTGAGGCAAATCGCCTGGCTGCTGGTTACGCGCAGCCAGACACCAGGGCGGTTAGAAGAGCACAGGAGGGCGCGGTACGCATCAGAGAAGCTTTGAAAACCAGTTTCATGACTGGCCAGGCTACGGTGTGAAAGGTCTCTTTGTTTCTCCTTGATGAAACCCCCCGCCCCTTGGTTCACTCTACTTCCCTGTAAGCTAACCACCCTCCCCTCCTCCCTTCGATCACCGCTTGCAGAGGCAATAAAGTCATTGTTGCTTCACATTCATGCATTCTTTATTCATTCATCACACAAATAGGGGGATGACTACCAAGGTAGCCCAGGAGGGGTGGTGGAGGAGGGAAGGAAAATGCTGCACAGCACTTTAAAAGTTTACAACTTTAAAATTTATTGAATGCCAGCCTTCTTTTTTTTGGGCAATCCTCTGTGGCGGAGTGGCTGGTTGGCCGGAGGCCCCCCCACCGCGTTCTTGGGCGTCTGGGTGTGGAGGCTATGGAACTTGGGGAGGAGGGCGGTTGGTTACACAGGGGCTGTAGTGGCAGTCTGTGCTCCAGCTGCCTTTGCTGCAGCTCAACCATACACTGGAGCATACTGGTTTGATCCTCCAGCAGCCTCAGCATTGAATCCTGCCTCCTCTCATCATGCTGCCGCCACATTTGAGCTTCAGCCCTCTCTTCAGCCTGCCACCTCTCCTCCCGGTCATTTTGTGCTTTCCTGCACTCTGACATTATTTGCCTCCACACATTCATCTGTGCTCTGTCAGTGTGGGAGGACAGCATGAGCTCAGAGAACATTTCATCACGAGTGTGTTTTTTTTTTTTTTTTTCTTTCTAATCTTCACTAGCCTCTGGCAAGGAGAAGATCCTGTGATCATTGAAACACATGCAGCTGGTGGAGAAAAAAAAAGGGACAGCGGTCTTTAAAAAGACACATTTTATAAAACAGTGGCTACAGTCTTTCAGGGTAAACCTTGCTGTTAACATTACATACATAGCACATGTGCTTTCGTTACAAGGTCGCATTTTGCCTCCCCCCACCGCGTCGCTACCCCCTCAATCCTCCCCCCTCCCCGTGGCTAACAGCGGGGAACATTTCTGTTCAGCCACAGGCAAACAGCCCAGCAGGAACGGGCTCCTCTGAGTGTCCCCTGAAGAAAAGCACCCTATTTCAACCAGGTGACCATGAATGATATCTCACTCTCCTGAGGATAACACAGAGAGATAAAGAACGGATGTTGTTTGAACGCCATCAAACATACACTGCAATGCTTTGTTGTACAATGATTCCCGAGTATGTGTTACTGGCCTGGAGTGGTAAAGTGTCCTACCATGGAGGACGCAATAAGGCTGCCCTCCCCAGAAACCTTTTGCAAAGGCTTTGGGAGTACATCCAGGAGAGCCGCAAATGCCAGGGCAAATTAATCCTTTCACATGCTTGCTTTTAAACCATGTATAGTATTTTAAAAGGTACACTCACCGGAGGTCCCTTCTCCGCCTGCCGGGTCCAGGAGGCAGCCTTGGGTGGGTTCGGGGGATACTGGCTCCAGGTCCAGGGTGAGAAACAGTTCCTGGCTGTCAGGAAAACCAGTTTCTCCGTTTGCTTGCTGTGAGCTATCTACAACCTCATCATCATCATCTTCTTCTTCGTCCCCAAAACCTGCTTCCGTGTTGCCTCCATCTCCATTGAAGGAGTCAAACAACACGGCTGGGGTAGTGGTGGCTGAACCCCCTAAAATGGCATGCAGCTCATCATAGAAGCGGCATGTTTGGGGCTCTGACCCGGAGCGCCCGTTTGCCTCTCTGGTTTTCAGGTAGGCTTGCCTCAGCTCCTTAAGTTTCACGCAGCACTGCTTCGGGTCCCTGTTATGGCCTCTGTCCTTCATGCCCTGGGAGATTTTGACAAAGGTTTTGGCATTTCGAAAACTGGAACGGAGTTCTGATAGCACGGATTCCTCTTCCCATACAGCGATCAGATCCCAGGGCTAATTCTGCTGCTACTTTTCCCCCCTGCTCAGGATGGTGATAGGCAGGGCTGAATTAAGATCTTTAGAGGCCCTAAACACTGAAAAGATTATGGTGTCCCACCATATGTAATTCAAAATAAAAACAATACTATACCATAAAATTTTATTTTTTGAAATGACACAACTTACATGTATGCTGAAATTAAAATAGCTTCTTTCTAGATTTTCTGATTGCAAAATTCTGGATAAGTTCATCGAAGGTGACTTGATGAAGCATGTCCGCTTCCATACACAATAGGGAAAGTGAATCAAGTCTGTCCTGACACGTTGTTCTCTGAGGGTTTTTTATTCTTTTCAGCTGAGAAAAAGAGCGTTCTGCGGAGCAGTTAGTAATCATCAATGTTAGAAAAATACGTAGTGCGATCTCTACATTTGGAAATACACATTGTATTCCATCTTTCAGTATTGTGTCATGAAGATAAATGTGACTGAATTTCATTTTTCCTGTTTCATTAAACTTTGCGCGCATATAACAGTGGAACTGCCGTACTTCTCCACAGAGATTCATGTTCAAGTCAACAGGGTATGAGTCAACTAGCTTTTGGGAACCTTGTGAATATTGTTCGTCAGATAAGTCCATATCGTTTAGAAAAGAAAATCTACTTGATACTTCTTTGTACACTTCACCTCTCCTCTTCATATGAGCTTCAAGTGTATCAAGTATAGCGTAATTAGTAGATACGTGAAATTTGTCTCTAGGATTCAGTGCTGTTTCTGTTGCACTGCTATCATTTGCTTGTTTTTTCCTGATTTGCTTGCGGGACTGGGCTTCTTTGTCATTAGTATCAGGCAAGATATCTTTTGGTATGTCTTCAAATCTTTCAAAATCATTCCTCAAAGTGTGTAAGTGGTCTGCTAATGATTGACAGAGGTCTGCACATGTTTTCAAATCAATCCTTTTTTTTGGAGAGCTTGACTTGTGTGGTAAAAGTGTTGTAAAATTTCATTCCACATGGTCAACATGAATACAAACTCTAGTTCTTGCATCTTGTTTGCAGTGTTTCTGCCTCTCGTATAGTTTCTCCCTTTTCTGATTGGTCTTCAGCTATACTTTCTAATGCATCCACAATCTTTGAGTAGGACTCCAGAATTGCACTTGTTGCCACTGCATGTGCCTCCCAGTGAGTATTAGAAAGAGATTTCAACACACGACATGATCATTGCCCAAATATGTTTTAAGAACTGCCCATCGGTGTGTTGAGGCAGAGAAAAATGTATAAAGTAACTGGACTGTTGAGAAAAAACTTACTGCCACCGGACAACAATTAACAGCACTGTGGCCAACAAGATTGAGAGTGTGCAGCACATGGTATGAATATAGCATATTTGTTCTCTTCTAAAAGATTCTTCTGCATTCCTTGATAATGCCCTGACATGTTGGCAGTGTTGTCATAAGTTCTGATTTTTCCCATGATGACTACTTTGATGCTTTTTTTGAAATATCAAATATCAAATTTTTTTTTAAAAAAAAATCTATTTTTTTTTTGGTGGCCCCTGCTTTGCTGGTGCCCTAAGCATGTGCTTAGTCTGCTTATTGGGTAATCCAGCCCTGGTGATAGGGTTACCAGCAGAAGAAAAATTGATGGCAATTCAGGGACAGCTGGGAGGAGTGATGCACAGAAGCAGGTTTGCTGGGGGCACTGTGAGGAACTGTTGAAGGCAGTTGACAAAGAGTGCACAGGGATCCATTAGTTGTTAGGGCCTCATAGAGCATTAGCCCTGACACGGCCACAACACTAGCCTGAGCCATCGAACAACTGGCATGCTATCAGGACTACATCAAGTTAAAAGCTGGCCCTGAGGCGCTCCAGTCCCCCACAAGGGACCCTGGCTTACATTACGTTAATCAAAGGTGAACTTTTATACATATTTTTGCAGCAGAAATCCACTCTCTGGGCAAAGCTGTGTATTTTCTCAGCAAGTTGAAATTTTAACATTTTAAAACTCCCTTTTCTTGCCTACAGCAGTGACTTTTACCTAATACTTCATGGAAAGATGACACCCTACCAACCATCACATGCACTTTGGGCTGACTTTTGCAGTGTTTATTCAAGCTAAGCTCCCACTAATGTGTGGTGGATATTTTTTTTTGCCTGTGTTAGGACAGCAGGATAAAGCCATTGGTTTAGTTGGACTTTTATGTGAAAGACAAATTTCCTTCCTTCACCTTGCAGGTGATCGTCATATGGTATAAAACATGAGGATGTTAAATTTTTCTACAAGGTACAAACAAGCTGTAATATGTAAATTACACATATTTTGGTATTTATATGCTACTGTGCTAACAAATCTAGGAACCTCAATAACTTTTACATTAGTTCCTAAAATGTGTGCCTCACTACTGAATTCATAAGCATTTTTTTTATATGCAGCTCTTAAAAGAGTGTTTTTAAAGAGAAATTTCTGCTAGTAAGAAGTTCTGATTTGACAGCTCTGGAGCCTAAAAAGTTCTGTTTATCCACAAGACCGATACAGCGTGGACAGTGGAAGTGCAAGCTTCCCCACCTATATGCTTTTTTCCTATTCTGGAGGGGCCCCCTAAGAATCGAGTCAATCTCGATTGATGCCCATTCAGTACTAGGCCTCTCTAAGGCTGCTAATTAGGGTTCCAGCAATGCCAGCTCTGATGGCTGGATACATGTCCACTGTGAACTGGATTGAAACCATCAGTTCATTTAACATACACAACTGAACGCAGCCAGTCACTACCAATCTGATCTAAGTCTGAACCAGTGGCCTGCAGGTGAAATGCTCTGCATCCTCTTACCATTCCTATGAACCACCCAGTTCCATCTCTCAGCAGCTTTTGCCCTGATTCTGTCAAAGGGCTTGTGTACCCAGGGACACTCAGGCAAGTTGAGACAAATCAACTAAAGCTATGAAATTAATGTGCATAATTTAAAACATTAAACCCTGGTGTGGATGGACTTACTCAGAAATGAAGTAATTTTCACAGCTCTAACTGGTTGGTCTTATCTTTCCTGAGTGTCTCTCAGTAGACAAGTTTGCATTGTCTTGTGTCAGAAGTTTCTATGAAACTAATCAATGAGAGACAGAAGAACGCCGTGTTGCTCAAAAACCTGCACCTTCCACCAACAGAATTTGGTCTAGATATTACCTCACCTACCCTGTCACTCTTACATTGCTTTGTCTCTCTCGTATCCTGGGTCCAACACGGCTACAGCAATACTGCAAAAAACTAACCATTGGTATATTCTCTGTTCTGCTTTGCTTGCTGTTGAAGCAGGTGCCAGATGATTCATCACCAGAGTCATTCTGACTTTCATTTATGGATCCTCAGGTTAGATGTCTTACTATTTTTTCATCTCTGGATGATTCATCTGAGTAAATTGACACTTCTGTCAGAGGCTTCCATCTCAGAACCATTGTCGTCTGCGGTCTCCAGATAGGTGGTTCTAACTGCTCACTCTCTAATCTAGTTGCTCTTCTCTTATGCTGCCCACAGACTTCTGATAAAGGAGATAGTCTTGGCCTTTTGTAACTCTGATACATGTTCTCTCACATAGGGTTAGATTGTGACTTGGACTGCATGGTCATAGTGGGGAGCCAATCCCTATGTGGTTATCCAGATCCTGGGTCCAGGCCACTGCTTACTCCCTCCCCAGCAGGGAGGTGTGGGAAATGTGTGAAGCCTGGCCTTCACCCCACCCTTATTCAAGAGGCAAGACTGGATGAAAGAGGGGTCTCTCCTCAAGGAAAAATGAGGAAGAAAAGTCTTGTTCCTAAGCCATTCCCTGACATTTTCATGTGTCCAGATCTCATTTTCTGGGAAGACATGCATAATTACTGGTGTCTTATCATTTGTAGGTAACCCTGTGGATACAATTGGTGGCAATAAAAATAGAGACCTCTTTGTGTCATATTTTTATACTGTATATGTATATATTCTGTAAAATGATACATATCTATCTAACGTTCCATTCTGTCTGGTTGTCTGTTACAGAGCAATATGTCAGGAATGGAAACACCTTCTGTAATGAGAGATAGCAGCCATACTAGTCTTATATGAGGTTAAACTTTCAACCATCTGGATAAGTGGTAGAACATGCTTCGTCTGTTTTTGATCTGGCATACGCTTTCCTTAATTTATCTTTTTAGGATGTTCTATCTTTTCTTCAGCCCTTTTAGGCCTCTTAATTTAGGAGACAACTTATATTTTAGTCAGTGATATATACACATTTCATTTAGAAAAGATTCATTTTACTGAGCACCTCACCAGATAAATACATCCAAAATATTGTTACACTTCATTGCTAAAAATACCTTTTTCTAGCAGATGTGAAATGAGTTCTTTTGGATACTCTTTCTCTGCTTTCTTTCTGTCTAAAAACAAGAGTACTGCAAAAAAAACCCTCTGCAACTCTGTTTCTAACTGAATGTGTGTGCAAAGTAGTAAGGTGTAATCTATTATAATTAATGCTAATTAATTATTATATGGTCAAATAAGCAAGAAATGCACATGCAAAATCTTTAATTATATGAAAATTGGATAATCAATTGTGCATTCAAATACATGTTTGAGCATGCATGTACTTAGCACTTTAAAAAAAGATTAGTTAAGATAAAAAAGATGTGAAAATAAAACACTTCCAAAAATATTTCCTATCATATATGAAAGAAACAAAAAGAGCAAAAACCAGACATAGTTAAGAAAAATAGGCCACTTCAAATATAACCCATCTTCAAAAGAGAAAATATTTGCATCAGCCAGCACACTGTACAGTAGCCATATAGAAAGGACATCACACCAGTGCTGTGATTCTATTCATCCAGTATTAGTCCAGTGCAGAAAGTCCCATTGAAAGTAGGCAATGCAGAGAGACAAGGTTGCAGAATGAACTATTGAAACCATTGGGGAAACTTGCGGAATAAGGTAAATCTTGATGTAAGTAAGGCTGGCAGAACTGGGCTCACATAACAGGCACATGTGCTGCATAGAGTTAGCAAACCTGTAGAAATACCTCTGTGGTTACATGCATGTATGGGGGTCACATAGATGGGTCAGAACCAGAATTTTCTTGCCCTCCTGATTTTACTATTCTCACATAGCTTCATGCACATATTTTATGAAAAACCCTCCCACAAGAGCAAAGAGAGGATAGTTGATTATTCATTAAACAACCCATCAGGACTGGTGAAAACAGGATGGGAAAGGCTGCTGCCCACAGTAGCATAGAGATAGTGCATAACAACATTACTTGGAGCCACAACATCCTGTGGGATGAGCTATACTGCATCCATAAGCACTTGGAATTTGAGTTTATCAGACAGTATTATCAGAGACATCCAGAAGTGAAAGAAGGAGTTTGTAGAGGGAGGAAAGAGGAAACTGGCCACTGCTGGGGATGTGACTATCAGAGGAGATGAAAGTTCAGAAGTACAGTATGTTCAATACTGGCAAACAGAAACTGCAGTGGAAGCAAAGCCTACAGGCCTAAATAGCAAACACAACATGGACAGAACAACAGATATCTGTGAATTATATGGTGATTATTTTATCAGAGTTCTGGCAGTGCATAAATCAGAAGACTAAAGCTCAAATGACTGTATAAACAACAGACCTCCAAAGCGGACTTGGTCCCACATAATTTAAAAATGTACAATTAAAGTTATACAGTGGATGGATTGTCAAGTCCACTATAGGCTACTTCCAACTCCCTCCATTCTGTGAGCCTCCCTCTATTCCACTCTCCATTGCTTCTGTCCCTCCTACTGCCATACATTCTCTGCCCAATCTAGCAAACTGACTCCATCTGCTTCATTCTTTTTCTTTTTTTTGCCGTTCGATCACCCGTTCTGCTGGTCTGGCTCATCTTTGTCAATGAAGTATCTCACCTGCTGATCTGGTGGTCTGGCCGCTAGCTGGGCATGCAAGAAATGAAGGGTCATTTCCAGCTGATGGACTGTTGAATGGGAAATGAGTGGACAGTCCGTGCCACTTCTATAGCTGTCAATAATTGGGACTCTGATTGGCAATCTCAAAAGAGAGGGTAAGGATTATGTGGATGCTGAGATTGAACTAATTTTTCTTCCCCTAAAGGTGGATCTTCCAGTTGAGATTTGAGGGTAATGAAGAAGCATTATTGATGCTCTTGTTGAACTGTAGGAGGTTGTTGGACATATAGAATATTTCAGCCTCCAGGGCTGACAAACTGGAAACTTTTACCACATTTAATTTGCTTAAAATTGTATGTAATGTGAAACTTTGAACAGAAAAATCTATTCTGAGTCAACTTGTGGCTACCATACAGGGAAAAGGTTCACAGATTGGATTCTTAGATGTGTAGCCTCTTGTTACCTGGTCCTGTTGAAGGCTGCAGAAGCAATGTAGTCAGCTGTTTGTGAGAAGGTTGAAACAAATGTTTCTTTGGCAGTGACTTCTGGGATGGTGCCATTGATGAGTGCTGAAGGATGTAATCAACTATGAAACAAAACAAATATTAAACTGGCATACTATTTAATATGCTTTTCCCTATAGAGTAGGTGGTCATAGAAGCCAGAAACGTAAGCGAAAAAAAATCACCAATTTCCTTGCTCAATAGTAATATAAAGCATGTAAATAAAATGATGCAGAAACATTAATGCTTTTCACAGTCACTATCACTATGCTAAACCATTCCTGATTTTACACCTTAATGAACTAAAGCAGCCTGCATAGCATTAAGACAATGAACACCTGTATTTTGAATAATAGTACATTATCTCACTAGGTGCTGGACTGGACTATGTGCCATCGAAGGGAAATAAGAGGAAGTAAGCTCTTGCTCCACTACTCGGGCTACTCCGTTTCAGTGGGCAAGAGCTGGTTGGAAAATGGGCTTCTATTCCTGAAAAAATTTTGACCGGACAAAATAATTTTAATAGAAATTTTCCATGGAAAAGTTCAACCGTTAGGTAGAAAATAAAAAAAACCCTGATATATTTTGTCAGAAAACCAAAATATTTTGATTTGGAAATGCTGCTATGGTGCCGCTGGGAACTGCAGTTCAGGTTCCTCATGCTTCCATTCTCCTTAATAAGCTGGGCTCGCTGTTTGGACTACATCTCCCTGATGCACTATGGTCTTCCTTCTGGCAAGGGGAGTTGTAGTCTAGCTGGGGAGCCGAGCCTGTAAAGGACAATGAGGACCTGAGGAAAGCAAACTACACTCCTACAGTCCCAGGAGGCATAGTGGCAGGATATCAAATCAAAATATTTTTTTCAGCCAAAATACTTATTTTTTTGGACAAAGTCTTTTGGTGTTTAGGTGTTTGTTTGTTTATTTATTTATTTATTTATTTATTTTACAAAGAATCAACATTTTCCATGAAAAGCGGACACTTTAATAAAATAGTTGAAAAGCAGTTTTGATGGAAATTTTTTGAACAGCCCAAGTCTGGGCACATAGGTGTAAGCAGGCATTCCAAACCCTTCTGCTTATTCCTCATCCCCTAAAAACCAGTGGGTGGAGAGTGTGCCTTGGCTTTTTCCCATGGAGTGTGTCATAATTTACTGTTGGCATAGGCAAGCAGTATAGTGCCATCTCTTATCCCTGGGAACAAAGGAGACGCAGGGAGGGAATTGTACTTCAGAGACATCGCTATAGTCACAGTGCTTCCTAGGGTCTACTTGGAGGGTGGTGAAACTTGCTCTGTGATGTGCCTAAAGGCACAATTTAGTCCTAAAAATGTAACTGTTACATTTCAGGGTCAGGAAATATATATCAGCAGTGCTGATTTGGGATTCATTGACTGTTTAATCCATTCACAGACTTCAGACCAACTTCAGGGAACAGAGTGGGTGAGTGTTCCCTTTCCACTCCTCTTCAACATGCTTAATGTGATTTGTATTAAATTAAAAATAACCAGTTAAGTCAATATCAATCCCCAGTAGTCAGAAGACCATTGCCTATAATTGATTTTCTGGGGCTTTACATCGCTTGGCATAGCGGTTTTTTTATTCTATCTGTTCCTTGGTAATTAACTGCATAATTCCTCTAGCAATTATGTATGCTCTTAAATGATGGTCTCATAATTTAAAACTTGCTAGGAGCAGCTTTAGTTTATACACTTGTATTATTTGCTTTTTTGGATCAATTCTACCTCTGTTTCCACACAGCATCTAGCCCCTGTAGAATTTATAACCCACAACTCCCACTCTCTCCACATTCTTCTTCCCTAGTGGATTCCCAGTCATGTTCATGGACTACTATGTAATTTAAATGTTAGAACTATATTACGCCTTCTTTATTTTTAATTTAAATGAAACACTGCCTGGCTTCTGCCTCAGACCTAGTTCAGACACCAAATCTTGTTTGTCAGGGTTAAGTCATAGTTACCCCTGGCTGAAGTGTGGTTACAGTCTGTGGTTATTTCAGGCATGTCTAGCTTTATGAATCAGGCCTGACCACTGTCTGTCTTTCCACATTATTGTTACTATATAAATAACAAATATTAAACTGCGAGTATGGTTAACAGTGACAGATTTTTAAGATAATATGTGGTCCAATGTATAGGATACTGGAATGGGAGTCAGGAGACCTGATTTCTGTTCCTGTCTCTTCTATTGACCTACTCTGTGACCTTTTGCAAGGCACTTCACCTCTTCATATTTCTGTTTTCTGTCCTACCCCTCAGTTTGTCAATTCTATTTAGATTCGGGATAGGGCCCATCTAATACTACATGTTTGTACAGTGCCTAGCACAATGAAGCCCAGATCTCAGCTGGAATCTTTGGGCACTAATATAATGAACGTATCATTTTCATATGAATAACAAAGATTAACTGTTGTGCTGTCAACCATATTAAACATAGCTTAACCACTGAAAAGAGCCTTAGGACAATGTGTCAAACATGATTAGCAGCGCATCACTGTAGAAAAAAAATAAATTCTGGGGACTTCTGATGAGTCCTTGAAAGCACTAGTTTTTACCTGACATGTGAGCAAACTGTCCTTCAGAGGAAAAAAATATAATAAAAATTAAAATGATTGTTTCCCTATAAGGTGACTTCCCTCATAAGCATTCAAGCATAGGTGATGCCTATCCTGTTCTATGCTGGCATTGATTTTCCTCTTCTCTCTCATTTCAGCTCTGTTGCTCTCTACCCTGTCTCCCTCCTATGGGCAATTATGAACCTTATTGAAGTTAGTGGAAGTTGAGGGCACTGAGATTCACAGGATCTGGAATAAGGTGCTGAACAGAAGTGTATTCAGCCTACTTTCCATTTCCTCTCTTACCTCTGTAGAGACAGACAGTGGATATCACCAGGAATTTCATTTCTTCTGTATTTCTCAGAAATGGTCCTTCTCATGTCGTTTCATGCAAAAGGGACTGAGAACATGATGTTTGTTGATGATGGTGATCTAGCAAAGTTCCCACATAACTGATGTGTGAATTGGTTCTCTTTTCTAAGCAGTTATAAAATCTTGTGCTTGTAGTCTGTATTTATAATTAGTCATGTAAGGAATGTGCAAACAGGCTTGTGGTGGAGAGCATTGCATGGGCAGCAGAAGAGGAAGTCAGTTGTGTGGATGTAGTAATAGCATTGACCTTCATGGTCCACTTTGAGATAGTGTCACAATTGCCAGTTTACTGAAGATGACGGAGATGGCATACGCAGTTATATTTGTTCCAAAATTGTTTACATAACTCTATGAAAATAACAGAGTGGACACTTCTGTTTCTTCTCTGTCAATGAGAGCTGCTAGTGTGCAGCATCTCAGAAGAAAGCCATTAACTTGAGAGCATACCACTGAGATAAGTCTTCATGGCCACTGGCCAATGACAAATGGTAACAAACTAGCAGGAACACCTACTTCCTCTAGTGTTTTATAAACCAGCTAATTATCCTTTAGCTTTGATGTGTCAGCAATGCAATGTTGGCTTGTCAAGTTGGCAGGACCCCATCCAGTTTTAGCAACAGGAAGTTTCTTCTGTGAATGCTTAAAACTTTTGATCATTATTTACTAAATAGGTAGAATGAGAGTGAGGATGATTCAGAAATGTTTGGAGCTTCTCAGGAGTCTTCCAGACCCTTTGAGATATTAGCAAGTCCAGCTGTAAAGTTACTAAAATGAATAATTTCCTTTAATTCAAAGCATTTGACTATCTACCTTATTCTCTCTCCTTCATGTACCTGGTAAAAGCCCTTTCTTGCTGTGTCTTTTCACTCTTCCTTTATTTTAGAAAACATAGAGAAACTATTTAACTCTATAAACTGGATCCTGGCCATGTGATCTTGGTGGAAAAGATAGAAGAGCAGAAGTAAAATCATAACACCTTAGCTTATTCCTAGGGGTGCGGTGTTGTTACTGCTTGTCCTGAGACAGATACTCCAGTAATTATAGTTAAGTACTTTTGTTTGATCTGTATAATAATTTCTGAGTTTTCAGGTAATTTCCCTTATGTGCTCACAAGCAGGTTGGAAGAGACTGTTTGCCAGGCGGTATTTTTTTTTTCAATTCACTCCTTTGCTAGCAAATAAATAGGCTTTCTGTCCCACATTTTTATGACCTTTTTCTCTCAGATTTAGCATAATTCAACAGAGTTGTATATATATATCTCTAATTTTATGCTTTACATCCCCCCAGATAAATTAACTATCCCTTGTCCTTTACTTACTCAGTAACACACTGTAGTACTGAAGACTTTCACAATGATCCAACATATTGCAAGTGTTTGTTACCACAGAGTTTTAAAACCCCTCTCAGGATAGGGGTTTCATTGTGCTGGGAGCTATGCAAATTCTCCTTCTGAAAAGAACCACCAGTGGTGTAAATAACTGGAACCTCTGAGCCTAGCATACTCCATGCGTTCACTTGGTTCATCTCAGATCCTCCAAAAAAGCCCTGATAATGCAACTTCCAGAAAAGGTGTGTTCAGGGATGATGATATCCCATCAGTTACCATTCACCACGTACACCCTCCTTCAACATGTACCTGAAAATAAGCACACTGACCACAGTCAGTATTAAGACAACTAGAAGAGATGTTCCGAAGGGCCAACATTTTCAAACGAGGGTGCCTATACTTATACTGGGCACCTAGGTCCGTAATTAGGCACCTGATTTTTCAGAAGTGCTGAGCAACAGACAAAGCCAAAATCTTGGTCCAGGTTGATAAGCCAAAAATGTGGCCTACATGTGTGTTGATGGTCGGTACAGGTATGGTCATTGATGGACGACTGTTCCTGCCACATGTATATCTGCTCTGTTCTTGTTTCCAAGCAACTATAAGAAATTTAAGAGAATTGTGCTAGCAATATGTAAGAATTCTTTAATACACTCTGCGCTCTGAGAAAGGAGGCTGCCTGGCTAAATAATTGGAACTGGAAAATTGTTGGTTTAATATTGATTGGACAACTGTTCAGTCTGTAACATAGGCACCTAGTAAAAGGTGTGTATAGGAAACAAACAATTGTAATTGGTTATTGGAGTTTTGGATCTCTTTCCTTCCTGTAAAGTACATTCCAGTTGGCTATTGAAGCTGTGATGTTACTCCTAAATAATAGCCTTCCTTGGGGCTAGTTTTAATCTTTTTGGCCTGACTTTGATGGTACCCCCAAAAGATGCTGCTTGTGATAATAGCCTCCCAAGTGATAGCTACTCATTGCTTACCATGACTAACCATTCAAAGCCTCCCATGGTTGTAGGAAACCCCATGAACTTGGCAATGCTGTGGCTGAGAGGCATGTTGCCACATGCATGAAAAGTCTATGCAATTATATTTCAGTTAGCTATTCTTGCAATGAATTTTCAAATAGATTTTAGTCCAGTGAATACTGTAGTTCCCTAGCTACCTGAATTATGTCTTGGATGGCGCCACTCATCTTAAAGTAAAATATGGTGATGAATTGGCTGAGCAGAGATAGGTCAGCGGAGGAGGGCAGTGTGATGAATCTATTATGGTGATCTCCTGGCTCCTGATTGGAGGCTTACAGCTCAGCCAAGAGGGGGGAATGTTCCATGGCATCTGGGAGGGCAGTTGGAGACTTGTGAGTGGGAGGGCAGTGATGAAGGCAGCTGTTCCTATGGCAGCTCTGGGAGGTGGAATCAGGGTTTCAGGAACTGGCTGTGTACGGTTGGGTCTATCTGGTTTAAAAACAGCAGGACTTGTTTGCATAGTATAAATAAGCAAGTTACACCATCCTGATTCCATGATGTGTGTATCCCTCCAGTAATGGAAACCATCCACTACCTGGCCAATGGCCAATGATGCTTTACACATATTACACCAAATTAATCCTTGATGCAACACCAGTGACTTCAGTGGTGTTCCACTAGAGATGACCGTGGTCTTTTGTCTCTGGCCAATGAGAGAGGAAAATCTTGGTGCTTGAATGTGTAAGTCTGTCGTCATCCAGAACAGAAATTACACTAACTAGGAGAAATGACTACTGATGTAAGATAGCAGTGGGTCAGATTTTCAGCTGGTGTAAATCCTTGTGGCTTCACTGAAATCAAGTGAGCTACGACAATTTACATCAGGATATGAAATGCTCAGAATATCTGAAAATTTGGACTTAGTATCATGTTGGGAGTAGCTCCCAGGCTCTTCTCGCACATTCTTGTTCTCCTCTAACTTTCACAGATGCTCTCGGTCCTGCTCTCGGGCTACCTAACCCATTCTGACTAACCCTTACTAGACTTTCCCTTTGCTCTTTTTGTCCTCCATGCTTTCTGTGGATATTCTCTTGGTCTAGACAAATTGAGGATAATATAACATGTGTCTGGACCAAAGAATAGTTAGCAGAATAATGTTTGACAGCATAATTGTGTCTGGAAGTGAAGGAACACTGATGTTTAACTGTGGGCCATGTTAATGTCAACTAGGTGTATAGAGAATGAGTGACTAATAAGTATTTGACACAGTTCATTATCAGTTCTGGAAGATTAAATAACAAGACATACATTAACTCACTTAATAATTAGCTACCATCATATCAACTTGATAAAAGAGTACTATTAAGCAAAGCTGACATATTACTACAACCCTTTAATTATTTTTTTCAACACGGAAGATTAAGATAAATCAACTGCCAACGATTATCCTTTTCCTTTTCCTTTGAAGTAAACACATTTTTAACAGAGTTAAAAGCTAACTGGAAGTAGTTAATGTTGACTCCTAGTTTTGGACTCTGTCTGAAAGTATTTCATGACTGACTTTACAAAGTGTGACTCATACTATATTTCCCTGGAAAAGAATAAAACTGGATATGGACCGTAGCGGGGACAATAGATCTTATTTATGTAAAGAAAGCTTCAGGATATGGTAACAACGTTAAGATGACACAAGATCACATGTGGGGGAATCAGTAAGAGTGGTCTTGTGATTGAGGCACCGGGCTGGAACTCAAGAGATCTGTGTTCAGTTCCTAACTCTGCCCTAGACTTCCTTGGTTACCACAGCCAAGTTACTTCATTTCTCTGTGCCTCAGTTTCCCATCTGTAAAAAAATGGGGATAATATTCCTTCCTTTCTCCTATAATTTATCTGTCATGTAAACTCATTGGGGCTGGGACTTGCTCTTACTGTGGCATGATGATAGCTAATTATTAAGTGAGTTAGCGTTTGTCCTATTTAAACTACCGGAATGGATAATGAACACCTTGGTGTACAATCTCTTATCACTGACCATGTGGAAAGTGCTTGTTTATATTCTGAATATGGATAAAGATTGTATCTGTGGTTGTTGCCAGACTTAACCAAGTTGATTTCTTCTATCACGTATCATTCTGATAGTGAAATACAAGTGGGTGTTTGGATGAGGAACAGTTGCCTCACTTATAATTAGGCTTCTGATTTTCAGTTTTAATCAATAAACACTGATCAAACACCCCTGATTAAAAAAAATGAAATTGTTTTTTATCCAATAAACACTGGAAATGGTTACTAACGTCGAAGGACTTGTCTACACAGAGCAGTAATGTGTGATTTCTAAAGTGCACTAATGTGTTGTGCTTTAATTGGTCTGCGTAGATCCTCTCGGTGTGCACGAAATGTTCCCTACTGTGCTTTAATGTAGTGCTGTTCGAAGTAGTACTATGTTAAAGTACACTAGGGCACATTACAAAGAAATTACTCATTACAGTGTGTGTGTGTGTATATATATATACAGTATACATACAGTATATTACAGTATATAAAAAGAGAGAGCTTTTTGGACATCTAAATAAAACTCAAAAATTGCTAAAAAAAATAACTCCCCCAAAATGAAATTAATAAACTCAGAAAAACAGAAGCCATACTTATAATCAGTATGAGTAAACTGGATATTCAAATTTTCTATTTTCCACTAGTTTGATTATAGGATCTATTTATAGCCAATACTTTGACTATTCCCGTTCAGTATTAAAAATGTTCAAGAGACCAAATAACGAAGCACAGCCAATTTATTGTCTAAAGACAGTACAGGAAAGAAAGCTAATATGTTACAGTCTTTCTAGGAAACAGTTTCTCCCAGTCTGGTCAGTTCACCTTACACAGAAGGTGTGATCCCAAAACTACCTCTTTTTATACCAGACTTGTTTTCAAGTTAGGAGAGCTTTCCATTCATCACTGTGTTCTAACACACTAGTTCTTAAAAAGAACAGGAGTACTTGTGGCACCTCAGAGACTAACAAATTTATTAGAGCATAAGTTTTTGTGGGCTACAGCCCACTTCATCGGATGCATAGAATGGAACATATAGTAAGAAGATCTGTATGTGTGTATGTATATATGTAATATATATATACACACACACATACAGAGAAGGTGGAAGTTGCCATACAGACTGTAAGAGGCTAATTAAGACTGGTTAGCCTCTGAAGTGCCACAAGTACTCCTGTTCTTTTTGCAGGTACAGACTAACACGGCAGCTACTCTGACACCAGTCCTTGCAAGTTTTGTTCTTTTCCTTATTTCTTGTTTTCAGTACATTCCAGGTACCAATAGGAGTGAAACCATCTCCTAAACATGTACCAGGGCAGAAATTCATATATCTTGTCTTTGACAAGGTTCCTGTTTTCTAATGCCAAAGCTGATTTCAGCTTTGCAAAGTGGTGTGGGATACTTGACATCTGTAAACAGAACTGTGGGGAGAGCTTAATACATTCACTTGATGTAACTTTCTAACACCTACATATATAATATCACAATAACAATATGTTAATGTTGTGCACATCAGACCTATTAATGTATGTGTAAAATCTATATTGGCCAACAGAGCTTAATAACTGTTTTTGCTTATCTTTCTAGTAAGGCTTTTTCTTTCTCGTGCAATTTAGGTTGTGCATAAATTCTAGCATTCCTGCCATTTCATCTTGTTTGATTTTGATTCTTCAGCCCAGTTTTAGAGAACTAATGTATGGAAACCAAATGCAATGGTGTGTACTTTCAAGGCCACAACACCATTTAAGACTTCTCTTATGGTCTTAAAGGGACACACCATTACATTACTACTGGTACAAAATTTGGAGAGACATGGAGAGTTGCTCCGAGTCTATCTTAAGGTCCATCAAAGCTAGATTAATTTTAGAAGCTAGATTTAAATACCTTCCTGGTAATGAGATGAGGCTAGATCCTAAAGCTCCTGATTTACACAAGATGAAGATCTGGTCCATTATTCATTATATGCCACTTTAATATTTTGTTTCTATTGTTTAGTTTTATGCTGGTGTTAAAGTTTGAGCTGTTGTATTGTAGATGAATTTGAGATGCCCTCATGGAAGGTACTTTAAAATATTAATATTAGTGCATTCCCCAGTGGATATTGCAGTAATGCCAACCTCAGATAGTCTAAAATCATATCGGGCCCTGAAAATTATGAGATTTAAAAAAATACCTTTAGTTCTTTTCATTTATATTCTGGCTTTTGAGACTTTAGTATTCGTGTTTTTGAGCTTTTCTCTGAAGCCACAAGGGCTAGAAACTTGCTTTTGTAATAATATGAGATTCTTGGCTTTCATTATCACCTGACTCCAAGAGCTGAGGCTTTGTGAAAAACAAGAAATGTCACAACACTGGTACTGTGATTTTTGAAAATATCTATTTGTATTGGATCAAATTGTCTAAATAGATGTGGGGGAAAAGAGGGTAAATTTATATTGAAATCACATGAACAAAGTTCGGACAGGAAAATGAACTCTTGATGGGAGGTACTAATTGTTATTAATCAAACAATTTAGAGATGATAGAATTAGTATTGACCCAGAACATTAAAACAGTAAATTACTTATAGAGTAGGCAAGATTACAATAAGGGAAATTAAATAAGTTAATAAATCAAAATTAATGGGTGTCTGAAACAATTATAGTCATTAATGGAACTGCAGTCACTTTCAATACGTAAAATGAAGTCTATAGGAACTAATAATGTTGTTATGCAAAAGAAATTCATGTGGTAAAAGGAGGAGATATAGGCCACAATCTTCTAAATGGGTGACTAAACTTGGGTATCTAATTTAAGTGGCCCAATTTCAGAGGTGGTGAGCTCTTGCGGCATCCACTGCAAGTCAGACTGTGGGTTATTTTTTCCAGTTGCTTTTTATGGTAGCCCATATAAAATGCTTCTGAAGCCAGTGAGAGTTGTGCTCTCAGACTGCGTCAGGGTCAGGTTCTTCTTGATGTGGCTTTTCCCTAGGGATTTATAAAAATACACACTAGCTAATGAATAAGGTCCAGATTCTGCTCCCTGCACCAAACCAAAATAGGCAGGTTCAGTGCTCTGTGACTCAGGGAAGGCTTTGGGGACAGAATGCTTTTCCACAGGTCATGAAGCCACTCTGTGGATGCTACTACTATCACTCCCAGACATTACTTCTGTGTAATGCAGCTACACCAATGTGCAGCTCTAACTCCTTTGCGATACGTTCCAGTTCATAACTCCTTTGGTTAGAAAACCTATTGCACTGCTGCCAACACTGGAAACAGACTTTTTAGAGAAGGAATGATGTCTACAATAGGGCTTCATAGACTGCACTTGAAATCCTTTCCTACCCATCACAGAATTTCTTACCAAGGGGACTGCTAACATGATGTAGAGCCTTGGAATGGGATTTCTCATATATGGGAAAATGAAAAACAATCAAGATCAAACTGAAAAAGGCTTATTTACATACACATTTTTGGGGTCTACATTTGCTCATGCAATCATTGCCATTGCACACACAAATCAGGTAGTTTAATGTGCTGTTGACACCTGCAGATACCCCACTTGCAAGTACAATCACACATACTTTGCACAGACGTGTGCACACAAAAATATGTCTGTATCTTGATTTTCTCTCTTTTTTTAAATTAGCTCTGAAATCCTGGCTCCATTGAAGTCAAAGGCAAAAGAATTTCCCCAGGGTCACTAATGATGGAATCTAATATATTGCTGTGAACTTTCTACCAAGGAAATTTTCAGTCTATATAAATATATATCCCATATAAAGAGGTTTAGGTCCATAGCTAAAGATATGGAATTTGATTTTTGGTTATGTTGAGCTACCATTGACTTTTTAATTGGAGCTGTGAGTGCTGGACACCTCTGAATATCAGGCCTTTGTAACCTTTAAGTTTAAAAATAAATGAACTTAAAAAATAGTGGGGTGTTTCAGGTACTAAAAGAGACACAAACAAATTATGAAGTTAATGCAGGGAAACAGAGGTAATGTGTTATGCCTTTGATCTCTCTTATAGCTGTCACACCATATTGTTAGCTTATTTGAAAATGCAATGATGCACTAAAACACAATAGCCAGGAAACAGAAGACCTACAGCCATTTCATATCTAGAAGGAGAGCTGTATAATGTTACCGAGGCAGATTTAATCAACAGGAACCAATGCTGGAGGGCAGTGATAGATAAGCAAAGAAATAAGTCCCAGAGTCATTGTAATTAAAGACATCTGGGTGATGTCAGTATGCATAAAAGGCCATTTCAGAAACAGTTTATAAGCATTCCTGAAATGTTCTCACTAAATGGGCTGTGCAAGCCTTTACATTGCATGCCACTGTACATATTTTTTTAATGGACAGGAATGCAAGATGAGTATTCCCACCATCCATCCCATGCTGTTTTTATGTTAGAAAGGCATGGCCACTTAGGAATTTATAAGGACAAATTGGTGGCCAGACACTAGAGCAGATTTAACTGATTCACCTGTTTAGTGAATGGACTAATCACGGGTACATCTTGCTGCTTAGATTTGAGCAAAGACTCTTGTGATCCATAGGCAAAAATTCTCTTATATGAGATCTCTTACCAAGCCAGTAGGAACAATGAAAAGTGCATCTCTTACGCTCCCTCCTCTGCAGTTGAACCTCTTCTGCAGAATGGAATTCAGGTGGTGGTTAGAGCTGACAAACAGCAAGATTATAGAGCTTAGTTTCCTTCCTAGGATGTAATAATGCTGTTTTTAAATAGTTGACTTTCCACCCGGAGAATAAATGTTTAATGTGGGAAGAAAAGCTTTGTAATTTTCCTCGATAAGGTAAAGGTAACTACGGTAGCTGGAAGTCATAGTTTAAAGTATAAATTGTTTGACACAGACCCAGGCCAGCTAGATTGCTGAACATTTTGGGAATTTTCACCCACTGTGGTGGCCCTTGAAAGGAGCTAAGCATGCGCTTAGATCTGCTCTCTATTGGCTCTGCAAGCTCTAGTAATAGAATGAACAGAGCCAGCGGAGTACAAAGTAGAACTCTCCATTGACCCTGACTAGCTACCTGGGCTCAAAATCCCTCTCCAACTCCATCCTAAGAAGAGGAAGAAGGGAGAAGAGTGCTTATGCCCCTCTCCTCTTCCTTTTCTTTGCTACTTTACTCCTTTGCACATGTGTAAGGCTGGCCTTAAAAATCATCTTTGAATATTCTCTGATTAATATACACCTAAGGTAAGAAAATATGTTTCTTTTGGCAAGTATATGGGGTGCAATTGCAAGGAGTGACTTAAGAGTGACGAGCACAAACACAGCTGGAATTTAGGCTGGAAAACTCATGAGAACAGGAGCAACTTCTTTCTGGTGCCAGTCAGTTCAGAAATATTGCTAGGATTTTTTTGTCACATAGGTTGGCTAAAGTGGGAATTTATAAATGAGTGCAAAAGGCAGGAACATTTTCCTTTTTAGGTTAGATTCTTTGACCCTCCAAGCAGGTTTAATTTGTGTTTGGTATGAAGGATGGTGACATTTAAAACTCATTTCCTGTTTTATCCAAATGGACTTGCCTATTCCTAATATTTATGGTTGTGTAAGGAAATTTATGGATGATCCCTCATTTCAGAGGGTTATGTCATTTTCCCTTCTGCCTTATTAGGTGCTTGTTTGCCTTTTCACCTGGAATCAGTTGATTCCTATTTCTGAAGGATGGGCTGAATGCTAAGTGCTTCAGAGAGAGGAGCAGGAGAATTAACATCCTTAATGACTGAAAGGGTTTTTATAGCTGTAAATTTAATTGCTGGATAATTGTGATTTTTATCATTTGTAACTTGTGGTGACTTGTGTTGCCATTGCCAATAGTTAAGTTTAACAGCATATTGCCTTGTTTAATGATCTTTGAGTCAAGAACCTCATTCTCATTAATGTTAACATGGGACTGTCAAATGAAAAGAAGCTCAGTTCTTTTTAAGATGGTCTCCTTGTCATTTTATGGGTACTGAGGTGGATGATAGATGCCACTAACTAAAACCCACTGCCTAGTAGAGAACCTGTGTGTGGAAGGGAGACAGTTCAGGGGAGTTACTAATTATCATTAAGGCATGTTTTATTTACAGTATAGTGTCACCAATGTCTCCACTAGTGGGAGTGGTGTAGTCAATTAATTGTTCTAAAATTAACCTAGCTGCTGTTGTGCAAATGTGCAATCACTCAATCTGTCTGTTTAGGTATTTATACCACACCAACACTGGGGTAGCTGAGCATTTTACAAAATTCTAAACATCCATACAAGTAGTCTACACTTAAACCTGAATTTTCTCTGTGCTACCTCTTTCCAGGAGCAGGTAGAATTTGGATTGCTAGTTTGGTGCAGGGAAAAGGCCATTTTTTTTTTTTTTTTTAAAAAGGGTCCAATTCAGTGTAATAGAGGCCGATCCAAACATAATTGAAATCAATGAGATTTTGAATCCCTAAATACTGTGGCATATTATATCATTCCTTGTTCCTGGCTCTAACCTATGCTTTTTCATTTGGCTTGTCATATATTGGGCCAGCATTTTCAAAAGTGGCTTCTAATTTTCAGTACTTTCATTTTGGGTTCTCAGATTCAGAACCTTTGTGATTTGTTTTCAAAGTTGCTGAGCACTCTTAGATTCCACTGGAGTTCTGAATGTTCAGCACCTCTGAAATCAGGCCCATCAGGTCTCAGGTTGGGAACCCAGAAATTGCAGCATACAAAATTAGAAGCCTTTTAAAAAAAAAAATTGGCCTCAGTGTTCAAATGTGTTTATTAAAGAGGCTCCATTCATCTAAACATGGTTGAGTCACGTAGTGGAGCACTCACAAGGTTATTGAGAAAGCAGGGGATATTTCAAAGAGAGAAATATTGGTTTACCTGAAGAGCTAATTTTCCTGACACTGGATGTGTTAAAAATATTAACAATATTGCATTAGTACATGGTAGATTTTTACAAAGAAGATATATGTATATTTGACATGTATTTGAAAGGAACACTTATCACACATTCAAATAGACATAGCACCTCTTTGTTTTTATTGAAATGTGTACTCACTCAAAGGAAAGCAACTCCATGCATTTCAGTTTGTGGTGTTCAGATCTATTCCCACAAAGATAGCTTCCATAAAAACCATTTAAGAGCAAAACTCACCCACACAAACCCCTTAAAAGAAAGGAAATGACAAGTGAAGGGAAACCTCTTTGCCATGCCTTAAACATCCAACCAGCACAGACTCTGCTCTTCCTCAGGGAATCCCCTACCCCATCTAGCAGATACAGAAACACACTGCACACCCAAATTCACCTATCTCGAACTGTTTTGAAAACCTTTCACTCCAGAGATTTGCATTCAATGCATCAGTTTCTCTTTTTCTCTGTGTATAACAATGTACAATATAGCAGAGAACACAAAGAGTAGGATGAGTGGTTGATGCTGAAGTACCAGTCCTGCTCGTCAGTCAATTTCCCTTGGTGGCAAACCACCTCCGGTCTGCTGGCAGTGAGACCTGGTCTGACGAGCCAAAGGAGGCAGAGCAGACTAGCGCTGCCAATAGATTCATACATATTGAGGCCAGAAGGGACCATTGTGATCATCTTGTCTGACTTACGTAGGATTTCTCTGAATTAATTCCTGCTGCAAGTCCAATAACTGTAGTTGGAATAGAGCTCATCTTTTAGAAAAACAACCAATCGTGATGTAAACATTTCCAGTGATGGAGAATCCATCACAACTCTTGGTAAGTTGTTCAGCAGTTAATTACCCAGCAAGTTTCCTAGACCCAGGGAAGCATAAATAGGAGAAGGGGTCTTATTGACGGGAACACTGCAAGGGGGGGCCTGGATGGATGGATCTGGGCAGGGATGGCACCCAACTTCTCCCATGCTGTTGGGGGGATATGGAGGGAGTGAGGATGTTTTGGAGGGTGGAAGAGACAAAGCTTTTATTTTGTGCCAGCACTTGATTGCTTCCACAGTTACTGCAGGAGATGCAGTCTTTCCTACCTGAAATTAGGGGTTTATAATGGCAATGTCTTTTCAACTATAACTATAGTGTTAGTCATAGTGGGTTGCATTGCTAACTGAATGTTGCATAACTGAGAGCATAACTGGATATATTAGTACAACACCATTAATAATTATTCCCCCCAATGGGGTGTGTATATCAGTCTGCTGATTTTATTCCCTTGCAAAGTAGCAATATATGTACCAGCTAAAGATGAGACATACAGACATAACTTGTGCCATCTATAGAGCCTTATAAAATATAATAGACAAGATCAAAGGCCTGCGTAGCTTAATAGCTACCTTTATCCTTACTGTTAGCATTTTACTAAGACGGTACTTAAAGGATAAACCTGAAAAAACAGGTCAAAAGTGAAGTCATATGGTTCCAGGGAGAATCATGTTGCACTTCCCCCCCCCAACCCAGGAGAGAAAATCCTGAAAACATCTGCAGCATGCTAATCCAAAAGCACACCCAGTGCCACAGATTATTAATTAGACGTGTACAAACTTGATGGATCTGCTGCTTCTGTGAACTCGTATGTCTTCAATTCTTCTGTGGCAGTGTATTATAGTGCAGTAAAAAAAGGCTGTCATTTGTACCTGTTATTATTTCTAATGCTAATCAATCTTACTAAACCCATTCAGATTCACTGGGCCAGATCATCAGTGGGTGTAAATAGTTGTAGCTCGATTCATTGGTATCTGGTTCAACATTTTTAATTGTGAAGTGCCTTTCCATTCAGGACAGGACAATTAAAAGAACAAATTATACACTTCAGCAAAATTAAATATAAACATTTATACCAGTATGGTTTGGACAGTGGATTTCAGACAGATTACAAAAGTTTATATTAGATTAATAAAAGAAGTATCATATTCCAAACATCATTTTGATTAGTTGCTATCATGTTCAAAAAATGTGGACTCTGTAACTTTTAGGGCCTGATTCTGATCTCCTTTACACCAGTTTTACACTGGTAGGACTCAAGTGAGTTTAGTGGATTAAATTCAGAATAGCCTCAGTTTAAGTGAAAGGAGACTCTTCCCTAATATACTCTGATGGGTGGATAGACTCATTTGGATTTTTTTTAAGTCAAAAGTCTTAAATCTAAAATATTTCTAATATTGTCCATAGGGTGGTTTGTTCTGTCATAATGGGTATAAGTGGTGGAATTGTCAGAAATGCTTAAGGAAGGGAGGCACTCAATTTTCATTGAAAATGAATGGGAGTTAGCTGTCCCCCTCCCTTAAGTGATTTTGAAAATTCCATCCAAATGTTACATAAGCTGCAACGTAAAATAGTTCATTACAGTGAGATAAACCCAAGTGGAAATTAATGCAATGACTGGTTGAATATCACAAAACATTTCCCATCAATATTCTTTCTAGTTTACAAATGAACTTACTTTGGCCATTCTCACAGTCCTTTGATGTTTGCTATGTGGGTAAAATTCACCCCAGTGCGGAGAGCTAGTAAAAGGCCTTTGAGACACGTAACTCTCACTTGTGGGTCTTAAGCAGTGCTTCGGTCTTGTGTTGACAGTTTGCACAGAGGTGAATTTGACTCCCAGTGAAGATTAATGTGATCAAGTTTTACTTACACAAATACTTGTGGAAAGCAAATCTTGTGCCCACATGCTTGCAAACAACATTTTAAATCCGCATATGCAAATATGTGCACCAGAATTGGCATATTTTATATGGGATGGGAATGCTGCTTGATGCAGCCAGGGAACAGTATTCCCAATTACCCTTGCTAGTGTCCTGGCACTGAGACAGTTAGCTGAACCTGAAGAGTTCATGACTCTTCTCAATTATCATTGCAATTTACACAGTTACTTTGTGGGAACATGGTAAGAGAAAATCAATAAACTACATTCAGCCAAAACCTATTACACTATGTTTTCTAGGAATAGAACCCCAGATAAGACCTGTGTGACGTGGAAAGGAAAAGGCTTCAAACTTTTCAAAATTCCCTCCTCCTATTTATTTGGTACTTGTCCCTGAGAGCTTCAATGCCCCAGATGGATATCCACACTTTCCTTCTCATTATAGCCCTGAATCAGTAAGGTTCTTAATCATGTATATTACTTTAAGTCCATGAATAGTTCAGTTTATTTCAATGGGACTACTCATATGGTTACAGTTATGCATGTGCTTAAGTAATTTGGTGCATCAGGGCCTAAAAGAGTTCTGATCTTCCAGTCAGGGAAAAAGCAATACCATGAGACTTATGTGACTGATCACATCTAAACAACAGAGGTCAAATTTTGACTATTGAATAAAAGAACCTCAAAAAAAAATCACTGAGTAAATCTGAATAACAAATACACTTGAGAAAAATGGCAGCGCCAGAAGTAGAAATATAGGCTGCACATTCATGAGGTAATTTATTTACTTTGAATTATTTTTTCAGCTATAATTTGTCTTATCATGTAAGGTACCTATTTGGCCCCCATCACTGTAGTAGTTGAGAGGATCCTAGTCTTTAATATATTCATATTCACAGCACCCCGAGGAGATAGGGAAGTTCTATTGTCCGCATTTTACAGAGGGGGAACTAAGGTACAAAGGGTGGGATCCATGCAGGAACTTAGGAGTTACAACACTGAGCATCACAGTGACTGACTTTTAGGTGCCTGCAAAATCACAGGAATAACACTGTGATCCACAAAGCTGTGTTAGGCACCCAGGCTTCCTCTAAAATACATGAGGAGAGATAGGTGCCTAAGAATGTGATCCACAAAGCTGGGACAGTAAGCAGCTTCCTGCCTAAGCTAGCCAATGGGAGATGCTGACCCAGAGGGGTGTGTACTAAGCTCCGCCCCATCTCAGAGATAGGTGTCTAATTCCAGGCTGCAGGGAAATGCCTCGATCAGCTTAGCAATCTATGAATGGGAACCAGCCACCTTCAATCAGGCAGCTTAGGTGCTTATGCCACTTTTTGAGGAATGAGTTAAATGCTTCCTTGGTCCACAAAAATGCATGGAGGAGATACCTACCTTGTAATCATTATCCCAGTGGTTAGAGCACTCACTGGGATTTGAGGGATGCAGATTCAATTCCCCCCTCTCTGCTGGAGGGGAGAAAGGATTTGAACAGCTGTTTCCCACCTCTCAGGAGAGTGCTCTACTTACTGAGCTATGGGATATTCTGATGTGGGGTTCCCTCAGTATCTTCTGTTGAAGTTGTTGAACTTTGGACAATGATTAAAAAGTGGTTGGAGCGAGGGGACTGGAGCCAGGGTCTCCCATCTCCCATGTGGGCGCCCTAAGCCCTGGGCTACAAAGTCATTCTCTCATTCTTGGTCTCTCTCTCTGGCCCAGTGACTAGTTAAGTTTTTATTCACAATGGAACATGACACTCAGCACTGCAACACATAAGTCCCTTTGTAGATCCCACCTAAGTGACTTGCCCAAGGTCACATAACACCTTTCTTCGGAGGAACTCAAAGCACTGTACAAATGTTGAAGGAATCAAGTCTCACAAAACCCTTCTGAAATATGTATTTTTAGGTTAATTTTACAAATAGGAATCTGAGGCATAAGGATGTTAAATGACTTGAGCAAAGCCACACAACAAGTCTGTAGCACAGTGGTGACCACAAAACAAATTTCTTGAGTCCCAGTTTCTTTGCTTTTAACCTCTATAACATACTTCCTCGGTTTTCTTAAATGAAAGGTTTAAGAAAACAAAATGTCTGCTCATGTAACATCCACATTTTTGAATTAGTAACCTCAAAAGTAGTCAAGTAGAAGGTTCAGAGTGCTACTGAAAAATATTTAAATTTTATAAAGCCTGACACTGACATATGGTCAGGTACAGTACATGTAATTTTGGAGGTACCTGGATTGTTGAAGTTCTGTCCGTCAGTATGGAAGGCAGTTAGTTGATGAAAACAAACAAAAGCATGTCAATGAGTTATGGTGGATGCTACAGATGAAAGGTTTATTAATATTGATAGCAATTGCTCTTTCATGACATACTCCAAACTTCAGGCTAACCTTTTATAGTGATGGTTCAAATCTTATGGTCCAGAGGTTCTGGTCAAATAAGTACTCCAGAGTCTATGTTGTTATCTTAATCACTTTGGCCTGGAGATCAGTCTGGAACTAGAAATTGTACTGAATAATAATCTTACACTTATACAGTATTTTTCATCCTGGAGAATCCCAAAGCACTTTACAAACTTTATCATGTGGCATCACTGAAATACAGCCACCTTTGAAGTGGGAAGGTTGCAACCATGCAAATAAAAAAAAAAAAGTGGTAAGCACTGCACAAATTGTGGGAAGGGAATTGTTTGCCAAGGATACCAGAGAAAGCCACGACTCTTACAAAAAACCAAAACAGACAAATATGGGAACTTAAAGGTCTATGCAGAGCAGTCAGGACATATATATTGAAGGTCAACATTGCACCTGGCTCTTCTCCCTTCCTCCCTTGATAGTTCTCAGGTTAACTAGGCTGAAGGGCTAAGTTATCCCTGACAAGATTTTTTGGTTCCATTTCAAAATGGTTATTTATTCCATTAAGAAGTATGTTGGTGTGTGGGGGAGGGAGGGACACTGAGCAACGGAACAAACAGGAACCAATAATGCCCAAATATGCCCAATAATGTCACAGCAAACCCGGTGGCTGAACTTTGTGACTTTGTCCTCACCCATAACTATTTCACATTTGGGGACAATGTATACCTTCAAGTCAACGGCACTGCTATGGGTACCCACATGGCCTCACATGCCAACATTTTTATGCCTGACTTAGAACAACGCTTCCTCAGCTCTCATCCCCTAATGCCCCTACTCTGCTTGCGCTACATTGATGACATCTTCATCATCTGGACCCATGGAAAAGAAGTCCTTGAGGAATTCCACAATGATTTCAACAATTTCCATCCCACCATCAACCTCAGCCTGGACCAGTCCACACAAGAGATCCACTTCCTGGACACTACAGTGCTAATAAGCGATGTTCACATAAACACCACCCTATACTGGAAACCTACTGACCGCTATACTTACCTACATGCCTCCAGCTTTCATCCAGACCACACCACACGATCCATTGTCTACAGCCAAGCTCTGCGATACAACTGCATTTGCATTTGCCGTCAGACAGACAAACACCTACAAGATCTCTATCAAGCATTCTTACAACTATAATACCCACCTGCTGAAGTGAAGAAACAGATTGACAGAGCCAGAAGAGTACCCAGAAGTCACCTACTACAGGACAGGCCCAACAAAGAAAGTAACAGAACGCCACTAGCCGTCACCTTCACCCAACTAAAACCTCTCCAGCGCATGATCAAGGATCTGCAACTTATCCTGAAGGACGATCCCTCACTCTCACAGATCTTGGGAAACAGGCCAGTCCTTGCTTACAGACAGCCCCCCAACCTGAAGCAAATACTTTCCAGCAGCCACACACCACACAACAAAAACACTAATCCAGGAACCTATCCTTGCAACAAAGCCCGTTGCCAATTCTGTCCACATATCTATTCAGGGGACACCCTCATAGGGCCTAATCACATCAGCCACACTATCAGAGGCTCGTTCACCTGCACATCTACCAATATGATATATGCCATCATGTGCCAGCAATGCCCCTCTGCCATGTACATTGGTCAAACTGGACAGTCTCTACGTAAAAGGATAAATGGACACAAATCAGACGTCAAGAATTATAACATTCATAAACCAGTCGGAGAACACTTCAACCTCCCTGGTCACTCGATTACAGACCTAAAAGTGGCAATACTACAACAAAAAAACTTCAAAAACAGACTCCAACGAGAGACTGCTGAATTGGAATTAATTTGCAAACTGGACACCATTAAATTAGGCTTGAATAAAGACTGGGAGTGGATGCGTCATTACACAAAGTAAAACTATTTTCCCATGCTTATTTTTTCCCTCTACTGTTACTCATACCTTCTGGTCAACTGTTGGAAATGGGCCATCCTGATTATCACTACAAAAGGTTTTTTTTCTCCTGCTGTTAATAGCTCACCTTAGCTGATCACTCTCGTTATAGTGGGTATGGCAACACCCATTTTTTCATGTTCTCCGTGTGTGTGTGTGTGTGTGTATATATATATACACAGACACACACATATACAATCTTCCTACTGTATTTTCCACTGCATGCATCTGATGAAGTGGGTTTTAGCCCAGGAAAGCTTACGCTCAAATAAATTTGTTAGTCTCTAAGGTGCCACAAGTACTCCTCGTTGTTTTTGAACAAACAAAGTTGCTCTTGCATAACTTCCAGTACTTTCTAGTTTTGGCATGGTTGAGTAGTATGGAAATTGCCTCTGGTGATATTCTTGGATGCCTTTAGGAGCCAGTACTGATGACATAATTTCCTTAGTCATTTGTCAGTCAGATCAGGACTGGCTAGTCCTTTGGGGCCTGCTCCCACTCCCAATGATGTCCAAGTCATATTGGTCAAATCCTCAGCACACTCCTAGCCCAACTAGCTGATGCATGCAGAAGAGTTGAAGGAAAGGAATGCTTTCCCTAGGATGCAGTGTGGCTGTGGAGTCCCTATGTTGAGGCTACCTCAGCCTAATGGCTGGAATAGTGCTCGACAGAAAGGAGCATGGACAAGTGATAGATCCTCTGTCTCTGTCCTCCCTCACCTCTGACTGCCTTTGACCAGTGTATTGTGCAGAGAGCCCCCTGCAACAGGGCAGTGCACCATTCTGTGTGCAGACCCTCTCTCTACTGTCCCAAATCCTGTGGCAATGGGGGTACTGAACTACATCGATTCTGCTGCCAGAGAGCAGGCAAGGTTTCTCTGAGAGGTCTTCAGCTTAGCTACCGAACCTTGTTGAATCTGATGAATTCTGCTTCACTGAGTCAACCTGTACTGCTTAAATAAATACTATTAATCATACAGTCCAATGTTACATTTTTTGTGCTTCCTGTTCCCATTCGCTCACAGCCTGTCACACGTTGAAACTGTTCGAAGAAAGGTGAAGCTAAAGCAGTGAAAGTGTAATTATGTATTGGGTGTGGGAAATGAACCGCTTAGGCAAGCAAATTGCTATTAATAAGCTTATTATAAATTTTGCTGTCATGGCTTGTTCATATATAGTGTATTTATATCACCCAATAAATTAGGCCAAAATAAAATGCAGCTAAACAACATGCTTAGCAGCAAGAGCAAAATACAGGCTATAAATGGAATCTTATGTCCTTAGTTACAGATAGACAAGTTACTAGACACAGCCATAATGTCAGATCATGATAGCATTAGGATATATTTACAAAGGCCAAAGTCCAGTTCTCACCTCCCTGGGGTACGATGGTCTCCAGGAAGTGGAATTTGTGTATTTCCATTATATAGACTGTGAGGGCAGGGGCTGAGGTGTGAGAACTACATGGGAGGGCACACATCTCCCACATAACGTGGGAGACCACATAAACATTTAGGTGCCACGGGCATTCACAGAACCACCACTCAGCTATTGCCTAACCTTGTAGGCACCTAAAGTCCTAGGTGCCTGTTTCCTCTGGCAAAGTCCCCATGGCACCTAAATTTGTACCAGTAGGCATGCAGACATCTGCCTAAGACCTGCAATCAGCCCCAGCACCTCTGTGCCTATCTCATATCTAAGCCACAGTGGGATTCACAAAGTAGGTGTTCTCCTGCCTATCTGGGGTCCAAACCTGTTGATGTGCTCAAAGGCCACCTAAGAGCTTGTCTACTGGAGTGGGTCCTGCACAAAACAGAGCCAGAGGAGGTAGTGGTAGTGCCCCCCCTTATGCTCAATTAACCCAGTGGTTAGAGCACTCATCCAGGATGTAGGAGACCTAGGTTCAAATATCCCCTATGTCTGATGTACAGCAAGGACTTGAACTCATGTTTCCTTCATCCCCAGGCTTTAGGGTATTCTGGGGTGGATCTCTCAGTCTCTTAAATGATCTGTTAATTGTATTCAACTTGATAAGATGTTTTAAAGCAAAAAGTAGTTTAGTGGGTGGGGTTGGAAGCAGCCTACATGTTCTGTCTTTTTAAAAAATTATTCCTACAAACTTTTCCTTATCATCTATTAAATCTTTCCTCTAATAATGTCAACATATTCATTGTAGTATTGTTAAAAAAATAAGCTTACAAATTTAGGACTAGACTCACACAGGGGCCAGAGGGACAGTAAGAATGACTCTATATACTCCTGGTTAGTACACCCACCTGGAAGACCCAGGTTCCAGCCCATGTACTTATGAATATTTAAGTATTTGATAGAGAGTGGAACAACTTCAACAGGAGAGACTGTGCTTAAAGTTAACCCGCCCTCTGAAAATCTGACCTTTCTATGGTTTATTGTTTAACCTTTGGAAATTGCCCTTTCTCAGTCCCTGATTCAGCAAGGCATTTAAGCACACACTTAACTTTTAAGCACATGAATAATCCCATTGAGGTCAATGAGAATACTCTTATTGAAGTCAGTGTGACTACTCACCTGTTTAAAGTTAGGCACTTGCTTAAAGTTATGCACATGCTTCATCACCTTGCTGAACTGGGGCCTCTGTATATTTATTATACACACTATAAATCCTGACCTGATATATACAAGCCCTAGATGTCACTGCAATTGTGAATGGGTAATTGAGAACAGAATTTGATCTCTAGTCTGTTAAGTACTTTTGGAACTTACAGGATATGTGGTTCTCTATGAACGTAAATTATTATTCTTAATAATGATTATCATCATTTGCAATGTAGGTAATATAAATCTATCATTTAGTCTATCCCCTCATTAATTAGACAATGACGATAACTTCACTATCTGATATAGAAGGGGACTCAAGTGGGATCAGCCTTTAAAATGTAAAATTTGAATTATTCTCTTCTCCATGAATATGGAAGAGGAGTGTTTAAAGATAATCAACTCTGGTGATGTAAGTAGTATCCCCTTTTCTTATCAAAAACCACAGGTTCAGATTATAGAGGTTTGAATGGGCCCAGTGAAGAAGTGTCTTCATTTTAATCCTACAAGACTCTCTAACCCATGATATGATGTTGAATGCAGATTTAAGAAGGCAGAATTAAATACATTATCTTGACTAGTTAAAAAAAGACCCTTGCAGTAATTGAAGAAATTATATAACTATGAGGAAACAGTTTAAATCATAGTTGACAACAATGCTAAGAGGCAGAAATGCTAAGAGCCCATGGGAGGAGCTCAAAATTGCAAACCTGAATAAGGGTGTTGGATTTTTTTGGACTTTAATGGTCAACGGGTTGTGAAAGCATCATAAAACAGTTAAGTTCATACCACGGTTAATATATGATTCTCCTATTATTTGGGCCTATACCAAGGGGTTCAATAGTTAGATGAATCCTATCTTGTCTTAGAGCTATTGAACTAAATGGGAACTACCACTGAAGATTAAAACTTCCCTCAAGAGGGCAAGCAATACTAATTTAGTCTGTTAGGCTTAAGCTGGTTTTTATAAACATTACAGTACCCCGTGTGATAAACATGTGATATACAGATCTTTGTTTTCTGGCAAGAGACTAATCTTTATTTCTTGGTCTAGTCATGTAAAATGGATCAATGTTACAACAGGTTAATACTGTAATGGACCAACTGGCTTATTAATGTACTAGGCAGTTAACACTCAGCCACTGGAGAGCTTCATAATCCTTTTGATACTAGAAAAGGAAGTACAATCTGAAGTTAGAGAGCACCAGGCTTGGAAGGGCTGCTGGCTAAGAGCAGGAGTGGCGGACTTGAGACTGCCTCCTGGTAGCTGGCTGAGGAGGGAAGGCCAAGCAGCTGGTAGCTGGGGAGCTGGGACCTAAAGGCTCAGGTTCAGGCAGAGACGCACTATGTTGCTAGCAAGGGGGGCACAGATAGGGAACACAGGGCAGTGAAAAGAAGTCTCAACATGACTCTTTTGACCCCTGTATGGGACTGCCCAAGAGCCTGAGTTAGGAACTGTTGTTTTGGTCTCGTAACTGTTAAAGTAATTGTTCCTAGGGTGTTTGCACCTTTTATTTCTGGCAGCCTAGCAAAACGATTCCTCAGCTTGCTCAGTGAGTGTTCGTGGTAACCCACTGAGTACAAGAGCCTAAAAACTTGACAGAACGTGCTCACTCTGAGCTTGAGGTACAGAGCATGCTACCACACATCTAGAGCACTGGTTCTCAACCATGGGTACGTGTACCCCTGGTGGTACTTAGAGATCTTCCAGGGGGTACATTAAGTCCTCTAGATATTTGCCTAGTTTTACAATAGGCTACATAAAAAGCACTAGCGAAGTCAGTACAAGCTAAAATTTCATACAGATGTCTTGTTTATACTGCTCTATATACTATACACTGAAATGTAAGTACAATATTTATATTCTAGGGCTGTCAAGCGATCAAAAAATTTATCACAATTAATTGCACTGTTAATAATAGAATACCATTTATTTAAATGTTTTTGGATGTTTTCTACATTTTCAAATGTATTGATTTCAATTACAACACAGAATACAAAGTGTACAGTGCTCACTTTATATTTATTTTTGATTACAAGTATTTGCACTGTAAAAAAACAAAAGAAATAGTTTTTTTCAATTCCTCTAATACAAGTACTGTAGTGCAATATCTTTATCTTGAAAGTTGAACTTACAAATGTAGAATTATCTACAAAAATGTGTTAAAAAATAAAACAATATAAAATTTTAGAGCTTGCAAGTCCACTCAATCCTAATTCTTGTTCAGCCAATCGCTCAGACAAATAAGTTTGTTTATATTTTCAGGAGATAATGCTCCCCGCTTCTTGTTTACAATGTCACCTGAAAGTGAGAATAGGTGTTCTCATATTGTAGCCAGTGTCGCAAGATACTTACATGCCAGGTGTGCTAAAGATTCATATGTCCTTTCATGCTTCAACCACCATTCCAGGGGACATTCCTTGCTGATGATGAGTTCTTCTCGATAACAATCCAAAGCAGTGTGAACCACTGCATGTTCATTTTCGTTATCTGAGTCAGATGCCACCAGCAGAAGGTTGATTTTCTTTTTTGGTGGTTTGGGTTCTGTAGTTTCCGCATTGGCGTGTTGCTCTTTTAAGATTTTTGAAAGCATGCTCCATACCTTGTCCCTCTCAGATTTTGGAAGGCACTTCAGATTCTTAAACCTTGGGTCGAGTGCTGTAGCTATCTTTAGAAATTTCACATTGGTACCTTCTTTGCGTTTTGTGAAATCTGCAGTGAAAGTGTTCTTAAAATGAACAACATGTGCTGGGTCATCATCCGAGACTGCTATAATACGAAATATATGGCAGAATGTGGGTAAAACAGAGCAGGGGACATACAATTCTCCCCCAAGGAGTTCAGTCACAAATTTAATTAATGCATTATTTTTTTAACGAGTGTCATCAGCATGCAAGCATGTCCTCTGGAATGGCGGCTGAAGCATGAAGGGGCATATGAATATTTAGCATATCTAGCCCGTAAATACCTGCAATGCTGGCTACAAAAGTGCCGTGAAAATGCCTGTTCTCACTTTCTGGTGACATTGTAAATAAGAAGAGGGCAGCATTATCTCCTGTAAATGTAAACAAACTTGTTTTGTTTTAGCGATTGGCTGAATAAGAAGTAGGACTGAGTGGACTTGTAGGCTCTGAAGTTTTCCATTGTTTTTTTATTTTTGAGTGCAGTTATGTAATAAAAAATATCTACATTTGTAAGCTGCTCTTTCATGATAAAGAGATAGCACTACAGTACTTGTATGAAGTGAATTGAAAAATACTATTTCTTTTATCATTTTTACAGTGCAAATATTTGTACTCAAAAATAATATGCACTTTGATATCAATTACAACACAAAATAGAAAGGTTGAGAGCCACTGATCTAGAGGGACTTCTACCACAATGTTTGCAGTGACATCCTACAGTGGGGTCAGTTCCAACACTCCTGCCACATGGCAGGGGTCAGAATTCACTGACTTTAGTGGCTTCTGTTACATTTTGCCTATTCATTACAAAATAATTGTAATGAATCAAAATTTTAACTAAAAACAACCATCACCAGAAATGAATACAAACAAAACATTTCTACTTTGGAGGTTAGTGTAGGTAATCTGAAGACGGTGACAGGATATTATTTGACATCTGTCAGTAACTTCTCTCTTTGGATCTCAGTGATGTTCTGATCACATGACCTGATCACTTCTTGTCCTCAAAACAGTTCCTTCTGCAAGGGCCTGTTCAAGTGCTGAGGTGATTTAATCATCTGGAGCCTGCGGTGCCTGATGTTTTTCACTATCAATAACTGTCAGTAGGATTTGGGTGTCCTCAGGAAAGCGAGAGCCAGTGTACTCCTTGAATGCATTTAGAAGTCTTCTGTTCCTCCGAGAGGGATGACCCTTAGCATTGGTTATGACATACCAACTTGGTCTGAATGGTGTAGGTTTTACAATGGTCAGTTGCCAGCTGCTTTCTGTTTAGAATCTTAAATTCTCTTTCTGCATTTTTGTCATCTTTCTTCTGTTTTAGTTTGCTGGAGAATAACTCTTTTGTAATGACTTCACAGTTAATTGTCTGGCTCAAGAAGCTTTTTAGATGCTCGAACAATTAGTGTCTTAACTGGCAACCTTAAAAAAGCACTGTAAGGCAAGTTTTATTCCTTTTATCATATATTATTATTATTATTATTATTGATTAGTAGTAGTAGTTATTAGGTGAGCACTGGACAGTGACTCCATAATCAGGATTGCATTCTAAAATAGTGCATAAATTCCTGTTTTCTGTAAAAGGAGATAGTCAATTTGAAATTTCACACAGGGCTATTTGCTGTGCTCATTGAATTTTCTGTGTAGGTTTTGTTTGGTTTCTCTTAATAAACTTTTAATAGGAAGTATTTGAAATTGGCCCTGGCTGCAATTTGTCCGTGGCAGTCCTGTTTTTCATGGGGGCACTGATCTTTTTTTTTATTATTATTATTTTTATTTTTTGTTTGTTTTAAACAAACATCGTCTTTCTTCATCAAAATTGGTAGAGGTGGATCCTGAGTATCTGATGTGAGGTAATTTTAAAAGAAAAACTTTGTTTTTAGGGTAATTTTTTAGCCATTATTCACATTATAGCTGACAGATTATATGATATGCAGTAAAACTTGAGTGACAGGGGCCCAGTACACATAAAGTCTTCTCTATCAGAGAAGATCTTGTCTATCTGGAGCTCCACTATTCTGCTGAATTTTATCCTATGGCAGAGTAGCTATGTGGGTTGGATCATCAGCTAATAAAATATGAAGGATTTTGTTAGAAGCCTCATACTGCTAATAGTGTAAATGAAATGATGTGTTATTGAATTGTATTTCATTCTGTCTTTCCATAATTTTTAATTGTTTTTAATTTTGGGACACTGAAACTTCTTATGTGGACCCTGGGTCTGGTTCTTACTAATGCTGGTTTTACCCTGCCATAACTCCTCCGGGCCAGATCCTCAGCTGCTCCACTGACTTCAGCGGAGCAATGGCAGTTTATACCAGCTGAGATCTGGCCTATTGACTTTAATGGAGTTACTTTTCATTGACACCAGCATAAGTCTGATGAAGTACGTTCCAATAAATCCGTAGACCAAGATCCTAATGTGATGTAAATGGATGCCCTTTACTTAGAGCTGTGCGCATTCCCTTTTACACACTACCATAATCAGCTGACATTAGCATCCAGATGAACGTATTAAAAGAGAAAATTAACACTGCATCTCAGTAGTGACATTCAAATACAAAGTCTCCATCATTTTCTTGACTCAAATTCTGCAATTACACAAATTAGCCTATTACGGGCTTATGATTCTTTAGATTGTAGATCAACATTCTATCAATAAATAAATAAAAAAAGGAGTAAAGCAATAATGAAATCACATTTTGTATTCAAATAATGTTTGACAGAATTAAGTATAATTCATATGCATCTAACCTTCAGATCTCCATTCAAGTGCTTGACAACTGCAGATACATTTTTTTGTTATAAAGCAAAGTATTTTTTCCCCCTCTATGAAATGTGATTAGTTTTTCTCTCCTGTTCAGAACAGACTAGAGAGCTCCAGGTGTGTGTTGTGCTTTATTGAGACATTTAGGGACTGATTTGCAGAGCACCAGCTGCTCCCATTATCTTCAGTTGGGGCTGTGGGTACTCAGCACCCCTGAAAACCAGGGCCAAAGCTACTAGCTGACAAACATTTCTGGTTTAAAATAGAATGTTGATTATTCTCTGAGTGGGAAGTAGCCATTTTTGGGAAATGAAAAATGAAGTCACATTACATTTTTGATCATTTTGTTATTTGTTTTACAAATATCGTAGCCCCAGGAATAAGAGGCAAACAATCTTTTCAGTGAAGTCAATCAGGCAATGGGTTAATCTATCTAGGAAAGCTGTCAAGAGAACCTTAACTTAATGGAGTAAAGAGAAAATTAGGTTTACTCCCTTGGAGCCAAATTCTGGACCCCTGTGCAAAGCCTGTTGTAAATGGGCCATGCCCAGGGATTCTCCACAGGTATAGATGAGGATGGAGTGAATCTACCTACAGAGCACCAATGCAGCAGCTACTGCAGCCCATGGGTTGCAACTGTGTCCATACCTTCTGCACTCTTCTCTACATAGGGATTTGGCTAGTGTGTCTGTGCAGAGGTGCATCTCTTAGCTATTCCCCTGCTCATCCATACTCTGGTGGAGAGAGCTGTGTGGGGCATTGCTCTGTATGGGCAGCAGGGATGATAAATTGAATAGTCAGTTGCTTGACCATACATTAGTTTATGAAATATATTAAAGAGACTAAATAACCAATATTTGTCGGGTTTATTGCTATAAGCAAATAATAATACAGTACAAGTAAAAGGTTCAATACAAGACCCATCTCTGGGAAGCCATTTAATGCAGCATTGTTACATTCACCTTACACAGAAGGTGTGTTACCAAAATTGCTCCCCAAAGTCATCTTTTTATGCCCTACCTTTTTACAAGTAAAAGGTACTGTGCATGTTATCTGAAAGTAGATGTAACCAATAAGCTTTCTACCCTGTTTTTCTGGTACCATGATATATCCCTTATCTCTTTGTTCTGAACACATCCTTTCCAGGTACCAAGCATGTGAAAGGTCCTCCTAGCTCTGTGCCAGGGTAAAACAATCATATGTCTTGTCCTCTTCCTTGGGACATATCAGTACAGGCCTGTGAGAGTAACTAACTCCCTTTCTGTTGGTATGGTAAAGCACTCATCTGTCCTAATCTTGACAGCTTCCCTATTTGCTCTAAACCAAAACTTACTTCTGTGAATGCAATGGGTCATGGGATACTTCGTGCATATATTAGTTAACAGTTCCCCATGTGAATACCTCCACTGTACATGCAGTAAAGGCATGACCCAGTGGCTCCCATTAAAGTCAATGGAAACACTCCCACTGACTTCAGAGAGAATAGGATCTGGGCCTAAAAATGCTGCTGGTTTAGGGCAAGATTTGTCCACAGAACAAGTAGGGTGGTGGAATTCCTGCATTTCTTACACAAGACTGGGGGCTGATAAGCGAGAATGTACCTTCCCATCTAAAGATAAAACTCCTATGAAACTCTCTTGCATCCTTCTCTTCATCTCCTCATCAGCCCACTTTTTTCTAATGAGCAATCTCAAAGGAATATTTGAGAACAAAAATCATGTTGATGTAGTTTTAATAACAAATGTGCTCCTGTACACTATTTATAACCAGCTTTCGAAACTGCAGAAGTCAGAGTGAAAAGAAAGATGAAACAAAATTATACTGAAAAGTAATTTAAAATGCAAATTCATCAGAGAAACTGCAAAACCTAATTGTAGTTTTCTCTTCTTATCAGCACTTCAAAAGTGCTGTGTGTGACTTCCTCCCTTTGGGAAGGCCCAGATTATAGTTGCACTGCCACACGCCGACTTTCCGGTGAAATATGTTTGACCTGAAAAAAAAAAAGCTCAAAAATCTTAACCCTCTGAGGAAACAGAGTGAAATTCAGTGATACATGACAGTCCTGCTGTTAATTCACAAGGAAACGTGTCTGCCTGAGCATGGAGGCAGTGGTTGCATGTTATAAACAAAAGGCTGCTAATTTGTACATCTGGAAAGCATTAACCTACTATATGCACTTTCAGAGCAGTTTTGAAGAGACAAAGGCTTTTGTAATTATACTTTCTGAGACATGTTTTATTGAAAAATTTGAAGGGACTTCAGTTATGGACAGGCCTTTATGCACAATACTGTGAACAGATACTTTAGAAGATAACTATTAAGCAAAATATTGGTAGGGTTGGTGAAAGGTATCCTTGGGGACTGGAATCCTCCATCTATCTATAGAACAGGAATAGCAGCAGTGTAAACTTCATCATGATGTTTCTGGTCTCAGTTGTAGAAACCAGTGGGAGAAAGGAGTTCATTCTCCAGGCCTGTTCAGTCTTTAACCTTTGCTGAGTCTGTCAATAAGAGTGTCAGTTAGTGCCGACTATTATGTGGACATATGTCCACTGGTAATAGGAACTAGACTATCTCATGTGCCAGTGTCCACTGACTTGCATCAGATGGTGAAGGGTTTGGGTGCAATCCTGGCCCCTGTGGAAGTTAGTGTAACTGAGACTGGAGTTGCACAAGTTTAATTTTAGCTAGAATTGGAGGCCCTTCAGAACGTGAACAAGGAGAGAGACCGAGAACAGAGAGAGTGCTTGCTGCAGGACAGGCCAAAGGACCAAAAGGTGAAAGGCACCGGGACATAATAGGTTGCAGAGCATGGTTGACCTTCAGTCCCCCAAATCCTGCACTCAGCAGTAGAGCCCTGTGCAGATACAAAATTTACATCTGCATCCAATCTGCAATCCACAAACATGGTCTGTGGATATAAAAAGGATATCCGCAGATTTGCACGGCTCTACTCAGCTGCTTCTGCAGTCCTTGTAGAACTCTATGCTCCCCACACTCCCAAACATTCCTCATGGCACCGCAGGGTACATCCTTACCACTACCACTCCAAGCTAGGGGACAACAAAGAGAACCATAACTACATATAAACCTTCTTGTGACAACCACAGGGTGGTGTGTACGTAATCACAACAGATGGCATGGAACAACATATATAGACATAAATGTTTGTAGTTTACTTCCGTTTTCACTTGGGTTTGTTGGCAAAAGGTTTTTTTTAAACCTTGCATATGTTGGTTTGCAATTTACTTTTGTCAACTGCTGTTTTGCACACAATCAAGTTCTATTTCTGGAAAGCTAGAATATATTAGTTCACAGCAAACGTTACAGAATGCATATGAGGCAAAGACCCAACCATATTTATACATGTACATAACGTACAAAACACAGCAAAAATGTCCCAAAAGACATTGTGCCAAATGGTGGTGCAGGGCACACTTTAATACCTATCTGTGGTGCACTGCTCTGCACATGAATATTACAGCAAGCACCCCTGAGGAGTACGTGCAGTGCCAGTGCAACCTGTTAAGTGTGCATGCCCCTGAGCGGTACACGGACTTTGGTGATGGTATGCCAATGTAACTTGTGTGGACCAAACTGTGTAGTGTAGACATGGCCTCTGTAACTGCATTTTTCTGTCTTTTCCAGCCTTCCATAAGGCAGAAATGAAACCGTCTCTGTTTGTCTTTTCTTTTTCTTTTGTCCTTTGCCCTATCTAAAGGACGCATGACATAACTGGAGGGTCTAGTTGGCTACAGCTCAGCCAAAGAAAGAAAGGGAGATTACTTTGTGGGGAAAGTGGAAAGAAAAGCATTTAGTTTTATTTGATTCCTCTTTATCAGTCTTGAAATACAAGGTGTATTTTACCTAGCCAGAAAATGCCAGCTGCTTTCTCTCTAAATAGTTTGTCCTACCATCTATCTGCTCATCTCCTTCCCCTCACGGCAGGGCCCTCCTCAGATCCACTCTCCTCCCATTAACTTTGCCTCTATCCTCACCCAAAAGATTCTTGCTTCATAGGGTGGGATTTATAGATATTTAGATTCATAGATATTTAGGTCAGAAGGGACCATTATGATCATCTAGTCTGACCTCCTGCACAACGCAGGCCACAGAATTTCACCCACCACTCCTACAAAAAAACCTCACACCTATATCTGTGCTATTGAAGTCCTCAAATTGTAGTTTAAAGACCTCAAGGAGCAGAGAATCCTCCAGCAAGTGACCCGTGCCCCATGCTACAGAGGAAGGCGAAAAACCTCCAGGGCCTTCCAATCTGCCCTGGAGGAAAATTCCTTCCCGACCCCAAATATGGCGATCAGCTAAACCCTGAGCATATGGGCAAGATTCATCAGCCAGATACTACAGAAAATTCTTTCCCGGGTAACTTGGATCTTACCCCATCTAAAACCCATCACAGGCCATTGGGCCTATTTACCATGAATATTTAATTACCAAAACCATGTTATCCCATCATACCATCTCTTCCATAAACTTATCGAGTTTAATCTTAAAGCAAGATAGATCTTTTGCCCCCACTACTTCCCTCGGAAGGCTATTCCAAAACTTTCCAAAAGTGCTCGCCATTGGCCTAACTCTGGTCCCCTTGCAGCCAATGGAAATATTACCAAGGGGAGCAGAATTAGGCCAACCCTGATCACATTTAAAAATCCCACCTATGGTGGCTATTCTTGAACCCAGGGAGGGCCAGACACAGCTTCCTCCAGAGCACATCAGTGCCCCTCCCAAAATATTATCAGAGAAGGTTGCTGAAGTGGGGTGCAGAGGGCCAGGAACCCTTCTGTCCAAGGCTTAGTGCCTTGCATATAGTGTTTGTTTGGCTAAGAACTACAGAGCTCTGGAGAATGATTCTATATAGCAGGAGAATGTAATCACTTCAGCCATGCTCTCTCATTACTAAATATTTCCCTTTCAACTCTCTCCCTTTTTCAGACAACTAATAATTAACAAATGGGATCGGGGGAGGGGAGGAAAGTGAAGCTGTATTCTGGCATACTGAACTGTACTGGGCCTGAAGCTAGCTGATAATGATCCAGTAATCACAGCTCTCTGTGCAAATGTGCCAGAAATTCAGACACCTCTGGCAGCTATCACTTCAGAGAAGTGAAGTTTGAGAATAAAACAGAAAGATAAACATCTCTTAAATGCTCCTGGTAGGGGGAAAAAAAAGTCCAGGGTTTTTGTTGTTGTTTTTTTCTCTAGAAACCTTCATGGGCTTCAGCCAAGCTCTGGGCTTCTCTACACTCTAAGTTACAGTTAATGGGTGTGATTTGCCTCTCACTTACAGAGGCAAAACTGGAGTAACATCCATGGAGTAACGCCGGTGCAAAACTGGTCTGAGAGGAGAATCAGGATAATCATTTCTTGTGGTTACCTTTCCATTATCTTTATGTAAATGAAATGAGAAGTAGCCATCACTCCAGCTACCCTGGAGAACTTTGGTATTGACACCATTGATTTGAACACCTAGATCATACATGAAATTATTTTTGTACACACACTGAGAACATTTTACATGCATTCCCAATAAAGGCAGGATTGTCCGAGTTCTGAGCAAGTCTCCACCTTCACTAGTTCAGTTTGATTGTTGCAGTGCTAGTGTAAACAGGTAAAATAGGTGTTGCAACTGCACCCGGTCAGTAAGTTCTCCCAGTGCAATGCTAGAACGCTGCTGTCTAACCCATAAGAGCAGTCACTTGGAGGAATAAGGAGTCATGTCACCCCAAATTTTTTCCAAATCTACTGATGTCTCTTTCATTGCAGTTTCAGGCCTTGTGCATTTTCACTCAAGGTCCCCCTAATTTTATCCATGTGATTCTCTGCTGGCCCAAACTTCAATGGCAGCACTGGCTCTCTTACCCTTCCCTCCACCTGACAGCATCCAAGTAGTACTTGCCCAGTATACTTTCTGCCTGGTGTGCTCCAACTTTTCTCATTCTGGAAGATCTGAGAGTAGCTGAAGCAATAATGAGATGCTCTTGGCTCTGTCCAGTACGTTCCTAATATCCCAGTTCCTAGAGGAGTAATACAAGTCACAAAAAAACCCCACTTCAGAATATTACATTTTAAATCTTACTGTGTGAAATCTGAAAATGAGACAGTGAATAAACCAGGCTGGATAGTATGGGCACAGTAAACTGTTTCAGGAGCATATAAACACTCAGCTGTGATGTTTAACCTTGAAATGGTTCAGCTGTCTAGTGTGGAGAGGACGTGAGGGTGTTCTCCCTCAAACTTCCCTGGTACTTCTTGGTCTAGACTCACAGGGGTTCTAAATTAACAAAAATCTGAGGCTTGTCTACAGCAGCTCTGCATGGCGCCTGCAAGTTCAGGTGATCTGAGGTCAAGATCCTAGAGCAAGGGTATGTAGACCTCAAACATTTCAAAGGTTCATTTCAGGGAGTTCCAAAGCATCTGGAGCAGGCCCAGGATCTGGCCCTCAGACTCTCACCTTTAGGGACCTAAGAGTGAATGCAGAGCAGGATGTCATAAACTCTTCTTGTCTATCAATCAAAGTGATTCCATATCAGTGATGAACAGCACAATGGACTTCCTGAACTAAGCACAAGACAGAAACGCCAGTTTAAAGAGGCTGAGAATCACTACCCCTGGCAGCTGATTACCTTGATTGCATTTTGTTTGTGTGTATCACAGTCCTGCCAACTCCCATTACTAGGATCTGGCTCTGTTCCTTATGGTCGCACCCAGGACAGTTGCTCTACTTCTTTCCAGAACTGAACGGGATACAGGAAGCCAGCTATTAAGTGTTTAGTGAATTTAAGTCCATCCGTGATTCCCTATATAACTGAAGTGTTACTCAAATGGAACAAACACTTGCCAAGTCTCAGCAGCTCCAGATGCTGGCTCCTACGTGGTCTGATTATTGCTTGTGAAATACCACTGCACTGTACAGTAGTAACAAATGATGTGCCTTAGTGGCTGCTGACTTCTCTTCTGAGTCAGAACCTGAGTCATGGAACATTTGTGACTGAGCTAGTTCTATGGTGCCACCACTCTGCAGCAAAGAGGGCATACGGGATTTGCAGAAAGGCTGGCATGCATCATTATTTAGGCTGCTCACGTACAACTATCATTGCTTGGCACATACAGCTAAGCCTCACTGCCTGAACAGCTTGTAAGTAGGTATACTGCCAGCTGAACACATGGTCACAAATGTAAGCAGCAAGGAGGAGAGAGATCCAGAATGACTAGTGAGGGACAGAGGCCTGTCTAAGAGCACCCCAACTTCTCTGAACTGAGGTTACATACAAAAGGGAGGTGCCATTTTCAACGCAGCCTTCCACTAGAGATAACAAAAATAGTTTGTGTTATCACTTATTATTATTATGAGCCAGATCGAATCACCTTTGTTTACCTGGATCAGTACCTTATTCTGAAAATAGTCCTATTGTTTTCAATGGAAGTACTTAAGTTAATACTCAAAATGAACATGGTTACTCAAAAAGAATCTGGTACTTCAGAATTATTACTATTAAATAAACAAGTATGACGCACCATTACTTTGCATGGGATCCCTGCCACATAATGTAGGTCCATTGTGCCACATAAGACATGGGTTTTGCTAAAGACTGTGGAAATAGCAGAGAAAAGCTGTACATTGAGTTTGGTGTATATTAATGATTCTCTGTTTCTGGAAGCACCCACAATGGGCTAGGTATTGTACAACACAAAAATAGGAATAGGCCTTTCCCCTAAAAGTCATAGTATATAATTTCTTTAATCGAGGATCTCAGAATACACTGCAGATATTAATTAATAGGACTCACTACATCCCTTTGAGATGCATTGGTATTATAGCCAATCTTTTCCGGGCGAGATCCTCACGTGCTGTAAATTAGCACCGTTCTTTTGAAGTCAGTGGAGGTTTGTTGGTTTACACCAGCTGAAGATCTGACTCTCAAACTTTGATGCCTAAAGGTAGGCATCTAAATCAAAATTTAGACAGAAGCCTGATTTTCATAGGTGCTGAGCATCTGCAACTCCCACTGAAATCAGTGGGAGCTGTGGATGCTGATTAAGACTTGACAATTCAAGAGTTAAGCAAAATCTTTATTTGTTTTAGTCTCCCAAACTTATAATGACAAAAGCCTCTGACCTGTGCTTTTCCATGCTGATTGATGATGATGAAAATGTGAATGAGATTTTAGTTATCTTTCAAAAATGAAACAAAAACATACCCACTCTGGTTAAGTAGAATTTTGCAGGTCTGATTGATTTTGCCATGGGCCCCTGTTAATAGATATATATATTTTAAAGGACTTCTTTTAAAACAAAACTGGGTAGTGAGTAGGAATGCTTCCCTGCAGGCTGGCAGAAGGCTGCTGTTGGTATCACACATTTTAGCAGCTGGCGTGTTAATGAGACCATTTTTATTGAAATTAGATAAATACTATTAACATTTGTGGACTCCCAACTGATTTCTGAAGCATTTATTGAACTTCAAAAAGTTCTTCAAGAATCAATTAAAATATTTTTTTAGATTCAATAGACAGAAAACCAAAGAATACTCTGTAGTCACATTTACACTTATCTGAACTGAATCTTACCTTTGTGTAGCTGACTTTAAACAGTTTCCTCTTTTTTAAATTTGTGCTCCAAATAATGATAAAAACGATGTCTTTGAAATAGTTATAACATAGTTTTAAAAACTAATAGTTTGTTGTTGTTGTTCTGCTTTCCCATCCTTAGGACGATGGTTAGTGTGTGTTTAGAGACTAGTATATGGGCTTCTGTTATAGGATCTTTCTCTTGGCCATTTTTCTCAGTAAACTCTTACAAATAAAGTAATGGCAAGCAGATACAAATCAGCTGGTGAAAAGAATAAAGAAGTTTCCAGTCTAGAGTGATAAAAGGAGCTGGTATCAAACTTCATCTCACATTTTGACTCTCCTGCACAGGTTTAGAATGCAATTTTTTTAGTTTTCATTGATAGGTTGTCAAGCAGCCCAAAAGGCTAGTCCATTCTAAAGATATCACTAATGACCTTATCAAGTTGGCAGTAGATCTGGCAATAGACCAAATTCCACCCTGTTGCAAGCCCATGAACTCCATTGACTTCAGTGGAGTTTCATCAAGCTTCACCAGAGCTCAAGCTGGCCTAATGCCTTTTGTTTAGTCTTCTGACACAATCTGTTATCAGTAGGAAGGAGGAAATTATCCAGTGCTTTGATACGATGGAGATGGGCACTCTAGAAATAGCTAAAACAGACGGATTGATAGCAACTTTAAAATATTTAAAAGAAACTGTGTTTTGAAGACTATGTTAATCTAAGCAACACGTTAGACTGCAGTTGTTCAGTGGAGTCATTAGTCCAAATTATGGACTACTAACCTACAAAATTGTATTTGCTTAAAAAGGCAATCATTATCTGCAAATGTGCATAAAGGTTGTAGATTACAACACATTAAAAATGATGGACCCCTTTAGCTGGAAATAAATCTGATTGAATAGCTGAGCTATGGGCCTAGTTCAGCACTTCCAAAGTCACTGATAGTTTTGCTTTAGTAAGAAGTGAATAAGGAGATCTGGGGAGGTTTGGGGTTGGTGGAGGTATATAAAGAAATATCGCAAGACTTTCAGGTATGACATTGCTGGCAAAGAAGCAGCAAAACATTATTTTCCCTCTACCTGAAACTCACACGAAAGTTAGTGGGAGTTCTCGGTACCAAAGAAAAACAGAACCAGGCCTGGTGTGTCTATAATACATGGGAAAGGTATCATCATAATACTTAGTCCTTATATAGCACTTTACATGATCTCAGTGCTATATAAACATTAACTCATTAATCAGTCTTCACAATACCCCTGTGTGTATTTAGATATGATCAGCCCCATATAATAGATCCAGAGACCTAAGACAGAGTGCTTAAGTGATCCACCCATAACCACACAGCAAGTCAACTGGACTTAAAATTCAAGAGTTGCTGGCTCTCAGGTCTCTGTTCAGCTGACTAGACCTCAGTGTATCATAAACAAGCAATTATTTGCAAACTCTGTGCCAACCAAAACTGGGAACAGTTCTGCTTTTTTTATTTGCAGAATCCAAAATTACACCACTGCTTCTGGTTTCATCTCATAGCTAACATGCTAATTGTTGGCCACAGTGCTTGTATCATCTTAACTGCTGCTACCAAAGTAAAAAAAGCCTACAACAAATACAAAAATAAAACAGTAGGTAATTCAAATAAAAGAACACTTACTTCATCTTATAAATATAGCTAAAGGCAACTGATTTTGTCATCCTGCTTGAATCCATTCCCAAACTTTAAAAATAGAACCAAAAGAAGAAAAAAGGAAACCCAAAGATACCCACTGTCACTCCTGTGTTTTTAATAATAAACTTCCATTCCCAAAAATCTCCAAGCAGTCATAAAACCAGCACTTATGTGGTAAGAGTATGATACACAAGCAAGAGCAACCAGATCTCACATTTCGGGGAGGGAATGTGCTTCTCCCACTTAAAATATTTAAAGAAACAAATTCCTTAACAATCTGTAGGGACAGGAGGAAATGGAAGAGGGAGTTCTCCTTAGTAAGTGTGAAAGTTGCTTATCCTCTTTGGGTTCACTAAAGGCAGGGGTTCTCAGCTCTGGTCCACCGCTTGTTCAGGGAAAGCCCCTGGCACGCCGGGCCAGTTTGTTTATCTGCCATGTCCGCAGGTTTGGCCGATCACGGCTCCCATTCACCGGTCCAGGCCAATGGGGGCTGCGGGAAGGGTGGCCAGCACATCCCTCAGCCCATGCCGCTTTCTGCAGTCCCCATTGGCCTGGAGCAGCAAACTGCGGCCAGTGGGAGCCGCGATCGGCCGAACCTGCGGACGCGGCAGGTAAACAAACCGGCCCGGCCCGCCAGGGGCTTTCCCTGAACAAGCAGTGGACCAGCGTTGAGAACCACTGACTGAAGGGAAGGCAGAAAAGAGGAAAAGAACCATTAAAAGGGATAAATAATAAGACAGAAAATATCACAATGCCACTATATAAATCCATGGTGCATTCATGCCTTGAATACAGTGTGCAATTCTGGTCACCCCATCTCAAAAAAGATGTATTAGAATTGGAACCGGTACAGAGAAGAGCAACAAAAATGATTAGGGGAAAGGAACAGCTTCCATAGGAGGAGAGATTAAGAAGACTGGGACTGTTCAGCTGAGAAAAGAGATAACTAAGGGAGGGGGGGATGTGATAGAGGGCTATAAAATAATGAATAGTGTGGAGAAAGTGAAGAGAGAAGTGTCATTTATCTCTTCACATAACACAAGAATTAGGGGTAGGCCAATGAAATTAATAGGCAGAAGGTGTAAAACAAATGTAGGAAGTAATTCGTCACACAACACACAGTCAATCTGTGGAACTCATTGCCAAAGTGTGTTGTGAAGTCCAAAATTATAACTGTGTGCAAAAAAGAATTAGATAAGTTCATGGAGGATAGGTCCATAAATGGCTATTAGCTGAGATGTTCAGGGATGAAACCCCATGCTCTGGATGTCCATAAACCTCTGCCTGCCAGAAGCTGGGACTAAACGACGGGATGGATCACACAATAATTACCCTGTTCTGTTCATTCCCTCTGAAGGACCTGGCGCTGGCCACTGTCGGAAGACAGGATACTGGGCTAGATGGACCATTGGTCCAACCCAGCATGACCATTCTTATGTTCTTATGAGGGTGTACAGAGCCCCTTCCATCCCCAGTCCAACCACACAGGACCCATGTAGAATACAGACAGTGCTTCAGGTAGAGGACCACTGGCTAGTATGTGTGCTACAGCACTCCAAGGCTCCACCCAGTTTGAGTTGAGCCCCACTCTGTCTGGCTGTGTTTGTGTCTGGCCTCAGTTTGCTGGGGGAGCACAGCATGCTCCATCCTGCATAGGCAGACCTCCTCCACAAGCTCCACATACACATGCACCAATGGACACACCTCCCCTCACCCAGTGCTCCAGACTGGAGCAAGGGCAGACTGACCCTAAAAAATTATTATCTGAACCCAGAGAGAGAAACTATTTGATCTGATTTTGGATTTATTACCGGGCAGCACATTGCTGCAGCTACTGCTACTACTAAACGAATAACCACCGATCATAACCAAGACTTTTTGGTAGACCCTAGTGCTACTCCACTCCACTGCTGTAGCCATCAGCAAGAGAAAGAAACTGTCTACTCCTCTCTTCCTTATTATGGATTCTCTCTCTTGCTGTATAACTCGTTCCTTGTTGCAAACTTTATGCATACAAAAATGGGGCCAAATTCTGTCTTCGGGTGCACTGTACAACCCCACTGACTTTAGTGACATTGCAAGGGCATAACCCAGAGCAGATATGGACTACAGAGTGTGCAGGTATGCAAAAATATTTTTGGGAGGTCAGAATTTAGGAAAACTATATTTTCACATCCTTCTGAGATTGAATGAATTGTATATGTCACTTGTTCAAAAAACACAAAATGAGAGGACATAAGGAAATATGATATTTGTTTCATTACATATTGTAACTCCATGTTTGTTATCACTATTTAGCATTATGGCAGAATTTGATTTATATCATTGTTGCTGCTACATGTATATAATTGGATCAAACTTAGTTGTGTGGAAGTTTTTGTCCTGTACTGGTGTAGACCGCATTGATTATTTTTCTCATTTTTGAGGTGCATTACCTGTGCTTCAATATATGACTTTAATAAGATATAATCATTGCACCACAGCGATGCATTGAATTAGCACCTCTGACGAATAGCCCTAGTGCTAAAGGCCTACAAGTCCATAGCAACCACACCCCAGGTGCCTGATTGCAGCACTCTCACTGGGTACTTGGACTCTATACAGGCCCCAAAAGGAAAAGGAAGCTATCTGAGCAACAAACCATTGCCTGTTGGCTGCTCCCTTGACTGCCATGCTTTGCTGCTTTGCCTGACCCTACCTTGCTGCCTTGTCTGACCTTACTTCCCCAGTGCACTGACCCAGTCCGTTGAATTGGATCTTCTGGCTAGTGACCCCTGCGAGAACTTTGACCAGCACCCTGGACTGCCTCTGATGCAGAGTGACCTGCCAGGTACCTGACCACCTGCACACACGTGACAACTGCTCTTGTCTGCCCCCTATCCTGCCTGGGCCACTGGGCACTGCAGGACATGACATGGTTGGAGAGGCCAGAATCCAGTTTCATTCCCATCTATTTACATACTACTTCCCTCTTCTATTTTATTCGTTACACATTGCTAACTTCCACATCCCTCTTCTTCCCCCTCCCCAACCCCCCGGCAGCCTCTGCCTTTATCTGTTTTTGTTTATAAACTTCTACCTTTGCCCTTTTCTACTTTTTAAACTCCCTTTGCCTCACACATTTTGGTAAGAGCTTTGCCTCCTTGCTCAACAGCTGACTTTAGCCCCTAGGAATGCTGGGGATGCCCATGGTGGAATCCTCCAACACAGATTTAATTTCATTTAAAAAAAAAAAAAAGGAATATTTTCTAGTGGCCGTGACCTGCCCACAGGAATCCAGCAGATCAAGACAATCAGAGCCAACAGGAGCTCATTACAATTTGTCTTAAGTAGCAGCCACTGACTGATCCGAGCAGCACTTATCAAAATTGAACTAGCAATGAATGGAACTGCTGACGAGTATAGGATCAATGGTAACTACTGGGAACTGTTTAAAAACCAGCGCTGGCTCTAACACACAGGAGAAGTAGGTGGCTGTTGAATGGCAGCAAAATATTTAATTGCAGTTTTATCATGAATGAGGACATACATCTATTTGACTCTGGCAAAGTGTACTCCAGAACTGGCACAGGTAAAGATTCTGTCCCTGATGATTCCTGCCCTTTGACTGAGTCCTGGGCAAATGCCAGGGGAAGTGGTCTGGGCTGGAACTTGCAAGGAGGGTTTCCAGAACAAATGGCTGGCTGAGGAATCTGAGACACAGGGCCAAATTCTGTCCTGATTTACACCAGCATAGTTCAGTTTGGCTCATCATTTTATAGATGGAATGAAAGGAAGCCTTTCTGGAAAGGATGGGTTTAAAAGACAGCCTGAAGACTTAGATAACCAACCACCATAAATGAGGAGGAGATGCAGAGAAATACCGAGCTGATGAAATAAAAACTGAAAGTCAGAGTCAATCCCACCAAAACCAGACACACTGGAATTAGACAGCAGTCTGTGGCCTTGTGATGACTGTTGTTATTGAACAATGGCATTGGGCTCTGTCTGGCCCAAAGACTGGGCTAGACTTTGACTCAGACTCATGACTGCAGGGAATAAGAACTCCCCCCACCCCTTACAGCGATACTCAGGCTACCAAAACCTATTCACCTGCTTGCTTCTGCCCCAGATCAAATGAACAGGGAATATTTGGAGCATTGGCTCCTGCCCACATCCCTACTTGCTGGCCAGGGACTTGACAAAGCACTGGGTTTGGGGGTAGTAATTTGTAGCTCTCATAGATCAGCAGTAACGTCCAGACCCTCAAAGGTATTTAGGCACCTAACTCCCATTGATTTCAGTGGAAGTTAGGAGCTTAAATACCTCTGTGGATCTGGGCCTAAATAACTAATCCCAACTCCCCCAGAAGCAAGGAGGAAGAAGGGGAGGGATTCTGACTCACAGTTGAGTCTCTGAGTCACAGTGCCTTACAGGGCTACTCTGGAGTTGGTGCAGCATCTGGACATCAGTGGGACTCCTCATGGAGTAAAGCCCCTCTTGGCATAAGCGTGCCAGAAGAGGGCCCTACCAAATTTCCTGACAATGTGCATGCACCATACACCAGCTGAGAGTCTGTCTTGAAGTGGTTCAGTCATCTTCAGGGGAATGATTGTTCACAGTTTTTTTCAGAAGAAATGGACTCTCAGCAGAGAAAAGTCCAAAGCCAGAATCTTTTATCTGAACCAGACTTTCCCCTGAACTGTGAACTGGAGCCTGCATCCTATTCAAACCTGATTTCACAAAAACAAGCCACAACTGATGAGGTGTGGCAAAATCTAAAACTTCCATATCTGAAGTGCTCACAAATATGCCTATAAAACCAGTTACAGTGAAACTTTTCTTAACTGACTACTCAAGGGACCAGTGATCCGCTATTAAAAGTGGAGCAGAATCATATTCAGTATGTCTGAGACATTTAGGGTGATCTCTTAAGTCAGGGGGCTACCTAATAAGATATATAATAATACTTAACTCTTATATAGCACTGTTTGGCCCAGATCCTGAAAAGAATTTAGGTGCCTAACTCCTACTGATTTAAACACAATACATTATTTTTTAGAATATCATTATTTTTAAGTCAATCTCATTATTTTGGGGGCCCCTGACTTGAGTTTTGAACACTTGGCATTGTCAAGTCTGTTTTCTTCAATAAACAGTTTTGGTGCTTGTTTCTCAAAGCCACTTTGCCCAGTTTAAATATTTCTTTAAAAAGGAAATGAGCAGGAATGTTTAAGAAAAATCTTCCAAATTGATTATTGACCATGTAAACCTTTCACAGACCTATGCAACTTCAGAATGGTGCACATGGAATTAGAGAACTGCTGTGACTTAATAGCTGTAATAAATTGCCCAATTGTATTGTGTAGTTAAAGACAGTCATAATATTTTAGATGTCTTGCAGGTTTCCCACTCCTTAGTGAGACATCAATCCATCCCAGACCACTACATCCTGCTCAAGGCATTTTTATTTGTTAATAAATAATTGTTAATTGTTAATAAATAATGAGTCATTGTGCAGTTCTCCCTAAGACTTGTACAGCTGCATTGCTAAGTTTTCCTCTTCCAGGGATTCAACATTTTCTCTGGTCATCTGTCACCAAAGCTACGTGAAATAATCTTGCTAGATCTCCTGCCTGCACAAACACATTTCAGCAATGGAATAGAATGAGTTATTCTATTGTTGTTGTTGTTTTTTTTGCTGGAGTAGACTCCCCAACAATGAAATAATTTGCTTTCATTAATAATAAAATAACACTTTGTACGTAGGGCCTGATCTGGAAATCAATAGAAAGATCCCATTGGCTTGAATGGGCTTTGGCTCAGGCCCATAGAGAGGCTTTCATTCAAAGATCTTAGAGCACTTCAATTATTACAGCTTTACAACACTCAGTTAAATATTGTTATACTCATTCGTAAATGGAGGCACAGAACGGTTAAATGACTTGCCCCGATCACAAAATGGATTCAGTAGCAGACTTGGGAATGGAAGCTAGCATTCCCATCTCCCAGCTACTTTGATAACAACATAACACACAAACTAGACCCCCATTCCCTATCTTAAATATATAGACATGAAATTCAGAAAGAACATAAAATTCATAGGTTAAGTGGAAATGGATCTGGATAGATGGTAGTCTAAAGGACTGATTTCTTTAAAAAATGTTGGCAAATGCTCAAATAGCTTTCACCTTGACACTGAAAACAACATTAAAAAACAGAGTGTGTGAAGGCTAGCAATCAAAATAGTTTATTTAAAGAGCCAGAGACTAGTGGATTCTCTTTCCTTTTAATTTAAAAGCATAATCCGGTATGTGGCATGTCAGGTGTTCACTAGGTATCAGGGAATGGCTCAATGTTTGTGAATTTCTTATTGATACATAGGATGCCTAGATTGACTGTATAAAGATGACCAGTAAAAAAGATACTAGTCTATAAAAAGTCATAAAATAAAATAGAATTCCTGATTTGATTAGTTTTTAAGCAAACTATTTTGCAACATGTACATACAAAAAAATTTCCTGTGTGACCTTGCATACTTCACCACTTTCTGCCTTCATTTTTCCCATTTGTAAAATGGAACTAATAGTCCTTAACTCTGTATGAAGTACTTATGTAAAAGCACTGAATGGATATTATCAATGTCAAGTGCTACATAGGTGCTAAGTATTATTTTTACTGCAGGTGAGAGGGCAGAGTAGTGGCTGAAGCTTCCTCTCTAACATATCAGTGCTGTGCGTGAACTTGCTAACAGAGCTGACTGGAGGACAACAATTCCGTTCCTTGGCAACTTTTGAGGTTTCACAATTTGTTTTTGTTCCACATTGGAATGAACACAAACCCTTACAGAACATTCATTTTCATGGTGTGTGTGAGTCACGCTGTTGCTGGGTGGTTACAGTACTTGCATGGGATGTGCGAGACCCAGGGTCAAGTGTCTGCTCTGTAGGATTTGGAGTGATCTGGGATGGAATAAAACTCAGCTATGAATCAGACAGACCACGGGCTTGAATCTGGCTTTCCCACCTCCTGGGCCTGTACCCTAACCTGCAGCCTATTGAGCATGAGCGAGTCCCTCTCTTGCATTCCTGGAAAAACTTTTATTGAAACAGATACATCTCTGTGAAATGATCCAGCTTTGATGAAATTGCTTTCTTTTGCCTATAGAGCCATTCTTCTGTGACTGAATGCACCCCTGTATTCACACCCTGCACACCCCTGTAATCTTTGTACAAAATATGCCTGGTAAGGTGTCATTTGATAACTGAAAATCAGGCAACTTTTATTTAGGAGCCTAAATACTTAATTTAGGTGCCTAGAATTAGGCACGTAAGTCTGAAATTTTGGCAATAAAGCCTACATGAAAATTTAGGAGAAATGATCTTTATTCTCTGGAAAAGGTTTACTTCTCTGCCTCAGTGGCCAGTTTGTTTTGCATAGCTAACAGAGTGGAATTGTGAAAATAATTGAAGAAGGAGAATGGGCTTGTTGTAATAGATATCCAATGTCAGCGCACAGACAGTTGTTCTCTCTTGATATATATGGCACGATTTATGTGTATGAAGTCCATCTTGATGTGCGAGGAGTATTGTTTGACAAACATGTTAATGCTTCCATTTTCTGTTTCAGTATTCACAGCATTCTGTTGTTTTAAGCTCCTGAGCAATGACGAATGAGGTGTAAGCATCACTGCGCTTCTCCTTCAGAATCACCTGTCTGACTCCTTCTCATTGTAAAATCAACCTACTAATAAAAAATTTGACTAATCTTTGCTTCTAGAGATGTATAAGTCTAAGCTTGGAAACATCTGAATAGATTTAGGAGCCATTTTGGTTTGGAACTAAGAATTCAAACGTGTCCATAGCTTTGAGGTGTGTGAAAGAGAGCAGAGCATGTAGGAAGGAGGTTATCCTGGAGATGGGTCTGCTTCCAAGTTATTCAGAATTAAACTAAATTAGCCATTTCATCAAGTAATTACAATAGCTCAATTGGAACCTCCCTCAGTAACACTTTTGTTAGCATGGGTTTCACATTTTGACCTTCTGTTAATGTAATGTTTAATTAAATGTATGAAAACTAGTTTTATAATTGCTTCTTCCTTTGCATGTTCTCTTGTGATCTCTACTGCAAATGTTGTGTAAATGTGTTAGGATCAAAAATAAAGTTAACTAATTCAAACTTTGTGTTTGCACCTCCTTAACAAGTGGGGATATCATGAATATGGATTACTGTAATAAGAGAAATTCTCAGCATATTGATCAGTATGCTGCTGTCTGCTCTCCCCTCAGCATATCTCCCTGCTGAGAAACCATCTAGAAACTGGGAGGATTTACTGACAGCTTGCTTATGTCCGGGTGTACCAACGCTACTGTAGGCTGACAGTCTGCTCAGAAGGAGCACCCAGTCCTCTTGCCTGTTGACATAATGCTACTGTTCTGTCTCGGAATTTGGAGTGCGATATGTCTCTAGTTTCAGATGTAATCCCCCCTCCCCCCAGCTCTGTGACTTCATCTGTCTGTCCTGTATAGATTATGATAGGATTCCATTGGTCAGTGTGTCCCACAATATTTCAGAAATAACCGTTTATAGAGTCATAGTCATAGAAATGTAGGGCTGGAAGGGACCTCAAGAGGTCATCTAGTCCAGCCCTGAAGCCGAGGCAGGACCAAGTAAACCTTGACCGTCCTTGACAGGTGTTTGTCTAACCTGTTCTTAAATACCTCCAGTGACAAGGATTCCACAACCTCCATTGGAAACCTATTCCAGTGTTTAAGTATCCTTATAATTAGAAAGGTTTCCCTAATATCTAACCAACTCTCCCTTCCTACACATTAACCCTATTACTTCTTGTCTTACTGTGTGCAGACACGGAGAACAATTGATCACTGGCCTTTTTATAGCAGTCCTGAACAAATTTGAAAACTGTTACCAGGTTCCCTCTCTCTCTTTTTTTGTCAAGACTAAACATCCCCAGTTCTTTTAACATTTCCTCCTAGGTCTAAAGCTTTTATCATTTTTGTTGTTCTCTTTGGACTTTTTCCAGTTGGTCCACATCTATCCTAAAGTACGGTGCTCCGAACTGGATTCTGCACTGCAGAGACCTCGCCAGTGCTGAGTGGAGCAGGACAATTACCTCCCGTGTCTTACATCCACCAGTCCTGTTAATGCACCCCAGAACAATATTAGCCTTTTTAGCAACTGCCTCATGTTGTTGATTCATGTTCCGTTTGTCATCCCCTATAATTCCCAGATCCCTTTCCACGCTCCTAGGGGTAGGTTATTAGCTCAGCTGGTAGAGTGCTTGTTTAGCTGTACAAGCAGTAATGGGATGAATGTCTGTATTCTCCAGAAGAAGGTTGTCAGGGTGGCAGGGCCGGGTCTTTGCTCTTTGTTTAGAAGGTTTTGTCAGCCGGGGCTGAGCATCTCCACTGACCCTTTTCTTCACTTGGCCTCCCAAGAAGTGAGCTACGGTGGGGCGGAATGCTGCACAGCCCGGCCCTCATCTGCCTTGCAGCAGCCAGCATAGTGAGTTGAGCAGTAGTGGGATCAATGCTCTGTTGCAGCAGGGAGAGCCAGTCCTTTCATGTTGCTGTGTTCAGCTTTGCTCAAGACGCCGGAACCCTCTCTCTGCCATCCTGGCACAGGGCAGATCAGCCAAAGGTGGGGAATTAGCTCACACAGTAGAGCGCTTACTTTGCAGATGAGAAGTAAGGGGATTAATATCTGTGCCCTCCAAACACTGAGGCAAGGACTCTCCCCCATTCCTTGTCTGGCAGCCAGCCCATATCTTTCCCTCTTTTGGGCCCCTGTCCCCTTAGCAGTCAGACAAAAATGCAACAATCACTCTCCAAAGGCCCGCAGCCACCAAGGGCAATCAACCCCACAGCCTTGGAATTATTAACATCACACTCAAGCTAAGCCCCAAGAAACATGCCTCCCAAAGCTATTTTGAGAAGGAGTAACAAGCTGCCATGGGGGATGTTGAAGCCTCTGGCACATGGGTGTGCCAGTCTCTTGTCAGGGGCATTAGTTCAATGGTAGAGCCCTTGCTTAGTATGCAAGAAAGGGTGGACTTGAAGCCCACATTTTCCAATGGCAGGGGAGCACCAATCCCTCCCTTTTGCTTTTTTGAAGGCATTGCCAGCCAGGGGGCCAAGTGCCTCTAGTGCCCCCTTCCCCATTCTCCCATCTGGCCTCCCAAGAAATGAGCCATGGCAAGGTGGAAAGCTGCATGGCCCTGGCCCGCATCCACCTTGAAGCAGCAACACAGTGAGCTGTGGCTGAGGGCCTGGGGCATTACCTCAAGTGGCAGAGTCTTGAGTTGCATGTGAGGGGATTGATGCCTGCGTTCTCCACCCTGCTCTGCTGAGGTGGGGGGAATAGGCACATTCTTGTTGCTTTGCTCAAGACCTTGGGGTCCTCTCTTTGCCTCACTGGCACCCAGTAGGTCAGCCAAAGTGATAGAGTCCACACTGGATACATGAGCCATGGTAGGGTGCCAGTTCTCACTTGAGAGGTGGCTGGCGTGCCTCCTTCCCTTGTTTTTGCCTTGCACCCCAGCCTGTGGCAGTCAGACAAAAGAGCAAGAACCGCCCTACCAATACGGTATCAAACCCACAACCCTGGCAATAATAGCACCACCAGCTGAGCTAGGCAATTCACAAAAAAAGTGGCCTCTCATGGCTGTTTTGGAAAGGAGCAACAGGCTGCTGAGGGAACTTTGTGACCTCTGGCATGACATGGGTGGGATGGGGCTAGTCTCCTCTCAGGGGTTTTAGCTCAAATGATAAAGTACTTGCTTTGCATGCAAAAATAGCACAAATGATGCCCTCTGTCAGGACATATGGCATGGTCATCTTGTCTCCCTCCTTCTTTATTTGTCCCCCTGGCTGTGGCAGTCAGGCAAGGGTTCCAATTAGCTGCCAAAATTTGAACCCACATTCTCAAGGGCTTGGGTGACTCACTCCCCTGTTTTGGGTAAGTGCACATGGGTCACTATGGCAAGACTGGAGGCAATAAGGAGCCATAAAAGGATCAGTGAGGGTGAATCCGGAACTAGTTTGGTTAGGCAGGGGAAACTTGGAGGCAGCCAGGGTCACCCAGGGATCAATGAAGGCACGTCAAGAGGGAATGGGGGTGGTCACAGAGGGATCATTGTTAATAAGAACGGTGGGTGTAGGAGGTCACAGGGGAGGTCAACAAAGGTGAGGCTTGAACCAGTGCTGTCACAGAGCGCAAAGCTAGAGGTTGGGGGGGGGGGTCAAGCAGGAAAAACTTGGAGAAAATAAGGGTCACTGAGAACAACTCTGCAGGCAGTGGGGTAACATGGCATCATAAAGAGCAAGGTCATGCAAGGGCCAATGAGGCTAAATTTGGAGGCAATCAGGGTCACAGAGGGGGGATTCCAAGGCAGTGGAGTCAAAGGAGGTCATGGAGTGCAGCCATGCTCCAGCCTTGCTCTTCCTGACCCAATGTGACCTCACTGCTTGCAGAGTTTCTCTCAGTGACCACTCTATGACCCTGCCTTCCTCCAAGTTTTTCCTGCTTCACCCCACTACCTGCAGCTTTCCTCTCCATTACCCCATGTGACCCCCAGTGCTTTTGGACTTGCTCTCTTTGAACCCTATGTGACCCTGAGCACATCAAAATTTATCCTCATTGAACCCTGCATGAGCCCATAGCATCCAGCCTTGCTCTCCATAACCCCATGTGATGCCACTGTATACAGAGGTGCTCTAATGGACGACTGTGACCCTGATTGCCTCCAAACTATCCTTAGTGACCCTTGCGTGACCCCCACAGGCTCCAGGCTTCCTCCTCATGACCTCATGTCACCCCACTACAGCAGAGGTGCACTCAGTGACCTCTCGCTGACTGTACCTACACATTTATTCTCATTGACCCCTGCATAACCCCATTACCTCTGGCCTTGCAATTCATGCCCCCATGTGACCCCACAGACTTTAGGCCTGCTTGCATTGAACCCTCTCTGACCCTGATTGTCTCCACATTTAATCTAATTGACCCCTGCATTACTCCAGAGCATCTAGCCTTGCTATCCGTGACCCTACAGCCTTCAAAATTGGTCTAATTGACTCCTTTGTGACTCTTACCGCAGCCAAGTTTCTCCCGCTTGACCCCCAAATGGCCCCACAGATTCAAGCCTTGCTCTCCATGACCCCGTGTGACCCCAGTGGCTTCAGATTTCCTCTCATTGACCCCCTCTGTAACCCTGATTGACTCTGAATTTATCCTCATTGACCCCTGCATGACCCCATCACCTCCTGCCTTGCAGTTCATGACCCTCTGTGACCCCACAGCCTTCAAAATTGGTCTAATTGACTCCTTTGTGACTCTAACTGCAGCCAAGTTTTTCCTGATTGACCCCTGCATGACCCCACAGATTCCAGACTTGCTGGTCATGACCGCCTTTGACCCCATTTTCTTGATATGCCCCCCCGTAATGCTGATTTCCTCCAAATGTATAATAATTCACCCTGATATGACCCCACAGATTTGAGCCTTTCTCTGCATAACCCCCACTGGCATCAGACTTGCTCTCATTGACCCTCTCTGACCATGATTATCTACAAATTAGTCCTCATTGACCCCGGCATGACCCCATTACTACCAGCCTTGCAGTTCATGACCTGATGTGACCCCACTGCCTTTAGACTAGCTGTCATTGAACTCTCTTTGAACCTGATTGCCTCCAAATTTCTCCTAATTGAGACCCTGCAGCCTCCAGTCTTGCTTTCCAGGACCCTGTGTGACCCCACTGGCTTCAGACTCCCTCTCATTGACCACTCTATGACCTTGATTGCCTCCAATTGTATCCTAATTGACTCCTGCCTAACCCCGCTACTCCCAGCATGGGGCTACATGACCTCTTTTGACTGCATTGGCATCAGACATGCTCTCATTGAACTCTCTGTGACCCTGATTGCTGCCAAATGTATCATAGGAATTACAGTGACAATTACAAAGGAGTCAACTAGAGGAACTCGGCAAGCACTGGGGTCCTGGAGAGCAAGGCTGGAGTGTGTGGGGGTTATGCAGGGGTCAATGACCATATACTTGGAGGCAATTAGGGTCCCAAAGGGTTCAGTGAGCGCAACTCTGCAATTAGTGGGGTCACATGGGGTCATGAAGAATCAATGCGGATAGCTTTGGTGGCAATTGGGGTGACCAAGGGGTTAATGAGAGCACATCTGAAGACAATGGGGGTCACATGAGGTCATGAGGCGCAAGGCTGGAGTGATGGGGTCATGCAAGGGTCAATGAGGAGCGATTTGGAGGCACTGAGTGTCACGAGAGTCAAAGAGGGTGCATATCAAAGCAGTGGGGTCAAACGAGGTCATGGAGTGCAAGTCTTGAGGTGGTGGGGGTCACCCAAGTGTCAATGAGGAAACACTTGGAAGCAATCAGAGTTACAAAAGAGTCAATTAGACCAACTCTACCAGTAGAGGGGTCAATTGGGGTCATAAAGAATAAATGTGGATACATTTGGAGGTAATTGGGGTCACGAAGGAGTCAACGAGAGCAAGTCTGAAAGCAATGGGGGTCATATGAGGTCATGGAGATCAAGGCAGGGATGTGTGGGGGTATGCACGTGTCAATGGCCATATATCTGAAGGCAATCAGGGTCACAGAGGGGTCAATGGGAGCAACTGTGCTGGCAATGAGGTCATATGGGGTCATAAAGAATAAATGTGGCTGAATTTTGAGGTAATTGGGGTCACCAAGGGGTCAATGAGAGCATGCCTGAAAGTAATGGGGTCTTATGAGGTCATGGAGAGCAGAGCTGGAGTGTGTAGGGTCATGCTACGGTCAATAAGGAGAAATTTGGAGGCACTCGGAGTCGATGAGGGTGCATATCAAGGCAGTGGGGGTCAAACGAAGTCATGGAGAGGAACTTTGGAGGTTTTGGGGTCACGCAAGGGTCAGTCATGAAAAACTTGCAGGCAGTCCGAGTTACAAATGAGCCAATCAGACTAACTCTGCAGCAGTGGGGACACAGAAGGTCCTGGAGAGCAAACCTGGAGTCTGTGGGTCATGCAGGGGGTCAGTGACTATACTTGGCGGCAATCAGGGTCACAGAAGGTTCAATGGCAGCAACTCTGTTGGTAGAAGGGTCACAAGAGGTCATAGAGAATCAATTAGGATAAGTTTGGAGGTAATTGGGGTGACCAAGGGGTCAATGAGAGCGCATCTGAAGGCAATGGGGTCATATGAGGTCATGGAGAGCAAGGCTGGAGTGCGTGGGGTCATGCACGTATCAATGAGGAGAGATGTGGAGGCAATCAGTGTCACAGTGGAGTCAATGAGGGTGTATATGAAGGCAGCCGAGTCAAAGAAGGTCATGGAGCGCAAGCCTCAGAAACTCTGCAGGCAGTGGGGGGGGTCACATGAGTCAGATAAAGGCTGGAGGCTGTGGGGTCCTGGAGGGTTCACTCAGGAAAAACTTGGAGGCAATCAGTATCACAGAGTGGTCAATGGGGGGGGGGGGGCTATGAAACAACGGGTCAAACGAGGTCATTAAGTGGAAGATTAGAGGTAGTGGGGTCATGCAGGTGTCAATCAGGATAAATTTGGAGGTAAATAGGCTCACAGAGTGGCCAATGAGAGCAAGCCTGCAGGTATAGGGACATGGAGTGGAAGGCTGGAGGTAATGAGGTGCTACAGGGGTCATTCAGGAAAATCTTGGAGGAAATCAGGGTCACAGAGGGGTTAATGAGAGCAAGTCTAAAGGCAGTGAGGGTCATATGGCTCATGGAGAGCAATTCTGGAGGTAATGGCGGGGTCACATATTGGTCCATGAGAAAAAACTTGGAGACAGTCACAGTCATGATGGGGTCAATGAGGCCAAAATAGACAGTTTCTCATTAGGGAGATTAGGGCTCACTTCATGTGCAGGAAATACTAGGATTGATGCCTGTATTCTCCAGGCGCTGGGGAAACAGCTCTGACCTGCTCCCTGGTGGCGGGGGGGGAAGGGAGGCAGTTTGCCCACCTCCCTCTCTTTTGGCCCTTTGCCTATAACAATCAGGGAAAAGGGCAAAATCCACAGCAAGGCCTAGCTACAGGGAGCTAATGACCAGTATAGAGACTCAACCATACCATGTTGATGTTAGTAATATCCTATTCCTACCAACTGAGCTAGTCCCACAAAAGCTATTTAAGATACAAGAATCAGGCTGCAATGGGATGACATCAGAGTGGGGCCCTGTTTTTCTGTCAGCTGGATTAGCTGAAATGGTAGAGGGCTCCTTTTGCATACGAATGATAATGGGATTCATGCCTGAATTCTCCAGCCTGCTCTGCTGAGGCAGGGGGAGCCATGCCTTTCTTGCTACTTTGCTCAAGACCCTGGAGCCATCTCTTTGTATCACTGGCATGAGACAAGTCAGCTGAAGGTGGGGATTAGCTCAAAACACAGTGTTCTCTAGGTACTCTCGACAGCTCCATGTGAGGCATCCAGCCTGCCTCCTTCCCTATTTTTTGGCCTCTGCTAGGAGCAGTGAGGTAAAAGAACAAATGTCACCTCCTAAGGTCTGTGTCCATCAAGAGGCTCAAACCCACAACCATGGTAATAATAGCATCACACACTAACGAACTGAGCTAGTTAACCCACAAGAAGAACACCTCCCATAGCCACTTCAGAAAGGAGCAACAGGCCACCTCAGGGACCTCACAGCTTCTCGTGTGACATAGGTGGGTCAGGGACAGATGCCAGTCAGGAGATTAGTGTAAATAGTAGAGTGTTTGCTCCGCATGCTAGCAGAGATAGGATCAAGACATCTATAGTGACCTGACTAGGCTGTGCTAACTGTGAGAAGAGGCTGAGACAAGGGATCATCTTAAATGTTGAGAACTTTATAAGGGAAAACTCTAAAATAGTCCCAGGAGCATAATCAATACAGAACATTACAAAGGACTTACTAATTATACTAATAAACTATAGGTTACCAGCTCCTTTACCTTTGGGAGCCTGTACATGCAGTGCAGTTTGCTCCAAATGCTTTGTTATTAACAAGAAGAAAAGAGTTTCCTTAACATTATACTGTGTCACTTAGAAGAATCAGCTTTTCCACTCATTGGCTGTAAGTCCAGCTCCACTCTTGCTGTCCCATTCTTTGCTTCTTTTGGCTTGAGGAGCTCAATAGATTGGAGGTTCCTGTGGCTGCACCTCTTTTCACTGAGTTTATTCACAAGTGGGGTTTCTTCTCCTAGTGAGCTCTCCCTTCTCCAGCAGGCACCTTTGCACCGTATTCGGTCAATAGTTGTTCAAACAGTCATTCTCTCTGTTCATATACTTCAGGATCTTTGTGGGTGGGCTTCTCATTTACCATTTTCAGGATCTGTTTTAATCCAACAGTTTTTTGATCAATTCCTTTTTTCACCAACTCTATTTCCTTCCAGGTTTTTTCCCTTGATACTCTTTTGCTGGTAAATCTGTTGATTTTCCCTCTACTTCCCTTCTCTAATTGCGCCTGCTCACATATCCAGGTGTGACCCAATGTATCCCTGTATTCACACCCCACAATCTTTGTACAAAATATGCCTTGCGAGGTATCATTTGAAAATTAACTATTCCTGGGTCAATAATATCATGGTGAAATGTTTGTACAAAATGCCTACTAAGAATTATGAACAGAGGCTGAACTTATGACTATCTGTTCCTCAAAGACAAAAGACAAACTGATGCCTCTAGCCGATGTCATCAAAGTTGATGGGCAATCACCGGTCAAGTGGTCATTCTTTGGCAGCAAAGAGGGGCAGGAACAGATTGATCTCATTTTAGCACACAACCACATGGAACTTCTTTCACAAGGAGACTCCATGTCTCCGTTCTCACGGGGGGAAGGAACATGATCTTGATGTACCCATCAGGAAAATGCATTTCAAAGGGTGACTGAACTATAAAAGTAAGGAGCAAAAACACCCCAAGTTCTCTCTCCTTATTCATCTCATCAAATAAAACAAAAGAACCACCCTGTGGACTTCAGGGATGGATTTGGACCTGAACTTGATCCACAGCGTTACTGGGAACCTGTAGTAAAAACCTCACCTTGAACCAAGTCTAGTTTGTTAAGTTTAGGAAGCATTTTATCTTTATTTCTCTTGTAACCATCCCTGACTTAAATGGCTTACACTTATACTCATGTAAAATCTCTCTCTTTATAGTTAAATAAACTTGTTTTTTTTTTTATTAAAACTAATCCAGTGCTGTGAACAGTTTGGGTAACTCCATTTAAGGTAGCAGGCTGTTGTATATTGATCCCCTTAGAGGGGCAATGGACCTAATATATATGGACTGTCCAGGAGAGTCCAACACACATTTGGGGGGGGGGGGGAAATCTAGGACTGGGAGTGTGTTGAGGTCACTCTGCAAGTAATAACCAAGACTGCTGGAAGCCAGAGTGTGGCTGGTGTTTGCTGACAGGCTGCAGGGGTCAGAGTCTCTGGACCAGGGCTGTGGCTGTCCACAGACACTCAGGGTATGACCTGTGTGGTGTTTGTGAAGGGCTCAGGTTCGGAGATACAGAAGCAAAGCATTGTGAGGCACTCCAGTTTGCAGTGTAGGTGGTGACAGAGCCCATCACTAGTCTGGATTGCACCCAGCAATGTCATATCCCCCACCAGGGCAACCTACTCTGTTATATATAGATATTGTGTACCCTGGTTTTACTGTGTCCCATTGATTATCCTCATTCCACCAAGTTTCTGGGATACCTATTATATGAATATCCTCATTTAATGCCAGGCACTCTTGTTCACCTATTTCAGTATTTCGATTTCGAGCATTTGTATACAAGTACCTGTACATTTTGTCAATATTCAGTTGCTTGTCTTCATGTGTCATATTTAAATAAGACTCTTCTGTTTGACTCTTCCTCACCAGCTCCTACCTGTAGTTTACCAACATCTTTCCAGTATAGGCTTTTCCTTACCCAAAAGTTTTCCCAGTTCCTAATAAACCTAAAACCATCCTCCTTACACCCTCATCTCATCCATGCATTGAGACCCTGCAGTTCTGTCTGTCTTTTTGGCCCTGTGCATGAAACTGGAAGCATGTCAGAGAAGCTATCATGGTAGGCTTAGACTTTAATCTCTTACTTAGCAGCCTACATGTGGCCTCCAGGACGTCTTTTCTACCTTTCCCTATGTCACTGGTATCTTCATGTACCATGACCACCAGCTCCTCCCCAGCACTGCACATAGGTCTGTCTAGATGTCTCATGAGATCTGCAACTTTTGTACCCAGCAGGCAATTTATCATGTGGTTCTCCCCATCATCACAGATGTGACTATCTATATTTCTGGACAATCAAATCCTCCATCACTATTACTTGGCTCTTCCTAGTAATCCTGTACCTGTCACTTTCCTGGCCTGCCCAGACTCCTCCTCTCTGGGCTTCAGCAAAGTCAGTCACCAAAAAGCTTTATTCCGTGGATAGACAAGGGGACAGAGAATACTTCTGTGTAAGCTCATCACTTCCCAGTCCCAGTAAAAGAGGCACTGGATGTTTGGGAAGGGGGGTCTGGCTGCGAGGAAATAGGGAGGTTCCCTGTTCCGATCTATGTAGGAGAGATGAAACAGCATTAAAGCAAAGAAATTACCCTTACACTTAGTCTCATCCTCAGAGTTTTTTGATGTATTTTTGAGAGGATGGGTTGCAAAATACTTAGTCCTGCCATGAGTGCAGGGGACTGGACTAGATGACCTCTTGAGGTATCTTCTTCTCCTATGATTCTATGAAAATTTGATTTGTTAAATAGTTTTTAAAAATATGATAATTATAAAATTAATCAGTCTCCTCTCATTAGAAATTGTATGTAGCTAGTGGTTAAAAATAAGTGATTACCTCATAAACTATTTTAATAGCCGGGTCAATGACATGGCCTCCATCTTTCTGAGATGTTATCTAAAAAAGGGGGAGGAAAAACCTTTTCTGTGAATTTATATTGCTGCAGCAGCCGTTGCTCCTGCTCTTTATTTGGTGAGTAATTTTTTAGGGAAAAATATTCCTCAGATGTAGTCGGCTGGTGAGAAGTGAATACCAATGCTGGCAAGAGCTAGCTGGACCGGGCTGTTTCCTTTAACTATAACTGGAGGTGCTTCTTACTTAAAAATAAGGGTTGTTCTGTGCTGTGCATTTTGGGGCTCTGTAACTGCAACTGAAGCTGTGCCTCCTCTAGGCTGCTAGGAGACCCCCTTTTCGGAAGGGTTTTGCAGCCACAGTTTAATGTTTTACAAAGTGTATCATGACACACAAAGGTCTTGATGCTGCTCTAAAGTAACCATTGCAGAGGGCTGTGGACCTGGAACTTGCTTACAGCACATGCACTTTTGCCACCAGACACCTTTTTGTGGGTGTAAATTATACTTGCGTCATTGATAGAAAAGGCAAGGCAACCGTATTGCTACTACCAATAACTACAGTGGCATCATGTGAAACCTTTAGGATTACTTTGAGAAGGGACGAGCTGCCTGTACCCACTTATCTAGCAGCAAAAATAGTCATTTCTGCTCACCAGTTTTCCTATGGAAAATAATAGCTTTTGGTTATTGTGGGCAGATGTGACAGGGCAATCAATGCCACACCAGAGGAGAAGAAATCACTTGCAGTGACAAAAGCAGCAGTACCAGAAAATGGCCTCAAAAGTAGCCAGTGTTTCATTTGACACTCCCTTTATTTCCCCATAATATTATTTTGTTATTAATATGCGCCAACTCGGTTCCAGGTGGCTTCCTGTAGGAATGAGTGTACATCTCAGTCTCTTTGCCCCTTCAGTTCTTGGTTTCTCTACTGAAGCTGCCCATATGGATTCCCGTTCTGACGGTAACCTTGATGATGTGAGCATCTGTCTAGTATGGCCTACATGTAGACGCTCATCTTATTTTACAGCTGCCTCACGGTAGCAAGTTTCAAACCCATGACCTGACAGATATCCGTAGCTCCATATTTCATTATCAATGTGACTAGCTACCTCAGTTAATTTACATCTCAAATAATATTATTTGGAATCCAGTTCCTCTATAGATTAAAAAATAAGGCTCCACAATCATTTTGTAGGGAAACGTCTGAGATGGTAAATGTTTTATTAAAGTTATATTTGTTCAGATATATTAAAAAAAAAAGATTAGTTTTTGTTCAGATTCTGGCATACCTTTGGACACAAAAAAAAGTTTAAATAATTTTTTGGCTGCTAAATGATTTTCCTTTTTGGTCAGGTTTCAGAAAAGTCTGCAATACTTTACAGTTCCAGCAGGGGTCAATATGTTTTCATCATTACAAGCCAAAAGCTCAGCGAGAAAGCAGCAAAAAGTGTTGATCCTAATTGGAGCAGACACAAGGATCTTCTATAATCCTCTGACATCCTTTTCAAATAATAATTCTTAGGTGGGTGGTGGGCTGGTGGCTGCAATGCCAGTGCAGACTTTTCTACAATGAAGCCTAACCATTGTCAATTATTTTTGATGTATGCTAGCTTAACGGAAGGATCCTTCTTACAGGTTTTTCTAACCCACAGAAGGGCACTTCTCCTAATTATTGAGCCACAATACAAGTATTCTATACTAACTGTGTCTTACAAAACACTCTTTCCTTCATACATACATACAAGTGGACAGATAAACAGCTGAGTTACCCTCTGATATACTAATAAATCTAGTTGTATTGTTCCAAAACGGTTCTTTTTAAAAAAATTATGTCAATGCCAGTATTTTCCAGACAAATGACTGACCAGGCATATGTACAGCAAGTATCTCTTTCCATCTAGATCTACAGCACCCAAAGGGTAAGTAATTAAGGTAAAAGGTTTTTTTTTTATTGGAATACTGGTTGGTAGCTTGGCTGTTGTGTGCAAACATTGGCATTGTTTGAATAAATATCAAAGAGTATGGTAGCTGCTTGAGACAGATTCCAAACCCAGTGATAAAACCCAACCCTCTAGGCTCAGAGGAAAAATCTGAGCCTTGCTAAATGTATTTGCTGTTTGCACTGAGCCAAGCCCTGGTGGGGCACAGGAATCTTTTCCCCTTCATTCGGGACAGAAAAACAAAAAAGATTTTCAGAAATCCAGTTCTAGAAAGCTGGTGGGGTTTTCTAAATAGAATCCAACCCAAGTGAATATATTCAGGGATATTTAACAGCTTGTGTGCTGCTGAACATACCTGGTATGAGGAGCAACAAACCAAATGGATGCTGCCCCATTTATATGGACATGGTGAAAGGCGGATGCAAAGAGGGTTAAGCAGGAAGGGCCAGATTTTTAAGGGTATTTAGGCACCTAGTAGTATTTTCAAAAGGAGCTCAGCACTATTGAAATCAATGCGAAACAAGTACTTAGGTGCTTTTCAAAAATCCCACTCGACACCTATTTCCCACTGATTTCAATAGGAGTTGGGTGGCATTTTCAGACTCAGCTATCTACATCTTTAGGGGCCTAAATACCTTTGAAAATCCAGCCCAAGGTTACTTGCTGGTATGTTTCACATCTCTCTTCCATGGTTTACCTCAGACCGGGCGGGCAGGCGGGCTGGGCGGGGGACATCTCTTTTAGGTCCTGTCAACACAGAAATGTTTTTGCATTGTAAAAGGACATCTTTAAAAAACAACAACTGTAATGGTGTTAGTTTCATGACAATTATCCTGGCCAGCATGGATGGGAACAACCATTTTTAAAAAAGCCATGACCCATTCAACACGAGTTTAACAATTTTGTTACTTGAAACCTTATTTTTTTAGGGCATTGTCAGTTTCACACTGCAGACATGGCCCTAGTTATGAAGAAAAGTAATTTAGTTCTTGGAAAGAAAAAACAAACAAACAATGGATATAGATTAGAACTTGTTCAATTCATATGCAAAAAATCCCTATTCTGGACTCTGCTCCTAAAAACAATGTAAATGATTAAAACTGCATTTTAAACATCTTGTTTATGTTTGTTTACTTTGCACCCTTTGCTCAGCTTAGACCAGGGGTTCCAAACTTTATCAGTGTGGGCCACATCTCAGAGATGTTGGGCTTGAACTTTTTCTCACACCGGACCAGATCACACCTTTAGGTCTAAGCAAGGGAGGTGTGTAAACTGCACCACTGCAGGAGAGTTGTGAGAAGCAGTGTGCCTCAGAGATGCCCTCTCTAAACAACAGTTCATTCTCTGCTTCCCCCTTGTTCCAGGAAAGGAGGTGTAGTAATTTACTGCTGGCCTATACAACACCTCTTCACCATGCCAGCACAGGTACATAGGCCAGTACAGGGGAGGGCAGATCCAAGGCTCCAGCACCTGCTCCTGGGAGGGACTAGCCCAGGGGTAGTCAATTACTTTTTTTTTTTGGTCAAGGTCCAAACTTCTTAGTCAAGGTATAGTCAAGGTCCAGGCTCCAGAGAAAATAATAAAAAAACACCCCACCCGACAATGATAATAAATAAAAAGATTCCGGGGTCTGTTCAAAAGCATCTGGTGGTCCAAATTTGGCCCACAATCTGCCTATTGGCTACCTGTGGACTAGCCTGTGAAGAGAACCCACTTATGTCAGCGTGCCAATGCAGATGTTTAAAGAGGATTCCTACTCCCTTGCATGGGCACGTAGTCCAAGTCCAAGGCCCAATCTAGACCTATTAGGGACTGCCTTGAAGTACATACATTCATGCTTCAACAGATTTGCACCAACAAGGGTGGATTTTCTAAGACACTTGCATTTGTTAGTAAACTCTTCAGGGCTGAGATCCTGAGCCTGATTCTGATCTCATTTACGTCGATGTAAATCCAGAATAAATGCCATTGAAATGAATGGAGTTCCCTGGTATAAAACCCTTGTAAGCCAGATGAGAATCAGAATGCTTATCTGCAAAAGCACTCAACTGACTTTTGGAGCTATACAAATTAAAAATAATTACACTTGGGGTGCCTCCCTTAACCTGTAAACAGGAGATCTGAGAAATTGGTCAGCTTCCTCCTTCCTAGTGTGATAAGCTCCCTAGCCAGGCACCCCAGACGGACTCCCATGAACCCATGGAAACACCAAGGTCTTCTGAAGTCCTTTCCCTGGTTCCATAAAAGGGTCTGGGTAGCCACTTGTATCTGGATTCATTCCACAGGATTCTACAAGTTTTAACACTTTTTTTTTTATAAGCGGAGCCCCAGTAATCCGTGGTTCAAGCTCAGAGCTCCAGCAGTGTAACAATACAGTGGTCTTAAAGAGACCCATTGTTACATACCTCCCACAATGTTTTACAGCAGGGGCTCTCAACCTTTTCCTTTCCGAGGCCCCCGCTAACATGCTATAAAAACTCCATGGCCCGCCTGTTCCACAACACCTCTTTTTCTGCATATCCAGTGGATTAAAAGCCCAGGCTGGCATTAGGGGGGAGTAAGCAGGGCAACTGTTTGGGGCCCCATGCCACAGGGGGCCAGCAAAGCTAAGTTGCTCAAGCTTCGGCGTCAGCCCAGGGTGGTGGGGTTTGGACTTCAGCTTCATCCCCAGGCCCCAGTGACTCTGACACCAGCCCTGCTCTCTGGTTTATTTTGGCAGACTCCCTAAAACTGCTTGCACCCCCCCCCCCCCAGTGGGCCCCGGACCCCTGATTGAGAACCAATGCTTTATAGCCTAACTAAAGGCCAATAAAACAGCCCGCTCTAGCTTTGTTCTCTCAGGGTGAAATTGTGCCATTGAGGCATGCCACTTTAGGGCTTGAGAGGAGCACTGAAAGCATTCTCCATCTCTCAGGTGGAGCACATACACTTTACCTTTAAGGCACATAGCCTACTCCCCACTGCATGGCTAGCCGCTCTGTTGGCCTGTGTGCACATGCATGAATGGGGTGTGTAGAGGCATGGTCCTGCCCACTTTCTGTCTCTTCCTGTTCTTCCCCTTTGTATGGCTCCCTGTGCTCAGGTGGCATGCCAGAGATGACAATTCTTGGCCCCTACATGGGCCATAAGAGGAGGGTGGCAGGGGAAGACTTGCCCTCTCCTTATCTTGTTGTATTTTCATAAGGGAACAGGCAGACTCTAGCCCATAAGACCACTGCCATTCTCAAAGTCCTACTGAGCTTTGACTTACTGCTTTTTCCACTCCCATCTGAAACAGCATTACAGATGTCTGCTCTTCAGAAGTTTCTAGCTACCCACTTGTAATGGGGCAGTCACCCTGCTCTGGCCTGGAAAGGGTTAAAGCCAGCCCTGGGAGAGGGCCAGGGCTCCAAGCTAAAGGCTCGCTGATTGGGGAAGGAGCCCCAGCTGGGCCACGCCCCAATCAGACCACACCTGGCCCTATAAAAGGTCAGCAAGCTTTTCAGAGGGAACAACTTAGCTGCCTGGGAGCTGAGCAGGGATCTGAGGTGCGGGGTGGGCAAGAGGGGCTGGGGAGCTCCAGCCTGACAACTCCCCAGGCTGCAGGGCCTTGTGTGGGGCCCAAATCAGGTGCTGGGGCAGCCTGCGGCTAGGCAGAGGCAGCAGGTCCTCCCCCCCCCCCCCCCTTGCCAATGGTGAGTGGCAATTACAGGCTGCAGTCAGCCCCAGTGAATGGGGGCTAAATGATGATTGGCAGTAGGCAGTGAGGAAAGGTGGGATTAGGGGGCCCTCTGGGGAGTGGAGACCCGGATACTGCTGGGGCAGAACCCCCAGACAAAGGGGCACCAGGGTCCAGAAGGGACACAGGTGCCAGAGGTGGCGATGACACTGGCCTGCAGAGGGTGCTCCGGGGCTGGAAAACTAGCTAATTCCCAGACAGCCAGCAGGAGGTGCTGCAGGGGTGAGTCACACATCGTTACACTGCTGTATTTCAACAACCTTCCTGGACTTTGCATGACTTAGCCCCATACGAAGCCTCTTTGTTTCTTCTCTGGTGTGCCAGAATCACCTGACATGGAAGGCAGGATGTATATGTTTATCTTTGCTGTTATACTGTAAATGCACATCCAGCATTCCCACCCCCAGTTTTATTTTTTGTGTGTCTGTTTACTATTGGAACTTCACTTGCACTCTGAGCCCCTGCATGTTTTAACACCTGTTTAGCAATTCTCTTTTGGAAATCCATCAAGTTTTTCCTGTGTCTTCTAGAGTTTTTTCAGTCTCTTCCTTTTCACTCTGCAGCCGTTTGAAGTCATGATTCTGCTTTGTCATGGTGTCTTCCAGCTGCTTTGAGCTGGCTGACAGTTGTCTCTTCACAGCCTCACTCTTTAGCCTCTCCTTTTGCAGAAATATATTCCAGATACTGTTGATTGCAAACCATGAAAGATCTCTCTTCCAGTTCTGCTTTCAAAGCACTGCAGTTTGGACAGGTAAGCTCTCTTCTAATCATGTAAATAAGTTTAGCTTCCTCTTATACAGCAGTGTCTTCCCTATCACCATTGGGTGACCATCCTGCAGTTCTTGCATGAAGGGGCATATGAATGTTTAGCATATCTGGCACATAAATACCTTGCATTGCCAGCCACAAAAGTGCATGCAAATGTCTGGTCTCACTTTCTGGTGATCTTGTAAATAAGAGGGCAGCATTATCTCCTGTAAATGCAAACAAACTGGTTTGTCTTTGCACTTAGCTGGACAAGAGGAAGGACTGAGTGGACTTACAGGCTCTGAACTTTTACATTGTTTTGTTTGAGTGCAGTTATGTAACAATCTACATTTGTAAATTGCACTTTCAAGACAAAGATTACACTACAGTACTTGTCTGAGGTGAATTGAAGGATGCTATTTTGTTTATCATTGTATACTGCATATATTAATCAAATATATACTTTGAATTAAATTACAACACAGAATAATATGAAAAATCCAAAATAGTTAATAAGTCAGTAGGTATTCTATGAACAGTGTGATTAAAACTGCAATTAATCACTGAGTTGTGTAAATTAACAGCCCTAAGTTATATTACATATATTCATTGTATGTTAGAGTTCAGTATTCAGAGGAATCAAGCATTAGACAAGAGTAAGACAAGCTGAAAGGCAAGAACCCATATATTGAGCTCTGCAAGACTTTAGGTTAGCTATTTTAGGCCTTGGAAACAAGAAATGATGACTTAAGTCAATGACTGAGAAATAATCCAACGCCCTAAAATTATGGGAAAAGAGGTACCAAGTGGTGGTGTGCAAAATTACCCAGATTAATATTAGATCCTAAAAATACTGTAAAGGAGCATCTGTCTCAGACATACGTCTTTAGCATTATGCACAACCTGTATCCCATGGCTTATGAGAACAAAGGGAACGTACACAGCCTATAGAAAATTGGGGTCCCTTAAGTTTCCAGGGGACAGAGACCAATAAGAGAAGAGTTGACACTTATGGACACGCGAAGAATGTAGGTATAGACAGAATCACATTATAAAAAGGGGATGCCCAAAATGGGAAAATTGAGCTCCCTCTAGGAGACTCCAGCAGGAACCATCCCTCTACTGATGATCAAGCCATGAGACTCATCGGACCAACACTATTGTTAAAGATGTGAGTATAACTATATTTGTAATTTGTGCATAGGTCTGCATAGAATTTCTATATGCTTGTGTAATTTTAATTGTAACTTTAATAAAACAGACTAGACTTTGTACTGGTAAATGTATGTGTGGCCACTACTCTTGGTCTTTGTGTTCCTAGAGACTCTAACTCTAAAGAAAGTAGCTGAGGTGACTTTCACCCTGTTAAAGCTTTAAACTGTAGCCACCAGAGCTGAACCCACAGTGGTATACCACCACATTAGAAAATTCACTTGAAATAAAATAAAAGGCTATACCTGACTTAGGACTAGATTCTTACATCTGGCATAGGCCATTGTGCAAGGCTTCGTTTTTTAATTTCCTATATTTGACACTCATTTCCAGATGCCGGACATACTGAGTATCATCCTGGATATGACCCATCCTTCTGTGAATGTTTTGTAACCTAAGCTCACTTCCCGAGGCTCAGCTTGCAGGAAGAACAGGCTTGCATGCCTTTGGCACACACAGGTTGTACATAGTTTTCCATAGGCAGAGGCAGGAATTGTGAGCACATCACCCCTGTATGCCAAGCTCTCCACTTGCTCTCTACCTGCTTCAATTCTAGACTAGGACCAAAGCCATGAACTGACAAAGTTAGGAAAGGTCAAGACAGTTGCACTCCCCTGCAATAGTGTAAGTCTCACAGCTCAGCTGTGAAACAAACTTCCTGAGCAGGCCAGCTTAATTTTAGAATTGGATCTTCTTTCGGACACACAGCAATACTCCCCTCTTTGAGAAAGCATTCCCACATTAACTCAGGATGGAGAATAGCCTATAAATATCTGTCCCACAAATAACCCTTGGACCAAGGAATAGAGAAAAGCAATAGAGTCCTTGAAGCCCTCCACTAAGAACCTCATCATGCAAAGCTAAAGTACTGAGAAAGTGTTTTGATATTTTAATGGGAACTATAGAAAACAAGTAGGCAGACAGACAGACTGTGCTACTAACATTATTTTAGGCAACTTTCCCTGTGAGAAACAAAATCCACAATAAGGAGGGGTAACAGTGGGGCAGTCCCCCCTCCTCCCCCATACAATCTTTCTGTAGATTCTTTTACAATTAAATGCACCACTTTATTTGTGCCAATGCATTTGAGACGTATGAAAGCTACTTGACCTGCCAAAATAAAAATTTCAAACTTGCACCTATGTATACTGTACCAGCTTGCATATGGCAAATCAGTTTCACTTGCACACAGATTTTTTCAGGTACAAATACACATTCAGTTACCTGATTTGTCCATGCAAATGCCCATCATCATACACCAATATGAGTTTTGAGCTCGTAAAATCTGCGTGTACATGTTTACATGCTCACAGTTTCTACATCCAACATTGTCACAGTTGCTCAGCTCTTCCAACAATTACAATCTTATTAGATCCAGCATTCAAAGCTGCCTCTAGCATTTAAACAAAAGTAATTTAGTGCTAATAAAAGTGGGAGATTGACAGTTCAAAAGATTGAAGTCCTCTGTTTATCCACAAATCACAGAGCAAGGGAAACGGCAATGCAACATTCTCCATGCTGCCACTTGCATGTGATTCAACCTGGACTTGGAAGGACTAACTCTTACAGGTGAGCATGAAGGTCATTTTCCATAGGTGTCTCTATTAAGACTACCAAGAAGGGTGCTAATTATTGCCAATAATTATGATTTTTCTGTAATATGGACCCTTTTCCACAAGGAAAAAGACTGACTCATTGCATGACAACCACCGACTGCCCCCTCAGTTGACAGCAACTTTTAGTAACTACTGACCTGTTCTGGACTAGAACGCCAGACCAGCGGGTGAAGGGCTCTGCAGCCCATTACCAGTCAAATCATTCAGTCTAGTGTGTGCTAGCCACCAGACTGAGATTACCAATTCATTTAATATAGGCCAAGCATGTAACATTCTCTCAAACTAGCAACTGCTTGAAGAATCAAAAGGTATCTGATTTTGGAGAAATATCTTATTCTGCTACTGAATTTTTTTAAAACCTCTCCCTCCTGACAAATGAGGCTTTGAAGCAGCATGGAGCGATTATGGCATCTATTCGCCTAACTGACATGCAGGATTCCTCCACTTCCAGAGGTGGGAGTCATGGCTAACCTCAAGAGAACTTGCAAAAATAAATAGCTTGTGACAGGGGCTGGGCTTACCAGCAGCATTCCCTAGAGGTTAGGCTGCTGCCCCTCACACACCACTCCACCAACATTGGGACAGCCTGCCTTGTGGTGGGTGGTGACTCAACCCCCCCAGCCGGGTCATCGGTTTAGCTCACCCACTTCCAGGGTAACAGTGTTCAGAGAACTGCAGAGGGGCATCCTCCAGACAGGGTAGGACCTTCAGTCTCTCTCTTGGCCCCTGTAGGGGGGTTGTCCTTGCCACAGGGTTTTCAGTATCCCTACCCTCTTTTTGTTTCTGAGAGTGGGTGGAAGTAAGGCTTATACCCATCTACAGTCAGGGTGTTAGGTAATGGAGCCCAGGCCTTCCACTCCACCTGGCTCCAACCAAGGGTCCTATGAAAGGCAACAAAGTCAAGCACCTGGAGTGCCTCCAGACTGGCTTCCTGGGCCAATTGGCTTGCCTGGTGTCAAGTTTTTGACCGGAATGCTCAGTCAAAAAGGGACCCTGTGGCTCTGGTCAGCACAACTGACCAGGCCACTAAAAATCCATTTGGCCACAGCGGCCGACTCTGTGTGGTTCCTGGAAGTGGCCGGCATGTGTCCCTCTGGCTCCTAGGTGCGACCAGGGGGCATCTCTGTGCACTGCCTCTGCCCACAGTGCAGGCGCCACCCTGAGCTCCAGTTCTGCAGCTCCCATTGGCTGAGAACTGTGGCCAATGGGAGCTGTAGGAGCAGTGCCTGCGCACAGGGGCAGCGCGCAGAGCCCCCTGGCTGTCCGTGCACCTAGGAGTTAGAGGGACATGCCAGCCACTTCTGGGAGCAACCCAAGGGAAGCACCATCCGGAGTCCTCACCCAAACCCCTTCCCAGACCCCACACCCCGTCCCAAACCTCTGCCTCAGCTCTGAGCCCCCTCCTGCGCTCTGAACCCCTCATCCCTGGCCTCACCCCAGAACCCGCCCTCCCACACCCTGAACCCCTCTGCCCCTCCTGCAGCCCAAACATCTCATCTATGGCCCCACCCCAATCTCCAGGCCAGTGTAAATGAGCAAGTGTGGGGAGAGCGAGTGACAGAGGGAGGGGGGATGGAGTGAGCAGGGGACGGAGCCTCAGAGAAGGGGCAGGGCCTCAGCAAGGGTGTATGGTTTTCTGCCATGAGAAAGTTGGCAACCCTAGGGCCAGTTCCTACCATTCACTCACCTCCTCGTCTCAAAGTCCAATGCAAGAAAGAAAAATAATTAAAAAAGAGGAGGTAACAATGTTCTGCCTAGTTAGGCTCAGCTAATAGGCCTTTCCTCACACCAGGGGCTTCTATGGCTGCTTTGTTCAGACATCTCAGCATAGACCCTTTTCCTCCCCTCTCTGTCCCCTACTGAGCTGTCTGGCTTCCTTTTAAGCTCCTTCCTCCAGCTACAGCAAGCTCTGCAGGGACAGGAGGGGCGGAGATTCTAATTTGGTGTTTACATACCTTTGATACAGCTGTGTGATGGGGTATCAAACCTTAAGAGGCACATAGGGGAATAACTTGGACTTGATTGGCAGGGAGAGAATGGTGAATTAACTCTCATTAGTTCTCCCTTTGAAGTTGCTAGACTCATCTGCTGTTATGATTGGTAATCAGAGAGTAGGCAGATGCTGGGTATTCCCCCCCCCCGCCCGTCTCTACACTTTCCCCCCACCCCTACTGCAAAATGCTAAAAAGTCCCAAGACTGCTGTGAGAACTGTGGGTGGTATTTTCAACAGCACCTAAATCACTTAGGAACAAAAGACCCTTTGGCTTTCAGTGAGACCTTGAAGTTGCTTAGGCACTTTTGAAAATCATTTTCTCTGGCTTTGTTTCTCATATCAGACAGAGGCACCGATAGTGGGTGTGCTGGCGTTTTTGCCTGGCTTCTCCTGGTTTGGAATTCAGTAGCAGCAATCAGTATTGAGAGGATCATCTTTCAGGTTTTTGCATGAGACCTTCAAAATCACTATCCTGTCTGTTCTGGCTGAATATTGAACATCCCATCGTACGTTGCATGAGAGTAGAGGTTCACTCTGATACCTTTACTCAAACGTTTTCTTTCTCTTACCCCTCACATGTCCAGTTTGCAAGCTGACAACAACTTTCCACTCAAGAGTTGGAAGAGGAAGGAGGATCCTGTGGAAAAAGCACTAGATTTAGGTTCAGGAGACCTGGGTTCACTTTCTAGCTCTAGGACAAATTTCCTGTCTGACCTTGCTTTCACAATTCCATCTGTAAAACAGGAGTACTGAAACTTCCTCTCTCCCACCATTGCCTGTCTATTCTATTTGGAATGTCCACACTTTGAGACTGAGACTGTCTCTGTATGTATGTACAGTGTCTAGCACAGTGGGCTCTTGATCTGAGTTGTGGCCTCTGGGCCACAGATAAAAATTATCTGTATAAATAATACACATGGCAGTATTTCAGTGGCTTAGTGAGTATATAAAGCACTTTGGGATTCTTTGGGATTAAGGTGCTACATACATATAAAGTATTCGTGTGTGTGTGTGTTTAATAAAATCTTAAATTCCTTCCTTGGCATGTCACTATGCATCTTAGGACACAGCAGAGCTTTCTGGCACACTCTGCATCTAAACAGTGCTGTGCCTTTTGCTGAATTGAAAACAAAAATATTTTAGTACAGAAATGAAAACAAAACTTGACCTATACAAGACAGGCCTTCCTGCTATTTTTAGAATGAGTTATCCTAGACTCCATATTTCACAGACCTGTGTATAATTAATGATGTGTGTCCTATCTTCCTCTGCTAATTGCACAATCTTTTGGGAGGTGTATGTCATTATTTAATGTAATCATGCAAAAAATGTGAATAGAAAAAAATGTTTAAAAAACCTTTTGTCTTATCTCAGTTGAATCAGGATTTTCCCACTCCCCCATTAAGTTTACAAGTTCAGGACCTTATATTGTCCCTGGAATCCCCACTCCTTGAATATCTTTGTTCTTAAGCAAAGTAAGCAGTCATGGGATAAGCGGGAAGGTTCTCTCATGGACTGGTTGCTGGTTGAAAGATAGGAAACAAAGGGTAGGAATAAATGGTCAGTTTTTAGAATGGAGAGAGGTAAATAGTGGTGTCCCCCAGCGGGTCTGTACTGGGCCCAGGGCTATTTAACACATTCATAAATAATCTGGAAAAAGGGGTAAAAAGTGAAGTGCCAAAATTTGCAGATGATACAAAACTACTTAAGATAGTTCAGTCCCAAGCAGACTACGAAGAGCTACAAAAGGATCTCTCAAAACTGGGTGACTGGGCAACAAAATGACAGATGAAATTCAATGTTGATAAATCCAAAGTAATGCACATTGGAAAACATAATCCCAGCTATACATATAAAGTGATGGGATCTAAATTAGCTGTTACCTCTCAAGAAAGAGAGCTTGGAGTCCTTGTGGATAATTCTCTGAAAACATCCATTCAACGTGCAGCGGCAGTCAAAAAAGTGAACAGAATGGTGGGAATCATTAAGAAAGGGATAGATAATAAGACAGAAATATCATATTGCCTCTATATAAATCCATGGTACGCCCACATCTTGAATACTGCGTGCAGATGTGGTCATCCCGTCTCAAAAGAGATTTATTGGACTTTGAGAAGGTTCAGAAAAGGCAACAAAAACGATTAGGGGTATGGAATGGCTGCCATTTGAGGAGAGAACAATAAGATTGGGACTTTTCAGCTTGGAAAAGAGATGACTAAGGGGAGTTATGATAGAGGTCTATAAAATCATGACTAGTGTGGAGAAAGTAAATAAAGTAGTGTTATTTACTCCTTCTCATAACACAAGAATTAGGGGCCACCAAATGAAATTAATAAGCAGCAGGTTTAAAACAAACAAAAGGAAGTATTCTTTTCATAAAATGCACAGTCAAACTGTGGAACTCCTTGCCAGAGGATGTTGTGAAGCCCAAGACTATAACAAGGTTAAAAAAAAAAACTAGACAAATTCATGGAGGATAGGTCCACCAATGGCTATTAGCCAGGATCAGCAGGGATGGCGTCCGTAGCCTCTGTTTGCCAGAAGCTGGGAATGGGCGACAAGGGATGGATCACTTGATTACCTGTTCTGTTCATTTCCTCTGGGGCACCTGGCATTGGCCACTGTTGGAAGAGAGGATACTGGGCTAGATGGACCTTGGTCTGACCCAGTATAGCCATTCTTATGTTCTTATCTTTAGCCCTTAGTTCTCTAATGGCTCTAGCCCTCCTTTACTTATAATCACTTGGTTGGTAATTGACATGAAAAAAAATATTTACCTCTGTAGCCATCTCCCCTTGAATCTTGGGCTGCTCCTTCAGTCTGCTCCTCCACAATCTCCATCTTCCTATTTTGGGTTGCAAGTTAGCTCTGTTGTCATCTGGAGACCACAGATTTCTTTGATCCCTGTCAAGACTATAGGGGATCACAATGGTCCCTTCTGGCTTTAATATCTATGAGCCTATGAATTTAGCTTTTGACCTGGGTGTGGCATGGAGACTGTGCCTATCTCTGTAGTGGAGGGTTAATGTTGGTGATGAATGGTCAAGCGTCCATGCTGACTTTTTTTAGATCTCTCAAGTTTTGGTTTTTGTCAGTTCTCACTTGCAGGTCTTGGCTGGGTTGGACAGGCTCACAACAGCAGCTCTGTTTGTTGTCCTGGAGAGAACCCAAAGGATAGTGCAGGGAATGCTACAAGACCTACAGGGCATCCATTCCATCATCCCTTCTGGTCAATGGACACGTCGGGCAACTGTGGCGGGGGGCAGTGTAAGAGGATTTGGGGTGGTGGGTGGATGACAAACAGTTCTATGTCGGTTTATTATCTAACCAAAATGGCGCAGTCTGTCCACTGTTTCAGGTTCTCGCTGGTTTGTACCCTACTTGCTGCTCTTCCCCTACCAAAGCACACAGTAGATAGGTAAGATTGATAGCGAACATTAAATTGTTCCTTCAGCTATTTTTCCCAGTGTGGCTCCTCCATCTTCAGCTAATTTAAATCATACTTAAAGTATGTCCATAACTACATTTAAGCAAAACCAGTTACCATAGTAACACTGGAGGCTTTCTAAATGCAGTCTATGATGTAAACAGCTAAAATGACTATCACCCCAAATAGTTGTTTATTTCTTCTGCATAGTTTTATATTTAAATCTGTTGTAGCACACACAGATTTACCAGTTTTAAGTATATCTTAGAAGAGTTGTACATTTCAGCAGATCTGTTTCCATCAGCTCACATTGATAAAGAACTGACATTCCCACTGCATTTAGAGATATAGGGTACAAGGTGACTACTAGAAGAAATCAGTATTCTTACTGATTTTAGAGTTGTGCCAAATTATTGAAATTCCCATGAACATATACAGAAGCAGCTAAAGAAACTGTTTCTTAAGTTTGCACAGAAGTGAGATGGAATTCTCATAAGAATTGACTTTCATTTCTTTCTGCTTACAGATGCAGAAATATTGAAAGAACAACCTCTCTCAGTTTTGGCAAATCAGCTTCCAGTACAGATGGAACCCAGATGTGCACAGAATACACAACAATATTAAAATATGACAAGAGAACTATATTTTTGGACTCTAAAATTGTTTTGCTTCATGTTTTGAGTTTAAATTTGGTGTTAGAGTCGGGAGGTTCAAATTAGGAAAATAATAGAATTTTACTCATGGTAAACATATTTATTCTTGAAATCACAGAGAAACAACAAATATGGAGGCCTAACATGGCATTTTCTAAACTAGAGTTGCTGTTCAGAAATTATCTGCATTTTCACATTATGTGCTTTAAGAGCAAAATGGGACAGTACTTTTCTCCCTGCAAGCGTACATGACAGTCTGCCACAGATGAGGTATTATTATTATTTATTTGTATTACATTATTGCCTGCATATTGTAATGTATTACATTATTCCCTGTGGGTCCAGGGCAGAATAGGCCCACTACTCCTCCTGCATGTCATAAGGGGCAACTAAAAGGGGGCTGCCTGGAGAGGGATGGGCTCCGCCAGGTAAGAAATTTGCCCAAGACCCACCATACGATGAGCAGCAAGTCAACCATGTCCATACCGGATTGATTGCAGCCCGGGCTAATAATGACTGCGCCATCTGTCTCCCACGAGGGTGGATTCGACAAGTATACTACTGGTGCAACCCCAACAAAGAGGATCCATGGAAGAGATCACTAAAGCCACATGGAATGTAAAGACATTGAGACAAATAGAGAAGTTGAAAGAACTCACGTACAAAGTGGAACAATATACCTGGCACCTCCTAGGAATCTCTGAGGTCAGATGGAAGAACTTTGGAGAGGTACTAATGGAAGACTGTCATGTACTCTATTACAGTGGAGAGGACAAACATGTCAATGGTGTAGGATTTCTTGTGCATAAAGATATCAAGGATTCAGGATTAGGACACCACCCAATGTCCAGCAGGCTTATTTTCATCCATCTAAAGGCAGTACCATTTAATATCACATTTGTACAAGTCTACACCCTTACAACAGACTGACAATGAGCAAACTGAAGATTTTTACGATCAACTCCAAGACATCATTGATAAGGTACACAAGAAAGATATCCTGATTGTACAGGGAGATTGGAATGCTAAAGTAGGTACTGATGCACAGGGAGATTGGTGAGATTATGGCGCCCTTTCTGTAATGCGGTAGCCAATGAGAGAGGATTGAGACTTTTGGAGTTTGCCAGCTATAACAATCTGGTTCTTGCAAACACATTAGGAGCACATAAAGCATCCAGACGATCATTAGGTGCATGCCATATTGGTCTACATCACAGCCAGATTGACTAGTTCATGGTGCAAATCAGATTTCATTCTGGGATTAACAGAGCTAAAACGAGGCGCTTCCCTAGTGCTGATATTGGAAGTTATTATGATCTTGTGATGCTAAATTTTTGGCTGCGACTAAGGAAAATCATCAGGCCAAAGTTCACCATAACCAAGTTGACTTAGACTCAGAGACTGAAACATTGCAGAGTCATTCCAAGCAACGATCGGTGGAAAATTTGCCCTGCTGCTTGCTCTAGAGGAAGATGTAGAAACAATGACCAACAATTTCAATGCTGTAATGAATGAAGCTGCAATGGACAGCCTTAGGAAACATCATAAGAAGACAAAACCATGGGTCACAAATGAAATACTACAAATGTGTGACATTAGAAGAGAACTTAAGAGAGACAAGAACAACACTGAGGGAGCTGATAAATACAGAGCAATTGGCAGAAAGATCAAGAAAGGAATGAAGGTGGCCAAGGAGATATGGATTGAAAAACCATGCTCTAAAATTGAAGAGTGTATCAATAATAAAAATAACCATCCCACCACCCATGGGCAAGGTTGCTATGAACTCTACCATCCCTGGAACAGATAGTCAACTGCAACCGGACATCGTCATCACCAATGAGGAACAGAAGAAGATAATCATGGTGGATGTCACAGTTTCCTTTGAAAACAGGACCCTGGCCTTCCGTGATGCCTGATCTCAAAAGCTGGAGAAATACACCCCTCTGGCCGACACCTTGAGCGCTAGAGGCTATGAGGTTCAAACTCACGTGCTGATCGTTGCAGCCCTGGGCACATGGGACCCCAGCAACGAGCGAGTGTTGAGAGAATGAGGAATTGGTCAATGCTATGCTCGGCTGATGTGGCAACTCATGGTGTTGGATGCCATCAGGTTGTCGAGGGACATCTACATAGAACACATCACTGAACGTCGGCAATACCAGAAGAGATAAGCTGGAGTGCCGATAAGAAGCAAAGTCAGGAAAGTAACTGAAATACTTCCCTGATGGTTTGTATTTTTTAAGGGATAACCTATCCTAATTTCTCAAATACTGAGGGACAATCTTCACTCATTGCCATATTTGCTTTTTACAACCAACTCTCTCTGTATAACTTTTCATGAGTCATGTACCCAAATATTTGGATGCTAACATCTAAACTGTATTGTTAATCTGAAAAAAACAATAAGATTAATAAATTTATGTACTATATGTATTTTATGACTTTTAAAAAACCTATGTGTTTTTGGATTATCTAAGCACTACACCCAGATGTATGGACACTCTCTCTTTTCTTAACCTGTGAATTATATAATTTTAACATTTCCGCACACCAGCCATTGGCAAAGTACCATAATCTGACAGTCCAGAACTGAGGATCTCATAACTCATGTTTTACGATTGTCACTGAGGTGGTGCAACTCAAAATATATGTTCCAAACAGAGGATTTGAAGTCAAGTAACTCTGTTTGGGGCCTGTAATTGCTTTATTAACTGACAACACCAACAACAAAACAGCTGGATGTAGCTCCACAATTTACTAACAAGGATAATAAGTTGTAGCTCCCTCTACTGAACAAATCTATGCAGTCTCCAGACTACCTTACAAATTGTACCTTCCCTATTTCTTTACACCATTTCCTACCCCAGTGGTGCCCAAAGTGTTTGCCCCTGGAGAACTGGCTAGCCACCTGCTAAATTGCATTAAACAGCAGACAACAAAATTATATTACATTCTTCCCTAATATTACTTTCCCCTGTAAGCAATTGCTCTCCTTACCACAGGGATGTTATTTGACTGCCAGCATGGTGGGAGGTAGACTATACAGTCGTGAATGGAATGGAAGATGGTCCACAAGACAATATCTCTGTGAAGAGGTGGCCCATAGCGTGAACCAGCTTTGGAAACCCAGGCCAAATCAATAGTAATAAAGTTCTAAAGAATAGAAGGACGTTCCCAGACAGTTTTATATAAATGTTAACCCCAAACATGACTAATATGGGACCAAACACAGAGTTCAACCAAAGAAAAGTTGTAATCTGGGCCCAGAAACACTGAATTAAAGGTGAAATCATAACATGAGAAAATGACCCCCATTCTTGAGATGCAATTGAGAAATCAGTAGTCTTTGTGCAAAATAGAGAGAGCAGTGTATGAGCCATAGATGTCAAACTGTGTTTGGCTATAATTGGATACATCATGCATGTGGTTAAAATGTCAACCTAACTCTGGCCCAAGTCTAAAAACCAAATCTTGCTTTCATAACCTATTAATATTATTCTTTCTAATCCCAGCTGACCTGCAGGTGAGTACCCATAATTGGAAATAATGTATAATAATAGTTCAATAAACCTTTTTGTCACCAAATGTTGTACAATAGCAGAAAGGGGAGGAGGAAGACGACTGTTAGCTTTTCATATAAAAAGCAATTGGGTGGGAAATAAAAGGTAAAAGTAGGTTCTTTAATAAAACAGGTGTAATAAACCAGTAATATCTTCTGCCCTGCTGAAAGAGTGACAACATCTTGCTTTCTTCTAACAGATATCATCATCTTGTGGGGTTTTAATGGAATTAGAGAGGTTATTCCCTTGCATTTGGGTCTGATAATGTAGCAAAAATACAGGGTGTTACTCCCAGCTCCAACTGGTTTCACTTATTGTCTGACTAGCCTTCAATGGGGTGCAAATCCCACTGAGTGAAACAATGCTTATACTGTGCAGTGAATAGATGCCTAAAAACAGCAGCGTGCTGCCTGAGACAGTACCCCAGCGGTTAACAAAACTCATAAGCATGCACATTAATAACAGTGAGTCGTGGGCACTTTTCATGCACAAGAGTGAAGGCAGTGTTTTAGATTACTGAAAGGACACGGTAAGTACATGTCAACGGTACTTTAGACCTGGTTGGAACATGCAATCTAACAAGGGATTTCTACTCCCTCAGTTTTCACTTAGTAACGGGGGGAGGGGGGCTGTTAATGGAGACATCTTCTAGTCACCCTGCACATCAATTTGACAAACTGACCCCCACCTTCCCCAGACATTGAGCAGGACCCTGTTCTACATGCAGGAGGCCTGGGATGGGATGCGCAGCAGCTGGGGCTCCCAAAATTTCATATTTTCCAGGATTTCCCAGGGCAGCACTCTGGAGCAGCAGTTCTGTTGACCTACTGAAGGGTTCAGGATTCAGATCCGTAAAGGTATTTAGGCTCCTAACTTCCATTGACTTCAGCCCAGGTTGCTCATCACTCCCTGCCTGGCCAGTTCTGGTGCAGATAGGTTGACAGACAGGTCCATAGCTTTATCTCATCCTCTTTCAGACAGCTAGGATGCCTGGGGGTGTTAGCAAAGAGCAGGCACTAATGAGCCAACCCATGTGCTAGGGCATAAGATCATTCACAAATACTCTTTATGTCCTTTTCTCCCTGTTTAGCCATACATGGATCAGACAGTATCTGGCCCTTTATTTAGAGTTCACAGCAGAAGAACCAGAGCTAGGTCATTATCCCTCTGGGTACCCTGTCCATTCTCACTATCTGCATGTGATTAGGGAACCCCTGGTTGGAGGTCTTCTGTGGGACTACACATTAATAATACAGGGCCAACATCTTTACTCACCCTTTAAGGCACTTTGATGGCCTAGCTGGAAGCGCCTCTGGTCAGTTGTCCCCTCCTCCTCAGATTTAGCAAGACTGCTGTGGCCTGAGACTGGGTTGTAACTGCAGCTGTCATCTCAGTGTTAAATGGAGAGTCATAAAATATCTCCCCGCACAGCATTTATTATTTTAAACCCATCATGGGACATTATAAATGTTACTAAAAAAGGGACATTTTATAACTACTCAGAAGCATAGCGGCATTCCCCTTCTATTGATTACACTAATCTAGTTTTAGGACTTAATCAAAGGGAACAGTCACATTTGTAAACATGTACTTTCTTGATCAAAGACCACTAATTTTAGTACCATGCAAAGGATAAAATGACAGGTATAATAAAGGTTCCCTTTTTCAGATTAAAAATATGTGGGCTTGATTGTGCCCTCCTACGGATATACCCATAAGAGGGGTCTGGGGTGAGGAAGATCCTGGGATTGTTTCAGGGTTGGGATTGTCCCCAGTTCTGCACTGGAACGCACAGGGGGCCACAGCACTGTGAAACCATGGTGTAGGCCTGTCAGACAGGGCAATACCCAGGAAGGTCCTGTGAACGAGCCAGCTCTTGTTCCCCTTTGGACCCTCCTGCTTCCAGGCAATGTGAATCCATTGTAGCTACGCTGCTGGGAAAACTCCAGCCAGTGACTCTGACTGCCAGAAATTGGGACCGGATAACAGGGGATGGATGACAGAGACAGAATACAGGGTTAGAAGGAACCATTGGTCTGACCCACTATGGCTGTTCTTATGATGACTCCTACTATGAAAAAGTGAATGTGCTTTCAGACCTTTTCTACAGGAGAAAGTTGCACCAATTTTACTAAAGGTGTGATTTTTAAGTCAATTTAGTAAACTGGTGCAACTGGCTGTGTGAACACTCTCCTTACATCAAATAGGCTTATTTAAATTTTGTTCAAGTTGATTGGGAATTGGTTTAAGCTAAACTGAACTAAGCCCCTCATAAACCAAAATAAGAGTGTCCACACGGGGTACGCACCAGTTTAACTTGAAATCGGTTAAAATCAATTTAAGTTAAACCAGTGCAACTTTCTCGTGTGACGAGGCCTCAACAAAGCATTAACTTTTCTGTCATTTTCACAGAACAGAGGCCCAGATGGCTCTCTTCAGCTCTGCAGGATTTATAATTTTATAGAATAAATGAGTCACCCATTCCAGGTATTAATAAACTCTGCAGGTCCAGAAAGAACCACAGAGGGCAGGGACTAAATGAGCCAAGGAAAATGGTGAGGAAAGGGGGCTTGCGGGCGTACATGCACATGTCATGAAAGCAATCCTTGTACTTCCTTGGAATGTTTGTAGGACCAGTGCTTCCTATGGACTGGGCCAGCTGGAGAACCTAGTTCACTAGACCCCCAAATGTCAATTCTTTACCAATTTTAAGAGCAAAGATGCCTTTGCCCTTACAGTCAGGGCACACTGTGGGGCTGGAGCTTTTGGGGATAGAAGAGGCCACACCCTTGATTGTGCACATGGCTGGTGAATGTGGACCTCTCCACCTACTCCCCTCCCCTGCTTAGAAGGGAACTCCTCATTGGATGATTTGCATAATCTGTAACAGGCAATGGGATTGGCTGCCTGTGAGATGAAACAGTCTATAATAGGCCTGACAGGGAGAAAATAGGTGATTTCCTCTTCCCCTTGTTTCATCTCTTCTAGCAAACTGGGAAGTGGTGTTCAAAACAGCCCTTTATAGGATTCTCATGCAGAGCTAAGTGATTGTCAGGTACATGGAGAAGGATCCTTCTAGAGACATATTCTTACCTACAGCTTCACCAGGAAGCCACATGCCATATGAGGGATGGAATTTGTTTTTATCTATTCAAGAACAAGATTCTACATCTGTTCCTAATTACAGGTAGGGGTCTCAAAGGACGCCTGAGCTACAGTATATGTGGATATCAAAATGCATAACTCATTACTTGAATAGATAAATAATTTTATTCATGATTTGTGAAGGGACGTAGACAGCACAGCCCAGGAGATGCTGACAATTAACTGCAATCTAATTTGCATTACTAGCTACTGATATCTTCATGCCTCTTAACAGTAGTTTAATGCTGAGTAGAGATAGTTTACAGAAAAAGGGATTAATGTTTTATTTTTAAATAAAGCTTTTGTAAAATATTTCTATGTTTAACTGACAATGCATATACATTGTTATTTTCCATAGAAATGTATATTTGTTTCATTACTTTTCTGGTGGGGATGGAATACTGAGAACCCTCTTCAAAATACTGACACCCCTCAACTCACGTTTGACTTCACTGGGAGTTGAGGCTGCTCATCAACATCTTAAGATCATTTCCCACATCCGAGATACATAGACTCTCTGGAGCCACAGATTAAAGTCTTGGAAGGGTCAATTCAATTGCTCATCCTTCTGAGAGTCACAAACTGAGTTCCATACTATATATCATGAAGATCCCATGCCTCTTTTGTAACTGCAGAGATTTGATGTCTTTGGACATGTCTTTTTTGTAGAATGGATTCCTGGTCTGAGTCAGGTAGACCAGTCTCCTTCAGCTACATGAGTGCCCAAGCCACTAGCCTATTACCTATGCTAAGATGGGACACACTCATTTGACCAGAAATTCTATCCAGGATCTAAGGCCCTTTCCCAATGAAAATTTCACAGAAACTGGTATGTTCTCACCAAAAGTTTCAGTTTGGGCATTTTCTGACCAAAAAATTGTTGTCAAAAAATTCCCAGTCAGCTAGTGATAACTCCAGCTGTAGCCTATACCCCCCTGACAGGCCAGCCAACTTAAGTTGAAGGCACCATCATACTCAAGGGTTTTGTGTGGATGGCGCACAAATTAGGGTCAACACTCGAATTAATGGTCTCCTATATCCCAGGTAAGTGTCCCCTAGTGCACAGGTTATTCTGGGGTTGATGGGTCTCTCTTCCCTTTTTCAACAAAAAAACAACTTGAAAAGGTCTTGATTTCATCCTGATGCAGGACAGGAAAAAAATTGGAAAGCTCCAAAATTTTTGTGGGGCAGAAAACCACTTCCCACCTAGGTCTAGCTAGCACAAACTGGCAGTGGCCAATACAACCACTCTATATAGCTCAAATGTTATTTCAAAGTGTGATTGCTCTCATTCTAGCTAGGCTAACTCAAGACAAGTTAATGCAAAAGTAGGCAACTGGAGTTAACTCTGCATTGAAAATTTACCATTAGTCAGAAATTCCATGCCCACCCCAATATGGTGTTTAAGAACCTTTAGATTTCTATCAATGTAAAATATTATGTTCATATTATTGGGATTGCTAAGTGTTTGTTGGTGCAAACAGCAATTATTTTGAAGAGGACAGAAATGGGACAGCCAGGCAATTACAGACCAGTAAGTTCAAGTTTAACATAGTACCCAGTAAGTTGTTGGCTCTGTTAAGAAAATGATCAATGTGGAAGCACCTACAGAAAAATAAAGTGATAAATAGCCAGCAACAGGGCTGTGTTAAAAGTCCAAACTCATGATTTCTATCTCTGATAGGATAAAAAGCTTAGAGGAGACGGGAAATGCACTGGAAGTAATACATCTCAACTTTTGTAAGACTTTTGATACAGTTCCATACAGGGCTCTCATAGGGAAATTAAAAATGTGAATTAGACATAACTTTTATAAAATGGTTACTTTTTATACAGCCCAGCCCAGAATGATCATTTGTACAGTATAAAACTTAAACAAAACCCACAAATACCAAAAACGTTTTTCCTGGCCTAGGAAAGGGAAAATGGCCAGAGCATCCCTTGAGGCCATTTGCATGTTGGTGCAAATCCAGGGGCTCTAATGTTGGATCACCTTTGCACACACCTGTTTTGAGTTGCTCTCAGCATTCTTTGGCTGGAGATGTAGATGAGGGGTACTTTGTATACATGTACTACTAACGGGAAATAGCAGCATAGGGTGTATTTTGCACTGTTCTCTTTCCTGACGTAACCATATACTGTTAAGTTTTACACACCAGCACACATATTTACTAGTACTTACCAGAAAGCAGGATGAACAGGTTGCCAACTGCTCTGAGGCACGAGGAATACACAGGCAATTGCTCTGGAGCACGGGGAACATAGAGGTAATTCAATTCCCAACCGGTTTCCAGGCAGGTGCTACCAATTAAAATTAAAAGAATAAAAGGCTGAAAGCTTGGGACTGATGATATGCTCTGGAGAGAGAAGTTGCCAGCAGCTAGCACTACAAAGCTCTTTTGCTGGATTTCAAATGATGAGAGAAACTCAGGTAACAGATTATTCTTTTTTTCTGGTTTCCCTGATTTTGATGTACTCAGTCATGCAGCCAAAATTTCTACAAAGAGAGATGAGATTGTTCCCCCTGAATTCCAAGCAGCGAGCCAACCTTTTGAAAGCCAGCAGTCAGCTAAACATTGGAAGTGAGGTTTGGAACTGAGCATCAGGTCTCTGAGCACAAGCAGCTGACTGCTGTCGGGTGTGCTTCCAAGCTAACGCCATTCAAATGATCTATTAACGGGAGCACTGTTCACAGATTTTTAAAAATTGCATGTCATGATGAAAAGATTTTCCTGATCTGGCATGTCTGTCATAGTCATTCCTTTGGCAGAACTCCCCTTCTGGAGGAGAAGACTGAAACCTAATTAGGCAAGATTATTAGACGTCGATGGGGTTTGTCCAGCCCAACGTTTATACTGTGATACCGGAGGACCTGAGGAGGCAGTAATAAGTGGGAGAGTTGTAACTGCAGTCACCGCAGGGCTTGGGAAGTCCTATAATCTAACCCATTATTATTTGCTAAGCCTGAGCATTCTTCCCTCATTCTCCTTAGTAGTTTAATTAATGTTAATGAGCTACTCCAGTGAGTAAGGGCGGCTGGATTTTTACATAAAGCCCAGCTGCTTGTGAATCATAAATATGATAAAACATGAAGGAACAAAGGCCAGTCCGTGCTACAAGACTTTGAAGTTACTGGAGTCTCAACGAGCTGCTATTAAAGACCAGCAAAAATGTGTATCACCCGAACTGGTATCAACCCTAATGGAAGCAATGTGAATGTGTTATCTACCAGCTGCTGGTGGAAGTGTGTGACTCTAAACAGGTCAGTAAGACTGGATTTGATGACAGGCACCAAGAACCGTTTGTATTGCGCCATGTATTTTATCTGGGGGGATTTGTCTTCCCAAGCTTCCTATTAAGGTGAAATGCTGCAGTGACCCCCTGTCTTTCAGTTCCCTCCTGATCAGCACATTGCATGTTTATAGAATCACCAGGCTAACATGCCCACCTGGTAGCAGCATTTTAAAGTAATCTTGCGTCAACAAATTTCAGCAAAATATAGGTTTGCTATCTGAAGAACGCACAGTATTCCTTTCCGATCTTCTCCGAGAGCTTACAGCAGGAACTGTACTATCAGGTGAAGAATGGCATCATTCATTATTGCTTAATTGAATAACCTTCATCTTAAATTATGATGCCAGTTGCAATGTTGAATGGAAAGGCTAAGTGGGCATTATAAATCTGTGCAGAAACCAGAATTTCCATTCCACAGGAAATTCTGTGATGTTTTTGTTCTGAATCTGAATAATTTTTTTTTATTTTTCCACAAAACTAAACAAAAATAATTTTGATTTTGACTTTTTAAAAAATAAGTTTCTAAACAAAAAGTCACTTCAAAACAAAAAAACAGTAACATTTAGTTCTAGTGAGATCAAAACAGATTTTGATGAAACCGTCTTTTCTGATGAAAAAGCCTTCCATCAGGATATTTTCAACCGGCTCTAGCCATTATTGTATTTGGCATTTAGACAGTATTGTGACATTTTTACACTGATTACACAATATGTCATACTGGTTATTTTAGAACAACAACATTAAATACATTGTTAATTTCAGAAACACCCTGGCACTTTACTTACTTAGATTTTGAGCTAAAAATCAAAGACACTCCGCACAAAAGGGTTTTTGGAGTTCTCATAGGTGCTGGAAGTAGGGACAGCACCCCTGGCTTGAAGTGGTTTCCATTATATACAGGGTTTACAGTTTGATTCAATGGCTGTCAGCACCCCCACTATACATGGTTTTACAAAAGATAGATCGTGCCAAACCAACCTGATCTCCTTCTTTGAGAAAGTAACAGATTTTTTAGACAAAGGAAATGCAGTGGATCTAATTTACCTAGATTTTAATAAGGCGTTTGATACCGTGCCACATGGGGAATTATTAGTTAAATTGGATAAGATGGGGATCAATAGGAAAATTGAAAGGTGGATAAGGAATTGGTTAAAGGGGAGACTACAACGAGTCCTACTTAAAGGTGAACTGTCAGGCTGGAGGGAGGTTACCACTGGAGTTCCTCAAGGATCGGTTTTGGGACCAATCTTATTTAATCTTTTTATTACTGACCTTGGCACAAAAAGTGGGAATGTGCTAATAAAGTTTGTGGATGATACAAAGCTGGGAGGTATTGCCAATTTAGAGAAGGACAGGGATATCCTACAGGAGGATCTGGATGACCTTGTAAACTGGAGTAATAGTAATAGGATGAAATTTAATAATGAGAAGTGTAAGGTCATGCATTTAGGGATTAATAACAAGAATTTTAGTTATAAGCTAGGGACACATCAATTAGAAGTAACGGAGGAGGAAAAGGACCTTGGAGTATTGGTTAATCATAGGATGACTATGAGCCGCCAATGTGATATGGCCGTGAAAAAAGCTAATGCGGTCTTGGGATGCATCAGGAGAGGTATTTCCAGTAGGGATAAGGAGGTTTTAGTACCGTTATACAAGGCACTGGTGAGACCTCACCTGGAATACTGTGTGCAGTTCTGGTCTCCCATGTTTAAGAAGGATGAATTCAAACTGGAACAGGTACAGAGAAGGGCTACTAGGATGATCCGAGGAATGGAAAACTTGTCTTATGAAAGGAGACTCTAGGAGCTTGGCTTGTTTAGCCTAACTAAAAGAAGGTTGAGGGGAGATAGGATTGCTCTCTATAAATATATCAGAGGGATAAATACTGGAGAGGGAGAGGAATTATTTAAGCTCAGTACCAATGTGGACACAAGAACAAATGGATGTAAACTGGCCTCCAGGAAATTTAGACTAGAAATTAGACGAAGGTTTCTAACCATCAGAGGAGTGAAGTTTTGGAATAGCCTTCCAAGGGAAGCAGTGGGGGCAAAAGATCTATCTGGCTTTAAGATTAAACTCGATAAGTTTATGGAGGAGATGGTATGATGGGATAACATGGTTTTGGTAATTAAATATTCATGGTAAATAGGCCCAATGGCCTGTGATGGGCTATTAGATGGGGTGGGATCCGAGTTACCCAGGAAAGAATTTTCTGTAGTATCTGGCTGATGAATCTTGCCCATATGCTCAGAGTTTAGCTGATCGCCAAATTTGGGGTCGGGAAGGAATTTTCCTCCAGGGCAGATTGGAAGAGGCCCTGGAGGTTTTTCGCCTTCCTCTGTAGCATGGGTCACTTGCTGGAGGATTCTCTGCTCCTTGAAGTCTTTAAACTACGATTTGAGGACTTCAATAGCACAGATATAGGTGTGAGGTTTTTTGCAGGAGTGGTGGGTGAAATTCTGTGGCCTGCGTTGTGCAGGAGGTCAGACTAGATGATCATAATGGTCCCTTCTGACCTAAATATCTATGAATCTATGAATCTATACAAATTGTTCCAACACCCCTGAGTTCAGGTCAGGCTTAACATATATTTCAAAACATAATTCAACAGATACAATATGTGCAATAAAATATAATATAGCAAAAATATATTTATATCCTTATTAACAAATTTTACAGAATTATACTGACAGGATAAAAATGTCTTCTCTGCCCTCCTTTCCCTTCCGCCCCCCACAAACAAGCAATAAAAACGTTTTTGCATAAACAAATGCCAAATTATAACTAATCATAGGAAAGCTGACAAATGTATGCTATGCTACACTGTGAAAATACTAATCAAAGCAGCCTGTCAATTGTTAAAGTTAATGATTTAGATATGCAAAGCTCTGACTAAATTTTTGTGGATAATTACATAATTACGCCTGGGTTAACACAATCAAAAATAGCAATTGCATGCTCAGTCTTTAACTCATATCATGGCAGCACACTCCTACTTTTTAAAGGCCTATATGCTCCCCCTCATAGTGTAGTGTGGAAGGAAGAAAATTGAGAGAGGAAAGGTAACAATACCAGATGCTCGCTCCTGCAAAACGTATCTGTCACTTTACCCTCTGCAAAATATTCAAATAGTCATCAGAGCACAAGTAGGGAGTGGGACCAGGAAAAGGTGGGAGCTGGTCCACAGCTACTGCAAGCAACATGTTGTCCCTCTACAATGGATTCAGAGTCATTTGAAAACCATCCTTCCCTTTAGGAGGGCGGTCAGATTGTTCTCATTATTTTTCTTTTTATCTTTGCTCTCCTATGCAGTTGTTCATTAAACGAACAAATTAAAGAAAAATGTACTTTGAAGAAAAATGGAATATTAAATCCATTCCAGTCGAGAGATGCATAAAAAGAGCCAAGGCCCAGCTTTTCAAAAATAGGTACCCAAATATTGGCTCCTAAATCCACACTTAGGTAGCTAAATATGCAGATTGGTTTTCAAAAGTGGTGAGCAACCAGGCACCACTTGTGCACCCAGGAACCGAATTTTAGACATCCATTCTTAAAAAATAATTGATTCAAGTTTTCAAAGTGGCCTCACGGTAATTAATGTCATGGTGTCGGTTATTGTTTTGATTGCATACTCAAAAGGAAAGAAATACATTTCCTTGGCTGGCTGATCAACATGTAATATAGGCCAAATAATAGTCACTAAATAATAGTCTATTTCAGTGTCTGGATGGGACTTAAAGTATCCTTTTTGGAAATGTAGAAAGCACCAGAAGGTCCAATGATTGAGGCTCCATTGATGCTGGAACTAGGAGTGCTACTGCACCCCCTGGCTTGAAGGGGTTTCCATCATATACAGGGTTTACAGTTTGGTTCAGTGGCTCTCCTCACCCCAACTATACAGATGGTTCCAGTGCCCCTGTCAGGCTCTGAAAAGCCTTCCTCCAGTGTCTACCTACAGACTATTTCTATAGTGCTGATGGAGGCAAAAAACCACCAGCCATCCTATGCCTAGATGGATTTAAAACATTTTCATGCAAAAACACAAACCAAATGGAGTATTTTCACAGCTGACACCAAATGTCACAGGTTTTGTGACTCCTATGATATTGTGATTTATACAGGGACTCTCTGTGATAAAGCAACCCTGAACAGGGATCCTCTTGTTACTTGTCACTCAAGCTTTTGAACACTGTTTGGGTCAAGGGATTGTATTTGCTGTGTGAAATGTGAAGTATCAGAGGATTTAAATGATAATTTTACAACATGCTCGTTTCTGCATCTAGACACTAAGGAAAATGTTAGTTAAAGGTACAGTGATCAAAAATGAAGGAATAAGATTTGTTATTTATAAATTTGTTGTTATAAATAATCATTTGTAGAAACAAAAATTCTTCAATCAGACAATGAGCTCAAAGCAATGCCCCATTCAAGTAGTCAATAGCTCCATTAAATAGCTCATTTACATGCAAACCTAAACCAAGAGGACATTTTTTACAAAAAGTAATACTCAGCAATTCATTTTCTCTATTCCCTTTACTATTAATTCAGATGTTTATGTCTGAATCAGACTGTTCGTCTTCATCCAGCTTCTCCTGAACCTGTGGGGAAGTCATGATCTTCTGTTTTTGATACAATCCTCTGTTGCCAGAGAAATTAATGTGTTGCCACATATTTATCTTTACAGTAAAATTTCCGGTGTAACTGCACTGCAGTCAATGCCAGCTCAGAGTTGGGCCCAATGACATTCCTGTAAGATCTCACCTGCACTTAAGATTTAGATCGACTTAGCTGTGCCACTCAGGGGTGTGAAAAAATTAAGATGAGCTAATCCCCAGTGTAGATGCAACTAGACTGACAGAAGAATTCTTTCATCAATTTACCTACCACTGCCGGGGGAGCCTCTATGCCAGTGGTTCCCAAACTAGGAGCGCTGCTTGTTCAGGGAAAGCCCCTGACGGGACAGGATGGTTTGTTTACCTGCCATGCTCTGCAGGTTCGGCCAATCACAGCTCCCAGTGGCCGCGGTATGCCGTTCTCAGCCAATGGGGGCTGTGGGAAGCAGCGCGTGCCAAGGGACATGCTGGCCAGCTTCCCGCAGCCCCCATTGGCCTGCAACGGTGAACCGTGGCCAGTGGAGCCGCAATCAGCCGAACCTGCGGACGCAGCAGGTAAACAAACCGGCCCTGTCCGCCAGGGGCTTTCCCTGAACAAGTGGTGTCCCTAGTTTGGGAACCACTGCTCTATGCTATGGTACTACACCAACGCAGCTGCAATGCTCTAGCTGTGCCGCTGTCATGTGTTTAGTGTAGACACAATCTGTGATTCAGAAAGAGGACAAATGCAACTGCCCATCTGTTAAGCTGGGGTTAGCCAATGGAAACATACGACATCAGTACTTCAGAACTGCAGTGGCTTCCTATTTGCATATAATTAGGGGTGCTTATTTCATTTTATACATGTGCCCTGAGGTCTATAGAAGGGCTCATGTTATAAATCAATGGGTAAATAGTGAGTCAAATCCTGGCATGACAGCTCCCTATCCTGTAGCCAGCATAAAGAGCGTAGATGTGAAAAGAGAGTGTGTCTGAGGTTCTGTTGTGCCTTGCTTCCTTCTTGGGGTCTTTCAAAGCTTGCATAAGTTAAAGCAGCCTTTGGTCTGCTATAATTTGCACTGAGGGATGGGGCTGGCACAGTTGCTCAGGATCAGAGGAGTACCAATGTGTCTCAAAGCCACCTTTGCAGTCCCTGTTGTGAGCTAAGGAACTTTCCAGCTGCTCAGGCACGCACCCCCCTCTGGAGTATAAACCCAAAATTATACCATCTTGCACTGCACAGGGAACTGTACATCATAAGCTCATGAAATTCATCCCCTCCCTCAATGTGGGGAGGAATATACACAGCTTTCTGCCCCAAGTTATGACTCCCACATACACCAGTTTTAGACAAAGCAAAAACAAGTTTATTAACTACAAAAGATAGACTCTAAGTGAATATAAGGGATATCAAACAGATCAAAGCAGATTACTTAGCAAATAAACAAAACACACAAACTAAGCATAATATACTAAAAAGATTGGATATGAATAGCAAATCCTCACCCTAAATGATGATCCAAGTAGGCCGCAAGTTCTTAATGGGCAAGGTGTGTAGAAACCCCAGGCTAAAAATCCCTTTAGCCTGGGTCCAGCACTTTCCCCAGTTCAGTCTTTATTCCTCAGGTGTTTCCAGGAATCTCTGGGCAGAGAGTTAGTGAAGAACCTCAACGATGTCACTCCCCTGCCTTAAATAGCTTTTGCATATGTCAGGAACCTTTTGTCTCAAAGCTTGGTTCCCACTCTCTGTCAGCGAAAAAACACTAGTATTCCAAGATGGAGTCCAGTACCAGGTCACCTGGTAGTGTCATAGCAGTCATGAGTCAGAGGCTGTTTACCGCATCCTCAGGAAGGTTTCCCAGTGGGAAATTAGCTGCTTCTAAAGCCTATTGTTTTCTCCTAATTGCCCGTTAACCTGAATGGGTCCTTCCCAGCCAACCATCTAGACTGACAGTCTTTTGCCAAGTGTAAACACTTTTGTAATACAGATATATAGTCAATATTCCTAACTTCAGATCCAAAAGAGATACATGCATACAAATAAGATAATCATATTCAATAAATCTTAACCTTTCCAATGATCTCACATGACCTGACTTGCATAAGATACATTATGATGTCAGATGCATATAATATCTCTATGAAGAATATGGGGTGCAGCGTCACAGGTTCCACCACTGGGTCAGTGGGGATCCAGCCAAAACACACTGGCCTAGATTCTGGCAACAATACAACTGGACTATAGTCTAGTGTCCCTGGGCTACTTCCCAGAACCCCTTAATTTGGTACCTCAGTTCTGTGGGTGTCCTCTGTCTCCCCAGGGTAGACAGCCAGCAACAGTCCCAGCAGCTCCTTGGCACCTTGGTTGGCCGGCAGCTCTGGCAAGTCCTCAGCACTGGAGGGATCCTCTTTGGGCTCCACCTTTTATACTTCCTGTCCCGCCCCTCTGCTTCCGGCTGGCGGGCGTGGGTGTCCTGGCTCTGCCCACCAGGGGTGGGCGAGGATTTCTCCCCATCAGTCTCTGAGGAAGGCCATGCCCCCTCGCTACAAAGATGAAACAGCAAAATGTAGAAGTATTTCCACATCTCTGTGTTTTTTATTACCAAAATAGTGTAATGTAATCTATTGACGTGTCTCCAAAACCCACTTTAGTTCTAGTGGCTTCTATTAGAAATTAGCATTCAGACAAAACAATCAGTGATAACATATGTAAAGAATTGGGGGAGAGAATTACAGTTTTGAATTTTTTGTACATATTTATAGTCTAGATTTGAACAGGGTGAAAAGCTGATGGTATGTTAAATAAAAAGATGGTAATTCTCTAAATTTTTTCCCCTTTGACTTTTTTAACCTCTTTTTAAACCATCTGCTCTGTGTAAAAGAAATCAGTCAATAGATTTCAATAGTATATTTGTCATCTTGTTTATGCCCTAAATTCAACAGTTTTAAAAAGCAGAATGTAGATTTGATATTAAGATTAGCTTGTGCTATTTGAAATAAATCCACGTTCCACTAATTTCAAAATCCCATTAGGTCAGAAAGATTTTAGAATTTGTGCTAATCGATTCTCACTTACCATGGAGGAGCAGGAGACTAATATTCAGTCCTTCCTCCTACCAACAAGACAGCAGATGAAATTCAGGAAATCTATTTTAAATATACTGTAGCATTGTTGTCACAGGCCAGGCAAATGTAGCCTGATCCTGCAAGGTGCTTCCATAAATTTCAGTGGAAGACAGTTCTCACTGGCATTTATACCCTAATTTGGCACGGTGCACAGGGACATGCTGAAATTTAACCACATGCATAGTCCATTTGAAGTCAAAGGGATTACTTTCATGTTTACATGCTTTGCTGGTTTGGAGCCTTATATTGGTCTTCTAACATTTGAAGGCACTCACAGCACCTTGCACAGTAGGGCTGCTTGTTTTGGGCCTGATCCAGTCCCACTAGGGTGACAAGATGTAGTGATTCTATAGGGACAGTCCCAATATTTGGGGATTTGTCTTATATAGGTCCCTGTCCTAATTTTTCACACTTGCAAAATGGTCACCCTACGTGCCACTGAAGTCAATGACAAAACTCCCATTGATTTCCATGCTGCTAGATCAAGTCCTAACTGAAAGCCACAGCAGAAATCTGAATCTGCTGTCCTTGTTCAGGCACAAGTCAGGCTGGAGTCAAAAATAGGAGTTATGCATGAAATAAAGGATGTCAATATCTGACCCATAGCCCATTGGGATTTGGGATCCAATCTGGCTCACTGTATTTTAGTAAACAGTTTCACTAGCTCGTGTGAGTAAGGCAGGCCAGTTTTGACTCAGTGTATTGATTTTTACAGACTAAACAGATTGCTGAGCTATCACTTCATGGGGATTAATGAATTCTTGTGCCACAAAATTTATTCCTCTGGGCTGGATCTGATTATTTGATAAAAATAAACGATCAGTTTAAAGAATAAATTACGTGAATCTTGTTTTCTTCTTTTGTTGATCACCTTTGGTGCTTCTTTTTGTTCTGGTTCCGTATCATAGTTTGGACTTCAGCATCATATTTTATACTTTTTCATACTTCTCTGGGACCTTAGAAAAGTTAATTGAAGAGCCCAGTTACAAGATAGGTGCCTTTTCATTCACAACAAAGTTGCTTCAAAGTCTTTTAACCATCATCAAATGTTCTGTCTTATCACTATTGAATTTGGGAGCAATATATTGTACATAAATTAAAACTCTCTATGCTGCTGCTAATATATTGTATTTACAGGGGCCTTTTGTTATTTTATTTTCCATAGATGATCCATTTTAATTGCTGTTATTTTTCTGCACAATGCTGTTATAAATACGATCTTCTAGTTAAATTACACCACCAACTAATGCAAGGAGTCTACAACCTAAGCTATCACTTTGAGATTGCAGTAAGAGGCTAGGTTAAAAGTAATGGCAATATCCTTTATCATTTCATGGGGTCTTCTAAGGAAATGTGCCAATTTTATGGAGTCTCCTAGGGAAAAATTCTGATTTCATGTGAATTCAGGTGAAAAAGTAAATTTCATGGGATTTCTAAAAGTGGCTGGATTTCCCTGAATCCCTGAAATCTATGGCAGCCATGGAAAAATGCACAGTTGTTGTCATGGAGTAAATTTTCATTGCAGTCAGCAAAACTTTATTTTCCATGTACATCCATTCTTCTGACACACAGTATACATTTTGGACCCTTTCCTCATCTTGTAGGCTCTTCCAATGAGTCTTCTACGCTCCTGTATGGGTGCATAGCGTTCGGATATTCAGATCATAGATTTCTATGACTGTCTACTAAGGTAGCAGTAGGTTTGTTGTGAGCATGGAAAAGAGGAGAATTTATATATGATCCTGGGGATTCTATTTTTTATGATGACAATGCAATCTTATTTTATGCAATCCAGGAGAACATAGATCAGGAACAAGGAACGTGACTGGATTTCCCATGCATCGTATTTAGTGTGATATTTAAGCAGTGTACTCCCAAAACTAACAAACTCACTATGCGTGAAATTCAGTCCTATGGAGAGGGCCCAGCACAAGGCCTAAGTACCATGTAAGTTCCACTTAAGCCTTCAAAATAGGATGATTCTATTGTGGCATCTCAACATCTCTTGTAAGTTATACGTTCTCTTGGTAAGACAGTCCTGTGACGTCTGCACGCTCACCCTGCTCTCTGCCTTGAGAGAGGCAGCTGTGCTGTCATGCACCACACTTTTTCAAGGAGAGAAAAATGAAGACGCAAAGGCAAAGGAGAAAAGAGAAAATCGATGGTGAGATGAGGTACAAGAAGGCTGCTCCAGGAGATGCTGAGAAATGACAAATAAGAATCAGTACTAGACGAATGGAGGGAAGAGAGAAGGGGAAGAAAGTGTGTGAGATAGATTAAGCTAAATCTATGGACAGTTTTAAAAAGGAAGAGAACAATTTTGGACTCTATATTGAAATGAATGGGGAATGAACTGATTGGCTTAGAAGGAGAGTGATATTTGTTGACCTTCTTTCTACATCTGAAAAGGTGGCAGCATTTGGAACAGGCCACTGAGAAGGGAAACGTAGTGGCCAGGGTGAGAAAAGATGAAAGCATGTGGGAAGATGTCACCACCATGCAAGCTAAGGCTGTGGTGTGCCCGGGTTTTGTTGCAGAGGCAGAGACAGGCATGCTTGTAGACACAGGAGAAGGAAAGTTGAGGTTCAAGGATGATGCCATGTAATATTATTCTACATATTATTTAATTTGGCATAATGATGAATTTTAGGCTATATGTTAGAGGGAATAACATGCCTGCCTTGGACTGTGTTGAGAGAACACAGTGGTGTTCTCAGAGGCTGCATGAGTAGCGAATAGGAACATCTGGTGTAAGTGAGATTGCAAAAGTGAGAGCTAACCAGTTAACTTCAATGTACACAAGAGACTTTTATTATGTGTTGCATTGCTCTTTATTACCCATTACCACCTTTTTTGTTTGAACCTAATATTTTACTGGGGTGTGCATTCCCTCTGGCTCCGTTTTATAACTGCCAAAAACATTTCTGGTATGTGAAAACTTTTCCAAAGGAAGTATCATCATTTTTCATTTTACTATTTTGACGGAGTGTTGCAGGGCCTACTGGCATCCTCCTTTTCTCCCCCTCAGAGGTTCTGCATCACACCCATACTCCTCCGCAGCGAGAAGGACTAGCTGCAGAGTCTGTCAACACCACAATTAGGAACCAGACGGGGTCACTCAAGAGCAATTCAAAACATGCCCCCCTCCATCCCAGGCTTGGGGGAGCAAGGGAATTTGAGATTAATCATCTTGTGGTTGGATCCTCAGAACAGCAGTATATGGTTGACCCCTCATGCAACTTTAATTACAAATCTGTGAACTGTATATGTCGCTCTGTCTTCACGAAAGATTTAACTCGTTGTGAATCATGAGTCTGCTTGTTAATATGCTTTGCATTCAGAAACTAACCTCCTCAGTTGTACCATTATTGTATGGGACCACAAATTAGCTCTGAGGTACAGAGTAGCTTTTTGGGATTTTTGCTAACTTGAGATGTCTGTAATGGAAATGCACAGCCACAACCCTTTGATGGGAGATGATATGCCAATCTCTTCCCACAAGCCTCCAGGGCACCTAGTTCTGTGTTCTATCTTGCCATCTGTGAGGGGTGTCCACCCCACACTCACCCTGAAGGGGTTACTGGAGGCCAGGATGGGCTAATTAACTTACTCGGTTGAAAGGAAAACCTTCATTAGAAGAAGCTCACCTGGGCACAAGTCTATATAAGCCAGGAAGCTGGCAACAGAAGGGGCTGCTGGGAAAGGGGGCAGTCACTCCCTGGGAAGAGGGAGGAGTGTTTGGAGACTGCAGAGACATGTAGCCTGCAGTTGCTCCCTAGGAGGAGGGAGCAGTGAAACTGGCAGACCCAGATGAGGAAGGAAGGAGAGCCAGAAGGTTAGGAAAGGGCTCAGGGAAATGCATCAAGGTATGGTGCAACAGACCTTGACTGCTGTCTAGAGCATCCCTGAGCTAGAACCTGGAGTAGAGGGAGGGCCTGGGTTCCCCAACCAGCCACTGCTGAAGTGGCAATGGCAGGGCAGTGCCTAGGAAGACTGCCTGAGCCTGACTGGGTGAAGAGATTCCCTTTGCCCTGGAAGGGGAAACCACAATAGTGACCTATCCAGAGGACTAAGTCACAAAGAGGTCGCAGAAGCTCCTGGAGTGAGAGAGTGGCAGCAGACAAAGAAACAGAGGTGGAGGGATGGCTTGCAACCACGGGGAGAGGCGCTGACCTGGTGAGCTATTCCTCAGAAAGGCCAGGAGGCAGCATCATACCTGCAGTGAGTAGAGCACCCCGTCACATCATCTATCTGTGCTCTGTCTCCTGACTGGAAGTTACCTTCCTTCATGTGCCTCTGCTCATCTTCCTCAGTCCCACATTGTGTTCAATAACCTGAGCTTCAATAATTTCTGGTCTCTAATACAGCAGTAAGAAGAATGCCTGGTATTAAGCTCATGTATCAGCATGCAGCCAGAGGCTGACACCAAAGCCCTGGTTGACCTTTGAGCTAACATGAGCAAAACCCATGACTTTGGGATCCAGAAGAGGAATTTTCAGCAGAATGACAATATAGCTCAGAAACTGGTTTATCATAGGATTGACCAGACTGGGTAGCAATGCAAGGAGAAGATAAAGGGGATCAAGGTAAGCAGCTGGAGGGCCAAGGGAAACCATTCCAAGTCTGGCATACCCCAATGAGCTGCCCATTTTACAAGAAGCTGGACTCCATGCTGAGCAGTGCCCTGAGCAAAGAGCCCCATTTCAGCCTGCACTCATCTATGAAGTCAAGATGGGTGCAGGTCCACAACATGGATGTCTTCAAGGACATATGCTATGTAAGGTCTGGGAAAATCCCTGCTACCATTTCATCTGTAAGGTCAGAATAGTACCTCTCTCTACAGCTATTTTTGAATTCCTCACAATTTCCTTTTACTATACTGACTTTGGAATTTTCCTGCTTTGTTTGTCTGAGAGGGATAAGAATGAAGAGAGTTAGTTCCCTGGTATGTTTTGGAAATCTGTCCTCTTATTTCTCAGAAAAAGTTCATGTGACATTTTATCTCACTTCCTCTACCAACTGAATATTTTGCAACGTATTCTACAATCTTTACTTACGTTGAGTAGTTCTCACTCATTAAAAAGCCTCATCAATGTCAAAGTTTCAGAGTCTGGCCATATACTAGTGCATTAACACATTAAATAAAGAATACAGAATTTGGAGATGCGCAGTACAAGGGCATGTACTGGATGATATGAGAGTGTGTGTGTGTGTGTGTGTGATGGATTAGTGTCACCACATAATCATATAATCTTACCTCTCAACTCCTTTGCCAGAGTTTCAGGAATGGAATCCCAGAAGATCCACAAAGAATCACCAGAATTTGGGATGCCTTATTTGCATATACAAATATGCAAATTACATTTGAAGTTGTTGTTGTTTCCCTTAATGAGGAATTAGATAGCAACACGGGTATTTTATGTGTGGTCCATGACTTTCAAAATAGACAAATTCAACTGGATTTGATGAGTTTCTGGTGCCCTGCTGTTTTCATTTTTCTGATATCATAATTTCATCAGCAACAGTAGCTGGCAAAATTAAATTAATTTAAAAGAAATGAAACATTTAGACTGAGCCTGACACTTTCAGGATTCCAGGACATTGCGTTCCCAGATCAATATGTTGATTTAGTAACATAACTTATACTTAGACAGGCCATGTTACCCTCTACATCCATCCATCTTTCTGACTAGCATTTGCATTAAAGCTGTGCAAAATCCTTTTCCATGTGGTTTAAAACAGATCTGAGAATTTTCCCCATTAGAAACAGATCATGTGGATTTAAAAACCCTGAAGTTAAAAAAAAGTGGATTGAAAAAACTTGTTTTTTTGTATGAGAGTCTCCTTTCAAGCTCTTAGACAGGGTTTGCTCCATATTGTGCATAGTTTCTTACAGTTTTGCAAGCATTCAAACACATTTTTGCATGTCAACACAGGTTTTCAGAAGGAATTGCTATACTAGGCTACGGCCTGCGCAAAACAGACACACACATAAATGGCAGGCCTGTCTAGGTATAGCTAGACTATAGATTTTGCTTCTCTTTGAATTGCCAATTAAATTCAGTTAGCTAACACCTTGGCAAATGCTAATTTAGACACTCCATATGCATTTATTCCAGGACACTGTAGGAATGCATGGCCATCCCTCCCTGCCAGTCTTGGAGGGAGGCCACGCCCCCTCACTCTTGGGTCCCTCGCAAGGCAACGGTTATTGGGGAATTAGCACTTTCTAAGTCTCTGGCCCTCTAGGCAGGGTCGAGCAGCAAGTAGTCCAGGGCTCTGGCTCTAGGTCAGGCAGAGCGACAAACAAAGACTCTGACATCCTGGCTCTGGCAGACCAAAAGAGGTCTGCATTTGTCTAAGGGGTAGGCTGGCACCCATGGGTGGGGTTGGTAGCAGAGGGTAGGGAAACCCGGGCCCACCCTACTCCACTGGGTCCCAGCCCAGGGCCCTAGCAGCGGCGGAGGGTTCTGCCACTGGGTCAGCAGGGATCCAGCTGAAATATGATGACCTGGATTCAGGCAATAATACAACCAGACTACAGTCTGGTATCCTTGGGCTGCTTCCTACACTCCCCTCATGGTGTACCTGTGTCTCAGGGTTGTCCTCTGTCTCCCCAGGGTACATGGCTAATGGCAGTCCCAGCAATTCCTCGGTATCTTTGGTGGCAGGCAGCTCTGGCAAGTTCCTCTTCAGGCTCCAGCCCCAGCAGCAGGCAGGCGCTGTCTGTCTCCCAGCTGAGCTACAGGGCCTGCCTTTTATACTTCCTGTCCTGCCCCTTTGCTTCTGGTGGGATGGGCATGATGTCCTGGCTCTGCCCACCAAGGGGTTGGCAGGGGTTCCTCCCCATCAGTCGCAGAGGGAAGCCACGCCCCATTGCTACAGATACAAATATTAGTGCGTTAGCCCTGTACCTGAGGGCTCAGTTTAGGGTAACAGAAGCAAAGCATAGTAAAAATATCTTTTTGTCAGTAAATTAACAGATGTAGCTCTGAACATATACAGAACACAGATCTGATGAGTAAGAAGGTGCCATTTTTAATAGTCATTTTTCAGATTAGAAAGTGTACTTTAAGAAAAATTCAAGCGGACTAAGTGCAGATACTCTCTCTCTTACTTCTGTTCAAGTCAGTGGTAAATTTTGCCATTGACTTCAATGGAACAAGGATCATGCTCACACTTCTTACATTTGCCTATATTAAAAATAAACAGGCACTTATTGTCTTTGGATCATTTTGACATCTAATGCATTATGAGAGAGAAAAACAAGATGGGTGAGGTAATATATTCTATTGGACCAACTTCTGTTGGCGGAAGGTACAAGCTTTCAAGGTACACAGAGTTCTTCTTTATTATGTTATTTCCTGTTTGATGGCTATGGGCCGGCCCTGCTGACCTTACCCATATGAACAGTCACAGTGCAATCAGTGTGACCACTTGTGTCAGTAAGGCTGAGAGTAATTTCCGGACCAAGCTTTATATTACTGCAAAAGTCTGAAATATTTTGGAAAAATGAAACAATTGCTTCTACCCTTTCTCATTAGATCTCTTACATATATTTATACAGATATAACACACACACTTATAGATGTGTAAACTCTCACATACAGAGCTGACAGTTGTCATCTCATGAAGTTTTTAAAATATTTTGCTTTTAAGTGATATTTATGTCAAAGTGCATTATAAATGGAAAAGATCTCATTTAAAAACAGTGAATCATCCTGTAGAACCTTTTCTTAATAACAGAGAAGGAATTAACTTAGTCATTTATATCAGGCAGGGTTGCCTGCCTCATAATCCAACAACATTTATTTTAACATGTTCATCCAATTTTGCTTATTTCCTAGTAAGTTTCTGAATTTCTCAATACCATACTATCAACCTATAGGGACACCTGCTGGGCTGTCACTTTAAAAACAATGCAGCAGGAGTTTGGTTTCTATACATGGAAAAGCATAGAATTTGGTTTTATATAGTGCCTTTCATACTCCAACTATCCAAAAACAATTCTGAAGCCACTGAAAATGCAGCATCCATTATATGCGCAGTAACAGCTCACGCACAACCCTGAATATTACAGCCTTTTACATTGAGAAGGTAAATTGGCCAGGGTATCGGAACTAGATAGTTCACTAAACAAAGAGGCAAAGTTTTTACTGTTCTACACACAGCACTTATTTTAGCTAGGTGTTTTCAAGGTTATAGTGTTCCTTTTAGCCTACTAGTTGCCAAGTGGCATAGAGGGTGTAATATAAAGTATGTTGTCATATGCTGTGATCTTTTATTTTCTAAACACAACCCAAACTGTTGTACCACAACCAAATAGCACCTCCTGAGGAAGTTCCTATGCCACATCTATTTATTGAAGTATATTAACAGTCAAACCCATTTAAAGGTATGTGGTTAATTGGGACAGCTGGCTTAATAGGCAGTATTGGGTGAACCGGTCTCTCTCCCAAACTATTAATGGTGCAGTTTTGTTTTGTTGGTTTAATGGGGCACTTATGAACAAAGTCATATATGCAGGTTTGGACTGGTGATCTATTTCCCCATATCATTTGCAATTAGGTAAGTGATATGGCACATGATTTGAATCACATGTTAATAAATTATAGTAAGTTTCAATTGACTAATAGAGACAATATTCTTTAGGCATCAGAGCCTGACTGCTTTCTTGTCTCCAATTGCTAATCAAAGGAGCACCTCCAAAAGCCAAATTGGTTATATTAGAATAGAAATGAACAGATATACAGAACTTAAACACCCTACAGGCCATTGTTTTGATCAGTTTGTTTAATTTCCATAAATTAAAGCCCTTCAGTTCCTCCTAAAACCTCTCCCACCTCCTGCATCTTTCAGCCTCTCTGCTCAGGTTCTTGCCAACATTCTCCCTGACCATTCTACCACTTTGGAGTATGTAGATCACAATCTCTTTCTTGACACTAGTCCTCCTTTGACTTTCACAAAATTGTGTTCTCCCAGTTCAGAGAATCATAGAATATCAGGGTTGGAAGGGACCTCAGGAGGTCATCTAGTCCAACCCGCTGCTCAAAGCAGGACCAATCCCCCACTAAATCACCCCAGCCAGGGCTTTGTCAAGCCTGACCTTGAAAACCTCCAAGGAAGAAGATTCCACCACCTCCCAAAGTGACCCATTTCAGTGCTTCACCACCCTCCTAGTGAAAAAGTTTTTCCTAACATCCAACCTAAACCTCCCCCACTGCAACTTGAGACCATTACTCCTCGTTCTGTCATCTGCTACCACTGAGAACAGTCTAGATCCATCCTCTTTGGAAACCCCTTTCAAGTAGTTGAAAGCAGCTATCAAATCCTCCCTCATTCTTCTCTTCTGCAGACTAAGCAATCCCAGTTCCCTCAGCCTCTCCTCATAAGTCATGTGCTCCAGCCCCCTAATCATTTTTGTTGCCTTCTGCTGGACTCTTTCCAATTTTTCCACGTCCTTGTAGTGCGGGGCCCAAAACTGGACCCAGTACTCCAGATGAGGCCTCACCAATGTCGAGTAGAGGGGAATGATGACGTTCCTCGATCTGCTGGCAATGCCCCTACTAATATAGCCCAAAATACCATTAGCCTTCTTGGCAACAAGGGCACACTGTTGACTCATATCCAGCTTCTCATCAATTGTAACCCCTAGGTCCTTTTCTGCAGAATTGCTGCCTAGCCATTCGGTCCCTCGTCTGTAGCAGTGCATGGGATTCTTCCGTCCCAAGTGCAGGACTCTGCACTTGTCCTTGTTGAACCTCATCAGATTTCTTTTGGCCCAATCCTCTAATTTGTCTAGGTCCCTCTGTATCCTATCCCTACCATCCAGTGTATCTACTACTCTTCCCAGTTTAGTGTCATCTGCAACTTGGTGAGGGTGCAGTCCATGCCATCCTCCAGATCATTAATGAAGATATTGAACAAAACCGGCCCCAGGACTGACCCTTGGGGCACTCCACTTGATACCGGCTGCCAACTAGACATGGAGCCATTGATCAGTACTCATTGAGCCCGACAATCTAGCCAGCTTTCTATCCACCTTACAGTTCATTCATCCAGCCCATACTTCTGTAACTTGTTGGCAAGAATACTGTGGGAGACCGTATCAAAAGCTTTGCTAAAGTCAAGGAATAACACAGCCAATGCTTTCCTCTCATCCACAGAGCCAGTTATCTCATCATAGAAGGCAATTAGGTTAGTCAGGCATGACTTGCCCTTGGTGAATCTATGCTGACTGTTCCTGATCACTTTCCTCTCCTCTAAGTGCTTCAGAATTGATTCCTTGAGGACCTGCTCCATGATTTTTCCAGGGACTGAGGTGAGGCTGACTGGCCTGTAGTTCCCTGGATTCTACTTCTTCCCTTTTTTAAATATGGGCACTACATTAGCCTTTTTCCAGTCATCCGGGACCTACCCCGATCACCATGAGTTTTCACAGATCATGGCCAATGGCTCTGCAATCACATCCGCCAACTCCTTTAGCACCCTTGGATGCAGTGCATCCGGCCCCATGGACTTGAGCTCGTCCAGCTTTTCTCTCCTTTTGCTGCTCCATTAGCCTCTCTTTTGATGAATTCTCTTCCTCGCCTCTCCCATTTTCTCTGGAGATGTGTAAGAGCTCTCTCCCTAGGTCTCCTCCTCTTTTCTCACTAACTCTGAGACCTTAACTGCTCACAAAGCTTCCGCTGTCATCTCTGTATCCTGACATGTCTCCTTCCATCCAATGCCACATCTTAGCCCGTTTATCTGGATATCTCACTATTAACTCAAATTTAGAATGGCCAAAATTGCATTTCTTATCTTTCCTCTAGAACCCTACCCCCACTACTTCCCGTACCAGTCTCTGTTGCTGTTGAACACACCACCGTCATCCTAGTCGCTCAAACCTATAATGCGATCACCTTCAATTTCTCCCTCTCCCTTGCCTTAGATATCTAGGTGGTATCCAAACCTTGACTGACACTTCTTCCTACACAATATTTCTCAGATTCAATGTTTTTCTCTCTGTTTATGCTCTAAAACTTTCATCAAGGGGCTCATGATCTGTCTTGATTTCCTCCCCAGATAATATGTTTTTACCATTTTTCCTTTAAAAAAAAAAAAAAAAGACATTAAATTAAAAAAAAAAAAAGATCTGTATTAAGGTTGCAAAGTCAAGCACTCAAAAGTTAGGAATCATAAGGTTTACGATTGTCCATGCAACTTCAGTTCTGCTCTTTTGCATATATGCATTATTATATAGTCTTTAATTACACAATCACATACTATTCTTTTCACAGAATCCCTGCCTCATATGCTGTACAGAAAAGATACACAAGGGGGCATAATTAAGGTTACACGGGCTACCATAAATTTGGCATTGCCTGTATTTTGAGTGCTTGACTTTGCAACTTTAATATAATTTTAACTTAATTTTTATATGTAATTTTATTTTATCTTATGAGTTAGCTGCTAATTTATATGAATGGGAGAGGTGGTATGTTGAGAGGGACAGGTGTAAGGACACAAACTGTTGGGGATTGCTATGTGGTGAAAGGTGAAGGGAAGATGGGGAGAGGGAAATCTAGTATGTGTAAACTAAAAACAAACCACTAACAAGCGTGTAACTGATGAGCCGCATACCTATCATCATTTTGATCACTTTACTTGCATGTTGTATTCCCTTAGCAGCTCCTTTTGTCTTCCAGATTAAAACTTTAGGCAGATAGGTTTGAAATAGTCACCATGATTTTTATATTGTAAGTTCTTTGGGGCAGGAACTGTCTCATTTGGCGTTCAGTAGAGTGCCAAACACATAATCAGTACTTAATTAAATAATATTGATTACAGTAAAAATATTTTCTGATAACCCCATAAAATGATATGGTCTACAGGCAGTTATGCTTTTCATCTTAAAATTGACAAATCTGTTTGTGGCATTACTGGGCCAGTCACTCAGGTATATTTCCAAAATGTCAGTACAAAGTCACACTCACTGTAGCTACTAATGTACCAGAGATTAATTTGGCCAATTGGAAAAAATTGATTACAAATGAAAAATACTTTCAAAATACTCTTCAGCACTATGTAAATTATTCTTCAAAGTAAACTCATGAAAATAGCATTGTTACTGTGATCCTTGGATTCCTGTATTCAATATAATAAATATAAACCAACTTAGTTAGGCCCATTGAAGTCAATGAGGATCTTTCCATTTAGTTCAGTGGGATTTGGATCAGACCTTGAATTAACATCTCTTGGTATCTTAGAACAGCATCAAAAAAGATTCACATTTAGCTGATTGGGAAGACTTCTAGAAGATAAAATAGGTTGGATTGTATTCCCTGAAGGAGATCATTCACACCTACCATTCTGTACACACTTGTCTCAGAACGACCTGAACCACGGGGAAGACTCAATGTCCAATAGAGCTGTAGAGATCAAGATTTGGCCAAACTAAAAAAGTGGCTGCATATACAAAATGGATTCTATGAGCACCCAAAATGATGCTCACTCTCCTCAGAAGATTCTACAGGAGGCAGCTGACTGAAGCATTCAGGATTGGGGAGAACCAAAGAATTTGTGAAACAAACTGTGTCAAACATAAACCACAAAATTAATGCATCATGTTAATTTCACACTGCCCCTACTTTGGGCTAATTAGCACAGATTACATCTTGCACTTGTCAGCCTTAACAGTTTGTACACCATGTATTGCATTAAGATTATTTTGGAGACGCTTACACAAAGTGAAAATAGTGTGAAAATATTTTTATTTCAATTAGTGGTAGTTTTACAGTCATTAAGAGATTTCTTTAATAGGCTTAGACTCCCATGGCCTGCACAGCTGCATGAGGTCTGGTTTTATTTAAAGTTAAAAACACAATGGAAGGGAGATATTAGGTTGATTGACTTTACCTAATTACCCTCTTCTCCCCATTGTAAAACACCAAACCAGTCTAACTTTATCCATCAGAGGCAACTGTCTGATTACAAAGAAAATCCCGAATACTTACAGATTCAAAAGCCCACTAGATTTATTTCTGATGAACCAGGAGGCTCCTTTAACAAGGGTTCAGAGGTGCTCACCAGGATTAGATAATACTGACAGCTATCAAAGGTCCAGATTCGAATACTTTGACTTACACAGAGTAGAAACTTCCTGCACAAGTAGTCCTATTACTTTCATGGGGACTGTATGATGGGTAAGGTACTCCTCAGTCAGTCAGATTTATCCTTAACCACCCTGAATAGTATTTTACCACTCAAATAATCCTATTGATTTCAATGGGACTGATTAAGAATTAAATGCTACTGAAGGTGAGAAAGGGTATTCAGTCCACCCCACTGTGAGTAAGGATGGCTGAATTTGGCCCTAAGCAGGCAAAGAAAGGAAACACAGTATCTACTGGGCTGTGATGAAGCCATGAGGTAGGATAAAGGATGGGATTTTTGAAGTGCCTACAACAGGTAGGAGCTCAACTCTAATTGACTTTGAATGGGAGTCGGGTGGTTTAGGGCCTTTTGAACATCCCACCCGATATGCAGATGGGAAGGAGCACATCAAAATTATCTTGCACCAGTGGTAGAACTAACACTGGCACAAAGCACCAGGCAAGGCAGCTGGCACTTATTTTGAAATGGTGACAGAAGAAAGCATAAAAATGGGATTTCCTCCCTACATTATTTATTTCCAAGCTACCTTAAAACCATTGTGCACAGGAAACATGCATCCGATGAAGTGAGCTGTAGCTCACGAAAGCTTATGCTCAAATAAATTGGTTAGTCTCTAAGGTGCCACAAGTCCTCCTTTTCTTTTTGCAAATACAGACTAACACGGCTGCTACTCTGAAACATGTTCCAAAGTGTCTGCCAGTCCTAAGCAATACTGTCAGGCCTGAAATAAGAGATATTTTGCTGAAATATTAAAAGTCAAACAGGACTTGGAATGTAACTATAACGTTTCAGCTGCTCACAAGCAAGAAAAGAAGATTAAATAGTTTAATGAGTTCAGCAAAATCATGAAGTGGAGCAGGACATAAAGGGTACGTCTACACTGCAGTTAGACACCAGTGGCTGACCTGCGTCAGCTAATTTGGGCTCGGAGGCCTTGGTGTAGATGTTAGGACTGAGGCTGGAGCCCAGGCTCTGGGACCCCACAAGGCACTGTATACGCATATAATAGAGAGAGAGTCCCTGCACCTATCATCTAGTGCATGTGATTTCACCATCACCCAGAGTCTAACAAAGGCACTTGGATCTTCCTTTCACTCCTTGCTTCTCTGTTCCTTCAAATAAACTGCTAACACATGACCCTCTTCACTTTCTTTAGGTAGGAGGGTAAATAGTACAAACTGATCCAAGATCAGAGTGTTTTTTTCTCCCATAGGTCAGTACCTATGCCTCAGGATTTCTTCTGTAATTTGCCTTCTCCATTGTCTGAAGTCTCTCCTGTTCTATTCTTAGGTTTCTTAAACTGGGAGCTGATATTCTCTGTTGACATCATAAAGATCTGTAGTCAATTTTTTCTTAATTGCAAAGTGGCCACTAACATACTATCTTGTCACAGCAGTTCTAATATTGACAAGATGGGACATGGGTGGAATAATGGGTAGCTGCATGGTTTTAAAATGCCTGTACCCTTTGTGTGAAATGGCTGTTACATCTTCTGAAAAGAGACTGGGCCTCTAGGGCACTCCTCTCTATCTTTTTTCTCCATGATCTCAACTCTTGTATGGGGGATAGCTGGTGTAAACTGATTTATACCAGTTGAAGTGCTGGCCTCAAATTCTTAAAAATACATATTATCTGCAAAACATATATTCATTCTCTAGAATCTTGTGTGTGCCAGCTTGAACGTCTTCTGGGGCCATATGTTCCTGTTACCATTGTGACTTGTTCTTTATGGAGTCAAACAATCTCCAATCTGTCCATGGGGAATTAGCACATATCAAGTCCCATTAAAGTTAATGGGAGTTCCTACATAAATCCCCTGTACACAGAGTGGAAAATGGGCCCCTCTGTTTCAGAGGAAGTTGCTGGATTTGTCGTCTGTTGTGGGATTTAGATGAGATATTTTCCCCGTTACTGACATATGTTTACCCCTTTAAAATTAGTAGACCTTTTCTTTTTCATATTCCTTTCTAATTGGTTTAAATGACCTCAGCTGGTTTATATTTTTCAGTTTCTCATCCGCAACTGCTTAGTTTTTTCAATATATGTTCTACTCTGCACCCTGCTAATGCCCTCAATTAGCTCCTTTTATACTGCATTACGCTGGGCTGGATTTGACACTTTTACTCACAGTAAATAATACTTTAATCTGTAATCAGTGCCACTGAAATTAGTGCTCAACATGATCAAGGATATGAGAATCTGGCCCGATGTTAATAAGAAACTTTGGGAACTCCTTTTTTATATTTGTATAAAACTCACTTTTTCTTCCAAATTCGTAAACTCCACGGAATTATATCCTGCTCAGCATGGTCACTTTCTGGAGAGTGATACCCTATAAACGACATCTTACATTTTCATTTGTTTCCAATCTATCCACCATATGTTTTCCTTGGGTAAAAGAAATAAAATACCAGTATAAAGCTGCTTCCTCTCGAACCTAGTCTGAAGCACATTTATAAATGAATCTTCTTTCATGAATGTTTTGTCTCAATAAACCAACAATTCCAAAGAATGCTGTAATTAAAATATCTTCAAGGAAAGTGGTTGTCATGGTACTGTTAAGTATCCTGAGGCGTACCACAGGTTAATAGAAAAAAGAAATCTTAAGTGTGTTGTCCTTTGACCATATCTGGACTTGTAAAGAAATACATATGTTCATTTACAGGTGGGTAACTCATCATAGATAGAATACAGGTATATAAGAGTATGTTTCTTCAAAGAGATTATTTTTATAACATTTTCAAACTATATAAAACAACAATGGCCAACTAATGTTTAGGCACTGAATTTCAAGGAGTGTATTATTTGCTCTGACAGCACCTTTCATTTACAGATCTTAAAGAACTTTGCAAGCATTAATTAAAAAACCTTTAAAAATCCTTATGGGATAGGTAAGTATCATCATCCCCATTTTACAAATGGGTAAACTGAGGATCAGACTAGTTGAATGACTCGCCCAACTAAATACAGCATTTCAGTGGTAAAATGAGAGCTAAAAGCTATGAGTCCTGACTCACAAGTCCCCTATTCTAGGTCCTGATCCAGAGCCCACTGAAGTTAACAAAAAGATTAAATAGTTTTTGACTCAGGCCCTTTTCTCAAGACTACTTGAAACAATAACCTTTACTGTTGTCTTCCTACATGCTTTGACAGAAACCCTCTTCTCTATTTGAGATACTATGCAAGATATAGGACCCTGGTCAGATTGAATCAGTGGCTCATAATCATTAGGTGAGGAATGTTGGAAGTTCACATTTGACATAGAATTCTTGTATGTTCTTCCTGTCCCTACTCCTCCTGCCAGAGCAGTAATCTATCTTATTTATTTGTAAGAAGCAAAGAATATATCTTCTACCGTACATACAGGCTGCATATTGGATCTACTGCAGCTTTTTACAGATCACCGGGAATAAATAGAAAGCAAATTCATGGTGGCCCTCTACTGAGAAAATTACCTACTTGTTCTTCTCCTTTTCCTACCCTTTTATGCCTCTACCAAATGCTGAACAGTCCCAGGAAATGACAACAGAACATCCCATCTGCCCTTAATAGCAGCAATATGGTAGGATTTAGCGTACTGAATCAGAATGGTGATCCCTCTAGTCCAGTATCCTGTCTCCGACAGTTGCCAGCACCAGATGCTTCAGAGGTGCAAGAAACCCCATAGTAGCCAATTATGGAACACCCGGCCCATAATGTAAATTTTGTCCTAGCGCCTGTGAGATAGTGGTTGTTTTATGCCCTGAAGCATGAGAGTTTATATCCTTTCTACATTTTTATCCTAACAGCGGATGCTCTTATTACCCTCAAATGTCTCATCCTTTTTTGAATCCTAAGATCTTAGCCTCAATTGTATTCTGTAGCAATGAGTTCCGCAGGTTAGCTATGCATTATGTACAGAAGGATTTCCCTTTAACAGTTTTAAACGTCACCTTTCCCTTGTATTTATATTATGACAGAGAGTAAATAGGAGTGCCCAATTTACCTTGTCTATCTCATTTATTATTTTGTATACCTCTGTCATGTCTACTGTCATCTTCTCTCTGAACTAAAATAGTCCCACTCTTTTCAATCTTTCCTTATATAGAAGTGTCTCTATGCCTCTAATCATTGTGGCCTATTTCTGCTATACCTTTTTCAGACAGGATGACCAGAATGGAACACAGTGAACTAGATCCTCATTGACTTTAAAGGAAGTTTTCCTATTTACGGCAGCAGTATTCCGGGTGAGGGCATACCATTAATTTATGTAAATGCATGACAATATTATTAGTGTTATTTTATATTCCCCTCTTTATATATTTTGTTTGAGGGTTTGAAGGTTGCTGCATATTGAGCAGTGGTTTTCACTGAGCCATCCACAATGGTACCTACTTCTTTTTGCTGAGTGGTTACAGTTAATTTAGAACTCAGTAAAATATATGAGCAGCTCAGATCATTTCTTCCAATCTTTATTATCTTGGACTTGCCTTCACCGAATTTAACCTGCCACTGTGCTGCACATTCACTTAGCTTTGTTGGGTCCCTTTGAAGTTCGTCAGTGTTTTTTAGTGTTGACTAAGCCAAACAACGTTGTGTCATCTGCAAATTTTGCCACTTCCTTGTTTCCTCCCTTTTCCATACCTTTAACAAATATATTACATGAGACATATCTTAGTACAGATCTTAGGGACAATCTGAGTTAACCTTTTGCCATATTCCTGCTCGTTGTTTTCTATCTCTTAGCTAGTTTCTGATCCATGCTAGTACTTTGCGTCTCTCCCCATGCTATACAGTTTCCTTAACAACCTCTTGTGGGGGAATTTGTCAAAAGCTTTTTGAAGTCTGGTAAAGTATGTCAGCTGGTTTTCCATGATCTATTCTTTTGCTGAAAGGCTTAAAGAATTCTAGTAGATTAGACAGACATGATTTTCCTTTACAGAAGCAAGGCTGCTTTGTCCTAATCATATCATTCATCTAGGTGTTTGGTTGAAACGATAATTGGAAACAGATTTATCAATCTTCCTGGTACTGAAGTAAAGCTTACTGTTCTGTAATTCCCAGAATAACCTTAAGCATCTTTTAAAAAGACAGGCAAGTATTGCCACTCTCTAGTCCTCTCATATAGCTGTTTTTAATGAGAGATCACATATTTTTGTTAGCAGCCCAGCTTCTTCATTCTTCAGAACTCTGATGTTAAACCATTCAGTCCTGGTGATTTGTTTGTTAATTTGTTCCATCACTTTCTCTTTTGACACCTCTAACAATACCTCATCTTTACTATCTGAAAATAATAGGTGTCTCTACAACATTCTCTTTGGTAAAGATTGATGCCAAACAAAAATTTTAGCCTCTCTGTAATATAGATAATAGTTGTGTGATAGTGTGTGTGTGTAAGTAAAAAAATAATATGGCCTCAATCCTGGAACTTCTTGCAGGGTGGAGGCTGCTGCACCCACTTGGATCCCCCTTGAAGGATTGGGGCCTATGTGATAATCCTCTAAAATAAACAAAAAAAAAATCAACATAAAAAAGGCAAAGCGGGGTGGGGATGGGAGGAATTACCCGGGGACTACCTTTGGGAAGCTCAGACAGACCTACAATTCACAAATCCTGTGATAGTATTTATTGTATAAGAAAAATCTAGACTGAAGCTACTTTAACAACAAAAGATGGAAAACAATGGGGAAAAGGTAACAGGTAAAATTTTCAAATGCACCTAAGTGACTTAGAAATCGAAGTTCATTGCAAGTCAGTGAGAACTTTTGTTTCAGGATTTGTAAGTACAGGTTGAGGTCACTCCATGTTAGCCTCAGACACATGAACTGAGAGCATCCAGGACCTTAACAGCCAGATATTTTCTTTAAAACATGAACACTTTGATTTTATAGAACTAGAAGGCAGCATGAAAGAGTTGCTGGTGTGTTTAGTGCTAGCCCAATCCTAGCTCTGACCCTGGTAGCTGAATAAGACTGTCCAGTAGGGGTTTGGTCCTGCAAAGTGCTGAACACGCTGGCTCTGATCCAGCAAAGCATGTAAGAATACGCTCAACTCCGAGCAGCTGGATTGATTTCAGTGGGACTTTTACAGCATTCAAAGTCAAGCATGTGCATAAATTCTTTGCTGTATTGGGACTTATAGCAGGTTAATTTTTAAGGCCCACGATTTGGGGCCAACGTTCTCCATCTACACAGATTTTATCATGTTAACCTTGGTTATTTCAGTCTTCAGATTCTTAAAACCACAAGGTACATCCTACTGAGGAAAGTAGAAAGGAGCATAAACTCCTGCAAGTCAAGTATAAAAATATAATTAGGCAGGCCAAAAAAGAAACTGAAAAGCAACTAGCAAAAGACTAACACCAAAATATGTTTTAAGTACATCTGAAGCAGGAAGTCTGCCAAACAATCCGTTGGGCCACTGGAAGTTCAAGGTGCTAAAGGAGCATTCCAGGAAGAAAGGCAATTGTGGAAAAGTTAAATGAATTCTGTGCGTCAGCCTTCACTGCAGAGGATGTGAGGGAGATTCCTACATCTGAGCCATTCTTTTTAGGTGACAAATGTAAGTAACTGGACCAGATTGAGGAGTGAGTAGAGGAGGTTTTGGAACAAATTGATAAATTAAACAATAATAAGTCACCAGAACCCAAGAGTTCTAAAGGAACTCAAATATGAAAATGCAGAACTACCAACTGTGGTAGGTAACCTATCACTTAAGCCAGCGTCTGTACCAGATGACTGAAGGACAGCTAATGTAAGGCCAATTTTTTAAAACAGTCTCCAGAGGCAATCCTGGCAATAACAGGCCAGTAAGCCTAACTTTGGTATCAGGCAAATTGATTGAAACTATAGTAAAGAACAGAATTATTGGAGATATAGATGAACACAATTTGTTGGGGAACAGGCAAACCAGCTTTTGTAAAGGAAAAATCATGCTTCAACAATTAGCATTCTAATCAACCAACATGTGGACAAGGGAGATCCAGTGTCCCTAGGCCTCTGAATGCCAGATGCTGGGACTGGACAACAGGGAATGGATCACTTGATCGCCCTGTTCATTCCCTTTGAAGCATCTGGCATTGGCCACTGTCAGAAGACAGGATACTGGGCTAAATGGACCATTGGTCTGACCCAGTGTAGCCATTCTTATGCCAAACTTAAAGTTTTAAAACAAAGCTTATTTTGAGTTATCCAGGTGCAAAAAACCCCAACAACCCTACCCTCAATAACTGGTTATAAAGCACTTTCCAAAGGTATCAATTCTGGATTAATACCAAGCACCAGAAGTTTCACCAAAAACAGCCATATTATGAGAAAATCAGAAGCAACTGAAAATATGAAGGTAGAAGGATCGTGCTTTCTCAGCCGTGACTGTAGTGGTGCTGCCATGACTCCATAACAATTTATTGTTACAGATGATGTCACCACAGAACCCAAAATATTTTAAGGAATTTCAGTTATATATTGCAGCAGCAGATCTTGGAAAGTACTCAGATTTACTAGCTTTTAGGAGACGAGAGAAAAAGTGTGCAGCTGATGAAACAAACAGTATGAAAGGCAGTAAGTGATGTAAAATGTTAAATTAGAATGATCAGTTTTTTATGTTTTTTGTTGCTATCCATGAGTTATTTTAAAAAGCCTTAATTATATAAAACCTTCTCAATCTACAGTATAAGGGAATATTATTTTACTTATGAGTTCTGGGGATAGTTACAAACAACTCAGACTTTGCTCTCATGGTTTATATTGTAACCAGAAAAAAAATCTTACACTTGGGTATAGTTTATTTTCTCTATATTATATGTTGTATGTTATGGATGTGTTTTCTGGACTGTGCATATGATCAATAATTTAAAGGCTCACTATATAAAGAAACGCTGAAGTTGTTATGGGAGTCCAATAAAGAAATGAAGATGCTACAGCTAATACTTATATCTACAATCAATTGTTCTGATAGGTATTCAATTACTTTGGGCTAAGGCAAAAAAAGAGATATGCCTTATGAGGGAAATCGCTGCTACAGCTGACAGCCAGAACTCATTGGGACTGAGATTTCATATGATTATTTGTTATCCATGGTGAAGTATTTGGTATATATGACTATGAAGTTTAATGTTACATATGTTATGGTACAAATAAAACATGTTTCTGGGTCATCATAATTGGACTAAGTTGTTAACTCTGGCAGTTTAATAACTTTTTTTTCAAACATAGGTGAAAAGGGACTAGATGGTTTGGTGGACTGGTAATGAGTTAAAGGGGCCTTTCATAGCTAGGTTACTACTTTGAATTCAGGCAGTGGGTAAAATTTTCAGATGCACCTAGGTGACTTAGGAGCCTAAGCCCTGTTGACTTCAATGGGATTTAGGCTCCTAAGTATTTCAGGTACTTTGTCAGTGATTACCAAAAGACATTGTAATCTGATAACTGTGTAGTGGTCTAGAGGTATAGTGGCCTAAGTAGGTTGTCTCACGTTATGTCCACAAGAGGTGCTGGAACAATTTTTGCAGTGGGGATGCTGAGGGCAGAAACCATGTATTTGGGTTATTACTAGTGCAAGCCATGGGGTGCAGCAGCACCCCCAGCACCAGTACCTATGATGTCTACACTGCAATCATGGAGTGTGATTGCAGCTTTTGTAGACATGCTCAAGCTAGCTTTTATTTAGCTACCTTGGGTACTGGCAGCAGTGGGCCCGTTAATGTAGACTGTACAAACCTGCCTGAACCCAAGTAATTACTCATGTGGCTAGCCCATTCTGAATGACTTCATGGGGGCCCCACATTTGTCTGAACTGACTCAATTTCTCTCACTGCTTACATGGAGGATGTAGGCAGGATTTGAAGTGCTGCATGGCCTGTATTTTATATAAATATTAGCAGTGGTTAAAAAAAAAAACAGTTCCAAGTTCTGCTCTCACTAATACCAGTGCTTCTCTGAAATCAACGGAGTAGAGGGAAGGTAGCTGAAAGCAGAATTTGGCCATTTATTTTTCTTCAAAAGTCACAGTTCTTAATTGTAGGGGCCTGATCCTGTAAAGTGCCCAAAATCTCAGCACCTCCCAGGAGACATTCAACCCTCCACAGGATCAGGCTGCAAGATAGTAATTAATTCTAATGAGCGCTAAGTAGGTTCAGGGTGAGATATTATTAGTACGGAGGTAATTGGGTAATGCACTGGAAGAATTTGGAATTGCTGGCTCTGTCATCAACACTGGGGATTCTGGCTCATTCATCCTTAAATACAATCTTCCCTGCCTGTAACTAATCTGCAGAATATCTACCAATGTGATTGTTGTTTGTAAATTTCAGCTCTTTCCCCTTCTACTTCACCACTAAAAGAAAAGGAGTACTTGTGGCACCTTAGAGACTAACCAATTTATTTGAGCATGAGCTTTCGTGAGCTACAGCTCACTTCATCGGATGCATACTGTGGAAGCTGCAGAAGACATTATATACACACAGAGATCATGAAACAATACCTCCTCCCACCCCACTCTCCTGCTGGTAATAGCTTATCTAAAGTGATCATCAAGTTGGGCCATTTCCAGCACAAATCCAGGTTTTCTCACCCTCCGCCCCCCCCCCACACACAAACTCACTCTCCTGCTGGTAATAGCCCATCCAAAGTGACCACTCTCTTCACAATGTGTATGATAATCAAGGTGGGCCATTTCCTGCACAAATCCAGGTTCTCTCACCCCCTCCCCCAACCACACACAGAAACTCACTCTCCTGCTGGCAATAGCTCATCCAAACTGACCACTCTCCCCACAATGTGCATGACAATCAAGGTGGGCCATTTCCAGCATAAATCCAAGTTTAACCAGAACGTTTGGGGTGGGGGGGTTAGGAAAAAACAAGGGGAAATAGGCTACCTTGCATAATGACTTAGCCACTCCCAGTCTCTATTTAAGCCTAAATTAATAGTATCCAATTTGCAAATGAATTCCAATTCAGCAGTTTCTCGCTGGACTCTGGATTTGAAGTTTTTCTGTTGTAAGATAGCGACCTTCATGTCTGTGATTGCGTGACCAGAGAGATTGAAGTGTTCTCCGACTGGTTTATGAGTGTTATAATTCTTGACATCTGATTTGTGTCCATTTATTCTTTTACGTACAATTTTGCAAATTGGATACTTTTTGGATGAGCTATTGCCAGCAGGAGAGTGAGTTTCTGTGTGTGGTTGGGGGGGGGTGAGAGAACCTGGATTTGTGCTGGAAATGGCCCACCTTGATTATCATACACATTGTGAAGAGAGTGGTCACTTTGGATGGGCTATTACCAGCAGGAGAGTGAGTTTGTGGGGGGGAGGGGGGGGCGGAGGGTGAGAAAACCTGGATTTGTGCTGGAAATGGCCCAACTTGATGATCACTTTAGATAAGCTATTACCAGCAGGAGAGTGGGGTGGGAGGAGGTATTGTTTCATGATCTCTGTGTGTATATAATGTCTTCTGCAGCTTCCACAGTATGCATCCGATGAAGTGAGCTGTAGCTCACGAAAGCTCATGCTCAAATAAATTGGTTAGTCTCTAAGGTGCCACAAGTACTCCTTTTCTTTTTGCGAATACAGACTAACACGGCTGTTACTCTGAATACTTCACCACTGTAGACTTTCTCCCTTTCAGTGGATAGGACTGTCACTATAAAGCATTACTTTTCTGCTGTATCCCTCTATGTAGAGCAAGTTGTGACACTCAAGGGTGTAGCAGGGCTTGAACAGTCCAGATGGTGCACCAACCTTTTTTTCCTATAGAAAGACGTCACTTGAGAGCCCTACCTTAGGAGGTTTGGTCCTACCTGCAGTGTTGTAACCCGAGAGAGAAAAAGCGGGGGATAAGGCAGGGTGAACCAGGGAGGAAATATAGGAACGATCAGGGGATTCCAGGGAGAGAAGAATGAAGCAAGAAAACTAAAAAAGAGGGAGGAAGGAAGGAAGGGAGTGGATTCACAACCTGACTGTTGGGCCAGATACTAAAATGGGAAGTTGGATTGACAATAAACCTGTTGAAAGTGAGAGAACCGGCTGCCAGAGCACACAGCACGGGAGAGGTTGGCAATCAGAGGGAGGGAATTTGCTGTGAAGTTGGAGGGGATCAGGTTGGGTTGCTTTCTCAGGGATTGAGCAATAGTTTGGAAGGTGGGAGGGAGTCTGTTTTGTCATGAGGCTGGAAAAGAAAAGACCGTGGATCTCAGGGTAGAGAAAGGAGGGGATATTGGTGGGAGAGGACAGGCTGAAGTACTGATCATAGCCAAGACTTTCAAAAGTGAGTCAATGACTTCAGTAGGACCTGTTGGATACTAAGCAATTGTGAAAAATCAGGCCATATATTTACATGCCAAAATATGGATTTTGGAATATAATTTTTGGTACGCATTTTAAAATCTTGGTCCATGTGTCTACTGTCCTCACTGTTCTAACTATTCAAAACAAAAACAAAAAAATCTTAGTAGAATTACAGCCATACATTACTCTTTATATGATATAATATTGTTACAGGAAATATTGTTAATATTTCATCTTTAAGAACAAAGGTCCATCATCTCAGCTGGTTTAGGGTGAACTCAATGGAGCTATGGTGATTGCACCAGCTGAGAATTTGACTAAAATATTCTAGCTAGGCCTAGGTTTGCTTTTTCTTCTAATAAATATTTTGACAATCTTTACCCAGCAAGAAGTCCCTGTTCACTGTCAATTTTCTGTTCTATTGGCAATATCTCCATTATTTCCTATTTTAACTTACTTCTTCTCGACCTAACCAGCTCTCCTCATAGTCTAAAGTTCATTGTGGATTTTATACAACTTTTTCATGCAACTATCAATTTTTAAAACTCAATTTCAAATGTAAAAATGAATATTAAAAAGGTTTTAACATTCAGGATTTCAACTGATTTGATAAGCACCACATTGAAAGTAAGATAATAGTAAATACATAAAATTGAAGTAGCTGCAAAGCTCTTCTTAAAAATTTCAGCCAGTAACCTGATCATTTATATTGTTGTCATACTGAACATTTTACATCAGGAGCACCTGTTTGGATTGCAAATTGTGCAATTAAAAAAAATATTCACAAATGACATCTCCATTCATCACAGTTGTAGTTACACTCTCCATGAGAGCAGACGACTGAATGTCAATGGCATATATACTTTTGGATTCTGGTGACCTGAAGAAACCACTGCTGAGGGATTGCATGGCACTCAGGACTGGAAAATGAAACAACTCCGGATAAAATCCTGTTCACTTTATGGGCTAGATTCAGATCGCCTCTCTCATGGCGAGTAGCACTATAAATGAGACTGTGCATGGAGTAAGATCCCACTCACCCTGAGTAAGGCCCGAATCTGGCCCACAGGTAGTCCCAATGGGCCAAAGTCACTCCAGTGTAACTCCTTTAGCTTCGGTAAGCTCCCCTGCAGTCAATGCTGTTACAGAGGTCTGAACTGTGCTTGCTGAGTTCTGAGGGGCTAATTATGTTTTTGTAAGACAAACAGGAATTGGCCTCGTGTCATCAACTGAAATTCAGCCTAGATTGGTGGTGAGTACTATCAAAATAATCGCCACCTGCATGGGATGGCTCTGCAGTGGGCTATATGAAATGATTTGGCGGTCTCAGCCCAGTTTCATCAGAAGAAACACAATCATATTGTCACTCTTTTTTGGTAGAGACACTCTACCAAAAAGAGAGAGAGAAGATAAAGAGTAACTTGATGTAAAGAATAAACTGCTTGTTGTTAAAGGTAGTCCCTCCAGGTCTGAGTGAAAGGTAATGGTAGTGAGAAAGCTTGGGCTGCAATTGCCCTATAGAGGGAATGCAATGGACATGTCAACTTAATTAAATGTTTAAAATATGACCAGTGATGTGTGACACTATATAAAATTATTCCATAGAAACACTGTTAATTTATATATTAAAATACGATTGGAAAGATTTTGCATTACTTTGTGACCCACGTGCCTTTACTGTATAGGCATTGATAGGACCTCTCCCCCCTTCACTTCTCCCCCACCCGAAAAGGTTATTTTTCAGCACATAAATGTTCAATCTAAAAGCTCAGGAGATTTTTTCCAAAGGCACATTTGAAAGTCTCCCACTGAAAGTCACCTAGCAGCCTTTGAAAATCTCCCACCAAGTTTTTCTAATATTCCTCATGTCACTTATCCTAAAACCATCACACATGCTGACTCCTACTATGAAACTAAACTGATGGGAAACCGGGCACATGTAGATCAGAATGTTGGGCCTAATTTTACCCTCCTATATGCATACATGATTCACACTAGAGTCAATGGGACTTCCAAGGCAGAATTCATTTCACATTAAGAAAAATAAGAATTTTCCGAATTAAGGCTATGATTCTGCAACCATTTACAGTTCAATATGTGAGTGGTTCCAGTGAAATTAATGGGACATCTACTCACATGCCTAAATTAAATATATGCATTTGTGTTTGCAGGATAGGGGACTAAACAAATATTTACCAGCAAATGCTAGCTAATATATAGTTTAAGTGCTAATTAAATTAAGAATGCTATATAAAAGTACTATATTATTATATATTTTATTGATGTTATTTACGTGGTTATATTGAAAATAGATTTTTTTTTGCAACTACGATTATTCCACAAATGGTTTTTAGTAATAACTGCACTAAGGTCTAGTAGATGTTTGTTTTAATGCAGTCTTATTTTTCAGACACTTATCTGATGTCAGATTCTTTTGGATTCTTAACCCATCTTGAAATATTATATACAATATGGACTTAGGAGGCTCTAAACCTTGAGAGGGAACATAGCTCATTCGAGCGATCGTGCTTTTAGCGTGTGACGAAGGAGACAAGGATTATATGCATCTAGTGCAGAAAGAACAATGAGAACTCTGACTAGCATAGGAACAGGAAAAAATTTAAGTGCATCAGGAATGGATTACAGCACATTAACACTGGAGAAGGACCTGGGCGTTTCTAACTGGCTATAAAAGCATGACGTTTATACTACACAAGTAAGTTACAGATAAATGATCTGTCGGGGGATATTTTTTAAATACAGTCTAATTTGAGACTGGAATTCAGGATTGCAAAAATGAGCTAAGTACTGGATCTACTCAAGGATAGCAATTCTTATTTGTCTTTAAATTCAGCAGTAAATCACCATGCCATACCCGAGTTATTCATGTGTGAGATGTAGGGTTGCTAATTCTGGCTGGACATATTCCTGGAGGTTTCATAACGTGACATAATATTTAATTTAAAAAGATTACTCTTTAATCCCTGGAGCCTCCAGGACGATCCTGGAGGGTTGGCAACCCGGGTGAGGTGTCGGTTGCATGGGCGTTTACATCATATGCCATGCTGATGGGTGACATTTTACACCCTGCTCTTGACAAGTCTCAATGAACCTGAAGGACTCAAACCTAGAATAATTTACACAACGAAGGGTTAGAAAAGAGATGCAACAAGAAGGAAAACCACCAAAAGAATATAAGGAGGTATACATTAAAGGGTAGTCTATTTTATACCATATGGTCTGCTGTAGGTGGCACACTTTAGACCCCTTCACAGTCACTTAAGAGATGTCGACACTTATGGCCGCGTGTAGAGTCCAGACACTGCAAGCCCAGCTAGCATAGGTATGATGGTGGGACACAGCTTAGGTGAACAGAGAGTAGAGTAGACTATTGTGCTCTTCATACCTGAACCCCCAGGGCATGTACCCTAAACTGCTCTCTACATGCCCAAGCGGTGCCTCCCACATCTACACTGCTACTTTTAGCAGCGTAGAGTCCCAATGTCTCCTCCCTGCCAGAGCCTTTCCTCGCTGCAGTGAAAGACTCTGGCACTGGGAATAGACTCTGGCAGAGGCGAGCTGCCAGAGCCTTTCCCTGCTGCTGCTGCCGCTGCCTCCCCCCTGCAGTGACAAGTGTGGATGCAGCTACCTTTCTCTACAATGTGTTGCTACATGGATAGTGCTCATACGAATAGACAAGGCCTTAGGGTACGTCTACACCAGCAGAGTTACAGCACCGGCAGTTAAGCACCACTCAGACAGCGCTGAAGGGAAACCGCTGTTGTGTGTTCACACTGTCAGCTGCCTGCGCAATAGCACGTTCACACCTGTGGCACTTGCAGCGGTATTCGGAGCGGTGCACTCTGGGCAGCTATGCCACACACCATCTCTTCCTCTTCTGCCGCTAAGAGTTGTGGGAAGGTGGAGGGGGTCGCGGAGCATCCTGGATCCTATCCCAGTGGCCCATGATGCATTGCTTCGCATCCCAGCAATCCCTGTGCTTCCGTCCGCATTTGGCACCATCTTTCAACGGTTTGTGTAGTGTGCGCTCTGCCTCTTCGGTCTGTAGGAATGGATCCCGAACTGTTGACCAGTATGCTGCTCGCTCTCACTAACACGTCACGAGTGGCAGTGGAATCATTCCTTACAATACAAAGGCAAGAGGAGTTCAACAATGATCTCGCCATGCATAGTAGCTACGACACGAGATGGCTTGTGGCATTCACAGAGATGCTGACCATGGTGGAATGCAGCTTCTGGGCTCGGGAAATACGCACTGAGTGGTGAGATCACATCGTCATGCATGTCTGGGATGACGAACAGTGGCTGGAGAAGCGCATGGCGATTGCACTGTGGAAGCCAGCTACTCCAGATTTCTACCGATCGGTTGCTAACCAGTTCAGAGTGGGAAAGTCGACCACTGAACTCATGTTGATGGTAGTGTGCGTTAATCACATCCTGCTCCGAAAGACAATGACTCTGAGCAATGTGCGTGACATTGTGGATGGCTTTGCACAAATGGACATCCCTAACTGCGGAAGGGAGACAGATGGCACACATATTCCAATTCTGGCACCAGACCACCCAACCACCAACTACATTAATTAGAAGGGGTGTTTCTCTATGGTTCTCCAGGCGCTTGTGGATCACCGAGGGCGTTTCACGGATATTAACGCAGGCTAGTCCAGAAAGGTGCATGACGCACACACCTTTCGGAACACTGGCCTGTTCAGGAAGCTGCAAGCAGGCACTTTCTTCCCGGCCCAGAAGATCACTGTGGGGGAGTCAAAATGCCCATTGTGATCCTGGGAGACCCTGCCTACTCCTTAATGCTGTGGCTTATGAAGCCATACACAGGGAACCTTGACAGCAGCAAGGAGTGGTTCAACAACAGGCTGAGTGTGCTTTTGGCCATTTAAAGGCCTGCTGGCGCTGCCTGTATGGGAGGCTGGACCTGGCAGAAGATAACATTCCTATGCTTATAGCTGTATGCTGTACGCTCCATAATATTTGTGAAGGGAAGGGTGAAAGCTTCACTCAGGGCTGGATGGCTGAAGGCTGAATTTGAACAGCCAGAGAACAGGGCTATTAGAGGGGCTTAACGTGGGGCCATAAGGATCAGGGATGCCTTGAGGCAGCAATTTGAAGCTGAAAGCCACTAATATTTGTTGCTATGCTTGGAAGTGCAGTGCTTGTAATGCTAGGAAGTGACTGTGATTGGTGCAGACGATGCACTATGCAGGTTTAAAAAAAAATTGCCTGTTGCTTTATAGGGCTCTGTTTGCTTTCAAACCAAAACAATTCTTTTATTAAAAACAAAAACAAACAAACAAACAAACAAACAAACAAACAAACAAACAAACAACTGGAGGAGAGGGACAAAAAACAAACACACACATACATCAGCACTGTGGGGGATAGGAGAAGGGAGGGTCCCAGGAGGAGGTGGGGTCCGGGGATGACTAAAGATTTGTGCATGTCTAGGTATGGTATGGTATGCAGCCTTGTCCTTTGGAGTACAGTGCAGCAGGTACTGTTCTTCAGCAGGGCTAACTGCAGAGGAATGGGTGTTGAGTGCAGTGGGTACTGGGAGGCTGCAGTGCTAGACTTTCATGGGGGAGGAGTGGAATGTAGTGGGTACAGACTGGAGCCAGGAGGTTGATAAGAGTGTGTTAGCGGTTTCTGGGGCACGCGTGGGAAAGAGTTTTGCAACAGTGGCTGCAGGGGAGGGCGGGCGAGGAGCTGATCAGTTTGCAGTGCTAGTAGTGCCTGGAGCATGTCTGCTTGGCGCTCCATAACGTTTAAGAGATGCTCTGTCGCTTCGTTCTAGTGCACCGCGTTCTCCTTTCGCTCCCTCTTCTCGCTGTCCCACCACTCCTTCAATTCTTGTTTTTCGGCCGCGGAGTGCATCATGACATCACGCAGAAAGTCCTCCTTAGTTTTTCATAGCCACTTTCTAATTTTGTGCAGTCATTCAGCCAGCGATAATAAAGAGGGAGGCTGGGCTCCCAAGGTCATATCTGTGAAGCCAAAATGCAACATTTTACAGAAGCAGTATTGTTTGCAACACACAGACCACTGATTCAGTGATTTAAAACACAGCCAGTATTCACACACCTGTCACTAACTGGCTGACCCCAGGCAAGCACACATGAGCCACAAGACCCCCAGAATGGTGAGTAACCACAGGGGCAGGGGAAATCAGTGTTCCAGGACCATACTGTAGACTGGGCATGTGGCTCTTGGGCAGAGCCAGCACTGTAGCCTTATAATCATTACTGTCCCCACATTTTCCACAGACTGTGTTCATTATGGAAGATATCTCGCTGCTGAGGGTGATCAGGGAATCAAGGGCAGGTCTTCTCCAAGATTGCGGCTTCCGCCCTGGCCCTTATGCGGCTTGCCTGTGTGCAGCAATGGTCCCCCACCTAGTGACAGCTGAGTGGTGGGGGAAGTTACACTTAATGGGGCAAGAAACAAAGCAGTTCTGCCAAAGAATCTGTGGCAGTGGATTGCCCAGTATCACCATGAGAGTTTCCTGGAGATCTCTAAGGCAGATTCCCGTGAAGTGAGGGAGTCAAACAACACCCTGTTCCACCACTCAGACTAGGCATGTGGTGGTACGCGCATCATACAGACACAAGCCTGCTTTCTGCAACCCTCCTGCCCCCAACAACTTGCTTCAGCGATTCCCAAATTCAAATCCACTTACAGAGCCGGTGCAACCACTAGGCAAAGTAGGCGGTCGCCTAGGGCACCAAGTGGTTGGGGGCAGCCAAAAGCACGCTCTGAGGAGGCAGTGGAGCAGAGGTGAGCTGGGGCAGGGGAAGGGCCTCCTGTAGCAAGAAATGGGGGTGGGGGGCGGTGCACAGGAGAACCGCTCCCTGCCCAAGCTCACCTCTGCTCTGCCTTCCTCCCCTGAGCACGCCACCCCGCTCCGCTTCTCTCGGGGAAGAGGCGGAGCAGAGGTGAGCTGGGCCGGGGGCGCTGCCGCACGCGCCTCCCCGGGGCCGGGGGCGCTGCCGCACGCGCCTCCCCGGGGCCGGGGGCGCTGCCGCACGCGCCTCCCCGGGGCCGGGGGCGCTGCCGCACGCGCCTCCCCGGGGCCGGGGGCGCTGCCGCACGCGCCTCCCCGGGGCCGGGGGCGCTGCCGCACGCGCCTCCCCGGGGCCGGGGGCGCTGCCGCACGCGCCTCCCCGGGGCCGGGGGCGCTGCCGCACGCGCCTCCCCGGGGCCGGGGGCGCTGCCGCACGCGCCTCCCCGGGGCCGGGGGCGCTGCCGCACGCGCCTCCCCGGGGCCGGGGTGGGGGGGCGGCGGGGAGCTGCCATTGGGGGGGGACGCCTCAGGGCTGCGGGGAGGGGGGCGGGCACAAGGTGGAAGTTTGGCCTAGGGCGTGAAACATCCTTGCACCGGCCCTGGCCACTTACCAGGGGCCTCCTTTTCTGTTTGCGCTTCACCAAGCCCTGACAGCTGTGACCGGCTAACCTCCTCCAGGGTAGAGAAGAGCTCCTGGCTGCATGCATCTCTGACCTCAGAGTTGTCCTCTGCCTCTGGGTCCCTCTCCCCCTCCACATCCTCATCCAAGATTTCCTCCTCTTGACTCGGTCCACTCTCAACCGGCATGCGAGCCACTGAAATATCCACAGTGGACTTTGCAGTGGAAGTGGGATCACCACTGAGTATTGTGTCCAGCTCTTTGTAGAACTGGCAGCTCGTGGACGCAGCACTGTAGCGGCGGTTTGCCTCCAGCACCTCGTGGTAGGCGTTCCGCAGCTCCTTCACTTTGACCCTACACTGCAGTGTGTTCCGGTCATGGCCCCTTTCTGTCATGCATTGTTAAATCTGTCCGTAGGCATCCTAATTCTTATGGCTGGAGCACAGTTGGGACTGGACAGCCTCCTCTCCCCAAACGCTGAGGAGGTCCAGCAGTTCGGCATTGCTCCAAGAGGGGGATCGCCTGGTGCGTGGAGCAGGCCTGGCCACCTGGGAAGATGCGACCACTGCACGCGTCACCGAGCAAACAGGAAGGGGACTTTCAAAATTCCCAAGGCATGTACCGGGTGGGGCTCACGGTTGGTCACCTGAGGGAAGGGCAGTAGAGTTCAAACCGATGACCAGAGAGGCAAGAACAGACATTGTGGGACACCTCCCGGGGGCCAATCGCAGTGCTGGAATCGCCCAGGGTGTCTACACTGGCACCGTGGTGCTTTAGCCCCGGCACAGAAAGTCGTATGCCTCTCATCTGGGTGGTTTTTTTTTTACAGAGCTGCAACGGCACCGTTTCTATGCGCTAAGTGGCTTGGCAGCGTGTGCACCGTGGGAGTTACAGTGCAGGAAGCTGCTTTACTGCGCAGAAACTTGCCAGTACGGACAAGGCCTTAGACTTACCTCTGAATTTGTTCCTGACTGACTGAGGGAGGAAGTAAGATCTCATTTTTTCATAGCCTTATGGATATTTTAGCAATATTTTCGATTCAAATTAACTTGGCTTTAGACAGAATTACTATAAAACCAATAGAGAAACTTTTTTTTGCATTGTATGCTGAGAAAAAAATGATGCCACGATATGGACATGAAAAGAAATCATTGCAGCTTGTTAAAACAAATTAGGAAACATGCTTTCAAATCTTAATATAATTTCTAAAGAAAGGAGCCTGTTGACTCAAACGCTAAAGGTCTGAAAATGGTCAAAGAGTACAGAGCTAAGTAGGGATCTAAATTACAGAGAAGCAATAATGCAAATGTTAATGCAGAGGGACCACTCAGCTTCTGTCTTTCAATAGCTGCGGTTGTGACTACAGCACAGAAAAAAATCAAAATCTCTTTATCGTTATTATTCGCATTACCGTAGTGCCCAAACCTCAAATCACAACTGGGATCCCATTTTGCTAGGCACTGTACAAACACACAGGCAGACAAGTGCCTGCCCTGAAGAGCATGTTTTTCATCTTAGAGCGTTTACAGCTTTACAGTGAGAAAACTGAAGCACACACCCTTCAAAGTTTGAACATTTTGGCTTAAATATGTATAAAATTATGGGAGTAAGAGGTAGGGAGACATAATAAAAGTCGACAAGTACATGAAGTGTGCAACATAAACATCACTGATTATCCAGCATGATAGCAAGATAACTAGATAATAGTGGGATGAAGTTAATAAAGGAAAATTGTAGGATGAACATCAGGAAAAACTTCCTCACGGTGAAGTCTATTATTTCCCGTGGGAGACCATTCCACAGTGTAACAGAATCCCCATTGCCTGGGTCTTTCAAAAGTAGACTAGAAAACAAAGACAATCCTCTTTATCAGGAACATGGACTAGTGAGCTATTAAGTGTTCTTCACTTCTAGTTTGTACAATTCTATGGGCAGGTCTACACTATGGGGCTAAGTCAACCTAAGTTACGCAACTCTAGCTATGTGAGCAACATAGCTGGAGTTGACATACCTTAGGTCGACTTATTGCAGTGTCTACACTGTGCTGGGTCGATAGGAGAAACTCTCCCATCGACTTACCTTATGCTTCTCATTCCGGTGGAGTACCGGAGTTGGCAGGAGAGCGATTGGCAATCGATTTAGCGGGTCTTTGCTAGACCCGCTAAATCGACCCCCAGTGGATTGATCACTGCATGTCAATCCCCTAGTAAGCAGAGAAAAACGCTATGTCTTCAAGCCTGTGTGACAATCAAATAGTTCCTACAGTAAAATAAAAAATCTTTGCCCACAAATTAAGCAGCTAAATCCCGAACAAAGCTGATCATTAAACCAGATGCAACGAACAAGTCTTTAGGCATGAAGGCCTAAATTCACAAAAGGATTAGGCACCTAACTACAGTTCAGATCCCTCAATCCCAGAATCAGGCCCCACCACGATTCACAACACTCCCACTCAGCCGCCGCCAAACCATGTAGGTTGCTAAAGTCACCCAACTCACCTGCAGGGCCTGATCTGGTAAAGCCTGTTCAGAGCTCTGCTACTGGATTGGGCCTGTGTAGGGAAACACACAAAGTGATGGTGGTAATCTCATAACATTTAGCCTTGTAGTTAGGGTACTCACCTGGGACGTGGGAGATCCCTGGTTCAAGTCTGCCCTTCACTCGGGGGTAGAGTTACCATCTAATTGCTAGTAACAGGACACCCAAGTCTCTACTCCTGCCTCTTCCCTCGAGGCTCCACCCGCATCACTTGCTCCTCTCTCCCTACCCCCCCGTCGCTTGCTGGATTATCTCAAGGAGCCTGCCTGCAGGTAGGAGGTGGCCCTTGCTGAGCAGGGGCTGGCATGGGTTAATGACCCGATGCCTCCTGCGGTAACCAGACTTTTGGTTCAGGTGCCATTTAGGGTTGCCAGGTCCTCTTTTCGACCGGACTTTCTGGTTGAAAACTGTGTACCTGGCAATCCTAAATGGCACCTGGACACAGAAACAAAAACTAGACTGTCTGGATAGAACCCAGATGGGTGGCAACCCTACCTGAGGGGAGATGAGGAGGAAGTGCTACCTCTTAGGAGAGAGCCCTAACTGCTGGACTATAGGATATTCTGGGTAGGGTGCTCTCAATCTCTCCTGTTGCAGCTGTTCCATGGCAGATAAATAATTTAAAACGTAAGTGGAGTAAGGGGACTGGAGCCTGCATTTCCCACCTCCAAGGCTACAGAGTCATTGTATCTCTCTGGCCCAGTGGAAAAGCTTCAACCAGAGAGACTGATGAAGCCCCACATCAGAATATCCTGTGGCTCAGTGGTTAGAGCACTCATGTGAGAGGCTGCAGATCCCTCCTCAAATTCCTTCTCACCCTAAGGTGGAGCAGGAACTTGAACCAGGGGTTTCCCACATTCCATGTGAGTACCCTAACCACTGGGCTAGAAATTATGAGGGAGGCCCTCATCCTCACAAAAACTATGTAGCCACGTAACATCAAGAGAGGGTTTGCAGCTGAGGCACCTCCCGCCAGCCCAGTATTAGGTGCTAAATTCCCTGAGAGGGATGTGGCTTATGACATACCCCTCACCTTGGCTAGCTTAGGTGAGGAGCCACCTAGTGTGCTGACTTTTGTGAATCCCATTCCATACGGACGTGCCTCTCTCTTCCCATTCAGTGTACAGAGCGCCTGGGTACCTAACTCAGACCCTGGGAACCCCAGTGATTTTCTAGGCGCCTAAAAGTTAGGTGACACTCAACGTTGCCATGCCTAAATTTCTTTGTGAATCTAGCCCAGGGATTGGCAACCTTCAGCACGCGGCCTGTCAGGGAAATCCGCTGCCTGGCTGGTACGGTTTGTTTACCTGCAGCATCCGCACGTTTGGCCAATCGCAGCTCTCACTGGCTGTGGTTCGCTGTTCCAGGCCAATGGGGGCTGCGGGAAGTGGTGGCCAGCACATCCCTCGGCCTGCGCCGCTTCCCGCAGCTCCCATTGGCCTGGAACGGCGAACTACGGCCAGTGGGAGCTGCGACCGGCTGAACCTGCAGACGCTGCAGGTAAACAAACCGGCCTGGCCTGCCAGTGGATGTCCCTGACAGGCCACGTGCCAAAGGTTGCCGATCCCTGATCTAGCCTGTAGTCAGGGTCTCTAGCGGAGGAAAATCAGTGCACCTTATGACTCAGCACCGAAAAGAAGTATGGCTATCCAGGCTAAGGACACAAACATCCCTGCCTGCGAGATGACCAAGTTCTACTGAGGCACAAGTCCATGTCATAGCTTCAAAGAGTTTTAGGCCGGAAGGGACCCCTAGATCATCTAATTTGACCTCCTGTATATAACACACCATTAAATTTCAGCCCCGTATTGAGCATCCATTCTTGATTTGAAGACATCAAGAGATGGAGAATCCACTCCATTTATTCCAAGTGCTAATCACTGTAATTATTAAAAATTTGTGCCTGATTTCAAATTTGAATTTGTCTGGTTTCAGCCACTTACTTAGGTCTCCAGGCTATGCTGGAACACCAGAACCTGGACACAATCAATCAATCTATAAAATAAAGTCCAGGAAACTCACAACAACCATACACATACTTGTGTGTGCTTTTTAAAAAAGAAACCCAGCCAGCAAGCCTGATTACATGCTCATTTGAGTGATCTGTGACACATCCCAGAACTTGACCTGCTCATCATGATAATGTCCATCTAAGCATATTTGCAGCCTCATAGACGTTGATACCTGACAAAACTCCCAGAGTGGCATGATTTACATGTGCCATGGAAGTCAAGATCAAGCGGCCATCACCCTTCAAAGCAAATACATCATATGTATGATGTAAGCTGGGACAGGCATCTACATAACTATGCTTGGAGTAGACACCTCATTAATAACTGCACACGACTACCAAGGGCTATACTGCCCACTGCACACACACAAGACTGCTGTATAGCAGTTCCTATCACTTTTACATTTGTATTGTTTTCTCTGAGCCAGGAATGGTTGGGCTTGAGCACGCCACCTGTGTGGTGGTCATAATCAGTGAAGACAGTGCATGTGCATAGATGCAGACCATACCTACCTGCTGGCAGATGGAACACAGACAATCTCAGCCATACCAGGCCTTATTCCATCCATATCCTGTGGCACTGTCAATGCAAACACCACAGTCCTCCACGACTGAGTCTTGGGGACACCACACAGATGCCTCAGTCTATGCAGGTCAGTAGCACCATGGTAAGTGATATCAGTATGGTTCACATGCCTGGAGTGACTGCTTTGTCACCATCCCTCACAAATCATTGGTGCTGGAGCCTTTTCTCCTCATAAGGAGCAAGGTCAGGCCACCGAACTCCTAAACAGCAACCTGCTGCTCTTAACTGCTACCTCCTCCTGCACCATTAAAAGGCCTGAGGGTGAGCTAGGATGGTGATGAACAGAGTTATTGTGACAGGTGTCAGAGTAGCAGCCGTGTTAGTCTGTATTCGCAAAAAGAAAAGGAGGACTTGTGGCACCTTAGAGACTAACAAATTTATTTGAGCATTTATTGTGCTGGCTGGGTGAGTGAGAATTTCTTGTACACACCGAGACAGATCCCTGTTTGGCTCCTTCCATCTGGCAAGGATCCCTGACCCAGCAAGTGGTTCTGACAGGAAATCTAGGGTGCCTCCCTTTATACGGCTTTTTCCAAAGAGATGATGTGACTAACAGCAGCACCAGCATCAGGAGGTAAGCTATGTCCTCATTTCTAGCAATAAACAGATACAGGGAGATCCTCACTAGCTGCTATATGCCCAGTAAAAGGAGCAGAGTGGCATAAAGGGGCTCTCAAAGCCCTTGTCCTGTGATGGAATGGGGGGGGGGGGGAACTACCTCAGTGGTGTTGGGAACTGTGCCTTCAAGGGCTGTGCAGACATTTTTGACTCCTTTAAAAGCTTTAGTGCTGAAGGTATGCCAAGGCTGGGGCTGGGAGGGGTGATTGTTGCCCATGCTGTAGCTCAGTGTTGTGAAGATTCTAGGCAGCAATGGGGCCCATAGGGCAGCCAGACACAGACTGCCATAACTTAGACAGGTCCCCAGGGCTGTCTACATTTCTCAGGAACCATAGAGAAACCAAGAACTGAGAGGGCACAAAAGTGGCTTACAGCCACTATAGCCCCCTCTCATTCTGGGCTGAGAGTTCTGTGCTGCTCCTCTTATAGCCACGCTGCAGAATCTCAACTATAGTCTTCTGTTTAATGAACTTGTGCCTGATATTTTTCTCAGGTTGAGCCTAACTCACCAATAAACAGACTGTGAGTTCATGTAACAGGGTTCATACATCCAGAACTGCTTTTCATCCGGGCATATTTCCTCATTTCTAAGAAACAAGGACTGGGGATTGCGACATCTCATCTTATTGCTCATTGTGTGGATGACTGGTTGTCCTTGCCACAGTTTCTGCAGAGTGCAATTATTCTTCCTGCAGATGCCCGCACTGTTTTGTTATCCTTGCCCTGTTTTCCTTGCTCTGCGTGTTATACATTGGTCAAAATGAACATAGGAGTATTCTTTAGATAGGGCAACAGTGAGAATGACTTGGGGAACAGCTGTTGATAGGGCTTGTCAGCTGTTAGGAAGTGGTTGACTGTGCTCTCAGCTGTTGTGGGTATTTCAATCTGTTTTTTATTCTCTGGAGAAGGGTGAAGACTGAGGGAGTATGTAAGCAGATTGCTGAACCTCCACTAATATTTTAGAGGCCTTTATATATTTGTGTTCACATATTCATAATGATATAGAGTTTCTAGCCCCACAATCTATATGTGGCTTATGTTCCCTGCATTTGTATGGATTCTCTCTCAAACCACCTTCTGTCCTGGTGCTTCTTTTTTGCATGCATCATCTTAGAAATAAATTAAGCGCTATTGCACCCTTTCTTCTGGTTGTGCACTTATGGTCTGTGCCCTTTGCTCTCAGTTGTTTGTGAGTACCCATTATGTGCTTTATGGGTAGGGGTCTTACTCCTGATGCTAGCATGCTGTTTGTCACAGAATTTTTTTTCTTACAACCTCCTTTCATTTATCTCTATCTACCAGCTTAGGGCTTTCACTGTCTACCATGGTGCTGATCCTCTTCTGCCTCCTTCTCTTTCCCCTTTCAAGCTTCCCGTTCCTTTCTCCTTTCTGAAGGCCTCTCCCTACTTATCCACACTCATGCATGCATGAAGACTGGACAGCTTGGGATACAGTTTTTGGGAGTAACCCTAAGAGTCAGTTTATTTTTACATGTACTTTAACCTTTTGGTGATACATTGCCTCAGAGACAGATCACCTGAGCAAATGTTTTGACAGCTTTTATTTTAGTGGTATGTTTTTGAAGCATCCCTCTGCAATGCATTCCTCATTGCTGCTCTTCCTGCACTTTCTTTTCCACAGGCACATGTATGGGCAACACCTGCAGGAATTTGGTCCATGGAGTGCAGCGCCACGATGAATTCCCAGGATTTGTACTTAAATAATAATGGTGGATCACGGAGCCGGCATTTAGTTGGCCCCTTAATCCAGATGTTTAACTTTATGATTAATAATGTAAATTGTGAACTTGAATATTCCTGAATTTGTGCCTGGGTGACTGTCACAGCCTTTGGAGTAAAATGGCTCCTCCCCCCCCCCCCACACACACACTTGTGGGGGGGAACTGCCTTTCAGTGGGTGTATGGTCTGTGTCTCTCTTTAAACAGAAAACTGCAAAAAATGTTTTAGGGAGAAGTGTATGCAGGGTGAATTGTATATTTGTTTTGTTTTTTGTGGAGAGAAGAAAAATATGTTTGCAGAGCCCCTCATGTTGTCAGCCCTTTATTAAAATACTTTCCCTTCCTTTCAAACTGGGACAGTGTTTTTTAATTCCAATAATATTTTTAGATCCCCCGAAAAGGTTTGTCAATTTAGCTTTTCTAAAAGGAGATAATCCAGCATGTAATATACAGACCATACCCCAAGAACTTGTCTATTTATTTCTGCCTACCGTTATTCCCACAGTTTTAATGTTTAGCCACAGATATGTTATGTAATTTGCCCTGTCAGTATTCCATCCTGTGCTTCCTTTCCCTGGCTATGATTATATTTGCTCCTTAGCAGTCATTACCTTTCACTTTGCTGCACTGAACTGCATGTGACTTTAGCTGTCTGTAAGCCCAATTTATTCAAATCATTTTAAAATTTGCTTGCTCTGTGCACCATTCTCCACTTTATCTGCCATCAGCAAAAAATTCCACTTTAAAAAAATATATCCCCTGTAGGCCATTTATATAGAAGTTTAACAAAAAAGTGGGCATCAAGCTGAAATTTGGGAGAACTGTCTTGTTACTGTCCCTCTATTCACCCTGAACCATTTCATTTTGCTGACATCCTGTTTCTTGTCCCTCAGATAATTTTGAATCCATGTGCTGTTGCTCTCTTCCCATTCCATGCTTACTGACTTTGTGGATCAATCTTTTGTGGGGTACAGTACCAAATTAATTTCTCAAATCCAGATAATTTATGTCCACCACTTCACTTCTGCCTACTAATTTAGTAACGTACTGAAAGAAATCAAGCACATTTGCAAGCGGTGATCTGAATCTGTGCTGATTCCCCTGCACCAGATTATATATTTCTACATGTTGCATAATCCTGTCCCTTATTAATGTTTCCAATATTTGTTCAGCAACTGCAGTTAGGATTACTGGTGAGTAGATTCCTAAATCCTCCTTTGACTCTTTTTTTATATACAGCTGAACTGGAGTAGCTACCTTCCAGGCACCTAGTCATATACCTTCCTCCTTAGCAAGCTATCAAGCATCACTACTAAAGGCTTTCCCATTTCCCTTGCTAGTTCCTTCAGAATTCTGAGATGCAGTTAATCTGGGTCTTGTGCCTTGTCAACTTTTAATAGTTCTAATTGCCTAACTATCTGCTCTGGTGTGATCATAAAACCTTTTAACATTTCACTTTTCCCCTTCAAGAAAATGTATCCCGGTTTCCGGGATGTGACCTTCAGCTCCTTTCGTAAATTCTCAGGCAAAGAATTCATGCAGGCTCTCAGCAATATCAGCCTCATCTGTCACCGACTTCCCACTCATACCCCTTAATGGCCCCACTGATTCCTCGGCTGGCTGTGCACTTTTAATATATTGAATGAAAGTTCTCACTTGATTTTCTTCATTTCCTTGCTTTTTTTAAAAGCATTTGCTACTGTAGAGTTTCCTGCCAGTGTTTATAATTGTTCAATTTTGGATGGAATGTCATTGTCAGACCTGCTAAGTAATGTGACAGCACAATAAAGGAAACTGAAAACCATGCTAGGAGCCAAACCTTGCACCAGTATAAAACTGGAGAAATTCTATTTACTTCAGTGGAGTTACTCCCGTTTTACCAAGGGTCTGAGTGTGATCAGACCGTGTCCCTATGTAGGGAATAGCCCACACATGATCTGGGGCTTTATGGGCAAGCACAATGCAACAGCAGTGCTGCCCAGCCCAGCATTAACACCCCAAGAAGGAAGTTTTCTGGAGCATTCAGAAGCAAAACCTGAAACTCACCAGAAAACCTCTTGGGAGATAAGAGGGTTGCTTCAGAATTTGTGAGGAACTGAAGGCCTTTCCTTCATGGAAACATTCATATTTCTACAGGTCTGTCTAGGTTCTTAAAATGGCACAGCCGTATATTTCTGTTTAACTACGTTTCACATTTGATTTGCAGTCACCTTTAATTTCTATATCACCCTCTTTTCACTTTAATTATTACATCCTGTGGGCCTGATTCTCCACTGATTTACTCCGTAATAAGACAGGAGTAAGTCCAGTGGAGTCAATGGAGAGGAGAATCAGGCCCTGCATTTTGTCCTTGTCATTTTAAATGGCACTGCTGTGTCTTAGCACCTCTAGGTGAGAGCCTTGTCCCTGCTCCAGATACTTTACAAGGGGTAAAAGGTCCAGAGTGGCATAAAGAAGCACTGAAAGTCCTAGTTCTGTCTATGGGAGGTTCCCCTTGGCCCAGGCATTGTGGAACAGCGCTATAAAGTGGTCATCCAATGACCCACTCACAACTGCTGGCACAGGGGCCATATGAGGAATGGGATTGAGACTGAGAAGGACATGTCAGGTGCAAGGCTGCAGCATTCAATGCTGTGGAGGTTCTGAGCAGCACTTTGGCCCATAGGGCAAGCCCAGGAGGCAGATGTAACTTAGACAGGGGCCCAGAGCTGTATGTGTTATGTAGCTGCCTTTCCAGCCCCCAGAGTAGTCTAGGATCGAGACGCTTAAAGCCACCTTAGCTCACCTCTCGCACAGATTGAATTCTGCCCTCCAGGTCTTAGGGGTACAGCAGAGAATCTCATCCCTAGCTTCTGTTTTTGCTTAAATCACAACCCAGCAAGCTTGCAATCACTACTCCCTATACCTCCTTCTACCTTAGTGCCCTAAATCATACTATAGTATGTTGCTTAATACTGAATCTGGTATTCTTCCCTTCATTGTCCGTTTACGTACCCATTAAATTAAGAAAGCAGTCCTGCGCCAAATCAAGCTTCACTTCCTCCACTTAATGTAATCCACCCCTATGCCTAGGTAATTAAAAACTCCCACTATTACCACTCTGGCCTTTTTCTTGCCCCCCCCCCCTTTGTGCAATATTTCATAGCTCTCTTCTGGCCAAGCTGCATGTGACATATGCTCTAGGACTTATTCTGGGGAAGTTCTGTGGCCTGTGCTCTACAGGAGGTCAGACTAGAGGATCACAATGATCCCTTCTGGCCTTGGAATCTATACATCTGTGAACATAGTCCTGTCAATGCAGTCTCAATCTATATATAATCCATACTGCCTGTGCTACATGCTAGATGATCCCAGGCTTCATTTTTCAAGAATCTTCAAATTTTCCTTTACAAATGTGGCTATGAGTCTTTCACCATATTCCTGCCTCTTTCTTCTTAACGAGCAACAAAACTCAGTGATCACTAAAGAGCATAGGGCCAAATCATAGCTGGTCCTGTGTAGGGGCAGAAAGGAGGGAGAAGTGGGTGCAAGGAGCTCTCCCACCCCATGATTCCTTGTGCACCTATAGAGGGGTCAGCCATACGTGTGCTAGATGAGTGGCACCAGCCTCACTCGCCTCTCAAAGAGGGAAGGGAAGAGCAAGAAGAGAGCAGGACCAAGGTTTTCCCCCCACACTCACACCAGCCATGAGACCTAGCCACGCACAAAAGGTGTACATAATGCACCTTGCAAATGGATGGCAGTGACTTCTGCAACATGCCCTGCTCAGAGTTCTTCTTGAGGTTCTAATTACAGCATTCCTCCCACCCCCCAGCCCAGGCCTGTTCTTTAAAAGCATGATCAAAATCCTTAAAAACATCTTATGTTTTGATGTTAACAGAGCTTATTCATTAATAACTGAAAAACTGAGTTCTATGTAGGAATAGCACCTGGCAGGTATGAAGTCACAATAGACCATTCCAGAGCACATACTTCTGAGATGCTCTCACAGAATGTCTGCAATTTTAAAAATACACACACACACAAAAAAAAAAAAAAAAACTTTGAACACTTTACAGACAGATGGATCAGGTTAACGCATTGCCCATTCACCTATAGATTATCTGTTTGAAGTCATGGCAAGGGATATTCTCATGCTATACAGACATTTGTTCAAATACCACATTTTGGTACAGCTTGTTATGATCCACAATCTCTGCTTGAAAAAAACAACAAACCAACCAACCACTGGACAAGGAAGGGTGTAGGAGGGCAAAATTTAGACATATTGATGTTATATTTGGGGAAACTACGGTTGCTGTAGCTGGGGCTTGCTCTCAAATTTAAGTTCTAAAATGTTCCAAATTTACCCAAAAATGAAAATAAGACTAATGAAAATGCTGTGCTATCGTACAAAGCTATTTTTCCAGCAATGTCTTCCAATCAGAAGATAAAGCAGAATACTTTAAAACTCAACATCAGGCCTAAAGTTGAGTGAGTATATTCTCCATTGGCAGCATCAGACACTAAGGGTATGTCTACACTACGAAATTAGGTCGAATTTATAGAAGTCGGTTTTTTAGAAATTGGTTTTATATATTCGAGTGTGTGTGTCGGCGGAGTGCTTCCACAGTACCGAGGCAAGCGTCGACTTCTGGAGTGTTGCACTGTGGGTAGCTATCCCACAGTTCCAGCAGTCTCCACTGCCCATTGGAATTCTGGGTTGAGATCCCAATGCCTGATGGGGCTAAAACATTGTCGCGGGTGGTTCTGGGTACATATCGTCAGGCCCCCGTTCCCTCCCTCCCTCCCTCCGTGAAAGCAAGGGCAGACAATCATTTCGTGCCTTTTTTCCTGAGTTACCTGTGCAGACGCCATACCACAGCAAGCATGGAGCCCGCTTAGATAACCATCACCGTATGTCTTCTGGGTGCTGGCAGACGTGGTACTGCATTGCTACACAGCAGCATCAACCCATTGCCTTGTGGCAGCAGACGGTGCAATAGGACTGGTAGCCGTTATAGTCATGTCCGAGGTGCTCCTGGTCGCCTGTCTGAGGTCAATCAGGAGCGCCTGGGCAGACATGGGCGCAGGGACTAAATTTGGAGTGATTTGATCAAGTCATTCTCTTTAGTCCTGCAGTCAGTCCTATTGAACCATCTTATGGTGAGCAGGCAGGTGATACGGATTGCTAGCAGTCCTATTGCATCATCTTCTGCTGGGCAGGCAAGAGATGAGGATGGCTAGCAGTCCTATTGTACCATCTTCTGCCGAGCAGCCATGAGATGTGGATGGCATGCAGTCCTTCTGCACTGTCTGCTGCCAGCCAAAAAGATGTAAAAGATAGATGGAGTGTATCAAAACAAGAAATAGACCAGATTTGTTTTGTACTCATTTGCAAACCGCCCCCCTCCCCGCCCCCTGTCTAGGGGACTCATTCCTCTAGGTCACACTGCAGTCACTCACTGCAGTCACTCACAGAGAAGGTGCAGCGAGGTAAATCTAGCCATGTATCAGAGGCCAGACTAACCTCCTTGTTCCAATAAGAACAATAACTTAGGTGCACCATTTCTTATTGGAACCCTCCGTGAAGTCTTGCCTGAAATACTCCTTGATGTAAAGCCACCCCCTTTGTTGATTTTAGCTCCCTGTAAGCCAACCCTGTAAGCCGTGTCATCAGTCGCCCCTCCCTGCGTCAGAGCAACGGCAAACAATCGTGCATCTGAGTTGAGAGTGCTGTCCAGAGCAGTCACAATGGAGCACTCTGGGATAGCTCCCGGAGGCCAATACCATCGAATTGTGTCCACAGTACCCCAAATTCGACCCGGCAAGGCCGATTTAAGCGCTAATCCACTTGTCAGGGGTGGAGTAAGGAAATCGATTTTAAGAGCCCTTTAAGTCGAAATAAAGGGCTTCATCGTGTGGACGGGTGCAGGTTTACATCGATTTAAAAATGCTAAATTCGACCTAAAGTCCTAGTGTAGACCAGGGCTAAGAGTATCTTCCAAATATTATGAAAAAATGAGCAACTGGACTCTACATCCTTTAAGTTGCAACTCATTAACACAACTTAAATTAAAAAAAAGGTTCTCCCCTCACCTTGGGATATAGGTATTTTGACAGACGTTCATACATTAAAATAAGTACATTTATCAATGACATGTAAGAAACCTGATCTTGTGCAGGTGATCACCATACTCTGAAATCCAACTTGGGCCAAAACCTTACTCACCTTACTGAAGCAAATGGGACTATTTGCATGAGGAAGGTGATTTAAAGGATGTGGCCCTTTAAGTTTAGCAGTTCGGGATGGAATGAACGAGGGAAAAGCATGGGCTTTTCTGTCTACATGGCAAGTTACTGTGCAGTAAGCCAGGGTGAGCTGTAGCTCACGAAAGCTTATGCTCAAATAAATTTGTTAGTCTCTAAGGTGCCACAAGTCCTCCTTTTCTTTTTGCAAATACAGACTAACACGGCTGCTACTCTGAAACCTACACTACACCAGTTTGCCCTGCAGTAAATGTCCTGTGTGGGTACTGCTATAGTGCACTGAAAGTCACAAGCTGCCCTTTGGGACTGCCACTGCACTACAGTAGCGTCCTCATGGTACACTATTGTGCAGCAAGCTGATGCACTACAGATTCAGGCCTTAGCTTGAACACAGTAACTTGCCATTTAGGCAAGATGCAACTCACATCACAGACAGCTCAATATCCTGAGCATGATGAACTAACGAGCAGGCCAACTTCTCCATTTGCATAACTCCAGGTAGAGACTTTGGGTTAATATTTTTGTGATGATATCAAAGAGAGAACATTTATTTACATTAGTAATTTCTCACTAGAGTCATTATGGACTTGAACACAATGATCCAAGGTTTTACCTCTTCAGAAATAAGAAAAATATCAGGCGATTTAATCCAGTTAAAATCTCCAATTATTAAAAATGTTTTCAACTCATATGTTTAATGTTTTTTTTTTAAAAGAAGAGTTTTCAAGGCTAACACGCCACTAGAAAATAGAATAAAAGAATTTCACATCCCTTAAAATCTAGTGTACCAAATTTCAGGCTATAAATAAAGCAATTATACAATGTAAATGCTTAAAAACACTAGCAAAATTCAGCCAAAACAAGGATCAGAAATTTCTGATCCTTATTACTGGTAATTACAGTCACATTCTTTACTGAACTATATTCCCAGCCAACACATAAAAGTGTCCTTACCCATTATCCACTTAAAACTAAGTCACCCTTAACACACGTGCGAAAAAAAGAAGCTGTGGTTATGTGACCATGTTAGCACACACAGCTCTGCATGCACTGCTGTAAATGTATCTGTCTACCTTTTAAGCAAAGTAGCTGAAAGCCCCTCAGGGTGTTCTTACGAAATGTAAATTCACTGAGTTGGAGACCTCAGCATAAAATCTCTGCTTATACTAGATAGTAGTTTAACACTATCCTCGCCGAAAGGAAGAGGGAAAGAAATACAATCTCCTGGTTGCTACAATATATATTCAGCAATTTTTTTTTGGTTGGTTGGTTTCTTTTTTATAAAATAGAAGCATTTTAAGCATCTACTCAAAGTTGGTCTTTTTCAGCAATAAATAATAAATCCTTAATGCCATTGTGAAAGAGCAACCTGCCAATAATTCATAATTGATAAAGTTAAGATGAAATCACAAGGAAAGGGGAGATGCATGTCTTTAAAGACAGACCAGGATTTAGACTGAGGTGGACACATCCAGTTAGGACTATCAATATGCAAAAATATGGACCAACATTTTCAAATCTGGGTGCTTAAATCACTGCAGGTCTTTTGGTATATATTTTAAATAACGTATGTATTAGACATCCCCCGTTATGGTGTAAGTTTTTAGATATCTACATAGAAATGGCCTGACTTTCAGAGCAGCAAAGCACCCTCTTTTCTTACTGATTGCAGTGGGAATTGTGGGTGCCCAGCCATTTGAGAATGTAGATTTAACTGCCTAACTTTAGGCACCCAATTTTGAAAATGTTGGCCCATAATCATTTGTTCTTTCCTAAGTATAGGTGCCCTTGGAGTGAGGAATGATTATTTGGAAATAAGATGCTAAGCCTGAAGGTAGGAGACAATTATGGTGTCTATGCACCTATCTAAGTAGCTTTTGTAGAGTTAAGACTAGATATATTTTGCATATTGTTTATTTTGTTTTAATCTGAGTCCCTCTACTTATTCTTAAGAAATAGTTGTTTTTAATGAGACCATCTATACCTTAGATTATTTTCTGGCAAAATTGCTGTGGTATATCCTTGATAGGAGAACAACCTTCTGACCTCTTATGAAAGGCAATTAGGGAGAACATGCTATCTATCCTAGAACACTCTGTTGAGCCAAAGACCTAAATAATGCTTCCCAGACCCTGGATGCAGTCAATAATGCCACCGGAAAGCCAATGACCAAGAGGAGTGACAGGTATAGAGAAAACCTTCTTTAACAGTGTTACTGGCCTAGTGGATGGGAGGAAGCAGTAGATATCATATACATTGATTTTAGTAAGACTTGACAGTCCCAGTGACACTCTCATAAACAAAGTAGGGAAATGTGGTCTAGGTGAAATTACTATAAGGCAGATGCAGAACTGGTTGAAAAGCTGTATTCTGAGAGTAGTTATCAGTGATTTGCTGTCAAACTAGGAGGGTGTATCTAGTGAGGTCACAAAGGGGTTAATCTTGGGTCCAGTACTATATTTTTATTAATGACTTGTATAATGCAATGAAGAGTACGCTTATAAAATTTGTAGATGGCATCAAGATGGGAGGGGTTTCCACTTTGGAGGATAGGCTTAAAATTCAAAATAAATGGGAGAATTGGTCTGAAATCAACAACATGAAATTCATTAAGGACAAGTGTAAAGTATTTCATTTAGGAAGGAAAACAAATGTACAGCTACAAAATGGGGAATAACTGGTACTGCTGAAAAGTATCTGGGGTTCATAGAGAATCACAAATTGAATATGAATCAGTGAAGAAGGGTCATATTCTGGGGTGCTGCGATAGGATACTCTACTCACCTCCGGGATGGTACCTCCTCCTGGGGACTAGCTTGGTAAGGTTGATGTCATCTCTGCCTCTTTCTCTCTTCACAAGCTGCGGCCTGCTCTTTGTGACTCAGCCCTCCAGCCAGGTCACAACACACATTTTCCTCTTCCAAGGTAGCCCTTCAAAGTCTTTCCTCAAGAATCTTAGGCAGCCTTCCAATTCACTGCCTCATAATGCCACTCCCCCAGTGACTGGCAGGGGCATCCAGGCCCACCCTCTATTCCAGGGTTCCAGCTCAGGGACTCTCTAGCCAGTAATCAAGGTCTGTTTCTGTCCGGACCTTGCTGCTACTTTTCCAGGGCTTTCCCTAGCTACCTGGTTAGCTCCCCACTGGGTTTGCCAGCCTTCTCCCAGGAAGTAGCTCTGACTATCTGCCTCTATAGTCTCCAAACATACCTTCCCTCTTCCAGGGAGAAACTGCTTCCCTACAGCCTCCCTCTCCTATCAGCTTCCTGACTTTATAAAGTGAGCCCAGCTTGTTCCTCCTCAGCTGGGGTCCCCCAATCAATCAGGGGATTTATTCAAGCCACCTGATTCCCCTCAGCTGTGGTCTATCTGGTTAATTGGCCCCCTTTCTAGCCTACATTAGCACTTTCAGGGCAAGAGTGAAGGGAACACCCCATCACAGGTGTAATAACAGGAGTGTGACACATAAGATACAGGAGGTGAATGTCCTGCTCTACTTAGCACTGGTGAGGCATCAGCTAGAGCACTGTGTCCAATTCTGGGCACCACACTTTAGGAGGTATGTGGATAAACTGGAGAGAGAGTCCACAGGAGAACAAAAATGATAGAAAGTTTAGAAAAACTTAACCTGCGAGGAAAGGTTAAAAAACTGGGCAAGTTTAGTCTTGAGAAAAGGAGGAGGGGAGGGGGAGACATGATAGTTTTCCCAATAGGTCATAGGCTGTTAAAAAGAGGGCAGTGATCAAGTGTTCTTGATGTTAAATACAAAGCTGACTGAAGGTTTACAGAGGGATCTCACTAAACTGGGCAAAAGGCACAAAAAGGCAGATGAAATTAAAATAAAGCACACCAGAAAAAATAATCCCAACTATACTGTGATAGGACCTACTCACTGCTAGTGGCACCGCCTCCTGGTCACTCTGGAGATTAGCTTTAGCCCAGCATTGTGCCTCCCTCTAGCAGTGTCTCTCCCATCATCCTCTCACACCTTCTGCAATGCAGGGTGTTCCCTCTTTGTGACTTGGCCTCTGGCCAGGTCCCTTTGCATGTTTCCCCCTTCCAGGGTAATAAAGAGTTTCTTGACAAATGGGCTCAAGCAGTCTTCCTGCTCACTGCCCACCTGGTGCTACTTCCCCAGTGGCTGGTAGGGGAACCTGCTGTCTATTCTGGGTTTCAGCTTAAGGGCCCCCTAATCAGCAGCCAAGGTCAGCTGATTCCTTGCTGCTTTTCCCCTGAGCCTTTATCTTTCTGGTTCTCCCAAACTCCCAGGTAATAACTGTAGGCTCCTCTCTATAGCCCCAAACACACCTCCTTCTACCAGTAAGTGACTGCAGTGTAGACTATTTCACTGCAACCCCTTTCTGCTCTCAGCCTCTGGGCTTTATACAGGCCCCTCCTGTTCCTGTCCAGCTGCGCCTCATGTCTAATCAATCCCTGCTCCCTGACTCCTCCTCCAGGTGCAGCCTGGGGAGTTAAATGGCCTACCTGGCCACCTTAACCCCTTCAAGCCTTGTATGGGGTGGACACCCCATCACATATACATACAAAATGATGGTTTCTAAATTAGTTGTTACCAGCCAAGAAAGAGATCTTGGCATCATCATAGATAGGTCTAAACAAACATCTGCTCAATGTGCGATGGCAGTCCAAAAAAGCTAACAAAATGTTAGGAACCATTAATAAAGGGATAGATCAGAGGTGGGCAAACTACAGCCCACGAGACCATCCTGCCCAGCCCTTGAGCTCCTGGCCGGGGAGGTTCTCCCCTGGCCCCTCCCCTGTATCTATGCTGCCACATGGGCAGCATGGCTTGTGCCCGTCCACCTCCCAGGCTTTTCAATAAGCCAGTCCTGCCACTCTGAGCGGCATGGTAAGGGGGCGGGGAGGTTGGATAAAGGGCAGGAGTTCCCAAGGGGGAGCAGTCAGGGGACAGGGAGCAGTTGGATGGGGTGGTCAGGGAATGGGGAGCAGAGGACAGTTAGATGGGATGGAGGTTTGGGAGGTGGTGGTCAGGGGATGGGGAACAGGGTGGGTTGAATAGGCGTGGGAGTCCCAGGGGGCCTGTTAGGGGGCGGGAGTGTGGATAGGGGGTCGGGGCAGTCCAGGGACAGGAAGCAAGGGGGGTTGGATAGGGGGTGGGATCCGGGGGGGGGGGTCAGTCAGGGGTGGGGGGTCCCAGGACGGGGCGGTCAGGGAACAGGGAGCAAGAGGGTTGATGATAAGACTTGAATACTGCATACAGTTTTGGTCATCCCATCTCATAGAATTGGAAAAGGTGCAGAGAAGGGCAACAAAAATAATTAGGGGTTTGGATCAGCTTCCATACAAGGAGAGATTAACAAGACTGGGACTGTTCATTTTAGAAAAGAGATGACAAGGGGCAATATAATAAAGGACTATAAAATCATGAATGGTGTGGACAACATGGATAGGGTATTTACCCCTTCATGTAATAGGAGAACCAGGGGGTCACACAATTAAATTAATAGGCAGCAAGTTTAAAACAAACATCAGAAAGTACTTCTACACACGATACAGAGTCAACCTGTGGAACATTGCCATGGAACGTTGTGAAGGCCAAAAGTATAACGGGTTTAAAAAAGAATTAGATAAGTTCATGGAGATAGGTCTATCACTAGCTATTAGCCAAGATAGTCAGGGAAGCAAGCCCATTCTCTGGGTGTCCCTAAACCTCCGACTGCCAGAAACTGGGTGTGGACAACTGGGGATGGATCTCTTGATAATTGCCCTGTTCTGTTCATTCCCTCTGAAACCTCTGGCCATGGCCTGGGCTAGAAGGATCATTGATCTGACCCAGCACAGCCATTTTTGTGTGAACATAAGAAATAATGGACTTATTCTGCAGCACTGGAGATTTAGGTTAGATATTATTCAAAACTTTCTATAAAAGAGTAGTTAAGTTCTGGAATAGGCTGCCAAGAAAGGTTATAGAATCCCCATCACTGAAGGTTTTTAAGAACAAGTTGGACAAACAACTGTTAGGGATGGTCTACTTTTACTTGGTCCTACCTCAGCACAGAGGGCTAGATTTGATAATCTTTCGAGATCCCTTCCAGTCTTACATTTCTATTATTCTAAGAATCTAATATCCCCAGTCATTATTTTTATAATGCATACAAACATTACTGGGCAACAAGTAAACATACAAGAATATTAACTGCATGCAACAGTTCAATCCTCCATCCCTTACTCATGTGAGTAGATCCATTGTACTAACATATTTCAATAAAATGACTCTCTTTGGGGAAGTACGAACTGTAACCCTGAAACAATACAGAAATCTGAATTTTAAAGTGTAGTTGTACTATGTGTAAAAATACCATCCTGGGGTCCCATGTTTATTGCCTCACAACGATCTGCAGATCATTTGTGCTCCATTTACAAGGAAAAAGATGATTTCCCCAATTTCAGTCCTGCAAGCTCACTAAGAGCTCTGAATCTCAAGCCTAGGTTCTTTCCATCTCATGGTCATCATCATTATTGCTGTTATTGTTCATTAATTTGCATTATGGTCATGCCAAGCGACCTCAACTGAGATTGGGGCCCTGTTGTGCTAGGCACTGTACAAACACAGAGTAAAAGACAGTCCCAAAGAGTTCACAGTCTAAAAGGAGAAGACAGACAAAAAGCAGTGCACAGGTGGTAATAAGGTTCTACAGGGCAAATTATGGGCTCTCAGTGACACCTTGTGCCTTCAGTATATTCTGCTGCTATAACTCAACAGTTTAACAAATAATTCTGTTGATAAGGCACCAGATGGAATAGAATCTGCAGCTTACTCAGGGCCAGATTGTAGCTGGCACTTACACGGAAGGCACATCTCCTCCCCCTGGTGTCAGGGCCCACATAAAGCAGCTACCCACAATTGCAGTCCCTGCACTCAAGGTTGTTCAGGGACTGCTCCTTCTGTGTGCTCTTAGGGATGCACAAAGCCCAACAGGGTGTGGGAGGCTGAGGTAAGAGAGAAAGCGCCAAACAACCCACCATATTAACATGCAGCATGGGTCACATGAAATGGGGGAACAAGCTGAACCAGCCAAATGGACCATGCAGCCTTCACACCTACATGTACACCAAGGAACCCCGCCCCCCTACAAGAGCCATTGCATATCATGCACAATCTGTTTCTCAGCCTGTGCAGCAGGACTTTTGTCTCTTAAGCCAGTAAATATGACTGAACGCACACAGGGTGCATGGAGTACGAGGATGCCATCTTTTTATGTGGTCACTTTTCAGAGTTGAACTATTCTTTAAGTTGGTAAGCACAGAGAGATATCATTAACTAGGGTGTCTGTTAATACCCATTAACAATACATGGATACAATAACGTTTTCTTGTATTTCAGTCACAAAACACTACTCAATATCTGCACTCAGTTTCCAAACACTGCACATTACTCATTAATTACGGCCACAATTTGCAGAAATTATTCTCTGTTTGACCTTTAAAACATTCTGCTTTGTTGCTATCACATTTGGATAGTGCTACTCTAGCTTCTTATTTTTCATACAAGTTCTGTGCATACTTTGCCAAAGACCTTTGAACTTGTCATCTTGGCAGATAAAAACATGACTCGGGAGCAGCAACAAGAAATGAGATCATGTGAGAAGTTTTAGAAGAATGAAATATCACTGTTCTATGTAAAATTAATGTGGCATTTCTATCTCATAAAATCTTTCCCACCAAATTATAAACCAGTTATACTTTAAAAAGCTAGAATGAAGATTACTTACTAATTTATGTAGCAATTTAGGAGTTTGGGTCAACTCCTCTAGAAAGCAGAATTTATTTGAACCAAGTTGAACAATAACATAACAATAACTTGTGCATATATAGTGCTTTTCATCAGAAAGATCCCAAAGCACTTTGCCAGCCACTGAAATGCAGCCACCACTAGGGTGGAATGCAATGCCCATTCTGGGCTAGCTATTCACTATGGAGCCAGTCCTCCCAAGTGCTTCCTGTGAGGTGTTGGGTGCCCTCTGTCCCCACTGAAGTCAATTAAGAACTGAGGACACTCAGCGCTTCAAATGATTGGGCCATACATTTATAGGAAAAATGAAGACTTATATTCTCCATGAAGAACCACAAGAGAGATTTAGGCAGGCAGAATGTTGTTATTCAAGTTAGATTATTTTCAATGGGATCATTAATAACTACAAATGGTCAGGATATTTTAAATCTCATCTGAAGACACATCAGTCACAGCAAATAGCATCACGCCCCAATCACAGGGCCAGATTTCCATAAGAACTCGGTGCCTTATTTTCAAGTGCTCAGCGCTCATATTTGGAGCCTGATTTTCAAGAAAGCTCAGCACCCAGCAGCACCTCTTTTCACACTTAGCTCAGCAGCCAATATGCTGAGCTCTTTGAAAATCTGGCCATTGTTCCGCTGCCTAAATGGGAGTTGAGCTCTTTGGAAAATTTAGACCCAGCTATGGATGCTGAGCCCTTCTGTAAATTCCAGCCACTGCCTGTTAGCATCATATCCCAGGGTTCAGGGTACTAAATAAAAGAAGAAGAAAAAAACCCCACCATTGTTCCCATAGCTGAATTGTAAAGCTAGAGATGACAAACCTTGGGATAAAACAGTACTATTCCCAGGCTAACCTATGCCTAACCCACAACCTGTGGGGGGGGGGGGGGTGGAGAAAGAAAAAAGCCCTTAAGCATTTATGACATTCCAGGGTGCATTCTGTCACAGCATTACATTACACTAATGCAGAATTTAAGAAAATACAATTGCCATTCTCTTGAGATTCAATCTGTTCTGACTAGGGTACTGAATGCTAACTTCCAATGCACAACTAAAGGCTGTGAAAGAGAAGTTTCAGGAATGGAAAAGAAAGCAGAATAGGAAGGGCTTTGTAGAGATCGGGGTAAAATGTTCAAAAGTGCCTAAGTTGCTTAGGAGCCTAAGTCCCCTTTCAGTGGCACTTAGGTGCTTTTACAAATTTTACCCCTTATGTATGCCAGACCAGAGTGAAGGAACTGAACACACAGAGCTATGAAATAAACCACATAATTCAATAAATATAAGTCACTGAGTGTTCTGTTGACAGCCAGAGAGTTGCATCCGATGAAGTGAGCTGCAGCTCACGAAAGCTTATGCTCAAATAAATTGGTTAGTCTCTAAGGTGCCACTAGTACTCCTTTTCTTTTTGTGAATACAGACTAACACGGCTACTCTGAAACCAGCCAGAGAGTGTTTGACCCATTTTTATGACTCCCCATTGGCTGCCTCTCCTCCAGCACATCAGACACATTTGCCTTTAAAGCACTTTACCATTTATAATCACCCTGTTTATCGGATCTACTATCTTCTCAAGCCACCAACTCCCACCTTCACTCTGCCAGGGATGGCAGCCTCGATCACCTACCTACTTCTTCAAGCACCTCCTCACTTTTTCCTGTGCTGTACACTATGCATGGGAACAGCACCCTATCAAAATTATAAAACAGCACCTTATCTTCCTTGAAATCTCTCCTAACAAACCTACCTGTGCCGTGATGCCTACAAATTACTGCCACCTGGCATTGCTTAGGCAAGTGACAAGCTGAGTCCTATGCTTTTAAGCTAAACTGCTCTCCAGCCCTCCCCGTTTGTTTGTTTGTTTTGCCCACCTGCCGACACCTAGATTGTAAACCCTCTACGGGAAGGGCCATGGTTTTTGTTACATGTATGTACGGCGCCTAGCACAATGACTAGGGTTACATTATCCTAATAATGAGGCTTTGAGTTATATAGTAGATACAGTAATGACTGATTTTGGCTAAAAACTTTCTTCTGCATAATGATTTAAAAAGAAGTGTCCTGGAGCGGACCCAAACAGGAGATTGGTAATGGCTGCTGGTGACTCTGATTAGTAGTTAGTAAAAATTGATACCATCAGATGGCTGTTGGAGGCATGTGTTAGAAGACAGGTGTGTGTCTACAACTAAAAAAATTACAATCATGGTCGGCATGAACTAGCACATGTCTCTGTAGAGCAACTGAACTGAGGCAACAGAGACTGAACAACCAACTCACTTTTAGAGTTGGCCCCACTAAGTCAGAGTTGGGGCACATTACACAGATAAATATGGTGGAAGCTTGTACTGTTGCTGACTAGGCTGCACCTGACTTCCACCTCCCCAGTCCAGCCCCATTCCACTTTATTTTGTTTAAAAGAGAAGCTTTTCTGACAAATCTTTTGTAACAGACATGGAGGGCTGTTGAGCATTACACTGAAGTAAAACTGGATTCCAGCACAGAAAATCTAAACTGACCCTGAGGTGCATTAGGATTTAAGCTTTGGAGGTAGTATTTAATGAAAACAGGATCATCACACTAATTTTTCCAAGCAGATCATTAGGATTGTAGAATAGCGGGTATGACTTCTAGGTGGATAAGCTTTGTAAGTTCAGGTCTATCTCAAAAGTTAATCTGAATTTTTGGATATTACAATAAAATATAGAGCTAGCTATTAGATTAACATACCTTTATATGTGGACATCTTTAATTAGAAACTAATGACAAATGGTGATCCAGGCTGGAGGACACAGAAACATACGAATGAACGAAGAACTGGAGTGACTTCTACTAATACTGTGATACTCAATGTAGGAAAAAGGATGTTTGTCCCCACTAAATTCCCCTAATGATTTTGGCAGTAACAGTGAACTCAGTATTGCAAAGGCAGAAGTGTGGATTGAATCTGGAAATGATAGGTACCTGAATAGCTTACCTGAAACATGGAAACACTGTCCTTTGTATTAAGTGGCAAAACCATGATTTGGGGAGACATCAATAAAATGTTGTCAGCTGAAGAAACGAGGTCAAAGTAAAAGAAATGTACTTTCTTCTAATGTTTAAGGAAGCAGAGCCAAAGTGGAGTTTCAAACTGGCAGGAGGAAAAAAAAACAAAAAAACGAGGGATATAAAATGATACAGGGAACTGAATGAGGCTGCAGCTAAATCAAAGAGGTAGGAATTAATGATCTACCCAGAGGTATAATACACATGGCATAGTTTAGGTGGCCTAGCAGAAACAGAAAATCAAGCTTCGTGAAGGATTTGGAATCCGGAAAAGTGAAAAAGAAAAAAGTGAGATGGTCAATGTACTGTTGAGGGCAAAAAGTTTATAATAAATGGGCATTACATTATGGTGCAAAGGAAAATCAGTAGGATTAATTAAATAGACCATTTTCTCTTGGATAACATGAGTACCAAACATAAATAGTGTTGTAACTGCCCCCACTGCAAGATGCCACAGTGAGTGTTGTGAAATACCAGGCCCCTCTAGCAGTGTGGCATCATGCTCTGTGCACTGCAAACTCAGAGGCAAGTACTGTCTGTGCTCAATGTTCTAGGCTCTTCAGGCTTCTGCCCTCTACGGGCTCTAGTTCATGAACACCCACATATTTTGAGTAACAGAGGATTACTTTACTAGGGCTGCCAGAAGCTAAAATGGGCAAGGGCCTAAGCACAATAACCAGTGGTGAGCTGGAGCCGGTTCGCGCAAACCGGATGTTAAATTTTGAAGCAGTTTTAGAACCGGTTGTTAAAATTGTTACCGCTCCCTGAGCTTCCAGCCGGGGAGGCTCCCCCTGCCTTCCCCCGCTTTCCCCCCCTTTCGCAGAGCCTCAGCCTGCCGCGCCGCCAGTGCTCTGGACCACTCCTGGGCAGCTCTGCAGCTCCTGCTGCTTTGAGCAGCTTAGTAAGGGGGTGGGGCTGCAAGCTCCAGCGGGCTGCGCGGCATCCATACTCGCTGCCCTGAGCGGAATGGCAAGGGGGCTGGGCCGGGGCTAGGAGGAGGGGTTGGATAAGGGGCAGGGAGTGGTTGGAGAGGGCAGAGGTTCTGGGGGGGCGGTCAGGGGACGGGGGGGGTTGGGTGGGCGTGGGAGTTCCGGGGGTCTGTCGGTGTGGTGGTGGACCTCAGGAGTGGGTGGTCAGGGGACAAGGAGCAGGGTGGGTTGATGGGTTGTGAGGGGGGCAGTCGGGGGCAGGAAGTGGGTGGGGGTCAGATGGGGGCAGGGACAGGCTGTTTGGGGGGGGCACAGCCTTCCCTCCCCGGCCCCTGATACAATTTTGCAACCCCGATGTGACCCTCGGGCCAAAAGTTTGCCCACCTCGGTCTAGTTTATTATTTTATTAACAGGGGTCGCACTTGCCTCGTTCATTATGTTGATATGCAATTAATAAAGCAATACTTTGTTTCTATTGTAATAAACATGTAAAAATGTTTTTTTTTTTTTTTTATTGTTAAGTATGACTCCCAATGACTCCATGCATTGCCACTTCTTATGGAGAAAGGTACAAAAAATACATACTGTGGCACATCCCTTAAACCAGAACTTTTTATAGGGAACCAGTTGTTCAGATTTTGGCAGCTCATCACTGACCATAACTTCTCACACACGGTTATAATAAAAGATCAGCAATTCTTAAACATGCCCCTATGGGCAACCCAAGAGCATAAATGTAGCAGAATCTTGTTGGGGTCCTCTCAGCACTGCTAATAAGAGTAAGAATGGATGAGGTGGCTTCTGTGTATTACCATAGTGCCTAGGAGCCCAAGCCACGGATCAGGATCTAGGATCATTGTTCTAGACACTGTACAAGCACAGTACAAAAAGATGGTCCATCCATCTCACTGAAACATGTCAGAGAAGAGGTTACAGCTGCCAATACTCTAGTATTTTCATAATCCATTAACAGCTGTGATAGATTAATGTTGCCTCTAGTACACAGCAAGGTGACGGCCAGGTTCATTTGAATAAGAGTGGGGTTTGATGTTAAAAAGTTTGAGATAGACAGATGGAAACCTGCTGGTATGGGAGCCAGTTGAGAGCTACATGGGACTGGGATGCAGCACAGAGACAGAAGGCCTCCACCCCAGTGGCCCTTGCTTCTACTGGATCTTAGGAGATCTGAGATGTCTGCAGACCAAACCTCCTGCCCAAAACACGGGGGTAACTCTGTCCCCTGCAGAACGATTTAGGCCAAGGGTTCTCAACCTTTTCCATACCATAATCCATGTTTCAACAGAAACATGTTTTGGGACCCCCTGCCTCCCATCTAGCTATTAAGAAAACTTAAAATCTGTTTGTAAATCCCAAGGCAGTTGTTACATGCAGATTGAGAACACCGCACGTAGGAAAACCTCAGGCATCCTGATACAGGAGTGCCATACTGATGGGTTCTGAATGGAATGGAAAGATGGTCATAGTCAACAGAGGAAAATATGGAGCAAGAAGCTTTAATTGAGAGGGTAACAGAACTGAAGGGAAAACACAAATTAAAATGGTCATCTCTTCTTTCAAATACTTAGTGATGAGTATTTCTTAGATAATTGATGAGTTTCATTAACTGAATTATGCCTCCCACCCCAACTGAACAACATACAAGAAGAACTTATAGAATGGAATAACCCTCTATCCTCTCTGGGTAGAAATAATTCATTAAAATAAATATACAGCTATGTTTTCTATTCTAGTCCAACTTATCCTATGAAATTCAACTCCTTTAAAAATATCCTCTCCTTTCCTATATATTTCATATTTCAGTATGAAGATATCTTGTCTTTCTGATCATCCTTGGTTGTTTATGACCCAAGGAAATATTATATACACATACTTTTTCTTGGGTCATAAACAACCAAGGATGACCAGAAAGACATGATATCTTCATACTGAAATGGTAGTATTAGGATGCCTGACTTTTATAGCTATTATGGAGCCAGCAGGCTTACAAGATCAATCCTATTGGCTTAAAGCTCTGGAAGAATTAAGTGGTATTGAAGACAAAGATATATATGCAAATTCAAAAGATGTTATAGCACCCCATGTATTCCAAGACTCTTTCTTTCAGTTTTGAAAACCTTCTACTATGATGCCTACAAGAAAGCATCCAACTGATGATGCCTGGGTTGAACAGCAGTCCAGGACAGCTGACTTTATTTATAAAAGAGAAAATATAAAATAGATACAAAATAACAAAAACCATTTTGTTTGATTCAGAACCACTAAGCAACCTATGTAACCACAAGATCTTACTGCTATTACCCATATTTATTCCCCACCTTCCCTATTATTGCTCATTACATTGCATCATGTCTTAAATTAGACCACTGCTATTCTAGTCAATGCCCCTATGTAGACAAGCCCTAAGTTTTGCAGAATTGGGGCTTAAACTGTAAATTTTTTGAAGCAGGGACTGCATCTTCCTGTGTTTGTACAGCACCTAACACAATGCCTTCCCAATCGGTGCCTTTGGACACTACTACACTATTACTACTACTAATACACAACTACTAGAACTGCCACGCACCCTATTCAAGCATGTATGCATCTTCAATCGTGCTCTAGGAAGCAAAGGTTGATTGTGAGACTACTGATAATTTAAGAAAAATGAAAGTGTCTGATCACTTTGTCCTGAATAAGGGGAAGAACTGACTGCCTTATTACTGAATGAGGATTCTGAAGATGATTGGTGTAAACTGAGGTTGAAGAGGAAGGAGGCGCTGCAAGCAAAGCTACTAATGGGGCTGGACCAGGATTCTGGAGGCATTACAAGAAGAGGATCGTTGAATAAAGTACAATAGCTCCATGTTTGAGACTGGAGGGAGCAAATGCATGTTAAGGTACAGAGTTGATAACAGGAATTTAAAATGAGTTGCTATTCTCCAAAAAAATCCACCCCCAAAACCCCTTTATATGGGATGCAGCAGGAAATCAAGAGGACTGATATTAATTTTAGGTGGAAGTAGTGGAGATGATGAATCTTACGTGGTATGAAATGACATGTAAACTTGCTTCCTATGGTTTAATATTTCTGAAAATATACATCTACACTTAAAAAGCTACGGTGGCACAGCAGTAGTGCTTCAGTGTAGACACTACCTACACCAATGCAGAGGGTTTTCCAATCAGCATAGGTAATCTTTCTCCCTGAGACGCAGTAGATTGGAAGAATTCTTCCATCGACCTAGCATGGTCTAGAAGGGGACTAAAGTCATTTTAACAACACTGTTCCGGAGTGCGAATTTTTCACATCCCAACTGATGTTGTTAAATTGACCTAATTTTCTAGGGTAGACTAGGCCTACATAAAGGTGGAGGAACTCTAAGGGCATGCCTACACAAGGAACACCCAGGAAAGTTTTTAGGAGAATTAACTAAAGGTATGAAGTCAATGCTCATATGTTCTAGTATGTTCAAGAATGAACTAAGACCACTTTACTCCTCAGTGAGCACATCCACATGGGGATTTAATGCACTTTAATTTATGTGCGTTGACTCACACCTTTAGCTGATTCACGTTAACTTTCCTGGGTGTTCCTGTGTAGGCATGCCCTTAGAGTTCCACTTCTGTTATGTTTTTTACAGATCTAAGATGAATCTAGATGTTTTATTGTTACTGCATGGCAGGAAAAGGAAGTTTGTCTATTTTTTTTCCCCCCCAATCAAACTTTCTTCTTTCAACATTTCTCTCTATAGCGGTCTGACTTAATCTGCCAGTAACTTGACTCTGGTGAGTCTCAGCAGATAAGATTCACTGGTAGAGCAATGCTGAACAAGGACAACCAGGGAAGCCGTCAGAGTTCAACTCAGAATGATGAAGATGCCTCCTCAGTGATGAAGTCTGAAAATGCTCCAGTAATTAAAGTTCAAATGTTCAGAAGTGTTCCCTAAAGATGAATTTTACACCTGGGCCAGAACAAGGCCAATGCATCACTTAACCTATGGGCTTAAGTAGGACTTGAGTTGAACATAGGCCTTGGGCGGGACCCCTGCAAAGAAATATATTTCCCCCAGTTGTGTGCGCCTTAATATATAAAGGCCTAACTTGAGATAGATAGAAGACCAAAAGCTGCCGCTGACTTCAGTTACGTGAAAATAGTTTGATTTCACAGAAAATGCGCAACACTTGCTGTTTCTCTCTCTCTAATGTGCAATAAAAATGGCCCTAAAATTGTCCAATTTTTGAGAAGAAATGTTGAACATTTCATTTGGATAAGGACATTTTCTAATTTTGCTCAGCTCCACCTGTATTTTTAAATATTTTAAGTGCTTATTGACTGGCAATTACAGTGAAATTCTGAATAATTTTGTGGCATGAATTGAATGGCAGAAGGACACATTTATATTTTGAGGCATATTTTGTTCTTTCTTCCTTGGTTGATGTATAATCAATACGCATATTTTAAGCAACTGTTTATACACACAATTATAGGTGTCTAACAGTAAAATAGACACTAAACAATAATTAGGTAAAATTTGTAATTTGTCTAAAAGTATTAACTAAAATAACATTCTTAAACAAAATTGTAAACGTCTGAGGCCCTTGAAAACTGTAACAAAATCCTTTTACACGCTGCCCTGTTAATCAATATTAATTTGCACTAAAAATGAGGTTCATGTTTTCTAAGGATCCTCTGAAAATGTTCTCTAAGAAAATATTAAGTGGTAACATTTGATGGGAGTACTAACTTTTAGGTAGCAGACAGTTTTCTCAGGTTTTTTTTTGTACACAACAACAACAATTCCCTCATAAATAGCTGTATAATGACTACAATCTGCAAAATTCAAAGTAATTTAAAAAAAAATCTGCATGCAGAGAACATACTTCTCACTTCTTTCAAATACTGTTTCCTTATTATGACTTTCTGCATTTTGATTGAGACAGATGCTGGCAAATTTCTTTTGGGGTCTATTCTTTAAAAAACACAGAGCAAATTATTACCAGCAGCCAGCAGCAAAACAACATAACAGACTACAGTTTACTATAATCATTTCAGAAAATTGCTACCAGATTCCTTGTACACCCATACGTTATCCATATTTTGGTTGCTGAAAAACAGGGACAGTATTTTAAATGCAGACACCAGGGCCCAGATCTTCAGGTATGCCAGAGTTCAGTTCAGTGCAGCTATGCGTGGGGCATAGAGAGATGGTAAATTTAAGACATATTTGTGCTGCTGCAATCCTGGGGCTGTTGGAGACTGGCTCAATCTCCAGCATAATTCAGAGCAGCTTCAAGGTTGCTCCAAATTACATCTAGCTGCAACAACCTTCCAGAGCCGGGGATCTGCCCTCTAGCCATGCCCAGTTGTGGCCCTCAGTATATCAAATAGATCAGACCTTTGGTAAGTCTAAACCAGGTCTTGTGAGCAGGGCCAAGTCTCTTACATGTTACAACCTTATTACAACTGGTAAAAAAAAAAAAAACACCCCACAACAATAAAACCCAAATAAACCCAGGCATGGCCACAAAACAAAACCAATCATTAACACAAAACTTTTCCATAATTGAGTGTATGTTATAGTAATCACTTACTGGCAGTATCCTCTCAAGAAACCCATCCTTGCTACCACATAACATATACTAATTTTTTCTAAATATTTTGATATCTTAATTATTTAAAACACGAGTCTTTTTTTCCCCATTAGGGCAATCTTTTATTGGTGGGGTACTGCCCTTGTGAAATGACAAACTGCAAACTGCAGTGATACATGCTGAGGAACCTGAAAGTACTTTTGCATATAAAGCTGCAGCAGAAATTACTGCTTATTACTTTGTTAGTTGTCAGCTGAAAACTTGCGGACTACAGAGCATTTAGGCTAACACTTTACAACATTTCTAAGTCCATTAATTAACCGTGTACACTTGTGTAACCCTGCGTAAGATGACACTACTGCAGACTTGAATCAAGTGGCTCCAACATAACATGGACAACTACAGGACACGTTATTTCTTTAAAATTGATACCATCTCCTGGTCTGCCAGTAGCATGTTTTAACAGGATCCCTGTAGTTCAGACATGGTTTCCTGCATTCTGCAGATGTAGTGTAAAGTAGGTGTATATTTGCTGTAGATAGGTAAAGTTACACCAAGAAAGGGTTTGAGTGCAACCTGGAATTCAGTCTTCAGTCAGCATGTGTAGCAAAGGGAACTGCACAGCATGCGAGTTAGTGAGCGACGTGTAAGAGGACATCCTATGGGGGGCACCTCTTAATGGTGTAGCAATGGGTACTGGAACAACGGCGTTGGCATTAACCAGCATGGTGGGGAGTGGAAGAACAGTAGTAGACCAGGTAAAATTATTTGGGTGACCATACATCTGAGACAATTAGCATTATGAAGTGTGCGACTCTGTGGGGGGGGGGGATATCTTGGTGAAAAATAAAGTTCACTAATTTTCTTAATCACATTTTGTTATACATTTGTATGTTTGCTCTGATATCCATGTTCTTAAAATTCTTCATGGTGTAGTGTGCCTATACCGCCTCTCCTGCTCTTCCCAGCTTCTCCAAATACTTTCTTTTCTGACCTCCTTCTCTATCGCAGCACCTCCCCTGTGGCTGAATTCCAGGCACTTTATGTGTTCTGCCTACCATCCCTCAGGATCTAGTGGACTTTATTATGACTGTGTTATTTACCTTCTGAATCAACTCTTCATTGGACATTTGCTGTGTGGGTGCCCCGATTGTGGCCATGTGGATGGTATTCAAGGAATTGCTGCGCCACATTTAGACATGACAGGGCTTAGCTTTATCTCAGATGTAGTGGTTATAGACTTTTTCAATAGGATGAATGCCAGCATTTGGGTGTCCTATCTTACACAGGAGCGGCTCCTTTGAAGACTTAACCACACACCTGTTAGGCATAGCAGTCTCAGCATCTATCCGAACGGAACGCCTTTTAAACCACGAGTTTGGGGATGCAAATGGTTTCCACACCATCATTAGCCTGCTGAAGCCCTTGTCTGACCTCTTATATTGCTACTGAAATGAGATCTGTATGTCTGAGTACATAGGCTCCAGTATTTCCAGCTGATCCTCAGCCAGGCCTGCATATGCAGTATGTGGAGTCCCGTTTTTATGCCTTCCGATAGCAATGCCAAGCGCTGATTCCGTTCCCTGAAGCCACGTTAAAGGGAAATGACCATCCTCTGTTCTCGTGCTAGCTGCCAGTCAGAAAGATGGCCTTTAAAAGGATACAAGTAGTTCTGGCACCAAGAAGATATTTAAATTGTGAGAATAATTGTAATTCTTCCCAGTAAAGCCTTATCCATAAATCATACTACTGTGTAGAATTAACTTTTTGAAAACCAGAAGTTTATTCCAGCCTAAACCACGTCTTGAACTGTAAAAATGTAGCAACAAAAGAAGGGACAAGACTTTTGCTAAGTTGGACAGTAAAATGCGTATACCTTTGTCACAATGCTTATGAAAATTGATAAGATTTGAACAAAATCTCTGTTTCCGTAAGAAATGCTATGTGGCCTCACAGCTACAGAGAAAATATATTTCTCTAGCAAAAAAACTCATCCATATTGTCTTTCTCTGGGATTTAACTGAAGCAGATATTTTTCTTTCATTGTTTTATGAGGCATTTGCACATTGTCTTTACTTGCTACTCTAGATTTCAGTAGTATACTTACAAAGGCTTTTATGGTCCAGCTACCATGGAAATCTCTGAGCCAGATTCCATGTTCTGGAGAGGAGTATGCTCTAGTGATTATTGCCCCCTCCTCAGCCTGTCTCTTCCCTCTCTGCTCTTGTCTGACTCAACACTGTTCCCTTTCCCTGTTTCACTATCCTCCTTTCACCCTACAACTTGGCTCCTGCCTCCTCCCCGGCTTCTCCTATTCCCACCAGCTTCTGAGTCTGCCTTCTGTGCTCCTATGCACACTCCCAATGTCCCAGCTCCTGTCCTACTACTGCCCTCCCTCTGATCCAACTCTCCTATCCTCCAGCTCCTTCCCTGATTACCCTCTGCTCCTTTACAAGCCCTTCATGACTCAGCTCCTGTCCTCTTCCCCCATTGTTGCCCTGCTGCACCACACCCTGTCTCCCTCTGCTTCTCTTCCCTCCTCAACCAGTCAGCTGCTATCCACCCTTTAGTGCCTGCAAATTCCAGTGCACCTGTCCAAACCCTGGCTGCTCTGCATTCCAGTCAGTCAGCTTCCCCCTTCTCCACTGCCTGGGCTCCAGCAGGAAGACATTGAGAGCCCAGGAGTGACGGACTCTCTGCTTTCAGTTCCGGTGCCTGAAAGCCAGTTTCCCCATCTGATAGAAAATTCCTTGTAAATTTAAGTCCTGCTCAGTCCTTGCATCCCCATGGTAGAGCATGCCTAGTACAGATGGAATCTTCAGAGATTTTAGCTGCTAAATTCCAACAAGTCTCTACTGATTACATGTGAATTGAGATTTTTCAGAGACTCATAATTTTCCAAAAATTTGGGTGAATTTCACCGGTCTGGCATAGGACACATCCATGACACCATGGCAACCCCCTGACCAAATTTCAAGTCCCTGTTTCAGTGCTTGGGAGGACTAGGGCTTCTCAACAAAATGGTTGTAATTTTTTTTTTTAATATGGGTAAAACAATGTATTTTTGCTTCACCTTGTTGTGAGAAACAGGTGAACCATTTTAGTTGAAACTTTAAATAAATAAGTAAATAAATAAAATTCTGCCTCTAGCAGACATTGAACATGGAAAATTTCAGCCCAAACGGTTAGTCTGGGAAAATTATAAACAGCTGAAAACCGGGTCTTATAATAGGATGTGCTGAACAACCTTAATTACAGATGATGGTACCAGTTCAACCTTTAATACAGCCTTGTGAGGCAAACAAGCCACACAAATCCAAGCATGCTATTTAAGCAGCAAGCCAGCCTGTCCAGGAGAAAGAGTGGTCTGATGCAAAGGCCCAGGAAGAAAACTGAACCCCACTCAGCACTGGAGAGCATGAAGTTGCTTTGGTGAGCATATACAGTGAACAAGATTTCACCTCCTGTGTCCAATGCTTTATTGTTAGTAGTTGCTTTTCCCTGCACGACACCACTGACATGTAAGAAAGATTCATTTCGTGTTCAGAATAAAATCCATTCCAGCCACAGAATAAGAGAATTTTTTAGAATTTATGAACAGGAACAAGAGATGGAACTTTGTCTAGGGCTAGTGTCTGGCGAACGATGGACCATACACCAAAGCAATCTTGAAATTCTTAGTTTAAACCCACCCACCTCTATCCCAGAACCCTCTCATTGTCAGATTTTCTAATGAGGATTTCAATATTTTTAAATTTAAAATGTGCCATGTGAGATTTACACGGATGGGAAAACTCTGCATACACCTATCCCACTGTTAGTAAAAGGGCCAGATCAACAGCTTGTATAAATTGGCATAGCTCCACTGAGGTCAGTAGGACTATGCTGATTTACACTAGTTGAGGATCTGGCTCCCTTAATAATGATCTCCAATTTTGTCAGCAAACTAGACTTTTGCCTAGGAAGTGGCTGTCTTCTGAAACCAGAATCATTAAAATTATGAAGGTATTTAAGCAGTCACCTTTTCTGAAAATTGTTGGATTCATTTTTAATATATTATTTTAGTAAATAGTTGTAGATGCCGCGAGTAGTAGAGCTAATTACTGCATTTTCCTTCCAAACAAAAGCAAGGAGAGTAATTTAATTGCAATTTGATATGAAAAGCTATTTAGAAGTAATATTTTGTTTTTGATATGTTCTAAACTCACGATCAGCTGTTAAAAAAAAAAGCCCCCAAAATTCTTAGTTTTACATTTGTGTATTGTCTAGTTCACTTTACTGTGGTTTCTTTTAGCTCTATCAATCTAGCACAAGATAATTATAAACATTGTTCTGAGGTAGATGAAACCTTGGTATAGGTTTGAGTTCAAACCCCATTGAGACTGGTAAGTGTGAACTCACCCTTCAGTTAACATAATTATAGGCATAAGCTCCACCTAAGGCAAAAGGTGGATGTGAACTCACCCAGAAGCTTTTGGCTGAAAAGTGATTTGGGTAGAGGAGCATTTATGCATGTTTGAGATCTCACAGAAAAACGGCAGACAAGAACAGATGGAGTGAGGGACAGCCTCAAGGAGCAGCTAAAAGGGTGTGGCTGACCCTGGAAGAAGCCTGGGGAGGATTTTTGGGCCAGCGATTCAGACTGGGAAGAGTGTTCTTGGTGCTGTGAGCCAGAGAAGCTATTTTTTGCTATTTGGTTCCTTCTGTGCTCAGACACAGGATTTGTACATTGTGATAAAGTCAGGACAGACAGCTGCAAGGTGGGGAGGGGTAGAAAACAGTCCCAGAAGGTTAAAAGGCCCTCCTCCCTATCAACTGAGGAGGGATAACTACAGGTCAATCAGGTTCCACTGAGAAGGGGTTACCAGAGAATCAATTAGGATCAGCTGACAGGGAGTTACCTGAGGTCAATTAGGATCAGCTGATTCCAACTAAGGGCTGCCTGAGACCTTTTTAAACCCTCCCCTGTTGGGAGGAGAGGGAAGGATGAGAGAGAGGAGGAGTCACGCTGCCAGTAGGCTAGGAGCAGCAAGACAGCAAGCCTCACCAGGAGGGGAGGCTGCATTTCCTCCCATAAGGGAAGAAAAACAAGCCCAAAAGACTGGCTGAGAGAAGAAGTGGACTGCCCCTATGCATCTTGGGCTTGGGTAAAACAGTCCTATCTCACTAAGGCTAAAAACAGCTGAGGCTGGTGAGACCAAGAAGGTACCTTGCCACAACATTATAAATAAAATTACAATGAAGAAATACCTGACTACCACCAATTTCTACTCTCACCTGGACCACTGAGAGGACCCCAACTTTTGGGTCAAGAATATCCATGTAATGTTTAGTGTAGAGCTCAAACTCTCCTAAATTTACACAGCTTTGTGTATGTTTGGGGACCTTCTGATGTGATTTATTTAAAGTTTTGCTAAATCCCAATTGTGTTGTCTCAGAGCAACTGGAGCTCAAATCTCTCTTTGCTTGATATCTCTAAGTCTTTTTTTGTTAATACTAACTGGTGGAACAGGGGAGTAGCTGAACACCTCACTAAACTGGACTAGTCAACCATCTATATTCATGTCCAGTTGGTCACAGTATGCAGTTGTAATCACCCCCTGCCCCCATAGGCCAGTTTAAATCCTAGGCCTTCAGCATAGATTTTTTTTTTTTTTTTTACTACTAGATCTATAGGACTCAACCCATTATCAGGAAGTAGTCGCAGGCAGTTATCCTCACTAATTTAGGCACAGAGAGGGGATACAGCACAGATTGTGCCATAGTGTGTCATCATACTACAAGCCCAGATTATACACAAGATGGAATGTGGCTGGAGCACATAAATCATCTTTTTTGATGGGAGTCTGACAACTAAAAACATAATGCTGACATCAGCATTGTCACTGACTTGTGTCCAGATTAAAGGTAGATATGATTAAAATATTTTATTTTTGTCAAGGCTGTCATAGGAATGGTATAATCAAGTAGTCTCACGTTGTGATAAGTATTACAGACTTTGCACATTTTGGCACAAGTGCTGCCTGGGAAGCGAGGAGAGCAGGAACTTAACTACAACACGGATAGGAAAAAGGACCAAGCTGGACTCCTACTTTGAAATCAATGGAAGTTAGTAACCCCAAAAAGTGTCCACAAAAATAAAATTTTAACAAAGAACAGAAATGAAATTTCTCAAGTGTTTTTTGCAAATTTGTTTTTGCCCAGCCCTAGTATTTACAAAGGTAGGGCATCTTACACATTCATTGTTATTGAACTACTCCTTTTATTTGCACAAGACATAAACGTAGTTTTCTGGATGAAAAAGATACCTGTGATTTTTAATCTTTTGCTTTTCCATCAAAGTGGATGTCCTTCTCCACTTAATCTGGATTTTTCCTCTGAAGTCACTGTGACAGGGTTCACTCACCACAGTGGCACCTCCTGTTGGCCATCATGGGAATTAGCTCTGCCAGCCAGCACACCCTCTTCTGGTGGTGCCTCTCCCATCATCTTCTCCACCTGCAAACCACCTCAGTGCAAGTACCACAGCATCCTCTTTGACTTGGCCCACTGGCCATGTCACCATCTGGATTTCCCCCTTTCAGGGGTAGGTATTGTTTTCCAATAAGACCAGTCAAGCTACTTTCCCAGTAGCAAATAGGAGAGGAGGGAACCCCAGGCCTACCCACTGCTCCAGGTCCCAATTCACAAACCTTGTATTTAGCAGTCTCCAGATACATCTCTAGCTTTGTTCAATGTTGCTTTAATTCCCTGGACCACTTCCCCAGCATATTCTTCACCCTTACTGCAGAGTATTCAGCTACCCAGGCCCAGAAGCTTGCTAGGAGCCTCCTATTGCTCCCCCAGTCCCTGACAGCAACTGCTCTGTCCAAGGTGCTACCCTTGTTATAGCCTGCTAGGAACACAGTCCTCACTCCTTGAGCTCCCTGCAGTAACTAACTCTGCTCTGCCCTGCAGCTCCTTTTGTACTAGCCTGCTGGGCCCTGATTGGCGGCTTCATGCATCCTCTCTCCAATTGGTTGCTTCCTGAGCAGCCTGTCTAGGCTGCTTGGAGGACTCACCTCCACTGCTCCTTTCTGGGATGGGGTTAGGCAGGCCCATGGGGCCTCCATTAGCCCCTTTCCCTCTAGTGTGGGGTAAACACCCAATCACACTTGTCATGAAAAAACGGCAGTCCTAATGTTGACTGGTTAACTCACAGTTATTAAGAATTTTCCAGTATTCCACTCCCCCTATATTCTTACTCTAACTGTGCAGAGATAGGTAAGATATGATATACTCAAATATGAAAACAAAACAAAAGAAACAAACACTGAAACAGGGTTTTACAGAGAATCCTTAAGAGCTGAACCGTTCCAAAAATATTGAAAATCTTTCACAAAAGAAACAAAAAAGTTACATACTCTGTTGTAATCTACTTCATATGACAATGAAAGGTAAATGGAATGTTCCTTTTTAGGCATGAAAAAAGGTTAGCTGAGTTTTTCACTTTTCCTATTTGAGGTTATTAAAAAGTATAACTCATTCAAAGTAATAATTTAACACCCAAATTTATGTTTAAGTGAGATCCATGTTGTGATGCCACAAAGTGACAAAAGCAAGTACATTCAAAATTAAGGATGATACTGTGCCTGAAACATATGCTGAATACTGATCAGATATGGCACATAACTTTGGCTTGAGATCCTTGTAATACCTAGAAACAAAGTGACAAGGACTGAGAATGAATTTTAACACAAAATCTTAACACAAAATGCCCGAGTTTGTCTGTTCATGTCAATACTTAAATATCAATATAAATTGTTTTCATTTATATTCCTTTCCCCCCAAAAAGTAACATTGACACAACCACTGCTCACACTTACAAAATCCATGTGCTATCATTCCTCATGAATTTTTTGTTGGAAAAAAGTTACTGTGCATGTACAACTTTTCTAAATGTAGTTTTTCCCATTAAGTATCCCAGAGCATTAGTTCATATTAAAGCTGAAAAGACTAAAAGATTTCAGTTTGATAATAAAGCCTTCATTTTCTTATATGAGCACAATAAAGCAAATGAAATGATTTCTTTTCCTTCCTTTCCCACAATGTACAAATGGCTAAGATGTTTTTCTGAAAAATTTTAAAAATAATCATGCTCCATCCCCATTTATGAATTAACTGTTTAGTTTCTATGCTCCTCTGCATTAAACTGGGCAAGGTTCCTTTAAGTGCCAATGTTCTGTTAGAATGTTAAGAAATTCAATATGGCTGAAACTTGTGATGCATAATGTATTCAATTAACTTAGCCCTCTTTTGTGTTTGCAAAAAAATATACAAACAGGCTGTGTTTTTACAGATATGTTAGTTTTCAAAATTATTATGATTTGTTCAGATGTATTTCAGCCTGTGGATTCCTCTTGAACAGTGTGTTGAGAGTATTATTTTTGCATTTTCCATATTCATAATTCACTATCCAAGCTATTTTGATTGGACACATAGATCAAATGGTCTATGTCCGTGGCCTGTTTGGATGACTGACTCAGAATCAGGTTTCTGGTGGAAATACTCATGATTACAAAATTAAATTTTAAGTAATTCACTTTCCATGACTGCTGAAACATTTGCTTAAAGCCCTCTATTTTGCTGACTATTTCAACCAACAAACTTTCCCTAAAATAGTCATGAAAAGCAAACATTAAAGTGGTAGGAACCCAGTTGAAACAAATTGGTTTAAAATTTGAACCAGATATTCATGACATAAGATATTGAAATTTACTAAATATTTTTGGATGTTTTTCTACATTTTCAAATATATTGATTTCTGTTACAACACAGAATACAAAGTGTACAGGGCTCACTTTATACTTGATTACAAATATTTGCACTGTAAAAACGATGAACAAAAGAAATAGTATTTTTGAATTCACCTCATAGTACTGTAGAGCAATCTCTTTATTGTGAAAGTGTAACTTAAAAATGTAGATTTTTTTTGTTACATAACTGCACTCAAAAACAAAACAATGTAAAACTTTAGAGCCTACAAGTCCACTCAGTCCTACTTCTTGTTCAGCCAATCACTAAGACAAACAAGTTTGTTTACATTTACGGGAGATAATGTTGCCAGCTTCCTATTTACAATGTCACCTGAAAGTAAGAACAGGCATTTGCATGGCACTTTTGCAGCCAGCGTTGCAAGGTATTTACATGCCAGATATGCTAAACATTCATATGCCCCTTCATGCTTTGGCCACCATTCTAGAGGACATGCTTCCATGCTGACGATACTCGTTAAAAAAATAATGTGTTAATTAAATTTGTGATTGAACTCCTTGGGTGAGAATTGTATGTCTCCTTTCTGTTTTACCTGCATTCTGCCATATATTTCATGTTATAGCAGCCTTGGATGATGACCCAGCAGATTTGTTTTAAGTACACTTTCACTGCCGATTTGACAAAATGCAAAGAAAGTACCAATGTGAGATTTCTAAAAATAGCTACAGCACTCAACTCAAGGTTTAAGAATCTGAAGTGCCGTACAAAATCTGAGAGGAACAAGGTGAGGAGCATGCTTTCAGAAGTCTTAAAAGAGCAACACTCAGATGTGGAAACTACAGAACCTGAACCACCAAAAAGGAAAATCAACCTTCTGTTGGTGGCATTTGACTCAGATAATGAAAATGAATATGAGTCGGTCCACTCTGCTTTGGATCGTTATCGAGGAGAACCGTCATCAGCATGGACGCATGGCCTCTAGAATGCTGGTTGAAGCATGAAGGGACATATGAATCTTTAGCGCATCTAGCATGTAAATATCCTGTGACGCTGGCTACAACAGTGCCATGCAAATGCCTGTTCTCACTTTCAGGTGACATCGTAAACAAGAACTGGGCAGCATTATCGCCTGCAAATTGTAATCAAACTTGTTTTTCTGAGTGATTGGCTGAAGTAGGACTGAGTGGACTTGTAGGCTCTAAAGTTTTACTTTATTTTATTTTTGCATGCATGTTTTTTTACACATAATCCTATATTTGTAAATTCAACTTTCATAATAAAGAGATTGCACTACAATACTTGTATTAGGTGAATTGAAAAATACTATTTCTTTGTTTTTACAGTGCAAATATTTGTAATAAAAATAAATATAAAGTGAGCATATACACTTTGTATTCTGTTGTAATTGAAATCAATATACTTGAAAATGTAGAAAAAATCCAAACATATTTAAATAAATGGTATTCTATTATTGTTTAACAGCACAATTAATCACGATTAATTTTTTTAATCACATGATTAATCGTGATTTTTTAAAATCACTTGACAGCCCTAGTTTTTATACTGCACTGTTAACCAAAGTATCTGAGTGTCGAATACCAGATACATGGGGTAGCACTCATGGAGCCATCTCCTGCAACATTTAGACAAAATCTGAAGTGAATGGGCTTTTTCCTAAGTAAAGGCTGAGTAAAGACTGCAGGATTGGTCTTAGATTTGTTCTATACCCCACAACTGGAACATTAGGTGTCACTGATGTGGTTAAATTTCAGATCCAAATAAAAAAGAGCCATGCTGTAAACCCCAGAAAAAAATAAAACTGGTTAATAACCCAAACACTGACACAACCAGTGCTATGGTTTCCTAAAAAGATACTTACCTAATAAGCATATCTCACACTTTCACTGTTGGAAACCTCATCCCGCCTCCCACATTCTTGGTCATTCCTTTCTGTGCTCTGTCTCATTTAGGCACTGAGATACCTGCTGGAGTGTAAGAATCACTTGCATAGATTCCCTATGCAGGATTGGGCCCTAAGCATGTAAACTTCTTGGCATAGGGACCTGTCAATGTTCTTTCTCTAAGCATGCATGCTGAGGAGGCTAGATACAAATTCCATGATCATCAGTTATACGATGATTCTTTTGCGAACAGGGACCGCTAACAGGGAGTTCCGAGAGAGAGTTCTCCAGGTGAAGGAGAAGCAAATATGGGACCCTTGGGGTAAGTGGCTGTGTGTTTGTGTTTGGGGGTTACTTGCTGCGTGCTGAGCTTGTGTTTGTCTGTCTGTTTGTTTGTTTGAAGGACCATGTGCTGTGGCCGGCAGCTGGAAGCTGTGAGTTTCTAAACAAGGTTTGAAATCTAGAAGCCTCTGTTCATTGGCTGAGCCTTAGTCAGGGGGCGGGGCTATCAAGAAGGCCAGGGCTTTATAAACCTTATATACCAAACAGGGAGCCTTGCGAACAGGACTGCTAACAGGGAGTTTCTAAGGGGAGTGGGAAGGGGGCGAGGTACACTTGCCATTCTTTAAAACCTTTAAACTAAACTATAATCAAAACTTCTTGATTTAAACAAAAATCCTATCATTAACCTAGGTAACTGTAGGAGAAAATGCAGGCAGAAGCCCCGCAGCAGAGTGGGGGCTATCCTGTTTATTGCACTCAGTGTAGTATGTATGATTACCCACCCTGTGGGCGGATGGTGTATGTGTGCATTCGGTGGAAGGAGCTCCTGGTCCTCAGAGACTGTGTACGGGCTTTGGAGGCCAGGGTGGCGGAACTGGAGGAGGTAAGGGAGGCAGAGAGGTATGTTGATGAGGCTTTCCGGGATTTGTCCCACCTCTGGTCAGACACCCCCTGCGCTGTTAAGGAGGATGAAAGACCCAGAGAAGGAGAGCAGTCAACGGGAACAGAGGGAAACCTTCCCATAGTTGGGATCCTCCTTCCAGATGATAATGGGGTATCCTCTTGCACTGAGGTTACCTCTTCGGCGGAGGGAACTCCAGTCATTAGGAAAAGGTAGGTGTTAGTACTGGGAGATTCGATCATTAGAAACAGAGATAGCTGGGTTTGTGATGACCAGGAGAACTGTATGGCTGCGGATCTCTTGAGGCATCTAGATACACTTATGTGTAGTGCTGGGGAGGGGCTGGTGGTCGTGGTACATGTAGGCACCAATGACATAGGGAAGGGTAGGAGAGACGTCCTGGAGGCCAAATGTAGGCTGCTAGGAAAGAGACTGAAATCCAGGACCTCTGTGGTGGCATTCTCAGAAATGCTTCCAGTTCCACGCGCAGGGCCAGATAGGCCGGCAGAGCTTCAGAGTCTCAATGCGTGGATGAGACGATGGTGTATAGAGGAGGGGTTTAGATTTATTAGGAACTGGGGAAACTTTTGGGACAGGGGAGCCTATACAGGAAGGATGGGCTCCCTCTAAACCAAAGTGGATCCAGACTGCTGGCACTTAAAAAGGTTGCAGAGCAGTTTTTAAACTAAGAGATGGGGGGAAAAGCTGATTGCTGCAGAGGCACACGTGGATCGGACAGAGACTTCTCTTAGAGGAGAGTCTATTGATAGAGATTCTCTAGGTTTTAGTCAGGAGGAGGGGATGAAAGAGGATGAAGTATGGGCCAGATCAGATGAGAAACATTCACATAAAGAATCTGACACATCAGAAAAGGGCAGACAAATAAACAGTGACAAGTTTTTAAAGTGCTTGTACACAAATGCTAGAAGTCTAAATAATAAGATGGGTGAACTAGAGTGCCTTGTGTTAAAGGAGGATATTGATATAATAGGCATCACAGAAACCTGGTGGAGTGAGGACAATCAATGGGACACAATCATTCTGGGGTATAAAATATATCGGAAGGACAGAACAGGTCGTGCGGGGAGGGAGGCACTATATGTGAAAGAAAATGTAGAATCAAATGAAATAAAAATCTTAAATGAATCCACATGTTCCGTAGAATCTCTATGGGTAGTAATTCCATGCTCTAATAAGAATATAACAGTAGGGATCTATTATTGACCACCTGACCAGGACAGTGATAGTGACAATGAAATGCTAAGGGAGATTAGAGAGGCTATCAAAATAAAAAACTCAATAATAGTGGGGGATTTCAATTATCCCCATATTGACTGGGTACATGTCACCTCAGGACGAAATGCAGAGACAAAATTTCTCGATACTTTAAATGACTGCTTCTTGGAGCAGCTGGAATAGGAACCCACAAGGGGAGAGGCAACTCTCGATCTAGTCCTGAGCGGAGCGCAGGATCTGGTCCAAGAGGTAACTATAACAGGACCGTTTGGAAATAGTGACCATAATATAACAACATTTTACATTCCTGTGGTGGGCAGAACACCTCAACAGCCCAACACTGTGGCATTTAATTTCAGAAAGGGGAACTATGCAAAAATGAGGAAGTTAGTTAAACAGAAATTAAAAGGTACAGTGACTAGAGTGAAACCCCTGCAAGCTGCAGGGACACTTTTCAAAGACACCATAATAGAGGCTCAATTTAAATGTACACCCCAAATTAAAAAACACAGTAAAAGAACTAAAAAAGAGCCACCGTGGCTTAACAACCATGTAAAAGAAGCAGTGAGAGATAAACAGGCATCTTTTAAAAAGCGGAAGTCAAATCCTAGTGAGGTAAATAGAAAGGAGCATAAAACACTGCCAAATTAAACGTAAAAATGTAAGAAGAAAAGCCAAAAAGGAGTTTGAAGAACAGCTAGCCAAAAACTCAAAAGGTAATAACAAAATGTTTTTTAAGTACATCAGAAGCAGGAAGCCTGCTAAACAACCAGTGGGGCCCCTGGACGATCGAGATACAAAAGGAGCACTTAAAGACGATAAAGTCATCGTGGAGAAACTAAACGAATTCTTTGCTTCAGTCTTCACGGCTGAGGATGTTAGGGAGACTCCCAAACCTGAGCGTTTTTTGTAGGTGACAAATCTGAGGAATTGTCACAGACTGAAGTGTCACTAGAGGAGGTTTTGGAATTGAGAAACTTAACAGTAACATGTCACCAGGACCAGATGGCATTCACCCAAGAGTTCTGAAATGTGAAATTGCGGAACTATTAACTATGGTTTGTAACCTGTTCTTTAAATCAGCTACTGTGCCCAGTGACTGGAAGATAGCCAATGTAACACCAATATTTAAGAAGGGCTCTAGATTTAATTTAATTTTATTAATTTTATTAATTAATCCTGGCAATTACAGACCAGTAAGTCTAACGTCAGTACCAGGCAAATTAGTTGAGACAATAGTAAAGAATAAAATTGTCAGACACATAGAAGAACATAAATGGTTGTGCAAAAGTCAACATGGTTTCTGTAAAGGGAGATCGTGTCTTACTAATCTATTAGAGTTTTCTGAAGGGGTCAACAAACGTGGACAAGGGGGATCCCGTGGACATAGTGTACTTAGATTTCCAGAAAGCCTTTGACAAGGTCCTTCATACATAAATTAAGTTGTCATGGGATAAGAGGGAAGATCCTTTCATGGATTGAGAACTGGTTAAAAGACAGGGAACAAAGGGTAGGAATAAATGGTAAATTTTCAGAATGGAGAGGGGTAACTTGTGGTGTTCCCCAAGGTTCAGTCCTAGGACCAATCCTATTCAACTTATTCATAAATGATCTGAAAAAAAGGGTAAACAGTGAGGTGGCAAAGTTTTCAGGTGATACTCAATATAGTTAAGACCAAAGCAGACTGTGAAGAACTTCAAAAAGATCTCACAAAACTAAGCGATTGGGCAACAAAATGGCAAATGAAATTTAATGTGGATAAATGTAAAGTAATGCACATTGGAAAAAATAACCAAAACTACACATACAATATGATGGGAGCTAATTTAGCTACAACTAATCAGGAGAAAGATCTTGGAGTCATTGTGGATAGTTCTCTGAAGACGGCGATGCAGTGTGCAGCCGCAGTCAAAAAAGCAAACGGGATGTTAGGAATCATTAAAAAAGGGATAGAGAATAAGACAGAGAGTATCTTATTGCCCTTATATAAATCCATGGTACGCCCACATCTTTAATACTGCATACAGATGTGGTCCCCTCATCTCAAAAAAGATATACTGGCATTAGAAAAGGTTCAGAAAAGGGCAACTAAAATGATTAGGGGTTTGGAATGGGTCCCATATGAGAAGAGATTAAAGAGGCTAGGACTTTGCAGCTTGGAAAAGAGGAGACTAAGGGGGGATATGATAGAGGTATATAAAATCATGAGTGGTGTGGAGAAAGTAAATGAGGAAAAAATATTTACTTGTTCCCATAATATAAGAACTAGGGGCCACCAAATGAAATTAATGGGCAGCAGGTTTAAAACAAATGAAAGGAAGTTCTTCTTCACACCGCACACAGTCAACCTGTGGAACTCCTTGCCTGAGGAGGTTGTGAAGGCTAGGACTATAACAGGGTTTAAAAGAGAACTGGATAAATTCATGGAGGTTAAGTCCATTAATGGCTATTAGCCAGGATGGGTAAGGAATGGTGTCCCTAGCCTCTGTTTGTCAGAGGGAGGAGATGCATGGTAGGAGAGAGATCACTAGATCATTATCTGTTAGGTTCACTCCCTCTCGGGCACCTGGCATTGGCTCCTTTGGTCTGACCCAGTATGGCCATTCTTATGATGACATATATTAGATTCATGTATGGTAAAAATGTTAAAAAGTGCTGTACGTTAAATATAAAGACAGGTTTCAGAGTGGCAGCCGTGTTAGTCTGTATCCACAAAAAGAAAAGGAGGACTTGTGGCACCTTAGAGACTAACAAATTTATTTGAGCATAAGCTTTCGTGAGCTACAGCTCACTTCATCGGATGCATTGTTAGTCTCTAAGGTGCCACAAGTACTCCTTTTCTTTTTGTTAAATATAAACTACATGCTGATACATTAGTGGATGCATGTTCAAAGTATCAAAGTTTTTAAACAGTTTTACTTCAAGCCACTGCCTAACAAATGCAAAGCAGAGACTTAGTGCCTACTTGCACTTACAGTCCTTGCATATCACAGGCAAATTCTCTACCTACCTACAGAGATAGACATAATATGTTAAAAGTCAGTAAACAGCATGAGAGGCAAAACGTTACAATATTCATTTTAGACCCCAGTCTAATAGTATTAAGGAGGTTTAGATTCATTTGCGCTGGCAGGGAGCTGAACTGGATGATATGAGAGGTCTCTCCCATCCCTTGAGTTCAGAAATTCAGGCTATGTTCATTTCAGTGCAGGTATGAAAAAGCAGACTTCAGTGCAGCCGTTTATCTCCTCCTCTAAAGCTTCTCAAGAGAAAACTGCTCCTTCCAGGCGGCCGCCTGAAAATGGTTAAGCAGGGGGTGAGGTTGGGTGCGCATGAAAAGCATCCTTATAACAAGGAAGGACCTTCCCACTTCATCCTGCGGCGCGGCTCTGCCTGCCTCCAGCAGACAGCACAGCCCCACACGGAGGCAAGTTTGCTGGGGAATCAAGGGGCTGGAAGCCTCTGCCAAGTGCCTGCTCCTTACAAATGATGCTCCAGGAGCCCCCCCGCCCTCCAGCACACCCACCCACCGTGCGAGCCCTCCTGTTCAGCGGGGATGGGAGGCGAACGTGGCTGGCTCCCTGCGCTGAGCAGGGGATTTGTGCAGAGAAGCAGCGGCCCGTGTGCGCCTCCCGTTCCCGGTGTAATTTGCAGCCAATCATCAGTAGGTGTCCACATCCCTGCATCCTCCTCACCTCGGAGCCAATCACCCCCTCCCCTCCTCTTCTCTTCTCTCCCCTCCCCCAGCCACCACACACCCGCACACACACACACACACACACACAAACAGAGGGAGAGAGAGAGACTCCCTGCCTCCCTCCCTCCCTTGCACACAGCGACTGGAGACGGACGGAGAGCAACGCGCAGGGAGAGGAGACCACCGAGCACACAGCCAGGCGCTCTCACACGCACACACATACTCACCCAGTGCCTGCTCTTTCTTCCCCCCCTTCCTCCTCCTCCTCCTCCTCCTCCTCCTCCTTTTCTCTCTGCAACAAGGGGGGGAAGCCACTTACAGGTATTTGTTTAGTGGATCGGCGTTTTTATTTTTTCCCCACCCACCCCCCTTCACAGTTTGTTTACAAGTATCAAAGTTGTAATTGAGGAGCTGCCAAGACACATCTGGATATTTCTTCTTCTTTGTGGTAGGGAGTGATGTGCAACTAATTAAAGGCAGACAGGCTGGTAGCGTCTGCAATTTCCAGCCCCCCAAATAAAGAGACTGGTAAGTGATTGTTTGGTTCCCTTGCTCTCTCTTTTTGTTTTTCCTTCTGGTTTTTTTTTTTTTAATTATTATTATTTTGGGGTTTTTCTCGGTGGGTTTTGGGGAGGGGGAATTGGTTTTGTTCCTGTCCTCTAGGATCGTAAAAGTAGATTAATGCGAGACTTGGGCAATAAAAGGCGCCGCTGTATTAATTTATTAATTAATCTGCACCGGCCCCTCCTCCTGAATGTTAAATATGACCTTTGATCTCTATGTCTCTGGCAGACCAGACATGCAATATTGAACATGTACAAGCACATTGGCTTAAGCAGGAACCAAATCATGCAGTCTGGGTAGCTATTTTTATGATTATTTTAAAATGTGGACTATAGTTAAGAAAAAATCAATAGCTGCGTCTTAGGTACCCTTTTCATGCTCCAGAGATGCATCGATTAAACAATAATGACCTGGCTGGTGGGCACCATCATTTTCTCCTTTCTGGTGGCAATAAACCTTGAACGGGGATGGGGTGGGGGATCGGAGAGGTAGCAAGAAAAGAAAGATTTTATGCAGAAAAGGCACTTTAATACTATGAAAATAAAGCATAAATGCATGTATTATTTAATATCTCGAATTAAAGGCTAAAATATTAACAAATTTCCCTCACCAGTTGTGTGGATTTCCTACACATGGTTGGCAAAACTAGTTTTATTGAGTAGTTGTTATTATGGACATGCGGTTACAGTCTCATTTATTGAAACTAGAGGTTTTGGCTATGTGCAGATTCTTAGCCTTCTCTTCCAAGTCTATGTTTAGCCTGGAGCTTTTGGGGGCACCCTTTTTTATTGCCATCAGACTCCTGAAGGGAGCAATAGTCTCAGTTTTTCCTGATGTGAAAATAGAGGTGATTCATGTGTGATTAGGGTCTTTCTGGGATTGAAAGATGCCTGCTACTTCCTAATCCAGCCAAGGGTGAGGTTCTTTATCTAGATTGATTCTACCATGATCTGGATTTGTTTACGTAAACCCTGGTTTTTAGAATATAACATCAGTAGATGATGAAGTTTTTGCACTTGGTAAGTTGGGCTATAAAAAGTTCAGTAATTATGATCCTAATTACTATAATTGATAACCATTTGAACTGTACATATTTTAGCCTGAAACAGTAGTGGGCCACATTTGGTGTCCCTCAAGGTTTCTGATCAATATATACATAAATCTAAAAAAACATTAGAAATAAGTCTAAAATAAGTATCCACGTGAGGAATCTGGAAAACATAGACTGATAATAGAATTATGTTTTTAGTTATGTTTTTCATTGCACTATTTCTGTCTTTAGAAAGTAGCTTTTTCTCTATTATAAACTAAAATATCCCACTCCACATCATAAGACTGGCCTATGAGAAATACAAGGCACAAAAATCCTTATTCCTGCATTAAACTTTTTAAAAATTAAATAATAATCATAATAATAAATCTGTCAATCCCACTAATGGTTAATTCAGCAGGTAACCATATACCTGATGGAATCTTTTTTATAAACCAATGTATGTTCCTGTAATGCCTGCAGGAGGTGCTTTTTTTTTTTTTTTAAACAGTCTTGTGCAGCCCCCATGGCTTGGAGATGGAAAAGAGCCTCCAGGGGAACTGGGGATGTTCAGCCCAGCTGCAGGCTCTGAGGTCAAAAACTGTAAAATTGCCTGGCTTAAATATTTTTCTCTCCTCTCCTTTTTCATTTTTTAAAAACAAGCCGAACACCACCCTTTCTACCCCACAAGCACCACCACCACCAAATGGCTTGTACAATTGAGATCTGTCCTTGGTACATTGAATTAAGACCCTAACAGAACCAGCTGTGCTGGGATTCAAACTAATGACCCTCAGACACAGAAGGACACTGTGGCAGCTGGTAGTTCTTCCCCCCTCCCCATTTTTTCCTGCCTCTTTAGTTCAGCTTGTATGTGGGCAGGCTCTTAGTATTGTGTTTGCTTACAGTTTATTCTCTAATACATTGTGGACTTTCTCAGTACTTCATAGCCTAATTTCCTGTTCATTTGCTTCTTCAGACCATCGCTGCTTTCTGCTTTACTTCACATTTGCATGCCCTGGCAACACTTGTTCACACATTTCATAATGTTCAGATGCCCTCTGGTTATAGGTATTAGAGCCCTTCCACCCATCGTTTGCATGTCTTTAGCACTCCAACTGGCCCCTTTCCCTTGGCATTTGTCAGCACCCCTCCCCTGGCCTGCCCAGCTATTAATGCATTTACTCAGGGGGAGGTGAGGCAGGATAGACCGGGAGAGTGGCGGTGGGCTCGTGGCTTTATTGGTTCTGGTGCAAACGCTCTGCGGAGTGTGTCTGTGTGAACTGTTTCATGTGCCTTGACATCTTTTTGGAAATGACTTTCTTTATTTTAGTTGTCACAGTTCCCGGGAGAATGCAAGCGAAGAGGCTGCCTGACAATTTGCCGTCTGCAGAAATGTACCCCAAAGAGGATTAACAGCCCCCCCCCCCCCAACCATCCATCCATCCGGCACCCGACCCCATCCAGACGACGGCTCCTGTGGCCCTCCGCCCTGCCCTACCCTGCCCCTCACTGGTGTCCCCCCCCCCTCCACCCTTTCTCCCCCTGCCACCCCAGCATCCCATTGCCACCATGAACACCAACGTGTGCGTGGAGAGCGGCCCCAACCCCGAGGCCCCGGGGCTGCCCAAGGATAACCACCTGCCCGAGGGGGCCCTGAACAGCCTTGTGGATTACAACTCGGAGATGGAGCGCTACCGCTCCTTCGCCACCTTCTACAAGACCAACGGGGGCGCCTTCCCCCAGGCGGCCAAGATCGCGCGCATCACCACCCCCATCTTCCCCAGCGCCGCCGCCGCCGCCGCCGCCCGCATCGGCATGTCCCCCTGGAACTGCGATAGCGCCACGGCCGCCGCCGCCACCGCCATGCTCTGGGGCAGCGGCGGCGGCGGCGGCGGCGGCAACACGGTCACAGGCGGCGCGGGGGGTGCCAGGAAATCCTCCCCCTCCTCCGCCGCCGCCGCCGCCGCCGCCTCGCTGCACGCCGGCCGGAGCAGCCTGCACCATCGGAACGAGTCCCCCCGGCTGGGCAAGCCCGGCTGCGCGCCCGCCGAGCCGCCCGCGTTGCAAATGGCAAACAATAATTTCCTCTCCACCTTGTCCCCCGAGCACTGCAGACCTTTGGCGGGGGAATGCATGAACAAGCTCAAATGCGGCGCTGCTGAAGCGGAGATAATGAATCTCCCCGAGCGCGTGGGGACTTTTTCCGCTATCCCGGCTTTAGGGGGCATCTCATTACCTCCAGGGGTCATCGTCATGACAGCCCTTCACTCCCCCGCAGCAGCCTCGGCAGCCGTCACAGACAGCGCGTTTCAAATTGCCAATCTGGCAGACTGCCCGCAGAGCCATTCCTCCTCCTCCTCGTCCTCCTCCTCCCTGGGAGCCGCCGGAGGAGGGGGGGCGGGAGGCGGGGGAGGAGGCGGGGGAGGAGGGGCAGGCAACCCTGCCAAGAAGAAGAGGAAAAGGTGTGGGGTCTGCGTGCCCTGCAAGCGGCTCATCAACTGTGGCGTCTGCAGCAGCTGCAGGAACCGCAAAACGGGACACCAGATCTGCAAATTTAGGAAATGTGAAGAGCTAAAGAAAAAACCTGGCACTTCGCTAGAGGTCAGAGGAGATGATTTCTTTTTCCCCAGCCTCCCTCCGTCCCTGCTCAACCCCCTCCCCCCACCCCTTCAGTGCTTCTTGTCTAGCTTCAAGATGCAGCATCCCTTTTCTGAAGCCTCATTCAGGTTGTAAGGGTTCCTGCACATGTGACACTGGCTTCCCTCACTGACACCTGGTATGAACCCACCCTGAAAGTAGAGGGTGGGGGATGCTCTGAAATAAGAGTGTGAAGGAAGTGGGGGGGAGGCTGCTTTTGACACTCTTATTCTGGTCCCTGGAAAAATCACTATAGTTTCATATAGTAACTAACATCACAGATGATGAATTAAAATCTTCTTTAAGAGGTTCCTTTAACACCTCTGCACAAGCGGGGCACATCCACATTGATGTGAACAATCTCTGTGTGTGTTTGTCTGTTATTTTAAAGAGTTCTGTCTGGTGACATGGAACAGATTTTTACTTATATGAAACCAATGGTGGAGGGGAAACACTTTTAAACCTGAAAGCAAATGGGGTGTTTATTTATTTTTTCTAACTTAATTGTTGCCATTATGAGATCTCTGTGCTTTATCTACTGTGTTTTCTATCTGACTGGTAATTATCTTTGATTTTTGGTGGAGAGGAGGGGGAAGAGAGCACAGGAAAAGAATGCAGCTGAACACCTGACTTCTTAGTGGTCAGCAGTTCAGAACAAAGTAATAGCTAGTTATTTTCAGGGTGACTGATGGCAATTTGATTCAAGAAAGACAATTAGTCACAGAGTTAAATAGTTTGGTGAAATGTGCTACAAATTCTTTTTGGCAATGCATTTTACAACATAATCCTTTTATGGTGTATTAAAATGTGATGTAAAAATAAGCACAGGTGTGACTGAAATTATGTCTGATGGAACTGTATATACATTTATTTTTACAATGTGTCCTCAGAACTGACAATGTATTGAATATCACAAAGCTGTAAAGACAGGTTTTCAAGTTTGCTAGGCATACAAAAGACAGACAGATATGATGTTGCGGAAATTTCAGTTCATGTATTGAGTACAAGAGACAATGATAAAAATACAAAAATATATGTAAAATGGCTATTAGGTGATATTTTTAGACAAAGGAAAACAAGACAGAGGAAAGACTAGTAATCATATGTAATCCCTTGTCATTATTAAAATTATAGTGTTGCTGGTTAGATGCACATATCAGACATGTCTGAAGGTGTCGGGGGGAATGGTAGATTTAGTACAGAGGAGTACTGTGTATATTGGGTGACAGATTAAGATTTGCAGTCACAGAAAATAGCAACAAAGTGAGAAACTGCAACTTTCCAGTTTGCATGTGTTTTGTGGTTATTTTCTAAATCATTGGTTGCAGGAGTTTTCTCCAACAAGGGGTGGGATCTTGGGTTAAAGAAAAACAACCCTTCAGTTTGTTTGACACCAAATAAATGGATACAGCCTTACGGATATTAATATTGCCATTGAACTGAAGGAAATTTTGTTTTTTTATATTAAAATTTTGCCATCATGATTTATTGTACTATATTGAGTCCCATCAAAATATCGTGTTCATTCCTCCTTGCAAGAGTGAACTATCCTTGTTGAAAGTTTGGTTATTAGCCCTTTTTTATTACATTTTCTTCAGCTGCTTTTTTGTAAGTAATCCAGAATCACAGAAATACAGCAGATTATATGGATTTTTTCTGGTGCTAGACATCAGCTGTTAACTTTTGATTTCACTTATTGTTTTTGGTCAACAATATACTTCTGTTATATTTGTAGAAAGTTTTCAAAGAATGTTTATAATCACCCACTCTGCAATAAACAGATAACGCTGAATTTTAATATCGATCCACAATTTAAAGAGAGATTACTTTTTTTCAGTGGCACTTTGTTCATTCAGCGATGTTGAACTTTGTTATACTACTTAGGCAAAAAGTTCTTTTTCATTAGGCTTGTAAACCAAGATGCCTCTGTGATTTATTATTTATGATAAATGATAGATCCCGATGGATTATTGATTTGTTCAGAAAGTGGGATATTTCCAGAGGAGACTAGTTTATATGTTATCAGACCTTTGTATGAGTTTCTGTGCATTTCTAAACACATTTCATGAATTTCCTTGCTCTTGACAAAGGCGTTCTACAGCCTTAAAAACTGTTCAGGCATGTTATGGAATGCTACCCATTAAAATTGTTTAACTGCTGTGGCTAGTAAAAAAACCATGGTTTTATTAGCCACTTGTGTACTTTCATAACCACCTGCCTTCGCTGCTTTTCTCCTTTTTTGCTCTCTCTTGTTGTCACACACACCTCTGCTCCTATATTATGACTGGAAGGAAGCAGATTTCTCTCTCCAGCTGTAGAGATATCACTAGATGTTCATTCTCCGTAGGTCATATCCAGTCACAAAGCATGTCACGGCGTGTGGCTAATACCCTTACAGGCATGTTATTTGTCAGTAGGAAAGGAAAAGTTCCCAAATTGGATAACTCTCTATTTTTGGTCATTTTTCTTCTTTCTTCTTCTTCTTTTTTTAATTAAATAATAAAGAATGACAGCATGACTGCCTCAAGCACATGTGCAGCAACACTGTTCTGGTTGTAAGGCAACCAGCTGGAAGCATGTCAGAGAGTGACAGGGCCTACATGACTGAACTGAAACAGCAGTAGTGGTTGCAGGTGGGTGAGAATAGTCTGCTTGCTGAACTGGCTTCTCAAGCTGGCTTGTCTTGTGGTCTTTGTAAATCAACAGATCTCCTTAGGGGATACACTATGGCCTAGGTAGGCACCTTACTGAGACAATATAATAAGAATCAAGGGTTCAAGTTCCATTATATACATATGGAAATCGTGGTTTTCAGTTACATACAAAATATAAAGGATGTTGTCTCCAAAATATGGAAATGACTAAAGATTGGAAGTAAAACTATGCAAAAAAGTCAGTAAATTGGTTGAAACCACTGAATTCATCTTTCTTTTTTCCCCTTAAATCTGTTCTTGTCCTGGTGCAATGAAGGCATATGATATAACTCTCAAGGTTAGTACACTGAGTTTAAAACGGATTCTCATTAATGCTTTCAGATTACCTGACCCTTACATTTTTAATTAAATGCTTCCCTTCCAGCCTTTTTTTCAAACTGATTTTATTTTTCCATGTTTTTCTTATATTACCTTAAAAGCATTCCTGTGCTCTAGTATTTTTAACAGAATTTTATTATTACTAGGTGATTTTATGTATAGTATTAATAAATGTATGAAAATAAGATTGATGCCATGTATCGCTCTGCATACTTGTGTATGTATGCACTGTGTTCATTTACATTTACAGTTAAAGCGGCATAACCATTTTTAGTCCAGAGAGATTACTTATTTTCCTCCCATTAGTACACATTTATATAACTCTTACTGTAAATTATAAAAACTAAGAGCCAAATTTTACTTTGCGCCTTTCTCACTCTTTGAGGTCAATAGGCCTGATTATGATTTCACTAATCTCAGCTTTATGCTGGTGTAACTCCATTGTTGATTTCAGTTGCACCACTGCTGATTTAAACCAGTGGAATATCAAAATCAAGCACAGAGTCACTCAGCTGAGTAAGAGTGGGATTTGAGCCCAACATTAAGTACCTTTCATACTTGGGCATAGTGTTACAATATTCAGTGTAACGTACTTTATTTGTAAAAGATACATGTTAATTAATTGAGTTACTATTGAAAAAAATAAGCATACTTATGTTCCATTCAAAATAAGTTTTTAATATTAAAATTTAAATATTAAGGGCCTAATCCTGTTCCCTTTGAACTCAGTGGGGGTTTTGAGATTGAGTTAACTGGGAAAAGGATTGGGTCCACTGATTTCAATGGAAGCAGCATTTGACCCTGAAAATGTAGCAGCATATGGCATTGCCACGAGGGAAAAAGGGGACCAGTGGGCAACCTCAGCACTTTTGCTCCTTGTTTTGGTAGCAAATGTGAATATTTTTAAGGTACCACTATGGAGCTCGGTGGGTAGGGGTCAATTAGTGGGGCCTCAGAGGAGGCATTTTTACTCATATCTTTCTAGCTTTAAGTTACATATTGTGATGGGAATCAATAGTGTGAAGGAAAACTGGAAAATTGAGAGGGAACAGGCAGCTAATGTGAATGTCAGGATGACTAACTGGAAAGTCAGAAGGAAGCACAAACTACTGTCTGTGTTTAGTGATCAGCTCACTGTCTGTGTTCGCTGTTGTGCACTGGATTAATTATTAATTATTACTATTAGTTACTATTTGTGTTAGCAAAGTGCCTAGCAGCCCTAGTCATGGACCAGAACTCCATTGTGCTAGGCTCTGTACAAACACAGAACAAAAAGAGAGTTGCTGCCCCAAAGAGCTTACAATCTAAGTAATTGCATCAGTCTCTTATGGGCTCGTTTCAAGAATTTGGTTGTCAGCCATAAAGCCCTCACCAGTCTGGGACTTTGCAGTTTCTTCCTTGTTGTGCAGTTGCATTCTGCCACAATGCTCTTGTTTTTCCATCTCCATGACTGAACTCCTAGGAGAAGTGGTAGAACATTCTTAGGGAAGGGTTCTTGGCTCTGGAATTCACTTCTTCTTGCAGTGTACTAAAATCAGAATCTGGTGATTTTATTTGATTGTTTCTTTGTTTTTTTAGAAACAGGGCAAGATGCATTTGTTTCTCTGTGTTTTCTTGTTTTCTGCTGCTTCTTCTTAAATTGAGCATGTAGCCAAAGAGGTATTTATCTTGTCAGTGGGTGGAGGAGACAGAGGCAGTTTTGCTGAAACTTTGAAATAGCTTTTTTAATTAATTTTTGTAGCATTCACCTGGATATTACAATGATGGGTGTGATAGACATGAATTAAATAATTAGTTCCTTTTGGCCAGCTGAGGTCCCATTGAAACAGTGTGCATCACAATGATGCCTGCTGCTGCTCCAAGGTATAGTCTGGAAGAGCTGCAGGCATCTTCACTCACTTTGGCTGACACATGGCTTAATCTTGCAGCTGCTCAGAAATCTCATTGAAGCCATTTGCATTTGTACATATGGGACGGGTTCTGCAAGGTGTGAAGTGTCTTCATCTTTCAATTAAGTCATGGGAGTCCAGTGAACTGAGGACCTTGGAGAAAGCATTCAGCACCTTTCCAGATCAGACAATTTACTGTCCCTTTACTGATCAACAATTCTAAGGGGTTCTTGATCTTTAAAACTGCAGAGGAATTGGTGCCTTCTTAAACAGAGATGGTATTTAATCTTTTTATTAAATTTCATATTTTCTTATTGTCTTTATGTAATTTTTAGAAATACAAACCAAACAAAAACCACACAAAATATTAGTGTACAGTTCAACCTATTAATATAATAAAATCCGCAAATTTTTAGTTCACCTTTGATGGGAGACATTCACAGACTACTGTTGATGAAATGCACTAGAATTTTGTGTTGTGTGAGACAGGAAGGATATAGTTGAATACTTTTTAAAATGAAATGGACCACCACTAACGAAATCTAGCACCACCAAAATTAGGTACTAAATTGAATCTAATTTTAGGGAATCAGACAGCCAGCCAGACCTGGTTAAACTTTTTTTTTTTCCCCAAAAACTCTACTTTTTACTCAAAAATCATTTGTATTAACTAGTCTAGTATTGTTCATCAGTAAAATGTCTGAATGATCAGAGATTAACAAGTCATGACAATTTTTTAATTTTCTTTGCATACCTTTTAAAAATATTGTAGATTAATCAACTGATGAGTCAGGATTATGGATCAGATTCAGCCCCAAGTTACAGTCTTGGAAACCCCATTTATTTTAATAAGGTTGCACATTGTTTAAGTCAAGATTTAATTTGGTTCAGCGATCTTACATAAATACAATGGGTGACATTTTGGCCCAATTGAAGTCATTGGGAGTTTTGCCATTGACTTCAGTGGGGCCAGGATTTAATCTAGCATTGTGACTGATTCATCACTTCATTTTTCCAGTTTTACACTGGTGTAACTCCCCTGAAATCAATGCATATTGATTTGGTGGGGTTGAACTGATTGGTTCACAATTGATATGGTAAATAAGACCAAATATTTGTTTGGCAGAAATAAGCGTAGTAAGTAAAATTTTGAAAAGTGCACAAGTGTCTTAGGAACCTAAACCCCATTTTCTAAAGTGACCTAGGCACTTAAAGAAGTCAATTGGAGTATGCTCCTAAGTCACTTAGGTGCTTTTGAAAATTTGATCTAGTGATGTATTTGTCCAATGCTTGGATCATACAAATAACTAAATTGTGTGGGCTATGACCTGCTTGCCAAGCAGTTTCATTTAAGTCAATAGGACTGCTTGTCTGAGTATGTCACCATACTGTTTATTCAGTGTAAGAGTTGCAGAGTTAGGGTCTAAATATTTGCAGTTATATAAAGCATTAATATTTTATTTTCATGGGCCAGATCCTGAAGTTCCCACTCAATTTATATTTATTACTTAGTCTTCCAAAACTCTTTCTGAGGTCAGTGGGAGTTTTGCTTTAGTAAGGAATGAGTGAGGACTTCACTGTTGGCACACTATGAATAGCAAGTATGTGGAAATGCTTTTAAAATATATATATTTATATTTTAAAAGTCTGCTTCAGAGACTTTGATAATCCCAGTTGATAAAAGCCAGTTACTAATTGCTGTACTACCATTAATGTAGTTGTTGTATAGTGACCGTTACGATACTGATAGTGCGGTAAAACTAGGAACAAGCCATGTCAAACTATACTAAAAAAAGTATCAATGAAAGGAAAGTTGGTACTCTGAATGCGTAGGTTTTAAAGTTTGCTGAATAAAATATCCCTATGCAGGTAAATCTAGAACTCACAACTTAAAGTCTAATAAAATATTACAGAATCTGTTCAATCACTGGTTTAAATTTTAAATAGTCTTTGTGTAGGACATGTTGTTAAAGGGTTAGGTTAAAATTTTCAAAAGTGTCTAAGTGACTTAGGCTCCTAATGCCCAAGTCACTTTTTGAAAATGTTCCTAAGTCTCATAAGTGACTCAATGGGACTTAAGCGCTATTGAAAATGGGGCTCCTAAGTCACTTACATGCTTTTGACATTTTTTCCTATAGGCACAATTATTTTTGAGGAATAGTTTTGTCCTCAAAAAGCATTCTCTGTTGTTGTAATCTATATATTTGGGGGAAAATTAAATTTATCCACTTGTTCTTGTCCACTTAAATCTCTCCTTTGAGTGCTCACACTGAACATACGGTTTCATTTGACACTATTCCGCTATTTGGAAACTCAAGCTACAGTGGCTTATTTTTTCTTTTTTTGGGTTCATTTGTATTTTTCACAGTCATATCTTGTTCCATCACATGCAAACACCTGTCCTAAAATTGCATTATTCTGCAGGGTAATCTAAAGCCTCCCCCTATTCAGCATCAGATGTGTTCTGTTGTTTATTGAGTTATGTTGCACCATACTTCAGATGCGACAGCCATTTAATAATGTTGAAGCCTTAGCTCTGCAGGGGCTAAAAAGATCCCAGCAGGCTTGTTAACTTCTACTCTCAAACATTATGGGAAATATTTTCTCCTACCTGGAACTCCTAGGCTTCCTCTTAATTTATTTTAAAACTATAAAAATCCATAGCCAGGTATGTATTAAGCCTACTGGATTTTTGCAGTTTTCTAAAGTTTCACTGTTACTTAATATTTAACCAGGTGCTCAGATACTACAGTGATGAGTGCAATATTATAAAAACCTACAGTAGCTCAAGTCTAGGTCATACTTTGTGCCTTGTTCTTAAAGGGTAACAAACTCGTCAAATACTTGCTTATTTAGCTACGTTAGTGTTTCTTTTTTCTGCTGTTACTGAGTGTTTTTACTGAGATTACTGAATTCTGAATATTTCAGAAACCTTCCTTGTTTATTGTCTCTGGACAGTGCATGTTTCAGCTCCATACTGACTTGCAGTGAGTTACAGTTTATTTTATGTAGCATCTTTAATACTCAATATCATAAAACACTTATTAAAAGAGCCATTTGTAAGGTAAGGAGAACGGAGAGGTTTTAGAGGGAGGAAATTATTCAGTGGCTTAAAGAGTGGGGAAGAGAGAGAGAATTCCAGATGGAGGGGGCAACACAATGAACTCAAGACAATTACAGTGAATTTTGTAGGGAGTGGACACAAGGGAGTTCAAAATAGGTTGGAGTCAAAAGAGTGCAGATGAGGACAGATAGGTAGGGTAGAACACAGCTACAGAGAGTTCTCACAATCCACAGTTTGATCTGGATTCAGAGCCAGTAGAAGCTCACAAAAGATAGGAGTGATACAAGCTTACTTTTTATAGAAAAATAATATGGTCATTCGGACCATAAAGGAGAGAACTACTGTAGTCAGGACAGGAAGTGACAAAAACTTGAATAAAAAATTCAGCAGAAGCTGCATCAAGGCAAGGATGAATTCTTGCAATGTTTCATAGCTGATATTAGAAAAATATACACACAATTAAAATATCAGAAAATATTATCAGTACCTAGTATGATGCTTGAGGTCTCTGGTTGTGGGCCAAAGTACAGATCTGATTTAAGGAAAATAAGAGCAAGATTAAAAACATGAGACAAACGGGACTTTTCATCCAGGAGGAGCAATGCTGTAGTTGATGTATTCTGCAGCAGAACATTATGGTGAAGCCAGGGGCTGACAGAGTCAGGATAGGCCAGTGAATTAAGTGAGATGGAGAGTTGATTTGCAAGGTCTTGATGGGGAAAGTGGCAGTCTGACAGCCCAGAGACAGTTCAACCAGGGGAGGACAGTGCTGGAGATGATCATGGATTAAAGAAGGGCAAAATTATTGATAATACTGAAAGCTACATTGAGATCAAATAGTGTAAGAAGAAAGAGGAATTTGTGGTTAGGGGCAGAGCGTTTATCGTAAACTGCCCAAAGAGGCACATTCTTAGAGATGGTGAAAAGGTTAAAAACCAGACTGAAAGCAGTCAAAGAGTGTGTGCTGGGAAAGATGCTGAAAGAGCTCAGAGGTTCCTGCTTTCTCCATGACTTTGCTGAGAGAAAGGGAGGGAGTGAATAAGGAAGGGTCAAATGAGACCTTTTCTGGTGTGTGATGGTGGGGTAGTCTGCAGCTTTCAGAGCCGGAATAAAATCTCCAGTGGAGTCAATGGTAAATTATGCTAATATATGCAAAGGTGGAGATGATGACAGCCTTTTTTTGGGGGGGTGGGTGGGGGATCTACTGCGGAGGTGGTTTTGTTCATAGACCAGTGATGGTTATAACTGGGACAGCAGTGGCTATTAAAAGTGCTGTGGAAGGGGTACCAGGTTGTAGGGTGGAGAGAGGAAAAGGTGGTTGAGCTAAAAGTAGTGATGAAGTGATACAACATTTAGGCCACATCTACACTACCCCTTATGTGGGAAAAACTTCTGTTGCTCAGGGGTGGTGTAATTATGTCACTTTTTAGGTGGTTTAATTATGTTGCTGCACGAGCCATCTTACAGCGGCATGACTGCATCAGTACAGCTGTGCCACTGTAAGCTCACTAGTGTAGACATGGCCTTAGATTTTCAAAAGAAAGATGGTAGCAAACACCACCTCAGTGGAGAAGGTTTGCAGGGAGAAGTGTCAGAATGGAAAAGGGATTTGGATTGACACTGAATTCCCAAGACCCTGGATGATGACTGACAAGAGATACTCAGTCTTCACACACTCCAGAAGCTGATTTTAAAGGTTGGGAACTGGGCTTCCACATGTCCCCGTGGATAGTGAACTCCAATTTATTCAACTTCTTTTTCCAGTGGAGATGATCTGAGTACCAGGGTGAGCACGTGGCATGGGAAGCTATATAAGGAAGAGGAAGACAAGCTGATCAGGAGCTAAGGAGATGACGACTTTGTTAGTATTGACAAGCTGATAAATGGGAGGAAGGGAGATGATGCTAGCAAACAGAGGACTGAGATGATTCATTGAGTGGGCATTGCTTGGCCTGTGTGTTTTAGGTTCCTAGAGGAGAGTATAGGCTCAAGGAGTGCAATTTTGGATTTGTGGAAGGAGTGATCATCCTGATGCAGCATCAGAGAGCTAGAGATGAAAAAGGGGAGCTGGAAGTGGATGATGTTGAAGGTGTGATCTCCTGAGTGGATGACAGTGACAAAAAGACAAAATGTATTAGGGAGGGAAAAAGTCAGAGGCAAGAAGATGTTTGGAGAGGTCATTAATATGAATAGTGAACTCACCAGTGATTGAGGGGTGGGGGACTAGATGACAGAAGGGATTGGTAATGAAATATGAAACTTGTCCCCTGTAAATCACCAGTTCAGCCCAGCCCAGGATGATGATGCCTATAAACTGTAACATGCCAATGATTGTTTGGTGGCCTATTGTAAAATGAATTAGAAGTCTAAGTCCCGTGAGGGTGGCCACCTCACAAAACCATGCCAAGTTGAGTGTTAACTGTCATTGTAAGGGGACTCAGAAGGGAGGCCAAGGACTGAATGGCCTTGGAAATGATATACAACCTTCTAATCTCTAGAGGTGATCCTTCCAGTTGAGGAATTTGGGTTAAATACTGTCGGGAAGATTGTGCTGCTGTTCTTCTTGCTGGACCTGATCTGTGGATATGTTGAGTTCACCAGGCTTCTGGACTGTCAGTCTGGCACCTTTAACAATCACTACATTGATTAAAAACAATCCCTTTCTCCCGTAAATTGAAGATGTCACAACTAATTACTAGAGCTGGTTGACATTTTTTGACAGTTTTGCCGCAAACAAGGAAGCCGTTTTGTGACCATTTTTTGACTAACTCTGCTACTTACACAGTGTGAGAAATCCTAATGGATTAATTGGTCATGATAGTCCTATTGATTAGATCATTTTAGGTTCAGCAGAGTGGGAAGGAGGAGCAAGGGTTGCTCAAAGGCAGTGTAGTTCCAGGTCGAGAGAAAGGAGAGATATATTTAGATTTGGTGATGACAACCATACCTCATCTATGCCTTGAGATAGAGGTTTCTTAGAAAAAAGGTAACCTAGAGGACATTAAAGAGATGTCAAAGCTTGAGTGCTAAGTCGTGTTCCAGAGGATGATGTACCAACAGGGATTTCTTATTAATGGATTGAATGTTAACCAGAATGCCTGTGGGGGGGGCTAAGTAATAGGGACTGATGGATGGTGTTCCTAGGGATTAAATTACTATAGTGACAGACTGCGTGTGTGGAGGGAGAAGGGAGTTTATAGCTGTTAATTCATAGCAGAGTAGAATGAGAAGAAATAGCAAGACATATTTTAGAAGGGAACAGGGACAGAGCTGGAAATGGGTGATGAGTGGTTTTGATTTTTAGTATTTTTTGTAATATAACTTCTTGATATTTATATTAAGTTGATGTGAAATAGCCAAATGCAGTCTTTATGATTACATTTTAAACTGTTCTTAATATCAAATGAGCTAAAGTAAATAAATTGGATGCTACCATATTTTAATTTGAACTGTGATCCTGAAGGTACTAATTCATATCTCCTCTGGTCAGGTTAACATTTTTCCTAGCTCTCTTTACTACAGGGCTTCTATATGTTCCTTCTGCTTCCCCGAAAAAAAGTAAATAGAGTGTCAGAGGCCAGTCAGAACAAACAAGAAACAATCCCTGATCCTGATTGAGGCCTTTGAGCTCTATTTATTAAATAATAAATAAATAGTAATAATGTCATCATAAGCAGCTTGGAAGCTGTCTTCAGCAGCTGATCAGCTTTGTCCTCAACTTCAGGTATAGATGAAAATCCATAAGAATTAAAAAAATTTAAATGACATTCCTCTGATGTTGATTTCTTCTGATTCACCTTTGACAGAAAGCTGTTAATGAAGGACAGATCGTGGCTGCTCAGTAACATAAAGGGAAGCAAGATCCCCACCACCGTCTTGCACAGCCTTTCCAGATCACTGTTCTGGGTGCAGGGCAATGGGGAAAGCAGGATCTACAAGCCTGCTACTCCCCCTCATGAGCAGATGGGTGGGGAGACGCAGAGACTTGGCTCCAACCCTCAGTTTTTTGGCCAGCAGAGCTGAATTGGCAGAAGGGAGCGAGTGTGCTAGAAAGGGACTGTAGCAAATTATTCCCCAGCCCAGAAGAAGAAGGGCAAAACTGTTCCTTTTCAAAGCTCTTCCTGCTTCTTGGAGTGACACATATACATGCCAGTCTTCAAAGAAGGCTCTGCTTAACGGCGCAATCTAGCCCTTAGGGATTTTGGACCAGATGGTGGAGCTCCCATTGATGTTGGGGAGATCTTACTTATGTGAGTAGTCTCCTTGAAAGCCAGTGAGACTACTCATAGTAGTAGGTGCTCACCAACATGATTAGGGACTCCACGACCTGGACCTTAATAGTTCACAGCTGATATTTTTCTCACCACGAGTTCTGGTTCCATGCAGTTACTGATCTGTATTTACTAACTGTTTTCCACAGTGATACTATTCACTGATATTTTTAAAATGTTAAAATTCTTTACACATTTCCCAAAATTTAATCTCATGCTTTTAAAAGATGTTTCCAAGTAAATTCAAGTAAAAGAAAATGAATATATGAAACAAATAATGTCAAATACTGAATATAAATAAAGACCACATCCTGTTATCCTTATTCCCATCGAGAAGTACCTTACTCCATGAGTAGATCCATTTATTTCAATTGGGGCTACTTGCTACTGGCTACTACTGACAGTGAGTACAAGCAGAGAAATCTGCCCTGTACAGACAAGTCTTTAGTTCTGTAATTACCACCAGCCAGTTCTGATGCCTTGAGTTGTACTTCACTCCTCAGATAGCCCCTTTGAAATCTGTGGGACTGCTCACTGCGTAAGATACTGAAAGTGAGTTAGGGTATTAGAACCTGGTCCTGAATCAATGATTCAGCTTTTATTTCTATGTAGTATCCAGTGTAGTGGTTTACGTTTTGCTGTACGAACTTGGTGGCAGAGAAAGTCAAATGAGTTTCCTAATCTGGTCTGTTCTAAATCTGGTTTGTGTCAAATACAGCATGGAAGATATGCAGTGCAAGTGGAAAAATAACTGCCAGTAAAAAGATTCATGTCCTCTCAAAGTAAATAAAATTGACTTTTAACATAAATGTTAAATCTCATCCTTGGTATGAAGGAAGACAGGAATGTGGCTCAGGTATGGTAAGAGATATTTTAACTCAGATCGTTAAAACAAGCTCACATCTGAGTTTCTGACCTGAAGTACTTGTCCCACTTAACTGACAAGTCCAATCATAAGTTGGTTGTTAGAGGACGTCTGTTACAGTATGGTATAATTTATAATAAATAGAAAGACAGGAGGTCTGTTGGTGGAAGGTAGCAGAACCAAGCACATCCTGGCAGAAATGGAGAATGACAGCTCCATGGCATGTTTCCATCTTTGTCCAGGTCCTATGGAAGCTCTTTTATGGGGTTAGGGCTCCGCAGGATTTTGTGAGGAGATGCCAGGGTTGGAGGGGGAGGAGCAGCTCCCTGTGGAACCAACCCCTCTCCCCTCCCTCTGTTAGTCAGTGGATATTCATGGCTAAATTGTATTCATGCCTACCTGAGACACAAGAACTTGTCTCTGTGCCAGCACAGCTAGCCTGTTCAATGGCAGCATAGCTCAGCAAGATCCATCAGGAGGGGTTGGGAGCAGGGCAGAGAAGTAGCTTGAAAAGTAGCTTGTCCACTGGACTGTAGTTTCTCTTCTGTGCAGATTTCCAGGGTATGGAAGGTTAGGAGTTCACACACTCCTCTATGGTTCTCCAACCTCTCTAGCCTGAGGGAGAATTTCAGAGAAACTCTGTGAGTTGAATCTGGCATTTATTAGGTACCCCAGAGCCACTCCTATATGTGTAAGTATATTCGTGTGAGGAACAAACTGGCTGCAGAGAAAGTGCAGATAGGGACTTCACACAACATGTGCACAGCACAGCTTAACTCTATGTCAGTTTCACCTAGCCACTTTGAAGGGGACATTGAGGTGTATAGGTTAGGAGGGTGTGAGCCACAAATCCTTGCAGAAAGCATCACAAGGGTTATGGCTTTATATACCTGCCCTGCACCTCACGATGGGCTGGGAAAGGGTTTCTTCTTCCCAATCCTTGCATAGTTTCCTGCACAAAGGTAATTTATTCTGGCTTTGTGTGAGGGAGAGAAGGAATTTCACTCCATGTATTCATCCCTATGTTGTCCCTACTCTTCTTGGATCTGCTCCAAGGAGAGTAGCATGGGGAGGAGGGCTAGTCTGTGGGAGAGTGGGTTTGTTTTGGAGGATATGGACTTACACCCATTCCTGGTGAGTAGCAGCCATCTTTTATTAGCCTTAAAAGAGGAACCTCAGGTAAAATGAAGCCTCCATCAGCTCGCAGCACTGCAGGTAATAGGTCTGGCTTAGTGGAATAGGAAAGGGAGACGCCACATGGCTGGACAGAGCTCCCTGGCCTCCTCCAACGTTCTGCTATTTTCTGGCTGTTTTGTGGATTCTGTAGAGTTTATTAGTCCTTTAACGAACTAATGCTGTGCTGTTCATATACACAAGAAACCTACTCAGCTAGTTACTCAGGCAATAGTAACTGGCAGTCAGCCCCAGATCTTGGGCTGGTATTGGATGCAAAATGCATCCCATGCAGGAATTATGAGCATCTGTCCTTGGCCTTGAAGACTAGTTTCTCTTTATCCCTCCAGTCACACATCACACGGCAGCAGACTCTCCAGCTTGTGCTAATGTCTGGTAGTAATTACATATGTCTCACTGGGCCAGTTCTCCAGTGGCCCAAGTACAGAACTGCACCAGTGACTTGGGGATTTCCGGGAGGGAATGTCCCTCATGGAGAGACACTCCTTTCCCGAGCTCCCCAGTACACAGAGCACTGTGCAGAATGATCCAGCCTGCTTTTTTTTTTCTATGCAGGTGGCCCACTGCACCAGTTTGTTTGGGGTCAGGAGAGGACTCAAGGGCCTCCATGTTCCATTTATGATACTTGTGCCTTTGCGGCATATTGAGGGAATAGTCCATGCACTCCTCCAAGTTCAGGGACTCCAACTGTGATAGACCTTTGCATAGGCCATGCCAGTGAGGGAAACAGCTTCTTGTGTGCACCCAAAACTCTGTGCACCCCATAAGGGCCTCTCATGGCCTGGCGTGTTTACTTCAGTGGTACTAGTCATGTCAGTATGTACTATTCAGCATGAATAAGGGGTTCCGAATCTGGCCTGCAAGTGTCTGGGTGTGTGTAAAAGCCAAGATTTTAATTTGCTACTGTGTTTAAAGGGTTTTCCTTTAAAATTTACAAATACTCAGGTCATAACTATGTACCCTTCTCAAATACATTTCTTTTTTTTATTTCCATATGCTACTACAAAATTGTTTCCCTAATTCTCTATATAAATTAATAATAAAAATATGTAATCTAGCATCTGCAAGGACTTGTATAGCAACACTGTATTAGAGCTACAGCCCCAGCAACAGTGTATACAGAATACATTTTTAAAATGTCTGAATTCTTACACCAAAAAAGTAGCTGAGTTCAAGTTAAAATAGAGTCTGTGGTGAAGAATTTAAAGAGTCTGTAATTTCAGTATATTTTGCTGTTTTGCTGTATTGGAAGCGTGTGTATGTGTGTATTTGTACAAAGGACCTGGTCCTACTAAAGTTAATGGGCATTTTTGCCCACGGGAACAGATACAGGCCCAATATATATAATTTTTAAAATGTTGTTTTTTTGGTGTGTGTTTATTTAAAGGGATTTGATTGTGTTTCTCTTATCTTAAGGCTAAAAATGTAATTCTCTAGGCCGTTTATGTGAAACTGACTTTAAAAATGCAATTAAAATATAATATTTCAAATGTTTGAGCTACTTCTTTTACTTATGTAGAAAATACCTTAGTTAGTTAAAGCTGACCAAAAGAGAAACAGAATTGAAAGTTTTAAGCTTGAAGGTCATTTCATATCAGGTCTGTTTAGAAATAAATTATCTGGAACACCATGCTTTATAGCATTACCTGTTAGGAGAAGCTGGGGCTGCAGGTTTTTGAGTTCCCTCCTGGGAACCAGGCTTCTGTTTGTCAGTATTTGCACCTGCATGAGCAGTGAAGGCTGCCTTAAACAATGCTGATCAACTCCAATTCTATTCCTTACTTTCCCCTCCCCCTAACTTCCAGGGGAATCTGTCTTTCCTGTCACTCAGGATAATGATTCCCTGCAAGCATAACCGAGATTCAGAAACTCACTGTAATCTCATCAAGAGTTTGATTCCCCAGCTGGGACTCTTGAATTTATATAACCAGAAGGTAGCTGGTCATTGCACTTAAGCTTATGATTTGGTGTGCTGAGCCACCAAACTGGCTGAAAGATCTCTTTTCTCCTGGATATAGTCTTGTCTGTTTTGAGAGTAAGAATCAAAGGATTTCATCCCATAAATTGGGTTTGAGCTAATTTGATCCATCTATTCAATCCTCATTTTTTGTTTTGTTTTTGCGTGGTTTAATGATTTAAAATAGTCACAGCTGATTCCCAGGTCAGTGGCTAGTGTAATAGATATTTAATTATATGATATATGTTTAATTATAATTTCCTATACTGATGCAAAAGACCTTATCTTGTAGTTTTTCAGAAGCTCAGATATTAAACAGCAGCTTTGCCCTTCAGGAATATTATTCTGTGTATTTAAAGGTCTGATTGACCTTTTAATCAGACACTGCATCTTTACTTCCAGTTGATACGACAATGTCTGACAGAGTAACTCAACTTGATGCTGCAAGAAAGTAAATAAAGGCCAGCTCAACCCCAGATATATAAAAAAGTATTCACAGTAGAATATTTAAATATCGCTTTCAAAGATAATATGTAAGTGTAATACTTATACGTGATTAGCCATTCTTCTGAGGTTGATGAGACATATGGTTGCTTGCTATTATTCTAAACTCAAGCTTCTTTTATAGTCAACATCTTTATAAATTATAAATTATATTATCAGCAGCCATCTTACAACCTACACAGAACTCTGTGGATGGTGTAGCAAGCATATCAGCTCTCTTCGGTATACCTTTCAAGGAAGCTTTGCTTTGCTTTGTCATTACAGGTACATGTCCTAGAACTGAGCATGTGTGACAGAATAGAATAGGAACTGTTAAAGGGGACATAATCAATACCTATTTTGGCACATACTAACAAAGAACACTCATATATTCAGAGCATATTTATACAACAACCAAACTCATTTTTGGGAGCTAATTTTCAGATGATTTATTAAACTTCAACATTCATAGATAGAAGTAGGATATTGAATAGTTTAGAATTCTGATTACACAGCAGAAATTCTTTCTTCTCTGATATTTCTGTGGGAATGAATGATAAAGATAAAACAAGAGGAATTCTGCTTCCTTTTCATTCCCTTGCTATATTTATTAAACTGATTAATTTTAAGTATTTCTGCAAGAGGACCTGCATACTGTTTGAGCCTGGTTATTACAACTGATTACTTTTATGGTATAAAATGTTTGCCATGGTAATTATCAGTTTTATAGAACTCTGAAAAGATGTTTTAACTGATATACTTGATTAGCGATGCCTCTAAGCATCTAGCACTGCGTCCATAAAAATTTCTGGGTTTCTGATTTGTTAGCTGTATTTTGGGATGGAAACATTTAAAGGACCTCCATAAAAATATAGCTTAAGGACTGCTTCTTTTCAGTGGCATTCTTTAATTAAAGCTTCAACATAATCTACAAGAACTATTTCCACACAAACATATTTATCTCAATTTCCTTAAGACCCTGTATTAGGTTTTTTAGTTAAACTTCTTCAGATATGATATTTGCTTATGTGGATATTTCTTAATGAACCAAATACAGCAGGATGGGATAACTGATGTGAATTGGCATGTAGTGATTTAAGGGTCTGATCTTGCTCTCACTGTAGTCAGTGTAAAGTCATTAGCTATAGTAGGAGCAGAAATAGACCCCATGGTTTAATGTTTTGGGATGCTGAGCACCATCAACCCACACTGAATGCAGAGAGAATTGAGGGCACTCAGTACCTTGCAAGATCATGGTTTAAGTCCTTCCCTGTATGTTCAAACATGGGTGCCAAAAGCTGGGTATCCAAAGGCTGATTAGGGCACTTAAAAGAGAGTGGTGCACTTTTCAGAAGTACTGAGTGTTGCCTGCAGTGGAAGTTGTGGGTGCTCAACACCTCAGGAAAATAAGCCATTTTTATTTAAGGCCCAGATCCAGGAAAGCATTTATTCATGTGTTCAACATTAAGCAAGTCGCTATTCTTGTTGAAGTCAGTTGGACCATTCACATGCTTAAAGTTCAAGCTCTAGCGCTTTGCTGGATCAGAGCCTAAGTGCCAAAATGTAGAATGAGATAAGCCAACTCTAGTTTGAAAATGTTGCCCTATTCTCCCAAGACATTAACCCAGGTGTATCAGTTCACAGTGCACATTGTGATCATTAGATCAATGTCTTCATTATTCTTACATTAAAAAAATGTCTTGCCAAAGTATGTGTCTGCAAACCCACGCAATTATAAACATACACCCAATAAGTCAGTGGATAGTCAGAAACATTTTCAAAATGGTATGGTTATTCCATTTTCCTGCGTATACATCCTAGATTTTTATAATTATGTTTTCATTTCCATGACTTTATTGTTTAATTAAAGAGGAAATAGATAGTACATAGTGTATGTATGTAGGTATAAAATCCTGAAATGGCACATTTTTAGAAGCAGGAGGTTTCTATTAATTGTTGAGTTTTGTGAGGCATCATGTTATATCTAGATACTAAAAAATATGGCTGAAATATAAAGGAAAAATAATAAGAAGAAATCTTATTTTATAATGCCACAGAAAGAAAGCTTAACTTGTTTTCTTGCTTTTTTTTATAGAGAACACCTGTTCCCAGCGCTGAAGCATTCCGATGGTTCTTTTAAGCAGTAGTATATCTTATTTTCAAGGCAGTCCGAAGTGAATGGCAAGCTAAAGTCTTGTTTTAAGAAACTGCTTAGTCCACCATTGAAGAATATACTCAGATACTATTTTCATTTATGTATAGGGGTTTCCTCAAAAACAAAACGTAAACAATCTGGGAGCCTGGGAATTGGCCAGTTTATTCACATTCAGTACACTGAATCTTTATTTGATGTAACTTAGCTATACTAGTGAAGTTGTTGTCTATTTTTAAAGTGGCTGTAAAAAAAAAAAAAAAAGTTTGGGTAAACCCCTGCTATAAAATCATGTATCTTTGAAAAGTAACATATCTATACTTCATTTTCAAATATATGTGTTTCAGTACTGTAAACTGTACAGATAGCAGCTTGTATTTTGTGTGTTTAGACACAAGGAGACAATCATGTCTGAGCATCTATGGAGATTAACGGTTTGTACACAACAGTGTGGTTCTGCAAGTTAAATCTGGAGCAATAAATTCTAGCTTTAAATATTATTTTGCTGGTTGTTTAGCAGCAGCACTGTTTTACCATGCATCCTTCCATAGAGACTTGATGCCAAGTTTTACAAGATTAAAAGATTAGGATGCCCCTAGGAATTACCTTCAGTTGTATTGTTGCAAGAGGGGAAGACATAAAATCTAAAATTAATCTTTTTGAGGACTATTTTAAAGTAGTGGTTGTGCACTAGCATTGGTTCCAAAAGAGCTTTACAGAAGGGTATCCCTCCAAAGTAACACACCATAGCTGACTTGCTGTTGACTGTGCTGTAAGGTGAAATGCACAGCATAGATGGACATGCGGAATCAGTCATTTATATTTAGCATGTTCTAGCACACAAAATGAAAAGAGTACCATATCTCAGAAAAATCTATGACTCAATGTATTTACCTTCCCACTAAGAGTTGCTATGTAGGTTTTTTCAATAGATGGAATAAAAATTTTATAAAATATATGAAAATATTTTCGCTCCATGTGCAACATTTAGAGATTAGACTAGCTCATAAATTTAGACAGGCTTGGATCTCTCCTGCAGTTGTGCAGGCCAGGAGAGCCTGCGTATTTTTAAAGTATAGAAGAAAACCCCACATTTTTGTCAACCAGTGACTATTTGTCCCCACACATGTTTCTTTGTCCACTGATTTTGGGCTTGCTGAATCATTGGTGCTGTGGGCCCATAGTGGAATGCTTCACCATTCTTTCTCCTGTACTAGCTATGTATACAGAACATTTACTCCTCATAAAGGCAGAGCATGGAGTTATATAATTCAGATGTAATACAAGGATGTGGAGGATACTGAGTTTACGTACACTTCATACAGATGACCTCTTCACCTATTTATAGCTTGGCTTTGTTTTTGCTCATGTGAAAAGGCCACCCCACGAAAGTAAGAGAATGCTGTTATGCCACGTACTATATATGTTTAGTATTTTTTACAAGATAGGCTGATAAATGCTAGTAGCATCACAGAAAAGCATGGAAATAACAGGCTAATGATGCAGAGAGTGTGCCAATAGCATAGTGTTTCAGCACTTTCTCCATTATCTGCTAATTGTTTCATACTGTTGGCACATGGCCACACTCACTTGCTTGACAAATATTGGAGGGTTAGGTGAGCAGCAGAGTGTGTCATCAGCTATCTGTGGAGGATCAGAGTTCTGGGAAAGTGTGAGGATTGATGAACCACGGCAATGGTCAAGCAACCTAAGAGCAGCGGATGGGAGGAGAAGCATCCTAGAATTGGCTGTGTAGCAGCAAGGGTCAATAGCGTGTAGAAGAGCTGGGACACAGTAGACGAGCATCAGAGGACTGGTGTGTTGAGCTGGAGGAGACTGCATGTGCATTCTAAACATTAGGGCTGACACACATGTCCCAGGTTCTGTGTAGCATGACATCTTACATGTAATTTCAGAAAATAAATGCCATCTTTAACGTGCTCCCAACATATGCCCCCTCTTATATTTTATAAAAGATCATTAATTAAATAATCATAAAATAAGCTTTACATTCATTTACTTGGCAGCTTTGTATCTGATTTTATTTCATTTAAGACTTTCTGGTTAGGGCCTCTGTTATTTACTGCTGGACCAATGAGAGCTACGTAAGGTCTTCTTTACCAAATTGTTAATTGATTTAAAAACTGACTGAAGCCTTATTTGCTCATCTGGCTGGTGAGTTTGCGTTGCTTTCTGGAAAATTGTGATTGCTCTGACAGAAGTAGAGACAAAATTCAGTTCAGGCTACATTAGGTGTACAAAGATATTCATAGCAATGTACTTACTGTCTAATACCCTAATGTTGCATGTCTTGATGTGGTTTCTTTTTTTGTTTTGTTGTTTTGTTTTCAAGAACTGATGGATCTGTATATTGTAATTGTGATGTTTTACATGTCAATTCAAAATTGTTAAGAAAAGCAAACAAACCTGTTAATTATTAGAAATGAACAAGGATTGATTTTCTTTGATTCCCACATATGTTTTTTTATTTTTTTTATTTTGGACATTATTTCTTTATATCATCAAGTTTTTTCCATTTTGGTAAAACAATATTTATATGATGTAGTACGTAGAAAGCATTTTGGTTTTTTATGTTTGAAGAAGGAAATCCCTTTTCTGGCCTCTCTCTTTCTCTCTCCTGTACATGGTATACACATATTTATAAATCAGATTATTGTCATGTTCTAATTACTGAATTTATGCTTTTCACAAGATCCTAAAATACTTTACAATATGAAATTTTTTATCCCTTTTCGTGTTCTTCATTTTCACAGTGCAAAAACCGCATAAAATAACTTTGAAGTCTTCTAGGTGTGAGCACTAAGCATGCCTAATAGAAATTTTTTTTTCTATCATACCCCAGATAAACCTATTAAATAATAAGGCTGTGAGGGAGGCACACATACGCATTATGTGACTTAATAATAGACACTCCCTAAGAGAAAGGAAGTATTCCCTTTTGTCCAGAACCCCTGGTATGTAACTCATACAATTAATGCTAAATAATATAAGGTCTCTAAACTGGCTATATCTGTAATCAAATAATGAAGAAAGAAAGTAGTGAAATGAACATACCATTCAGGGTCGAATATATTCAGCAAAAAGCTGTAGTGGGTCTTTGATCATGGTTAGATGCATAGTGATATCAAACAGTTGGTTCTCATGTAGCAGCTAAATGTTTCAGATTTTTGTTTTTATTAAATTTGGCAGTTTCACACTGAGATCTACTCTATTCTTAGTGAATAAAAGACAGCTCCTATGTTAGAAAGTATTCCATTTTCACAACTGCAGGGAACTAGGAGATTTTTCAGAAACATGGGCCACAAAAAATGTACTCCTTTCACAGTGTTCTCCTATTTCTGAACTGTGCAGTTATCTATTAAATTTTCTAAAAGATATTTGTGTAAGGTGTATGTATGCTTGTGCAATTATGAAAAAAGCAGTTTTGGAAAACAGTGTATTTATTAAAAAAAAAAAAGTCACTTAAGGGGCATGTACAAAACTGTATAAAAACATTCAGTTTGCCCAGTAAAGTTGTTTTTGTGATATTTCTGTGTTGTTGAATAAAGGACTTTAGTATTCAAAAATCTCTCTCTTTTTCCATAGACAGATTTTTGTTTGTGGGATCTTAAACACTGAAAACATTATCCTTAGAAAACTAATCTTCAAAATAATCAAGAAGATGCAAATGCTGTAGCTGAATGAACGCCACAAAGCTTTAGTACAATATCGGCATAAAGTTTTTGTTCTCAATTGGCAGTTGATGGAAAAGTTGCATACATGGAGATGACATAGTACAATTCATTTTTTATGACAGCAAAAAAAATACATTTTTTAATTTGAAAGATTGGAAATGTTATATTAGACTTTTGAGAATATGAAAAAAAATACTGAAATAGAAGCAAAATGGATCAAGGAAAAATAACTCATTACTGAAATATGTTTGTATGATGGGGGAAAGTAATGAGATTGATACATGACAGAATTATCTACATAGGAGAAAGTATACACCAGTGAAATTTCATCCATAGTCATTAAATCCATCAGTAATCCCTGAGATTAAAATATACCATTTTGTTGCTGGAATATTTTGGACTATGGTTTCTTAGAGTGGCAATAGCACTTTACCCTCATTTTACTACTTCTCAGTACAAAGTTCTGCTCTTCGGTTGCCTCATAAACTACAAGAAGCAGAAGAAACAGTTTCCTGCACATTGTAAATCCTTATTGTGGTTACAGACATTGGAACAACTTCAAACATTTTAAAATGTTCTTGACTGCAGAATTCAATGACAACATATAACCAGGTTTTTATGAAGTTTGGAATCATATTGTTCTGATAATATATTCTGATAAACATTATGCCTAGGCTACGGCATCAAAAACTGATTGTTAAAGGTGCAGAAAGAAGAGTTGGATAATTTGGTCTCTGGGATTCTCTGAATACCCAGCAATTTTGCAGCTAGATGTCAGTGTGCTTGTTGGTTTTTTAAGTAAGCAACAAAAATGAAAGGAATAGAAGCAGATTTTTCACTGAGCCAGCTTTCATTCACAGAAATCTTTAAGGATATATGCTCTTGTGAGATTTATAACTCTCATTAAACAATACAGAGAGTGAATCTTGAATACAATTTGAATACAGAAAGGGCTGCGGGTTACTTGCAATAGGCAGTGGTCTCTCTAGATTAAATCTAGGATTCTGGTCGGGAAGGATACTCATTTGGTGAGATGGTTGATTTGGAACTGGGAAAAGGTCCCTCTGTTCCTATCCCCTTAATGCTGTTTGTTTGAATTTTAAAAAAATGTTTATGGCAGAGATGGGCATAATCAAAAACATCCCTGAACTCCAGGGAAATGTTGAGCTTTGCTGTTCAGAACTGTGTCTACTTTTTGTAGTGTGTTTGTTTGTTTGCTTGCTTTTTTAACAAAGAAAGAGTAACGTTTCAAAGTAAAATATAAACTCATTCATGAGCCCAATAATATCCTGTTGTATGAAAGCTCCATTCTTATAGTAAGAGTTGACCATAATTTGCTTTAACCACTAGCCAGTTCAGCTTCTCACATATTTCTCCAAGGAACAATTCTAGTAATTATTCAGAGCCTGATCATGCAAGTGCCTGCTGTGAGGTTCTAATCATTCTCAAACTCCCAATGACTTCACTAGATAGGTTGCATGATCAGGTCGTAATTACAGATCACTTTCACTTAAAAGAAAATGATACATATTTTACTCATACTAACTCTAAGGACGCACACTGTCACCAATGTGAAGCAGAGCTCCCATTCATGCCAGTGAGAGTAACAAGGTAAGAAATACTTCTCACGGTCAATAAACTGCACAATAGATAATAAAGATTGAGATCAGTGGAACTACTTGAGGGGGGAAGGTAGTATCCAGCATGAGAAAGGTGGCAGACTTAGGCCCTAAATTAGTTTTCAGCCTATTGGCTATGCAGATACTATGGTGATAACGAGCATGATAAACAAAGGCAACTGGCTAGCTAGGTCCTTCTGAAAAGTAATATTACCTGAGATACTATCACTGTGGGAAACCTGTTAGCAACCTGTAACCATTTGCAGGGCTGATTTAACAATTCTAAATGAGCTTTAATGTTCAAAAGTCAAACATTCCAATTATTTTTCTAATTGTTAAAACAACATTAAAGCAGGATGGATATTCTTTTTCACTTTCATAATTTGAGGGCTAGATGTGGCCTGTGATACTTTTTTCTTTTCAGGAAAATGGTTGTGTTGGAGCATTTCCCTAAGGGGTTAATTTCCCAATAAAACTTGAATATACATCCTGACCTAACATAAGAATTTTTCTGTCAAGGGTGAGCGAAAGATATCCCATAATTGGAGCCCATGGTTTCTATAAACCTCCTTTTGTTTGTAAAGTCAAGGATTGTCTTTGCTAGAAAGGAATTCAAAACAATTCCAGTGTAAAAGTGTGCAGATACCGTGATGTAAAACAGAACCTGAATTAATTATTCTGTGTGGTTCTACCTCATAAGGCATAAAAAGTTCATCCAAGAAGACAACTTTAACCTATACACCCTTATTTCCTTATTCCTTTAACTCTTCCCTCTTAACAAAGTTAATAACAGCTGATTACACTAACTGTCTACACCTCTCCCAGAGAGCACAATTGGGAGAAATATAACTCTTATTTACCAGTAAGGGAGACAACTTATGTTGGGGAGAAAGAGAGAGAGAGAAATTAACCCAGGTTGGGAACTTCTGTTATTTGTCTAAACCTCCTGACATGAATTCCCTCTGCAACAGATGTAACATGTAAGTGAAGCCTTAGCCAGAGGATTCAGAGACTGTATACTGAAAAAGACCAGCACTGAAGTGGAAAGGAGCCAACACACATTCCTACCTCCATCCTCCTGACTGATACACATTCATACACATTTATCCTTGACACCAGTGATAGACATCCTCAACCCCCTCTCACACACACACTTTATTCTGGAAACCTGGAAGAAAGAGTTATGGATCAGGTCTGCAATTCACAAGATGCAGGAAAACCTCCCAGAACCTGATGACCCATGTAGAACACTAGATGACCTTGATCTGGAAAGAATATACATTGCATTGATTCATAAAGTAAAGCAAGTTAATGACCTAGGGCATTATCCCATTCAACATCTTTTGCATAACCCCCACATCCGACTTCTGAACCTCTGTGCCAAACAGGCTGTATGAGAAACACCTTGGATTATAAGTATACTTGGTCTTTCATGTGCCTACATTTTGCCAACCACACCCAGAATTTAATTAATAGTTAATCTGACCAGCTGAAATACTATATGAGAATGTATTGTTCAACATGTAACTAAATTAGGAGAAATGGTTCCATGCATCTAGTTTCCAACTGCACTGAAGGATTACTAAGTAAATAGTGGATTTAAAGAAAGTTATCACTATGATTTGAATTATCGCTTGCTGATATTCTGCTCTTACTTGTTTAGCCTTTTATGCTGATTGTTGGCATTGCTTGAACTGATTTGCCTTTTTTGATGCTGTGTCATGTGATCTGCTGATTGATTTTTGTGAGCAATCATAAATTCCAGCCTATGGCTAAATTGGTATATTTTTATGTTAGACTCGATAATCATTCATTCATTTCTTATGATTAGCTTGTGGAAGAAGAGCTTTACAGGTTAATAAACTTGGACTTGATCTGGATTAAAAGTGTATGTGTGTCAGTTCTTTCTTGATTTTAAAACCCCACAAACATAAAGGACATAAATCTGGTGCAGACTTCAACTCAATTTAACCAGATTTCTGTAATTGTCCCCACAGCTGCTACCAGTAGTAAACTCAGAAATACCAACCATAATTGAAAACCTTACTTTCAAATTCATTTCACACTTTGTTCAGGACGCGGAGTGTTTCTTACCTTTTTTTGAACTTTCAGATTTCAGGGCTGAGAAAACAAGATTGGAGTTTGTTTTTAATAGGCTAGCCTCACACCTGTTTTATAGATCTTCTTTTTTAAATGCTATAACATGCAAAGAGCAAGTTCCAGCTTAGACAAATTTAGCACAGCATTTGCCTACCATATATTTTGGTTCAGCTGGTAGAGCTGGACTACAAGAGTTCTGGTTCAAGTATCACTGTAATGTAGAAGACACACACAAAAGGGCCTCATTTTCAGAAGGCAAAGGCACAAATTAGCGCACCCCTCCTGCACCTCTGAAGTCAGCAGGACTTCGTAAAGTCAAGTAAAATTGTTGTACTGTAAAACTATAGTAAAAAAATAACTGCAGGAGGACTCGACAGCTCAAACAGCCAGTTTTGGCTGGTATAGCTTTTCTCTCCTAAAGAGCTGGTTCAAACTCAGTCACCTTTGTAGTAACCCAAATTAATGACCATATAGAGGCTGTTCAGTGCTCAGAGCATTTCTTACTAGACAAGTATCTTAACAGATAACCATTACTACAGCTGGGAATAACTAATCAGAGAGGCTATGGTTGACTGTTCATAGAGATTAAACAACTTTCTCCTCCTTAGAGGTAGTGCCTCTAGGACAAAGTTGGCAAGGCAGATATGGGGAAATATGGCCTGACACCAATTATGCTGTATTTACTGTACCAATTCAGTGGATAAATAGATATCTTCCTTCTCTATATCTGTCAAGCTGGCGTGTTTTATAAATATCACATATGAAAAACTTAAAAGAATGTTAAGATTGAAAAGTCAACCACTCAAAAGTTAGGAAATGCCCAGGCAACCTTAATTTGGGCCCACTGAGACAATGCACAATAACAGTCTTGCCCAACATCACATAGGAAACTTGTGGCAGAACCAGAACTTGGTTCTCCTGGGTCCCAGTCCAGTGCCTTAAATGCAAGAGAATGACCTTTCTCTTCTTGAGTGATCTTCCTCTTCCACTGTTCATGCAGTGCACTGTAGGAGGCAGGGTCCTGTAGAACACATTGATTAAAGATAGTATCGTAATGCACATGAACAAAGGAGCAGTATTAGGACTACACAAGTAGCCTTAATTCTGGCCTTTTCCAACTTTAGAATATTAGATTTTACTATGTTAATGTTCTAGCAACAGGTTTTAGTTTTGATTTCTTAGGTCTTTTAAAAAGCAAACAAAAAACTCCAGAAATTCCAGTGTGTGAAACTATGTTACCCCCTCCCCACTCACGGCATGGGCTACCACCCAGATTTGAATCCAGGACCTTTAGACGCACAGTACAGCAGCTCTATCACTTGAGCTTCAAAGAGTAATTGATAGCAGCAATATGTTGTCCTTTGTATGCCATCCAGCCACTACATGAGAATGCAATACACACTTTGCCAGTGGTTTACACAAGTCCTCATGCTAGACAGCACAGGAATATTGGGAATCAGTATTCCTGGATTTTGGTCCCTGATCTGGAGGAGAATGTGATCCAGTAGTTATAGACAACAAAGGTAACCGCATAGATTTGGCACATTCATTCTGAAAGGCAAGGTGTCTAAGTGAGTGCCATATTAGAGTCCTGGGACCAGATTTTGGCCCCTTTTTTTCTGCTCCAGAATTATACATTAAAGTAGGCAGAGGGCCCCCAGAGGGGGATTCTGCCAGCTCAGAAGCAGCATAGGTCTGGTGTATGTGGCTATATAACATTATCCTCCTACTCCCAGCCCTTGGCATAGCAACATACTGAGGGTGGGTATGGGCATGTTAGGGGCAGAGCGGGCAGTGATGAGGGCAGTAATTGAACCTGTATAGAATAGAGCAGAACCTCTTTTTACCCTTGTGGCAGCTAAATAGCTACTGATAATTGTTTAATCAAACACCACCAAACATGTGGGGTGGGATGTTCACACTGCAGATATGCTAACTGTTCTTTTACTATTGTCTACGTCTTGCTCATTTTAAATGGCACGGTGCTTCATCCCTTCACTTTCTCTCCCTCGTGCTATATATACAGAGGCAGATTACATCCAAGATGGTTGTTTGAAGAAACCTCCTGCAATTGATAGTCACACTGCAGTGTGAATTGCATTGGAGCACATCACAGGCCCTCTACTCAGACGTGGCATGCTGCTATGTTTTGATGTGGTCTTTCACTGTTATTCTGACACATAATGGTAGCCTCTGTAGTTATTACTCTTTTCTTTAGCTTTATGTTAAAACAAGTAACATATTTAGGTATTTAAGGTAGCTATTTGTATAAATTACTGGGATTTTTTCCTCATTATCAGTAATAATTCACGTATTATTATTTTAATGGATTTTTTTCCTCACTGTGTATTTTGGCTTCCACAGACTCCATTGCAGCCTGTGCAAATTACGGTGAGGAGGGGTTAATGTGCTGCATTGTGTATAAACTGCTTCTTAATTGTACAGATTGTCACTATTCATCCAAAGAGCTCACATTGTAAGGAGGGTGGGATTGAAATATTCAATGTCGTCATGTGCCCAAGGGGTGATTTTCCCCACAAATATGTATCTGTGAGTAAGTTCTACTGTCTTCATATAAATTGTGGAATAATGGGCCTGCTTCTGCTCCCATAGAAATCAATGGCAAATTCCCACTGATTTCAGGGCTGCAGAATCAGCCCATTTGTCACATCACTTGACCCACCCTGCGGCATTCTTCCTACTTTTTAAGTGTTTCTATTCAGCCCATGCTGAAGGGATTTGAAAATGCACTGGGCTGTGCCAAGCCTCAGTACTCCTTAGTGCAGCCTCAAAGCACCAACGTGTGGCCTGAAATAGAGAGCTGTTCAAAAACAATCTCACCAGCCGTGACAGCTCAGTTTGTTCTTGGGTTAGTGGGAATGCAACATATCGTTTGCTTTCACCTAATATATTTTGCAGAAACAAAAAACAGTTTCCACAGACAGAAAAATGTCCTTTTAAAAGGAAAATGCTGAATTTCTGTCTGAGCAAACTCATGATTTTAACCCAGGATATAGATGCATTTTCTACTTTAACTTGCTTCTACCTATAGTCTCCTATTAGTTGCTTTTGCTGCTGCTTGTTCCTCTTCTGCTCTCTTGGTATGTAAATTACACCCTCTTAGATCCCCTTACTACACCACATTCAAAGGTGATGCGTAAGCTGTCATTAGTTAAATATGGATAAATGGATGTGATCTAAGGGAGTTTAAAAGAGCCTCTTTGCATCTAAACTGGTGTAATTTACAGGCTGAGAGGGCCAGATTAAGATGCAAGTTACACCAAGTTAGACTCACCTCTGAATTTGGCCCCTAGAATATATCATACTGGTTCAGCTCATTTCGACTTGTCAGGTGCCCATTGTGCCAAGGCATTTCAAAAGAAGGGGCATGATCATATGTACGGCTGTACCTGGTCACAGAGGGGGATTATGGAGGGAAAATGAAATATTTTTTTAGATTCCCTTAATTTAGTGTTTGAGTTTCAACTCAGTTTTATTTTAAATATTTTTCACATACTTTATTCATTAGTTAAATTAACGTGAGGATCAGCATCACACAATGATATGGCCGAAATGCTTTGTATCAAGTTCAAGGAGCAGTGGGCAAGTTCGACAAGGGAGAAACATGCATAATCATACCTACACAGTGATGACCAATGAAAAAGAATGACCCATCTCCCAAATACTGAATTATTTATCAGTGGGCATGACAATCAAGGGAGCCCACTGTATTTTCACGTACTTCTTAGAACCATGGCCAGTTTTCTGTTATCACTAAGCCCACAGTACTGAATGGTTCTTTTTTTGAAAGAGGAGGGACTAAAGGAGAGAGTGGAGGTAGAGGTATCTTCGTCTGTAACAGAGCCTCTTGGTTCACTACGGAATTTGCCCATGTCCTCTATAATGCAATGTATTATCTTGTCTCTGGGTAGTGTCTCATGCAAGGTATTATCTTGTCTCATCCCAATACTCTACCCGTTTCAGAGTCTCTTCAACAACATCTTTTTTAATGCAAGCAGGTTATTACGGGGAAAGGGTTTATTTTAGACTGTGTTCTCCATCATACGTAAGGCAGGCACCCTCTACCACACCCCGTGTATGTTTGATTTCCTGGATCTTTCCCTGTTGTCTGTCAGCTAATGCCTTCCAGTTTTTAGATCAGACTCTTAACCACTTAATGGATGTGTGTCGTGCATGGTATTCCATACAACAACTCTTCAAGGGAGCTCTGTTAAACTTGCCTCAGCTTGTCTCCACCTAAATTGTTATCAGTCTTAGAGGGGAACTGATGTGCACTACTTTTTCTTTCTCTGAGCTCACATTTCCCATTGATCAACCGCTCTATTTACCAAAGGCTGTAACCTGATTGAGCTGATCTAACTGTCCTCACCCTCTCCTGCAGGAGTAGCAAGGAAACTGGGAAACAAACAGCTAGGTCAGACTGTGAGGCTTTGTTTAAATAATGGTCCAACTTATGCACTGATTAAATAGAATGACCCCTGATTTGCCCAGAAGTAATGGAGTGCAGAATTTGGACCTGTATGCTGACAATGACCACATTAAGTGGTTACCAAGCTCAGGTTTATTAGATCCACGCTGGGCATCTGTTTTCCAACTCTGTGGCTGCTGCCAAACTTGGAGCACAGGTGGGAAGAGAGGTTTTTTTTCTCTTACAACTCTGCTAGCAATTGCCATATTTAACCCTGAACCAGAAAAGCCAAAGTCCAGGGAAATACCACGCAGCCAGAAGAGTGGTAGTAAAAGGGTGCACACATGAGGTTTCATAATTTTGTTTCCATTTTCCATTTTGATTTGGCTCGTGTGTGTGTTTATGTCCCACTGGGAGGCTGTCTGATGGCTTACTTGTATTCTATCCAGTGCCTTTGGATATAGACTTGAAGTTTTTTCTGTTTGCTGTTTTCTGTGCCAGTATCCTAAGCAGCTCATAAGCGCAGTGGCATGAGCTCTTGCACTCTTCACCACTGCTGAACTAATGGATGATACCTATGCCCACGGTAATTCAGTGTTTGTCTTTATGCATGGAAAGTGCTATCATTAAAATAAAGTGCTGGGTTGGAGAGTGGGCCCGTTTTATTATTCATTATTTTTCTTTTTCCTACTATTTAAAACATACATGACTTAATAAATGTTCTGTCTTTGCTTCCCCCGGGGTATAAATGATAGTGTGGGAGAGCACCTGGTTAATATCTACTCGCCCTTATATGGAAAACTAGAGGGGTCCAGGGCAAAGGGTTAATCCTTTGTTGCTATTCCAAAAGAACACTGTGAACTCCCTACCGAGGAATTCCATAGTGCCAGGCCTACCTATGTACCTCTTTTCTAATGAGTGAGCCAGGGCTAATGTAGAAAGGGCTCTGATATTTTTTTACTCCCATCCCATGCTTCTGAGGACTGTCTGCTCTAACACTTACATTATTGCTAACTCCACAGTCAATGATAGCAGCAATTACTGAACCAGTGGGACTGCACCAGTGTAAATAGCAAGGGTGCATTTTACTCACATTAGCCATCTCGTTTGGGTGTAATTCTGCTCCCTCTTCACGCTCAATACCCTGCACAAGCTTTGCCGGGTTGCTGATCCCACAGTACCTGCCATTGCTCCCTAAAGCAGTGACCTGTAGGAGATTTGGAAAGACCTTCTGGAAGCAAAGGGAATTGTGGGAGAAGGGTTTGAATGGTGTTCCAAAATATAGTCTCAGACTGGGGATCAGGCTGAATGGCCAGAGCTTGTTCTTTGGTCAGAAAAATGATTGGTTGCTGGAGCGTCTCGGGAGCATGGGAAGAATGTGACACCAATACATGCAAAAGCGGCAAAGAGTCCTGTTTCAGAGTAACAGCCGTGTTAGTCTGTATTCGCAAAAAGAAAAGGAGGACTTGTGGCACCTTAGAGACTAACCAATTTATTTGAGCATAAGCTTTCGTGAGCTATAGCATCCGATGCATCCGATGAAGTGAGCTGTAGCTCACGAAAGCTTATGCTCAAATAAATTGGTTAGTCTCTAAGGTGCCACAAGTCCTCCTTTCCTTTTTAAAGAGTCCTGTGTCACCTTATAGACTAACAGACATATTGGAGCATAAGCTTTCGTGGGTGAATACCCACTTCGTCGGATGCATGTGGGTATTCACCCACGAAAGCTTATGCTCCAATACGTCTGTTAGTCTACAAGGTGCCACAGATCCAGATTTGCCGCTTTTACAGATCCAGACTAACACAGCTACCCCTCTGATACAATACATGCAGGCAGCCACAGTCAGAGGCAGCAATGCATGGAATTCATGTGGCAATGCAGCAAGAGGGGCTCTGTCTTCCTCTGTCCCTGACCAAACTGGCATCATGATGTGAGTTAACTGGAGGAGCATTTTACCGGACAGACCACGAACACAGACTTGCGGGGCAGAGGTGTGTTGTTGAGGCCTGAGATGCACATCAGTGGGTGCAGAACTTGTGAACAAGGAAGGAGACTTTTCTGGGGTGAGCGCTTAGCAAAGAGATAAGTGGTGAAATATAACGTCACTTCACACAAAACATTCAAGCCAGCTTCCCTGAGTAACCACTGCTAAAGAAAAACTACACAAAATGTGGTTCACAGGGACAGGAAATGCATTTTCTATGGTTCCTGTCCTCTTTTCCCCTAACATAGGCAAGTTTGAAGTGCCATGGGATGGGAATGACCAAAAGGAAACAGAAGAGAATGACAGAGTCCAATAAGTGCTGCTTGGGTCCTGTGCTCTTTGCATTGACACACATTCAGAGGCTTCCGTTGATAAAAACAGTGCTTTCAGCCCTGCCTGCGCTGTTCTGAAATGCTATCTCCTGTAACCTCCTTTCCCTGTCCTGATCCTGTATATATATACCTCACCAGAGAGTCTTCACTTCATCCATATATTTTGTCTTGATGCTCGACAGAGCAGTTTAGTTTGTTCTCCTTCAGCTTCTGTTTCTTGACCTCCCTCTCATAAGTTCTGTCACTGTTCCTTTTTCTGATCTTCTGAAGGGCAAGAAACAGTTCATCTCTTGGTCTCCACCTCTTGGAATGGAGCACTATGACCCCAATGCCAGGTGCCTGGTGTGTCTCCATTTCCAGATCCTGGCTTTGGTGCAGCAGTGGTGTCTGATGTAGGAAATAAGGAGCGGGCTAAACAGGTATATGGACTGCTATCCCCAAATACCAAAAAAGTAAAATTTCCAGTTCACTCTTGAACTCTGAAGGCACTCTGTTCTGGGATTCAAGATGGTGAGCACATAAACCACCATGGGCTCCCTTATGTTTAATTGACTTTCTCTCCCTAATGTTGTTTGAGAAGGGTATATTGAGAACCTGGGATGTGTGAGTGCAGTGGAGGGGATGGGGGTGTGTTTTGTGCAGAACAAAGGAGTTACATTGAGTTATTGCAGACTGGAAGGTGCCTGGACAGAATCTCTCTGTTGAGGTTTCCTGCAAGGGAAAGGAAGTGCCTGTCTGAAGAGTTCACTCTTGAGTTATTTTTTTCAGGTGATAACACAAACATGCCACAGAGCTGGAGAGGTGCAGAGAGGGTAAGAGAATTAGCATTGTCTTGTAATATAATTTCCAAGTTGCAGCACCGTCTTTGCTGGAGATTTTCTGAGATTATTCCTGAGGATTTGGGGCAAAAATTAGGGCTAAAATAAACTAGATTGCTGCTTCAGCCTGCAGGCAATTGGACAAGGTGATGGCCTCGGCCTCTATCTGTGGTTGTTTTAGACAAGAACACTGTCTGACATCCTGATTATGCCTGTGTTTCCTGCATTTCATAGAAAGGCAGAATGAAAGCCACTGGCACTATATAGGTACTCTGGTGTGGCCCTCAGCAGTGGCATGTGGGCTAAGTGATACAATATAATGTACATAATGGGGCCATGGGGTTTATTGCAATAAATGAACCTGCTTTGTCCTTTCCAGTATTGTTTTAGTGACATTTCAATCCAGGCCCGTGGCATGGCTCAGCTAACTGCTATGCGCAGCTTGCCCAGCATTTCCATTTCAGTCTTCACTTGGATCAATGGTCCTCCGTACTGTAAAACATGGATAGAATGATGGGGGATGGGCTATGGAAAGGGCAGTATCCAAGAGGCTGCATTGTGTTGGTGGGGGATGGAGGACAGAGCTATTGCTTCATCTGTGGCAATGGAGCAGTGTGGGAGAGAGGATTTCCACCTGCACGTGAAGGTGCATCCACCCACTTCACAAAAATAATGGAAGCATTCATGTGAGCCCAGAAAGTCACTCTTCCCAGCCTCAGAGCATGCAGACAAAATGTCCAACAGTAAAATAACAAACAGTAATACACCCTGTTCAGAGGTGCCCGCATCTGAGTTCTGCTTTCTAACGATCATCCTTCAAAGCTTCTGACTCTGAAAAGAGGTCTTGGGAGCCCAGTAGAGTGCAGACTCTGATGCTGTGATGGAACCTCCGCGGTCATGTCCCCCGCCTGCTCATCCTAGTATCTCAACAGCATGCTGCAAATCCCTGAGGGCAGTCTAGAATGAACTCAGCAGCCACAGATGCCCAATAAAAGGGGCAAATTTTCCTCCCTGCCTTGGAGCAGCTGTTGGCACCCCGGGGTTTGTTGCATTGGAATTACAGACCTATGACTATCTCCTGGCCACCCCACATGTTTGCCTGACGTCTGCCACAGGCAACCCAGCAGCACGTTCGCATGATGGTATCTTCTGCGCCAAAACCGTCCCTCTGGCGTGTTCACCACTTTGAGAGCCTGTGGGTTTTGGTCAGTCTAGTCCTTACCCGTCCTCTCCTCTTGCTTCTCCCAGCTTCTTGTTTTGGTTGAAGAGAGAGAGAGAGCTACTAAAACCAGACCATGTCCTCTGATCATGGTTCCGTCCTCTCTGTCATGTGACCATCCTGGTAAGCCATGAACTGATCAAGTTATCCTGTCAGGTTATCCATTGTTTGATTATTACCCACCTGAAATCCAGACTGGAAAACCTGATTTCTTGCAGCTAAACTCCCCTTTTAGCCAACTCAGTGTATGGGTAAGGTAAACCTATTGAAACATTCATGAGTTTTGATGTTCCTGTAAGCACTGTCTAGATAGGGTCCATCCTGTATAAGACATAGTCCCTGTTAGCAAATGGCTGAGTCAAAATACTTTGAGGCATAACAATACAGAGAGTTCATAATATCAATCAAAACTCATACGTTTTACATCAACAGATTTTCCAGACTGTCACAGTGATACAGTAATTGCAAAGAAGTGGATGCTGGCAAGAAATACCACACAGTGAGATCTAAGATGTATGCAGCCCAATTTGAACATCTGAGGAAACCTGACCTGGGCCAATAGAGTAGAAATTTGACCACAGAGGCCACCTGTTAAGTGACTGATACATTGTAGGATAGTGGTGGGAGGACTAGATGTCTGGACTTGTAGCCAGTGGAGTTACATTGATGGCAGTGCTAGCATAGACAAGGTGCCAGCAGCCACTGGTGTTTTAACTTCTGTGTCATGTGACTAGGGTTAAAATACTGGTGGCTGCTACTGGTGGAGTTCCATGGAACCCATTTTAACCAGTCTCACAACAATCTCTCTTTGTCACACTATTTTTGTTATTGAAAATAAATAAATAAATAAATAAACTTTATTGCAGTAGAAGCTGTAAAATTTCCATTCAGCTTCAAACTTTATCTACTATGAGCTTTTATTGCAGCTTCAGGCACACAATAGAGGTAATGTGGACCACAAGATAACCAGGTTTTTACCATTTCTGGTTCCCATCTAACAGTTTTACCTTCATAATCCCAACATATACAAATCAACTGTATTTCAGATTCTATTAAAAATGGAGCAGGAGTAACTTAAGCCTGTAGTAGGGTATCCCTCAGAAGACAGCAATGAGTTGTGGAGGTGGTGTGGGTGAAAAGCCCATGAAAGTAAGAAATACTCTGTTGCCATTACAATGAAAGGGAAGGTGACATCCTTTGTCTAATCCCATCTATGAACATTTAGAGTATGATGATACAAAGCGGGGGCCCTGGAAAAAGGTCAGAGACATTCATCTTTAAACAGTTGCAGAATTTTGTCTTCAATGAAACAGCCCCTCATCCCTAGCGAGCTAGCACTGGCCAGCTGTGGGTTTTTCTTTGCTGTATAGACATACCCTAAGACGTGCTTCTATTTACACAAGTATGATCAATTTGAAAAACAGACCAAGGAAACAGGCTGTTCCATCTTTTGAAGCAAAGTACTCTATCATGAGACTTGCCATTCCATATATGCTGGCAAGACAATGGTGTATCACAAGCAAATGGATTTTGATGGGCTCTCTGTGTTAAAGGCAATTGATTAAGTTGATTGGAAAATGTGATAAAAGATAGAGAACTTTCACAGTCATGCATAGAAAAGTAACTTGGCACATACTATGAAGTGTGTTCTCATACACAGTACAGAAGATTTTGGGTCCCTACCTCTATCATTGCTAACAACAACGTTCTTATTTTTGTAAAAGTTCACAGAAAAAGTATCAGTATTTAAAACTCAGCTTTTTCTGATGCCATGTAAAAGGTTTCCCCATCCAAACCGGTATTCCAGTACTGTACTGTGAAAGGTTTTCAGCTGAGTGCTATTGGTTTACACCCTTCACAAACATAACATAGCTCTGTATAATCTTGAGAAGACCACCACTGGAGCTGCTAAAAAAATCAGAGGTCCTTGTTCACTCTACAAAATCAGCTGTACTAGGGAATCAGGTTACAATATTGGTAGGTCTCATCTATTCTGCAAAACAGAATCATCTGTTAACCATATTGGTTGACAAGTGGGTTGTCAGTGGGTCTCAGGACAATTGATTTTGTAGTGCAGGCTGAACCACAGTTGTCAGTGTAGCCCTTTTTACATTGCTGTTTTTCAGCATTTGTGAAAAATAAAGTCTATAGTTTACAAAGCCTCATTCAGCTCCTCTTTTGCCATCAGTGAATACTTACAGTCACACCGTTACACCTCCTTAGGACATGCTGAAAACACACAGGTTGGTTGTTTTCACATATACCTACCTAATTGACGGGTCGGGGAGGGAACTTCAGATCTATTCAACTCTTGCGAATTGCATGTGTTCAGCTAAAACTGCCTGCATTATGGATACTGCTAGGAGCTCAAATAGCTAGCAAACTAACTGGCTGGCTGGTTCACTACATCCAGGATAAAACTGCCTACAGTGTAGAGCCCTTTATAAACATTTGCATTTTTCAGTGTGCGGGGGATATTTAATACAAACTGTATGCCTGGAATTCCACTTCAGCTGAAGATGATGTACTTTGCTTTTCTGCTGGGGCAGGGTTCTAAGCAGGGCTTGCACTCAGTCAGACTGCTCAGAGCCAAACACCCCTCAACTCTGAGTAGGTTTGGAATCGGAACATGGGTCTGCATCCAAAATTCATCCCCGTCCCTACCAGGCTAAGCCAAATCCCCAGATGTAAATTCCCAGAATCTTGAGGGTGCTTTTTAAAATCTGGACCTAAAATGTGCAGCTCTGGTGTACATATATAGAGTAGGTATGGGGCAAATGTACATTTCGGCCAGATTGCCATAAATAGAAAGGATTTATGGTCTTCATTTGGAGAATGGGTCCGAGGAAAACTCTGACGAGATCATTGTTTGTTCTCGAATGGCCCCTGGTGGAGTGAGGTAACACTCAGCCCCACTGAGGGTAGCAGAATTTGGTCCTAACCAAGTTTCTGAGCAGCCCCTTTCTATTTTTCAGATAACACCAACATTTATTTTATTTCTGGAAGCGGGCTACCACACTGCTTACTTGGGCTGTGACACCAGCAAATAAATTAGGGTGTGTTAAAAAACAACAACAACCACCACAAATAAACAAGGAAATCAGCTGGTGCCTATTTTAATTTCAACCGATTGTGCTGAAATTCTAATGGGTTAAACATCCCTTTGGAGGCTCTAACTTTTACTCTGACATGGCTGAATTTATATTGTCGGAATACTTACTTATACGGTAGGTATTTTGCCTCATATTTCTCTCCAGACCCACATCCTTAATTGTAGGCTGCTGCCTCACACATACTAACTCCAGATAAGGCCAGACAAGCAGTCAAGGGGATTTCGGAGAGTTGTCAGGTGGATTGTGCTGTGGTAAGTGAAGTGTGCTGGGAGGAGAGAAAAAAATATACAGGGCTTTATGCCAGTTCTTCAGCCTCTGGGAGGGTGACAACCAACAGAGCCAAATGTGGCTAAACAGGATGCTCTCGGGTGATCGCTTTCTACATGTCATTTCTAGCAGGGATTTGAACTCAGCCTTGCTAGGTATAAAGCCAGATGAATGTATGCATGGATTAGTGATTACCTTTCTCCCTAATAAAAAGAGAGAGAGCGAGAGCAAGCGAGAGAGACAGAAAGGTCCTTTTGCAAGTTATTGCTTTTATACACCGCACCTCTGTGCATTGAACTGAAACAGCTTCCTCTGTGCATTGAACTGAAAACAAAGTGTGCAAAGGAGAATAAAAGAGCACGATGCAGCGTTCCCTGTCCACAGCTCTCAGACCTGAGCCTCACTCCGCGACGTGCTGGGGGCGGCTGAAGAAAGGAGCTGTAGTCATCACTGTGTGTGTGTGTGTGTGTGTGTGGTGGGGGAATGGCACGCTAATGAACCTGCTCTCTCAGCCCCACTGCTATCACCCGAGGAAGCCAGGCAGATAGAAGGATAAATAATGACATGACATAACTGTGCAATAATGATTTAAAACAACATTTTTGTGCGGTTATCCGCCTCCTCCCTGCCCTCCCACTCCCCCAGTCACTCGTGCAATAATGTTCATGTGCATAAATTATACTAAAATGGAGAGCCCCGCCGAATTGTAATCTCATCTCCTGTAGGTAAAATGGGTGCATTATTCAGAATAATGTGCCAATCTTGTTCTTTCACCCACAATCGGAACAAACACGATTTTAGAGAGACAGTGTGTGAACCCCCTCTTTCCCCCCTCCTCCCCACGCTTTTTGGTGCTCAGCATACAGTTTTCCTTTTACAAAAATTAAACCCTTTCTCAGAAATCTAAATGTTAGAATCCTCCCCTTAATACTTTAATCCCCGTTGTTTATAACCAGGCTACACACAAGGTTACACACAGCACTGTCATTCATATATATATATATATATATATATATATATATATATAGTTTTAATTGAAACAGCAACATTTAGGTTCCACCTTAACAGTGCACCTTAAAAGATTATCTCGGTTATTTCACAGGCACCGAGCCGGCACTAATAGTCCAAGGCAGATATTGAAAAGCAGCACAGGGCCAGGCAGATCTATTAGAAATTCCCATCCACGCGCCTCATACATATTGATTTCTGACACCAAGCAGCAGTGAAAGCCCCCGTGGGAATAATATATTTAGCAGGGTTCGCTGCGAGGAGGTCACAGAGTGCATACAGATTAGCTACAGAGGACCAAGGCACTACTGTTGGAGCCAAATGCTAGATTTTATATCATTTTAATCTGAACTTTTATAATCCTTTTAGTTCTTCTTTCTCTGAATGGCAGAAGGAAGGCGCCTCCACATGTAGCATGGATCTTTTTTTTTTTCTTTATTCCTCCTATAAAATGGGAAAATGCTGTTGTAATGGGGAGGAATGTACCTTCAGCATAAGCAGGAAGAGGCACAAACAGATTTGGGTGTTTGTTCATTTGTTTGTTTGTTTTATAAATGGTGGTCAAGTCAAATAAAGACATTTTTATTTAAAGATTTGCTTCCCGGGGGGTGGGGGGGATACACAATTGTAAGGCTACAGTTTTAATGCACAGGAATAATTAACTGGCTTTAAGACCGCTTTTATTTTTTTTCATTTTTTTTAATCCTAGAGTTTAATTGAGCAGAAGTTGCATTTGTGCTGTTGATTCTGGGAAAGCAACAAATCTAAACGTTTTTAATTACCTTTTTGAGTATGCTGATATGTAGAAAATGCCTGCTTTTTATGCAGAGAGGTTTTGTGACTGTATCAGATAAAGGTGTCAGATGGGAGTCAAACAGGCATTTTGGAAACTGGAGAGATGCCAGCAGTGCAAAAGGAAAGGTTAGAGTTGACACACTTTGACACAAGAGTGAAATACATTCAGACAACAAAGAAAACCAGGAGGTTTCAACTAAACAGACACAAAGGCTTATTATTTTCTTATGGGTTATATACATTTTGTTGGGGCCATAAAAAAGTACCCTATTATTATTGATAATCAGTAAATATCCCTCCATCTCTGAAATCCCTTCTGATAAATACACATTGAATTCAATATACCAAGCAATTAAAAATGGAATGTAATCAAATGAGTCCCCACACAGATTTGCAGGTTCTACATATTTATGTCACTTTTAAAGATGTAGAACAAGGAGAGTGGGTTTTGTCAGAAGTTTGCGTTATCATTTTGGAACAATTAAAATAACCAGTTAGGACCTGGAGATTTTGCTTGCCTGCATATTTAGCTGAAAGATATCAAACATTCAGGTTACTCCCAAAGGTTTGTTCCCTAAGACATGTTAGCATCTCAGTTGCCAAAATTTCCAATTTTGCAGACACTAAGAGGGAGGAAGTTCATAAAGGAAGAAAAAGCTTTTTATTTATAAAAATGTATTTATATTTACTTTGGGAAATTAAAGGGAATAGCACCCCTTTTAAAAGTCACCTACTAACAATGTCGGGAATATATTGCAATGCTACGTTAAGAAAAGCAGCAGATACTGCTAAATAGAAGTTCTATTTAGATATTAGCTTCTGTGCAAAAGATACCAGAATGCATCTCAAAAGATGGGACAGATGATGAGATCTCATTCAATTCACAGGAGAAAGCACTGTGCAGGTGGTGCTGTGGGAAGAAAGAGGAGGGTTTGAAAAGTCTAGGGGGCTGGTATACTGATTTCCACTATGTCTAAGGCACTGCCGTTTATATCCCACTGAAACTACTGTGTCTGGAGCAAGTTGGAGGAACTCAACACAGAAGACAACGTGGCAGGAAAAATCTATTTTAGAGGGAGCTGGATGGCAATGAATTATTTTGTAGCGGCTCTGGCCACTGGAGCCGGAAACAACTATTTCATTGGCAATTCTGCTTCTGCCACAAGTGAGTATCACACAGCACCCCACCCGCGCCCCCCACACGCGGAGCTGGGCAGGAGGAAAAAGAACTATCAGGGATCACACCAAAAAAAGAGAGAAAAAGACAGGAAAACCGTTCTTCCATAACAATGGGGGCGGGGAAGGGGGAGCAGCCTTCTGGTCCCAGCAGTGAATTGCTCCCCTGCATCATTTCATGCAAGATTCCAAGAAATATATGCTATTTTAGGGGCTGTATAGTTATTTTGTTTATTAATGGAGAGGCAATTCTTTAGAGGTGAGGTAACATTTGATCATTGCAGTGGAGGAAGAAAAGAGGATGGAGCGCTGACCTCTTGCACCATTTCGGTTTGGATGACCATTGCTCAGTTAACCATTAGTTTCCTCCTTCCTTTCTCAGCACTCAGTGGCCTACAGACCCCTGACTAGAGTATGCTCTTTTAGCGATGCACCCTCCGAAATGCAATGCAGGAACGACTCTGTTGCCAGCCTCTGAAAAAGAGCTGCAAAAGAAAAACCATATAGAGGAAAAGAAGCCACGGAAAACCACTTACACTCGCCAAAGGGGGGGAAAATTACTTTATAGAATGCCCTTTGCTTCTTAAAATTGGCCTGAGGCAGGATAGGATTTGGTTTTCAATGCATTAATGGCTCTTGAGTTCCCATCCTCTGCTAGTTGCATCCTGGGGTACTCAGTGTCAGCCATACTGGTGGTGAGTTAAACAATATCTCCTTTGGGGAACTGAGAAATCTCAGTCCAGCTCAGTCAATCTTCCATGTTTCCACCTTGGCCCCCTTATTGCCAGCATGGGAGATCAGCACTTTAGCGGGCATTTGCACTCACGCCCGCCTAATGCAACAGAACAGGAATTTGCGTGGTTTATTTCCTCATGGGCACCAAAGTTTGAGCTAGGCACTCACTGTAACCTTGAATATCCTTTGTGAATATAAGGAAGAAATATCCCCCGCGCGCTTAATGAGTCACATTAAATCTCCAGCTCAGTGAAGAGAAGTGGTTTCTTTCTCCCCAACCCATTACGCCAATTTAATACATAATCCCTATGCAGCCAAGTAAGTAGGTAAATAAAATGGTTTAATTTCAATGGAATCGTTTTTTAAAACCATTTGGGCTGTCAGCCTTCCTTCCCGTATTGCATATTTCTTTTATCTCCCCGAGAAGCTTAAAATAACGGGCAGTGTGTGTGCAGGAATAAAATGTGAAAGCTTTATAAACCCCGAGCATAAACGATGTATGTGTGTGGTCCCCAATTCCAACCGCGGACAGTGTCCACAGTGTGCAGAAGTGTCAGTTGCCCAGAGAATATACAGATGCCTTTGTGAGAGGGAATAGGGGAGGGGGAGTCCTTTTAATTGGAGGGGGGGGGGGAGAAGCGAAACCAGGCATTTACTTTCACTAGAAGTAGACACACTTACATCCCTGCACGGTGGGGAGGGGGCGGGCAAGCATTTGCGTCTAGCTATCTATCTCTATAACGCTAGAAATCCTCGGGCTGCATTGTGCATTGCAACGCAGGGATTCTGCAATGTAAGAGCACACCAGGGCGCTGAGAGAGGCTTAATGTGTTCTCATTAGAGTGGGCTGGGGGTGGGGCGGGCTGGAGCGGAGCGAGCCCGCGCCGGGAAGCATTACAGGGCTGTGCCTGCTCCCTCAACCCCCGCGCTTGACACGGCTCTCTCCCAGGCCGTGCAGGAAAATACCGGGTAAAGAGAGCGGCGCGGCGCTGGGGGTTGGCTCGCTCCCGGGCGGACCCTGCCCCTCCCCCGGGCCGGCCTCACGCGGCGCTGGGCATGGAGCCCGCCCGCGGCAGGCGAAGGGGGGCGAACCCGAGCCAGCGGCGCCGAATGCTGGGGGGGGGGGGGGGGGGGGGGAATGGAGCGCTCGGGCTCCCCGGCATCAGGGTGCGAGGTCCCGCAGCCGGGGCGGGGCGTTTAAGCCCGCGAAACAATCCTCCGGCCCAGGGCCGGGTCTTCACGCCGCTCTGCTGGCTGCAAGGGGCGGGCTGCGCGCGTTTGGTCTGGAGGCCGGATGGATGGTGCAGGAGAGGAGGGGGAAGGGCGGGCCGGTGTCAGCTGGAGACAAAGCTCCCGTAGGGGGCGGGGGGTGCTGAGGACGGAGCCCTCCCCCCGCTCGGCAGGAGCAGCAGCCGCCGCCGCCGGGCCGTCTGGCAGCCGTGGGGGCGGGGAGGATTACCTTCCCCACCCCAGCCCCGCGCCACCCGCTCCCTGGGAAAAGGAGCCCCTGGCAGCCCGGCGCTCAGTGGCACTGGTTGCAAAATGTGCAAAATAACGGGCGACACCTTGTGTCCGTTTGCTAATGTGGTTAGCTGATGGGAAATTGCCGCGCTCCCGGGGGTCGCGTCATGACCCTCTCCTGCCGACCAGCTGCCTGGGCTATTATGGGTCACTCCAAGTAAAGTGGGAAGCCCTAACAAACATGGTCCTTCCCCTCTTCCTCTCTCAGATTTCCTTTTACTCCTCCTCCCCACCCCAACCCCTTGCTCCTGTTAAGGTTGAGCTCTTTGGGGCTAGGGGACAGGGCCTAAAGCTAGGCAAGCTGCTTTGAGGCTGACCCTTTCCCAGTTGGAATCTGGAAGGATCTGCTTGGCCCATTCTTCCAGGGGGAACAGAGTGGATATAATGCAATTCGCTGTTGGAGGGCCTTCGGGACTTGGCTTTACAAAACAAGCCCCTGCTCTGCAAGGACTTTAAAGGACCCGGGCATGGCACCTTTCCTAAGAGAAGCTGTTGACTCCACGTTCTTGGCCAAAATCTTCCCTCACTGCTTATTTATGCTGTCAGTTGTTTGGCCGCTACCCTACATTTCAGAGCAAGTCGCATTTCAGTGATGTTCAAGTAACCCGTCTGCGAGGCTTGTTAGAATATCTCAAGAGGAGATCTACTGCATGCATGCAATTTTTTATTTACAAATTGTTATGTGAGGTATTAATTATACTACCTGGTAATGTAGGATGCTTGGCAGGAGTAAGTAGTAACACCTGTTAAAGACGACTTCCTCGCCACCTGATCCTGCATTACTGAGCACTGCTGAGGAAAATCCAGTGACCACACAGACTTCCTCCACTACAAATTCATTCTTTCTTCAGTTTGCCATCTTTTAGCTGAACAATTCTATTTCTCCTCCCTCATTAAATCCTACAATGACAATCCCATCCACCAATATGCTGTCTTTGACTCCCTCCTTAAATCCCCAGCACTCTCCTTCCTCTCCACACGGGGTGTTGTCTAGAAAGAACATTGACAATATCTGATATGACCAGCACATCTTCACCCTCCTTGCCATTTCCCCGTGCCTCCCACACTTCCTCCCTCTTCCATTTCTGCTGTCACTGACACTGAGGGATGGTCTGCACTTAAAAGTTACATCAGTATAGCTGCATCAGTCTGGGGTGTGAAAAACACACGCTTGACTGACATAGCTATGTTGACAGAAACCCCAGTGTAGACACAGCTATGTTGATGGAAGAGTGTTTCTGTTGATGTAGCTAATCTTATATTGGGAGGTGATGTTCTGACAGAAAAACTCCGCAACTTAGCTATGTTGGCACAGACACCATAGTGTAGACATACCTGAGATTTCACACATACTTTCCTCCTCCACTTACTCCTCAGTGGTGGTCAGCACTTTTGAAAATCAGTTCATTTATTTAGGTGCTCAAATGTGGATTTAGAAGCCTAACTTGAGACACCCATTTTTGAAAGTCCTGGCCAATAACCTTTATTCAAACTCACACTGAACCAGCATCAAACAAATCAGTATAGTACCTGATCAAGTGGCAGGGGCTGACATCTCTGGAAGCAGCAAGAAATGCTGTGAGAAGATAAAAGGACTGAGAGCTTATTAAAGGCCTGGGACAGCAATTAGTCCATGTGAAAAACTTGCCCATTTTACGGTGAGCTGGATTCAGTGCTGCTCCAGCCAGCCTGATTTGCAATTAGAGAGCAAATAAGTGCCTTGCAGCTCAATCATGAGGGATGTGGAGGGAAGAAAAACAATGGCTCCATGAAGTAGAAAGATTCTGGGATTGAGGAGCCAGACCAAAGATGACCGGTTTATTGTCAGGGTCTCTTTTGGGGGACCCAGGATTTTAGCATAGTTGCAGAGACATTAGCCAAGTTGGTATGGCAGTAGGAGGGGGTAGGGGTGGAGGGGAAGGATAATCAAAGGATGAAAGGTCACCTATAGCAGCTATGCCACTTTTTATTGTAAAATATACTTAAGGGGCTGATTTTGCAGGCCCAGGGACTTACAAATGCCACTGTAAGGGTTTATAAAAGAGTAGATAGATCCACATATAAAAGTGTCAGTGTCTCCCCATGCTCTGTTGATCCCCACTGGCCTTTGCTATTCCCTTTGCTCTGGCTCTGTGACACAAGAGGCAGCTGCTAAGCCCATCTCTAATATTCCTGGATTAGCTCTCTTGTAATACCCCAGTCATTACCTCCCCCTCACAATTTCTCTCCCTGTATAAGAACATGGAGAGGAAAATGTGGACCTAGCAAGGTGCACTTGCTGCAGTTGTCAGAGACTGTCCATGTTGGCCCTGCTCTTAGACGTTACATTTTTTTATGTTACAGCTGGCCTGCAGCTTCTTTGGGTGTAACAAAATTTATTCTTGAAAACAAAGGCTCTGTACTTTCCACATGAACAATATCATTTTAAACATCAAAGTAACATAGTTTCTCTTCTCCGTAAGAACATTAATCCATCCCAAGTATAATCCTACCACCTGGAAAGTTCAGTACCACAATAGTATTCCATAAACTTGCTCAGCACAGCAAGAAAGAGGAATGAATAAATAACACATAAAAAGAAACTCAGAATTAAACAACATATTCTACAGATTACAAATTATATTCATTTTGCTGTTCTACAACCAGTTTCCTACCATCAGTTAGAAAGTTTATGCACAGAGGAGTCCTAGTTTGAACGGTAAATTGTGCTAACAGCCTCATGTGCAGCTCTGGGTCTGGCCGCTTATGTGTAGGCTGATGCCAGTCATAGAATCATAGAATCATAGACTATCAGGGTTGGAAGGGACCTCAGAGGTCATCTAGTCCAACCCCCTGCTCAAAGCAGGACCAATCCCCAACTAAATCATCCCAGCCAGGGCTTTGTCAAGCCTGACCTTAAAAACCTCTAAGGAAGGAGATTCCACCACCTCCCTAGGTAACGCATTCCAGTGTTTCACCACCCTCCTAGTGAAAAAGTTTTTCCTAATATCCAACCTAAACCTCCCCCACTGCAACTTGAGACCATTACTCCTCATTCTGTCATCCGCTACCACTGAGAACAGTCTGGATCCATCCTCTTTCGAACCCCCTTTCAGGTAGTTGAAAGCAGCTATCAAATCCCCCTTCATTCTTCTCTTCTGCAGACTAAACAATCCCAGTTCCCTCAGCCTCTCCTCATAAGTCATGTGTTCCAGTCCCCTAATCATTTTTGTTGCCCTCCGCTGGATGTTTTCCAATTTTTCCACATCCTTCTTGTAGTGTGGGGCCCAATACTGGACACAGTACTCCAGATGAGGCCTCACCAATGTCGAATAGAGGGGAACGATCACGTCCCTCGATCTGCTGGCAATGCCCCTACTTATACATCCCAAAATGCCATTGGCCTTCTTGGCAACAAGGGCACACTGTTGACTTATATCCAGCTTCTCGTCCACTGTAACTCCTAGGTCCTTTTCTGCAGAACTGCTGCCGAGCCATTCGGTCCCTAGTCTGTAGCGGTGCATTGGATTCTTCCGTCCTAAGTGCAGAGCTCTGCACTTGTCCTTGTTGAACCTCATCAGATTTCTTTTGGCCCAATCCTCTAATTTGTCTAGGTCCCTCTGTATCCTATCCCTATCCTCCAGTGTATCTACCTGTCCTCTCAGTTTAGCGTCATCTGCAGTCCAGCTGCACTCCACTGATCATTGAAAACTTCACCTTTAAAAAATGCAGCAGGCATATATGACAACTGCTGTGTTAATTAGTAGCCATCATTGTGGGCTCCCAAAAGGCATCTCCATCTTGGCTTTAGTCTCCCCAATACACACTCCTTTACCATCCTGCTCTTGCTGAGCGTATAAATGAATCTGCATCTCTCTAGGTTTGTGCAGTCAGGAAAAGGATTCCTCAGCCAAAACAAGGACAGGACCAGGAACACCATCAACGTCAATGGTTTTGGGTGGGAATAGTGCTCCAATTTTCTTATTCTCAAAAAGTTCAGAGTTTTTTAAACCTTAGCATCATGCCTTTGGCTAGTTACCCTGCTCCATGTCCATGAACCTTCCATGATAATCCAGTAAAGCCTGCACCACTGCTGTTGTGTCCCTGTTTGTTAATGTCTTCCAGGGTGTGCCGGGTTTGAGGGACACAGCATGGGCACATTGGTTCCATTACACTTCAGGACTCCAACTGTTTCGTTCCCTCAGTGTTCATTGGCACATTGGGCGTCTTGATATAACACTTCTGCACTACACTATGTATTGCCCTGCAAACCCTGACAACAACAGCACCCACAATTGATTTCCTTGCCCCAAACTGGTGCCCAGTTGACCAGTACCTATACAGCTTGCACAAGGCTAGCCACTGTCCGATCTTCATGGTCTGGTGCTGCAGGGCTAATTCACCCCAGAAGTCCAGAGAAGCCTTTTTTCTAATCCTGAAATGATACAACTGCTGCTTGTCCCAGGTCTTGAGAACAACTTGGTTCCACTACTTTGTGGTTGTTGTCTGGTCTTAAAAGCATCACTTCCCCCACTGCAGATCATTCACCAACACAGCATGCACCCATCTACTTGAGAATCAGTGAGTGCATGACCATTGCTTGATGGTCTATGAACTGCTCATCCTGGTCTCTGGCTGTCTGCAGGTGATGCCAACATATCCTCCACCTCCTCACCATAGTTGTTTCAGAGGTGGAGAATTGGCACCAGTTCAAGGAGATTTATAAGAATTTTCCGGGGGGAGGGGGAGGACTGAGAGGGGGAGGAGCAGGGGCCATTATAGGAGTTCCTAGTGGATTATGGCAGCCTTATCTCTTCTTTCACAATTCCTATAGCCACTTGCTGCAAGGCCTTTTCATAATCTCCCAGAAATCACTGATTCAGAGAGGTATGCTTGGAACTGTGGCTCAGGTACCCAGAGGCAGAGCAACTGCAACAGCGTAGTACAGTGTTAGTGTGAACACAGAGAAAAACTGAAACCAAAATAGCATGGATAGAGACACATGGGTATTATACCAGAGCTATCCCACTAGTTCAATTGCCTGTGGTTCAATTCTGTCGTGTGAACAAAGCCTATGAAATGGAGGCTGGTCTGAGGGCGATGGTTGAGCTGGCACAATCCGGACAAGTCTGAGGTAATGTTGGTAGAACGCAGGAAGCAACTGGGAGAAGTGACAAGGATTATATTACACACTAGACTGAAGAAGTGTGGCTCCCATCTGTAACACAAATTTGCAATTTATGTGACTTGTTAAATCCTAAACTGCTGCTGGATGTACCAATAGCAGCTGTGGCCAAGAACACTTCATTGCATAGCAAGATGATTGTGACTCTTTATTTCAGGTGCATATCTAGCCACAGTTATCCATTCCTTTGTGAAATACACACCATGTGTTCCAGCAAAAATCCAGTCCAACCGCAATCTATTTTTTAATGGTTTAATTTTTTTTGTTATGTATTAGTTTTTTTGTGTGTGTGGTGGGCAAAGCATCTTACTGTGTGTTTGTGTAGGTATATTTTATTGTAAAAGTGGCCCTGAGAACTGAATTGCTTCTTTCTTAGATACATTTAAATAAGTAACAAATGGTGGTGTTTTTTATAATATGGACAAACGTATCTTAGCATCTAAACCAAGATCACAAATTCATTTCACATCCCAAGCCATAATTTGTTCCAATGGTAACAGACTCTCTGGGTAAACAGGACGGCTTTCCAAGGCTCTGAAAATTCTTGCCATCTTGGATATGTTCCTCGAATCCCTGACATGCTTTAAAACCTTTAAAAACATCCATGGGTGTACTCAGGAACAAATACAATATGGTGGCTGTCAGCCTGCACTGCCATGTTGAAAAGCTTTGAGCTTGCTTAGCAATGCAGATATGAGCATTGCCTGTGCCTTTCCCACCGAAACAAAGCTTCTAAACCTTTGAAAGGGGGAATAGGGATTCACTCACAGTCACCACTTCGGATTTGCTCCTTTGACGAGCGAGTCCCTGGCAGCCATTTCTAAAGCTGAAAAAGCCATTAATCTGCTTTTTAAACAAAACTGAAGCTTTTAAGGCCTCAAAAGAGTCCCTGCTAATAAGGAGCAAATCCAAAATGGTGGCTAGGAGCAGTGTGCTGAAACTAACTTGAGTCTCCAGGGTCCTGCATGAGCAACTGGAGCACACAGTGTCAAAGATATGATGATACTGTAAGTCACAGCCATCAGATGGTAACTTTGAGTCACAATGAACCTTGGCCAGATTCACATCTTGGCCTACAGTTCAAAGGATATGTATCCCAACACCAAACCCCTGAAACATCCTGTTCCTTTGTACATTTTTTTTTTTAAATATCAAGCTTGTAGTTGAAAAAGGTGAGGTTTTGTTTTTTATTTTTGGCATATTAGAGCTCAATCCTGCATGTTTCAGAAATGACCAGCCCTTTCTGTGTGCAGAACAAAATCCTGGTATTTCCCATCCTGTAATTAAAAAATGCCAGATGTACATTTGCAGAAAGGGATGTGAGAGAGCAGCAGAGGGCTGATAGAGGTTGATAGAGGTTCTTCCACCTTCCTCTGACACATTTTCCTGCATATGTGCTTTGCATCAGTCACATGACCAAGATCTGGGCCTTTGCTGCCCAGGTTCGGGGATGGTAGTACTGGAGACGAACAAATGCAGAAAAATGTTTGCAAAAAGAAAAGGAGTCTACGGAATGCATCCGATGAAGTGAGCTGTAGCTCATGAAAGCTTATGCTCAAATAAATTTGTTAGTTTCTAAGGTGCCACAAGTACTCCTTTTCTTTTTGCGAATACAGATTAACACGGCTGCTACTCTGAAACCAGAAAAATGTTTGTGTACATTTACTCACACCTTATGCCATAGGGACATTTCGAAGATCCTATCCAATATTTTAGGGGTCATATCCTGATATTCTTACCTAGTTCTGACTTCAATAGAGATTTGCCTGCGTAAGAACTGAGGACTTTTGGATTTGCCAATGTACCTGTAATGTTCTTGTGTGTGTGTATGTATCTATATAATTCCTAAATTTTCATTGTAATTAGGTAGTGGCAATGACCCCAAACTCCAAGTCCTCGAATTATTTCTGGAGAAGCAAAACACAGCTATTTAGCATGTTCAGCATGCAAAGAAAGTGGATTTGAGCGCTGACACACACACTTTCCATATACAACTTGCTCCATTTCCACCTAAGCCTTATCTATAACACAGCTGCTCTTTATTCCAAGGCACAGAAGAAATAGGACCCCTCTTTTACCAGGAAGTGGAATTTATCTTAAATCTGAATCTGACATCACAATCCTCTCAGCAATAACTAATTATGATGTCACCAAAAAGGATTATGATTGCAGGTGGGGAAATGGTAGGTTGAAAGGTCAGATGAACTCAGGGTCCTCTTTTAATGTCAATGCCATCAGCAATTAAATAAAAAAAGAGGGAGAGTAATGGCAAAGAATATATACAAAGGGAGTTGGCTCTAAAGCGAAAGTTTTTTGCAAAGATTTCCATAAAGTATCAGCTGGACGTTCATGCATTTATTATGTAAAGGATGTTCATTTCAAATCTAAATGCATCGATTGCTTTGTCATTGTCTTTACCAACATTTGGGGAAATGTTCTAAGAACACATTATAATCAGACCTGTGCTAAGCAGCCCAGTGGGGATACAGTTAATTATTCTCACCCCCTTTTCAATGAAAATGTTAAAAAGGGAAGAGACAAGACCTTCCTCTAATGCCACAGCTTGCTTTATTGGTTCTAAGGGGGAAAGAGGCACATTTGCTTCCCTGCTGATATCATGTTAAGCATGCTCACTTCACAGGCGTATGCAGATGAAAGTGTAATTGTATGGAAGGTGAATTGATTGCAATTAACCTCAGGACTTGGCCTCAGGCTGGGGTGTCCCACCTTCCTTTCTGGGAAGGTTCCATCAGGAGTATAATACATCACTGATGAATACATATATCATTGAGTGAAACACATACATCATGAGGGACAGTACATAAATCATGTAGAAAAACATGCATTATATTGAAATGATCAAATTATAAATGAAGCACATAAATCATAAGATTATGCTGTTGAATTGTGTCCGGAAACATAAATTATACAGTGAAATCCTAGGTTCACTGAAAGGTTCATCAAATAATGAAGTGAGCCTCTATAAACTCAAACAAAAGCGCTTTATCTCAGTAAAATACACACATTAATACCCAGTCCAAACCATGTGTATTTTAGCAGCATCTTCCATCAAAAAGGATCACAAGAATGGGGACAGTTAAGCACAATAAGGACCAAAAAAGCTCTCCTGCAGTCTCAAAGAACAGTGATTGCAGATTAAAAACTTGTGCAAAAAGATAAGTTTGTAAGTAAGATAAAAAACCTCCAGCAGGGCTGATGCAGTTTGTGTTGGACAGAAAAGGTGCTCCAAAACTGGGTGACATGTAAGGAAGCTGAAAAGGCCTCACTGCTAAGTGCCAAGAATAGGAAGGCCTATTCTGGTAACAGCTGCTTGATTTCCCCTGGACAGAATGCACAGGGGTGCTGCTGCTGGTACAACATTCAGGATGTTATCTTGAAATGAAATCAGCAAAATTCTGGATTGCAGATGAAGCTAAGTAATTAGAAGTTAAAATGAAAAAAATTCGAATCAATACTCTGTACAATTGGAAGCCAATGGAGTTCATGAAAAAGGGAAACAGGATCTTAAGTACAATCATTTTTACGCTGCAGTCTTCATACTTTTTTTTGTTGACCTATTTTTTGTTCATTACTCTCTCAACATTGATTGTTTTTTTTAACTCTTTCTCCCAGTTTTTTCAATACAATGAGATACACTGCACAACAGAACAGAAATCAATCCAGTAAAATGCAAATTCATAGTAATTTTTCAAAATACATCTTTGTTATTGCTGCAGTGTATGCAGTCATGAAAGGCTCCAACCTTTCTAAGGCTGATGCAAGTACTCTGTGTAATGGGACAAGCCAGGTGACTTCCTCATGAAGTTATTTTCAGTATGAATGTCTGTATGTATGAATTATGTTAGTGCTAAAACATGAGCCTGGATTTCACATTCATTCCCAACATTGTTGACTTAGGGTTATGGCTGGGGCTTGGTGTACTAAGGGATTCCTTAGTCATAAACAAAGTGTTTGACCCATTCCATTCCTCAGGGCAATAGAATGCCAGAGCTAACAGAATTTACATAGTGGGAATTGATAGTTTGTTGCTGACCCTGGAGGAGTACTGACTCCCATCCTAGTTCTTGCTGGAGTTGCTAAGGATAAGGATACAGCAGATGGTCTCAAGTGGGGCTGCAGAAGTAACATACTAGGGAAAGTGTCACAAATGTATCAGACTATAAAGGCTTAATTTTCAACTAGCAAGTAAACCAGACGCAGTGCCCACTAACATGTTACAGCAAAATTAATCTAACCCAGGCAAATAATTGGTTTCAACATATATTCAACCTCTTTAATAAGAGTTGGTGTCCTGGTATTTATATTGAATAGGTGAGGGAGTGGTTACTCCATTTGCTATTATGTGGGCATTAACTGTCATTATACTTTCAGATAACAACAGTTCTTGAATTGAGGGAGGGGGCGAACAAAATAGTTGGTTAAAAAATAACTCTATAAATGGTTAAGTCTGCCCAGTATACGCATAATCATTTTGCTATATGATCTATGTGTTTCATTAGTTGAGGTACACATTTCGCTATAATAAATGTGCTTCAGCAAATGATCTATGCATTTCTTTCTGGAATGTATGTGTTTCACTAGAAAAGGTATGTGTTCATCAACTATGAATAATGTTCCTAACAGCACCACATTATATTACTTGGCTGGTATCAGCACAGCATTACACATCCATTCTCTCATGACCATGAAGACTCCATTCTGCAAGAAGACACATATCAGACCCTGTCAGTCTTTTAAGGTGATGCTACACAGGTGTATATATGTTTGGTACTAAGGGAGCACACACGGAAGGACAAAGAGAAACAGAGCTAGTTTAACGATAGAATTGGTTATGTTGCATGAATTAGATGTACAATAAACAACAGCGGAATCTATCCTATCTGATCTTTGCTAATTCATAGAGCAGGTAAATCAATGATCAAATACATTAAAGAGGTCAGGACCTGTAGTAGACAAGTTTTGCCAATATATTCTTCCCTTGAACAACTGACAGTCCTTAATGTTTTTAAAGCAAGCACTAGGGCAATGTTTTGTTTCCTTTTATAATGTAACATCCTTACTTCCTCTTTCTGTAATTATGATTCCACTTAAATAATACTCAGAGAGCTTAACATACAAACTTCTTCACTAAGAAGAAAAAACTTTACTTCCCTTCTCTCCCCATGTTGTTAAAATAAAATTAAATAAGAGAGATCTATGAGGTTTAGGGCTCCCAGATCCTCTCATTCTTAGCTGAGTTTCCAGTTCTAAATGGGAAAGTTTTTTTGTCATTATTATTATGCATAAAGAACACACCCTACTCAATCTGCCAACATGCTCACAGCACTGTTACGCTGTGCATCAGCTGGACCAACTCCCTTCAGAAAATGTTGCTAAAAGATTTTCATATTACCGGTGGAAATTCAGTTAATTTCCCAGATTTCTTGATCATATTTCTCAATACTTTGAAATACGGTCTGTTTTGCATAGAAGCTTCTTTGTTTTAGAAACTGCCTCTGCAAAGACAAATCAGGAAACCCAAAAAGGTACCATACAAACTCAGGAAATGTCCTTTTCTATATGTTTGTTAATTTCCTTTCCCCTGCATTTCCCTCTGAATAGGCTATTTGTCAATTATAGACCATTATTATTCATGTGTAATAATATCAATTCTAGCATTATAACACATATTAGTCTTGGTTACAAGGCTAATGATTTATATCTGAACCTTCATTTTAAAATCATTTTTCATTAAAACATTCGTTTTTATACATATGGCATCAAATAATTCATTATACATATTTCCCTTTACAGACCTATTTTCTTTATTCTCTGCATCTATCACTGTAGATGCTATTTTGCTTTTTAAAAAAATCCTGCCTTTTATACCTTTCTGTTCATTAATATATTCAGAAGCTACAGTTAAAAGTGGTTTTTAAAAACATATTAAAGAAAAAAACACCAAACCTGGGAATTATTTTTTCTGCCTTGTTAGAAATTCACCATGTGCAAATTAGGAAATTGATGCATTTTTTCCTACTGGAAAATAATTTATTTTCCTCTGTCTAAATATGAGTTGGATTCTAAAGAGGATTGTAAACTCTGAATGGAATTGAATTAATTAAGCAGTCTACTGATGTTATATAACTACTCTTTTAATTTATCCAGTATATGTTGTCTGATTAGCTCTCCTCCATTCTCACAAAAAAAAAAAAAACCAGCCCAACACATTTTGTACTTTTGTCATACAACAGCAGCAATTTTAAAGGAAATCATTTCAGAAGGAACTAATTCAGTATTGAAATATGGTTGAATTCAGACTATATTTTAAAATGTGTCAGCCAAGAAAAATTAGAAGCCATTAGAGAGACCTGAAGTATCAGCGTTTACATTGGGAAATAAATATTTTGGGTTATACCTTCAGCTAATATAAATAAGCATAGGTCACTAATTTATACTAGCTAAAGATTTGTATTTAATAGTCAGTAGTATGCCGCTCAAAGAACAATTGTCTCCTCGTTAAAAATGCAATTAAAAATTGATAATATAAGACAACTTTTGTCTTGACATTTTAGATTTGGATAATGGATCTGTCCTTAATGGAGACCTGATATTTTGGAAGCTATTATTATCACTGTCATTTATTTGTTTTATTCTAGCATTTAGAGCCTCTACTGAGATTGGAATCCCTGTGTATTAGAACTTTGCACGCACACAATAAGAGATAATCCCTGCCCTGAAGAGGTTACAATCTAAATGGACAAGAGACAAAGGGAAACAGGTAGAGAAATGGAGTGACTTGCTCCAGGTCATACAGCAGGTGAGTGTCAGAGCTGGGAATAGAACACAGGGCTCCTCATTCCCAGTCAAGTGCCCAATGGACTGCAATAGCATGGTTTTAGCAGCTCTTGAGTAATTTTAATAATCTCACTTACACTTGTTAAACTATTAATAATAAGGGAGAGTAAAAAGAGGGAAGATCTGAGCACTCAGCATAAAATCGAGATGCCGAGAACAAAATCAATCAAGAAACCAAATGACACGAAGAGAAGATTCCTGCCAAGGCTGTTTCCACTTGGCTTATCCGGAACACCTCACACAGTTCTGGGAGAACACTTCATCCTGTTCTCTGGGATCCAAAACTCAGTCTGATTGCTGCTTGTCACTCAGGTTACTGTATTAGGCATGTCACAGCCCTACACTGGCCAGGCTCTGACACTGCAGGGTTACATACAGGGTGATACCTTGGATACAATTCCAAATCATGTCACACACTACACAATTTATGTACATTTTTCCTTACTATTAATGTTTATACTTCTTGAATCTAATTGGTTTGGACATCGTGTGGATCACGTAAAGACCATTTGCTTTATAGATTGTGTAAGGACCAATTGCTTATGTCCTCACCTTATCTACATTTCAAGCTTGTCAGTTCAGGGTGCTCCCACTTATCTTAGCTAGCCCCAAAACATGCCAGCACACAGCCGCTCACAGCCCTGTTTACATTAACCTTGCACTCAAATCAGGCTGCCTGTCACACCTTTGTGTACAATTTAACCTTGCACGCAAATCAAGCTATAGGCAAGTTTACTCATGTCCAGCAAGATCTATGCCTACAAGAAGAAATTCTTGAATTGCTTATACACTAACACTAGGAGCCTGGACAACAAACAAGAGAAATTAGAATTGCTAATTTATGAGCATAAATTCGATCTACTTGGTATTACTGAAACCTGGTGGGATGATTTGCATGATTGGAATGTTAAAATCAATAGCTATAACCTGTTTAGGAAGGCTCAAGTGGGCAAAAGGGGTGGGGGAAGGTACTCAAACACGGCAATACCTGTTTCCGAGTCATTAACTCAGAAGAAAATGATCTTGAATGCTTATGGATCGATGTCCGAACAGAAGCACAAAATGGGGTACTAGTTGGTGTCTGCTACAGACAACCAAATCAAACTAGGGAACAGGATGACCACTTTGTTATGCACCTATATATAATCTGTGTAGGGGAAAAAATGTGTGATCATGGGGGACGTCAGTCTGAGTGACAGATGCTCATGCTGTCAGTACCAAAACATCAGTGGAATTTCTAAATATAATAGATAACCATTTCCTAATTCAAAAAGTGTTGCAGCCAACATGGTGGAATTCTATTTTGGACAATGTCCTAACAGATGAAGAGGAACTGATCACCAAAGTAAAAGGTAATGGTACTGTAGGTACAAGTGACCACGACTTGATCACATTTAAAATGTGCAAGCAAAATGAAGTCCAGACCAGTAATATATATACTTGGGTCTTTAATAGGGCCAATTTCATAAAGCTGAAAACATTTGAGCCCAGTCAGCTGGGAGGAAGAATTTAATCAGAAAAATGTGACTGATAATAGGGAATCATTTAAGAACACCTTACTAGTTGCTGCAAAAGGCACAATCCCATAATTGAGGAAGAAGGCTGTGCTGGTTAAAAAACCAAACTGATTTAGAAAGGAAGTGAAGACAGCTGTAAATAATAATAATATATATCAAATAGAAGAAAGGGGAAGTTGATAGGAATGAATATAAATCAGAAGATAGGAATTGTAGAAAACTGATAAGGGAAGCCAAGGGACGCAAGGCGAAATCTACTGCCAGCAGAGTTAAGGGCAAGAAGGAGTTTGTTACAATACATTAGGAACAAAAAGAATCCTGACAATGGTATCGATCCATTACTAGATGGAAATGGTAGAATCATCAATAATAATACAGAAAAGGCAGAAATGTTCAATAAATATTTCTGTTCTGTATTGGGAGGGGGGAAACAGATGATATAGTCTCATCCTATGGCAATAACACTTTTTGTATTCCACTAGTATCTCTGGAGGATGTTAAACAGTAGCTTCTAAAATTAGACATTTTAAAGTAAACAGGTCCCAGATAACTTTCATACAAGAATTTTAAAGAGCTGGCTCAGAAGCTCTCTGGACTGTTAATCTTGATTTTCAATAAGTCTTGGAGCACTGGGGAAGTTCCATAAAACTGGAAGGAAGCTAATGTTGTGCCAGTATTTAAAAAGGGTTAATGAGATGATCCAGGTAATTATAAGCCTGTCAGCCTGATGTCGATCCCAAGCAAGAAAATGGAGGGCTGATACAGGACTCAACTAATGAAGAATGAAAGGAGGGTAATGTAGTTAATGCAAATCAACATGGGTTTGTGGGAAAATAGATCCTGTCAAACGAAGTTGATATCTTTTTTTGATGAGATTACAAGTTTGTTTGAGAAAGGTAATATTGTTGATGTAAAATACTTAGGATACCATGAGGTGTTTGACCTAATGGCCTGATCCATTGCCCACGGACTTCCATTAACTTCAATGGGTATTAGATCTGCCTCTAAGGGTATGTCTACACTGTAATTAAAATCCTGCGGCTGGCCCGTGCCAGCTGACTCAGGCTTCTGGGGCTCAGGCTAATGGGCTGTTTAATTGTGGTGTAGATGTTCGGGCTCGGGCTGGAGCTTGGGCTCTAGGACCCTGCGAGGTGGGAGGGTTCCAGCGCTTGGGCTGCAGCGTGAACCCAAACTCCTATACCACAATTAAACAGCCCCTTAGCCGGAGTCAGCTGGCATGGGCCAGCTGCTGGTGCCTAATTGCAGTGTAGACATACCCACAGTGGTTCACTCTGCTTTGTGTGTTCTACCCCTTCCTCATCCTGTGTCAGTCTCATCTATTTAGATTGTAAGATCTTTTTGAGGAGGGACTATCCACTACTCTGTGTTTGTAGCACAGTGGGACCCCGTTTTGGGTTGGACCATATGCACTGCAGGAATACATTTAATTAATAAATAATAATCAGTAATAAGTGTATGGAAATCTCTAGACATAAGACTAACCTAACAATAGGCTCCACCCCTTCAGTCCAGTCCTAGTTTTAAGTAGGGCATATTCCTCCAGCCTTTTTTCATGTTGTTTAATTTCCTTCACCCTGTTATTTCCCCAAAACCCCAAGACAAAACAGATTCTAATTAATTCAAGAATAACTTCACTACCAGGATTTCTCTAAATAGAAACCTAGCTGTGGGCCTCTCTCTTATACTTATCACTATGAGCTACACAGGTGGGGGATCCACAGAAGGAAGCTCGGGTTGGTTCCTATACCTCACTGACCACTGATGTCATAAACATGAGTAATAGATGATGTGTGGGGAGTCTCATGCACAGTCAGCTAAACCTGCATGAAAATCACTTTTAGCAAATAGTGGTTGTAAACTGTGTTTAAAACCACTTCAAGAAATAAGATTCAGCCCATAGTGAGGACAGGGCCTAAAGCATGATTTTAGTGCAGTTATAATATAGTTCGGAGATAAAAGTATCTGTGTTCACTGGTCAGGGAAACTATGCTAAGCAATTATTTTGTATAATCAGCATGGTTTGAACCACAGGGTGCAGATCCTTCTATTTACATGGAGTTCCATTGACTTCAATGTCAATCCTTCAATCCTGTTGCAGGAACAGGGCGTCAGCATGGACAGTGGCTACGTGTGAGTGTGTATTTTAGCAAAGCCTCCATTGTTCTTGGCTCTCTTGTTAATAACTGACTATGATACAAGTGCTGAGGTGAAGGTACTGCCATTGTGAATAATGTAGACACTATAGTTTATGAAAATAAAACAGATACATTACTGGTTGTGCTCTGTCTCTCTCTCTCAAAAGTATGATAGAAGCTATTCATATTTGCTACTGAAAGAGTACAATCCTTTGCTTATCCCCTCAGCTTTTTTTTCATCCCATTTCACATTGGGCTTGCAGGGTGTATGAAAATATAATCAACTGAGGAAGAAGGCTGTGCTGGTTAAATATTTGCTGAATCAGAAACAGTATTTAACTGTCTACTGGCTTTACTACAATTGTTTGTTGACTATTACACTTTGTCTGTACTCTGGGACATATTTTGTCTCTGTAAAGTGTTCAGATATTTTCTCCCAGCAATAGCACTACCATTATAAAAATCAAGTACAAAGGATTTTAAGGGTGCGAGGGGAAAGGAAGCCTTCCAAATTTGTGCAGGTGTGAAAATGCAAAACAAAAGGAAAAAAATCAGTTAAGATTTAGACCAGACAAATCCTAAATTACTAAAAGAGTTTCCCTTTGACATCTTGGTCATCAGCTGCAACCATTATCTGGGGATAAATCAATTTGTAGCAGCTGCAGACAGCTATTTGAGTCCAGGGCCAGAACAGCTTAATTGGAGAAACATGTTAAAAGTTAAAAGGCCAGAGTCATGCTGAGTACACAAATGGATTTTTTGGGGATGGGATGCAGGGAGAAAACCCATAACACAGCATTCCAAACTTCAGTATGCATCATGTCATCTTTGCTAATCCAAGGATACGTCCAGCTCCTGATATCTGCTGATTTGATTTGCTTCCTCCTATTTCCTATTTATAAAAATGATGCAGATTGCAGTATGCTGAAGTTGTCCAAATCCAGTTTGTTTGTCACAGTCAACTGCTTCCTCTTATTAGAACATAATTTAATGTGATTGGCAACAATAGTTTTATGTTCTTTTAATCTTGGATGGAGGGTGAAACTGGTCTCCCAAAATGCTAAAACCAGTTGTTATCTAAAATTCTTGATGGCAGTAGTGTAAGGTTCCTACAGCATAGAAAATCTTTATTAATAGTGTCCCAGTGAGACAAACTTTTTAAGTGCTCTCAGAACCTGGTATACCCTTTCCGTAAGAGCGGAAATGCAGAATAAACTATACCTGCCTTTCCTCTTATTGGAGTCTTCTCTGCATCATTAAATTTGATTCAGTTTATTTTTGAATGTTTGTCATAGATTCTCTGAATAGCCTGAATTTTTTTCTTTTGAAACTGCAAGGATTAGCCACAAGCAGTTCGTTGTGATCTGATAAAGCAACTCTTTTTTGAAATGTGCATTTCTGTAAACATATAACCACACTCTTTTGCAGTCATGGGTGTGCTGCAGAGTTGAACAACATGCTGCATACACCCATCTAAAGCATGGTCCTTTTATGTCAAATGCTTTCAGAATAATTTTGGTGCCAAATATATATTTGGCTTCAACTGCTGTTTTCTACTCATTGCTGTGCATATAAACTATGCTTTCCTTGCCATAACTCAGTGTTTGGTTATAGCTGCTGCCTGCTGGTGATGCATTTTAATAATTCTAGCATGACCACACACACAAAACCACAACTGGTCATTTTTCAGGAATGGAACAGCAGCTATGGATTTGTGCCCTAAAGTTGGTGACATGAATACATTTTCGCAGTATAACAGAAGCCAACTGTGAAAAATCAGTTCTACTAAAAACATGCACTGTAGTGATTTTGGTGTTCTGGGGAAAGCATTTTCAGTGGGCGGAGGATCCTTGTCTGAGGACCCAAGATGGGCTTGGATCTAGCCACCTTGAGAGTACAATCTGGAAGAGACGCTTGGCAAGATTCCTTAGGGAAGACAAACACTGGGGTTGTTTCCATTTGGGGAATAGTTTAAATGTGATGGGAGAAAAATTATCATCAGTCATAAGACAGAATTATATTTTTTGAATCTATGTACCTTGTGCTTACTGATAGATATTATAGCAGTACGAGAGAGAGAGAGAGAGAGAGAGAGAGAGAGAGAAAGCATGTGGAAGTATGGTTATGTAACAAGGCAATATGTCAGTGATCTCAACCTTTTTTAGAAGGGGACTTCATGCTCCTGTAATGTCCACCTATCTAGCTGGGACCACATTTCCATTGAGCAATATGGGAAGGACGGGGTGGTTTAGACCCCAATGATGAGAACCCATGAAACATGGTATTTACAAAGTGTTGTTCTTGCTTTGTAAAACTTGGATATCGAAGGTTGAGTCTCAGGTCTTCACAGTATCATTTGTTGAAAAAGTGGCCTCTGAAAATTTTTGAATAATACCACACAATAATATACTACACATCAATTTACTGATGATAAAGAAGCTGTGATCTACACAGTATCTGCACCAAGTTCACTGGATATTAAATTGTTTGGATTTCATTTACCAATGCAGTTCCAAGACAGTGGGTCTTGCACTATGTCAACTGTGAGTGAAAATCGTGGAAGTTTACGAATAGGACAGGGGTCTGGAGGAGCATACCTAGATAACGGAGAAAAACAGAGAGTTTTCCCTTCTTGAATCAGGTAAGTTTGACCAAAAAGGGGAATGAAGCAGAAGAGGGAAGAGACATGCAAAGCATATTCACTTGCAAGTACATAGCACAGAGGCCCTGGAAACAACATGTGGGGGTCTGCACTATAGGATCCACACCAGTTCAAACACTGCCCACATGTGCAAAATAGGGCTGTCAAGCGATTAACAAAATTAATTGCGATCAGTTGTGCAATTAAAAAAAATTAATCGTGATTAAGTGCGCTGTTAAAGAATAATAGAATACCATTTATATAAATATTTTTGGATGTTTTCTACATTTTCAAATATATTGATTTCAATTGTGACACAGAATACAAAGTGTACAGGGATTACTTTATATTTATTTTTATTATAAATATTTGCATTGTAAAAATAAAAGAAATAGTATTTTTCAATTCACCTCATACAAGCACTGTAGTGCAATCTCTTTATCATGAAAGTTGAACTTACAAATGTAGAGTTATGTACAAAACATAACTGTTTTATTTTTGAATTCAATGTAAAATGTTAGAGCCTGCAAGTCCACTCAGTCCTAGTTCTTGTTCAGCCATTCACTCAGACAAAGAAGTTTGTTTACATTTCCAGGACATAATGCTGCCTGCTTCTTGTTTACGTCACCTGAAAGTGAGAACAGGTGTTCGCCTGGTACTGTTGTAGTCGGCATTTGTTGTGTCTAAACCATCTGAGATGGATGGCTATCCAGCTTCTTTTTGAAAACCTCCAGGGAAGGAGCTTCCATGACTTCCCTAGGTATCTGTTCCATTGTCCGACTGCTCTTACAGTTAGGAATTTTTTCCTGAGTTTTAATCTAAAACTGCTATTCTGTAGTTTGAACCCACTGCCTCTTGTCCTGCCCTCTCTTGCAAGAGCGAACAAATTTTCTCATCTTTTTTTTGGCAGCCGTTCAAGTATTTAAACACCACTATCATGTCTCCCCTTAATCTCCTCTTTTCAAAACTAAACATACCCAGTTCCTTCAGCCTTTGCTCATATGACTTGCATTCCATCCCCTTGATCATCTTTGTTGCTCGCCTCTGGATCCTTTCCAGTTTCTCTACATCCTTTCTATACATTGGTGACCAAAAATGGACACATTTCTCCAACTGAGGCCTAACCAGCACTGAGTAAAGTGATACTATAACCTCCTGTGACTTGCATGCAATACCTGTGCTAATGCAACCCAAAATTGCATTTGCTTCTTTTGTAACAGCATTGCATTGTTGACTCATGTTGAGGTTGTGATCCACCACAACTCCCAGATCCTTCTCAGCAGTGCTGCTGCCAAGCCAGTTATCTCCCATTTTGTATTTGTGCAGTCCCAGCTTACCAATTCACCCCAATCACTTTGGGGGGATAGGATGCTCAAGTTGGCTTTGAACCTATGAGCACCCTCTGAATTTCCTCTTGGGTACAGGGGAAACAACACTCCAGGCCATTGAAACCATCAATGGGAAATTATTAAAAACTCTTGGATATAGCAGTCTGCGTTGGTCTTGTACTCCAAAATTAGGAGAAGCAACTGGTAAGCAATGAGGTAATAGATTTGGTATCCCTGCTGATGGACTAGCCACTGCCGAAAGGAAAGACTTATCTACTTGGTGACCCTTGGTGTTTTGGAAAACCATCAGAGGAAGGTCATGTAAGTGACAAGAGATCTCTCCTCCTAAGATGTAGATATATGGGATGTCTGATTGTTTTGAGAAAAGCCATTTAGAAGGGAATTTGGAGCAACACAGACAGGGCTTTGCTTGTTTAATTCCCATATGGGGATGTGACAATAGTCACTATTCGTGCAATTCTTGATGATGTCTATAAGTATCTAATTACTCCAGGCAAGTTTGTTTCTGGTTGCAAGGAGAGAAGCTGAAATAAAAACAAATAGGGAGAAAGACAGACGAGTCTTCTCTGTAAATATCAGCTGGCACAAACTCCTATCATAAATCCCCAGAAGAAGGGGAGGGGCAACTTGGCACCTGGGGGCATGGCATATGACAGTAAAGCCCAAAGACATTATTCTCTACCTTTTCCATACAGAAACCCCACGTTACAACAAAACAAAAATGTTGGGAACCTCATCACGTCTAGCCATAAACAGAGGGAGGTCACCAATCCCCTATCACCTGGTTATAAACCCCAGGCTGAGAACCTATGGGATCAGTGAAGATAGACTAAGCAGTGAAATGCAGCTGAAGTGTATGTGCGAATGTAGCCCAGGAAATTTAGTGTTACAGTAATCAAGTGAAATTAAATCTAAACGTTCTACCTGCAACATACCATTGGATTTAGATAAATTTTCTGTATAAAGAAGTGCATCAAACCAGCAAACACTGCAACAGGGTTGATTAATGAATAGGATGGCATAATGCTACCTTAGCCTTGCAATGCAGTTACTGCCTGGGCTTGCTCCAAGGGAAACCTCATGTAATTAACACGACTCTTTGCCCTTTAACTTTTAACATGCTTCCTAATTAAGCTAGTCAGACCCTGAACTTCACTATCTGGCCACAGCCACTGCAAAGTGATTTATCCTGTGGTGATAGTGCTGCCAACCTCAGTGTCAGAGAAAAGCATTTATTTATTTAACTGTTTGGATTATTTTATTCGTTCACCATTCATTTAGACATTTGTACAAGTTTTGTAGTGGAAACTTAGTTTTTTATTTTAGCTTTGAATTATCATATTTATATATAGGACATCTCTCTCTCTCTCGCCCCACCTCTCTTTATAAATAAATATATAAATGGATAGAAATTATAATGCATTTCAAATTGACGTGTCTTGCTTATATTTTTGAAATCCCTACTCCATTAGTCATTCTCAGAAGAATGAAAGCTGAAAGCCATAATAAAGCACAAGGAAAAGCAATCACTGTATGTAGACATGATATCAGTTTGTATGATGAGGTAACACAAATGGATTTTGGTTATCAAAATTGTATTATATTTTATTTATCTGCCTTTATAGACATACTCATCTTTCTACAGTGCTTTGAGATCTTTGAGTGAAAGGTGCTATATAAATGTACAATATTATTGTAATTATTTTATATTGTATCTATGCTACTGTAAAACTCAGCATTAACATTAACATCATTTGTTTTTCTCTTCTCTGGATAATAGATGTTATTAATGATTAAGATAATATTGCTTTGGGAAGAACTCTTAGGTTTTTCTAAAATTTCTGATATTACCATGTACCAGAGAAATCTTGGTTCCAGAGACCACACTGAATATTTCAGATATGCCCACCATCCCCTTTTTGCTCAGATATGTGTGGGCATCTGAAGACTGAGCAGCATAATCTGCCCACACTTGATTTTGGTTGGTCATTCTGACTGTTTTGATATTAGAGGGTGTTAACAAAGCACAGGTGTTGCACACTCTAAATTAGGATTGGCTGTTGAATGCAAAAGTCATGGTAATTACACAGCTGTTTTAAATTGTGGTTAAGTGGTCTAAAATTGCCAAGAAACCCCACCCACATTCAGTACTGTCTAAATGGAAAGGATGTGTATACAATGATTATGAGGTTTCATATGAATCCCCCAAGCCATAAAGTAGAATTTCCTAATTGTCAGTTGGACTGTGCTGTGCTCATTTAAAATAATTAGAGTGCAGCAGCTACAACAGACCAGGTTTATTTATTTATACACACACACACCCCCTCAGTACAGGTTTTTATCAGTTACTATAATCTTCTGTTCATTTCTGACACCATCTTTCTGCCAGTCTGGGGAATGGGGAGGGAGAGGGGAAAAGGAAAGAAAGGTATTATCTTTAATGTACACAACTAATTCAGTCCTAAAGAGCCAGGATGAACCAGCCCCAATGTGTGAGATGAATGGAAACAATTAACCAAAGAAATCCAAACTACATATATACATTTTATATACATATAAAAAAGGAAAGAAAAAAAACCTTCCTTCCTTTCTTTCCAAGAGGGGTAGCTGAAATCTTTCTTAATTACCGCTTATTTCAATGACAGAATTGTAATTTATCATTTAGTTGTAATTTGACATATGTTCACACCTTTGCCATTTCCAATTTCCTCCTTCATTCTAATTGTCTGCTTCACTCGCCTGTCATGCGCTCCTCTTGGGATTAATTCGAGCTGTCTGTCTGCACCAAGCTACCAGCACACTTGGGGCTGCCAAGAGCGTGACAGTGTCAATGTGCGCACAGTTTATTTAAGGCATTACCCAGCCATCACAGTCCTGCATCCTCTCTTCCCCCCTTTGTTTATTGTTTATTCCATTTTACATTTGTGACTTTTCAATGTTTTATTAGACTCTAATTATGCTCTTGGCTGTCAACTTGAAAAGAGAGAAAGCATTATGTTAATTACTGGGGGAGGGGCTCTTAGAAGAGGTAATAAATGGACCAGTAGATGTCTCTCTCTGTCTCTAACATACACACAAGATTTAAATGCTCTTCCTTCATCTTTCTCCAGAGCTGTTTTGTGCTCTCTTTCACACACACACTCACGACTCCACCCTCATTATAAAGCGCTCAGTTATGGTACCCACATGACCTCCCTCTTGCTCTCTAACATAAGGTTACTGGGTATGAGATTTCCTCCACATTAAAACTGTCTGTTGTAAAAATAACATTCCCCATTATACTTTAGGGGCCAAATTCACTGACCTCACCAGGGATGAATTTGGCTCAGAACGTTTGGTTGCTAAGGATGATAATATAATGGGGAAGGTCATTTTATACCCTGCCTATGAGTATATACCAGGGCTAAAAATTAACTTCTTAGAGGATGCTTCTGTCACTAAGAAATTGGCTTGTGCTCTTCCCTTCCTTATAGGTCTTACTCAGCCCACCCAGACTCAGCAGCAGTCTTCTTTCCTTTAATTACTCACACAACACAAAGCCACATTCAGCCTTACATATGGATGCTGCCATTGTCTCTCTTTTGCTGCTGTTTTACAAAGATTTTATAATAAATAACACGATGCATTTCATGCCCTGTCCCCTTTCCTCATGGTACTTTTGAGCCCAATGTCCTGCCCTTTTGCAACCTTCCAGAAACACCCTGGGCTCAAGGGTCTCTTTAGGAGTAGAATGTGTGCAGTGGAAGAAGATGCTTCTTAAATACTACAAACAGGAAACTGCACTTTATCATCCCATCACAGTCATGTAAATTTGTAACATGAGCAGCAACCAGTGGTTTGAAAGAGGCCGACTTTTCCATCTCAAAGAGGCCGACTTTTCCATATAAGAAGGCAACATTAATGCTGAAAAATAACAATAATACTCAGATTCCCAAGTGTTTTACAAAGGAGGTTAAATGTCTATCTCTATTTTATATAGAAGAAAGCTTAGGGACCAATGGAGTGACTTGACGAAGGTCACGCAGCAGATTGGTGGTAGAGCAGGTACAACAGAACCCAGATCTCCTGACTGCCAGTCCAGAGCCCTATCTATTTGATCAAGCCACCCCTCCGGTGTCTTTACTTACCACTACAGATTGACTATAACTAGAGGAACCCCCTGAAATCTCTATTAAGCATCACACAGAGGCAGTGGTAGAGCTGATGGCATTGGCTGAAGTTGGTGAACAGGAGAAGTGTGAAAGATGAGTGGGAAGATCATGGGAATGAAGACCCAGGAAAGATAACAACCCATGCAACTGTAATAAATCAGAGATGTTTGAAAAGAAATGCTCAGCTAACTCTGGTGTGAATGTACACAGACACCATTGCTCTGTCTACATATAACAGTGCTGCACATAGAGTATCCAACTTGCTATACCCAAGTTTGCCTATCAGCTTTGAAATGGAGCTTTTCTTAATGATGCAGATATTGTATGGTTACCTGCAACAATCCAAATACTCAGCATCACAATAAAATGAACTAGGATCATATCCATAACAGATAAATGAGGCATACAGCCTGATCTGTAATGGACACAAGGCATTCACCTTTGGTTATTCCTGAACATCAGAAATCCAACATTCCAGTGCATATCGGTTCCTTTATATGCATATTGGCATCATGGTATCATTATGACATTAATACCTATGCCATATAATATTAAGCACTGCTATATTCTGTTAGACCCCACCTGATGAGCTCCAAGAACAGCTGCAGTCTCACATATAGAATGACAAAGGTACAAGGTAAAAAGTGTCCTGCAAGGACACATATATTGACTTTTTGCCCTTCCCCCCGCCCCACTATGACATATAGAGAAGGCCAGAAAGATTATGTTCTTTCTTTCTTTCTTTGATTCCTGCCTGTTTTTGATCTTAAAAATATCAGGAACATCAAATCTTATCTTTTCTCTTTTTCCATGAGAACTCTTTGATGTGGACTGGAAATTTTTACAAGTCCTCATCCAAAGGGACATGGATACTGAATGTTTAATAAAAAAAAGCTTTTCTCCTGGATATCTGAGTTAAATAGCTGTTAATAAAAACAACAAAGAAAAACTTCCAAGAGTTTTAAACAGTTGGAATAATAATCACTTCCCTCTCAATTAGTCACCTTTTGTTTGCTTGGCTTCCCTGGCTGAAGCAAGAATCTTCCAACTTGGTTTGTTTAATAGTACTTGTTGAGCCTCAAAAACAAGTCAAGTTTGAAAATAATCAGTTCAGTAGTTTTAAAGCTATGAACATCTAAATTTGGCAATTTTACATCTACAAACTGAGGCCAAGTCAACAAGAGATTTGCCTGAGCTCTGGCTGTATAATAACTGCAGGATTTGACCCATGAAGAATTAGAATGGAAATGTATTTGGTTTATTGATGGATGAGTTAAAGCTACATTTGTTAGCTCCAAACACCACACAGTCCTGTGGCTTTGACCTGTCCTGGAACTGCAGACCGTTTTCCAAGGAGCCTCTGCAGGACTGAAGCTCTGCTACAGTTTGAGGCACTTTCAAGCTCCAGCGACAAAATTGTCAGAACTCTGTAAGCCAGTTGCTCCAATTTGAGAATGTACACGACCTGCTGTTGGAGCTTGCAAGTTTTGCATAATTCTAACGAACGGCCATATTTCCCACATCAATCCTGCCATATGTAGTTTGCCCATGATATGAATCCTGTGGTGTTCTAGGGTCCAAATATGTGTTCACCGAAATAGTATGTTGTATAGTAACATAAGAATTCTTATAACAGTACTTGGAACACAAATTTTTAAAAAGCCAAAATAATAATAATAAAAAACCACAAACAAACATACATCCACCCAAAACAAGCAAAGAAACCACCACACCCCCATTTTTTAAGCTGAACCTCCCCCAATTTTTAAATAAAAAGGTTTTTAAGAATCTGTATTTGCCCGTGTATTTTAAATGTGTCTATTGCCACCCCGAGGCACAAAATGTAAAATCACTTGCAATTAAATTCTAAAATGACACAGTGTCAAACTGAAAAACTCCACATATCATTCCAGAACTAGCTTCTTCCCAATCCATCCCATTAGGGAAAAGCCGGAATAAATTGGTAGGCCTTACAGCATACCCTGGAGGTCCATTGGACCAAGGAGCAAGATGAATTCCAGAATGGAGTGTCCTCCACTCATCCCACATGCAGGCATAAAAATCTAGTGACTGTTAGCTCCAACATCTACATTTATTTTTAATACAGTGTATTTGGATTTCCTATACCTTTAGCTAAGTGCTTTGAGCCTATCCTTAATGGCTCTGAGTGCTTCTGTATATATTTTAAATATATAGAAACAAAGATAAAATTCTGAAAACACAAAACCACGCAACTAAAAAGAATACTTGTCCAACATTAATAATAACCCCTCACACTGGACTGTCCTATGTGCTTCGTCACATCACCTTGGCAACCGACCAAGAAAATAGACGAGCTAAACAGTGTAAGCTAGAGGTCAACACATCTGGGCTGCGATGAATCCTGGAACAATGAATTCCAGAATCAAAAACCTGTGTAACATTGAATAAAAGCCAATTTGGCTGGAGAGAAGAGATAGCAATTTTTAAACGGTAGAAGTGCTCATTCTGAATCTGTCTGGCATCTGGACACATCTGGTTCACAAAGAGCAGGCTTGCTTATATGGGCATACATAGGTATTCCATAGTCATGCCAATATTAACATTAAATCATCTTATCTGTCATGAGTTGCAGTCCTCTGCAGGTTTGCTGGCAACTTATGGGGAGCTAATGCTGCAGCTTTATGAACATCTACCAATGCCCTAATTATTGTACCTGCTGAATACAGTGTGGTAGCTTGGGGCTCCAGCCATCATTGTGCCAAGTTGGACTGAGTGATTAACTCTGCCCTTCCTATCATCACTTGTGCGACCAGGACAACTCCAGTTTCCCACCTTTCAGTGCTGGCTGGCATTGCTCTCATGGTTGATTAGATGTGATGGCAGGACCCTGGCTGCATTACTGCACACAGCCAACTCTCAAGACAGTTTACGTCACAATTTCATCTAAAAGCCGGTTAAAGTGAAGACACTCCTTTCTGAAATAGTTGAACCTCCCAGACAGTGCATCAGACACAATCTTTCTTTGGAACAATGGCGGCAGGTGGTGTGGGACTATGTTTTGCATCAATTGTAAGTTTCTCATCAGATCAGCAACTCAGATCTGCATCCCCTAGTCTCTCTGGATCAGCTTTTGCATACCCCTCAGAACAACCCTATGAGCTGAAAGATCCTTCTTCAATGCGACAGGATACGTTGTGGTCACAGGAGGTTTAACTTACATCTTTCCTGTTGGGGCCACTTGAGCACCCCATCCTGCCCCTGCATGCCATCTGGTTATGGACTGTCCTCTTTATCATCTTGACGGTGATTGGATGCACTTGGTGTCTCCGAATGGCATTGCCATGATAGAGTAGCTACATTACTTATCCAGCATCTAATTCATTTTTTGTGCTGTCAGAAACCATATGCCAGAAGAAGATTCTATCTGTATAATTACCCCAATGCTAACAACATGGTATTTACTCTCTCAGAAAATTCAGCAGACTCTCAGGGGTCAGTTAATAAATGTAAAGAATTGGGACTGTGCATCACTGCAGCTGAAAAGGAGGAGTCACAATGTAAAAACATGGCCAAGATATAACAGAAAATAGCACTGTAATGAGGCAGTGTGTCTTGAGGTCTGGATAACTCTAATGGACTAGTACTATTGGCAGGGGGCTATTCGTCTCTTCTCTGCTCTATCTGCACTGTCTTGGAAACTGGGGGAATCTGAGGAAGCAATGCAAATCTTCTTCTCTGCTTTGTCACCTGTGCTCCGCTGATGGCTTCAAGGAGCCATGTAAGCTATCTCAGCTGGAAGGAGTTGCTTGGGACTCTGAAGTGGTTCCTATATGGACGGGGGGAGGGATAGCTCAGTGGTTTGAGCATTGGCTTGCTAAACCCAGCGTTGTGAGTTCAATCCTTGAGGGGGCCATTTAGGGATCTGGGGCAAAAATTGGGGATTGGTCCTGCTTTGAGCAGGGGTTGGACTAGATGACCTCCTGAGGTCCCTTCCAACCCTGATATTCTATGATTCTATGTGAAGATTCAATGTGAGTAGAAGTGCTGATAGGTCTTTGTAGTCCATTTCAGCCTGTGTGATGGTCTGCTTCTTGTCTGCCCCTTGTTCCTATTGCAAACAAACCATCATGGAACTCATTGACTGTCAGTTTAACCCCAGCTGTCTATCTCCTTTTCTTTCAACTTCTTGAATGTGTCATTATGGCTCAGATTTTAAATCCTCTTCTATTACACCTGTTTATCACATGTTTTCAGGCCAGGTCTGCAGTGCAGCCAAGACAGCTTTGCTTGTAAGGGTTTAACATCCTGTTGGAGGCAAAACTGAATGGACTTACAGTTCCTCTGATTTTGCTTAACACCTGCTTTCTATGCTATCTTCAATATTTAGGGCTTGTCGACATGAGAAAGTTAGTGTGTAGTGAGTGAGTGTGTGAATTTAAAGCACACTAGCTACTCCGCACTAACTTCCTATATGGACACTCTTACTGCACACTAAGAGCACCTTCAGGCGGTTTACCTTAATACCCATCCAAAGAGCATTAAGCTAATGCTCCTGCTTAGTCAAGAGGGAAGAGCTAATATTGCTGTTGAAACCTTAGATGCTGCATTTTCTGACTTCTGATCATTTTAACAATGTAGCCTAATTTTTTGAATCTAATATCCTATTATTGTTATTAATTTATTCATATTACAGTAGCATCTAGAAGTTTCAACTGAAATCACGGCTCCACTGTGTTGTACATTTGGTAAGAAAAAATGCCTGCCCTATATGCCCTATTATAGCTTACAATCTACAGCCCCTGTCTTGCAATCACTTATGCACAGGCTTAACCGTAACCATGTGAACAGTCCCACTGACATAAATATGTGCATAAGTTTTGGCAATATAAGGGCCTATATAGACATGTCAAACAAAGAGTGGGAGAAAGGAGGTCTTACTTCCCACGTTTTACAGAGGGATAATTAAGGCAAAGAGAGAGACTGACTAACTTGCCCAGGGACCCTTCTATGATTCTGTGATACACAGGATACAGAGGAGGGAACTGAACTGAATTCAGATCTGCTGATCCCCTGTCCAGTTCTTAACAACAAGATCATCCTTTGTCTCATAGGCTTTCTACTAAAACCTTTATTAATCCTAGGGTTTTTAATAAAACAAAATAATGAAAAACAAAATCTATAACTATTTGACCAGCAGAGTTGGAAACTCTTTGCTACACAGATTTTCAGCTTCCGGAGCTTAGTAACTGCTCTGACTTTTCCAGTAAATCTTGAGGCCCAGCTCCTCAGTGGTATAAATACCATTGAGAATCTGGGCCTGAATTTCTTGAACCAAACCGTTCCTTGAAAATAACTAGGTTCACATGGCTGCACAGTGTGTTTCTGTTTAAATGGACACCTGTAGATTTGGGAAAATTTGCTGTTGCCCACCAGCAGTACACAATTCCAACTAGTCGTATCCTTATCCAATCAAAGCCATTCCCCTCCCAAATCTAGCAAAACACAACCTTCCCTATTAACGATTACCTCCATTGCAAATTTCAAATTTTAGACATTGTTGCTTTTTTTTTTAAGTGGGAAAAGTGTTTTTTTTTCTCCCTTATTCTTCCATAACCCCAAAACAGCTAGATTATTTCCTCAAAGTTTCAGAAAAATTAACCTTCAGGCACAGCATCAACATGTTCAGTTTGAAAGGTTAATGTTTGGAAAAGCTGTACAAGTGTGAAAACAGGCTGTTGTTCTCATGGAAACTGTTCTCATGGAAATTTGTAACCTAAAATACAGTGGTCACTACTGGTGTCCACTATAAAAGTTGATATATATAAGAAGTGATAGGCTTTAACACTTTATAGATATGTATATATAAAAGTGACAGGAACTAGAATAGAATGCCTGAAGCTGTAGCCTGTGAGCATTACAGCCCAGTCATTACTTCTTTTAAACTTAATGGGAATTTTCCACCATGAACCCAAAACTCCAGTATAAATATTTTCTTACCTGCTTTCTCTTCAAAGAAGAACAATATCATTAGCCATATAAAGAAAGTTTTTTGTTTCCACCCACTAATGTATCAATGTAACTGTTTGTTTCTTAATCTTTTAGGGGTGAATCTTGACAAATGCTGGAGATATTTTTAGGTGCCAAAGGCACATGACATTTGCATTGTGCCTAAGAGTGCTGGAAGTGTCAAGGGCTGACCAGGACAGAAGGGTCCACTGAATCACAGGATCAACCAGGTAAAGCCATTTGGTAAGCGAAGGCTCCCTGAAAAGCTCTTTATAGGGTCATGGTTTTCATTCACAGGTCTACACACTCCGAAGCCTTTGGCAATATTTTGAAGAAGAAATTAGGAATGGAGGAAATGTCAGACTTGATCAGACGAGTGGTCCATCTAGTCTAGGATCCTGGCTCTGACAGTGGACAGCACTGGATGCTTCTGAGTACAACAATCCCTGCAGCAGGTAGACCTGATAATTTATTCCCCATGACACCTTTCCTAACCCCTCCAAAGAGAGACTTAAACCCAAACCTAAACTTTTCAAGATTTGCCCATCTCTAGAGTAGTCACTGGCCTTGAATTTCCTGTCATAATTCTGATTTTAAAGGAGAGAACCTATATCTTGCAAGCTATAGATGAAGGATATTTAAGTGTTTTGTGGCTGCTGCTACATCATCACATCATGGCCATGCATTGTGAAATAATTTGTGAACATGATTCAATGAATGTTGCACTGCGATATGTTGCCACTATTTTGTGCCACAATGATGCAACAGTATGATGTTATGACAGTCATTACATCCCAGTGGATAGACTTTTGGAATTGGCAATTCTAGGTCATTCTCAACAAAAAATGTATTTAGAAGAATAAACAAAAGCAATCTCTAAGGCTGGAGTAGTGGGAGGGGACAAGAAGAGGATATGCATGTGTATGTACACATGCAGATTTGTATAAATACACAAATATAAATGATAATCGACAATGACAAGTGACAGTCATCTTAAAATATGATCCAAGACTCTGATCCTGGGAATGCTGCATAATTGTAACTTCCATTTACAAATATTTGGGGCTGTGTTTGATGAGAGCTGAGGGTGCTTAGCACTTTTTCGAATCAAGCCTTAATGGCCAGCAAAAATCAGCTACCTAGTAGAAGTGGCTAGTAGAAGAACTCTTTAGTTAGAAATGAAGCAAAACATAAGAGCAGCCATATTGGGTCAGACCAATGGTCCATCTGCCCAGTACCCTGCCTTCCAACAGTGGCCAATGCCAGGTGATACAGAGGGAATGAACAGAGCAGGCAATCATTGAGTGATCCATCCCCTGTCATTTACTTCCAGTTCTGTTTAGGGCCACCCAGAGCAGAGGTTGCATCCCTGACCATCTTGGCTAATAGCCATTGATGGACCTGTCCTACATGAAAACATGAATAGGAACCCTTGGAAATCCTTTAAACTGTTCACTTAAAATGTGTCCTTATTGCCGGTGTCACTTCATTTGCATTAATTATATACTTTATGCTGCATATTGGTAAAAAGGCTAAAATTGGGAAATGGTAAAATAATACATTTCTTAACAGAAATGCTTTTGTAAAATATTCTTTAAAATGATGAGACAGGCCCGATCATTTCCTACGCTTTACAGTATCATTTCTAATGTAAAAAGCCCCTGTGTAAATCTAATAAAATAGCTATTCATAAAATGTTCAGCTTGAATAATAAAAGTACCAATTTTCTGTAATGATAGTTTTTAGATTTGAATAAGACATATAAAATATTTGGATTTTTACAGCAATATAAAAAGAAAGACAGAAAGAGAGAAAATATACTGTGTCCATATAGTAGGTATTATTTTTAATCCCTAAAGTATTTCCAAAACAACACTAAATAATACACTAAAACAAAAAAAGGTTTCCTTCTGAAAGCCCAGTTGATGCTCAGAGAAAACTTTGAAAAATATTTTTTTGAAAACAATCCAATTGCTACTTTACATTAGATGTTCTCTATATTTTCCTTCATATTTTTTGCTAATGAAAAAGGAAATCTGCAGGAAAAAAGGATCTCTTCTTAACTGTTTGTCTCTTCTTATCACTTGTTCATCATCTAAAGCCTTTGGGCCAAATACATCCCTGACGTAAACACATTAATGTCAATGGTGTTACACCTGGGATGAATCTGGGCTTTCATCTTAGAATCATAGAATCATAGAATCATAGAATATCAGGGTTGGAAGGGACCCCAGAAGGTCATCTAGTCCAACCCCCTGCTCGAAGCAGGACCAATTCCCAGTTAAATCATCCCAGCCAGGGCTTCTGTATATTATAATAATTTTCACAGCAACCAACAGCAGTGCTCCAAAGAGGCGATTTTCCTGTGTAAATCTGGAGGAATTCACCTGGTTATTATGTAGTTATTCCTGATTACATGAATGTAACTGAAATCAGAATTTGGATCCTAGACCTCAGGTCAAGCTCAGTGCATGACTCAACGTGAAGGGGACAAAGCTGGTTTTCTGCCACCTTTACACTCCTCTGGCACAAGTTAGGGCAGTGTCAGGACTGCTCTAGTTAGCACCAGATGGTAACTACCCCCTGGAGGCTTTGATGCCAAACAGAAATGGCTGCAATGCATTGGTACTCTGACCATGTTCTTTCACTTGGTCATACCCCCAGTACGCCAGGGGCTGCAAATGCAAGTGGCATTGAGCTGGCAAAATCAGTTCTATGCTACTCAGAGATTGCCCCATGTCAGGAGAATCCCTTGGTAGCTGGTTACACTGGCTTTGCATTGCGGGGGGTCTGCAAATGGACTGGACTGGGGCTGAGGATCTGGCCCATGATCTTTAATAAATCCAAACCTTCCATTAAGGACAAAAAAAAGAAAAATTCAGAAAATATCTGATATAAGAAATGTTGTTTCTGAAGAGAATATTTTTCATATGGTTCCATGAGGCATCAAGGGATGTCAGTTTTCTCCCTAATCAATAAAATACATTTCAAAGTTGCTTTGTCCAAATGTGATTTGAGGCCGGTGAGCAAAATGTTGAGAGAATGTTGCATTTTGATAAAGGGGTTAAAGTAAGCAATAAAATAACATATGGGAAGGTACAGGATGTGGTCATGTACAGGGCACCTACTTACATGCCTTGGGTAAGAGCAGACAGCTTCAGCATGTCATCCTAAAAGGTTGTTAGCAGAATCACACCTGCCTGAGAGCAAGCTGCCAATACCTGACAGCAGATACACATGCTAGGATCCTGCAGTGCTGTGTTTTAAAACTAGAACTAAAATTGTAGATTAAAACACTTGAAATGAGTTTCCCCATCCATTTCTTCTCTGCCTTTTATTGGCACGTGGGTATGAACAAGAATACGGGGGCTAACAAGTCCTGACTTGTGTGGGTGTACAGAGACACAGCTCAGTGGAAACCTCATCAGCCAATCAGAGCCCTGCTTTTATCCAAGCCCCTTTTTAATGAACTGTCCCCTGTTTGTTTTCACTTGCATCTCAGCAGCATATCTTAGAAGCTGAGCAAGCCCATGCTACAATAGTGCCTCATTCTCTCATCCGCCTGTATTCGCCACGACTGCCTCTTCTCATTCGTTCATTCCTTCAGGCCCTCCCTGGTGCACTGTTGCTTGTTGAGCAGTATTGCTGTCTGAACAGCATGCGATCAGGACTGTGCAGTATTCAGCATTTATATACACAGTAGTTTATATGTATACATGATCATATCCTGTTTTCACAAGCTCACCTACATCTACACATTCATATATATACAAAAATGCTGTATAATCACATGCACACACACACATGTTTGTGTACATACAGTATATATAAAATGTGTAGATGTAGGTGAGCATCTGACAACTGGGTATTATATTGCATACTTTATACATACACAATGCACTGTTGTCACACGCTCATCTATACATACACACATAAACACATTTATATATGCTGATTATACACAAACATATATGGCTTCAACAATGCTGGCACTATTATATATTTACACACATATATTTATAAATCTGTATGTGTGTATGTATGTGAACATGTAAAACAATATGATACTGTATATGTAAACTATGTACATATATTGCATATATGTATATATGTGCATTTATGTGTGTATATATGGGTATCTAGCTGTATGAGGCGTGCCTATGTATCTATCAGTTGATCTTGCTATCTATATTTATTTGTACAGGGAAACAAAATACAAAACGGATTTCATGACGGATATGCCAGTACATGTTCCCAGACCCACACATGAATACCAGGGTCCAAAGTCAGGGAACATGTACTGGCATATCCGTCATAAAATCTGTTTTGTATTTTGTTTCCCTGTACAAATAATATAGATAGCAAGATCAACTGATAGATACATAGGCACGCCTCATACAGCTAGATACCATATATACACACATAAATGCAAATATATACATATATGCAATATGCAAAATTTTACAATTTTAATGCTTTTACACACCTTATAGAGCTGCCTTACTGTAGATCACCAGAAAGCAGACTGATAAGCTGACAGACTTTCAGGTCAAGCAGCAGATCATATTTTGGGGGCAGAGCGGGACCTTAAAAAATTCAAAAAAAGTCACTGTACTACAATAGAGAATGTAGTTCCTAGTCAACAGCATTGAGAACTTCACTGGTTTAATATTCTCTAGGTGGGCTGATAAAAGCATATGGACAAACAGTGGACATATTTCTAAAAAGTCAGTGCACATTTTTGAAATTTCACTGCACATCTATGCATCATTACCTGTTTTTTTTAGACCACAGGGGACACAAGATATTGCTGGGGTTTTCTCTCATATATGGAAGCAAGGCAACAAAGCGTAACAAAGTGAAGACTGGCCTTTGGGAGAAGAACCAGGCTTTTTTTAAGCAGAAGTCTTTGGTGTAGCCAAAAATCCAAAACAGAAGAAGAAATGTGTAGATTTTTTACCTTGGTCATGAAAATGAAAATGAAATAGGCAAGTAAAGAAACAAATTGGAAGGGTGGAATTCAACTGTTTAAAAAATAGTTCCAAAAGGGACACACATGGGAAGAGGGACAAATATTTTTTTCTGGCACACCAAGTGGCAGTGTCCATGTGTTACATATTCAGAAAGCAGGGGAGTAAGCCAGAGATATATATTTCTATCAACAGTAAATATTTTGACTGAATGAGCATCCCAAAAATGATGATGGGCAAATGTCAAATGAACTTTTCAAGAATACTTCTGTTCAGGAATGATACAACTTGATGTCACAGAGCTCACAAAGTCTTCTGGTTAATGTGAAAAAGAAAGATCTGGGGCCTGATTTTCAGAGATACTGAGCAAAAGTCCCAAACACTCAGAGTTGTGGGTGCTCAGCACTTTCAAATATCAGGCCCTCAGAGACCAACCCTGTTCACACTGAATTCCATAGCAAAACTATTTGACTTCAATGAGAACTGGATAGGGTCCGTAGGTGAAAATGGTTAGAGTTGTAAAAGAGCTATTAGCCCATCAAATCTATTTCCATCTCAGGGTGAGATATACTTCCCAGATAATACAGAGGATGTACCAGATACTAAACTGACATTACACTGGCTCTTAGTCAGAAGCATCCTGTACTGTGTTCACTTTACTGGAACTTTTGCAAAGATCACCCTGGGTAGGTTATAGCAGTGATACTCAGACAGAGGCTTGGGAGCCGCAAGTGGCTCTTTAATGTGTCTCCTGTGGCTCTTTGCAGCACATGCTATTAAAACACTGTTATTTAATTATTAACCAATCTAAGTTATTAACCAATCAGTATGCTTTTACTATGTTATTAACTAACTGATAAAATAATAATACGTGGTTAGTCATTTTGCTGTGAGAATATATATATACACACATATATAAACAGTAAATGAAATAATGAATTCACACAACTGTGTCTCTTTTGGGTAACACTGATTGCTAATTTAGCTCCTGAACCACTGGGTTATAGAATCAACTTACCCAAATCACACCTGAGGGTGTGTCTGGTGCATTAATTTAACACATGAGAAACGGGCATATAAAAATTCCATTTCCCTGTACAAAAGTAATAGAGCATTGTTAAATACCTTCCTGGAGCAATGCTGCTTAGTGCAGGAAAACAGTTCTTAAATAATATATTGCCAGATTTGGGGACACTTGAGGGCAGGATTCTACAAATCACTTTATTCCCATTTCTATGTAACATTCATTAATTATTAATTATTATAATTATTGGATGTCCTAATTTCCTTTAGTCATTTCAGTAACTCCCTGCCTCTTAGGGATGTCTGCACCGAGTCAAGGGAAAAAGCCACAGCCTGACCCTTTGCCTATAACCCACACTGAACTCAGCCTGAATCTTTATTGAGAAAACAATGTGGTTATCTTCCTAGTGAGTTTATATTTGCACTGCTTTGCACCTCTGCGCTTCCTGGTTTTGACCAGGACAAGAACCAGTGTGATACAGAAAGTAGAAAAGTTCTTTACTGATATTTCTGAGTCAACCACATCTTGGAAGCTGAAATACATTGTGAAATCCCTGGAGTTTTCCAGCTTAAATGTCACAAGCAGCGAGGTTTGGATAAATTCATATGCAATAAGCTTTTGGTACATATCAGTTTGGTATCTGGACTGAACAGACACCATTAACCCTTTCGGAATCCTCTTGTTGCAAGTTCTGAAATCTCAGCTTTAAAAACAACAACACTGCCCTGTAGCCCAAATCCTTGCCCTGTGTCATGCAGGAGTAAGAGATGTGCAGGGGCCTGATTCCCACATCAGGGAAATGCATCCCAGCTGGACATCCTGAGGATAATCAAATGGAGGGCAGATCTGCAGTAGCTGAATGGCTGATTCCATACACCTAATGCAGAAGAGGGGGAAAGTCACATCAGCAAACTTCCTGTCCTATTGGTCAGGCCCCCACATATGCAGCCCCCTCTATCTTCTTCAGAGGCCGTGTGAAGGGTAATGTAGACATGCAGCATAAAGAATTTGAGTGCCAGATTGTGGCTGGCTTCTGTGTACGTGCACACATCGTCCCACCCTTTGATGCCTCCTCACAGGTGTCAGCCATACTGTTGTCTCTGCACTCTTCCTGGGTGTGTAGGTGCTAGAGGAATTATGTTACACACATGCTGAAGCCCATTAATTAAATGAGAGATCTCTGACAGCAGCGGCAGCTGAACCATCAGTCATCACTCTCCAGGCTGACACACAAGCAACACCACACAAAGGGAAATTTTGTAAAGTAAACTAAGGTCCATACATTAAAACTGCCTGTAAAACTGGTCCGATATGTGGAATTCCACTGCATCACCAGCTCCTGCTCCAGCTGCATTTCAGTTGGAGGGACATGTGGATATTTTAACGTGCACAGCGTAAGACTAGCTGAAGCAGCCACAGATCTTTCAGACTGGAACAAGGGCCCTGACCATTTTTTTATTTTCATTGAGTAATTTCTTCACGATGAGATTGTGGCTGTGACAGATATTTCAATCTGATGCAATATCTTTGGGGACCCAATCATATTAAGGATATGTAACACTGTGTGCCATGGATTGTATGCAGTTCTGGAGTGGGTAGGGGATGTTGCCACAGCTTCTCCACAAAACAAAAATAATGTGTGTGTGTATGTGTGTGTGTGTGTGTATGTGATTAAGATGAATCACTCAGGTTATAAACACCACCAGAGAGGTACCACCCCCTGAGGAGGCTTGCGTGTACTGATTCAAACTGCATTTTTCAAAGACCAACAGACAAAGAAGAGCTTTTGGCATAAAAAGGCTGCATTCAAACCGACTGAGGGCCTTCTTTCTGACAGGTCCTTCTGTCCAGTGCAGACCCCAGCCCTTGCAGAGGGGTTGAAAAGACTTTGACCTAGTCGGGCCCCATAAAACAGTGACTCCTTGTGTGTTTAAATTTGTTTATTGTTTTTATTACATTTTCTCGTATGTTAAGAATAAGGGTGCTTCCTAGAAAGAGCTGTGTGGTAACTTGTAACTGCTGGCAATACACTGTTCATAACGCTTGGAGAGAAAGTGTAGCCCTAAAGCCCTGGTCAGAAGAAAGTGGGACAAGGGTCTCTACTCAGAGACAGGTGATGACTTGAGACCTGAGTGGGAACTCCTGAAGTGGACCATGAAGAGGGAAGGAGGGCTAAAGGTGCAGTTACCCTGAAACTGTGGCACTGGCAATATGTGCTATAGGATTCATGTGGGAAATGGTCACTATACATGGTATTCCCGTTTTGCCTTATCTGAAGCACTGTATTGTATGTTCACAGACATGAAATCAGTGGTTTGGCCAGCGGGCCATGATCAGGTGAACTCTTTCATCCTTGCAGATCTCAAGGGCAGGCCATGCTGCAGCTATCACTGCTCACCAAAGGTCTTGCACAGTCTGTTTTAGGGGGAAAATGGCTTGGTAATGATATGAATGAAGGCCTACTAGCAACTGGGCCTGAGCATACACACACGACTGCTAATTTGTGACTTACTGTGATTGTGTTGAAGTAGGGGGCAGAAAAGGGACACAGGTGAATTCAATAAACACACTTGGTAGACAACTGAAATACAGTTGTGTTCATTATAGTATGCTGAACACAATAAGACAGTGTTCCCAAAATCCAGGGCCAGTGACCTGGCACTAACCCAATTAATCCACTGGGACAGGAAAGGGTGTGAGTGAGAGCACCCCTCAGAACTAGGACACAGCCCATTCATGTGATTAATGACAATGGTGATATCTTGATGGTGTGACAAAATATGGAGACCACTGGATCTTGTTGATGGCAGATGGAAGAGAAATACTGTTTATGATAAGAAAAATCTCCAAGCTCCTACCAGAGCCTTGGCACTGAGACAGTTAATCAAACAGAGAGACGGTAAAAGTAATGAGTACATGCTTTGCAAATGGCAATGCAGACACAAGTACAAATAATTTGTGTCACTGTGAAAAGAAAAAAAGGAACATAAACTCTGCTAAACAGCCAACATACGTGGCTTATATGTTTTTTTTTTCTCTCCCTCAGACAGAGGAAAGAATTGAGGTACTTTTACATTTTATGCCCACTTACACTGTCAAATATAATATCCTTTCATGTACAAAAAAGAAAAGCAAAGGTTTCAAATATCCGAATGTATCCTAGGCCTGCTTATCTCCTGCTGTCTCTCTCCCACAAATATGCTACCTCCCTAATATACTTACTTCTTTAGAAAAACAAAGTTCCAGCAATTTTGTTCAGCCCTTTCTCCTGTTTAAAACTATAGGTCATCTAATCAGGGACTGGAAACAACACCACATGCCAGTCTCTCAGCACAAATACAGAATCCCAAGTAGTGAATACTCATAGCAACCAATTTAAGAATGGTACACGTGTTAACATTTCCTTGTGCAAAAATATTTGTCTAAGAATTGCAAAAAGTGAAAAAATTCATAACAATCATCACATTTTTGCAGATAATTCATGAGCAGAAAAAGGGGTAAACTTGGCAGATAAATTATTTGCAGCAAGTAATCTGATCAGCTCTAAGAAGCTTAGTGAATAGGTGACTTCCTGCAACTGCTGCTGTCCAAACTCTCAGACATTAGTGAACACAACCTATAATGGTCTTTCTATTTAAATGGAGCCCTGTCTTCAATTTTTAAAATAGTTTTGTAAAAATTGAAACTAAGATAACTTCTTTACAAAGAGGCCTAGTAAAGGGAAAGAGGGAAAATATGAACTCTATCATGCAAATTACAATGAAGTCCTAGAAGGCAGCATTACAAAAGAATCAAAGGCTCAAATGTGACTTTAAGACACTTTTTAACTCCCCTATCATTAGCGCTGCAAGGAGCCAAATCAGCCTTGCCATAATTCAGAGCAGCTTCAATGCTGCGCTAAATTAGGCCTGGCTGGATTGGATCCCCAAGGGGCTATTTCACAGCCAAGAATGTGAAAACACAGTAGTGTTTTAGGCAAAGGCTTTCCCTTCTGATATGACATCAACAACCCCTCTACACCAGTTCCAAGAGAGGTTTCTCCAAGGGCAGGCTATCTGGCACCATGTCACCCAGGGATTCTCTGTTGTATGGGATCTGGGGAACCCACATGGAGCTGGATGAATAGCCTTATCTGGGGCCAATTTTATCAGTGGCCTTTCTCAGGTTATACTTACATAAGTAAAACCAAAACAATTGTGTGCCCTCCCTGAGAAATAGGGGTTTTGGTTATATAAAATATTTCATGTCATTAGTCTTCAGGAAAAAAAATGGATTTGCTGGATTTCCTACTCATCCAACAAGACATCAGACATGATATTTGATATGGTGGCGGCCATTAAAACAATCTTTGTTTGTCAAGAGTTAGCACACAGGGGGTTCTGAGATTCCCTGTTTATCCCTATGGTTAGACTAGAATAGAGTTGTGGGTAGTGTGTAGTAATTACTGGCAAATGCTAACCTTAATAACTTCTGCTATTGATATCTGAAGAGCCTTATACTGGCTGCACTGCTCTTTTTTCCTTATCATGACTAAGTAGACACACACACACACACTTTCATTCTCATGGGTACCACACTCCTTTCGCCATTGAGAACTTTGTTTTCCCTCCAGGGAGCTTCTTTCATTCACTCCAGGAGGCCTTGGAAACACACACAGTTAAACAGTAAAAAATGGTTCCACATACCAGACCTTTTTGCAGCTAGAAAATTGGGTCTTTACACTGTAGCTTATTTTCCTTCTCTCTGTAATTGTTGAATATTCCAGTCGTTGTCTCCCACCCCTCCCCACCCTTCCCCACCACACCCTTTGGTGGTGTCATGGCAGAGTCCTTCATTGTTCAATTTGGAATCTAAATTTATTTGCAAATAAAAAAGGCACACCTGGATAACCTGGCAATAAAATCCTATTTTATTGTAGTGCCTTTCTGCTGAGACAGACTTCAAAATGCTGCTGCAATCTCATAATGTTTAAGGTGGACTATACATATAAGAAAAATGGAGAGCAAGGAGGAAGGGATAGGGTGAAATCAAAGTTATACCAGAAAGGACGGTGGCTCATAATGTGCGTGTACAATGGGAACTTGATTGGTTGTGGCATTTAAGTGCTACCATGGTATAAATGTTAAATAATAATGGTAATAATCTTTGATAGATTGTCCCAAATTCCCAGTCCCTTGCCTTAGGATGGAGAACTCTCCTATAACCTTTGGGGAGGCAGGACCTTGCCCAGGAATACTCAAATGCATAGATATATGCCAACACCTTTATTTGCATGGACAGAACCAGAGTGTCATTACAAGGAACAATAAAGGAGAGTACAGTGTAGTAAATCCAAGAGGTTTAACAAAGGAATACTTACTCCATCAGTAACAAATAGTCTAACGTTCTCCTCCAGCCTCAACCTCTTCATCCCACACTAGGGCATCTCCTTCCTTTAGGGGTGGTGGCCAATTCTTGCGTGCAGGGCAAGTTTGAAGTGGCCATGTAGGCTGTACTCTGGGTCTGTCTTCCTGCCCAGAGAGCTCATGCTCTGGACTTGTTTAATAGCAGTGGCACATACCCCCTGCCTGATGCCCATGTATAGGGTGACCAGACAGCAAGTGTGAAAAATCGGGACAGGGGGTGGGGAGTAATTGGCACCTAAAGACCCAAATATCAGGACTGTCCCTATAAAATCGGGACATCTGGTCACCCTACCCATGTAGTGCAGTCTCTTCTAGTGTGGCATCCAATGGGAGCAGAGCTAGCTGCAGGAAAACAGGGGTGGGATTTCCTGCAAGTTCTCCAACCACTCTGAGCTCTGGTGGGCAGAGAGGCGGGCTCTTTCACAGTCATGCTGCTGAAAAGTAGATCGGAGACACCACAAAAGCTTTAAATTTAACTATGGAGAAATTAGTGGCGCACTAGAATAAACAGTTACACCTAAAAATCTGCCACTAGATGGCTACCTTTAGGCAGGATCTACTAGTTTCTGGACTTGTTAAAGGTCACCTCTAACATCACAAACACTTCCTGCTAGAGCTGCTCAAACACTCTGAATCAAAACGATGTTTTTAAATAAAAATGGATTTTTCATTAAATGTAAGTTTTAGCCGAAAATCTTCCAGCGTTTGAGAAATGTACAGGAAACAATCAGGTCTCTCTTCAAACAGGGAAAGGCATAAGTTCTGTCTGTCTCTTTTATCTCTCTTTCCTGCTTTTACAATCACGGTCTCCTGTCATGCACATGAAAAAAACCACCACCAACAAAACCCCATGCCCAACCCTGTTTTAATGCATATCCTTTTAACCTACTCACAACATATATGGAGAAACAGATTTGTGGCTGGAGAACAGCCTTCAGTCATCCAGGCTTCAGTGGTTACCAGGTAGTTTTAGCCATTAAAAATAACACAGAAAATATGATGCCACTGGTTTGATTGCAGGAAATAAACAAGCACCAAGCTCAGAAACTGCACTTCATAGAGCTCGGCACTCAGAGTGCACTATAGCAACTAAGGTATTAACATTCATTACAAACCCAGAGATAAACTCTAATATTGAAGGAGGCGGTGCTGAACCTATGGGACAGGACAGGTGCATCATCTTTGTCACCGCCACCCATTGAACTTGGGACCTCCGGAGCTGAAAGGATGAGCCTGTAGAGCTTGAGCTAAAGGACGGTCAGCTGCAGCAGATTCATACGCTTTGTGACTCAAACACAGAGGGGGATGCACAGCACAGACTGACGTGAACAGTGGAGTGCAGATGCATAGGTTCTGATTTTACAGGCCCAATTTTGTACCAGTAAATAATTGCACCTGCAACTAAATGCAGTGACAGGACATAACAATTAGATATCTAGCTACCTGACTGAGGCCCCAGTTGAGCAAGCTCAATGCAGCGGGCACTATTATTTGTGGGTGGGAAACTGTGTTCAGAATCAGAGGCCACGTCTCAGAACCAGGGCTTTATGCTAATGCAGTACTCTGTATGTTAAAGTTATCACTGCAATGTGTGTGTATATACACCATGTATAATAGCCAAGGAAGACTATCACTGTATATGGTGGTAGGTATTTTCCAGTCCCTGTCACATCAGCCACACTTTGATTTTACTACTGTACTCAGATTGATATATTTTGGGCTTACTGGGACACTTTTTTCATTCAAGAAGCAATTTTTGCAACACTTTTTATAGTAGGAGATGGGTAAACAAGTTCCTTTTTCATCTGAACCAGTTATGGTTTGTAGTTATTTGGCTGTGAGTGCTGTTGTTTGCATGCACAAAAGTTACAAGTTCAGTGAACTGACAATTAAAACAGTAGTAAAACAATATTGTAGAGTGGGTGATATAGGCAAGGTTTCCTGTATATTTATTTGAAACAGCCACATGTGAAATGCAGGCCACGTGATACAGAGGTTGCCATGGCTAAAAACCATATTTGCTGAGTACTTGGTAAATAGTTGCACCACCTCCTGTGTAAATGCCAGAGAGCACATTAGAGTTTCTTCCGGGCAGTTTAACTTTAGCACAAGCCTTTTTTCCAATTTCTCTAATTTTATTGATTTTGTTTCTATATGGAACCAGCATTCCATTTTTGAAAATCTCTCCTGCTTGTAGAAAAAACAGGAGGACTTGTGTCACCTTAGAGACTAACACATTTATTTGAGCTACAGCCCACTTCATCGCATGCATAGAATGGAACATATAGTAAGAAGATATATATACATACAGAGAACAAGAAAAGGTGGAAGTTGCCAGACGAGCTGTAAGAGGCTAATTAATTAAGATGAGCTATTATCAGCAGGAGAAAAAAACTTTTGTAGTGATAATCAAGATGGCCCATTTAGACAGTTGACAAGAAGGTGTGAGGATATTTAACATGGGGAAATAGATCCAATATGTGTAATGACCCAGCCACTCCCCGTCTCTATTCAAACCCAAGTTAATGGTATCTAGTTTGCATATTAATTCAAGATCAGCAGTTTCTCATTGGAGTCTGTTTTTGAAGCTTTTCTGTTGCAAAATTGCCACCTTTAAGTCTGTTACTGAGTGGCCAGAGAGGTTGAAGTGTTCTCCTACCAGTTTTTGAATGTTATGATTCCTGATGTCAAATTTGTGTCCATTTATTCTTTTGCATAGAGACTTCTGGTTTGGCCAATGTACATGGCAGAGGGGCATTGCTGGCACATGATGGCATATATCACATTGGTAGATGTGCAGGTGAACGAACCCCTGATGGCGTGGCTAATGTCTCCTGCTTGTCTCAGTTTCATGCCTCTCCAAGTGAGACAAGAAAGAACTTTGACATTTACTCAGAGGTGAAGCTTGATCAAACAGCAAAAAGGGTATGGCAAAGAAGTCAGTCAAGGGATGTGCTGTACTAAGGAGGACACTGTTTCTATCAGTTTACTATGGAGGGCCATTTAGGCATGGACCAGAACAAGGAGTGGTTCAGAGCTGCACTGCCCCTAGGGAAGCATGAGGCCTAAGAATACCTCCCAGAACTCCTGATGTGCACAAAGGCTATGTGCCTACTAACATGCCTCTTTGTGGAACTTATTTTACCTTGCATGGCTGGCCAGTACAAGGTGGGGAGAAGCTATGTCTCTACCTCTAACCCATTTCCCTTGCCTATTTGAATACCATGCACGTGGGCCATTGTTCTGTCTGGCTCTGCAGAGGGCTGCTCAATGGGGAGAGGAATATTTACGCCCTCTCCACGGGCTGCACACCCCAGGAAGGCTTAGGCAAAATGTGGCCTCTAGCATTTAGTCCTCGTCCTTTGTCACATTCGTAATCCAGCATTTCTTTTTAATAACAAAAATCATCAATAATGATTTCACCTTCTTCCAACCCAACCAAAATGTGCTTTCATTTTCATTCATGTCGTATTTGCATTCCATCCTCCAGTTGTAAAGGAGACCCAAGGGGTCAGGCAGTACAGGCTTTCTATTTTTCACATCACTGCACGAGCAGAATGACAGAATTCCATGTCATTAACGTTATAAGAAAAAAAAAAGTCTTTCCTATGCATCCCATTTCCAAGAGCGTAGACTTCTTACAGTGACACTAAACAAGCCCTGCACCAAAACATCATGCTCCAGGCCCAGACTCTGGTGCATTATGAATGAACATACTTCCCAATAACATGTTCTTTACTGTAAGATTAGAAATTGTGAATAGGAAAGCTGAAAGCGAGCAATCGGGGTACATACAACAGAACCATTTCACACATATATGACTGCTTCTTAACATGAAAGAGCTCACTGTTCCACTGTAGGACTGGATATTTTCTTGTCTGTCACAACAACTACAGGACTTTCATAAATGCCATATGTAAAACAGCAACAAAATAAAATTATAAATAAATACATTACCAGCTCCTTGTGCCACATTTTTATGTGCTTAGATTGCACATCTTTGGGTGCTCTGTTAAGAAATATGTTACATTGTTACGCTGGGGGAAGCAAGCCACCTGAAGAGAGCTCTCTGCATCTTGTGTGACTACATATGCCTATGTACTCTCTCCGGTACTTATGTTATAAGTGTACCTGGACTTGGAATCAGATTGTTCTATTCAGAGTGGCTTTTAGAGCCAGCCCTTTTGTATGATGGTTGCCATCTTGTGCTTCAGAGTTTAAGCTTTCATTAAAAAAAATTGTAGCTGTTATGGTTGTGTATAAAAGTACGAAACAAATTTAAACAAATGCAGAGAGGTTCTGCAGCCTGGCACAAAAGCTCTGGAAGGCGTTAACTGTGCTCATTCATCTGAGTGTTTACTTTGATGCTTAATTACTACAATTTAAATGTTAAGAAGAGGGACAATTATATTATGAAAATCTGCATAATCTACTGTGATTGAAATTTCATTTTGGTGCCACAAGTAGGTGGAGTTTAGAGTAGTATTTGGTTTGCAAGAGGTGTCTGGGAGAATATCACTATTGCTGTATATCAATTCCACTCCAGTTCTTGGAAAGTCCTGCATCAGGGAGCCCATCTCTAGCATGGCTTGAGGTATAACACAGGCTGATAGGCATTTCGAATAAGGCAATGAATACTGCAGTAAGCAGTTTCGTCTCACTTCACTCCAGATCTCAGACCATTAAGAAAACAAAACAAAACGAAAAAAAAGCAAAAAGTGTTCCAAGGACCTTGAAGCATTTTGCAGTATTAATTATGTAAGCTTCACACCAGCCCTGTGGAGTGTTATTGCTGCGGGGAAACTCAGGCACAGAGAGGCTAATGGATTTTCCCCAGAGTCATACAGCAAACCAATGTCCCAGTAACGTCAAGTGGACAACTGAGCACAAGTCCTCCTTCTGCTAGACAATATGAATATTGAGAAGACAGTCCCTGCCTTTGAGAGCTTACAGGGAGCCAAACAAATTGAGACACAGAACAATACGCAACATATCAAAAGTTCTAGTAATTATCTGTAGTTGTAAATATCTGCAATGGAAAGAGTTATGCTCATCCAATCAGGGAGCAGAAAAATATCATGTGACCTACTTGCCCAATCAAAACAGTTCAGATTTTGAATATCAAATACGCTAAGCAATTATTCACAGTGAACAGCTTACCAGCAATTCAGTCTGGAATATGTTTGCATTACTTGTCAAATAATTTTGAGCAGTGGACAAATTCATGGAAATTGTGACCTCTTTGAGGACAATTCACCAACAGGAAAAGGGCTAAATTTAACCAATACATTCTTTGCTGTGAATAGCTCACCCAGAACTAGTCCCTGAGAATAAGGTATTGCATAGTTGTCAAATCAGACTCAAATGTACCTGCCATGCTTTTGCATGGTTTATTACTGGAAATTACTGATGTCATAAATACGGAATCTTGAAACTGAGGTTACAGAAAACTATTTTTGTTGACTCAATGAATCCCATGTCAGATCCCTTCCTCTAATATTTTCTTGCTGTCCCATGAAAATTCACAAAACCTCCGTCAGTTGGGCTCTGAGATTCTCTATAGATAAAGCAGGCCAAAATATAATGAACCTCTCCCTCATGTTTCTAGCAACCCATTCCCTGGGCCTGGGGCAGAGAGAGAAGGCCAGGGAGAGAAAGAAAACATGGATATGAGAGGAGAGAGAGAGAGAAAAGATGGGGCCATATCATTGCAGGGTGTGAGCCCCGCAAAATCCAAGAGTTAAGAACTGTAACTAACAATAGGGCAAAGAAAGAATTGAGACAATTGCTGAATGTTGCTCAACAAAAATCCAGAGGTGAAATCTTGGCTCTACTGAAGTCAATGGGCATTTTGCCTTTGACTTCAGTCGGGTTAGGATTTTACCCCAGAAGTTTTTGTTCAGATACAATATCCAAAAGTCCAGGTCTTATCCCAAACTCTTTGCTCTAGAATTAGTGATAATGAGCTAATGATATGAGGCTTCATGGAATTTGCTGCACTGTGTTTTGAGCTGTGTCAGCAATCCCAGATGAATGTTTTTTCCCATGGTATTTATGCACTTCTATTTGTAGTCCTGGGTGAATTCAGGAACAGCTGAATGACAGGTAGGAAAAGTTAGCCAAGCCTTCTCAAAGGTTTACTTGAAAAGCTGGGGTATGTTTGAAAACTGCCACTTATTTTCTCCAGCTTGCCCATCCCTATTTTGTAGACAGTAAAAGGAACAGGAATTTCAAAATCCTTTGCTTCTGAGAACTGAAAACATATCTCCAGGACTATTTTATTTCCCTCCCGGCCCCCTTTCCCCCTGGCTCTCTAAATGTATAAGTGTCATTAAGACAAATGGCAAAGATTTCTCCTTTTCTTACATCTGTCAAAGCTTCAGAATCTACTTTCATGACATTTCACACAGAAAAAGAAATCTATATATTTTTTAACATACCATTCAAAGGATGCAGAATCTTAATTAGTTTTACTTTCATGATTTTCAGTCTGCAGTGTGCTAGCGCCCTGCATAATAAATTAACAAAAGGGAACGGGGGAACAAGTGATATAAAGAGATACAGGGGGAAAAAAGAAAATGAGGACGGTACTCATGTAGGATTTGAAGACACTCTTTGAATTAAGAATCAATCTATTACAAAGAGGATATTTCTAGAGTACCTAGGCAGGGCACTTTTCAGCCTGCACCCCACAGGCAATGAATATGAGCTTCTTGATGGTAAATAAAATAGAATCAGCAAAGGAAAAGTCCTTCTGGCTTATGAGTAGTTTAGTGTTTCCAGCATTAGCAGAATGTCAAACACCTGAGGAATGCTTTAGTTTTTGTCTGTATTTTAAAAAATCCAATTTTTGTTCTTCTCTTGCCATCTCAGGTCTTGGCCTATATAATATTAACGGATGCACTTATTTTACTGCTTGTAAATGTATTACCCCCCTACATAATGGTTTCTAATAGGAGAATGAGAACACTATTTTTTCTTATCAAAAACATAAGGTAAATGCACCAAAAATTGTTTAAGTGACACCTTTATGGAGATAGAAAAGTGGACAGCTATTTCTCTTAACTCAAAGCTGGAAAGTTGTCAGCTCTGGTTGGTCAGTTCTACCCTGCCAGTCATTATAATACAAATAGCAGCTAGCTGCTCTCAGGCCTCAGTGCAAGGAGACGATCAGTTCATGTGGCCTGGCTGGCATGTAATCAGTTAAAAAGCTCAAATGTGGTTAACAAGATGCTGAACAAGCCCCTCTTAGCTTGTTAAATGCGGTGCATAAGACAAGGACCAGGCTACTCATAAGAATGAACCTGAACTGGGAAAAGCTTCTAGTTGTGGATATTTGAAAGTTTCTCCAAAAAGTTACATAGGCCCACATCATCTGCCAACCCCTCTACATGTAGATTGCCCCTTCTCCCTGCAGATAGAAGGCTTCGGTGTCTCCACGGCACTGCCCCTAGTCTCCACTCCTCAGTACTCTCCACACGGTCCTCCAAGTGGTCTTGATTCCACGTGGAGGGAGGGGCTGGAGTCAGGGAGGGAAGAGATAGGAAGTTCTGGACCTGGGGTAGGGAGAGGCACAGCTCTCCTCTCTGGCCAGCAGTGTTTACTCAAAAACGTGAAGATAGCCCCAGGGTGAATTAATTCCTCCTGCCTCCAAGTCCCCAGAAACTTCTCTCCCCAGAGTAGAAACTCCTGCTTGGGTACTCCTCTTTGGAACCATTCTTCTAAGCAAACAGGGGGTCACTAGGTCCAGAACTATACTGGAGATTCAGAGCCTGTGAATGGTTGGCACTGGCCTCTTGTGGATTCCAGGAGATTAGCCTGGCTAATTCCTTGTGGATTCCAGGCTAGATTAGCCTAGCCTGAAAAATTCCACCCTTTAGATTGCACAAGGAGGGAGAATCCCTGTAAAGTAATCCTTGAGGAGATCACATCACCTCCCATTCTTTTGTCACCAGAAAGGATAATCTGGGCCCCAACCCTTTTTGCTATACCCCCCATTTTAACAACCCAATAACAACCCACTCTCAGATGTTTGGTTGGCTTTATGTGTTAGGAATGCATGAAAACAGAGGTCCTGTGATTTTGTGGGTGACTAAACTTACTGTCACATGATATCTTTTCGTATGGGTCAATCATTGTAGTAGTTACTTTGTAGTAGTTTCATTTTTCAATAGAAGTTTCCATCCATTTAAGGTTAGATTCTGCCACCCTTAGTCACACAGAATTGTACCTTTCTCTTCAAGTAGTTCTATTGTCTTCAATGGGCATTCTCGAAGAGTAAGCTACAACTCACTGCAAGGGTGAAGGGATCTGGCCATTAGAGAGAGCATCTGGAGAGAAAACATCTCACCACAAATAAAGTGAGAAATCATATTCTGTCCAACTTGTTTTCTGTACAGGAAAACAGAGCTCTGACTTGCCTGTAAAAAGTGGCAGCTGGAAATAGGCTAGTTGTGAACAAAATGTTAAATAGAGAAAGAAAGAAAACTCAGCCTCAAAATGTCAAAGTAATGAAAAAAGGAAAACCATTAAGGAAGCAGCTGTTAAATATGAGATCAATCAGAGGGACTTGGACAAAGTGGATGTCAATAGATGAGCCAGCAAATGCTAATGTAGGCATGTGGGTAAAGCAGACTTTTGCTAGTAATGGCTTTTTACTGGACCTCTGTGAAGAGCTCTATAATCTGGAAGGTAGAGCTGGCCAGAAAAGAGAATTCCCCTTCTGTGGAAAATTCTGAAATTAAAAAAAAAATCCATTCTGAAACATCTGGAATGAAAAAAAAAATCGTTCCACAGAATGAAAAAAAAATCAAAATTTCACATGGAACAAAAATTCCAAAATTTTGTTTTGAAAAAGTAAAATCTATATTTTGTTTTGACCTTTTCAAAACATTTCCAAGGCTCTCTGAGCTGACCGTTGCTCCAGCAGCTAGCCAGGCAGGGGTCTGGGCAGCTCAGAGAACTTGGGAGCTAGGAACGACTACACCACAATCAAACAGCCCCTTAGCCCAACCCCCATGAGCCTGAGTCAGCTGGCATGGGCCAGTCTAATTGCAGGGTAGACCTATCCCTGCTGTGCTGGTGAGCCTGGAGCCTTAGCCTGGCAGGATGCCTCAGAGTTGAGCTGCCTGGAAGCTTGAGCTCCTCAGCAGCCCACCAGCCGAGCTGCTGAGGAGCAGGGAGCCCAGGAGCTGGGAATGATTTTCCATTGGAAAAATAATTTTTTTCTGACACAATTTAAATTTTCCAAGGCAAATTTTGATTTTGTGGAAAGTGAATGAACGAACCACTGGAAAATCACTCTGATGGAAAATTCCCAACCAGCTCACCTGGAAAGCCATTTGCATAGCTTTATTCAGTGCAAGCTTCTGGGTGTGCAGCACTTTGAAAGTCAGTCTACACATTTAGGAGCCTAACTTTAGGCCCTCAATTTTTATAATCTTGGCCAAGATGTTTCTTTGATGCAATGTCCACTCAGTAACACTGAATCAAAGATCAAACTCAATTCCATCCTGATATCATCCTATGTTCAATAATCTCTCTTCCTATTACACACATGCAGGGCTATTTGAGAATATGATATTGCCTGCCAGTATTCATTTATTCAAAGTTCTGCATTCATGTCTATTAGCAGTCCCACGGTACAGCTAACAGTGATAAGCAACACCTTTACTACTAATTCATTACTGTGTAAATGGAAGTAAGCCCTTCACATGCATTCAGTATGCACCATATCCTTAAGGACAGGAACAGAAATTATTAAAATCATCAATATTTATATAACATGTGAAATTCATACTGTCCAACATGGTTTTGGATAGATGAAATTCACTTTGGATAAATGCTAGGGTAAAACATTGTGGCAAAAATAATCTAAACTTTTCTGTAAACTGAAGCTGATAGATTCTGAATGTAATATATTTTACAGTTATATGTTGCTTTTGGAGTTCTGTGTTTTATTCTAGTTGTTTCATCTTAAAAGAAAAAAACAACAACCCGCCCCTCAGATACTATGGTGATAGGAGCCATTTAAGTACCAATGTTAGATTATATAAAAGAAGTCGTAGCAGAAATTGGAAGAAACCCACAGGTGGGCAACCAAGACATTTAGAGATATGGTAGGATTTACACAGGATGATAGATTATAAATAGGATTATTTAGCCTGATAAGGAGAAGATTTACAGGGGGCTTGATAGAAGTATTCAAAATTATTAAGGAATTAGCGAAAATTGGGCAATCTTCCCTTTTTCTCTGTTCTTATAGTTACACAAATGAAAAAACAAACAAATTGCCGTGTGAAAATGTTGCATAATACAGTGGTAATAAAATCAAAGAGGCGAGATACCCTGTTGGCCTCCTGAGGTACTACAGTGCTCATTCATAAAATTGTTTTTATCTTTGAGAGACATTTCTGCTGGTTTCCCTTTTCACTGCTGAGCTATTAAACACCTAAGAGTAAGAGCCAATTACCTGCTCTCCCCATGACATTGTCAAGGATGACAATCCATTTTAGGAATTTATTTCTAAATAGCTGCTGACCGTTTTGCAAAGTGATGGCAAAATTTGCTAAACAATATTACAGTTCAATGAAACTGGGAATATTTTCACACAGGAGCAAAAAGAAACAGGGGGAGGAGGTTGCAGCAGGGTCTGCTATAGATTTCAGTGTGTTAGTGCACCAGGCTTCCATTAAATCACAGTTCTCCGGGAACAGGTTTCCTTAAAGTCATCACACATTCAGATACAGATAAATAGGGAAAGTTGTGAGGCCAAAATGCAGCCCCCAGTTTAATGCAGACAACTCTATGGCCCTCTATGGATGTCACTGCGGGCTGAACCTTGGCTGCTGCTGGCACTCTGAACTGTCACAGTGGGCCAGTTATGTCTAAAAGCAATGGCTTTCTGCAAGAGCTCTTCTTCAAAGTTTTTGTTCTCCTGAGTTGATATTAAATAGAAAATTGTTTAACAAATTTGACAACAATACAGGATTTTAAACAAACAGAAACTGAAAGGCCCTCTCATTCTACACAAAACCCAGCACTCCTCTGACTTGTCTGTCATTCAGCTGTCTCTAAGGCCCTTAGCTAGGTCTACTCCCTATTTACCTCAGCTCTCCCCATTGTGTCCTGCCACTGACCCATTTTTTTAAATAGATGCCTCAGATATAAAGCCTTAGTTCACATATACCCTTGGTCAGCAACCCTCTTGCAATTCCCCAAGCCTTTCCACCTTTGTGGGAAGCCAGACACTGGCAAGAAAGAAGAAATACAGTAGGACCCAGAGGTGTATGTTTTTAAATTCAGAAACAAATTATATTTCAGAATTTGGGGACACCTATGAGTGAAAAATCTGTGAACATAGTCCCCATCTCTTCTAATGAGTCTCAATTTACAAAGATTATTTTATTTGGAAAAATGCTCAGTGCTGTGTACTTTCTGCTTGTACTGTGCTACATCATTACAGCAACAGCTCTTTGTGCTCCACATCTTCAGATGGATGGCTTTTTCCATCATACATCACCAGCGTGACAGCAGACTGATGATCTACAACTCCAAGCACTGTAACTCTGATGATGTGGCTGTGGCTGTAGTAATAGCATGGGCCTACTCCAGGAAAGGAACGCTGCATGTTTTCTTAAAGGTGAGCTGAAAAGCTTAAAAAAAAAAAAACTGCTTAAGATCCCAAATCAGTAACAACAGACTATTCCATTTTCAATGGACACAACTAAACTAGTGCAGGAAAGTGCATTGCTTAAGTTGCTCAATGAGATGTCAAGGAAAATGGAGATTTTGGCAGATACATAAAGGAGACACTGATTTTCAAATATTTTACTTTAAAATGGAAATACTGTAGCATCGGAGATATCCGAATGAGTGAACTGAGATAATTACGTTGTCCTAAAAATCGAACAGCTCTTCAGTGTGACTGCAATCTGTCCAACTCTCACACTTTGATCAGAGTCTCATGATATTTGGTGTTTTCATTAAAGCCCCAACTCCAGGAGTCAAGTGATTTCCTGGGAATCTCAGCTTTTATTTTTTAAAACAAGTTTCTAACTATCAAGGCTGTGCAGAAAAGCTTGAAACCGTGACCTGAGGTAGCACCATCCCCCAAAAGACTAGAGTAGAAACTCAGAGTTACGAACACTTCGGGAATGGAGGTTGTTCGTAACTCTGAACAAAACGTTATGGTTGTTCTTTCAAAAGTTCACAACTGAACATTGACTTCATATAGCTTTGAAACTTTACTATGTGGAAGAAAAATGCTTTAACCATCTTAATTTAAATGAAACAAGCACAGAAACAGTTTCCTTACCTTGTCAACTCTTTTTTTTTGTTAATTTTCTTTTTTTTTTTAGTAGTTTACATTTAACACAGTACTGTACTGTATTTGCCTTTTTTTTTTTTTGGTCTCTGTTGCTGCCTGATTGAGTATTTTCAGTTCCAAATGAGGTGTGTGGTTCAGCGGCCAGTTTGTATCCCTGGTGTTTGTAACTCTGAGGTTCTACTGTACTTTGTTTTAGTCTGCAACCACCTCTGCTTGCATTATGTTTGCAATTTTGAATAATCTACACAGAGATTCAATCACTGATTTGAGAGCCAGATTCTGGATCTTGCTCATAGACATGGCCATGGCCTAGTTAAAAATGGCTTACAAATGTTGCACTAGCATCCGTGCTACCCAGACCCTATGTCCCTGAATTCTCAATGTGCAGAGCCCAGAGATGGCATGATAAGAAATCATGGGATGAAATTTAGTGGTCTGGGGGTGCTGGCTGCCTATTTTTTTGTGTAGCCCCCAATCCCGTAGCCACGGCCATATTTAAGGGCAGGCAACCCAGGCAACCCACTTTGGGGGTGGGATGCTGTGCTCGGGGTGCTGTTTTTGTTGTTAACAACAAAAAGGAAAATAGAATGTTTGAAGTAAAATGTTTCAGGTATTCCATATGTGAATTTATTTTACATTAAACTTCTAGAATATTCTGGACCTTTGTAGAATCTTCTGGAACCTTCAAGACTTTGAGAACTATATTTTCCTCGAACATCCTAGAATGTTGTTAGCCATGCCCTCGTGAGTACATAAGGGATGGGGTGTCATCAGTCAGTCAGTGAGATGTAAGAACGTAGTGAAGTGAGAGCCCAGCTACAATATTGTGAACCTTGTTTTATTGTGAAAGTGTACTAGTGTTTTAAGACCTTGAAGAGTGTAAGTAGTGACTAATACATTTAATGAGATGTCATAGATAGCTATCGAACTGCTATCTACTCAACAATATAAAAGAAATACTGTTACTTCTTTGCCATGCTTAACACGTCATATTTGATCACTTTCTAAGATTGCGGAACATAAACTTTTGCTGTCCCTAATACTGTCTGTTTTCCCCTGTAGTAAATAAAAGTTGCCCCCCAAAGAAGCTGAGAAGGCAAGAAAAGCAATCTTCTGAACTAAAGGACTACGGTTAACATTCTACGGCTGTCACCTACTGTAACACTCTTTACTGGTCTACCCAATGTTGGTGCGCAGTTCGATTTCTTGATGTTAGTACATTTCAGTTACTCTTAAAATTAAAAAGTTTCTATAAGCTTAGAGGAAACACTTTTTTATTTGCTTATATAAGGCAAGAATAAATACAGATTTACAGACCCAAGCATGCAAATGTATCATCTTATATGACAGGGATAAATCGTGCATGAAAACCATGCATCAAAGTCATGAAATGGGCTACAAATGCAATAAAAAATAAAGCATTCTAAAGTTTAACAAATGGAGGGGAGGGCACTGAAAATGCTCCTCACCTGGGGCGCCATTTGGTCTAGGGCCGGCCTTGCCCCTAGCAATCTCCGCCACTCATATTATTTGGCTGCAGCTGAATGCAAGAACATTCTTGTAGAGCCTTATCCAAAGCCCACTGAAGTCAATGGAAGGACTCCCATTGACTTCAATGGGATCTGGATTAAGCCACATCTTAGCGAGCCTCAGAACAACATTGCTTGAATAAATGGGGCAGCTGTCTTTTGCCCAACCACTCCAGCTAACTGAGGAAATAGTAGAACACATTTTACCTGTTTGATTTAGTTTAAATTCATGTTTAAAATCACCTTACTTTGGTTGTAATACTTCCTTTAAAATATGACATAATTTCAGAATGTGTGGAAGTAAATTAATTCCACTTTTCCACTGAGAAACGAAGTGAAAACCATGTTTGCTGCTGTTCAACTGTTATTTGTTAATTAACCAGTATCGGTTACCATTTACATTGGATCATAGGTATGCATGGCGCTTTACAATAAATAAAAGGCCAGGGGCCTTATCTTATAGTCATTTAACACTGATGTAGCTTCGCTGGGTCTTAACCTCAGCTGTAGCTGTGGAATGATCAAGCATCTTAGGAGGTGGGGCACAAGGGTGCCCGCTGCACTTTTTTGGTTGTGGACCATCCGGACACTACTCTGAGGCCTTCATGCTGCTTGAATGATGTTTGGAGGGGCCCATTACAGAAATCGAAGATTGCCAGCATACACAGATGCCCACCTAACCATGCTTCCTTTCCCTGAGCCATGCCTCCTGAGCTGTCCTGTAGGGAATGAAGGTAGGACAGAGGTCCACATCGTCAAAGGATCCCCACCTGCCATAGCCAGTAACTTGGCTTTGGGGCCACTTTATGTTAGTGATGTAAAATAATGGAGTCATTTGCTAAAAAGGAATTACCCCTACTTTACAGATCAGATCTTGAGATCAGACTCAGGCTCTGGTTCTCTGCCCCCAGGAACTAACAATAGTAGAGCCTAACCCTACAAACATTTCAACACATGCATAACTCATCGATTTCAGTGAGACTACTCATGGGAGTAAACTTACTCACACGCATACTTTTCTTTTTGCAATATCATTCCCTAAATTAGATGGCACATACAGTACCAATGAAAGTCAATATGTGGAGGTGGTAGTGGTGGTAACTGAATGTCAGGATAGGATGGTGCTATGACAGTGAGAAGAGCTTATTATTATATTCTGTACCCTATATGTTAGTTTTGTGTCTAAGTTAACATATTAGTGTTTGAGGATGAAAACGTTACAAATGGCAGCAAAACACAGGGGTATTTTTTCCCGCAGAAAACAAGCTGCATCTCATGAGTAATTTATTATTTTAGTAAACAGGCCTTCATTTTGACCAATTCTGTACCTTGAGAATGGAAAATATGGTACTGTGTGTTGGGTGCAGAAGAGTTAGCTTTCTTCTGTTCTGACTGTGCTTGACACCTCCATGACTGACTCCCTGTTCCGGTAGCAGATGCCAGCTTAGCCAGGTCCAAGGTATCCATGCATACTTCCAAAGCATAGTTGGCACTGTGATGGGACTCACTGGTCAGAACTTAAAAGGGCAGATTCACTACCCATGTCTGCTCTCTATGAGCTACTGCTAGAGCAACATAAAAGGACCGTAAACTACCTATATCTCAGATGGCAAATGGTCCTTTAGGGACTGTTTCTAGCTGGTGTATTTTAGAACAGCTCTTAGGCTGCCCCTACCTGTGCCAAAACTAGGACTAGGGGGAAGCCAAGCAGAGAATCAGGAAGTTATTAACCTGATGACTCCCATCTCTACTACCCCAAGTGGATCAAGGCAGTAGCAGAGAGTCTACCCCATCACAAAGAACATTTTAGCTGAGGTGTATAGTATATGTTTCCTTGTTTCTATTCCTGCACTGATTGATTCCCTTTGGGCAGCGCTGATATCATAGTTACAGAACTATTTAGGTCAGAAGAGACCTCTAGCAGGTCATCTAATCCATCTCCCTGCATTGTGGCAGTCTGGATTGACAGCTTGCTCCACTGCCTAACTGTGCTTATAAAGTTTTTCCTGATCTTTAATCCAATTTTTCCGTGCTGCAGTTTAAACAAATTACTTCTTGGTCTGTCCTCATTGATTAATGAAAATTGGTCCCAATCCTCTTTATAAAAACCCTTAATATATTTGTAGACAGTTATCTAGCTCCTCAGTCTTCTTTTCTCCAGCCTGAACATGCCTAATTATCTTAGCCTTCCCTCACAGGTCTTATTTTCCAAAACTTTTATCACTTTGGTTGCTCTACTACGAACTCTCTCCAATCTGTCTTTTTTTTTTTTTAAATGCAATGCTCCAAACTGAATGAAGCACTCCACTGGTTTTCCCTCTGTTGCTGATTAGAACAGTATAATTATCTTGCCTGTTTTCCCCACAACACTCTTACTGTGTCATCGTTATGGTGCCTACCCTGCCTCAAGTAGCACACAAGTCCAGTGCTCTCCAACGTACAAAATAAATTGGCTTTGAACTAGCTAATAATTTCTGCAGGGTGTTATTTTGTCAAGTCCCTTAAAACAGAGACAACACATTTATACCAGAGTGCTAGATTGTGCCCTATGGCACAGCCCTGAACAAGGGGTGGTGTGTAAGATGCCTTACCTGAGAAATAGCCCTGGGGGTCATTATGCCTCAGAGAAACCCATCTCACAATTCCTCCCCTGCATTATCCTTGTTCCAAGGGGTAGTATAATTTGCTACAAGCCAAAGTTCTTACTCCTCTGGGTGGACATGTAGTCCAAATCACAATTTACCCCAGAGATTTCACCCGGATACCGCAGATTTTGCAGTCCCTGCATTACAGTGTTCTTTGAAGTACTGATGTTTCATTGGAATGATACTAGTAACGGTGATGTGGTTGGAACAAGTTGAAGACAGCCATGCCAGCTCTGAAATGCTGACTTTTTCAGTGGAACATCACTACTTCAGAGTGCTGCAGTATAGCAGTGACTGTGCAGACCAGCAAAAACATAGCAATTTATTGAATACAGCAAATACAAAAGGGTTGAGTTGGTCACATTGATTTTACCATCTACTGCAACCCCTGCCCCCAACCATACTATAAAATCACGACCTGCAACTAGTATTTCCCCACTCTGCTTTACATTTGTGCGTTTAATTATTGTTACCCAAACTACTTTACGTTGGTCTTTACTGAATCTCATTGTATTGGCTACAGTCTGTTTCTTTAATTTATCGACCACACATCATGCTGTATTTTAACCTTGTCCTTCCAGATATTTACATTTCCTCCTCACTTAGCCTCATCCACAAACCAGATTCTGCTTCTAAACGGTTAATAAAAATGCTGAGTAGAATTAGACACAAAATTGACACCTGTAGAACCCTGCTTAGCATCCCCTTTCAGCTTAACCATAGATCATTTGTATTTACTCACTACATTTGATTGTTTCAATACAGTTATTTTATATCTAACTTCTAGTAGCTTTCTTTCAACTTCAGGCCAGATTCTGCTACTCTTACTCGTGCTGCATTACACTGTGATGAAACTAACTCCACATGAGCAAGGGTGACAGAATCAGGCCCGAAGATTGTAAGCAGGAATTTCTTCTTACTCTTTGTCTGTAAATCTCTTTTGACTTGACAGTGCAGTATAAACGTTTTCTTATAATAAAAATACATATTTTTCTAGCTTTTCTGAGTGAATGCCATGCCAAAGTGTTTCAAGTGCCTTACAAACGCTTGCACACTGAAGTTGCACAGATTTAACTTAAATTGGATTAAAACCCAAATTAGTTAAACCAGCGCAAAACCCTTTTACTTTTAATTGAGTTTAAGAGTAGCTTAAATCACAGTTTAGCTTAAGATGGTAAGGAATTGCTTAAACCAGTGGAAGTTTCTGAGTAGACAATCTTACTTCAGTGAAGAGTGGTTTGTATCAATTTAGATAACAATATCAGTTTAGAAATACACATTTAGTTAAACTGATGTGTGAGCCCACACGATGTGTTTCCTTTATCCAAAAACTTGGTTTTCCTGTCAAAGTGCTAAATAGTGGAAATTAGCCCCAGGCTCGCATTGGTAGTGGTTTGGAGCCGGGCCTCCTCAGAGTGCACACTAGGAGCCATTTTAGCTCAGGCAGGCACAAGGCTTGCCAGAGCTCCAGTGGGGCAGCAGGAGGAAGCAAACTGCTACTCATGCCTTCTTCTGCATGGCTTGCCCACTCTGCAGGCTGGCGCATAGGGGCAGCAGAGTCATGGCTGCGCTCTTTTGAGTGAGTTACTCGTCAGAGCTAGTTTACAGCTATGTGTTGGTCAGGGGGCGTCATCTTTTTACAAGGTAGTGATAATGATAAAAACCCTAGAACGGAGACAGTTAGCTGGCTTATACTGGTACATTTATTCCCCTTCCTGGATGGAACTAGCCATCTGTATAATAAGATTTCCAGGATTGTCACTCTGTCTGTGTGTTGCACTGAAGCCGAGGATGTCTGTTGAGACAATGTGAAGCAGGGTACCTGCAGGGTTGAGAGCTCTTTTTACTTAGAATATCACCAGGCTCAACCATCACTGGGATTCACAGTCTGTTGTCATCCCATTTTTAATTTCTCAGCCATTTTTGGATTTTTTACACTTTATAAATTATACCCATAAGGCAGCATGGGCTTTCATCTAATACCAGTATAAAGAACCTTTCTACCATCACAGCTGTGCCCACACTAGTGGACTGTAGTACTGCTATAACTATACCGGTATAATGAAAGCAGTACAACTTCCTGGTGTGGACAAAGGTGTAAGGGAGAACAAGTTGGGTAGCATCAACGATAATAGGACAGGCTGCAGTTCTTGATGTCCCTTCTTTGGCCATCACAAGCTTGGGCAGAGGCTCCTTGGTGTACATCTACGATTTAGGCTGAAGGTGTAATTCCCAGCTCAAGGAGACTCATTAAAAATGGAATGTAATTGCGGCAGCGCGAACAGTGGCAAGGGCTAGCCGCCCTGAGTACGTGCCTAGTGATTTGGACAGGATTGTACTTGGGGTGGCTAGCCACTCCCACCATTTGCCCTGCTGCCACTACACTCTGCTTTTAGCATGTTAGCTCAATTACCTCTCCTCAAGCTGGGAATTATACCCCTAGCTCCAAGGGTAGACATACTCTTAAGTCTCTATCCCCTGCAGAGCCACATAAGAGCCGGTCGAAGTCTATTCTAAAGAATTCTCCTAAATCAGTTTAGGATCAAACCATGCTTTCTAGTATTTATCAGCTTACTTCCCTCTAGATATTTATAGACTGAATCCCTTTATGAAGTGTACTAACATTAACCCTTTATGAAGTGTACTATTTTACCATCTACAGAAAATAAATGCACAGACCTGAGACTCTCTAGGTATCTTTTTCTCCCCTTCACATACATAAAGAATGTTTAAAAAGTTAGCCATTTCCCAGTTCCCAGGTACTTTACCTAGCCATCTGATCCATTAGTAGCAGCTCTGATACCACTTCCGCTAACTCCTTTTACAATTTGGGTGACTATCCATGGGACTGTGATTATTTAAATACTAGATCTAGTAAAGAATGTCAAAATTCTAAATTTTTCAGTGTAAAACCGGGACAAATTTTTCATGAACGTTTTCATGAAAAATGTGTCCTCGTTTTCAGTCTTCTTTATAAAATATATCCCATGTTATCGACAGAGGGCCAGATTCTGTTGCAAGTTTCACCAGAGAAAATCTACTGCAAATCCACTGACTTGTCTGAAGTTTCTCTGATTCTCTGGAGTAACAGAGCAGAAACTGGCCCATAATCTTTCACCTGATCCTTCCTAACTCTCCTATGTGACATCTCACTTTCTTTATTAACTGTTAGACTGTATTAAGCTTCCTGTCCCTATTATCATTTATAGTAAATACTCTTTCAGGTATTTTTCCTTGTAATCTCGTATTTAGCTCCCTCTCTGCTAAGCAACAGAACTCCACTTCTCCTTGTCACCAAGTTTACTTTTATGTGATTATAAAACTTGTTTAGTTCTTATTTACACACTTTGCTAATGATACTTCCTGTATGTACTATATAATTTCTCCTTATGTCCTCATGTTGTGTGCTATTCTTTTTCAGGACTTCACAAATTGTCTAAGGCAAACATAACTGTTCAATTACTTCTGTTCCCATTTTACTGATAGGGATTGTTTTCTGCTGTGGCTTTAATATCATGTCCTTCAGAAGCTTCCATTTACTATACTTTTCTTAAGTTTTTCATCCATGAGACCTACTCCCAAAAAACCCCTCATTTCTTGAACCATGCCTCTTTTGAATTCCACCATCCTTGAATTATAATGTCTGGAAGGTTTCCCCTTAGACGCATAAGTATTTGGCAGTTTTCTCTTCATGACCAGGCTTTTGGAATGTTTCCTTGAACCTGATTCAATGGCTGGCTGTTGATGACCTCTCTGGGGTTAATTCTGGACCTTTATTGGGCTAACAGCTTCTTCACTCACTCCCTAATTAGGATCTCACAACAAACTGCCTACCTATGTCTTTCATTTACTTTGTGATACAGGTACTTTCTTTAAAAAAAAGTGGTTAATGACTTTTTCCAAGATAATGAAACACACTGGTTTCATTTAAGAATTATTTCCTTGAGCCTTATATCTAATTATACAGGTGTACAAAGTAAACTATGTCTGCCATATGTAAACGTGAGTAGTTCCTAGTTTCACCACTCATTTTAATAACACAACTTGATTCTAAGTGCTTTTCCTGAACTCTCATTTTTTAAAAACTCATACCCTGGACCATTTGGCCTACCTGCCCCCCTCCACACATACATAGGTACACAATATGCCCCACCTCTGTCACTACATCTGGATTTTCTCTCTCTGCTCTTTGTATTTCCTGTCTCTTCCCTTTGTACATTATAATTCCTGGTACTTGATCAGCCCACTAGTTGTGCACACACAACTCCCACTGATCTCCAGGGGTATTATATCCAGGCAATTGATGAGACAATTAGGTCCTTTAAATTCTCCAGAGAAATAATCTATTTAGATCATCTTGTCTCCTTAGTCCTGTGATCTGCTTCCTAATAATTACCACTATGACATAGTTCTAAGGCCCCAGTTTTCCAGCAAGCTCACTTGCAGAAGCTTATCCATATTGGCCTCAAAATCTGGACTTATCTGCCATACCAAAGAGCATCTCTTTATATATTCAGAGGTTCCATTGTCTCTTGTGTTGCAGAGTGCGCATTACTGGTGAACGATGTAGTCTAAAGAAATCATGTTGAAGAATGAAATGTGTCTGTACTCTGAAAAATGACTATGGTAACAATGGCAGATCTCTTCCCCGTGTATCCAGAGTCATATCTTCTGATTTTAGGCCCTGAAAATAATTTCTAACTGCATTTTACTAATGTTGGTTCGGTCCACCCAACACAGACAAAGAGGGTACTGCATTCCATCCCTCTTCCTACATCGTCTATGCAAATTTCTGCACAAATGTTTGTACGTTCATCCAATCGCAGAATGGAAGCTATACCATGTGACTTTTCTAACCAGTTATAACTAAGCAATGCAACTCAAATTTAGAATACTTGTGATCAAGCCATATAATTTGTTTATTTATTTGAAAAGACTTTCACCAAAACATTTGAAGAATAAATAAACCCCGGAAATGGCAACCTGCTTGTGGATTTTCCGCAGGAAGAAACTCAGGCTAACTGTGCTAAGTAATTGTTTGCTACCAGTTATTTGCTCAGTCTTGAGTTCCAAAGTATCCTCTTTTTGCAACTTGCATTGGGCCCGTACCCAGCCTATTCTTCTCTTGCATCCACTGGTGTTCGTGCCCCTTTCCTATCTTTCACTGCTAGGAAGTGACTATGATCTGAATGCATTTTTCAGGATAATTTCAGCTACTGCTTGTTTTGTTAAAATACCTCTATAGCTCTGGTGCCAGGTATACAAATCAGGTTAAAGTTTCTGAAGGACTATGACAGCATTTTGAATCATTTAGCCTGAGGTAAGAAAAGGACTAAACCACTCATTGTTATTTCCTTAAAATTACCTATATAATTGTTCTTAAAATACAAAACAATGAAGCAGAAAGCAGCCATTTTGGTGCATTGTATCAAGACAGAAAGATGAGAGGTGTACTCTGAGGTACGGGGAACAGCAGGAGATTTCCAGTTCTTTTTCAGTAAGGTCTATATATTCAGGTTTTGCTTTTGTATCCACAGAGTGCCAGGTTACCAAATGCTCAGCACCACAGTTGGGGCCAGATTTTCAGAGAGCTCAGCTCCCATTTAGGCATCCACGTAAGACTTTCAGAAGTGCTCAGCACCCAGCAGTTCCTGTGGGGACACTTAGGTCTAGCTGTTCAAAAAAAAACTCAGCATGTCAGTGAGCTCTTTTGACAAGGTGGCCACTTATTTTGGTGCTTAAATGGAAGCTACGTTCTTTTGAAATACCCTGACAGTGGGTGATGTCTACAGCTCTCGTCCTTACTGGTGGGGCAGGTCCCAACCTCAGCTTCTCGGGGAGCTGATGTTTCGTGTTGTCATTATTCATTATTTGCATTATGGTAGCACCTAGGAGCCCCAGTCACGGATCAGGGCTCCACTGTGTTAGGTGCTGTACAAACATGCAGCAAAAACATGTTCACTGGCCTCAAAGTGCTTATCTGGCATGGCCTTGGGCAAGTCATTTCTTTTCTGTGTCTCATTCGCGCTGACTGTGACATGGGAATGAGAACAAATGATACTATTACTTACCGCCCTCACAGAGACGTGGTGAAGATTTTTTTAGTGAATTTTTGGCCACAGATTTGAACACAGAAATGGCTGTACAATTGCAAAGCCCTGGAATGATTTTCACAGCCTCCCCTGACCGAGGAAGATAGGCAGGGACTGTGGCTGCTGTGATCATTTGCAGGAGAAAGATGATACATATTGCCATAAACACTCAGAAAAAAAATTCTGCCAAAACCTGGTCTCGTTATCAGAAATAGGAGGAAAATCATAAAATATTAGGAAATCCCCAAGTTAAGTCTCCGACAGCAATGTTAACAGGATTACATTACATTGTGCAGTATTTCCATTCCTGTGCTTTTGGTTAAGTGCATAACTTAATATATATATTACTGTTTATTAGGTACAAACTTACATTTTTAAAAACAGCCTCCAATATTGCAGGTGTAATGTTGCACTCTCAGTTAACTACAGGCTGAATTAAGTGCGCTCATATTTGCATCCATAAAGAAACCTAATGACCTGGATGCACCCACAATACAAATCGTTCAGTATGTAACTGAGTGAAATCGTAGGCCCAATTAATTGCAATATTTAAGGATGGGCACCAAATTGTGGCAGAAGTGTTGGAGCTGGGTTCAGGCATGGCTAATAATCAGGACCAAAATGTACACCATAAAATATAAAAGATGTGAACCATGGCCAAATGGTGGCACAGTATGTGATAGCAGAGATTTTGGTGTTTGCCTTGCCCTGAATTTACATTTTTGAGCCAGATCCACAGCTGATATAACACAGCATATTTCCATTTAAGTCACTGGAGCCATGCTTATTTAGACCAGATGAGGCTCTAGCCCAGCATTCCCTTTTCTGGATAAAGTAGTTGTTATTAATTCAAACAATACATGAATTGCCAAGACGAAATCCAGTCCATTAAGTGGAATGGATTGTCGACAAACACACAGATCACTATTGTCACGGCAAAGAATGTCCTAACAGTGTGGTCTCCTAAACTGCGGAAAAATCGCCTTAAGGAAGTGGTGCAAGCCTCATATCACAAATCATTTAAAATTAAAATGGACAAAGCATTCAAAATTATCCTGGAGGGAACAGTCCTTATGGGCCTTATCAGAAAGTAGATGATTTCTGTGACTTTCTTGTTGACTATATGCAGGTTAATTTGTGTTGACCAACTCATCATTGGAAGGTTCTGTTTAAGTCAAAGAGCCAGATTTTGATCTCAGCAACACTGTCATGAAACTGCCTTGAAGCCAATTCCATTGAATCCAATGGAGTTACTGCAGATTTACAGCTAGGCTTTGGAATTCAGAAACTGCCCCATGGTACCTTGAGCATTCTGGATTGCCAATTCAGTTACCTTCTAGATTGGTATAAACCATTCCATTCTAATCTTTTCCATAGCTGTAATGGTACAATTAACCTCTTTTTCTCACTTATTAGCTGTTGCATACATGTATTGTACCATACCAAATTGACACCTTTCATGTATAACCTGATGTTAGTTAGATGCTTGCGAGTCGTTCAGTCTGCAGGTTAGGCTATTTTCATAGATAGCATTTCTACCATAATGAAACATATTTTTTTTCCACAGCTGCCTAATTTGTTCTGGATGCTCTTTAAATATTGCTGGCCCCGAGAGTTAGTTTGCTGCAGGCAGCACTGTCTGTGTACTAAACGATGTGAGACACCATGCAGGACTGTGGACCATTGTCTTCTGTGAGTACCTTTTTCTCCAGTTTACTATTGCTTTCCTTAGGTTACTGCTGTCACTTTGTGCCTTTGTCAGTAGTTTCTTGTAATATTGACAGCTGCTTCTACAGTCCTTGCCTTTGAACTGGCTGTGAAGGGGAGAAGATGTATCATATTCAAATTCTGATGATGCAGCAAACTGCAAATTCCCCATTGGCAAAATGAAGTCCATTTCTGGTGATTACAGAATTCCAGAATGGCCAAAGTTGGCATTGCAATATTTTAGGAGAGCAGATGCTGGTATTGCTTATAAAGGTTCCATTTCCAGAGTGTTAAAGGTCATCAGCCATAGCAAAGCACTAGTGAATGCCCACAGTAGACAAACATGTGCCTCTCTACTCCAAGAAATGCTTGTTATTTCATATGTCCTGAGTAGTATATCAGTTGTCTGCAAAAGAATTCCATGGCAGATAAAGCATTCACTTCTGAAATCCCTGAAATTTCTCTCAATGTTTGACATATACAGTGGACTTCAGTCTATACATATCAAATTAATTGTAGTTGCTTACATCAAGGGATGAATTTAGTCCTATATGCATTGCACAGTACATGCAAGTGACACTGTATTAGTATTATTCATGAACTTTACATTTATAACCTAAATGGAGGCCTTACTGTTTGTAAGATACTGATGCTCTGGAAGAAACAACTAACCATCTGAGAATCTATTTTGCATTATGTGTCCAGCATATCTTGAATTTTCTGTTTCCAATTAGGATTAATTTTTGCATCGTTATCAGAAGTTTTGTGAATAAAGTGAATTGTTTGTGATCTGTGTTCAGATGAATGTAATCGTGCATCACAACCAAAATGTATAGGCAATGACAATAACAACAATAACAGTCTGAGGATATGTGTGTTGACTTCTGTAACGAGAAATCAGGCAGGAGAGGCTGGAGAAGGTTCTAGGCAGAAGTTCCATAGTAAATAATAAGGTTCCTTGTTTAGTGTTGGAAGAAAGATACTTTTTATGTGATTCTTTACTATTGTCAGATAGTCAGAGAGTATCTATATTTAGGCCAGAGATGATCTTTATTATATGTTTGTAAAGTGCTTAGCACACTTTTATGTGGGTGCTATATAAATTATAATTATTAACAATAATAAAACCTTGCTTCCTTAGAGAAGATATTTCAGAGGCAAGGGTTACTGAACTGTCTGTTTTGATGCTGCAAAGTGCTCTGGAAAAATTAAGAGCCCCTAAATCTTACTGTTGACATGAACCTTTTCAGAGTTTCAGTAAAGTTCAGTATGGCAGATTGTCCCTCTCCCAGTCATGCTGCGGGAGGCATTCCTCCTTCCTTTTATTCCTACCACATCAGGGAGTCTTACCAGAATGAAGGAAAGGGGGTCAAACAATTGGGGTTTCTGCAGTTCACTGGAGTAATCTGGTAGCACACTTCTTGGGCAGAGTAGTGGAACCCTCTGAAGAATCTAAGTCAACGGAATGGGTGAGAGAGCTGCCCTAGCTGATGGTATCAGGGTATGTCATCACTGCACAGTAAGCCCAGGCTTGGCTAGCCATGATGGAATGTCCCCACTACTAAACTATACCTATGCCAGAGCAGTAGAGAGCAAGAAAATACAGCCCAGATGGAATTGTGGGAAGGCTCTGGAGGACTATCAGCACTTGGTCTTCATTAGCAGGCATCCTCACTGCAAAGTAGGCACATTTGCAGTCCTGGCTGAGACAAAACCTGGGTTCAAGCATAGACACTAGCCCAGGTTAAAGCATCCTCAACCCCGGGTTAAAGGTTTTTCTGCGTGTCCAACAGGGGAGTTAGAGGCAACACTGGGGTGAGAGCCCAGGCTATATATCTCTGCAGTAAAGCTATGCCCTAAAGAATGGCAAAGTGGGAATGACTGGCCATCCCTCAAAGACAGCAGGCACAGGAGTCCAGTGCCTCCTGGAGAAGAGAGCTGTGGCTGTGTGTGGGAGATGGAAGGTCAAATGCGCTGGTAGTGAGCCTCAAGTGTCTGCATGATTCAGATAAGCATTAGACATTTAGAAGGCTATCCAAACTCAAAATCTGAATGGCTTGTGGTTAGCCCTGTGAGCTGGCAAACCAGGTGCCAGCTTATGCCAAGGTCCCCAGGCCTCTCTTGACAAACACATAGCTGGAATCAGTCTGGTTAGCCTGAGTGTTAGCCTTGGTAAAATAGGTATTAGAGTTATAAAAATGTGCTTAATGTTTAGGCTATATTGAATGCTTGTGAGTTGCTGCCTGCATTAATCTCACTTATAATGTCTGTATCCCATATTATAAGGTAATATTTCAGCATTTGCATTGTAAGTGTCTGTAACCAGACAGGAGGGAAGCAGTAACTAGGAGAGCAGGTATTATGTCCTGCCCGACAAAGAAGGTCCATCAACCCTAGGTGAACTATTGTGCAACATCAGAGAACAAAAGACTTTATTGATTGTTCTCCCCCTCACACTCTCATGAAGAGAGGATGTGCAAGTGAATTTCTTCCATCAGCTGAGTTTGCAACACAAAGCAGAAAGGGGAAGGAATAAAAATCTCTAACCAGAAGGAACTGTCTCTTTGCTGCTTAGACTCTCCGGGGGCAAGAAGTCTAGACATAAACAAGTGATCCCCAGCTGCTTAGCCCTATGGGGCATATAGCGCTTGCTTATTATAGAAGTTTCTATTACCTTTTGAAACTTAAGACTGCAACTCATGTGTGGGTGCGTACGGTTACCTGCTTTAACCTTGTAAATAACTATTTCCTTTTCTGAGTTAATAAATCTTTAGATAGCTTATTATAGGATTGGTTACAAGTGTTGTCTCTAATGTAAGATCTAAGGAGCAATTGACCTGGGGTAAGTGCCTAGTCCTTTGGGACTGGGAGTAACTGGAATATTGTTGTGATGTTTGGTGTAAGGGATCATCTATCACAAAGGTAGGCTTACCTGGGTGGCAAGATAGATTAGAGTATCCCAGGGGACTGCCTGTGACTCCGCGGTTAGGCTGTTGGAGTTTATATTCAATAAATGGTTGGTGAAAACTAATTATAGAACTCACAACCAATTTGGGGTTTGTGCCCTGCTTCTCAACAGTCTGTCCTGAGGTTAAAAGAAAAGGAGTACTTGTGGCACCTTAGAAACTAACAAATTTATTTGAGCATGGGTCTCATAACTAGTTAGCATGCTATGCTCTAATAAATTTGTTAGTCTCTAAGGTGCCACAAGTACTCTTTTTCTTTTTGTGGATACAGACTAACACGGCTGCTACTCTGAAACCTGTCCTGAGGTTGGTACTCTTGCTCTTGATTCAACCCAGACTGTTCGACAGGCCCATCGCTAGGTCATTTTGCAGTACTGCTGCTCTAAGAGATCTTATTGTGGGTATTCCCAGCACCACTGCCACATTTTTTATGTCTAGAAATGGTTTTGCAGAAGAGGAATTTGGATACAGTTGACACAAATCCCTGAAAACATTTGTCTGTTTGTCTTAGACTCTAATTAGTGTGGGCTCGGTCAAAACTGTTCTGAACTTTCATTTATTTATTTTTACTCATTTCTATAGTGCCTATCACCTTGGCAGCAATGTGCTTCAATTACAGGAAATTAAAACACAAAACACAAGCAATTAATCAAATGCTAAACCAAATAAATGCATCTTGCATAGTGCCCTGAATGTCACTGGGATCCTGCTTTCCTGGGCAGCAGAGTTTTTCTTTTTAAAGAAATACTGTCTGTTTGTTGTTTCAAGTTTCACGTCTCCTTTGGAAGCTTAAACCTGAAATCACTTTCTTTCTCCATTGATATGTCCTGTTTATTTTCCTGCTAGCAACTGTGAAAATGCAGGGCATTTAATTATATCCTGGGTTCAATCCACGGTTTTCATACTGCAGCGTGGTGATTGCAGTATGTGTAGCTACGTAACTGGTATGGACTTAATTGTACCATTTAGGCACAGTTCTGAGTTAGTAGTGGGGTGGAGCCACATTGCCCCAGGCTCTCCTTGAGCTTTCAGATGCACAAGTGAAGTGTGCAGGCTACACCATCCTTAAAGGTAGTTAGTTCATCCCGCTCCCCAGATGCACCTGACCTGTATGTGGGGTGAGGGATAATCCTGTGTCAACCCTACCCCCCCTTTGGAGTGAATTGTATCCTGATGGGCGATTCCCCCAAGAGAGCAGTCATAGACTGCAGCAGTAGAACCAGGGGATAAGATCAAATTCCTAGAAGCATGAAAAGGAGAATTAACATTCACAGAAGGCTCCAGTATGGAGCCCAGAAAAATGAAAATAGGACTGTTTATAAAAGACCAAGTTTGGTCCTAACTTAGTATCAGAATTAGTAAAAAAAAAACCAGAAACACAATTTTTCCAAAAGTTTCAAAATTTTGAAAAATGTTTCCATTTCCTGGGGTCCAAAATGGACACATTTTCTGGTGTTAGTGAAACATCTGGTGGCATCTTTTACCAGCATTTGAACGGAAATGTTTTTGCCATTTTTATCAGCATCGTTATTGAAGATCTTCTGGTTTTGAAAAATAGTATTTTCTTATTGAAGATTGGGAAGCAATTTTTTTGGTAAGCACACTGTTTGATAATGATTTTGATGACATGCTGATAAAAATAGGTCACAGAAAATATCATGGAAATGGCAAATTTCAAGAATGGTGATAATTTTTTAAGAAAAAAGGCCATACTTAGAAGAAGAGTACTTGTGGCACCTTAGAGACTAACAAATTTATTTGAGCATAAGCTTTCGTGAGCTACATGAGCTGTAGCTCACGAAAGCTTATGCTCAAATAAATTTGTTAGTCTCTAAGGTGCCACAAGTACTCCTTTTCTTTTTGTGAATACAGACTAACACAGCTGCTACTCTGAAACTTAGAAGAAGGAAATTTTTCATGTGCAAAATTTCAGCCAGCTCTATTCAATAAGTCCCACCAGCCACTTCTCTCATGATAGTCAGGACAGCATGGTTCCGTCACCATCTGTCCGATCCATCAAAATAATAGGCTCTGTGCACATCATGCTCCCTTACTCACCAGCCATGATCTTCGTTCTGAGAAGGCTCTAGCCCAGCCTTTCCAAACTGCCCTCTGGAATATTGCGTCTGCCCAGAAACCTTGCCTTGGCCCACTGGAGACTGCTGGAAATAGAGGGTGGACAATCAAGGCTCAATACTGAATCCTGAGACTCACTAGGTACTCCTAATTTCCCATGATCCTTCTTGACAGGCCTTCCTTCGTTTGCCACATCCCATCCTGTCCTTAGCTCTGCCCAGTGTCCCTTCCTGCTCCCAGTTAGGGTGACCAGACAGCAAATGTGAAAAACTGGGACAGGGGGTGGGGGGTAATAGGAGCCTATATAAAAAAAAAGACCCCAAAATTGGGACTGTCCCTATAAAACTGGGACATCTGGTCACCCTACTCCCAGTGCACCCTTCTGGACCCCAAGCTCTCCTCCAAGTCCAGATTGCCTCTTGCTTTCTATCCAGCCTATGGCAATAATGAATAACACCACCACTTTTTATTAGAGAATCTTTCGTCCACGGATCTCAAAGTCCTTTACAGACACTAAAAACTGAGGCCCAGTGAGGGTTCAGGCACTTGTCCAAAGTCACACAGCAATGACAGAGCTAAGAATAAAACTCAGCAGCTCTGACTCCCAGCCCTATCCCCTAGACCATGCTCACTCTCCAGCCCAAGTTTCACTCTCCTGTTATGAAGACATCAGTCTGTGGTGAGACTAAACATTAATGAACGTTCACACTGCTGTTGGATACACAGCACATTTGTGTGAGCCTGAGAATAGGGTGTGCTTTGGATTTTACTGGGCTGCGCGGGACTTAAGGGACGTGGCTTTTTAGTTTGTTTTACAAGGAAACTGTTTGGAATTTTTTTTATGTAAAAAAAGAAATCTCTAGGAAACAAGCAATAAGGCATACCTAAGATAGCAGAAACTATCTTTAAAAGCTAAGTCATGTTGGGGCCTTTTCACCTTGACAATGTCCCTTTAAGCTTTTTGCTATCAAAAGTTATCCAGCATATGGCACGGCTGACAGGCAGAGTCTCATCTCTTTCCTATTCAATTAGAGGTCTGCTTACCCCAGCTCTCTGGAACAGTTTTATCAAATTGTGATCTGTGATAGATTCTTTGGAGGATTTTTTCTTCTAAATGCTAAAATATCCTCTGCAATAACATCCATGTTGCTGAGGCTCCCCTTCTAGTTCATGCTGATGTTATTTGTATTCTTCTGGGGCTGGCCAACTGAATGAACATCTACTTACATCTGCCAAAGAGTTTCCTAACGGTAGTTGGTTTCCTCATAAGCCATCTTTGCTAGCTAAAACTGAAATGACTTTTGCTATGATCAGTCTTGGTAAAATGTCTTCAGTACTAGTAATGGATAATACATGTGTTTGAGAGCTTCACTGAATGTAATGGATCTATGCAGATGCAGAATTTTTCAGGTTAGAATCACCAAACTGCAAGATTGTCAGTTCATTTTTCCAGTTCCCTGTTGATCCACTATATGTATAGACTCACACACCATCTTGAGTTGTGATCTTACAAACTAAACTTCAGTGGGCATGGACATTATTTGGATGAAAACCTTCCCAAGAAAATGTAGCTATTACAGGAAGTGGGATTAAGTATTCATTAGGTGGTACTCTTGTCTCTGAGTCACTACCAAACCAACATTCGAGGTAGTTTTGACACAACTATGCTGTTAAAGGTGCCATCTTGTAGATTAAATGTAAAATTGAGGCCCTGATCACCTGTGGCCATTAAGTAACCCACACCATTATGGTAAGGGTGTTTGTTAACCCCAGCATCCTAACCAAATTCCATTTAGAATAATTATTCTGTAGTTTCAAAAGAAATTACATTCTTCTTCACGACTTGTCATAAATGGTTGGTTAGCATTGCAGTATGCTGTTAAAGAGGTGTGGTGTTCCACCCCAGAAATGACTGATATGGTTCAAGTTGTAATCTTCAGGCTGAAAGGTATGTTAAAAATATAAGATATTCGTTATTTTCATTATCTGACCAGAGTAAAATAATATTTGTCAGAAGAGTAACCTGTGTGTTTTTTTTCAGCCAACTGCTGAATAAATTATACACTAACTTTTTTTGCATTCTCCAAGCAGTTCATTGAGAGGCATTTATAGGACATTAATTACTGAAAATACACAGTAGTAGTTTGCGGGGGAGTGTGCCTGTTTATAAAACAAGTATATTTCTTGACAAAAAGGGCAGAGCTGGGCTAAATGTAGAACTTCACTTGAAGTGATTTCTGAGCTACATGTCACGGAAATGTCTGAGGCCATCATTAGAGTCACTCTGAATCTACAATCAAAATGAGTAGGGTGACTGTCTGGGTAATTCTTGGAGATAGTTGTTGAAAGCACTTTTCCCCTTTGCCTTTGGTAACTACACACTTGGTTAGTGATGCTGCAGATTATTTCATCTGAAGATGTCATAGCAAAACGTTCACTACTGTATATAGTACAGGCTGTCTCTGCTTTTCTTTGCAAAATCAATCCATTAGTCAATCAATTGCTTTCTTCGATATATATATATATATATATATATATATATATATATATATATATATATATATATGCAGATCCTTGTCTATAGCTTTTTGTTTGTTTTGCTATAAAATGCAATTTGGGGTATGGTGGATCTTTAAAAGGACAATGTGAAGTACACTGGGTGCAGACTCAGTATTGACCATCTTGAGAACCTGCAGTAATCATGCTATCTATACCACTGTCTCTGTGGAGTAGCAAATGTTGGCACTTTAATGGCTTTCATTCTTGTTCAGCTTCAGAATATGACCTACCTTAGCTTTGTTAAAATGTTTTGGGGGCTATTCTCTGATCTTTAGATATCTACATTCTTACTCTTTAATAAAACTAAAATCCATTATTGTGTCACAAAAATTTTTAAAAGTCCACAAAATAGCCATTTGCTAAATGACCTCGTGCACGATGTTAGGTTTGTTCTGTTGTCATCTATCCTGAAGAGAAAGAACAATTTCACAAATCCTATACCGGCTACTGCATTGAAATCAGTATGAACACAATCAGGTGCCAGTTAATAAAACAAAGAATTCACAAAAGATTTGTACTTCATAAAAAACAGAATAGGGGAGCTGACAAAGCCTGAAGAGAAAAGGACATAGGTGTCAATTCTGTGCTTGGGTATATGGGTGTAATGCCCATTGAACTGAGCCCATATGTCTTAGCAAACTGCTATATTTAGAAGCTTCTGAGAAGGTATGACTCAGAATGGAGACTAGAAAAGAATGAAAAATTCAAAGAAAAGTGTTTCAAAGAAAAGTATCTCTTCAACTGCTTGGGACTGATTCATTTTAGTATCTGTGTCCTGTACTTAACCGCTGCTGCACCATATCTGAATGGTTTAACTGAGTCCTAGTTCTTGTTGATGCCGCATATGGGAACAGGATCCATTATCTTTCATTCCCAGGGCTACATAATGTCTAATAAACTCTGCAGCAAGAATGCCAGATTTGTGCGCCATAGCCAGCTGGTGTAGCCTTGTTGTCTATTAAGCTATGTTTTTACTTTCATTAATGACAGGGAGAACTGAATGTCTAACTTTCACAAATAATGTTTCTTGCAGATCTGAAGTATTTTTCCAGAGCATTTGTGTTGTTGGCAGTGTCTGTCCTAGTGGGAAATGAAAACCCTTTAGAAAGCAGTGCTTACTACTCACAGGGTGAAAAGTCCTACCTTACCTGGGTTACTCCCATATAGGAAACTAGGATGTCCATGAAACTGTGCTCATGGAATTCCCACTTGAACACTCATGGAGATTTGGGGGTGGGGGGTTGGGGGGACACACACCAGGATTGTGCCCAGAAGAACAGGAAATGGATTTGGCTCTGAAAACTAAGGATCTCTATCAAGATTCATGCATGGTTTAGGAAATGAGCAGGAGAGATTGTGCACCCACACCACATCCTGGCCTACCCCTGAGCTTGATTTGCCACTCCATCTGAGCCAAACTCAAAGCGAGTGGAGAGCGAGGGCCGTGGGCATCAGGTTGTAGATCCAAGATTCAGAGCTGTCAGGTCCTGGCACAGGAGTGGCCCTAAGCTATACCAGGAGAGAATAGGTTGTAGTAGAGCTCCAGTCAACCTCCCTTGCCTGTCTGTGCCCTGCCTCCTCCCTGTGAAGGGGAGGGTCTGGAGCAGGAAGCAGTGGAAAGACCTTCCTGAGATTTTCAGCAGCAGAGAATTCCTTACCCTGGGGTACTCTTCACTGGCTATCTCCAGAGGCCTGGCCTCGATGGCAGTGCGGCTCCTATGATTACCCCAGCAGCCACTACTCCTCAGAACCCCTCTGAGGGAAGGGTTCACACTGCAGTGGGGGAAATTCAGCATAAAGTAACACTGACATGATCTATAGTAATTCATGAAGGGAAACCCTATGGGCCTGAAGAAGGGAGACTGCTATGGAAAATGGATGTGCCTCATCCCCATCCCAAGTCATGAAGTTTGATAACATAGAGCCCCCATGAAGGGGCTTCCATGGGGAAAAAGACTAGTATGTAATAGAGCCAGCACACCCTTTTTCTGCATTACCCCGCCCCCCGGCTGGATCTGTTATAGTTTGCCCCCCTGCCCCCAAGGTACTATGCTAACACAAAGCACTATAGTCCCAAATACACATATAGATCATATTACACATCACCTCTGAATTTGGTTCTATGTTTGATTCTATTCTATAAAGCGGCTATGGGAAAATATTGGTTAGTGACCAATATTAGGGTTTTTTTAAAATAGAAAACTGATATGACTTATGGGCAAAATTTTCAAACTCTAGTGTCTCAGATTAAGCACTGTGACGGGGCAAGGCCAGATGGCTATGGAAAAGTAGTGGGAGATAGATATATTAGCTCCAGGCTAAACAAATCCCTGGTACCAGGTTAAGTGAAATGGAAGCTGCTCCAGTCAATTAAGACACCTGGGGCCAATTAAGAACTTCCAGAAGGCAGGGAGAAGGCTAGGTTGATTGGGACACCTGAAGCCAATCAGGGGCTGGCTGAAACTAGTTAAAAGCCTTCCAGTTAGTCAGGTGGGGATGCATGTCCGGAGCTGTGGGAGGAAGTTGCGCTATTGGAGAGGCTGAGTAGTACACACCATATCAGGCACAAGGAAGGAGGTCCTGAGGTTAAGGGTGAAGTGGAGCTTGAGGAAGTGAGGGCTGCTGTGGGGGAAGTAGCCCAGGGCATTGTACATGTCATGTTTCTAAAAGGTCAGCTACCATAGCTGATACTAGTAGGGTCCCTGGGCTGGAGCCTGGAGTAGAGGGTGGGCCCGAGCTCCCCCCTCCCCCACACCTTTGCAACCTGATTAATCACTGAGACTGGGAGACAACAGAGACTGTGCAAGGAAGGATAACTTCTCCGCACCCCCCTTGCTGGCTTATGATGAAAATGGCTCAGTAGACTGTGACCCTTGTCCCTAGAGAGAGAAGGGTTACGTGGAGGGTCACAGCGAGCCTCTGAGGCTAGTGAAATCCGCCAGGAAATGCGGGACCCACGGAGGCCAGGACAGAGCTTTGTCAGAGAACTTAAAATTATTGTTGGGCACCTAAATAAAAGTGATTTTCAGAGGAGTCAAGCACCTACAATTTGCACTTATGCTACTAGGTAATGCAGGTGTTCAACACTTTTGAACATCAAACAGCTTTTATCTAGGTGCTTTAATATGGATTTATGTACCTAACTTTAGGTACCCAATTTTGAAAATATTGGCCTCAATTCCAGCTTCAATGTCAAATTTTGCCCTCAGTTACGCCTGTTCAATCATAGAATATCAGGGTTGGAAGGAACCTCAGGAGTCATCTAGTCCAGCCCCCTGCTCAAAGCAAGACCAATCCCCAACTAAATCATCCCAGCCAGGTCTTTGTCAAGCCTGACCTTAAAAACTTCTAAGGAAGGAGATTCCACCACGTCCCTAGGTAACCCATTCCAATGTTTCACCACCCTCCTAGTGAAAAAGTTTTTCCTAATATCCAACCTAAACCTCCCCCACTGCAACTTGAGACCATTAGATGTATGTGGATATAAATTATATGTGGATACACATATGGGGCAGGGTGTGTGTGTGTGTCTCTGGCTGTACCCCCGAGAGACTCCAGCCCCTGGGCTGGAGAATCCCAGGCTTTAGAGACTGCTCCAGCTGCTAGGCCTGAAGCAGTGCAACTTCGAAGAGTGGGGCAAATGCAGATGAAAGCAAAATTTGCCTTGTGGAACTTTTAGTGCTGGTGAAGCTGCGGAGGAGGAAAGAATCCAGCTTGGCTCTCAGATCCTGGGCTAAGTCTATAGGTTTGGAAGTTAGCAAAACCATTGTTACACTGTAAATTGAGGACATTTTCTATGCAGTGCCACCTGGACTCCCCTCCTCCCACATCCTCACTGGTTGGTGAAGACAGAACTCATCAGACAGAGGAATTTCTGGGCTCCCAGCCTTTGCCACTAATAGCTGGAACAGCAGGAAGATCTGCTAAAGGCAGATCTGTTGCCAGCACTTCTCCAAGTAGGGAAAGGAAGGAGGAGCCCCACCTTCTGGGGGGAATAATATTAAGTAATGCATAATACATGGCTGAATGCAAAAGCATCTCCGTAAAATGTACGCAGTCTTTTAAAATGACTGGATATTTCAAGTTTCAAAGCGGTAGCCGTGTTAGTCTGTAACAGCAAAAACAATGAAGAGGCCTTGTGGCACCTTAGAGATATGTTTTAGCCAAACACAAGTTATTAGGCTCAATACAGGGGTAACACAGTGAAAATTAGTAGCCTGTGATATACAGGAGATCAGACTAGATGTCTAATGGTCCCTTCTAGCATTAAACTCTATGCATTCATACAGGTTTTTATAGCTATCAGGGATTGCAAAACATTAAAAGTAAACAAAATGTGGGGCCAGATCCTCAGCTTGTTTAAATCAAGATATCAATGAAGTCAAGGGAACTACACCAATTTACACGAGCTGAGGATCTGGCCCAACTATCCAAAAAGGAATAAAATATGTATGTGCTGTACTGGTGTCTATCCACTGAATTTAGTGGGCTTTGGATTAGGGCCAGAGTTGGCTGTAAGTATGGTTTTTTCCTGAACAACACATAGTTGATATTTGATTAGTAACAAGGGCACCTAAGAGTTTTGTTCCTGCCAGTTGCCTAGTTTGGCACATAGCTGTCTTCCTGTAACTTATTCAGCATGCTGCTTTTGTGTGTGTTTGGGGTTTTTTTTTATTTTTTATTTTATTTTATTTTTTTTGCTGCCTGGACAGGAACCCCTGACCATTTCTGTGTCACTAGTTTTGCTGGTTCCAGTGACTGAAGCAGATCCAAATAAGAGAGGCAACGTGTCAATTTTGGAGCCTGTTATCAGAGGTCTTGAAATTATGTTATGATGTGGTGGTGCATCTTTGTGGGTGATGGGCCAGAGAAAAGAGAAGGGGGACAAGAAAAGAATTGTATCAAAGGACTTCCTTCGGGCAAGCCCATGGCTAAACAAGCAAACCTGTGAGGTATGTGTAAATGCATAGGGGAACATCCATTATGCTCCCTCTCTTATTCCCATAAACGTCTTCATTTAAACTTGACCCAGATAGAAAATCTACATGGATATAAATATAGATTAAAATAGAAGACTTAGGGGCTCTCCCCCAGAAAATTTTGAAATATACATAAACAATGAGGAGTCTTTGTGGCACCTTAGAGACTAACAAATTTATTTGGGCATAAGCTTTCGTGGGCTATAACCCACTTCATCAGATGCATGGAGTGGAAAATACAGTAGGCAGGTATAAATACACAGCACGTGAAAAGATGGGAGTTGCCTCATCTAGTGGGGAGTCAGTGCTAACAAGGCCAATTCAATTAGGGTGGCTGTGGCCCATTCCCAACAGCTGACAAGAAGGGCAGAGGTGAAAGTAAGCCGATACGCCCTGGTACGGCATACCGGCAGAGCCGGTGCACCGTACTGGGGCAGCCTGGGTTCCCCAGGGGGCAATTTAAAGGGCGTGGGGCTCCCAGCAGTGGCTGGAGCCCCAGGCCTTTTAAATTGCCTCCAGAGCCCCGCTGCTGGAGCCCTGGGGTAGCAGCTGAGGGGCTCCGGTCGCTATTTAAAGGGCCCGGGGCTCCCCTGCTTCTACCACCCCGGCCCTTTAAATAGCCGCCAGAGCCCCGCTGCTGCTATTCCAGGGTTCCGGGGGCTATTTAAAGGACCGGGGCAGTAGAAGAAGGGAAGCCACGGGCTCTTTAAATAGCCCCCAGAGCCCTGGGGTAGCAGGGGCTCCAGGGGCTGTTTAAAGGGCCGGGGCTCCAGCTGCCTCTGCTGCCCCGGTCCTTTAAATAGCCCCTGGAGCCCTGGGCTGCTGCTGCTACCCCTGTGGGGGAGAGGAGGAGAAGGAGTAGGGGAACTTACCTTAGAGGGTGCGCTGGGCTGGCTCTGACCCCCTTAGACCCACCCCTTCCGGTGGCCAGAGCTGGCCCCAGCGTACTGGTAAATCCCTCGACTTACTTTCACCCCTGAAGAAGGGGTGAATATCAACAGAGGGAAAATTACTTTTGTAGTGCTAACCACCCTAATTGAATTGGCCTCATTAGCACTGACCCCCCACTAGGTAAGGCAACTCCCATCTTTTTACGTGCTGTGTATTTTCTGGGGAAGAGCCCCTAACTCTTCTATTTTAATCTATATTTGTGTCCATATAGATTTTTCATCTGGGTCAAGTTTAAATGAAGACTGAGGATCTGGCCTCACATTTTGTTTACTTTTAATATTTTGCAATCCCTGACATCTATAAAAACCTGTAGGGATGCATAGAGTTTAATGCTAGAAGGAACCATTAGTGGCCTGTGATATACAGGAGATCAGACTAGATGTCTAATTTTCACTGTGTTACCCCTGTATTGAGCCTAATAACTTGTGTTTGGCTAAAACATATCTTCTAGACAGGCATCCAGTTTTGATCTGAAGACTCCAATTGATGGAGAATTTACCACTTCCCTTGGTAGTTTGTTCCAGGGATTCATCACTGACACTTAAAAATGTGTGCCTTATTTCTAATCTGAATTTGTTTGGCTTCAGCTTCCAGCCATTGGTTCTTGTTATACCTTTCTCTTCTACATTAAATAGCTCCTTAGTAGCTGATGTTTTCCCCCAGTGATGATACTTATACACTGTAATCAAGTAACCTCTTAATCTTCTTCCTGATAAGACAAACAGACTGAGCTCTTTAAGTCTGTCACTGTACGGCATTTTCTCCAACCCTCAAATAATTTTTGTGGCTTTTTTCTGCACTGTCTCAAATTTTTCAGCATCCTTTTTAAAATCTGAACACCAGGATTGACTATGGTATTCCAGTCTCAGTCTCCCCAGTGCCATATTCAAAGATAAAATCACCTCCATACACTTACTCACTACTCCCCTGTTTATACAGCCAGGACTGCATTCGCACTTTTTGCTCCAGTATCATACTGGGAATGCATATTCAGTTTCTTGAAGAAGCCTAAAATCCTTTTCAGAGTCACTGCTTTCAAGGATACAGTCCCCCATTCAGAAGGTCTGGCCTGCATTCCTTGTTCCTAGACGTATAACTTTGCATTTAGTTACATTAAACACATTTTGTTGGAATGGGCCCGCTTACCAAGCGATCCATATCATTCCGTATGACTGCCCTGTCCTCATCATTATTTACTACTCCACCGAACTTTGTGTCATCCGCAAATTTTATCAGCAGTGATTTTATATTTAGCTCCAGATCACTGATAAAAATGTGGAGCAGCATCGGGCCTAGTACCGATCCTTGTGAAACCCCACCAGTAACACCCCTATTCAATAATGATTCGTCATTGATAACTCCTTTTTGAGATCTGTTAGCCAATTCTTAATCCATTGAACATGTGCTTTATTGATATTGTACAGGGCTATTTTTAATCAGAATTTTGTGTGATACTAAGTCAAACACTTTGCAAAAGTTTAAGTATATTACAACTGCACAATTATCTTTATCAACCAAACTTGTAATCTCATCAAAGAATGAAATTTGGCAAGACCTACTGTCCATACAAAACACATTTTGTTATATTCCTACCCTTTAATTCTTTGTCAGCTGAATCCAGTATCAGGTTTTCCATTATTTTTCCTGAAATTGATGTTGGGCTAACTGGCTTATACCCAGATCATTCCACTTGCCCTTTTAGAATATTGACACAACATTAGCACTCTTTCAGTCTTCTGGAATTTCCCAGGTATTCTGAGATTTATTAAAAATTAATGTCAGGGGGCCAAAGATCTCCTCAGCCAACTCTTTTAGGATTCTTAAGTGCAAACTATCAGGGCCTACTGATTTAAAAATGTTTATCCCTAGTAGATGTTGTCTAACATTCACAGTGGGGTCCTGGTCCATGATGGAGACACTGAGGCACTATAATAGTACAAACAAAATAATAGTAATAAAATAATAATAATTAATAAAAGTCCTCATATGATGTGACTATATCATTCTGCTTCTTTCCAAATAAATAACAGAAATATTTATTAAACACTTCTGCCTTTTCTACACTATTATTAACAATTTTACCATCTCCATCTAATAATTGGCGTACCCCATTGCTAGGATATCTTTTGTTCTTAATATACTTAAAAACTCCTTCTTATTATCCTTAGTCCTGCCAATCATGGATTTTCCCCCTGATGTCTTCAACTTCTCTGATCAATTTTCTTCATAACTTCTAATATATATAGATGGCTATCTATTTTCCCTTTTTCCATTTATTATATATTGCTTTTTATTTCTAATTACTGCCTTCACTTCACCACAGAACCAGGATGTGCTTTTAGCTACAGTTGTCCTCTTTGCTGACTGTGGAATCATGGGTTTTTTGGCCACCTATAAATGCTTCTTAAAGAACTCCCAATTTTCATTGAAATTTTTCTGTCAAAATTTTTCTTCCCAATCGATTTTGCTCACAATTTTTCTCATCTTTGGAAAATTAGTCCTTTTGAAGCACCAATTATATCTATGGCCTTCTATTTGGCCGTATTGAATGCAAACAGACCATGAACACTGGTCCCTAAGCAATCACCAACTTCAGTCCAGTGATTAATTCATGTTTATCCATCAAAATGTGGACTAATATAATAATTCATTTTGTGTGCAATTCCTTTTCATAAGAAAATCATTATCAATAATTTTTAGAAATTGTAATGATGTTTTACTACTGGCTGCATGAAACAGCTAGCATACATCTCCCAAACTGAAGTCCCATGTAACAACACACATTTTCTTTCCATACATTACAGACAGATGTTTAAGGGCTCATCCTGTTCTCTGGTTTAATTCAGTGGTCTGTAATGGACCCCAAACAATACCCCTTCCTGGACTTTGTTATTGAGCAAAATACATTCAAGAAATTGTGGTTCTGAATTGTCAATAACCCTAAAACAGGTAATGGTGCCTCTAATGTACAATGCCACCCCATGCACACCTCTTTTACACACTTTGCATAAACAGATCAGAACCAGTGATATCGACATTCCAATCATGAAAATCTTCCCACTGAGTAATGTCAATTATAACAAATTTCTTGCCATCAGTGAAAATTTCCAATTCTTCTTGTTATCCAGACTTCTAGCATTGCTATATAAGCAACTGAAAAGGTGTCCTCTTCATGTTCTTTGTCACATTGGTTCAATTTGTTCATGACATGCTGAGTTTGAGTTTGTACAGCGTTTGTTTTCTTAGCTTCCACCCTCTGAATTACTAGTTTAAGGCACTACTCGAGCTAGTCTCCACCAAGGAAGATTAGCCCCGGTACCTGTGAGATGTAGTCATCCTGTTCAAACAGCTTTCCCGCCCACTGAAATGTCACACAATATTCCACAAAACAAAACCCTTCAGCTTCACATTCAGCCAATGCTTCTCATTAATTGATTGTCTTTACCCATCTCTCGCTCGAGACTGAAAGGATCGCCAACAATGTCATTTGGGTTTTCCTTTTCTTCAGCCTCCTTCCAAGGTCCTTGAAGTCTTCTGTGTTCCATGTGATGCTGAGTCATTGGTTCCAAAATGTATTATCACAGTGGAGATTTGCCAGACAACTATTTGATTCTGTCCAATCTTGCTGGTATATCTTCTATTTTCATTCTGGGGAGACAGTACATCATCTTTCTGTCCTTGTGTTCCTTGCGGAATTCTCTGTCCATTTTTCTTAACATGGAGTCACCAATGATGGTTGAAGAGCCTCTTTTAGAAGCTGCTTGCTTCCTGCTGCAAGGATGCCCATCAGGTATGTCTCCTGTAGCTTTCTGATCTGTTTCTCAGTAGACAGATTCCTCACCAGTTCGACTTGCTGAGTGTAATGACTCGATACTTCTACCCATATTGCATGTTTCTTGCCTCTATTTTCCCCTCTTGATCATAAATCACTAGTCCACTTTTTCAGTTTCTACTTTCTTGCATTCCCTTATCACTGATCCTTCCCCTTGTGCCATCTGTGGCTGTGGCAACAACTTCTGAATGTGGTTGTTCAAGAACTCTTTATTCTCAGATGCTGCACAGTGTTGAACCTTATGCTTCCCAACCACATATCTTCTCTTCCAGCATGGCCACCCACTTGCACCTCACGTGCCAGAAACATTTCCTGTTTTCTGGCAGAAAGGAAAACACACAAGGCGGATCAGAGCAGTTGTTTTCTCATCGTCCATATCTTCTACCTGGTGTACAGTCATATCTAAACCAGAAGGCACTACACTCTCTTTCTAAACTCCCTCCAAAATTCCTGTTTGCTGCTCCTGACGGTCTGCTCAGGCGTTTGCCTGGCAACTGATTTATATACTAAGTCTTGCTACTCAGTTCTACCCCCTCGCTACGAGGGAGGGATTAACTTCCCAGAGACTTCAAACACTGGGTCTGTTCAAAGACCCAAGGGACTCAGCCATATAACCTTCATGAAGAACCAACCAACAAACAGCGGACATCCCAGTCACACCACTCACTAAGTCTCTCTGAGGTAATGCAGTAGCTATCTGTATTACAGGTGGTTGTAGTTGAATAAGGCACTTGTCCATTAAAATGTTTTCAGAAGTTTGTTGTAATGACTTAAGGGTTTTCGCTTTTCCAAGCAGGATTTTCATAGGTGCCATCTGCCTTCTTGAATGATTTGCCGTCTGACACTTGCCATTATTTTTTCCATGTCTCAAATTTCTTGAAGCTTTGTAATCCATGCTTTATACCTCAGTGGCTTGCAGTGAAGCCAGGCCAGAGTTATACCATTTCCCCCAGCACAATCATTATTTTAAAGCAGTGCAGTTTCCAGGATAAATAACCTGTCGCTTCCCTGCCCCAAAATGAGAAACCAAAGAGTAAAATAAAGCTTAGTGAGAATAAAAATCCAGCAATAACAAGCTGGTTCCTAAGCCTTCAACACAGCTTAAAGTGATCTGAAAGACGAGCTGGGTTTGTCATTACTTACTAATGGAATTTCATTAGTTTGTAGCAAAAAGGTTATCTGTATTTTGTTCTAATGCCAATAAGCACCAACACACACATACAAATTGAGAATAGTGCATTGCTATTTACAATTGCTGCACCATTTATCTGAATAGTAGAATTCACTACTATTAATTTGTGTTCTTGTTAGCAGCCCCCAATCTAATAAAAAAACCAGATCATAAAAACCCCAAAGGCCTGATTCTCTGCTCAAATATGGTCACCTAGCACTGCTCTGTAAAGCCAACTGTGCCAGCTGGGAGGGGACTTTTAACATCAAGTTATAAACTCTTAAAAAAGGAAAGATCATTGAAACATTGCTGCAACCATGGACTAAAATAACTCTTAACAAGGTACACTATCTTCTTAATGCAAAAGTGAGTTCCATTCATTGTAGTGCTATATCTAATGAGGACACTTAGCTGTGATAAAGTGGAATAATGGTGGAACAGAGTGGAATAATAGGATAGTGGTTTACTATCCTAAAGTGAACCACATTGAGTATTAGAGTATTGTTAATGCAAGTACATAGGAAATTATGCTGTGTTTGTTTTGATTTTCTGATTTCTTCTAATGGACACACAGTCTACAATCCAAACTCTCTTAGAGTTTTATTCTATTCCATTTTGTCAAATTATTAGCTGTATTTTCACAGTTGAATATCCAGCAACGACAGAATCATTCACAAACCAAGTCTTTAATGCTTGAAATTTGAAGAATCAACACCCTAATTTTAATAACTATCCTTTAATTTCAATGTAATCTTATTTCCACCATCCTTCCCCTTTTAGTTTGTTAATTGATGTCATCTGTACTCAGGAAAAAAAATATAACCCAGAAACATCAGAGGCGCAATACGTTTTGTCTTACCTGTCCTGTGTGTTTTGTTAATGCAGTGCTCATCCTATGGCCCCTGCTATTTAAATCCCTCTATCAGTCACCTTAACTCCCCATCTAGATGCTTCATTGATACATGCACAAGTTTCTGTCAGAATTTCCGAAAGGCTGGACTGAGGATCAACACAGACAGATTCCATCTGTTTCTGTCTGAAGAATACTTTGAATAGTCTGGCTGCTGTTGGTGAGTAGTAGTAGAATCCCACAGGGAAGACGCCCCCTGGTGGATTCAATTAGAGGGCTACCCAATAAATCTTTATATAAATATGCACTTTTTATTTCTGTGCCGGTATTATTGTTTTCTTGAACTCTCTGGACCAGATTGATACCTGGGGAAACAGGTGTTGCTCCAATGGAATTCTTAGAGGCAAATTTAATGCTGCTGTATTTTACACATCAAGCACAAGCTGCTCAGAAATTTCTATAAGTGCGCTGGTGAGCTGCTTCTTATTAGTATCCCTCTTATTAGTGTTTTCCTGTTACATTCCCTCATTTTTGTCACGTGACTTTGAAAACCCACTGAATGCCAAACTGGTATAAATTATTCTGTTTTACTACTTACATCTATTTTCTGCCCAGCTTGCACCTCTGTTTACTTTGCTACTGAGTCTGGCTTTTTGTTGAACTGAATTATGGTAACATTCTGACTTCAAATTTGTCTTGGTCTTGTCCAGGCGACCAGGAAATTCATGCAAAAGTAGTCTCCTAGGAGAACTGACCATGGAAAATTCAGCTTAAAGAGCAATAAAAGAATTTACTGCTGTCACATAGAAACCCACAGGAGAATTTACATCTCTCAGAGAATGTCCCCTCTCGAGGAATTTTCATCTTGGGCAAAGGAGAGAGCAATTTTAAACATACTTACTGTGAATCTCCCCACACCTCAACGGACCGGTTAACTCCCTATGGTACAAGTTGTGTCCTCTCTTATTGACTTATGATGATTCTACAACACAGACCATGAAATTGCTGTGAATGTGCAGTGAGCTTTGCAAAACCCTACTGGGTTGGCAAATTCCCTTTAAAGGAGTAACGTGTGGCTTTGCTATAAACCTTGAAATTGAACTGTTCCAGGAGCAGACCAGGAACCAGATAGGGGTTCCTAGTTCCCTGCCTTTGCTCTGTGGGGAAAGTAATCTACACTAGCCATATACCTGGCACACATTACTTTCCTGGCATGCAGACTCAGCTACATTGCTGGCACTTTGGGGACACAGAGTCAACACTCTTCCCAATCTACCCTCCTACCCACTGGCATGTGCAGAAAAGGAAGTAACAGACAAACAGAGGCTACTCGCTTCCCTTCACTATTACCCGTAATATGGATAGCTACTAGGTAAACTGCACATGGAGAGTAAGAGGGCTTCATATGTCCCCTTATTCCCTTGAGAAGGACTGTAGCTAATTACAATCTGGTCAAAAGAATTTAACTTTCCAAATCCTCAAATCCCACACACTTTTCCTTTATGCTAATTTTTGTTCCAGCAGTCACCTGGTTCAATTCCCTGTGGCTTTCCTCCCACTTTCCCATCTGTATTGAGGCGGTGTGACTCCCTGCCGCCCAAGAGAGGGTCGAGCCCATCCGGGTGCTGGAGTGGGCAGAGCTAGGGAGCTCTGAGCCCGCCCCTCAGAGGGTCAGGCGGCAACCTAGAAGTATAAAGGCTCACCCTCAGAGCTCACTGGGGGCCCAGACGCCTCCAGCCTGGCCCGCGACCAGGAAGCCCCCACGGCCCAAGGTGCATGCCAGGACTGGCCCAACTTATCCTGCGGTCACTACCCAGAGGAGTTGCCGGACCTGCCCTGTGGCTGCTACCTGGAGGAACCCATGATGCTGGATGCCCTGGAGAACACCGCCTGGACCCAGGTACCCCAAGAGGGGGAATCAGGAAGTAGCCCAGGGGCAGCCAGCTGTAGTCTGGCTGAGGCACTGCCAGAGTCTATGACAGTGTGTTGTGGCCAGGATCCCCACTGACGCAGCAGCGGGTCTTCTACCAGCTGCTAGGGCCCCGGGCTGGGACGCAGTGGAGTGGGAGGGCCTGCGTCTCCCCCTCTTCCAGGTCCTCTAGAGGCCTGGGCCTGCTACTATTGAACTGTTTGCTCAGCCTCTGCCTGAGGGCCTGAGCTACTGACTTGGTTGCCCTGGGCCTATTTCTATATACTGTTTGCTACTGCTCAGCCCCTGCCGGAGGGCCTGAGCACCTGACTTATTGTTGCCCCATCCTGACCTAGGGCCCAGGCTTACGGTATTTGTTTCAGTTGCCGCAAGGGCCGCCGAGGGAGACTCCTGCGGCCAGACTAATTTCCCTGAACATTAACTGTGTGTCGTGAGCTGGTGTGGCTCCCCGCTGCCCCGGAGAGGGTCAAGCCCCGGCTAGCTGCTTTACACCATCATCTCAGGAGCAGTATTCGCAGTTTTCAGTAATTTCCTTTTTTCACTATTCTCACTCATTTTCTATGTGTCTACTGCTTTCCCACATGCCCTTCCTTGGATATTTTATTTTTCTTCCTCTTCATGCATCTGCCACTCCACTCTTGTATGCAACCTCTCTCCCCCACCTCGGAAACGCTTCAACATTAAAATGTGACTCACAGACTGGGATTTGCACTTTTGTACTGGCTGAGATGATGCGACAAAGTCATGATCTCAACTAGAGTAATTTTCTATTGCACGTAGACCTTTATAATTCATAGCTCTCATAGCTCGCAGAAAAGACTGGCCGTGAACTACCCTAATTTTTAGGAAACACAAAGATAGTTTTGTCAAAATATGACAAAGTCCAGTATATTTGATATACAAAGTTAGAGACCCACATTCTTCTCTTTATTGTGGCTGCTTTATGCTACACTGCTGGAGCAAAGCAGCCCTAGAGCTGGTAGATAGCCACATGATAAACACCCTAATGTCGGGGAATCCTCCAGTGACATAGATCAGCATAGCAGCTCCTAATCCTGTCCCTGTATGCTGGTATAGTGGATGTGACTGGGGAAAAGGGGCCAGGGCCAGGAGATCCCTATAATTTACTGATTCTTGGCTGCCTGATTGGCATCTTGAGGTTACAGCTTGGTGTAACTTAGAGCAGTCTTCTGGGTATTCTAAATTATGCAAGGGGATTGGCCTAACACACATCAGGCCCATGATAAGAAGAGTGCAAAGGCAACCTCCTGAGATGTACTGTGCCCTCCTTTGCTGTAGCTGATGATCTGGGCCAGAGAGTTTAATTTCAATGGGGTGACTTGTGTGCACAAAGTTAGGCATATCTGTAAACTTTTGCAGGTTGGGACTATGGGAAAAAGAGATGGCTGCTTATAATATGAGTATAAAATTAAGGATTTCTGAACAAAAAGTAACGCTTGGAAGGGTGTTGCTGTTTATACATCATTCTTAGATTACCAGGCCTTTGTAAAATCCTTTGAGATCTAAGGAGGAAAAGTGCTACACAAGCCCTATATATTAGTTGTATAAAGTATTACTATTGTTATTAGGACATAGCCATTCTAGTGGATGGCCACTGCTGCATCCCCAGAATACCAGACATTCTGGTATTTCCAGGAATGGTGTGGGCCCGTTCCCAGCTGCAGGACTCCACCCCTACTGGTGTGACCTCGCAGACTTCATATGAGTTCACCCTGGTGGGGGCAGAGCTACGTGCTCTTCACAGTGTTGTCCTCCATCCATAATACTGGACCAAACCATATTGTTTTGTCTCAGTACCGGACAGGGGACAAAATCAGAGGAAAAAGGCCTCTGGCTTGAAACCGGACAAACCTTCTGCCTACGTTTACATGGGAGACTTATACAGGCATGTTTTCCTAAATTAGTCATTCAGTTATTTCTTTTTTTTACTTGTAGCTTTAATAATTTTAATCTAAGTTCTTTTTCCCTAAGTAGCATGTAAAGTAAGGAAAAGGCCCTTCCATTTTACAGATGTCAGGTATTCTGAGATAAGCTGACAGCATCTGAAGGAATACAAAGTTGGTGAGAACCATTTTAATGAGGCTAACTCTACTGGATAGTGAAAGCTATGCCTTGACAACCCTCTAGATCTTTTTTCTCCTTACAAAGTAATAGTGAGATCATAAGATTCCTCATACAAACAGGACAATATAATACCCAAGGTGAATTTTCATTGGTGGCCATTAAAAAAGGAAGAACATAACTGATAATCAAATAAGTCCCCTGAAGAGATGGCCATGACTAGAGAGATCAACATGGATTTGTCCTTGGGAAATGGACTAAAGTTTTGCCGAATAAATGAGTTGCTATTATCTGTTCAGGATTCGCTACACACCCAGCAGTTTTTGAAGGCACCATGGAGCTTCTCTGTTCTGTAATGCCTTCATTAAAGCAAACAGCAGAAATCACAGGTGAAGAGCAAATTGCAGCTGGGCTAGAGTGTTAGGGTCCTTGCAAATAAGTGTAGACATCCATATATAAATATTATTATAATGACATTTAACTAACAATTTCTTAAGGAGACCACTGATAAGGCCCTTCGCTACTGGTACAAACTTTTGATCTGGCCTGTGTATGGATTTCAGACCGCCCTACCAGGCATTGATTAAAGATGGTTCACTCCACCTTATTGAAGGTGTTTTGGTGTGTGGTGAAACAAGAAGAGTCTTAGTGCCGTGGGGCCTTGATCCCTTTAACATGGTTTATAAACAGGGAGGATAAAGCTCAGAGCCTGGAGAAATGGAGAATGAGGAGGCCCATGATGAGCAAGAGATATCACTGAAATATTCTTCCTGTCATCTTTGTTTCTGAAAATTATTTCTTTTTTCTGTGGCAGCTTGGAGACATCATTATCATCTATGGATAAAGCTGATAGGATGAAGAGCTGGAGTCAAGATGGAAAGAAACCACAAGCACTGGTACCATACCATTGCCATTTTACATGATATTTTTGTTTTTAAAATGTGTGGCATGTTGGCAGGTGAGATAATACAATAACATCCTCCCATGGATTTCAGTACTGCAGTCATTTTCTGCTTTACTGCAGCAAGAACCACAGATTTATGAAATTCTACCCTGTAGCCATCAGACCTTTAAAATCTTCATTGAGGCAATGAATAAAGGTCAGCTGTTCATGTTGATGCAACTAGTTCTATCAGTGGCCATCAGCTTGTTCCATACAATATATAACCCAGTTGTGGGACCTAGAAGTGGTGGATAGAATTGCCCTAAAGTAGCTCTGCTTTTTCCTTCCAGAGTGATTAGTGAGGGAAGTGCTGGGCAATGACTCTCCAAAGTCTCTCACAGCTGTGGTATCCTATAGCGAGGATGCTGTATATGACACACCCACTGGTTGCAGAACAGTGCTCCAGAATCTCAACTTCCATTTTTATAAAAATATGTTTCTAGCCCTAATTGTTACAGCGATAACCGTGAAAACAGGAACTGAGCATAAATGGACACAGTAGTGTCATCTGGAATTTGCGGGAAGCCTGAAACAACAGTTCTGAAGCGCTGGCTCTGCCCCCTTCATCTCAGTCAGGGTCCTATGGATTCTGATTCTGTGGCTGTGAAATTTGGCATGTTTTGAAGGTGGCACACAATTCAGCCATTTTGCCAAAGAACTGATCATTTTGCTGTAGTCAGGCATTCAGAATTTTGTGTTCTGGCCCTTGCCTGGCCTCTTGATCTCCAACTTCCCCAAAAGGCAAACTTAACTGGATTTCAGTGTATGCCCCCTACACTGCTGAACGGAGCCAGACATCACGGTTCAAGGAGTCAGAGTTGGCCTCTGGCTTGCAGCCAGGAAGCAGGGGGAGCCAGAAGTATAGGCTGAGAGCTGGACTGCCTGAGCAGTCAAGGCAGATAGATATAAACTGCTGAAGCCAGCTGTAAACTCCCCACTTCCCTGTGACATCTCGGGATAGGAGGTTCTGCTCTCTTCTGGACAACATCACAATAGCCAAGACCCAGGGTATAGAGCCAGGCCACTTGCACAGCCTAGAGAAAATACCATCCTGGAAAAGAATCATCCCCCTCCCCCAAAATAACCATTGATGAATTTAACATTGATGAGTATTTTAAATATCAACCACAGCTGTGAGTTTGGGTGAAGGGATGGGAGGATGGGAATAAAGGGCAATAGAATACATGAACATGGGGCCACAGAATTTAGGGGAGCTTGCTGTGCTGTACACAGGACTCTGCCTGCCTCCTGCATTCAATCTTCTCACTCCCTTTTTCAGGATAGATGTGAAACTGCCGAGGAGCTACAATACCAGCAATATGCTGATGATAAGCAATTCTCGACCTCCCTCCTAGCAGAACTGCAAAAATCAAACCAACCCACAAACATTTCCCTACCTCTCCCAGGATCCATTGGAGAAGGCAGCTGGATGGACATCTTGGGGGCAATCTAGAGAAGATGGAAGTGATTCTGGTTATTGGGAGAAATCCTTCTGAGGAACTTGCACAGTCTCTATGACTGCTCTACTAATAGTCAACATGTGATACAGTCATGGTGGGCTATTAGGCACCTTGCTGCGACTGGACTCTCCAAACAGTGGTCGGTAGGGTGACCAGATGTCCTGATTTTATAGGGACAGTCGTGATATTTGGGGCTTTGCTTTATATAGGCACCTATTATCCCGAATCCCCAGTCCCGATTTTTCACACTTGCTATCTGGTCACTCTAGTGGTCGGAAACATCTTCTGTCTTTGGGCAGTTGAGTGATTTTTACATTCCTCTGAGATGCAGACCATGCCAAGGTAAATCAGTGCTCACCTATACCTCCTATGTACAATGCTGCAATAGTCTCTACCCGAAGCCACTTGTATAAAATATGAACGTCAGCTTTATAGGTAAGGCAGACCATATTACATCTGTGCTCCACACTCCGTGGTGGCTGCCAATTTATTCTGGATAAAATTCAAGGTAGAGGTTACAATCTAGCTGGTCCAGGCCCCAGGTATCTCAGATTCTCTCTCTCCCCCAAGGCTTGCTACGACTACTGCACTTGGAAGAAATGTTTCTGCTATCTGTGTCAATGTTGAAGATTGCAGGAATCAAGGAAAAAGATGGCGGGCCTTTACTCCTGGAATTTGATAACCTTGGACATACGCTTAAACCCAAACCTGGCCACTTACAAATTTGACTAGCATTGTAATATTCTCCAAAAAAAAATCTTGATAACATCAAACAATTTATCCTTTGCAGTGAATGATTTCTAGTAGATGAAAAAAAAAAAAAACCAAACCAAAAAACCCCCAGGCTAATTCTTTTTCCATCAAGCACTTTTTTATTCTATTTATCTTTAATAAGCTATTTTATGTACTGGGGACAATGTAACCTTTAATACATGAATTCTCATAGTTTCCTGGACAGCTTTGCTAAAACAAATAAACAAATGAATGGGGGATATGTATTATTATATAGGCAATACTATTATAAATACAAGATATGTAGAGTAGCAATTTTGAGCCTATGTGTATAAATATGATTTAGTGCAATATGATTTCCTCTAATTCTGGGCATATTTGGTTGTGCAGTCCAGTTTAAAAAAAAATCTGTCCCAAGGGCTCTGATCTTTATATGCAATTTTAACTAGGCCTGAATGTGCTTTTTTGCATTTTGTCAAATGCATTTGCATTTAGGCTTCGACTATTTCCCCAATGAAACCAAGTTCTACTCTTGAATTTGGCCCTTGTCTTCAAAAACTCAGATTTAATTTAAATAGATATTGGGAATTCCAGCTCACTAATGACAGGAGGATATAAACACCAGCTTTTAAAGGGCTGAGCAGAACAGGGGCAAGAAGGAGGTCAATATAAAACACATTATGGTTCCAAGTGGTAATGCTGGCAGTTGCGATTTCAGAAATGTGACATAGCAAAATGGGTTCCTGAATGGGGATTGTGAATCTTATTTTTTTTAAATGTATAATTCCAGAAAACAGATGCAGGGCTTTTTAGATCTCTGTAAGTGTCCAATCTTTACATATCTGATCAATAGCCTTAGCAGTGGGACATGGGTGTGATTTATTCACTTTCAAATCTATGTAAAGGAGGCAACAAAACAATATTAAGATCTCCTGTTGTGAGTTTGCGGCTAGATCTTATTCATAGTGTGAAGAGTAGTAATGTAGGCTTGCAAACGTACCAACTGCTGTATCGAAGGGTGGATTTTTAGAGTTAAGATGAATGGAATAAGGTGATTTCCACCCATCATGACAGCAAGCAAGCAAACAAACAAAATTAAATACACCAAGTCATCAACCCTCAAAAAAAATCTGCACCACTGTTGTGCTAAAGTAATTCAGAGAAACAGAAAGGATTATCCATAATCACATACTGTGTATTGGGGTCAGATTGTGAACCAGTTGTCTAGCTTGGAAACTGCCTTCTTCTGTGTGACCACTACAGCACATCTTTGCAACCAGGCCCCTGATGACTTCAAGAATAGTCACACAAATAGCTCAGGGTTGCACCATTTGTCAGTAGGAGCAGCATTCGTGCATGATCTCACACACTTCCCTGATCTGCATTTGATGTTGCTGGTGAAAGTTGCAGGATTTCAACTGGGCACATACTGATGCAAATGAGCCTGAGGGGCCACCACGTGGCAATAGCAACCTTGATGAATTGTTAGACTATGTCTACACTAGGCCTTTTGTCAAATATTTCTCATGGTTGTTACCACCACTTCTGCCCCTCCAGTGGTGGCATTTAGCGGGTGGGCTCCTTTGGTCATTAGCAGCCTTACCCCCTTGTTCTTTAATCCTATTGAGATTAAGTAGAGATAGCAAGGTGGTAAAACCCCTGGTTCTGTGTCTGTACTAGTGTTCCTGCCACAGCTACCTCTACTGGAGCGGAGCCAGTGTTAGCAGTGGTTGGAAACTTCTGGCAAATAACGTCTTGTATAGACAAGGCCTCTGTGCGCTGCCGATCTCAGCTATGACCTTGACCAGGAGAAAAGCACAGAGGCAGTGTGGAGTGCTGGCTGCCTGTGGTGACTGGTTATTGCCCATCACCAACTCCAAATAGTAGACACTGTAGTTGGTTAGTGACTTTGGAAACCAGTAAGTGTGCTCACAGCAACGTGTTTGCTCTGCCTCGCTGAGGCGATGTTGGTGCTGCTGGTGCTGAGAGAGAGACTTTCAAACCTCACAATTTTTGGTGCCTAATTTGTTAGCAACAACAACAAATGATTTGTTATCTCTTTTAAGGCTAAGTCACGCAGTGCTTATAATTTCAACTATTTTTAAGAAGTGTCATTGTGGGTGGGTTTTGGGTTCCTGTGCACCTCATTACTCTGTCCTCCTGATGAAGCCTCAGCCAAATCCACCCATAATGACAGCTGATCTGACAAGTATTAGCAGCATAAAGATTACAAAAAGGGATTTTCTTATCAAAGAGTCCCCTAGAAACTATTTAAAAAATGGACCCTGAGCATCTTTGATGGGTCTGGTGCTCAAATAAGGACATCTCTGTGCTTTGCTGCTGCTACAGCCCCTGTGATGAGATGCAAAGGAGGAATAAAACATCTGAACAGCCCAATCTGGACTGAACTGCATGCATTCATTATTGGAGAGAGGGATTTCCTCTGTAAATTCCTCCTCCCCTCCTTCCTTCCTAAGTGAGAATCTTGACATTCCAATTACAGTATATTCATGTTAAATAGAAAGAAAGAGGGAGAGAGAGTCTGTGGCAAACATTTAGAATACTATATGCAAGGATCCAGGCAGATAGTGAAAACTTGGTGTACAGCTGTAACTGTAACAACTTACAGACAGCTGTAACCAGGATCAGAGTCTAAGGGCCCACTTCATCAAAACACTTAACCCTGTGCTTAAAGTAATAATCCCATAGAAGTCAATGTGACCTCTAATGTGCTTAAAATTAAGCATGCATATAAGCGTGCTTTGCAGAATCAGGGCCTAAATGCAGTGACTTCACAGAAGTTAACCAAGTTACTGTGGATTCATACAGGTGTTCCTAAGGTTAAAATATTGGCCTGTTCAGTTCAATTACTATTTTAGCATGATTCGCTCCGCTCAGCTATACCATAACTAAGCATGCATTTTCTTTTACAGCCCCTCTTCCCCACAGGTTTGTATCTTGGCTGTAAGCAGTACCTCATCTGTGAGATTCACCACATTAAAGTCTCAGACCAGGAGCATTGTTTGCTTTACCTGTTCACAAAACAATATTCAGCAGCATGTACACAAATTGTTGCTGTTTCTAGCTTAGATGCTTTGTCCTCCCAAACGTCAGAAAAAGGTTTTGCTCTTTTCTCAAATGAAAATAATTCTGCAGGCTAGAAAAAATGCCATTCATAATACAAACTATGAGGCCTCTGGGAAAGAATTTGAAACCAATGGATTTATTTTAGTTTTGAAAAGTAAATACTCTGCATGGGCATTAAGGGCCTTCAAACTTTATTTTAATTTTCTTGACTTTTCCACATACACATGCCTCTCTCTTCTGCTCGATGCTACTGAAACCAAACCACACAGGGCCCTTTCTCTTAACTAATTAGGGTATAATTAAGGAACAAGTACCTAGAATGGAAGCAAGAAAGACACTCATCTGGTCCTTAGGGATTTCTAGTAGAAAGGAGACACTTTCCCCTCCAGAGTTTTACCCCAGGATTTGTTTTGTTTTTAATTTTTATTTTTCATTCACAGGTTTACTTCTTTAGTTTCTTTGCATGATTTCATTAAGTAAATTAATGCTTTGACGTGAGAGTCCCTCCAGCATTTACAGCAGTGTAGACATACAAAAAGAGAGTTTGAAATATGGATGGAGAAGGGGGAGGCTGCCAAAAATCAGAATGAAAAACAGAATTAAAAATCAGACGTGTGTGTTCAGACAACATCATTGTAGACAGACACCCAGTACAGGATACAGCTATAGAAGGCCTTTCTTAAGACTGACAGGCCACTAATATAAATCCCCATCACACTCAGAAACAACAGTCCTATTTTTTTAATCTAAAGATCGATCATGGCCAATTCTCTGCAAGTATCCACAGCTCAATATTTGAAATTCAAGCTGTCTCGGTAGCTGCGATTATCATGTGATTTACAGAATATGACCAATGTTTCTGTTTCTTGACTGGATGAGCGTAAACATAATAATCAGGAAAAGGCCTAGAAGAAGCCGCTGTGGCTTTAAATCTCTCAGGAAGCAGGAGCAGTTTAGTGAGAAGCTGCAGATAAAGTGGATTAGGGAATCTTAGAAAATTTAAACCTGCTCCTTCCTGGGCCACACAGGCATCATTCCTAGGAAAATTAGGCTGCCGTGAAATCTATTGCCTGGGTGCAGAATTTACATTTCGTTTTCTCTTGTCACAGTCACACAGAGTAATTGCACATGTGTGCGTGGTCCTAACAGTGCGGTCAGAGCTGAGCCTGGCTTGTTTAACTGCTTCTGTGCTGGCCTAGGTGAGGAGATTTGCGAATACTGTTCCCCTGCTTCAGAGTAACAGCCGTGTTAGTCTCTAAGGTGCCACAAGTACTCCTTTTCTTTTTGTGAATACAGACTAACCAATTTATTTGAGCTTAAGCTTTTGTGAGCTACAGCTCACTTCATTGGATGCATGTTCCCCTGCTATGTCAGACAGTGTCCTATCCCATGTAAAACATACCACTCCGAATGCAAATACTCCTGCACACCCAAGCTTCACATTTGCTTTCTGGGAGTTCCTGCGTGAGTAAAAGCCGATCGCTGGAAAAGTGCAGAAAGCAACCCCAAAAGAGATGGGAGCGTGGCTAAAGTGAACTCATTTTAAACTTCAAGTAGTCCGCACAGAGATGTTTTATGGTACTATTGCCCCCTTGGTCAAGCAGTGACTGATATTTGGGGCCTTGCAGATCAGTTTCCTGTGGAGCAGAAATTGTTGAGAGGGAGTGAAGTATTGGTGTAACTTGTTTACTTTAAAATGTTTACCTGGAAAGGGATAGGAGCAAGCTGCACACAGGCAGCTCCCTTTTGCAGGAATTCAAGGTAAGGGGAATCCCTGTCCTGGTTCCAGGAAGCAGCTATTCTCAGCCTCTACCTCTCTCCAGGGCCTCACACAGACTCAGAGCCACATGTGGACCACTTCCTTTTAGGGACCTCACCAGACTGGATATCCTGGTTGCTTAAAACACAACTCTATTCCAGCCTTGAACTCCTGAAGTTGAAACCAAGGAAACCCTGTTAGTTCCACATTTTGCCAATGGATTGCACCAGCCCCCTCCTTGGGGTGTGGTTGTTCCAACGGTTGCAAACGAACAGTGGCTCCGCATGCCCAGTCTCCTTTGCAAGGCCTGTGATTGCCTGTATATCAAGCCTCCCAACTGTAGCCACACCGTCTTTGCTGATGGGCTTCTGGGAAGAAGAGTGCTTTGAGGAAGAAGTGGAAGGCAGAGAGGGTGGGTGCCTGGTACACTGGGTGAAGGATGGAGATCCAAATGTAGGGGGAAATCTGGAAGATGGTATGAAATGAGTGCTGGGTAAAGGGAGAAGTGAGGAGAACAACGTGGTGAGAGAGAAGTGGCAGAACAAAGGGATGAGGTAAATAATGGTGAGAAATGAGCAGAACTGGGAAAATACTGCATAAAAGCAACTCCTGAGAATATTTTTTTGAAGTTTTTAAACACATTTTCTGTACCTTTTGTTCCCACCCCTCTTGTGCTCGCCTTCTGTTACTTTTCCAGTGAATGAGTTCACTGGTCGGCATGCTTGCAGAAACAGTGCATATTAAATGAATATGCCAAATCATCAATATTTGTGCAGAATCATAGTCATAACATTTAACGCCAGAAGGGATCACCAGACCATCTAGTCTGCCCTCTTGTACATCACAGGCCAGCAATGCCACCCAGCACCCAGGAGAGGTTCTAAAGAGTTACAATCATCCAGTCGCAGCGTGGAAACAAATCGGTGACTTGTAAGTCCAACTAGACCTCACCAACACCACCTGAAATTTGAAAACTTACAATGAACTCCTTCTGAATCATCTACAGACTGAGGGTTATTTGCTGAAATTTTTCAGCCAATGTTTTGGAATAATGAATAAATTTGACAAAAGCATGATTAGCTCACAGATTTTGGCAAAAAACACAAAAAACAAAGCAAAATTCATTGTACAAATTATTGACGATGATGAGTTATTGTTAGTATCAATATTATGGTATCATCTAGGGTTGCCAACTTTCTAATCGCACAAAACTGAACACACTTGTCCCTCCCCCTTCCCGCCCCTTCCCCTTCTGAGGCTATTCTCCCTGCTCACTCCATCCCCCCTCCCTCCATCACTCGCTCTCCCCCACCCTCACTCACTTTCACCAGGCTGGGGCAAGGGGGTGGGGTGCATGAGCGGGTGAGGGCTCTGGCTGCGGGTATGGGCTCTAGGGTGGGGCCAGGGATGAGGGGTTTGGGGTGCACAAGGGGTTGCGGGCTCTGGGAGGAAGTTTGTGTGTGTGGGGGGGTGTCAGTGCTGGAGCAGAGGGTTTGGGTGCGGGAGGGGGTGTAGGCTATGGGGTAGGATGAGGATGAGGAGTTTGGGGTGCAGGAGTGGGTGCTGTACTGTGGCTGAGGGGTTCGGAGTGTGCTCAGGGCTGGAGCAGAGGGTTAGGAAGCAAGAGGGGGAGCGGGCTCTATCTGGGGGTGTGGAGTCTGGGGTGGGGCCAGGGATGAGGGGTTTGAGGTGCGGGAGGGGGCTCAGGGCTGGGGTAGGGGGTTGGAGTGCAGGAGGGGGTGCCGGCTCTGGGACGAAGTTTGGGTGCAGGAGGGGACTCAGGGCTGGGGCAGGGAGTTGGGGTGCAGGAAGGAATTTGGGGTTTGGCCTTCGGCCCAGCAGCACTTATCTCAGGCAGCTCCCGGTCCGTGGCAGAGCGGGGCTAAGGCAGGCTCCCTGTCTACCCTGGCTCCACGCGGTTCCTGGAAGTGGCCAGTATGTCTCTGCAGCCCCTAGGCGGAGGGGCCAGGGGGCTCTGCACACTGGCTGTGCCCACAGCTCCCATTGACTGCTGTTCCTGCAGGGGCCGCAGGGACATGCCGCTGTTTTCGGGAGCTGCACAGAGCTAGGGCAGGCCGGGAGCCTGCCTTAGCTGCGCTGTGCTGCCGACTGGACTTTTAGCGGCCTGGTCAGCAGTGCTGAACAGAGTTGCCAGGGTCCTTTTTCGACCGGGCATTCCTGTTGAAAACTGGACACCTGGCAACCCTAGTATCATCTAGAGACCCCTGACAGAAATCAGGACCTCACTGTGCTAGGTCCTATACATATTAAAAGACTGTCTGTCTTAAAGACTTCACAACCTAAATGAGCAAGACAGCCAAAATGAATATTATTAGTCCCATTTTACAGATTGGAACCTGAGGCACAGAAAGATTAAGTGATCTGTCCAGGTCACATAGTAAGTCTGGGGCAGAACCAGGAAGCCTAGTACCACAACTACCAAACCATCTTGCCTAAAACTCAGAGCAGAGGCACAGGTGGGGATGGAATTATGCAGGGTTGAAGGCAAGGAGAAGGAATTGAACTTGGTGTGGAAGGTTAAAGAATAAGAGAATAAGAAGCGCTGCTGACTTTTCTGTAAAGAGACTCTGAAAATTCCACAATCTTCTTCAGAAGCAGCTTACGATGATTATTGCTGATATCAGAAGGCATCTCCAGAGTCTGTCCTTTAAAAAATATTTCCCTAGTGCTGTTTGAAAACATATGGGCTGGGAACAGAAGTGAAAAACGGACGTTTTACTAAGTCTCCTGACGTGACGGAGGCTCAGAAAATGGTGTGCCTGCTATTAGAGCTGCATTTTTAACAGTAAATGAAACCAGACTGCATAAAAATTCAAACGACCGAAGTGCTAGAAGAAGAAGAAGGAATGAAAAAATCGGATTGATTAACGAACCAAAGGAGAAAAGGTGGGTCAGAGCTTCTGCTGGAGTAAATCAGTGTGGTCCCCTTGATTTCAATGGATCTATGCTGATTTATACTAGCTGGGGGTCTGGCGCCACACATTAAAGGCATAAGCAAAGGGTCTGGATAAAAGAAGTCTATGGGAGACCGAGCTAAAACAAAGAAGAAAAAACTAAGGACTATGATTTCACCAGGGCTGTGTTAATCAACAGGCGGACAGGGCTTAGGCTTAGGGCACCTCAATGTAAAGAGGAAAAACAGGCAGACAGATGGGAGAGCACTAACAGCACAGCGAGCAGGATTAGAGTGAGGAGCGGCAGGCTGGTCAGCATGGTTTTATCAGCTGTAGCTAGAGGGGGAGCTGCGGCTGCCAGAAATGCACCGCGGAGAAGTGGCCTGTCAAAGTGAAGTGGAGCTGCAGAGGCTTACTGGGGAGAGCTGGATCTTGGAAGAGAAAGGGTTGTACAATGGTAGGAGGACTACATTCCTTTGCTCTCTGAGCTGTTCCATGCATGTTAGTGTCTGCAAGGGAAAGTTTACCAGTTATACCAGTATAGTTATACAAGTAAGCCTCCCCTCTCCCCCCCTCCCCCGCCCATGTGTGGACACTTCATTCCAGTATTGAGTGTCTTTTTTGATTTACCTTAAACTACATTCTAAGTGACATAAGCTAAACCAAACAAGGCACTCTTATAGTGGAATAAGAGTGTCCACATGGGGGTTATACTGGTCTAACTATATTGGTTTTTAAAGTCACATCTGAAGTTATATCAAACATCTTTTCCACATGTAGACAAGGCCCAAAGGGTTAAGAATATGAGTGGACAGTAACAGTTTAGGGCACTCCATAGAAGACCCTCTGGCAAAGGTTGTGTTCCCAAGTTGCTCATAGACTCGTAACTTTAAAGTCAGAAGAGACCATTGTGATCATCTAGTCTGACCTCCTGCACATTACAGGCCACAGAATCAAAGTCCTGAAATAGATACTTAATCTCTGGCTGAGTTACTGAAGTCCTCAAATCATGGTTTAAAGACTTCAAGTTATAGAGAATTCACCATTTATACTAGTTTTAACCCGCAAGTCACCTATGCCACATTAGTAGGGTGACCAGATAGCAAGTGTGAAAAATCGGGACAGAGGGTGGGAGGTAATAGGATCCTACATAAGAAAAAGACCCAAAAATCAGGACTGTCCCTATAAAAATCGGGACATCTGGTCACCCTACACATAAGAACGGCCATACTGGTCAGACCAAAGGTCCATCTACCCAATATCCTATCTTCTCACAGTGGCCAATGCCAGGTGATCCATCCCCTGTGGCCCATTCCCAGCTTCTGGCAAACAGAGGCTAGGGACACCATTCTTGTCCATCTTGGCTAATAGCCATTGATGGACCTATTCTCCATGAACTTATCTAGTTCTTTTTTGAACCCTGTTATAGTCTTGGCCTTCACACCATCCCCTGGCAAGGAGTTCCACAGGTTGACTGTGCGTTGTGTGAAAAAAATGCTGCAGAGGAAGGTGAAAAACCCCTATGGTCTCAGCCAATCTGACCTGGGAGAAAATTCCTTCCCAACCCCAAATATGGCGATTTATACTGAAATATGCTGAATCAGTGTGTGTCTGCCAACTGGCCTGGCAGTAACCTCACCCAAGCCAGGCAGTAACTAATTCTGTAAACTTACCAAAGGGAAAGGGGAAAACATTTTTTGTAGTGGTTTTCTGCTTGTTTTCTCTTCCTTTTCTCTCAGCAGGAAATTACCCTCAAAAGTCCAGCAAGTTTCAATGGGGATGCTACTGAATCCCCCCACCCTTAATCCCTCCAAGACAATGGATCCTGAACTCCACAGAACCCCTTTAATGAGATTTTTACGTGGTTGTAAGAAGAAGGAAATGATCCTGTAGAAGTGGCTTCCTTTCATATCCCCAAGCAGGATCAACTGCCTCTCTATATCGCCTCCATTTCTGTGAGCAAAGCAGAGCCTTAGAAAATGATTTAAAAGGTAATATGGGTATGTATATTTTGTGGCTAAAATATCAGGTGAGTTTGGGAGGTTCTGATGTATTTTAAGGAAATGGTAGGCACAAAGGAAATCTTTTGTTTGCCATTATCAGTGAACAGAATCTATTTTTCAATTTTCCTAGGCTTTTTTTTAAACCACACAGTCTGTAGCTAGAAGCTCTACCACTGTGCCAGAGACCAGCTAAAAATACATTTAACACTGCTTGTATTCCTTTCCTTGGATCAGAACGAGGCTTTGCATTTGGCAACACAATGAAGTTTTACTTCAGTGACTTTGAGTAGTAGTTTTTTCCAGATGTGATTTAAGCCATTATTTCGCACTGAAAGATATTTTTAACCTTTATCCATGAGATCAATCATATTGAGAGAATTAAAATTATTTTATCCTTGCCTATCTCAAAATTAAATGGGACAATAAAGAATTTATTTTTTATGACCCCAGCCAATTAGTTGACCTAATGACCAGGAATTAAGTCAGTCAGTCAGTCTTCTTCCTTAGGAATGGCGCCTGGAGAATGGATGTACTGTGCATTTCTTTTTGGTATGTAATTCCAATGTCTTCTGTCTGTGCTTGGGGGAAAAGGTGGAGAAGTAGTTTTAGACATTCAGTGAAATCCTGGCCCTACTGAAGTCAATGGTAAACATCCCACTGACTTTGATGAGGCCAGGATTTCACCCATTGTGTCTAATAACTCACAATTATACATTGGGTAATGGCTTCAGAAGAAATAGTTTTCTTCTACAGTAATTTGTAATCTTCCACAGGTTACTTACCAAAATCTTTTTGTGTTTGCATTATTACCTCTCTTTTTTCAATGTCATTTACACAGAGTAAAGATGACCGAGTGGAAACAACATACGTTCAGGGATCTCTCCTTCTGGTTTATATGTTCACGGAGGAATTTTAAGTGTGAATGAATGTGTAACTGAAACACAATGCCATCAGCATTGTGCATCAGCAATGGGGATTGAAACAAGGACCTCTAGATCTAAAAGCATGAGCCTGTACTGCCTGAGCTAAAAGAGTTAGTTCTGTTATCCAATGATGGAGCAAAGTCCTCAACCTCTACATGCAACTCAGCCATGAGTAAAGAGGGACAGAGCATCACACCAAGTGCTTGTCTACATGGAACATTTTACCAGTCGTAGCAGTGTAATTATATGGGTATAATTAAATTGATATAATTATACACTATAACTACCTGGGGATACTCTTATTTGGGAATAAGAGTGGCTATTTTCTGGTTAGTTTAAACCCCTTCCAAGGAGACAAAAGCTAAACTGGTTCTCTTATACCTGAATAAGCATGTCCACACATGGAGAGTTATACCAGTATTACTATACTTGTTTAAATTAACGTCTTACACACCAAGTCTGAACTATGGGCACTATAATGGCATAGCTACTGCTGCCACTGAACTTAAGACACAGGCTACAGTGATGAAGAGCTTTTTCCTGTCACTGTAGTAACTCTCCCACCCATTCTTCCATTGACCTAGCTGTGTATACACCAACTGTTAGATTGGCATAGCTGCAGTGTTCAGGGGAGTAGATTTATCACAATCCTGAGCACCATAGGTATGTCGATTTAAGTTTTAAGTGTAAACCAGGCCTAAGCAGAAAAGCCCTGCGTGGATGTAGGTTACATAATCACAATGCGTGGTAAGAGTGCACATGTATTGCACATGTATTTGTCGGCTGTCTGAAAAACAGAAAAATTACCTACATAACAATGACCTAACCTTCCCCCCCCTTAAAAATGAGTCAGATGGTTCTAAATGGACAAACAACATGTTCCTAACTGGTGCCATTGGTTGCTCTCTCTCTTCCTTTGTCAACAAACTTCTGACCTGCAATGATGAAAGATGGTGAGTTTTGCTTCCCAAACTCCCCAAACTGCCAGAGCTGCAATCCCACTGACTGGCTTTCTTTGAAAAGGAAAAAATCCCTCTCAACTCTCCCTCATTATGTGGCAGAGTCCACCTGGAACAAAGGAAAGGAGTACTTGTGGCATCTTAGAGACTAACAAATTTATTAGAGCATAAGCTTTCATGAGCTACAGCTCACTTAAGGTGCCACAAGTACTCCTTTTCTTTTTACGGATACAGACTAACATGGCTGCTACTCTGAAACCCATCTGGAACAAAGTTTCTGTTAGGCCCACATAGATTTGGTGTCGTTTTTAATTACTGTAATTAATTAACTTCCATGAATGGAAAATAATGAAACCGAAAGCAAGAGAGCTAGACATTTTTATGCAGAGGATGCTCGCACAGTAGCTGACTGTTCCCTGATTCACTAGGTATCTTTATAGCTCTCATTTTGGGCTTGTCTTTTCCAAGGACACTGGTAGAATTAATAAGTACGACATGGAGTAAACCTCACATTGCAAAGAAGTGAAAATCTTTGCCTTCTAAAACCATCCAAGCTGTCATCTCCCACAGCTAGAGCTGCAGCGCCAAAAAATGTGAGCAAAAATCTGGTCTCAATAGATAATTTTGGGGGTTATTTTATTTATTTAATTGTATAATCATGACAAAGACACTCATCTGAGGCTTTAGGTGCCCTAGCACATCATTATTGGCACAATGAAATCCCAGCAGCATTACAGTCATAATTTCAACAGGAACTTATCCAGCTAGACGCCTACAGTGACTCCAGTTGTGGGAAGCACACCCTCTGCTCTCTCCAAAAACCCTACCAAAGAGGTTTCTTTTGCAGCATGTCTGAAAGGTCACCAAATTCAGACTATTTCAGACCAATGGGGTGTATGTGTGCATATGAATTCCAAAGTCTGGGCGCCCTTCCAGAGAGCACCCTACCAGCCACCCACTCTCTTTTATAACAATGGGGCTCCCGCTCAAGGGACCCAGCTGACCACAGCAGTGGCAGTATGGCACATGGAGAGAGAGGTCCCTTAGATAGGATGATCTCAGGCCATTTATGACTTTGTTGCTCATAATAAACACCTTAAACTCCACGCAGGAACCAACAGGCAGCCAGTGCAGCTCCAGGAGCACTGGTGTCATATGCACTCAGTGAGATGCCCCACTAAGCAAGCAAGCCACTGTTTTTCTGATTCCATCTCCAAATGGTTTTAAGCGGTAGCCCCATGAACAGCATGTTGCCGTAGTCTAATCTTGAGGTAACAAAACCAGGGATAACAGCAGCAAGATTCACTTCTGAAAAGAAAGGCTGCAATCGCCTAGTCAGAAATAGATGGCAATAAGATGACTGGGCCATTGCTGTACTATGATTGTCAAAGAGCAGCCAATCCAATTGCCTGATTTATAATCCCAGTCTAAAAATCAGATCCAAAGTTGGACCAGCTGTGTGAGTTGTTTCAGTAACTACCTGGAATAGGCCCATGATCATCATGGTGGCCAGGAAATCCGAAACGGGCTCAAAATATCCATCATTGACATGCAGAATGCAATCACCAAGAACAATCAGCCTCAGCATTTCCAGTGCCTGTGTAGTGAGGATTTGAGTTCGCTCACAAAGTGACTCGGCAGTGCAGCGGGGTGAGCGGTACATTGAGTCCAGCCCCATCTTAATCCCATCCCAGAGCTCACATTCCATCACATTCCAGTTTTGGAAAGGAAACCCTATGCTTCCAGCCTGAAGTAATCAGCATGACCACACGGTCCACACCTCCTCCCCACTGATCTCCTCATTAGCTTATGATGTATTGAATACTCAGCTAGTGACAATTGTAACAAGACTAGGCCATTTAAAAATTCCTCTCTTGTCTTTTTTGGCTATATCAAAGGGGATTGATAAAGGGACAGTCCACAGTAGGGTCACAGGTTCAAATCCAGTCAGAGATTGTCAGTAACTGAAACCAGATAATCTGCCCTATGTGAAATGAGCTGGTGGTGGGAAAGTGTCCTGGTCCAGTTTCTAATGGACATGTCCCAATCACAAAAGTCACCTTTACAAGTTGACATTGACGGGCATCCTTGTTGACAAGACTCTTCAGTGTCCACTGTATGCTGGCTAAAAGAGTTCAGCAGGACTGCCAGAGAGATACTGATGAGGGGTTGTCACTAGAGTTTTGATCTGCTATGAAGGACATGGAGACACTAGCTAGAAAGGGACTATCTCCCAGTTAATATCAGCCCTATTGGTCTCATCTCTGGCTCCCAGGTTACTGACTGACAAGAACCCTACTCTGTGGTTCATGCTGTTAAATGAAAAATTACTGAATAAAAGGGTTATGATTACCTATGCTGTCTTCTCATGTATTACTGAGACCTAGCTGTATGGACTATAACAGATGATTACTGTCAGCTCAATTGCCTCAGGATGGGTACTAAGCCTGCATGAGTAAAAAGGGATTCAGGAGAGAAGGGCATAGCCATGTCGGCTATATCTGACCTCAGATGTAGGAGGGTCTTACACATCAAAATTGGGTTTATCTAAGTGAGTCTACCTGGTGTGTGAGTTGTGTGCTAGGGTTTAAAAACCTACCTGTTTTCTTCCATGTTACCAGAAACTCTCACTTGAGCTACTATTGGACCCATGCTCAAGACAGCGGTTTTTGAGGCAGTTCACCAATTGTTGTGCTGTCTTTAAATCTTCTATTTTAAGAGAAGGTCACTGTGACCTTTGTGGTAAGATAGCTGTAAAGTTTTCAGCCCTGCTTGGCCCTGTTCCATTGGGTTTTAGACTTGAATATATTATGTGGGCTGTGCTTTCCACTGAAGTATTTTTAATGAGGCAGAGGCAGGTGGGGAGGCATTTAAGTACTTCGGAGGATCCAGAGGATGCTACTGGGCAGTTGCCTGTGTACTTTAAAGTTTCACTTGTGGACATTCCAAAGATTCTTTTATGCCTCTATTATGTCACTTCTAATTTGTTTCTCCCCATTGGTCTGACAGAGCTTGATACTGTTGCACTTCAGGTCACTTTGCAAAGCCTGTCTTTGTTCAGTGTTTTGCCAAGCAGAGTGATTTGAAGGGGGTCTGAATTTTTGTGCATTTAAGGTCTGTTGAATTGACTTTTCTGACAGTTTAGGTATGTTTTCCTTTATGTAGGTTTCAGTGCTGATGAAAATGTGCTTATAGCCTATGATATACACATTCTATAAATATAATGTTAAATAAATAGAATGATTCAGAAAATTAAGAATCATTGAAAAGTTTAAAAAATATAAATATCTGGATTTAATCACCTAAAAATACTCATTGTTTTATTTTTGGCAAAAGCTATATAGAGAAAAAAAATGTAATTTAATTTGCTCCTTCGTATTAGTCTCAGTATTTGCCAGTAATGGCAACACTATGATTTGTAGAATTAATTAATGATCTGGCATCTGATTTTGACGCATTAATGCTTAAGCCAGCTAAGTCTCAATTATCCTCTCTAGACTATTTATTCCTTAACAAGCTTTGAGATAATATGATTTTAAAAATATAAAAATAAGTCTTAACTTGCCTTTAAAAGGTGACAATATTTTTAACACTCCACTTTAAAATAATAATAAATAAATAATAATAATAAAACCCTGCATACCCATGGTTCTATTATTGCTATTTACAAATGTAGACTTAGGGAATTTCAGTGTTTCCACTAAATAAATATTTTGTGTGTGTGTATACTGTGGCAAATTGCCAGCACAATTATGATGGGTCCCACACTTCCTCTTCTTGTGTGTGTGTTGGGGCCGGGGGGGGGGGGGGGGGGGGGGGGAGGAAGAGATTCAGGGCACAGTTTCCTGACCCTGAACTAGGGTATCTATTGTCCCACTAGTAACCCAGAGAAGGGTAGTGGAGAGGGACCCGGGCCCGCCCTCTACTCCAGGTCCCAGCCCAGGGGCCCTAGGGATAGTGGTAAACCACTTGAACTAGTGCTTCCTTCCCCTGAGCTACTTCCCTCTCCTGCTCTTCAGCTTGTGGGGCTTCCTGCCCTCTCTCTGCACAAGCCAGGTGTCTTTTTACCTAGGGTCTTAGTCTTCTAGCCAGCCACAGCACTTCTCCAAACTCTCCTCTGCTCCAACTCCTTCCCCCAGCTGATTGAAGCAGGGGGGTTTCATCAGGTGACTGGCTTCAGGTGCTCTAATTGGCTTCAGGTGCTTTTAATTAATCTATCCTCTAGCAACCTTTCTTCCCTCTTCACGGAATAAGGCTTCTCCTCACCCTGGGGCTTACATATCTCTCCTATATCACTCTCCTGCTGCCTTCTGGCCATGCTGTATCACAATAAACACACACGCACACACACAGACAATATTTATTTAGTGGAAATAATATATATATATATATATATATATATACACATACACAGACACCTGGAACCCTACTTCAATTTAGTCTTGATTAAAAAATGTACTGAATTGGAAACTGTGTAATAAAGGACGTCTAAATCATGCTGACCCAGAATAGCTCACTCAGTCAGACAGTTAGTAAATAAGAGCACAAGCAAGCAGAATTTACAAGAATTCAAAATTAATTTTATTCTCCAAGGATACATAACCTACTACTGAGGGCTAGATACTGATCTCAGTCACTGTGGTGTAAATCTTACTTAATTCCTGTAATGTGAATGGTGCTACAATTGATTTCAGTGTAACTGAAATCAGAATCTGACCTGGACGCTCCTGCATTATCGGTGAAGGGCCTGAGGTTGGATTAAATTGGATGAAATTTCCAATATTACTCTAAGACATTTTTACGACCAAACTGGAAATATTTACCAATTACCAAGCATTTGCCATTTTCCTATAGTAATAATTAATCAATTTACCAGAATAACTAAGGACTTCAGATTCCCCCCCCCACCCCATTACTGAAGTTTAAGCAAGTTCAACTACTGCATGCTTTAGGAAAATTTGCTCCAGGGTCTCATCATTTGTGCTTTGGATATAATGACACAAGGAGTCTCAGAAAGTTCAGAGGTTTGGTTTGGATAATCATGCAACAATTCCAATACCTTATAGAAGCTGACCTGAACATATCTAGAGCAGATGCATTCTGCCACTGAGCATTGGTGTTCTCTCCCCACCTTAGGCTTCTTCACATGAAAATAGTAATAAAAATCATTATAAAAAGAACACAGATGTGTAAGAAAATAAATGGTGATATTTGAGTAAATTAATGTACCTGTTTTGGTCATTTAGATTTGTTTTTACAGCACATAGCCAAGGCTCTTAGCATTTGTACAAACATTAAAAGATGCACTAAGAAAGCAGTGTCATAATACATAAAATATTGCATCTTCTCCTCCAACCACTTCTCTTTCTCCCAGTAAGTCACCCACTGGGCCTGATTCTGATTTCACTCACACGGATGTACATTGAGTATAACGCCATTGGCTTCAGTAGAGTTACTCTTGATTTACACCACTGTGACTTCAGTTGGAATCAGACCTATTTACTCCACCCTGAACAGAAAAACATTCTTCCCCCACAAGCCTTCCCAAACTGTCCACCAAGCAAAATCAGAGAAGAACCCTGAAGTGTATTGTAAAGGTTCACCAAAGCTGGCCTCTTTCAGACCAAGAGTGGAAGTCAGTTCCTGACTCTAGGGGTATGTCTACACAGGGATAAAAGAGCTGTGGCTGGCCTGAGTCAGCTGACTTGGGCTCACAGGGCTAAAAATCACTGGGTGGAGTTCAGGCTCAGGCTGAAGCATGGGTTCTGGGACCCTCCATCCTCTCAGGTCCAGCCAAGACCCTGAATGTCTACATGGCGATTTTTCAGCCATGGAGCCTGAGCCCTGCGAGCCTGAGTCAGCTGACCCAGCCCGGCTGCAGGTTCTTTATCCCTGTGTAGACATACCCTAGAACTCCTCATAGACAAAGCCCTGGTGCCAGTCTCCTCCCTTTTTAAACCAGGCAGTTGTTAGCTCACGCAATCCCATTGATCACAACTGCAACAGTATCACACAGGGATGGGCGGCATTTCTCAAATCCCAAACCACTTAGAAGTCAAAGCTTTAGAAGTCAAAACGAACATTTCAGACTCCCCAAGTCAGATTCTCTGGCCCATTAAATCTGCTTTGCACTGCTCTGGAGACATAAAGCAAATTTAAACTCAGTTTAACTGGCCAGTGGAGAATTCTTTTTACAGGGCCAAGAAATCTCCTATTTTAGGGCATAGATAAGAGGCAGGGAACAGTTTATTGCATCTGCATCTGCTGAAGCCTGAGGAGAGGTCAAGATATGTGGGTGACTATAATAAGAGTATATTTTTACCAAGAAGCAAATATAGGAACGAGTACTCAGTCTCTGGGGATAGCTCTGGCTTGCTGCAAGCCTACCTTTTCCATATTGTGCAGAGGAAGGGTCAGTTAAAAAATTCTGATCATTTGTAATCAGTTGAATAAGTAGTAAATGTCAGTGTGAGGGTTGTTCAGTAACAAAAGTATGCAAAGCGTAAAAGTTACAGCTGCTATTCTGTAATGGAGTGTTCCTGGTGAATGGTGGAATAGTTAGGCCATCTGGTGGCAAGTGGCAAACTGGCAACCTTTGCAATTTCCAAACAGAAATAAACATGCTGAAGGTTTGGGGTTTTTTGAGGACTGGATGGCTCAGGGAAATGATAATAGGCTATAGAGCCCTTCATTTCAAAGTGGCTGGTTTGGAGCCACCTCTGTATAACAGCAACTAAGAATTGTTACAGTCCAGTAGCTCTTTAGTTGTCTATGTGAAATGGAGCTCTTGATTGGCCAGTTTCTGCTGGAAAGGTATCCATCATTACAGCTGGCAATCTCAGCAGAGACGCAGAGGAGTGACTGGAAACTGAGCAGGACTTTAAGCCCTTGAGATGGTCAGAGTTGAGGCAAACTGGCAGAACAGGGAGTAGAAGCTTACATTGCTACAGCTACTTGTTATGTGAGTAAAGAGAGGACCTCAGCCTCAGGTCTGTCAATCCATCACCTTTATTAGCATTCAATTCGCTCTGATTATTATTTTCTACTTCACAAAATAAAGCTGGTGCAAATTCTCATACCTGCACATTTGAAATTCACTTTTCATGAATATTCTGCAGTATTGTCTCAAGATCTGTTGTTTCTGCAAACACGCCTGCCAGTAGCTCTAGTCACCAGAATAGCTGCAGAATATCAGACCCAAAAGGAGCGCACATGGCAGGTGTTAGTCAATGCAAGGCCTGTTTCAGCAAAGCACTTAAGCATGTGCTTAAATTTAATGGTTAAGGGCTGAATGCTCAAAAGGAGTTAGGCTCCTAACTTCTATTTTGGCTCCGAACTCCCACTGAAATCAATGGAAGTCAGTAGCCTCTCTCCTTTTGAGCATTCAGCCCTAAGTCAAGTGCTTTGCTGAACTGGACCTTCATGCATTACTGGAAGGCGTTCAGGTACCACAATGGATGCAATATCACAATCTGCATAAAATATAAACAAAATTATTTCAAAATGAGAAAAAATATGTATAGAGATTTGTTTTTCATGTTTTTCCCAGCTGTGTCCATAGGAGCCTTTACTACAGCTCAGATTTCTGCCGTGGAAACAAGTCACTGTCTCTATATATTATCCTTTTGATGAGCATTGCTCCTGAGCTTGTCTCCCTCCTCCTGTGCCATTCTAGCCTGAGTGTTCTCATCACTTTCTTGAACACTTTACAATTCGCCAGACTTGTGACTCACGTTTTAGTCTTATCCAACTTATAATGTTTATTTCACAGGATGCCCAATTAAATAGTAATTCAGTCTGCTGTGGAGTCTTGTTTCCTTCTTCTCTGGTGATCAGTATAACCTGAATAATGTAGCAAGCCAAATATATATATAAATCAGTAAAGAACTTCAGCAATATCTGGAGAGCAATCTGCAACTTTTCACACTACAAAGGGAAAAATTGTGAAAATATTAGCCCCAGTCACAATTTCGGACATTCCCAAACCCTCATCACTCTCATGAATGACAGCGGATTCTATGTTGTGATCTTATTACGTCTTCAAGAATCTGCCTTTTATGGAGCCACCGCACCATAGGGGGAACGTGGGGAGGCACTGGCATGATACCACCCCCAGGTCCCCAATACATGCTATATCTCTTTATGGGGCATAGTGGATTTTTCACTGTGTGCAGTCCTGTTTGACAAGCCACTGTAGAGTAGGTCAGGGTCATGGCCCCACCCTCCCAACCCATTTTGGAATGGTGCTTTGTGCCCCCCGAGGGGAGTCTGAAGGGACCCGTTCCTGTACTCCCCTGGTTGCAGGGAGTGCAAATGGTCCATGCACCCTCCTACAACAACTGACCCGTGTAATGGGCAAACACAATCTGGCACTGGATGATCAAAGCACTAAAGCAGCTATCTGAGTGCACCAACGCTCTGCATGGTGTTATCCGTCAGTTATTCAGCTTCCAAATCACCGCTGATGGACTACAGGGGAGTCCCACTGAGTCTCTCCTTAGTATTTACTTTCCTGCCTTCTTTGGGCGTTCTTTTCAGGTGACCGGCTGCATTGATGTGTATGGAAGGGGGAGGGTGCAAGAAGCCTCCTCTCCCTGCACAGGGACCAGCCAAAAATCTCAATCCCTGCACAGGGATTCCAAGTGTCATGCATCTCATGTGACACTCACCCATATGGCATCCCTGGCACACATCCCCGCAGCCCAGCTGAGATAGGCTGGTTCTGCAGAGCAGGGTTAATTTGGAGTCAAGGAAGTAGAGCTGGGAGTCAACAGGAATGAGGGGTGTAATTTTTCAAACATTTAAACACTTAAATAGGCTGTTGTCGATTACACTGGGGGACAATTGAGACCCTTCCCCCCCACCAGCAAGTCCAGGATCTAGGGATCAGAGAGATGGTTTAGAACCATTTGCCCTTCCCATCCCCCTACACTCTTCTGTTGTCTCAGCAGAGACTCTGGCCCATTCTACTCAACAAAAGAATCCTGGCTTTGGAATTGTGGCCAAATTCAGCCCTGGCATAAAGCAAGTGCAACTTTATTGAAGGCAATGGATTTGCTCCTGTTTACACCCATGCTGAATTTGGCCTGTTTATACAAATAATTCAAATAGGAATTTACATTTTCAAAAGCACCATGCACAAATTAATGAGTTCATGGCCAGATTGTGCTTGCTCACCGACTCTGAGGGGAGGCTTTTGGGTGTGGGGTGCTTGCAGGGATCTTCCAGGGCGAAGTAAAATTCTAGCCCCTGGGTGCATGGAAGCACAGGGACTGCTCCATCCTTATTCCTGAGGTCTGTACAATGCCCCAAAGGTGGAGGGAAGGAAGTCAGGCCATGGTCAAATCTCCTTCCCCTCTGACTGGCTCATGGAGGGCAACTGGTGCAGAACAGGGACTATGTTCCACCTGAAAAAGGGGTGTAGAAGCAGGCACTCTCTCCCTGCAGCCTCAGGGAGGAATGCTGTGATTTAAGAAGGAAGAATTCCCCCATGAGCTCCTGCGTTGACAGTGCAGTCCTGTATCTATCATTACGCTGGGCTGTGCGTATGTGGCATAACTAAGTTCTACATTTGCAGTACTCTGCCTCTATTTTCTAACTTTTCTTTTTGCATTGGGGGGGCGGGTAAAGAAAAGTTCTGAGCTTTCATTTGTTTGGCTCTACCACCCCAAAATTCTTTCCCAAAACATTTCCAGTGTGCTTCTCTCAGACATTTTTTTTTACAGATAGATTAATTGTGATAATTAAATTTCCCTCTGAGTGATCTCTTTGATAAATGGGTCTACTTAGAACTTTCAGTTAAGCACCATGACCTGCTGTGAAGTCAGACTCAGGCGTCATTTACACTGAGATCATCTGAATTATTTTATATTTTACTTCTTTCTTCATCTGGTTTCCTTTCTTACCTCCATATTAGAATCCCCATTTATCAGAGTGTCACTTTAAAAAGATATCGTCACGCCATTTTTAATATTTGCATTGATATTTATAATAAGCCTCTTGGAATACTGAAACCTAAATCTTTCCTCTTACCATATGGTTTTCTTCACTGCAGGTGTTTGCTAATTTATTATTGCTGGGTTGTTCGTAAATTCCAGGTTGTTGGTAAAAAGAACGTGAAAAGAGATGGTTTCAAGTAACAACTTAAAAAAAAAAAAGATGAGGAACACAACCTTGGAAACAGATAATGTCAAAGTTAAGGTCATTAATAGTAATATGCAAGTCATTCTGGACTTCAGCTAAAGACAAGGGTTCTGCATTTTTGTATAATATAAAATGTAAGTAAATGTACAACTACTACTTGGAACTTTTGAATCGCTTGGATTACTGATGTTGGGGTATAGTGAATGCTACTGCTGCATTCTAGGTACGTTTGGGGAATAATTTTGTGGTATTTGTACGTTATATCAAGGGCACTTAGAGCACATGAATAGGTGCCCCTTTTCAGTGTGTAATTAAAATAAATAAATCTTCCTAATATCTCTTCTTAAGAGCTGCAGTTTTTCCTGTATAGCTATAGGTATATAGATAGATGGTTTTAGGCATAAAAAGAGATGTGTATCTATCTGTGTGTATACACACACACACACACACACTAAAGAATAAGAGGTCCACCAATTAAATAAAAAAAGCAAAAATAATCTGACAAAAGGATTTTTTTTGTTTTTATTACACAATAGGCAATTAACCTGTGGAACTCTCTGCCGTAGCTACTATTGAAGAGAAGAGCTTACTAGACTCCAAAAATGATCAGACATTTATACAAGTAGTAAGAAACCATCCACAGGTACCCTACCTAGGATAACATTTGTAAGGGTTACCAACCCAAGCACTTCAAGATATAAACCAACCACTAATTGTCTGAGGTTGGAAAAATATTCCTCCCCACCCCCCCAGATTCATGTATTGTAAAATTGTCCGTTTGGACTTGTACACCTCCCTCTGAAAAATCTTGAAATGACCATCGAAGCCAGGATGCAAGATAGAGGGACTACTGGTCTGATATCATGTGGCAATTCCTACATTCTACACTTATGGGTATCTTAAGTATCCCTCTTTCCGCCTCCTTCTGTCTCCTCTATTACTATGTAATTTATAAGATATGTATATAATGTATATTGTAATTTATCTAGTATATAATTGTTTATGTTTATGGTCTAAACTTCTGGGCTTGGCCTCGATACAACCAATTAAATTGAAATTCTCCACATGCCAGAGTTAGTTTAACATGAATTAAATCATCCCACTGCACTGTTTTCTTAGAATTTCAAAGAATTTTCTGCTATTTGAAGACATCATGCTCTCTCTCCACATATGAATCTAAATGCAGTCAGACCTCAGATTGTCTTTATGGTGCAAGGGATATTGACTGAGTTCTGACAACTGAGAGTTTGGATAATTGACGGATAATTGATAATTATATTAATTTCAATCCAATTAATATAAGTTAAGGAACATGAATTCATTGCAAATAAATTAGGGTTTGTGGATTATCAAAGTTTGACTGTAAATTCAAATGTCATATCCCTTTTCTCTCTCGCCAAAACAAACAAGTCCCCATGCATCCAATACAGATTTGTTATACTGAGTGCATGTCTAATGGTTTAAACTGTTAATATAAATATGACTAATGCAAAATAATATAGATTTAGGATTAAAAAATGTGACTGCAGTAGACAAATACAGAAACTATTAAGGAGAGAGCATTATGTGATTAATATTTATCCAGCAGTCTCTTCCTCTGAAGCACATCTTGCTGACCTATAGGACTGTACTGTTAAAGCAGTACAGGTGAAAAATGTCCCTGACTCCTCCTTTTGCTAATGGGAGCTCTGTGCATACCTCTCCATGTGATGCATAGAACAATTTAGCTGTTATTGCTCTAAGGAGGAGAGAACTTGAATAGCAGTGGCTTTGGAGAGCAAAATAAAAAGAAACTGCTAAGGGCATTTGAAAATACACTTGCTGTGTTTTTTCTTCCTAAGCATTGCTGCAGTAAATAACTGCTTTAAGATTCCTCTTTACCTAAGTGACATGAAAGGGATAAGAGCATGACGTGCATCACAATCCATTCAAAACTGATGTTTGAGTATCAGTCTTGCTCCCAAACCATCCTCTCCCCACCCCTCGCCTCGTTGGGAGTGTTTTGAGCTGGATTTTCAAAAACGGGGGGGCTAAAATTAGGCTCCTAAATCCATATAGAGTGGAACTGTTCATAAATTCTTTGATGGAACTTTTTTTCCCATCAGAGGATGCAGCTTTGTCAAAATAGGACCCTTTCATGGAGACTGTTCAATTTCAACAAAATTGCGATGGAAGCTGGGCCAGCTCCTGACAAGACCCTGCCTGGTTTCCCGCCAGCTCGCTTCTTAAGCTCGTGCACAGCCCACCTGGCAGACAGCAGGGAGCCAAGGAGCATTGGCACTGAAGCTCCAAAGTTGTGCTTGTCGGGAATTTTTGGATGAAATGGGTTTTCAGCAGAACATGTTGATTCATGGTAATCCAAACTCTTTGCGGGAATGGGTCGGCTTTGACGAACTTCTCACTGAAAAAAGAAACCTGTTGGGAAAAGATTTGGACTGATTAAGCACTCAGTTAGCACTGGCTTCCATGTCTTGCTCAATTGGGGGCATAAAGCCTAACTATGGGTTTGGAGACTTACATCAAACACCCATTTTTGAAATCTTGGTCTTAGATTATTTCTTTACTTCTCATTTGTTTCATGTTTTGCTAATTAAAATGATATGCACCAAAGTGCTTTTAAATACATCACAAAACTTTAGTCCAACCCCTTCCACAAAATTTCCCTAGTGGCCAAGTTGTACAACACAAGGTCCTCAGCAGTTAGACACACCCTACTGCTGGTAGGTCAGGAGCAAATTTGTACTAGACTCTAGTGCATCTTGCCAAAGGCTTTGTCTACACTAGCACTTTTGTTGGCAAAACTTTTGTTGGTCTGGGATGTGAAAAACAAGCCCTGACCAACATAAGTTTCACAGACAAAAGTGCTGGTGTGAACAGCGCTGTGTCGGTGGGAGATGCTCTCCTGCCAACATAGCTACTGCTGCTCATTGAGGGTGGTTTAATTATGCTGGCAGGAGAGATCTCTCCTGCTATCACAGAGAGACCTGTGAGCAGAGCTGCTACACAGGAGACCTTAGAGCAGTGCAGCCGCTGTAAGGTTCGTGGTGTAGACAGAGTCTTAAATGCCTGTGTCAAATTACTAACTTGTACACTGTTAGGAGGTCTTATCTTGTGATTGAAAACATGTGGTCTAGGAAACATTAAACAATTCTCTATGATAGGAATTGGCAACCTTTGGCATGCGGCCCATCAGGGAAATCCACTGGTGCGCCGGACAGTTTGTTTACCTACAGTGTCCGCAGGTTTGGCCGATGGCAGCTCCCACTGGCTGCGGTTTACCGTTCCAGGCCAATGGGGTTGCGGGAAGCGGTGCAGGCTGAGGGATGTGCTGGCCGTTGCTTCCCGCAGCCCGCATTGGCCTGGAACAGCGAACCGTGGCCAGTGAGAGCTGCGAATGGCCGAACCTGCGGACGCGGCAGGTAAACAAACTGTCCCGGCCCACCAGCAGATTTCCCTGATGGGCCACATGCCAAAGATTGCCAATCCCTGCTCTATGAAATATTGGGCAAACAAACCAAGAACTCTCTTAGTCTTCTATACAACATGTGTTCTATACAATAATGAACAACTAAAAAAATGCATTTCCCTAGTCTTATTCATAGCAAGGAGATGTATACCAACAATTTGGATCAGACCAAGCCACCAGTTCTTTCATCTTGGAGATCAAGGCTAGTAAAATTTTATTATTTGAAAAGTGACAGCCACAAGCAAGAAAGAGACAACAGAATTTTCTGAGTTGAGAAGCCCTATCCTAAGTATGGTCATATAGGGAACTGGACTGGGATGCAGGAGACCAGGGTTAATTCCTACTTCAGCCTCACACTTCCTGCATGACCTGGTGCAAGTTGATTAATTTAGCAAGTTCCCCACCTATAAAATGGGGATGTGCTTTCCTGCCTAAAATCCATTACTGATTGTGAGGTTATTTGAAGGGCCATACAAGCATCTAGATTCATCAATATAGGACCTCCAAAGAAAAATTATCCAACAGAAGTGTGCATACTTCTTGATTGTTTTCATCAGCATGTGTTGTCCTTTTTCCCAATGTTTAATTTATTACAAAATATTAAAGGATTTTGTCCATGTTTGGGAGGTGTAACGGGGAGAGGAACAATAGGGAATAGAATGTTCTCTGTATTACAGGATTAACAACATAACGGGGAAAAGAGAAAGAGTATCTTGGCATTTGACAGAGACAATTAATATGTGCCTTCCATTCTGATCTATATAGTGTATCATGTACCGAATACATTCTCAGGCATGCTCTGTCTCCTGCATTACTTTCTACCTATTGTGTCTCCTTTGGTATCAAGAATTCATGTAATAAAGATTGCAAAAATTCTCAAAATACATCCAAGTCAGACAAATGAGCCATGTATATATATTTCCTGAATTGAATGTCATCATCCAATGGCCATTGTGACATCCTAAGAAATGCTGTGATAAGGCTTTATAGTTAAACAATATCAAAGTATCTAGCCCCTCTCAGAGTCATCATTTTCAATCCTATTTCTTTACCTTCTTATGCATCTAACTTCCTTGAGTATGTATTCTTCAGTCAGATTTTGCCTATCAAAAATTGAGTGCACGACCCTTTTGATCCTTGTAAGTGTGGGTTCAGAATAGCTTACGTGGTCAAAGTAATGAGGTAAGGAAATGAACTTTGCAGCAGCATTCTGTGCAGGGCAAGATGGCATGCGTCATGGCCAGAGAAAAGAATATTGCAGTAACTGAGATATGAGATGATGAGAGCTTTAGCTGGGTGGATGGATAGACAAGGCCACATCTTAGAGATGTGATGCAGAAAAAAATAGATGAGATTTAGCCATATCTTGGATGTGAGAACCTAGAAAGAGGTCTGAGCAGAACACGACACCCAGATTATAGGCCCGAGTAACAGGCGGAATGATGTTGTCTATAGTGATTAAGAAAAGTGTATATGTGGGGCGGGGCAGGGGGGGAAGGGTAGATCAAGGAGAAGGCTTAGCAGGATCAGGACCCCCGGGTATTTGCCTCCCCCGTCTCCTGTTCAGCCTTCTTCTGTTCTACCATGAGTTCAATCAAATGTAAAGTAGAGCAGTCCCTAGCCTGAGCAAACCATTCAGAGAGAAATCCAAACATAATCTCTCGCTGCACAGCCTAGATCTTGATCATCTGCACCCATAGGTTTGTGCTTGCCTGGTCTGGCTCAGAAAATATGAACCTTTTCACCCAGCTCTAGAAATAACTGTACAGGCCGTGTACAGTTCTGTACTCTATTCCTGGAATAAGATTACCGATAAGCTTAAGGCCTCTGGTTGTGAGGAGATTTTACAGGATTAAATGTTATCCAGTCTACTTCTGAAACAGAGAATAAAATACAGGAAAGGACACTGAATTATATTACTGAAAATACTAGAGGCTGCTGGGGACAAGTACCTGTAATTAAAAATTGAAAGGTTAAAATATAGGGGGGAAACAAATCAGTGGGAAAAGCATTGTCAGGCCTACAATTCTCATATGCTGCCAAAAGAGGGCACTCATGTCCTTTTTATGGTTCAAGAGATTTAAATTCAGATTTCCCCGGATAACATTTTCCAGGCATAAATCAAAACCAAATGAATAACCTTTGATTTATCATTCCTAATGGAAATGTACATCATATTGGTGTGTCATCACATTTCACTATTGGCCATTATGATGCCAATCATACAGTAATTTTCTTCCATGTCATAATCAGTGATGAAGGTGTACATTTCCATTCAGCACAATTAGGTTTTCCTGTTACTTAATGGTAGCGGAGGGCACTAGGCAGCAGACCTACTGATGCTGCTTCTAACACCTTCATGACCGGGCTTTTCTAATATCATATGCCAGCCGCCATGGCCGCACTACCAGTGTCCTGTTCTTAAATGTCACCTTTGCTCATACAGTTGAAAAATATATTAATTATTATTGCAAACTGCAGACGTGTAGGTGTCAAAATACTGGTTAAACACACACTATCAGAAAACACCCACTCTCACCATTTAAGAGCTATTCGGTGGCCTAGGTGAAATTAGTTGGGGACTATCAGTCAGTCAACGTAATACTGTCCACAACACAAAACCACCTTGTTAGCAGGCTGAGCAGAGAGACCAAGATCTGAATGGGCCTGGAGAGTAAACTAGCTTCCCAGCCTTAGAGATATCCCTCCAGGTCAGGTTAAACAACGGTGGCGTAGGAAAACCGTGCATTGCTGCTGTTCATGTTGAAACTCTTGCACTGGTAAATAACTCCTGTCAGGTTTGTGTCTAAGGCACTGAACTGGGCCTCAGGAGATGTGCGTGCAGTTCCTGTCTCTGCCACAGACTTCCTGGGTGATTTTGGGCAAGTCACATTAGGCCAGATTTTCAAAGGTCTTTAGGTGCCTTAAGATGCAAATAGGTGCCTAGTAGGATTTTCAAAAGCATCAAGGGGCCTAACTCCCACACTGATACAATGTAAGTTGGACACCTAGGCACTTCTGAACATTTCACTAAGTGCCTGTTTGCACCTTAGGTGCCTAAAGACCTTTGTAAATCTAGGTCTTAATTTCTCTGAGCCTAGATTCTCCCTCTGTCAGACTGAACTACAAATACTGCCTTATTTCAAGAGGGTGTTGTAAGGATAAATTAACACATACTCCGGTGATGGGGGATAGATATATAGAGCGGCAAAGCCAGATCCTTTAACCAACACAAAATTCACAACCTCTTTAAAAAACACCTGCACTTTAAAATGATCATGTATTTTCAAGTGTTATAAAGGCAAAGATTCAAGTGGTCCACTAGACACTTTGGGCTTACTGTATTACTGAGTGCCGCTTGGGGTTTTATGTTGTGCCCTGAGTACATTAGCTGAACACTGTAGTAAGGGTAACACTATGGGCCACTGGAGCCAGATCATGGAGTCTCCTGGTAAGCAAATAAAGCGCTGTTTAAATGTCACCTCCTGTTTCAGGCTACATTTGAATGGATCAGCAATTAGCAGGCACCACTCTCAGAGGCAAATTACATTACAAACGAGGGGGTGGTGGGGTAAGAGCCACAAAAGAAATTAAGCAGGGGTATCATTTCAGAATATGTCAGAGGAGAGGTGCGTACAAATGTAGCATCAAACCTTTATTTTCTGGGACATTGTGCTCGTAAAGGATTCCAGTTTAGATCTCCTTGTCATTAGACAGTCAGATTTAAGGCCTCTCTCACAGTAAGCCTGTGACAGCAGAATGGTGGAAAAAGTTAAGGAGGAAGTTGTGTCAAGAAGGTGCTAAGTGATGCAGTTTGGAGGGTCACACGAAAGCAATGGGAATGGTTTCTGGAAGTTGGGATCAGACAGCTAACTGCAGTTTATTCACAGCCCCAGAACAAACCCTTCAGGATGCACAAGAAGGGAAAAGCTGCCCCGCTTGTGCCCAGCTTGACAGCCTGCACCATGGCAGGCTGCATCTCTGCTACCCCTGTTCGCATCGCTCTTAGCCCTCCACACAATATCCATGTCCCCCTCCTTTCAACATCACTTCCTGCCTTCCACCCAGAAGGAAAGTGCCCCTCTTCCACCTCTATCAGTGCCTCTCCCATGTCCTCAGAGCTCCGCAGCCACTGAATTTGCTCCTCCCTGCCCACCTGCACCTGGAAAGAGACATGCGAGCAGGCTGTGAAAATGGGTCCCTGAGGGGGGGGCAGGAGCCTTCTGGATGTACTAGCACTGCGGCAGGTGCACGCAGGCAGCAGCTGGAGCACAGATCTCTTAGCAGCTCTGTGAGCATCAGTGGAGCGGCAAGCTTTGCAGCGGGCCTGCCCGGGGGATTAATTGTCCCCAGCTAATGACACCCCTGTGGTTCAGAGTGGTAGTTAACCATCAGCTCCACTGTCAACAGTGTAAAACCTTCTGTCCAGAGCCTGAAGCAGCATGATTTATAGGCACATCAAAGACCATAAAAGCCAAGCAGCCGCCTCCTCCTTGGCCCACGATGGGAGAGAGTGAGTGGGAAATGGCAGAGCAGCAGCTAAGGCCCCTTTCATTCTGAACAAGAAGAAATGGGAGGGGAATTTAATCCAAAATACTAGCTCTGTTTTAAAGCAAACCCATGGATCTTCCCAACGTAGCTAACTGAGATATTGGCAGTGACCCAAAGCGCGGAACGCAGTTCCCTCTCTGCACGCCTTAAAGCCTTGCACAGAGAACATTATCAAGCATCTCCCCCCTGTGTTTGCTCTATTGAAGTTACCAAGTCTGGCTGCAGCAAAGCTCACTATTAACCCCCTAGTACCAGGGCTTATTCCCTGTATGGAGCATGGCGTACCTAACCTCAGGCCCTAAGTCAGTGGTTCTCAATCCGCAGCCTGCAGGCCACTTGCAGCCCAATCAGCACACAGCTGCAGCCCATGTGACATCCGCAGGGCCATAAAGGTAGTATATATATTGCGTGGATGCAACCCACGTAACACACAGAGTGCTGCATATGCGGCCCACAATGTTAAATAGGTTGAGAACCACTGCCTTAAGTGACTGATCATCAGAAGGCAGAGCCCTCCCCCCATCACAAATTAATCCACTTGCAGTTTAAAACTCATGGGGCAGGGTTTTTTCACATGGCGGGGGTGGGTAGAGATGGGAGGCTGGGTTGCAGGTGAACTCCTCTGGGGAAACACCCGTTCTACCCCAGCAATCTGGAGAGACACCAGCCATCCCTGCGCCCAGCCCTGGTTTGTGATCACCCCTTTCAAAGTTGGGTTTCCAACCTGAGTGGCGGTGAGTGAAAAACCGATGAGCGCTCTCCCTGCCCTGCTTGCCAGGGGGAGGGCTCCAAGCTTTGCCTATCTGGGACCACCCGCTCCTGTCTTTGAAGAAGGCCGAGGCTGTCCACCGCGCACCACTCCGATGGGGAGAGAGAGAGCTGGCCGCGGTTAGTGCTTTGTCTGAACCCAGGCAGAACATCGCTGATTGCAATTCCCTGGAGTCTGGCAGGCAGGGAGAAGGCTCTGGCAGCTCTTTGAATACTGCTCGGCTCAGTCTCCCAGCAATTATAGAAGAAACCCAAATGTGCTCCACGTGCGAAGAAATTCACCAGTGTGGGGAATGATACAATTCATGTGCAGAAAACTGGTGGAATTTCATCTACATGCTAGGAGTCCCCCAAGAGTCTGATCCTCCCCACCCCCACCCCCGGTCCCCCATGGGACTGTGAGAAAGAGGGAGGGAAAATAAAGAGGAAGGGGTTGAAGAAGCAGGGGCTAGGGAAGAGAGTGCAGCTTAGGAGAGAAGGAAGAGGAAAGGAAGAATAAAAGTCGGGTGAAGGAAAAAAGGAAGAGACCCATAACAAGGGGCAGTACTAAATAGGAGACAAAAGGAGAATGGGATTCAGGAGATCAGGGTTGAGTTCCTAGCTCTGCCGCAGGCTGCCTGAAGCAAATCATTCAGTGCTTGACTTTGATAAGAGCTGAGTACCTGCAAACTCCAATTGAAGCTGAAGGAAAGGTTAGGATTAGGGTGAGTACCTCATCTGCAAAATGGGGATAATAATCCTTTTCTCTCATTCTGAGTCCGATTTGTCTGTTTAGATTGTAAATATGTCAGGGTCTGGACTGGCTCTGTCTTGTACAGTGCCTCATACATTGGGGCCTCAGTCTCGGTTGAAGTCTCTCGATTAATGTAATAGAAATAGTAAATGACATTCATAAGGTAATAATGGCAGAGAAAAGTGGAATCGGAAAAGTGCCTTGAAGAGAAAGAAAATGCAGGTTTAATGAATAAACATTGTAGAAAAATGGATTGAGGGGAAACAGAAAAAGAAAAACTGCAAGAACAAAGAGGAAAGGGAAAGAGAAGGAAGAACTCACAGGAGGGAAAGCCAAAGGGTCTGATTCTCCCCTCCTAATATCCTGTTTTGACACTGATGTAATGGACTGTGTTCAGTGTCATTATGCTGTTGTAGAATTGGAGTAACAGAGAGAATCAGGCCCATGGAGCTAGATTTTCAAAGGCCAATCAATGGGGGATAGCATAGACCAAGCTGACCATCCTCAGATAAAAAATATATCTATATAATCTGAGGATGGTCAGCTTGGTCTATATATATAAATGCAGGCATAATGCTTATGAAAAGGGACATGGCCCAATAATGCAGGCACAATGCAAACAGCACTTGGGCATTGACTACAAAGTGGGTGGAGTATACATGTGCCTATGTCTGTAATACTTTGCACATTGTTTTAATCATACTGGAAGGACATATTTTAGTTAGGAGCATGATTTGATGACCTAACACAAGGAAAGTCAAAGAGTGAGAGGTTCAAAAGGGTTTATTGTAAACAAATGCATGGGATTAATGCAAATGAGAGCAGTACATTCCATTACCTCACCTATTAAACACAAGAAAATCCTTATGGTGCAGTTATATTGTTCAAGGGCCTTGGTTTAGCGATAGTTAAAACAATTAGAAGCTACCAGTCAATTCATGGACCATATGGGAAGGCCTCAGCAAGAACTAGCTTGGAGAATCAGAGGGGTTTCCCTTGGACTGATTGCAAACACAAGTTAGGGCATTGACTGGGGGAGCTGTGTGTATTTGAAGCATACAGGACCAGAAAGCCAGAGAAGTGTTGGTGAGTATGATCTGGGAGGGAGTCAAGAGAGCAACCTTTTTTTGGGTGCAGGACTGTCTGGAAAGCAAGCTTGGATTATTTCTATTATTCCTGTTCAGGGAAACAGGACTTTATGTACATTCTTTGTAAATAAATAGAGTTGCACCAAAGAAATACCCAACTCTCATAATCAATTTCTCTTCCTAATGGAAACAACCTAGCAATGTTGCCAATATTGGCTAAGTGCTAATATAAATAACAAATATTAAAAGCCACACTGGCAAGCTACTTCAAATTTAAAAGCTGAATTCCTGCCAGGGAATCTAGTTTATTTCTCAGCAAACCAAATAAATCAGTTTGTCTTCTTGACTCAGGAAAAACTTCCTAATTTTACTGTTGTCAGGAAAGCTTGGAGGTTTTACCTCTGTTTACAAACCCAGAGAATTGTGTTCCTTCCAGTACCTACCAGAACTAAGCTGCAGACTCAAGTTGGACTGAAAAGTTGCTGATTTGTGATTGGATTTAGATTGCTGTTCTTATGTGTGGGTATTGACATCAATATGGAAAATACCTCAACATTTTCTGCTCCTTTCTGTAAGCCTTAAAGTTATGTACTGAACTCTCTGAAAATATCAGGCAAATTGATCCTTGTTGTAAATCCAGGGACCTCAATGGTATGACATCAGGGATGAATATGGCATAGTGCCTTTTAACTGCATATCCCTTATGTGCCTCCTCCTATGTGTCTTCTGAGCCATATCTGATTTGTTCATTGGCAAACCAAGTTTTAATAGTAAACTTCAAAATGGGGAAAGGTTCAGACTGAGTCAAATTTTGAGTATGTAAAAGATGTTTATCCAAACTTCTTCAGTATGCAAAACAGCGCCAGTAATCTTGCATGAATGGGATCCCTCATAAGAGAAAATGTACCATAAAACAGAAAAGTTTGCACAGTACCAAACACGAGAGTGCACCCAGAAGGTAATACCTTACTGAACTGAGGCCTATATCTTCAAACAATTGACTTATGCTGATTTACACCAGCTGAGTGTTTATTGCCTTTGACCTTGCATCAGTGTCATCCTTTGGAACCTCAGGAACGTACGACATTTCATTTTGTAATGGAAACTACAGAGTATGGCCAAGGAATTCTATTGGAAATGAAACATGAACACTGGAAGGATTGTAACTTCATCCTTAACTCCAAAGGAAGTAAATGAGAATTACTTCCACTAATTAGCAACCATGTCCACAATAGTAGCACCATTACATCTTGTTGTTCGCAAAATGTGGAATCAAAATATTCTGCAGCTCTTTCAGGTTAGGCAGATCCAATATTTTGTAGATCTGGCAGCAGGTGCTCACATTCAATTTACTGAGAGTGACTGGGGAAAAAAAGTGGAAGTACCAATTCATGGGAAATCTTTATTTTTCTGGGTGAGTGAGCTGCTGCCTCAAAAAAACCCTGGAGGAAATCAAAGCAGCTTTTGTCTACGAGAGAATGAGGAGGAAATTGAACTTTATTGTATTTGCTATTGTCGGTCCCACTTTTTTGGAGTCCGCATCTCTTTCTCACTCAGACAGTATAAATTTGGATTAACTCCATTGAAGTCCGTGGAGGCACACTAGTGTAAAAGCAGTTTAGGGAAGAGGAGAATGAGGCCCTTTGACTCTCTTCTTAATACGATATATGCTACTCGTGAATGACAATAGTTGTGAATGCCATTCTCAGCCTCCTTGCTTTTATTTTCAATTTTTTTTTTGGTGGTGCTCTTATTAAAACTGTACAGTTTTGTGGCTTAAGGTTTGGATTGAGTTATGACTAATAGGACTGGAGAAGGACATAAAATGTGGTCCTCTTTGTGTTTCTTTGGGAAGGATGCAAAATCCCAACCTGAACCTGCTCTTAGGAGGTTTGATTCTGGGTCAGTTCAAAGAACAGAAGAGACCTAAATTCCTGTTTGTAGTTTGGATGTGGGTGAAATCTTGCAAGAACATCTGATGATGAGATTTTATGATTTTGTGAGTGATTGGAAGTAAAAGAAGGTAGGCACTCCGGGAATGTTGATTGGAACAGCTTCCCAGTCATAGATTATGGCAGAAAGGACTTGGCAATCAGGTGAACATAAAGGAAGGAAAGATAGAAACATTAGTTTTGATGAAGCATTGAGAATGAAACAGGGAGTAGGAGAAAAAGGGTGTAAGATTATTTAGACTCTAGCCTCTTTCAGGCAGGGATGGCCTGCTCCTTTGTGTGTGTAAATGCTTAGCACAATGGAGCTTTTAATCACTACTGTAATAAACATGATTAATAATAATGAAAGATGAGCCCAGAGTTACGCAGCTAGATGCTGATCTCAAGCCATGCCCATGTAAATCTTGAGTAAAGCCACTGAAGTAAATGGATTTACATTGCACTGATTCAGCTAAGATCAGAATCTGGCCCATTGGGTGTTTTAAAACGTGAAGGTGAGAAGATTGAGTTGAATTCAGAAGAGTGGACCCAGTGCAGAGATTTGAAGGTAAGTGGGGGCGGGAGGAGAGGGGAAATATGTATGATATGGGCAAAAGAAAAATCAGTTTGGGGACAGTGTTTTGGACAGACAAGAAGGGCTAACATTTAAGAGAAAGCAATTAAAGTTGTCAGGGAGGGAAATTAGTAGGGCATAACCAAAGTTTTTGCAATGATAGATCTTGAGCTAGTTTAAATGGACATAGCTTCTTTGAAGTCCATGGAGTGATATTAATTTACACCCGCTGAGGATCTGGCCCACAGTTTTTAAACTGGTTTGAGGTCTTCCAGGGGAAAAGGTGATATACTGTGTAAGTTACTAGTACTATCCTCAGTATGTCAATTGATCTTAAAGTGCTAAAGTGTTACTCAGCTTTCTCTTCATCCACACTGAATTTCTTCTTCAAGCTATAAAGAGAAATCTGTGTTTTCTTACTCAGTACTGTAATTAATTCCAGTGATTTTGAAAGGGCAGCTCTATTATGTGGCAGTGGAGGCCAGTGGAGATTATTATGCATTCTTAATTTCCTTTTCAAGATTTTAAATGTGGCGATAAATATTTTTTTCCTGTTGGTATGAAGTGTAGCTGAAAGCTTTCCCTTTACACACCACATCCCACATAATTGCCTACAGGTTTCACCATTATTTTGCAAAATGAGGAATTCTTTCAGTGGATCAGCCATTTTACTGCATGTGTGGGCCTGAGAGATAAGGAAGCAGCATTCTAGCCTTGCAAAGAAAAGGATATGCTTCTGAGCAGCGTGTGTGTGTCTCTCTGTGTGTTTCTCTCCGCCTGTCATTTATTAACTTCCACACGTGATATACACCATATCTTTTGTGGAGGACCAAGAGCCTGTCTGCTGAATGAAGGCTTGATCCTGACCATTGACATCAAGTGGGAGTTGTATCATTTACTTTAACGACAGCAGGATTGGACCCTTAATGATTACATGAAGAATCAATAATTAGATTTTTTTTCTATAAAGGTTGTATTAAAATCCTCCTCCCAACATCACGTGCAGGCTGTGAAGCAGGAAAAGTGTTGCTTCTCTGTTTCAGGAGTAAATGTGATTTTTATATTCAGGTTTCGAAAACTATACAACTATAATACGCGAGTGAAGCTTCCCCCCTCCCAGTGGTAATGATTCATTACGTTATTTAATCCCTTTGCAGTCAACTAGCAGAAACCTCAATAAGTGAATGTGAACTGAGGTCTCTCAGCACCTGGCAGGATTGGACTCCTAGCTAATATGCTAAACATGACAGACTGTTCTTATCTAAAGACATTCTAAATGAATGCACAAAACCAAAACAGAATGTAACTTGATTTTCTGTGATTTTACTTTTCTTGGGTTTATTCATCATATCCATCTTGTAAGTGTGAAAGCTGGGATGCTGGCACCTGGCCTATATAATACACATCACAGTGCTATAAATCTCTTATTTTCTAGTCTCCCTTCTCTTTTTTTGTGTATGGATTTACGACCTTTCATATATAGCTTCAAAGGAACCATGAACATGTTAAAATCCACATGAAATTTATAGTCTAAACTGATTTTTTCTTTTGCCCTGATCATATATGTTTCCCTCTTCTCCCACCCCGACTTACACTCAAATCTCTTCCATTATTGTTTGTGTCAATAAAACTTGATCAAACAAACATTAGAGGAAAGCAAACACAAATGAGGAGCAAATGCAGCCGAAGGGAATTAGTTTAAGAATTCAAGTTAATATCAAATGAAAATATTTTGCATTATTCTCCCATCTGTCGATTTAATTGTAAAAGATACCAGAAAATGCCAGCTGAAAGTGTCTCATGTTACTACCAAACAAAAAACAATTGACATATATTTATGTGGGTGTGTGTATGTCCCTAATTATTTTTTTCTTCCTTTTTGCAGCTTTTTGTATGCCTTGATTAGTTTGGCGTGGCTTTCCATCAGTCTCTTTGCATTTTCCCTCATAATAATGTTTGCATAAATACATTTTTAAATGTCAGTTTTAATCTTTGCTCCTAGACCATCACTCCTTTCCCCCTTTTAGACATGGGGCCAGCTTCATCGGTGTGATTCTTTATGCCACTCAGCCAGTGCAAAGCAATGTAAACCCATCTTAATCATTTTAGCCTTATTTCGGGCTGTTCTACCTTGCTAGACCAGAACAAAGGAGCCAAAAAGTACTGGTGATTCTAGCTCTTAGGCCTCTTTTCAGCTTCCTTTACTCACATTTTTTTCCCCCTTCAGTATGTTCCCTCTTTCTTCTTTGGGATTATTGACAACTAGTGGAAAGCTATTCATGGAATATATAGTTTGGCATGTTTCCCTTCATATTGTCAAATGTATTCAATTAATATTTCTTTTCAATATTCAACGAGTTCTGTTCATCTATAATCAGCTTTAGTCCTTCATTCACTTCTCTTGTCCCATTCCTAAAAGTGGTTTTCTTGCTCTCTCCCCATCCCTTTATCCCCATTCTCTCCCCCTTGCTCCTTCTGTGGAGCGCCAGGGCTGCAGACCTGGACTGAAAAGTCTTTTCCCGCTCCTGGAGTATCAGCATCAATAGGACTAGTGATTTTTTTAGCCATGAGCTGTAACACAGCTGGCTTATTCCTTTTTAGTTCCTCAGGTGCTTGATCCAAAGTCCATTGAAGCCCAGCAAGGAGAAGGAGGAACAAAATAGAGAGTCTATGTTTAATGGATTGAGCCTGGGGTTGGGAGTTAGGAAGCCCTGGTTCCGTTCCTGACTGTCACTGACTTGCTGAGTGGCTTCTCCTTGAGCAAAGCACTTATTTTTATTTCTTGTATTATTAGAGACCATCCTAACCTGATTGCAAAGTGAATCTAAGGCTTCTCCTTTATGCTGTTGTAAATCAGGATTTATTCAAGGGGAATCAGTGGCGTTGCACCAGTGTAAAACAGCCAGAATTGAGATCTTCTGAGTAAAATATCTTCAGAGTAAATTAAATCCTCCTTCCATTTCTCTCCAATTCTTAAAGAAAAACAAAACGTGAATCATTCAACAGTATTAAATCACGCATTTGGAAAATTGTTGCTTAATGAATGGAACCATCTTATTTTCTAAAATTCTTGGAGCTCCTTGCAATACTGGCAATCAATTAATATCTCCAAAGTGCATGATAAAATAATAACACTAATAAATTATAAGCAAGATATGATTAAAATTCCATCTGTTATTTTTTTCACACCCCAACCATTAAGAAATGAAGAGTTAAATAAATCCAGACATCTCAGTTTAATATTTAATGACCACTGCTGTGAGTGCAAGGACTGTAACTGTGCCCAGCCCCCACACCATGCGCAGGCTAGTCCTAACCTGGTTCTAAAGCAGGAAATAATGGGAGTGATCTTGCTTTCATTGACTTCAATGGGAGTTTGACCATTGAATTTGATGGTACCAGGATCTGGCCAAATATTTTTATGACTCCTTGCCTGTATTGTATTTTAGCTATAATCTTAAAGTCAGTTGGAAATAGGATAATAAGATTTAGGTCCCAATAGATTTTCTTGTTCGAGATGAAATTAAGTTCTGTTTTTTTATTTCCTGAGGACACAGGCAGATTTGCCTTTACCAATGCATCTATACAAACCTTCAGAATAAGAGATGCAATTAATATTAAACACTTTATAAGATTATTTTGGGAATCCATATGGAACTCAAGTTTTCCCTTTCCTTCAATTCAGAAAATGCATCCAGCGTTTTACTTTCTGAAATTGCCCATTTTCTTATTATAATAATCTCAAAGATCTTGTGTAGGTTAAGGAAATAGGTCATGTTAATAAAAGATAAAGAGCTAACTTTAACTAACACATTATTAAACACTACTATAGCTAAAGTATAAAAATGTGTTTGCTAGTCATGGTCAACCCTAGGACGGAGCATTGGGTTGGCCATGATCAGGTGAGTGTATAAAGGTGTCAAATTCTGTTTCTATGAATGTTTAAAAATGTATTAGATAACGTGTGTTAAAATATGACCTCTGTGTCTAGTTTAATCATGGCCAAAGAATATACATGGGCTAAAATCATCTCAAAGCATCGGTACGATTATAGAACCCCTCATTTTATGGCATTTCTGTTCATGGCAGTAGTAGTGTTCAATGATCAAAAGATAAAAATCATCTATGCGGTATAAAGGACTTACAGTCATAGCCGTTTCCCGTCTTTCTTTGTAGTGGAATGACCTTCTGTTGTGCAGCTACAGTACATCATTTAGGGTCCTCTATCCTTAGTGCATTATGTTGCGGCCACCTATTTATTTATTTATTTTTACCAATTTAACTTTGGTGACTGATTGCTGTAACACATCTATCTAAGGCAGTGGTTCTCAAAGCCAGTCCACCACTTGTTCAGGGAAAGCCCCTGGTGCGCCGGACCCGTTTGTTTACCTGCCGCGTCCGCAGGTTCGGCCGATCGCGGCTCCCACTGGCCGCTTCCCGCAGCCCCCATTGGCCTGGAGCGGCGAACCGCGGCCAGTGGGAGCCACAATCGGCCAAACCTGCAGGCGCGGCAGGTAAACAAACGGGTCCGGCGCACCAGGGGCTTTCCCTGAACAAGCGGCGGACCGGCTTTGAGAACCACGGATCTAAGGTACTGATATGGCCCTTATTACCACGGTATCTGAGCGCCTCATGATCTTTGATGTATTTATCCTCATGACCCCCTGGAAGGTAGAAAAATACGATTTTCCCATGTTTTACAGATGAGCAACTGAGGCACAGAGAGACTAAGTGAAGTGGTGTGGCATATGAAGTCTCAGGTGTGGTAAAGAGTTGAAACTAGGTCTACCAAGCCCCAAGCTTGTGTCCTAACCACTGGACCCTTTTTTCTCTCTACTATAGGTGGTAGTTGTTTTCAGTGTGTAGTCCAGGTCAGGCCTAAGGGAGACTATTAAGTAACACTTGGCAGCCCAAATCCTTAGTGAGTCTGGGAGCTATTAAAGAGTCTAAGAACGACAAGATTTTGTCTATGTCTAGGCTGGGTAATATCAGATCCAAAATGGCTTCAGCTCTAGTTTGCTTTTCTGTTCTCTGAAAATGGAAATTCTCTTCATGGTCCATTGATGAGCCGTGTTTTTCTGCGTGTGTTAACAGATGTCAGTGTAGCTTTAATATCCCTTGAACACCTTTCTGTGACACTGTCATATTTGACTGTCTTAATTGAGATCTGTTTTAGAAGCATTTTATCATCTGGTGAACTATCTCAGATGCTACATGTAAATTTCCTTTCATTTAATCTCTTTCTTATCTTGTACCATAAAATACCATTAACACTTCTTTCATTATCCACCTATGCTGCACTCCTTGCATGTAAGCGTTTGATGTGCAATATAACCTCTTCTCATTTTTCTTCTGTACAGGTTGCATCCATCAATATTAACATGTCAGCGCTGTGATTTATTTCAGTACATTTCTGTAATATCCACCAAGTCGTAATTTCTTTCCTGTACTATCACCGTAAGCTCATTTCCCATACTCTTTGCATTTGTATGTAGACAATTACAGGGTGTATTGTTCATTTCCTTCCTTCTAGTCTTGGCTTTTCTCCTCGGTCTTTATCTTCAGACGTTTAATATTAATGGAAAGTCCCTATGTGATGAATTGTATCCTCTTAGGCGAAGTTCAAAGCTCGCCTGAAAAACTTCATTCGTGCTGAATCCAGGCAGTCGTATTTTCATGTGCTCCAGTGGCCCACTTTGAATCTGAACTACCCAACCTCGCCACACAAAGCAGGCATTTGCCAGCCTTCATTGCATTCCACTGTGCGGGGAGTACTAACAGAGCCGGACTCTGGAGCCCAGTGGCTGATATGGATTTTTTGTGAAACTCAACTGTGAGTAGAGGGCCAACAGATGACTTAGCCACTGCTTACGTTCTGCTTTAGCCCTCAAAATAGGACTCAAAGGGTTTATAGTCCTTGTATTGGCCCTGGCACAGGGGTGAATTTCACTATTATCAGCACTATTGATCAGTGCTTAATTTGTAATGAAAGAGGTTTCTGGGGTTCAAGCAATTTTTTTACTTTCACAATTGACGCAGCAAGCCCAGAGGTGCTTAGGGTTGGCAACTTTCTAATTGCACAAAACCAAACAACCCTGCCCCACCCCTACCCGAGGCCCCACCCCTCACTAATTCTAGCCCCCATCCCTCCGTTGCTCACTCTCCCCCCACCGGGCTAGGGCAGAGGTGTGGGAGGGCTGCAGCTGGGGATGCAGGCTCTGGGAAGGGGCCAGAAATGAGGGTTTCAGGGTGCGGGAGGGCGCTCTGGGCTGGAACGCCCAGTCAAAAAGGACCCTGGCAGCTCCAGTCAGCATTGGAGGGCTCCAGCTGGGGGTGCAGGCTCTGGGAAGGGGCCAGAAATGAGGGGTTCAGGATGCGAGAGGGGGTAAGGGCTCCAGTGGGGGGTGCAGGTTCAGGGGTAGGTTGGGGGTGAGGGGTTTGGGGTGCAGAAGTGGGCTCTGGGCTGGGGGCAAGGGGTTTGGAGTGTGGGAGGGGGCTCAGGGCTGGGGCAAGGGATTGGGGTTGGGGTGCAGGAGGGGGTCCAGGCTCCAGCTGGGGACTTGGGGCTGGGGCCAAGGAATTCGGAGTTCGGGAGGGGGCTCAGGGCTGGGATGTGGGTGGGAGTGCGGGGTCTTGGAGGGAGTTAGGATGCAGGAGGGGGTTTTAACTTGGGGCAGGAGGTTCGGGGTGCAGGCTCCGGCTGGCTGGCGCTTACCTCAGGTGGCTCTCGGTCGGCTAAGCAGCATGGCCAAGGCAGGCTTCCTGCCTGCCCTGGCTCTGTGCTTCTCCCGAAAGCGGCCGGTATGTCTGCCCCCTAGGCAGAGGCATGGCCAGGCGGCTGTGCACGGTGCATGCTGCCTGCACGCACTGGCCCCACAGCCCCCATTGGCCATGGTTCCTGGAGAATGGGAGCTGCGGAGTGGCACTCGGGGCGGGGGCAGTGCGTGGAGCTTCTCTGTCTGCCCCTGTGCCTAGAGGCTGGACATGCCAGCAGCTTCCAGGAGCAGCACGGAGCCAAGGCAGGCAAAGAGCCTGCCTGAGCCCCGCTGCACCGCTGACTGGACTTTTAACAGCCCGGGCAGCAGTGCTGACTGGAGCTGCCAGGGTCCTTTTTCGACTGGGCATTTTGGTCGAAAACCGGATGCCTGGCAACTGTAGAGTTGCTGGGGCTACGAACTGCCAAGCCTAGAGGTGTTGGGGCTCAACCCTGGCAAGCCTTGGCACAAATTAAGCACTGCTATTGATATGTGACCAGGAACAGGAGCAATCTACTACTGAGTGTGTGTCATAGGTTCCTCTCTGTGCCAATCCACAGAAGCTGAGTTGTTACAGCCCATAGCCACAGGGGCTTGCTGTTTAGCTTATGCTGTAATAGCTCATGTTTTTAGCTCTGGAGGTTCCTGGTTCTGTCCCCAGGGTGTCAGCTAAAAGGGTGGTCATCATGTAACCACTTTTTGGGTGCTTCAAGGGAAGGTGGCCACAATGAAAAGGGCCCCCCCTCCCCACAAAGTCCTATGCATCATGTAAGGCTCATGTTAAGAGGCAAATCCTACCTTTACCTCTGCAGTACAAAGCGCTGTAGCTCACGAAAGCTTATGCTCAAATAAATTGGTTAGTCTCTAAGGTGCCACAAGTACTCCTTTTCTTTTTCCTGATAATAGTTCCACAGGCAAGAGGGGAGTGCAAGATTTGAAAGGGCTGCCCAAACTCTCTGAAGCATGGAGGCCAGCTGTTCATGGTAGCTGCAGGGGATGGGCAGCTTGAGTTGAGGAAAATCTTTCTCCCCCACATAGGAGTGAGGAAGCTACTCCAACCGGCCACAGAGTGGCTCTTCTGCCTTAATGGGTATTTTCTACCTTGCCCTAAAACCCAGCTGAGATACTCAGGCAAGGCACTGGGGATTGCATTCAGTGGGGCTTACGTGGGGCATAGAGTCCTGTGTGGGTCCTCTGCACTAGGGTGAATTTCATCCTAAAGCTTGAACGATGCATCTCTTCTACTGATTGGAAAGAATAGTTCAGATTTCCAGTCTTTTTTAATCTGCCTATCTTCTTTAAAAGATGGAGGCTTGCTGTGTTGGTTTTGTTTTTCACTAGAGGGTGCTGTCTGATTATAAATAAAAGTATCTTCATATGTGAGATACCATGCAAACTACACTGAATCAGTGCACATGACAAATCATTGATATGCAACTGATATAGCTGAGGAAAATGCAGTTATCTATGCAGCAATGTTAAGGAAATATTTCAGACACTAACAGTCTGAACAGAAATGAGTGAATAAAGAATGTGGATGAAAATAAAAAAGTTATTTTGGTAGAAGCTAAGGTCCAATTCAGCAAGATATTTAAGCACATGCCTAACATTAAGCGTGTTCTTAATTAACTGACTTCAGTGAAACTTCACATGTGCTTAATGTGCTTTGTTGTAAACTATGGATTTAAACATGTGATTAAATTATGTGCCCATCTGAGGCTTATCCAAAGGACATTCAAGTCTGTGGGAATCCTGACAGTTACTTCTGTGGTTTTGGATCAGGTCCTAAGAAAGTGAAGATGATGAGATGAAAAACAGTAAAAAAAAAAAAAGAAAAAAAAAAAAAAGAAGAGAGAGCGAGAGAGAGAGAGAGAGAGACCTGTCAAACAAACCAGAGAGGTCTGAGAAATGAGCAGAGACACAATGGAAAAGGAAGGCAGTACCTTGCAGTTCGTCCTCTTGTAAGATCAGGCCTATAGACATCAAGTAAACAGGAGAAGAGAGTAAGATTCTTTTTAAAAAGAATGAAAACTAAATAAATGTTAAACTCCAAAAAGGAAATAGAGTACCATAGCGCTCGAAAAGGGGAGGGATAAATCTAAATCTCAGTAATCGTGGGAGATGGCCTGGGATAAAGACAAAAGACAGAGAAATAACTGAAACAAAAGAGGGAAAAGCAAACTGGTTAGCGTGGTAAGTGAAGAGAGCAAAGGGCCAGAAATACAGTGCCAATGGGAGAAAAAAAATGGAGTTCCTTAGCATAAAGAGCAGAGGGAAACTATTACCTAAGAGCAAAATTCACCCTCCCCCCACTCCACCCCCCCGTGCATACAGCCAGCACAAAAGCTACGCATTGCCACTGCACCTCTATTTTGGCCTCTGCTCGTCTTCGGCACCGGGGTGATTTTCCTACATGTAAGGCAAAGTTTTTAGAGTCAGTTTTGTACTGCTCATTTTTTCTCTCTCCTGGGCAAATAGCCACTCTTGTTTATTACTTCTGCTGAAGTAGGTTCTTTCTCCTTTCACTCTAATGGAGGTGGTATAATTAAATCCCTAGAGAGTAATGTGGCTTTATAGATAGAAGTGTAAAGCGGCTGGGAGAATAATGGCAGAGGAAAAAACCAAATGCAAGTGGGCCTCTCACAGGTTAGGTGGCTAGTGAAGTTTCAGGTCACATACAGTGTATGGTAAATACATGCTAAGGATGTTTATATGGAATGTTCAGTTATATGTAATTAAATTACTGCTAATTTAAACTATGCATGCTGGATATAGCAGGAATCAATAGACTGTGGTAGGTGAATGCCAATCCCACCATCTGCACACTGGGTGAAAAATTACCTGTTATTCACCCCACTGTACTTTGAACATCTATAAAGAACTTTTTGTTTATCATTGATAAAGATGGCTCTGATTGATAAATTCATTCTTACAATTTAGTTTGAAATAGAAAGTTAAATTCACTCAAGCTGGCACAGAGAACATCTCCCTGAGCCAGCAGGTATTCATGTGCTTATGGGGGAAATCATCCCATGGGAGGGCAGAAGATGTTTCTGCTTTCTCCTTCAAGATTTTTGCTGGGAATGAAAGAGCAAAGTAAAGTTACAGTTCACTGTGCTGTTTAGTTGTGATTGGCAAGATAAGTCACAGGTGATTTTCTTGTCCTATTGGATGAGAGTGTCAGCATTCCTGATAAATACTTGTGTATGGACATATGAGGTGATTGTCAAAAGCGCTTGCTTGGTGGAGTGCTGGCCTAACTCTGCTTCCATTTAGTAAAACTCCAATCACCACAGCCACTGACTTTTTTGGCAGCAGAGGTAGGCCAATGCTGAGTGCTTTCAACAAAGGCCTGTCTTAAAACTCTCCTTCCAGTGACTATCTGCAGGTGCAACTTGGAAATTCAGTCTTCTCAAATATTTTCCACAGAGTAACTTGAATATTCATGGAAAGGGAACAAAAAGGGTCCGTGGAATAACATGAAACAAATTTAATTAAAACAAAAACAAACACCTAATAGATATACATAGTTGGGGTTTTTTTGGGGGGGGGGGTGGAGTGGGGGAGAATTGATTTGCATTCATCATCTATGTATGGATCAGACATTGTGGACTTGGATATCCTGAAAGACATACCTATCTGAAAACAGACAATAGAAAATTAGTGCTTTTCATTGGACAAAAAAGGTTATTAATAAAAACCTTCTAATGATGCTGATATATTTATTGTTCTGGAATTTGAAAGAACATAGGGTTACCTATGACAAAAAGGTTCCCATGGTTAAAAATAGTGTAAAATGTATTACCTTGAATGGTAATGTTTATTAAGGTAAAATATGACAAAGAAACAGGTAATTGTTTATATCTGTGTCTGTGCATAATTACACATGCCTTGACACACCCATTTTAAGGCCCAGAGAGGTGTTGTGAACAGGTGCAATTCTATGCAATGCTCAGTCCTCATTTTCTCCGCCTGTTAGTAGAGCAAGTTTGTAATTAAACTGCGTGGAACTCTTTGAATGTTAAGTGACTGTTCTTTGTGTCTCCGGAATGCCTGCGAGATGTTCAGACAGTAAATACACACAGTTGAATTTCAGTCACTGGTGTGTGTGTCTGTGCTTTTGAGAAAGGACTTCTATGCAGCGCAGGGAAGTAAAAAGAGAAGAGAAGGAGCAAAGTCATCCTGGGTGCAGAGGGGGAGTCATCCTGGGGGGAGAGCATTGACTGCTGTGGATGTCTATGGACACAGAGGACACGATGGCCTAGAAGGGGGCTGGCCTGGAAGGCCAGTTTGGGTGGTTCAAGACGCACCCAGAGTAGAAGCCACAGAGCCACATTTATTGTGGATCCAACTCCATGGTATCCTGTTCCACCAGTGCAGAGTGGCTACAATTGCTATTTCACTGTGTTAGAAATATTTGCCTTTGTTTCACTAACTTCAAGGGGACTGTGCACAGGAGTAACATAGTGAAATGCAGATCACATACCGGAGTATTTTAGAAACATTCATTAGTAACGCACCAAAGGAGTCCCCATGATCTCACTTGTACATCGCATGTGAGTGATTTTTTTAATATATGCAGTTGATTCACCCTTTGCACTTCATTGTGTTTAATCATGAACATTTTAAACACATGATTTATTGATCTGATAGCCCCCATAATAGGTTGTTAGAAGCCGTAGCGTTTTATCATGTCAGTCACTGCTTAGGGACGCTAATATATGGGGATTATACTTCTGGAGCTATTACATTTGGCTGTCTCTGATTTGCATGCCGTGCATACATAATAAATCTACAGGCTTATTGTCAGGACATTTTTATTGGAAAAATGCTTACTGCTCATGCACAAAGAAAAAACCTTCAAACCATGGCCTCCATATTTACATGCAAAATAAAACCCTAGTTAGAGGAGATGGAGGGAGAAGTGGGGCAGCCGAAATGGAGATGGCACAGGTCTAAGGGGATCTTTATGGTTTGGAGAGGATTCCCAGGGCCTCTTGCAAGACTTCCCACACTACCACCCCAAATGAAAAACATGGCAGGAGGAATCTCTTCCAGGGAACCTTAGCAGGAATAATCATGGGAAGGACAATTAGGCGCATATTAGAAATTTCAGTGTTTAATTTAATCTGTACTGGATTATCTGTATTTGATTTAAAGCCAAGGAAAGGAACGTTTCATTCTGTATGTCTGTACAATGCTGAGCACAACAACATCATTCAGCAATAAGGAGGAGCTTGATGGACCATTAATTCTGATTTTCAATAAGACTTGGAGCGCTGGGATAAAGAAAAGGAGTACTTGTGGCACCTTAGAGACTAACCAATTTATTTGAGCATAAGCTTTCGTGAGCTAGAGCTCACTTCATCGGATGCATACTGTGGAAACTGCAGAAGACATTATATACACAGAGACCATGAAACAATACCTCCTCCCATCCCACTCTCCTGCTGGTAATAGCTTATCTAAAGTGATCACTCTCCTTACAATGTGTATGATAATCAAGTTGGGCCATTTCCAGCACAAATCCAGGTTTTCTCACCCTCCGCCCCCCCCACACAAACTCACTCTCCTGCTGGTAATAGCCCATCCAAAGTGACCACTCTCTTTACAATGTGTATGATAATCAAGGTGGGCCATTTCCAGCACAAATCCAGGTTTTCTCACCCCCCACCCCCCCCCCCTCCAAAAACCACACACACAAACTCACTCTCCTGCTGGTAATAGCCCATCCAAAGTGACCACTCTCTTTACAATGTGTATGATAATCAAGGTGGGCCATTTCCAGCACAAATCCAGGTTTCCCCCCCCCCCACACACACAAACTCACTCTCCTGCTGGTAATAGCTTATCCAAGGTGACCACTCTCCCTACAATGTGCATGATAATCAAGGTGGGCCATTTCCAGCACAAATCCAGGTTTTCTCACCCCCCCACCCCCATACACACACAAACTCACTCTCCTGCTGGTAATAGCTCATCCAAAGTGACCACTCTCCTTACAATGTGCATGATAATCAAGGTGGGCCATTTCCAGCACAAATCCAGGTTTTCTCACCACCACCCCCCCCCGCCACACACAAACTCACTCTCCTGCTGGTAATAGCTCATCCAAACTGACCACTCTCCTTACAATGTGTATGATAATCAAGGTGGGCCATTTCCAGCATAAATCCAAGTTTAACCAGAACATCTGAGGGGGGGTGCGGTAGGAAAAAACAAGGGGAAACAGGCTACCTTGCATAATGACTTAGCCACTCCCAGTCTCTATTTAAGCCTAAATTAATAGTGTATCCAATTTGCAAATGAATTCCAATTCAGCAGTTTCTCGCTGGAGTCTGGATTTGAAGTTTTTTTGTTGTAAGATAGCGACCTTCATGTCTGTAATTGCGTGACCAGAGAGATTGAAGTGTTCTCCGACTGGTTTATGAATGTTATAATTCTTGACATCTGATTTGTGTCCATTTATTCTTTTACGTAGAGACTGTCCAGTTTGACCAATGTACATGGCAGAGGGGCATTGCTGGCACATGATGGCATATATCACATTGGTGGATGTGCAGGTGAACGAGCCTCTGATAGTGTGGCTGATGTTATTAGGCCCTGTGATGGTATCCCCTGAATAGATATGTGGGCACAGTTGGCAACGGGCTTTGTTGCAAGGATAGGTTCCTGGGTTAGTGGTTCTGCTGTGTGGTATGTGGTTGTTGGTGAGTATTTGCTTCAGGTTGGGGGGCTGTCTGTAGGCAAGGACTGGCCTGTCTCCCAAGATTTGTGAGAGTGTTGGGTCATCCTTCAGGATAGGTTGTAGATCCTTAATAATGCGTTGGAGGGGTTTTAGTTGGGGGCTGAAGGTGACGGCTAGTAGCGTTCTGTTATTTTCTTTGTTAGGCCTGTCCTGTAGTAGGTGACTTCTGGGAACTCTTCTGGCTCTATCAATCTGTTTCTTCACTTCCGCAGGTGGGTATTGTAGTTGTAAGAATGCTTGATAGAGATCTTGTAGGTGTTTGTCTCTGTCTGAGGGGTTGGAGCAAATGCGGTTGTATCGCAGAGCTTGGCTGTAGACGATGGATCGTGTGGTGTGGTCAGGGTGAAAGCTGGAGGCATGTAGGTAGGAATAGCGGTCAGTAGGTTTCCGGTATAGGGTGGTGTTTATGTGACCATTGTTTATTAGCACTGTAGTGTCCAGGAAGTGGATCTCTTGTGTGGACTGGACCAGGCTGAGATTGATGGTGGGATGGAAATTGTTGAAATCATGGTGGAATTCATGGAAAAGAAGCCCTTGAGGAATTCCACCATGATTTCAACAATTTCCATCTAAATGTCTAAATGTAAATGTATGCATCTGGAAATAAAGAACGTGGGCCGTACGTACAGGACGGGGGGCTGTATCCTGAGAAGCAGTGACTGAAAAAGATTTGAGAGTTGTGGTGGATCATCAGCTGAACACGAGCTCCCAGTGTGATGCTGTGGCCAAAAGAGCTAATGCAATCCTGGGATGTAAACAAGGGACTCCCTAGTAGGAGCAGACAGGTTATTTTACCTCTAAATTGGCACTGGTGCAGCTGCTGCTGGACCAGTTTTAGAAAAGCAAGGTGGGGAAGATAACACCTTTTGGTAATATCTGTTGGTCCAATAAAAGACATTATCTCCACCCACCTTGTCTCTCGAATATTCTGGGACCAACACGGCTACAATAACTCTGCACACAGTTTTAGAAAATGACATTTCTAAATTATACTTGTCAGGAAAGTCTTTTTTTGTTTTTGTTTGCAACCTTATTCTTCTGAAATGTAGTTTTCTAAATTTTGCATTCCCCCACGAAAAAGTAGAAAGTCCTTTTACTGGATATGTAATGTTTCATCCTGCTGAATTGTTGTGGCAAAATTGTTATAAGCCCCTGAAGAAAAGGTGTTTGAAAATGGAGATGTTAGCGGAGGAGTGGATAGGTAGGGCACAGCACTTGCCAAGGTCTGGACTGGCTTGTTGGTTTAAGCAGGTCTGTTACAAAATGTTCTCTTAATTTCTTGTAGCTCCTCCCCCACCCCACCCCCCTGCCACACACACCCTAGCTGATCAATAAGGTAAAATTGAATCATCACAAGCCCAAAACCTGTTCCTTCACATCTCTAAACAGAATGAGTTTTTAGAGCTAGAAGTGGGTGAATTTTTTTTGGTCAACAGTAAATTTGCCAAAAAATGCATTTTTCTGGCACCAAAATTATTTGCCAGTTCAGGTAAAATTTCATGAACAGTTTCGGCCAAAGAAAAGCTGAAAACAAAAAATTTGAAACTGTTTAGAATCAACATTTGAAATGTTTAATTTTGACCTGAATGAATTTTTTTCATTTTTTTAATATAGGTGAGAAGCTGATTTCAGTTTTTGCTCAAAACAAACCTTTTCTTCTCCCTCCCCCTGATTTTTTGGCTTTAGCTCCTGAACTGAAAAATCAATTATTTGTTCAGCACTAGTTAGAACTGAAAGGACAGACTTTTCTTTTGCTGTCCAGGGCAACAAAAATCAGAGCTGACGTTTCTGATTTGGAAGCAGCCAATGAAAATCTCAACTTCCCCCTTTGTCGCCTTTTCCCCCTGCATAACCTTTTCATTCCTTACCTCGTGTCACTATGCTTTGTACCAGCCATTACACTGTATTCTTGCAAAGATGGTCAAGGGGGATTGGAGTCAATGAAGTCGAAAAGGAAGTGTAACCCTTAGCAACCAAAGTGACAGCTGCCGAAGCCTCTTTTGTCACTTTTTATTTCAGACTCCAGCAGGAGAAATCTCCAGTAAAATATAACCCTACCTATCCAGAGGTTGCGTGTGTGTTTATGTTTCAGGCAACAGACTCACAGTTTCTTTATTAATATAGATCTGAGAGAGACAATGATTTTACAGAAGCAACAACAGCAGGTCACCTAAGAATGTTCTGTGATGGTGAAAATAGTCGTTTTACACAAGGCTAGAGAGAGAGAGATGCAGTCCTGTTACAAAAAGCCAGTTTCGATTAATATTGTTTTTTTCAAGTTTGCACAGCATTCATCTGTAGTATCATAAACTTTATTTAAACTTTTGAGGTTGTGTTGCAGGTTCTAGAAGTAATAGGTTGAAAATCTCCCTTTTGTGTTCCCAGTGATATTTTTTGCTTTCTTTCTATTTTTTCTAATACAGGAGCTTGATTCATCGTTCTAACCTTTTGAATCCTGGATGTAATGTAACTTTTACTTAAGGAAACATTTCAAAAAGCAACAAAGGAAACTACAATGTTCTTAAGGGCAATTTCAACTTTTTTTTTCTACTCAGAGAATGATTTTAACATAATATGCACTAGGTTTATGGCCTGTAGCACTGCAGGAAATTGATGATCCAATCGTGTCCTGTAGCTCTGGAAAAATTACCATATGCGTGTTATTGGCACTTACATTTACTTATGCCAGGTATAGAGCATTTTATTTTCTATATGACCTACAATCTTGAGCAATAATCACATATAAACCCAAGGTTTACGTAAATTTGCTCCTATTAAATTGCCTAATATCTCAGAGTGATCAATTACTGTACTTTAAGGAGGAATTTTATTAACTGAGTCCATTGAAATGTTCTCACATATCATACTAGAGGACAATTTTAAAGCCTATAATTCTTAAGCCTAAATAATTTTGAAATACACTTTACAAAATAATTTTCTTACCAATTTTGTCATGCTTGAAAAAGGATTTTCAGGCACACAGGCCATCCGGTGGCAATCTTTAGTGATGACAATGCTGAATGGGTGACTCTTGAATAATTTCCACATCAACAGGCTATGATGCAATGAATACCAATGGTGGAGCAAACCAAGCACTCAGAACTTTAGATGCTAGTGCTTATTTGAATGTTATTCAAAGCGCGCTATCCTCCTGACTCTGCAAAACTTGGTGAACATCATCATTAATATATTACAGCAGTGTGACAGCTGCCCTCCAGGGCTGACACACCAGGGATTGAACTGGGGATCTCCAGGGCTAAAAGCATAAGCTCCTACTGCTTGAGGTAGGAAGCCAAGTTTCTATAGGTTGGGGCTGTACCAACTCATATCCTCTGTGGATCAGCCCAGAGGGGAACCTATAACATAAATTCATCAGTGGTCTACAGTAGCACCTAGAGGCCTCAGCCAAGACCAGAACCCTATTGCACCAGTCACTGTCCAAATGCATAAGACATTCTGTGCCCCCAAAAGCTTACAGTCTAATCAGAAGGGCAGACAAAGGATAGGAAATGAAACAAAGGCACAGAACAGTGAAATGACATGCCCAAGGCCACATGGCAGAGTTAGAAATAGGACCCAAGCCTCCAGGCTCCCAGTACAGTACCATACCCCATGGCCTGCACTGACCCAGCATTGGAACTGCTTTTCTTGTAAGATTTCTGATCTTTGAGACCTTCCTGTCTTTCAATATTAATCACTTGTGGTTGAAAATGAAAGCAGAAGAAAATGCAGAGAAACAAGAAAATTGAACATTGAGTGTCAAATTCTGATTTCAGTTTCAGCAATGGAAACCCAGACTAACTCCACAGATTGCAGTGGAGTTACTCTGGATTTACACTGATGTAACTGAGAAGAAAAGTTTGGTTCTTAATCTTCAGAGATGACCTCTGCCTGCCTACAGTGAGGGGCGGGGGGACAGAGCAAGGGCAGCTGGCTTCAGCAGTGTTACTGAGCATGTTTTAAGTTTTAGGTTTATGTTACATCCACTTAGCCAAGGGCTAAGAAGGCATTCAAATGAAATATTTACTATACCCTTTAACAGATTTTTTTTCTTTTTAGTTCATTAAGATGGCAACATATTTACTGAACTTTCTGATCCGGATTCTGCTCTCACTCACGTCAGCCTAGTTAATAGAATTTCTTCCAATTTATACCAGTGCAACAGAAGAATCTGACCTCTCAAATAAAAAAGTTTCACTATTTGCTTTTGCATTGTTCATCAATCCATAAACATTTAATTCCATAGCCATGCCTTTAATACATGGATTAATCTTTCACGCTGGTTTTATATGTGAGTAATGACGCAGGAACTGGCATGGTGGAAGTTCATCTTTTTAAATGTCGTGAACTGAAACTTTTTGATTGTGTCCTTTCCTAATGATGAGGAGCGTGAATATAAGTTTTCCTTCTGAATTGTTTTTCAACATGGCAGCAGATAATTTGTAAAGAATATAATAATTGATTTACAGCTGTTGCTGGAATTTTTGTTTTTATTTTTTTATTTTTTGCACACCGCTTCAGCTGTACATCAGCAAAGTGCATAAACACTGGGCAGTTAGTGTACAGAGAGAAAAAGGTCTAGATTTATTAGCCTAATATGACATAGGCTGTTTGAAAGGAAAGGTCAAAACCAGACTAAATGAGATCTAAAGCAGAATAGTGTAGGTGACAAGATATATGTTGTCCAGAGGCAAAAGTACAGCATATTCTCTTTACCCCAATCTTGTAGCTATAGCTAGGCCTCATGGTACTCACTTAACAAGTATCAGGAATTGCCTTCTCAACATAGCTTAAATGCTGGCCAGTTTTGGTTCAGCCGGGGGGGAGGGGGTTGATAAAAAGGAAAAGTACGGGCCTGATCCTGGAAAGCGTGCTGCATCCATAACCCTCCTTGACTTGACTGGAAGTTGCAGGGCTCAGCATCTCTTGGGATCAATCCCTGATAAATGATTAGTCAAATACGCAACTGACTTAAATTCTACCTCTGTTCAGGAACAGTGCTGCACACAGTACAAGTATGGTGGCTAATGAATGCCTTATCCTTATTGTATTACTTCTCTCTCCTGTTCTGCTTTAGCTTTCTCAACCCTTCTGTATTTATTCTATTTACAGGGTCAGAAACTCTGAGGATTGGCTACTCGAGGGAAGGGGCTCTCAACCTTTTCCTTTATGCCTCCCCCCCCCCCCCCAGCATGCTATAAAACCTTCATGGTCCATCTTTGTCACAACAACTGATTTTCTGCATATAAATGCCAGGGCTGGCATTAGCAAACAGGGCAATTGATTGGGGCCCCATGTCACAGGGAGCCCCATGAAGCTAAGCTGCTCAGGCTTTAGCTTCAGCCCAGGTGGTGGCTCAGGGCCTCGGGCTTCAGCCCCATGCAGTGGGGCTTCAGCTTTCTGCCGTGGGCCACAGTGAGTCTGATGCTGGCCCTGCTTGACGGACCCCCTGAAACCTGCTCGTGGCCCCCGGACCCCTGGTTGAGAGCCACTGCTCTAGAGTATGCAAGTCTGTTATAGTATTCACAGCCGGCAAATGCTTGCTGAACAGCAGATTTCCACTAGAGGGAGCTTACTTGCTGTATTCTGAACCTCATTCTTGAATGATGCTGATAAGCAACTGAAAAGAAGAGTAATCAAAGATAGCAGCTCTCTGTCATGTGATTTAGCTGTCATGGGCTTGGTTTTGTTCCCACTGCAGTCCATGGTAAAGCTCCCTATTGGGGTTTGTGAGTAAGAAGGTTATTCAGTCAAGGAACAGGAACACTACTGTAGGTGAAATCCTGGCCCCACAGAAGTCAATGGCAAAACTCCCGTTTTACTTTTCACCCCGTGTGACTTAAGTGACTGTTCACACAAGGAACTACAGGTATCATATGCTTAGAAAGAATACAGGAATCTGTGGACAATCTTTAGGATGAAATTTATTAACATAAGATATTTCTCAAACAATTCTAAATAGTGAACAAATCAGTAGTTATAATCTGTTTTTAAGATAATTCACCAAAGGAAAATATTTATTAATAAAATAATTGTTATGAATTGTTTGACTACCTGTAATTGTTACAAACATCCAGTTGTGATCTCAAAAAAGCAAATTACAGAAAGCGTAAGGGTTCGAAAGGCATTCAAAGGATCCCTGAAATTTCTTTGGCCTGGAAGAGATTGGAAATCCATTTAATCAGACTCTGATATTAACATTGCCTTCCAGTTTCTGTCAGGTTGGAAAAGCAAGTAAAGAGTAACTTTTGTGCTGATGGTGGTGGTGGGGAAACAAGTAGGACCAACAGGCCCACAATAGATGTTTTTAAGTTAAATTTTTTTAACCTCAGAGCATGGGTTGGATTGGGTCAGGGTAAAAGGTCAGTTTAGTTTCTGTTTTATCTGAATTGTTTTGTGCATCCTTGCTGTGACAGGGCACCAGGTCATACCCTGGCCTCTTCCATGAACACTGACCGCTCTGAGACCTTCTAGCTTATAAACATCACTGTGCAGTTTATTGACTGTGTTTTAATCTCTCCACGAATACATATCAGTGTCTCCACACCTTGACACTGAATCTCAGCTTTCTAACTCCTTCTCCAAAGGCGGAGGGGAGGTGTCTCTACTCAGGGTACCCCCTTTGTCAGACCCCAGCCCCAGCACTCCTTCCCATGCCATTTTATACAGCTTCCCTATTAACGTGTTAATTGTTTCATTGCCTTAGTCACCAGGGCATGATTTTAGGCCCTGTTTTGGCACCAGTAAACTGCTGCAGCAGGTTATGAGGGCTATAAAACACCAGAGGCCAGCGAGGGGAAACTTTCCCTGGCACAGGCATTGTGCAAGGTAGCCACAAGATTCCTTACAAGACCTCATCCCCATAAACTGCAGCATGATGCATGATGTGATTGGAGCCAGAACTGCAGTGCACAGTTCTATAGTGATTCTGGAATGCTCTATCACCTCTGGGTAGCTCAGAGAGGACTGCCAGATCCTGGGACCACTGGGGCCCCCTGCATCAGGAGACAAAGGTAGCTTAAAGACGTCTTTGCATCTCCTTCTGTGGGGCAGCAAGGTTTGGCTTGCAACTCTACAAGCCCAAAATCATACGCAATTTATTTTGCGTGTACTGGAATTGCACAACCAGTAATTTGCAAGACTTCTGTACCTGGAGCTAAGTCACCTCTGCTATTTTATTGTACAGAATGTTTAATATGGAGAGTTTATTTAAAATGTATAAAATGCACTCATTGGAATCTAAGCACATGTACAAAAATAAAGTTCATTAAAACAACAAGATACCATTTAACCAATTGGCCCAATGTCTATTAACAGACTCTTGTACTAAATATACTGAGGAAAAGAGCCAGAGGTGATCAGTGGTTTTTTTTCCCCTACTAATGCAACAATGGAATTAAAAGATAAAAAGCATCTAGCTAGAGGTCAGAAGTGAACTATGGTGACATTTCATGAAAAACAGTAACTTTTTGGATGTGCATGATGCAGCTAAGAAGAGCTCATTATGCCCAGGTCCTAAAACTGAAATTTTAAGTGTCTTCTGTGATGGTTCCCCAAGGAACAAGAGAGAATCAGACAGAGCTCACTGTGAAGCAGAGTAATTTTATTCCTTCCATGAGTAATGCCCTGAAGTGTGCTATGGATGTTAAAATTTTGCATTTCAGAAGTTGTGTCTAGTTTTGAAAAAGAGGAGAAACTGGTAACTAGATTTAACAACAAAAATATATGTATTTTCTTGGAATGTTTGGCTACCACTATCGTGCTCAGGGGAAAGTCTCCATATATCTGTCACCAGCTAAATTCTGTTAGTGATATTAAACCTGAAACTGTTGCCACTTTTCCTCCCCACTTATCCAGTCAAATGACTGGATTAGGAAAATACCTCCAGGGAGTCACAACAGACTGAAGGTTAAAATAGATCAGAGAACTCATTTTCTGTGATATATAGATATAAGGATTTTTGTTTCCCTTCTTAATTGTTTGATGTACTATAGAAAATTGCTGGAGCTGGACTTGCAGCTAAAATAATAGTAACAATAAATAATGGCCTTAACAAAGAAACATGTTAAAAGTTTAGGAACAAAATTTTACAGATAATTGAAGTGTGGATTGGGCGGTACATTTTGGAGCATTTACTACTTGCATGTAGTCCAGTGGCCACAACTGAAATACCTTCACATGTACTCCCATTACCACAGGAATACATGGATACTACATTAACTTTATGGATTGGCAAAGACAACCTTTTAAAGATTTAACTGGTAAGGCTTGCATATTTGCATTTAATCATCTACATTTATTTGTAGTGCATATGTATGATTGAAAAATGTTATTCAAAGGGTCTCATTCTCTTCTAATGATTTAATGTAAGCGCCACAAAAATGCTTGTTGAAATTGCATATTGCTGAAATTGAATAAAGTTCAAATACATTTTGATAAGAGGATGGCTGACATCATAAGAGCTAGGAATGTGAAAACAGAGGGAAAGAAATTCTCAGTCTCTTTAAACCTTTTTTATAAACACACATTTAACTCCAATGTAGAATTAACATTGTGGAGAAAGGATGTTTTTTCTAAAAGATTCAAAATCATCCCTTCAATTAAAAGTGAGAGATGGCATATCCGTATTCAGAGATATTCAGGTGGTCCCTCCAGCAGAACTGGGGAAAGATCAGAGATGACATTCCTGACATTTTACATGTAAAAATTGCTAGGAAAAAAATCCATTGCTTAGGTGGACTTTAAAGCAACAAACAAGGACATAGTGTCAATTTAAAAAATCCTCTTGCAGATCACCTTCAAGGCTCACATTGTACCCTCTATTTGGAAAGTCCGTGCCTTTTGTCAATGTGTATCATAACTCTAAGTTACTTAGGTGAAGGGTAAGTTATGTGTGGCATATTATACATTTTTTTGTCTTTTTTTATATTTTTCCTAGAAATCAAATTTAATTTTGTTGATACACTGATGTATGTACATGTGTGACCCTCAGAGCATCCTAATGCCAGCTGGCACACTTTTATCATGATATATACCCAAAAGGCAGCATGTAATATATCATTGGAAATCTAATAACTCACTGATCATTAGTATTCTTGCCTAACGTATGTACAATAAACCCACAAATTACTGCAGAGATATGTGCTGGAAATATGTTCTTAAAATGTATTTGGCAAACAGCACCTAAGCCTCACCTGTTCCAGACAAAGGAATGTGGTTCTACTTGCTTGAATGTGTCTATGATGTAAATTAACCAAGGTGTGGCCAAAGACACAGAAAAAGCACATTTAAAACATGCAAGGAAAACAAAACCATCAGGAGAGCAAGTGAGAAAAGATGACTACTTAACAGACTTGACAGAGGATGGAGACTGCACCCCCAGGAAGCCTTCTTGCCTTTTGAAGTGGGGTCAGTGAACTTTGGGGAGATATAAGGAGGGAGAAAAAAGCCATTTTGGCATCCTTCACCAAAGGAACCGAGCGCCCTGAGCTCTGTGGAGGGTCATGGTCAGAGAGTCTAGTCAGCCACACTGGAAAAGAGATTTGATGAGAAATATGTCTTTGAACAAGAGACTACTTTGTTAAATCAGGTTTTAGTCCTAGAGGTGTATTTTTACTTTTGGTTCTTGTAACCCTTTCTATCTTTATTCCTTAGCCTTGGGATCACTTAAACCTATGACATTTTGTTTAATAAACATGCATGGGTGGCGGGTTTAATAGGCATGGGGAGGCTCTGCCTTCCCTGGGGCTGTCACGGCTGCTGGACCCCCGTTTACGAGGTTTGGCGGCAAAGTTTTTGCTTTATTGTGCCTCATGCAGGTTCCGGGTAGCGGAGGAGGTGATATGTGCTACTCAGCTTCTTGGGTTCCTAAGTAATCTCCCTGGACTCCAGATGCCCTGGAACCTGCATGGGGCATATCAAACATGTCAGGAAGAGACGCTTTTCCCCCAGGTGGTTTGGGTCTGGGGAGGGGAGGCGCAGCTACTGCTGACCCAGTACTCCTCTGGGCAAGTGGTGGGGAGCGGCTCGGGGCTTCAGCCAACCTGGGGCTCCTCCGGCCAAGGAGGGGGGTGCTCAGGGCTTCTCTGGGTGGGGGTGGAGTTTGTGGCTCCAGCCACAGAGCGGGGGAGGAGGGCTCAGGCGGGTGGAAGGGGCAGAGCCAGGGGCTAGCCTCCCCAAAGGGGGACTCCACCCGCCATCCATGTAAACTTGTTTTACTTTTACTATAGATTTCAGTGTTTTGATTAAATAGGGTGTTTGTTACCCCCCGTTAAAAGAATAAGTTGCTGGGTACTGTCTCTGTAAGAGAGCAACAAATGTAATAACTTCCATAAGAGAGGGCTGGACACTACAGCACAGATGGTTTCAGGGAAATTCAGTACTGGTGGGTGTTGGGGTCACCCTGCCAAAAGTAACTGGGCAAGGGAAGCCAGGGAGTGACCTGCATGCTTGCCCACTGGCTGTTGATTTCAGGGCTGTGAGCCACAGCAGCAGAGCATTTAAGGCACCTGTAGTTGCAGGTTAGGTGGTGGCATAACCCTTCCCTGCTCTGGGTTGAACCCCAAAGCATTACACTGTGCAAAATTGCTTATCATTTTTCCATAGATATGAATTCCTTCATTTCATAGCAATAGATCAGCAGAAAAGCATTAACTCACTGTAAAACAAAACAAAATATAGAAATATTCGGTCACTATGTTGCAAAAATGAATAGCTCTACAGGAACAACAAAAAACTGGTGATGTCCATGCACTAGACAGATCTGGATTGTTACAGTTAACATCGCAAAGAAAACAAAATGATCTGGTTTCCGTTTATGCGAGATGAAAATCTGATATTTTTGATTCCTAAGTGAAAGATGCTTCCCATTTGCAACAGATGGCAATAGATGGGATAGCAGATGTGAACATGATGAGCTACTAAATAACAAATGCCTTCAAGTTATAGATATATTTTTCTGCACTCACACTGGAAGTCTCTGCATGAATTCGAACAGTTGTATTCTGTTGGGGTGGGAAATTTCTGCAGCTTAACCTCACAAGCACTTCATGTGTTGTGATGATGATTTGAGAGCACTTCCAAACACACAAAACCATATTGCAATTACACAATGAGGGGGCTCGTTCGGGGGTCACTTTCATTGGCTTTCCCCTGGTGTAACTACATTGACAATAAGGATGTTACTTCTGGTTTACATTGGTGTGAGAGGGGTTCAGAATCAGGCCCTAAGGGCCTGATTCAGAGTAACCTATTAGTGGTTCTCTGGGCCATATAAGCCACCAATGTTGGTCCTGCAGTAAGTTGATCTATTTGGTCCAACTATTGATCTGTCGGAACATTTAAGGGGATTAGAGTGTGGGGGCACTATCCAAAGCAACTAAATATCAAGGCCTTAAAATTGAGACACCTCTTAAAATGCATCCACAAGAAAATTTCTAATGACGTTTCTTTGTAATGATTCCCAAAACCAGACATTGAATGAAAAACCCATGTTTAAAGAAGATAAAAAATGTTGATGTTAAAGAATCAGGGTGCTCCCCAAGTTTCCCTTTCTAGTAGATTAAGGATATCACAGAATAACATATGCTGATTTATACATTGAAATATAAAATGAAGAACTGTTAATGGTAAGATTAAGAGCTTTGACAGCTATATTTTGAATGATTTGTAATTATCTGTATTTACATAGAATTGCTAACCTGCTTAAAATGTTCTTGCTAGCACTTCAATGTAGACACCACCTACACCGGTGGGTAGCTACCTCAGAGGAGGTCGCTAGGTCAATGGAAGAATTCTTCCGTCAGCATAGCTCTTTGTACATGGTGCCTTAGGTCAGCGTAACTATGCAGCTCAGGGATTTTTCACACCTCTGACCTACATGGTTATGCTGATCTAATTTTCTAGAGTAGACCAGGCCTAAGCTACATGAACAAGTAATGAGAAATACCCCCCCCACCCCATTTTTCTGGGGAGACTCAAGACAGTGTGATACAAAGACAATATGATCCAGACACTGCAAAACCAGCAGGAAAAATACAGAAGCTGGGTAATTGAAGCTTATGCATGCGGGTTACCTAAAATCCAAAGCACAAGACTGAAGCACAAAATCAAGGGATCGGAGAAGGTGAAGATTATCATGGAAGATGGAAGATATTCCTGGTGCCCCAGAATGTGATAACTTGGGTCCATTTACCAGTTCTGTCTTGTCTATATTATTTGTCTGGCAGAAATGTATGTCTAGACACTAGAAGTGACAATAATTCTGTCTGAAATTGTATAAAAGCGAAAATTGTTTAAGCCTAAATTGGGTGGATTTGTGACTCAGTTTCCCAACTTTTAACCCCCAAAAGAGGGAAGGGTGGTTAGAAGCAGAGCAATCCAGGTTGGGAGGGAGGGAATAGAAGACAAAGCTGTGGTTCATTAGAAGGGAATAAGAAGACAAAATTTTGCAGTGCATGAGTTAAAGCATAGGATTATCCTAATTCCTCAAGAAGAGTCTTTTTTTGGGACGAGTAGTCTGGACGAGGCTGCTCCCTGATGAAACAAACTCCACCCTTGTGTCCAGCCAGCTTTGCCCAGTGGATGACACCTTCCTCTGAAACATTTGATACTGGCCCCTGGCAACAACAGGCTGCTGGACTAGATGGAACTCTGGTTAGTTCCTATGTTCTGGGATGCTCACATTTGCTTTGTGACAGTTAACATTAGTAAATACATGCATGTGTGAGATTTGAGAGTCCATCGGCCTTGTTAGCGTGAGAGGAAGGATGAGCCAGTGGTTAGGGCACTAGTCTGGGACTAAAGCCCAGGTTCTGTTCCCTGCTCGGCTTCCTGTGTGACTTTGGGCAAGTTGCTTAATCTCTCAATGCCCATCTGTATATTGTGGATAATAGCATTTCCCCCCTTTGTATGGGGACATTGTGAAGATAAGTACCTAAGATATACTAGCGTTCTCTGTATCTGAAGCGACAGCAGCATATTAGTTACATGAACAAAGGGATGGCTATGGTATTTGTTTGGCATAGACTGAACAGTTCTATGCTGGGAGTACTGTAGCCTTAAAAAACTTTAGCCCAAATCAGACCACCTTTTGGGGACCTGTTGGGTGCCATCCAACTGTGATTCACAGGCAGTGTAAATCTGTTTAAGAGCACAGACGTATTTGAAGACACCGTTCACGTACGAAACCCAGCTAAAAATCTGCTCCTTATCACCGATCCGCACTACAGATCCCAGAGGAGGATTTTGCCATAAAATTGTTCAATGATTAGTCACCTCATTCCAGTGGCTGTTTCTGTCTCAGATATGCTGCTCCCTATTTTCTCTGCAGTGGCTGGTCCATTCCATGGTTGGAATCCTATGAGTGACTGATTGGAGCCAAGCCAGATAAGAAGCACCAGCCCTGAACCTGCTTTGCTACACATGTTGAGAAATTTTATGCTGCAATGAGAAGTTCAGTGAACAGCAGAATCAGCTTCTCTGACAAAAATAAGAGCTTTCTTGATAGTTTTTTCTCCCAGAAACAAGAAATCACCCTTCAAAATTTATTTTGCATTTTGTTTTTAATGGAACTTTGGTATTCTAGTACTTGGAGATTCTTTGACTTATAGAATAACTGCATACTCATCCTTACTGTTATTCAGCAGAAGAGATGAAGCAAAAATAGGTAGAACATGGTATACTGGATTATAATAATGCCTCCAGGGTTGGCTGGTCTCTGGAGAGCAGCTCACCCATGAGATTGAAGAAGAACTTTGTCAGTGCTCCTGCTATAGCTGGGAACACAGGGACTCTTCTTCAGAGCAGGCCAGATCTGATTAGGAGAAGAAAATGAATTCCATATTCAGTGCAGTGTGTGGATGGTGTGCTGTAAATAAACTAAGGGGTGACACATTGAATGATGAGCATAAAAGAAAAGATACTGAAAAGGTACAGCTTGCCTCGTACACTGAGCACCACCCATCCTGTCCAGTGAATGAGGCAGGGGTCCTCTGGGGAAAAATAGTATGTGATTATGTAATTATAGACTGTATCATAAAGCATATGAACAAGAAGGCAGAATCCACATTGCACGAGCAGCCTTGATGTTGGTATTTCCTAACTTCTGCATGCTTGATTTTGCAGCTTTAATGACATTATTTTAACTGTTTTTTTTTCCCCAATGGAATGGTGGGTGGGGGTTTAAGAAAACTGAAGAAAAAAAAAACCCCAAAGAAATGCCATCGTGCACAACTATAACGGCGCCCCCCTCACCCAACATGGGTCACCTGCCAGGTTTGCACCACTAACAATGGGATCACTCATGTGCGGTTCTCAAAGAATCTTGAGCAGTGAGTATGTAGGAATAGCCTCATTTTCAGACACTGGGCCAGGTTCTTTCCAACATCTGCTCAGTGCAAGAGAATTGGGGTTGCTGCCAATTACAGCTCCTTTATTCTGTGGGCCACCCCCAGTCCTGGCTCCCATGTGTTGTAGAGCAGCTTAGAGGGCAAAACAACTCAAGGTTCTCATAATTAAGTAAGGATTGCTACAATGGTCAGTGAATGAGAGAGAAATATTTGTAGATGCAGCACATAAGGCAGAGTTGTCCCACTTCAGAGCCAGCCTACCTGGTCCTCCAAGTCATGAAGGAAAAGATCATATAGCACTGGAGGGACAGTTTCCCTCTGAAGAAAACCACCTTCCATCTGTCCCACTGATCTGCTGCTTTTGCACTGAATACTGAGTGTCTGACTGGAGGAACTGCTTCTGGCATCGCCAAGCAGATGAATGGTGTTGCTTTTGCCTTCATGCCAGCCATTTTATCTGCCAGAATGGCCATCCCACTGGAAACATTCAGCTTCCTTTGGAAAGAACTGAGGTGATTGGATGAAACAGTAGAGGCAAGGTACATGTGAGGCATTTCACTGCTTGCCAGAAGTGCTGCTCCATTCTGCATTTATAAAAACTATAGTATTTGTTGAAAGCCACGGATCTTGTTGCACAGACATTGTAAGCTTTGATTTTTAAGGTCATTAGAGTCATGCTGGCTGACTAAAAAGTTGCTGATATTTATGTCCTTATACATTCCTATTCTCATTAGTTCAGCTTTAGACTGACAACTTGCATGGGAAAAACAGAGAGCTGCTGTTATGAGACACTGGCTGTGAATGTTATTTTCAGTATGTCTATGTGTGTGTGTATGCTGTAGTTATAACATGTTGTCCTCCTGCTGGGACTATTATCCACCATCATGGAATTGCTAATAGCTCAGGCCCTGATTCTGTCACCCTTACTCTCAGAGTAAAACTTTACTCCACAAGCAGTCCCATTGTTATCAGTTTCAAGAAAATGTGTTATGGGGACAGGAGGAAAACACTGAGTTCCTCATAAACTGGCATAATAAACAGGGAACAACATGGTAGAAGTCTTGAAGGGAGTGAAAGAGCCTTTAACAATCTCTTAGTACATTTATGTACAGTATCTCTTAGACCAATAAACTAAATATTTACCATGCATACAATTCTGTCACCCTAACTCTCATTGAATAGCTCCTTATTTTGTGCCAAATCCTGACACTTTCACTTTGTAGCACCATTTGTGGAGTAAAGAGCTATTCATTATGTGAGTAAGGGTGTCAGATTTTGGCTCTGTATGAATTTTCCCATTGATAACCATATCAGTACTTACATACTCTAATACCCTACTCAATATAGGGATTGCAGAATTCAGCCCTAAGTATTGCTCTATCTGATTAAGGCCCAAATTCTGCCAGACTTACTGACAGTATGAGGTTACCTAAATCCAGGATTGGTCACACTGGGCCAAATTTTCTGCTGCTGTGAACAGTGAAGTCAATGGAACTGGTTCACCTTACACCAGAGAGAGAATGTACCCCATTAATACCTATAGAACTAATTACAGAGAAAAGTACTACTCGGCTTAAGGGCAACAAAAATAGAGACCTGTGTCTAAAATCTGTCCTATATAATGTGCAGTACTTTAGGATTAAAGTTTACATATTGTACAATCTACTACACAGGAGTACATTAAGATAGGATAGCTTCTTTACTGGGATGTCTCCTGGGTCACTGATGTACCCCAATGATGAAGAAGAGCAAAAACTTAGCCAAGCCTGTATTACCATAAATCATCTCTACACAGTGGAGTGGAATTTAGCCAGTGTCAAGTAGTAAAATAGTAATTACCAGGAATTAAAAGTCCAGAGTTTACAAATTCAGACCTATTTAATATACATGTGTTCCAAATCAAGATTAAGGGGCATACTTTCCTGAGTATTCAGGAGGTCCTCTTATACGGTTACTGTGCTTAGTAGCCTCAGTAAAGGGTAACCAAATTCTGGAGACCTAAATTATGCAGGCAAGATTAATAGTTTCAGATTATTCAATTTACAAGTTTGATTTGCAGTTTTTGTTTTTGAGACAGAGGAGTGTAGAAGACTGGGAGACTAACATTTCTTTGTCTTTTTCCTCTTTTAATAAAAACTTGAAAAATTAATAATAAAAAAGACAAACACTTTAGTCCATCATAATGGTTGCACAATTAATCCCTGAAAAATTAGGAAATATTAAAGATATGACTCAATGCACAACTTTAATTCTGATCTATTGTGACTATACTGGTACCTTTAAACTTTGTGATCATGTACCATTTCTCCAAGAATACAAATTGTACCCTACTTCATATGCCACAATATTTTGCCCAGTGGATGTCTTTTCATTAAACCATTCAGATATGCAGTTAAGTGAGGTCTGCGTTATGGATATTTACAATATACTTAGACCAATTCAATTGCAGATTCTTTTAATTAAAAGCAGATTATTACCAATCAGTAGAGCTATAAAGAGAAAGCTCCTCTCATCTGGCACTGAAGCATGGAGGTATTCCCAGTGTTTATTTCTACTGCTGTCTTAACAGTCTGCCAGCCTTTGTTAGTTTGTATTGATCTGGCACAGAGTCCACATTAGCAGCTGTTCTCCAAATGTCTTTGTATTCAAGATGGGCCTGAAATGGAACAGTGGATCCAACACCCACATGTGCACAAAACCAGAGAAATTTGAATCCAGGGCCATGTTTTGTAGCTCAGGCTTATCGCTATAATAGGTGTGAATTCAGTGCCACCACACCTCCCCAAGGGCAAGTCTCTGTTGCCAACTGAACAGAAGATTATACATTGTGAGTCATATAATCGTGGCACAACTACAAATGCTCATTGTTAATTTATGTCTGGTGCTACTTACCCACTCATCCCAATCCCAGATCCCATCCATTTGAAAGAGCTCAGCCAGACCAGACTGTCTAAATATATAGGAGTAATGACACAATGCTAGCTATTTTGCAATTGCAGCTTGGCATTGCACATGACCATTATGTTTATAGAGTAGGTGGATTTCTTGTGCTCGTAGGCTGCTTGGCTTCTTTTCCATGGGAGTAGGGATAAGCAGGCAATCTGCTATACCCAGGGCAGATGGATACTGAGTTATGTTAGCAAACTCCGTTATGTTTTGCTTTTGGTGCTATTGTTGCACCCTTCATTCCACATGGGGTCAGTGTTACACAATGATTATATTGATCATGAAGCTGAGGGAGGTAGTATGGCTAGTAGATAGAACACAGAACTGGGAGTCAGGAGACATTGGCTCTATTTGCAACTCTGCCACTGACCTGCTGTGTGACCTTGGGCAAGTCACTTCACCTCTCTGTGCCTCTATTTCCCCTGCTACCCTTTGTCTATTCTCTCTGTTTATAGTAATAAACTCTTTGAGGCAGAAATGGTCCCTTACTACACTTATGTACAGTGTCTAGCACAATGGGGCCTTGCTCTCAACTGGGGCCTCTTGGTGCTAACATCATACAAATTATAGATAATAAAGCTAATCTTTGGTTTGATCAAATTTTGGAGATGGTCAATTAGGGTGTTCAAATGTGGCATTTATACTTCAGGCTCTGAATAAGAGATAAGTTTGAACTGCAAAACCTGGCTCTGGATCCAAAATTCCCTGGACTCTGGGGGCTTGAGTTCCACTGGTGTAGCCAGTGAGAGTTGAAGGCCTTCTGTATTTCTAAAGAGGCACTCAGTATATTGCAGGGACTAGTTCTCTCCAGAAGAGCATCTAGAAAATACGAAGGTGGCTTACTGGCTACTAGTAAGGGGCCCCCAAGAGTTTTCTGGAAACATCTCACGTCTAAGTATCCTGATGCCATCTTGGCCTTGACAATGACTGATCTAACATGACTATGCTGCTGGGCTCTCTTGTTTCAGCTCCCCTCTCATTGCTGATAGATTGTTTGCCAAACCTGTCTCTCTGGTATGCTTGCTCCTCTAAATGCTGATGCACTGCATCTGCAACACTCAAACCTCTATCTCATTGGCTTTTGTAGCAAGAGTTTCAGCATTGCTAGAACTTTTGCCTTTGTCTATTAACCCCCCGAGTCCCAAATGCTGTGTCCTTCCATCCTGTGTGTAGAGTTGCCATTCTATATTTGAGCAGATGGCTTACCAGCCAATTGAAGGTTATGCTTAAAGCATTTCTAGCCACCCTTACTTATTCTAAATGCAAATATCTAATTGCTCTGAAACTCTGAAACTAGACAGTACATGCTGATATCAACCCAAAATATCCATATTTTGTCTTGCAGGCTGCTCGACATGCATATGTTTGGTTCACACAAGCCCTCTTTGTGTTATCTTGTGTGTACTTTTACTTCATGTGCACACACTGCTGGCATTTCAGTTCTTGCACCTTTTTGGAAATTTGCTCTTTTATTTTTTTCATTCAGTTTTAACAACATATGGTAACTGTAAATGCACATACTGCATTATATTTTGGAGTTTTCCTCAGATCTCGTGTTAGCTATTAAAATTTGTCAGCATCTATTCAACTATCAAAAGAAATAGCTTCTTTTGTGTATCAGCGGCTTTTGTCCCAGATGCTTCATGATGCATTTATGATGCAGATTACAGGCTAACATCCCATTGTTAACGTAATGTGGGGGTTACAATCTTTATAGGTGCTTAGCATGTAGGGACACGTGCCAGCAATTATTAGGCAGAATTGTCCATTCATTGCACAATATGGCCCATAGTCCATCTACATTTTTAATTGAATGTTGAGATCTTTTAAAAATCAGAAGTTTGAAATCTTATGGTCCCCAATTCTGCCTCAAGATGTGGCCCCTTTACACTGCTCTGGCAGAATAAAATGGTCTTAGAGGCCCCCAGATAGTTCACCCATCATAAGGAGGTTCCCTGGCCAGTGGAGGGCTGGTGCAAGGGTTCTATTCTAGCTAACTCCTAGCCACCCAACGTATTTCAGGGGCTGGCTCATGGAGGGAGGCAGGGGGTGCAGCCAGAGTACACTGCTCTCTGGCTGTTCTGTTCCATAGGAGATCATTAGCGTAGTCTTGGCTCTCTCATGAGTTGTGCTAAAAGGCTGGCAGACCCCCCCCCCCCCTCCCCCACACCCCTCCCGCCAAGGCCCAAATTAGAGAGATGCAAAGGTAGTTGTGTGTGCACTTCTGTGAGAGAAGATAACATTCTTTTGGTATTCAGTAAAATCGTTAAAACAAGGAAAGTGCAGGAGAGGCAACACAATAATAATGACAATTATTTGTCTCAGTTTTAAGGCACTGGTTTGCACTGGGGGGTGGTGCAGTCTCAGAGCCTCAATGGAAACATTCGGAGGCATCAGATGGGTACAATATCTGCTGAGCTCCTCAATATGCAAAAGGAATTTCCATCTGCAACTTACATTAGTGTCTCTACCTCACTCCTGGACAGCTCCACCTGCAAGCATGACAAAAGGGCCATCACCCGTCCTTTTCCTTACCCCACCCTGCCAGGAGGAGTGCTAGTAAGAATGTGCCCTGGTCTACACTCGGACTTTAGGTCGAATTTAGCAGCGTTAAATCGATGTAAACCTGCACCCATCCACACGATGAAGCCCTTTATTTCGACTTAAAGGGCTCTTAAAATCGATTTCCTTACTCCACCCCTGACAAGTGGATTAGCGTTTAAATCGGCCTTGCGGGTCGAATTTGGGGTACTGTGGACACAATTCGACGGTATTGGCCTCCGGGAGCTATCCCAGAGTGCTCCATTGTGACCGCTCTGGACAGCACTCTCAACTCAGATGCACTGGCCAGGTAGACAGGAAAAGAACCGCAAACTTTTGAATCTCATTTCCTGTTTGGCCAGCATGGCAAGCTGCAGGTGATCATGCAGAGCTCATCAGCTGAGGTGACCATGATGGAGTCCCAGAATCACAAAAGAGCTCCAGCATGGACTGAACGGGAGGTACGGGATCTGATTGCTGTATGGGGAGAGGAATCCGTGCTATCAGAACTCTGTTCCAGTTTTCGAAATGCCAAAACCTTTGTCAAAATCTCCCAAGGCATGAAGGACAGAGGCCATAACAGGGACCCGAAGCAGTGCCGCGTGAAACTTAAGGAGCTGAGGCAAGCCTACCTGAAAACCAGAGAGGCGAACGGCCACTCCAGGTCAGAGCCCCAAACATGCCGCTTTTATGATGAGCTGCATACCATTTTAGGGGGTTCAGCCACCACTACCCCAGCCGTGTTGTTTGACTCCTTCAATGGAGTTGGAGGCAACACGGAAGCAGATTTTGGGGACAAAGAAGATGATGATGATGATGAGGTTGTAGATAGCTCACAGCAAGCAAGCGGAGAAACCGGTTTTCCCGACAGCCAGGAACTGTTTCTCACCCTGTACCTGGAGCCAGTACCCCGCGAACCCACCCAAGGCTGCCTCCTGGACCTGGCAGGCGGAGAAGGGACCTCCGGTGAGTGTACCTTTTAAAATACTATACATGGTTTAAAAGCAAGCATGTGAAAGGATTAATTTGCCCTGGCATTCGCGGCTCTCCTGGATGTACTCCCAAAGCCTTTGCAAAAGGTTTCTGGGGAGGGCAGCCTTATTGCATCCTCCATGGTAGGACACTTTACCACTCCAGGCTAGTAACACGTACTCGGGAATCATTGTACAACAAGCATTGCAGTGTATGTTTGCTGGCGTTCAAACAACATCCGTTCTTTATCTCTCTGTGTTAGCCTCAGGAGAGTGAGATATCATTCATGGTCACCTGGTTGAAATAGGGTGCTTTTCTTCAGGGGACACTCAGAGGAGCCCGTTCCTGCTGGGCTGTTTGCCTGTGGCTGAACAGAAATGTTCCCCGCTGTTAGCCATGGGGAGGGGAGAGGGTTGAGGGGGTAGCCATGCGGTGGGGGGAGGCAAAATGCGACTTTGTAACGAAAGCACATGTGCTATGTATGTAATGTTAACAGCAAGGTTTACCCTGAAAGAGTGTAGCCACTGTTTTATAAAATGTGTCTTTTTAAATACCGCTGTCCCTTTTTTTTTCCTCCACCAGCTGCATGTGTTTCAATGATCACAGGATCTTCTTCTTCCCAGAGGCTAGTGAAGATTAGAAAGAAAAAAAAACGCACTCGTGATGAAATGTTCTCTGAGCTCATGCTGTCCTCCCACACTGACAGAGCACAGACGAATGCGTGGAGGCAAATAATGTCAGACTGCAGGAAAGCACAAAATGACCAGGAGGAGAGGTGGCGGGCTGAAGAGAGTAAGTGGCAGGCTGAAGAGAGTAAGTGGCGGGCTGAAGAGAGGGCTGAAGCTCAAATGTGGCAGCAGCGTGATGAGAGGAGGCAGGATTCAATGCTGAGGCTGCTGGAGGATCAAACCAGTATGCTCCAGTGTATGGTTGAGCTGCAGCAAAGGCAGCTGGAGCACAGACTGCCACTACAGCCCCTGTGTAACCAACTGCCCTCCTCCCCAAGTTCCATAGCCTCCACACCCAGACGCCCAAGAACGTGGCTGGGGGGCCTCCGGCCAACCAGCCACTCCACCACAGAGGATTGCCCAAAAAACAGAAGGCTGACATTCAATAAATTTTAAAGTTGTAAACTTTTAAAGTGCTGTGTGGCATTTTCCTTCCCTCCTCCACCACCCCTCCTGAGCTACCTTGGTAGTCATCCCCCTATTTGTGTGATGAATGAATAAAGAATGCATGAATGTGAAGCAACAATGACTTTATTGCCTCTGCAAGCGGTGATCAAAGGGAGGAGGGGAGGGTGGTTAGCTTACAGGGAAGTAGAGTGAACCGGGGGGGCGGTTTCATCAAGGAGAAACAAACAGAACTTTCACACCGTAGCCTGGCCAGTCATGAAACTGGTTTTCAAAGCTTCTCTGATGCGTACCGCGCCCTCCTGTGCTCTTCTAACCGCCCTGGTGTCTGGCTGCGTGTAACCAGCAGCCAGGCGATTTGCCTCAACCTCCCACCCCGCCATAAACGTCTCCCCCTTACTCTCACAGATATTGTGGAGCACACAGCAAGCAGTAATAACAGTGAGAATATTGGTTTCGCTGAGGTCTAAGCGAGTCAGTAAACTGCGCCAGCGCGCCTTTAAATGTCCAAATGCACATTCTACCACCATTCTGCACTTGCTCAGCCTGTAGTTGAACAGCTCCTGACTACTGTCCAGGCTGCCTGTGTACGGCTTCATGAGCCATGGCATTAACGGGTAGGCTGGGTCCCAAGGATAACTATAGGCATTTCAACATCCCCAACAGTTATTTTCTGGTCTGGGAATAAAGTCCCTTCCTGCAGCTTTTGAAACAGACTAGAGTTCCTGAAGATGCGAGCGTCATGTACCTTTCCCAGCCATCCCACGTTGATGTTGGTGAAACGTCTCTTGTGATCCACCAGAGCTTGCAGCACTATTGAAAAGTACCCCTTGCGGTTTATGTACTCGGCGGCTTGGTGCTCCGGTGCCAAGATAGAGATATGGGTTCCGTCTATGGCCTCACCACAGTTAGGGAATCCCATTGCAGCAAAGCCATCCACTATGACCTGCACATTTCCCAGGGTCACTACCCTTGATATCAGCAGATCTTTGATTGCGTGGGCTACTTTCATCACAGCAGCCCCCACAGTAGATTTGCCCACTCCAAATTGATTCCCAACTGACCGGTAGCTGTCTGGCGTTGCAAGCTTCCACAGGGCTATCGCCACTCACTTCTCAACTGTGAGGGCTGCTCTCATCTTGGTATTCATGCGCTTCAGGGCAGGGGAAAGCAAGTCACAAAGTTCCATGAAAGTGCCCTTACGCGTGCGAAAGTTTCGCAGCCACTGGGAATCGTCCCAGACCTGCAACACTATGTGGTCCCACCAGTCTGTGCTTGTTTCCCGAATCGGCGTTCCACAGCATGAACCTGCCCCATTAGCACCATGATGCATGCATTGGCAGGGCCCATGCTTTCAGAGAAATCTGTGTCCATGTCCCGATCACTCACGTGACCGCGCTGACGTCGCCTCCTCGCCTGGTATTGCTCTGCCAGGTTCTGGTGCTGCATATACTGCTGGATAATGCGTGTGGTGTTTAATGTGCTCCTAATTGCCAAAGTGAGCTGAGCGGCCTCCATGCTTGCCTTGGTGTGGCGTCCGCACAGAAAAAAGGTGCGGAACGATTGTCTGCCGTTGCTCTGACGGAGGGAGGGGTGACTGATGACATGGCTTACAGGGTTGGCTTACAGGGAATTAAAATCAAGAAAGGGGGTGGCTTTACATCAAGGAGTATTTCAGGCAGGACTTCACGGAGGGTTCCAATAAGAAATGGTGCACCTAAGTAATTGTTCTTATTGGAACAAGCAGGTTGGTCTGGCCTCTGATTGATACATGGCTAGATTTACCTCGCTGCACCTTCTCTGTGAGTGACTGCATTGTGACCTAAAGGAAGGAGTCCCCTAGACGGGGGAGGGGGGGAAAGCAAATGAGTACAAAACAAAGCTGGTCTATTTCTTGTTTTGATCCACTCCATCTATCTTTTACATCTTTGGCTGGCAGCAGACGGTGCAGAAGGACTGCAAGCCATCCACATCTCATGGCTGCTCGGCAGAAGATGGTACAATAGGACTGCTAGCCATCCTCATCTCTTGCCTGCCTGGCAGAAGATGGTACAATACGACTGCTAGCAATCCATATCGCCTGCCTGCTCACCATAAGATGGTTCAATAGGACTGACTGCAGGACTAAAGAGAATGACCTGGTCAAGTCACTTCTAATGTAGTCCCTGCACCCATGTCTGCCCAGGCGCTCCTGGCCGACGTGGCCAGGAGCACCTCGGACATGACGATGACGGCTACCAGTCCTATTGTACCGTCTGCTGCCACAAGGCAATGGGTTGCTGCTGCTGTGTAGCAATGCAGTACCATATCTGCCAGCACCCAGGAGACATACGGTGACAATGAGCTGAGCGGGCTCCATGCTTGCCGTGGTATGGCGTCTGCACAGGTAACTCAGGAAAAAAGGCGCGAAACGATTGTCTGCTACTGCTTTCATGGAGGGAGGGAGGGAGAGAACAGGGGCCTGACGATATGTACCCAGAACCACCCGCGACAATGTTTTAGCCCCATCAGGCATTGGGATCTCAACCCAGAATTCCAATGGGCAGCAGAGACTGCGGGAACTGTGGGATAGCTACCCACAGTGCAACGCTCCAGAAGTCGACGCTTGCCTCGGTGCTGTGGAAGCACTCCGCCGAGTTAATGCACTTAGAGCATTTTCTGTGGGGACACACACACTCGAATATATAAAACCAATTTCTAAAAAACAGACTTCTATAAATTCGACCTAATTTTGTAGTGTAGACATACCCTGTGTCTTTCCTGCTTGGGGATTGTGGTTGTAGCAAAACACTCTATAGAGGCTTCCTCATACCCTCCCCTTGCTCACCTGTACAGGGGCTGTCCCCTGTCTAGGCCTATCTGCATTAAATACCACAAATGACCCCAAAGCCCATTCAAAAGGCCAGACTGTCCTAGGGGAAGTGAACAAGGAACTATTCGTCTTCCCACTCTGCACAACCAGCACTGCAGGGACTGTTCCCTCCAGGGATGCCTGGAGGTGCTGGTCAGCCCAAAGGGAACGGGGTGGGAAAGTGACAGGGCCATGGCCTCACCCCCTGAACACTAGCCCACAGATAGGTTAAAGATTGGTGTATCCCCCTCCCTACCAGAAGGGCGTGGGAAGCACAACACTTCTGGGCTCACCCTGGCATGGAGCAGCTCCACACCATCCCGTCTCTTAGCCTGGGGATCTGTGTGGGCCCGTGTCTCAGAGGGACAATCTGCCATTAAAGGAGAATATGAAAACATAAGGCCCTGTGTAGCTGACAGAAGAAAACTAATATTTAGGGAACATCCAATAGGCCCTTTGAATGAAGCCATTGTAGTTTTTGAGTGCTCATACAGAGAACTGTTCAGACAATTTGATCAGTAAGCAAGAACTATAACGTGGTCAATTTCCACATTTCTCTGGAGTGAGCTAATTATCTCTATAGCATATTTGTTCTCAGAAGTAAGTGTGTGTGTGTGTGTGTGTGTGAAATATCTTGATTTCAAAGACAAGCACAAGCTTCAGAATTTAGATCTGAAGTTAGGCTTCCAAACAGCCCAGGTTTTGAGAGCATTCAGCTCTGATGTTTTCAGTCATCCCATTGGAGCGACAAGAGGCTGTTTGCAAAGTCAAGCTCTGGACGTGGATTTCACCCATCTCACAAAGTTCTTGGGCATTCAGATCCAGGATTTTGTTCCAGTCCTATCTCTAGCTGATTTTATTCCAGCTTTGCTACTGGCTTGCTGTGTGAGCTTGGCCAAATCACTTCACCCCTCCATTCCTCAGTTTGTGTAAGTGAAATGAGAATAATGATTCTTATCTTCCATTGCAAAGGGCTCTTTTTGTAAATGTTAGATTTGTAAATGTTAGACTAGAGACTAATATGCCCTTTTTTGTGACTGATCAGAGAAGAGATGTTGATTTCTGATCATGTTTCCTACCTGGGGCATTTCTTGTCTTAAATATTGCTAAGGAAGAGGTTTGGTGAAATGTATCTAAGAATTATTAGCATTAGTATTTTATACGAAACTGTCAACAAAGGGTTAAACTTAGATGGGGCACCATTCAGGCTGGCTGCAGCAAATGCACCCAGATGGGTGCTGGGGGGATTCTGTCTGGATAGGGACAATGATTTTTAAAGCACTTCCTTCTCCCACTTAGGTGACTAAATAATTGACTTTCCCATGGTCACATAGGAAGTCTGTGCCATAGCTAGGAATGGAACCAGGTCTCCTAAGTCCCAATGCAGTGCCTTAACCATAACCCCGCCCTTCCTCGTCTATCACTCACTTTGAGAAATCTTCAACCTTATTTGTTTAAATGGTAGTTCTTCTATTGTGAGGCTACATAAGAAGGCTCTTGGTGCCTTCTGGCTACCCCTGTATGTTGTCAGAAATGCAGTCTAATGAATGGTTTCAGAGTAGCAGCCGTGTTAGTCAGCATTCACAAAAAGAAAAGGAGTACTTGTGGCACCTTAGAGACTAACAAATTTATTTGAGCATAAGCTTTCGTGGATAGGTTCCTGGGTTAGTGGTTCTGTGGTGTGGTGTGTGGTTGCTGGCTTGAATAAAGACTGGGAGTGGGTGGTTCATTACACAAAGTAAAACTATTTCCCCATGTTTATTCCCCCCCCCCACTGTTCCTCAGATGTTCTTGTCAACTGCTGGAAATGGCCCACCTTGATTATCACTACAAAAGTCCCCCCCTCCCCCCGCGCTCTTCTGCTGGTAATAGCTCACCTTAAGTAATCACTCTCGTTACAGTGTGTATGGTAACACCCATTGTTTCATGTTCTCTGTGTATATAAATCTCCCCACTGTATTTTCCACTGAATGCATCCGATGAAGTGAGCTGTAGCTCACGAAAGCTTATGCTCAAATAAATTGGTTAGTCTCTAAGGTGCCACAAGTTCTCCTTTTCTTTTTACTCTAATGAATGGTACTGTGATCCTGGTTCTCTGTCCTATAATGTATACGTATCACTGCACTGGAAATGTAGATTGTGGACTGTATACACACAAAGTGGTAACTCTTTTCAAGATTTAGTCAATGACCCCCCTCCCCCTTTTTTGGTGCATTTTCAGAGAAAATTCCAGACTTTGTTTGATGAGGAAACCAGGCAATGGAATTTACTTTGCATATCCTGCCCTAAACTACAGTGCACCATAGTGAACAGTGATTCTACTTCTGTATTTGCTGGGTGTTCTGTGGTATTTCTGATAAATGGCTCTTCCTTCTGCTACCTTTGATCACCAAGACATTGCACCCACCCCAATTTTCTTTTATGTTTTGGGATCCATATGCATTCTGAGAAAGGGGTGTGTTTGTGCACAGATAGGACATGTAAGGCATGGAAATGAATAAGGACAGGCAAAAACAAAATCTTGCAGAATGACTGGAGATGGGGGGAGGGGATTCTTCTATCATTAGCTGTAGGTGAGGAAGGAATAATGAAGGGGATGCCAGAAAGAGAAATGGGAATTGGGGTGAGAAGGAAGAGGAAAGGAATTACAATTGAGAGGGGAGGAGTAATAAGTGGCAAGATGGCTGATAAGCACGGATTGCCAGGGGTGGCAACATGGAGACAACTGGCATAGAAACAGGCAATAGAGAAAGGTGCTCATGTGCTGGGTAACAAGCCATCAAGGGCAGGTGTTTAGGAGATTTAAGAAGAGGAGGATATAAGGAGAAGGGAGAAAACACAGTCCCCAAGACAAGAAGTTCTGGTGTGAGCTAGTGGAAGGAGTGGGGTTGTCTGAAGTTAGGGAGAAAAAAAACAATGGTTAGGAACAGATGTAGAGATTTCTAATGCTAACATCAGTCATTTTTCTTCCTTGCCCATTGATCTGTTCAGGCCACCACCCTTTTGGAATCCCCATACTTGCTCTACTTCTTCCACTGCTTCAGGTGCAAGCTTCTTGTCTTTGCATCCCAGTTCTTGCTTAGTTCTGCCTCTCATTACTTAATAATCTGCCCTTGTCTCCTTTTGGATTTTCCCTCATCCCCTCCAGCCAGGCCCCTTCTCCTCTTGGCCATAGATTGCAGAGCAGAAGTTCCTGAGCTGCATGAGGCGGAGGGAGCCTCCCGGGCCCCAATTTGGCCCACCCCAGGGGAGGGGCAGATCCGGGGCTGTGATTCCTGGAGCTTGGCAGCTCGAGGCCTGGCTGCCTAGATGTGGGTTGGTGGGCCCCACAGTGGCTGCAGCCAGGCTCGAGGGAGACCCTTTGCTCCACACCCCAGTGATTAGGCCCACTCGCTAAGCTATGCTGGGCTTGGACATGCCAAAGGGTCACTGCTTTCAGGGGTGGTGGAACTAGGGTTGGGGGGGGCTGCTGCCCCCACAATGGAAATATTATGGGTTACGGGCTTTGTTTCCACACCTGTGTGTCATTCCCTATGAACTGTACACATTCACAGGGGGCAGAAGCAAGAGTGGGACCCAGAGGGGCAGGGGAAGCCACTGTGTTGTCCAGCAGCCCATAGGAACATTCAGCCTTGGCCCACTCCTTAGCAAAATTCTGATTGAGCCCTGCCTCCAGCAGAGTAGTTGCATCGCCCCTATGGTGTGGGCTTTACAGGCTGCTAGTGCAGATGGGGGAGTGGAGCCCTGAACCTACCCTCTGTTCCCTTTTCCCTTGGACAGTAGTGATAGCCTGACAGTTCTTGCAACCCGTGGTGCAGCTCCTAGCTGAGCTTTCTACCCAAAGAAAGGTATCAAAGCAGGCCAGCTGCTCCTCTCCTGCTTCTCAGGAACTGCAGCCACACTACAGGGAAAACGACAGCTTTTCTTTGAAGCCCTATTGCAATGGGACATCAAGGGAAATCTCTACTATGCCCAGTAGCCCAGTCCTGTGGCCAGCAGTACTAGAGAACCAGTTAACCTACTCTGAAGCTGAACTAGCATGGTAGGAGCACCGCAAGGAATCTATTCCAGGTTCTTGATTTCAGCACCCAAGTTAAGGTAGGGCAGAGGAAGACTGGAAGTGAGACAAGATGGGGAGGCCAGAAGAATGGGGGAAGAGAGATAGTGGGGGCTGGAATCTGGCAGGTGTGGCACAGCTGCAGGCTGCATAGCTAACACTTCTGCCTAATTTCCCCCTCTCTGTAAAATAGAAATAATATCTTCATGCATCCAACGAAGTGGATATTCACCCACGAAAGCGTACGCTCCAATACGTCTGTTAGTCTATGAGGTGCCCCAGGACTCTTTGCCACTTTTACAGATCCAGACTAACACGGCTACCCCTCTGATACTTGATCGTCATATAGTACGTTAATATTCACCGAGGAAATACATGAAGTACAAAGCAGAGCTGTGCAAAATTTTTCAACCAAAACTTTTTTTTGTCAAAAATTGCAGATTTAGTGACACTGAAACATTTCATGAATTTGTGTCATTTTTATCAAATTGTTCTGGCGGAAAAAACCAAGGCAAAAAACTCGCTTAAAAATCGGAAAAAAATTGAACTGTTTTGTTCTGACATTTTCAAAATGAAACATTTTGAGGTTTTCTTTGAAATGATTTTGTTTTAAATTTTCTTTTACTGATTAAGATACCATTGAAAACATTTTCGATGCTCAAAACTGAAAGCCATTTTGTCTGATGCACAGTTTTTCTGACTTTTTGATTTGCCAATAATTTTTCTGAAAAAAATTTGGTTCAACCCAAAACAATTTTTTTTTCAAAATTGTCAGCAAACCAAAAAATCTGCTGTTGCCCAGCTCTGGTATACAAGAGTGTATCAGAACAACATTTGGGTCATATCTGCTATAATAGCAGAGTAAGTTGTTTCTTTGATTGTACAAGAGGCTGAGAGATTTCGTATTGCCAGGAGAGGGGGAGACCTGTTACATCTATACAGATACAAAACACTTTTGTATTTAGGAAATAGGTACAGTGTCAGTAGATGATGCTCAAGAATATGTAGCGTAGCTTCTGGCCCCAAGTCATTTTGTGTGCATTTAAAAAAACTTCTTATTGCTAACAGCATATGGGCTTCCTCAGTCCAACTATTTCCATCAGCTCTTAACAATGCCAAAAAATGCAATGGGAAGGAAGCAAAATCAAAATGAAGGAAAAAATTAATAGAAGTAATTAATAGGCAACTCCGTGGTGTGGTAGTTTGTAAGACCAACATCATTTGTAATGGTGACATCAGGCACTGGTGAAACTAAATGCAAGAATGGGAGTGCAACATCGTAAATTTTTAATTTAACAACTGTGTTTTGCAATAGACTTTGAAAACCTTCAAGTAGAAAACACCGTATTGCTGACCTTCATCTCTAGAAATGTTAGGTCATGTCTTCAACAGCTGTCCATCTCTCTTGATATACACAAAAATATACTAACTGCAAAAGTAGTGAAATAGTTAAATACTTTCAGTGTTAAGAACAAAATCCCTCGTTCAGGGAATCATAAAAAGCCATAGGTTCCTGGTCTGCAAAGCTAAGTATTGGGTAGGAATGATCACTGCTGCAGAAATGCTAATGAAAGTACTAATGTTGGCTTCTGAATCCTATTATACTCGTTGCACAGACTATACTGAAAGTGCTATAAAAATCCAGGCATTTTGTCTGGGAGGCACTCATCAATATTTTATTTTTGTTCATGGCCCCCCCTTATGAAGTAGCACTTTTGAAGTACATGCCAGAATAACATTTTTCAGAGCGGCCTGTGCAGAATAAATGCTATTTCCATAAGGGAAAAAAAATTGGTCTGAACATTGTTGAATAAACACATTATTTTGAGTCTAATAAATCAGACCCTTCCTTATTATTTAGGTCAGGAAGTTGTGAGATTGAGTCATTTCCATGTCATATGGCAAGTCAGGTCAGATTTGGGCTCTTGTATTTTTCTATCTGCCAAGAACTGTATATAGTTTAAAAATGGCAAATTGTAGTTGACTGAACATTATGCATAATTATTGTGAATGTAATTCTGTGACACTCTACTGTAACTCTGACTGTTCTTCACTGCTGGAACCTAGCTAGAAATGAGGCACTTAAATTCAGTGCATAGCTTATAATGATGTGACAGAACATATTTATTTTCATGAATAAACCCTTCAAGTAAGTTTGTTGTGTTTCTAATTATAGGGCTAGCCTATGCTTAAAAGTTAGCTTGACATAGCTACAGCACTCAGAAATGTGAAAAATTCAACATCCCTGAACTCCACTTAGCTACTCCAACCTAATCCCCAGTGTAGACATGGCTACGGTGACAGAATAATGCTTCCATTGACCTAGCTACCACCACTCAGAGAGGTGGATTACTTACAACCATGGAAAAACCCCTTCTGTCACTGTAAGACATGTCTGCACTGAGATACTACCTTGGCACAGAGATGCAGCACTGTAGCTGTGCTGCTGTAGTTCCTGTAGTGTGGACAGGGCCTGAGCCTGTAAGCCAGCAGAGGAAATGAGTGGGCCTTAGCTGAACTTGGAAATGTGTATCAGTGATCCATAGTTGGAAAAGTAGGTGAAGAGAGCGGGGGTAAAAAGAGACATTTGCTAATATAAAGCAGAGTAAACGAACTGTAAAATTTAAAAGGATTAAGCAAAAGGCCTCCACTTCTGCAGCAGGAGGTGGGGTGGGGGGTATAGTAATCTCCGTGGAACTTAGAGGCCGGAGGATGCAGGAGGAAAGAGTTTGGAAGAAGCGCAAGGAAGTCAGTCAGCGTGCACATGGCTAGAATGCTATCTGCAGCTCTCAGCATCTCTGTAAATAGTTCTCTTAATAAAAACCCAGTTTAGTTTTACAAGCATGGAATCCATTCAAGTTATTATCCCATGTGATACTAAGCACCCTTGCACTCCTGTCCTACACACTATTGTAATAATCTTTGTACAAATATTCCTTCTGAAGTATCACTTGAAAACTAATAACTCACTGGTCATCAATATTCTTGTGTGATGTAGGTACAATGTGGGTATTAAGAGTTATGAACATATGCTGAATCCATGCGATGAAGTGAGCTGTAGCTCATGAAAGCTTATGCTCAAATAAATTGGTTAGTCTCTAAGGTGCCACAAGTACTCCTTTTCTTTTTGCGAATACAGACTAACACGGCTACTACTCTGAAACCTATGCTGGAATTGTGACTAAAGAGTGTGTAAACCAGTTATATCAGGAGAAGTTGTTAAACTCGTCTATCCTAAACAAAGAAATATGTGTTTACCACAATTTACACATAACATAAACAGGATCATCTAGACAACAGGGGGACGAGGTGGCAGGAAACAGAACAATTTGCATTTCAGCAAACACAAGTGGGGAAAGAAAGAGCTTCCTTCACCACCTGACTCCAAGTTTACTTCATCACAGCTTGAATAAACTTTATTTTGAGGGGTAACCCTCAGAAGTTTAACCCTTCTGCCAGGTGGAGCCAGCAGCAACCAGAGCCTCATTCAATATCTTGGGGTTCATTTCGATCAATACAACACATAACCAGCTCGAGCCCCCACCCAGTAACCTGGGAAAATTACACACCGCCCCTGGGTGCCTCTGAGAGGCAACACTTTCCCACTTGCAAGCACAGAGTCTGAGTGTAGAAAAGAAGCTTTTAATGAAAGGAGAGAAGTCAACCAACATTAATTAGGGAAAGTGCCACAAGCAGGGTTCATAATCATAAAACTGTGAAGAGGACACCCACCCTAGAGTGTGTGGGGTGGTGTCCTCTGCCTCATGTTCTTGAGTTCTACAATCAAAATTTCCTTTATTGTTGTCAAGGTTCCTTCCCCACTCTGAACTCTAGGGTACAGATGTGGGGACCTGCATGAAAACCCCCCTAAGCTTATTTTTACCAGCTTAGGTTAAAACTTCTCCAAGGTACAAACTATTTTACCTTTTGCCCTTGGACTTTATTGCTGCCACCACCAAGTGTCTAACAAATATATAACAGGGAAAGAGCCCGCTTGGAAACGTCTTTCCCCCCAAAATCCTCCCAAACCCTACACCCCCTTTCCTGGGGAAGGCTTGATAAAAATCCGCACCAATTTGCATAGGTGACCACAGACCCAAACCCTTGGATCTTAAGAACAATGAAAAAGCAATCAGGTTCTTAAAAGAAGAATTTTAATTGAAGAAAAAAGTAAAAGAATCACCTCTGTAAAATCAGGATGGTAAATACCTTACAGGGTAATCAGATTCAAAACATAGAGAATCCCTCTAGGCAAAACCTTAAGTTACAAAAAGACACAAAAACAGGAATATCCATTCCATTCAGCACAGCTTATTTTATCAGCCATTTAAACAAAACAGAATCTAACGCATATCTAGCTAGATTACTTACTAAGTTCTAAGACTCCATTCCTTTTCTGTTCCTGGCAAAAACAACACACAGACAGAGAGAAACTTTGTTTCTCCTCTCCTCCAGCTTTGAAAGTATCTTGTCTCCTCATTGGTCATTTTGATCAGGTGCCAGAGAGGTTATCCTAGCTTTTTAACCCTTTACAGGTGAAAGGGTTTTTCCTCTGGCCAGGATGGATTTTATATTTATATTTCCCTTTATATTTATGACAGTTGTGCCCCCCTCTGCTCCCTCACCATACCCCACTCACAGTGGCTGTCCTTGTTCAGTGAGGACCTAAGGTTCAGAGGCACATCTGTGTGAGCTCACCTCCCACCCAGGGAAGACGGCACCTTGCTTGCTCCACCCTCTGAGCACTTGCTCTGGCTGGCTGGCCCACCAGCCGCTCATTCCACTGGCCACCTCACCAGCTGCTCCTGCCAGCTGCCCATCAGTCATCTTCTGCTGATTAGTCTCTTAATGATTTTTATCTCTTAGCAGGTTGGGCAGAAACACAGTTGCACCACAAGTGATTTCAGCTCTGATTGAGCATTTGAAATAACAAAGATGCTCCTAATGAAGCCTATTTAGCTCTTTCTTTGAACAGTGGGGAGAAACAGGTTAAACCAGTTCAGGGAGAGTCGACACCTCCTGGCTAGGACACCCGTCCCCACCACTCTTACTTTCATAGGGCTCTGGCATTCAAGCCCCTGGCTTAACAAGGTCCTTTCAGCTGAGGCTGACCCGTCATTTGGGACAGGTTAAGCACAGTTCTGCTCCCCTTCATTCATACAATAATTACAACACATTGATAACAGTATTTCACTACCCCTGCATTCCGTACTAAAGTGATTTGTAACCCAACACCAGCCAAAGTTAATTACTTTGAGTAACACCACTCTATCTGCTGCATATCTGAGCAGAATAGGTATGTTAATGTAAACAGTTGGCTCCTGAAGTCTCTCCCCCTCCCAGCTAGCTCTCAGAGGAGAATTCATTGTGTTCATTCAGACCCTGCTTACAGAAGAATCCATTTCAAGAGTTTACTGGTCTATAAAAACATGGGGCTGAACCTCAAGGGATGAGCAATTGAATCAATTGATTGTATACTGTATTATAAGAGTGCATAGAGTGAGGTCTTTTCTGAAAGCTAATGACACAGTGGTGATTAATATAACTGTTAAATATATGTTTTAACACTATATAAGGAATTTTGGATACTCATGGACATTAGTACACTGTACACTCTGCCCAGACAGGAGGGAATGTCATGGCTATCTACCCGTCTCTTATGTAAATTAAGCATGATGTGACCAGAAACAATGGAAGTTCCATTTACATACAAATCAGCAGGGGGATGGGAAGCCCACAGGAAGGGAAAAGCACCTTGAGGTCATCCTGCTTCTTGAAACCAGTTAATTGAACTTTGGAAGATATAAACAAGGAGAAGACACCTTCGGCATCCATCACTAGGCAAACATAAGGAAACAAAGCTCTTGAAAGCTAAGAAGGATGGGTCCTTCAACTAAAGGGCTGGGGTGGTGTGGTTTAAAGTCTCTGGTGCTGAATATAGATAAGAAACCTGCTCAGGCAAAGATCTCTCACCTCATACGACAAGGGAAGCCAGCATCTTGTACTTTTGTGGGAGATCCTGACAGGGAAAGTCAGCAATGGCTGGAAGAAGAGTGACTGGTGAGAGTAATTATCTTGAGCGTTATCTTTTAGCATAAACCAACTCAGTGCAGTGTTTAAAGGGAAGGGTGCATTTACCGCTACTTAAGTTAATAAGCTGTGATGTAGTTTTAGTTCTTTACCTAAGCAACATTTTTAAAAAAAATTTTTGGAGCTGTCAAGGAGAGGGCCAGGCACTTCAGGGCAATGGTTTGGGGAAAATTTGGGACTGGGAGTGTGTTGGGGTCTTATTGCTGGTTGTAACCGAGGCTAGTGGAAGCCAGAGTTAGACTGGTGTGTAGCTGGCAGTCTGCTGAGGTCAGACCTGCTGGCCTAGGGTTGCAGCTACATGTAGACACTCCATGTGTGATCTCCATGCTAGTAGCCTGGTTGTGAGCAGCCCAGGTTGGGATCTACAACAGGGAAGCATTGTGAACAGCCTAGATTTGCAGGGCAAGTGATGACATAACACTTCATTGGTCTGCATTGCACCACCAAACCCTGACTAAACTGTGACACCCAGCTAGTGGTACATTGAACAGGGGGAACCTAAAAATACACACCCCTACACCCTGCCCTACACACATGCACACACTACACTTCTAACATAAAATGAGTCAGCTAAATTTGGAGAACATGCCAAAGAAGCATCCCACTAATGCTCCCCAAAACGGTTTCAGCCATGCCTGTGCCTAATGGTGTGAGAACAGTGCACAGAAATTGGTTATGGGTATGTCTACACTGAAGCTGGAAGGAGTAAATTCCAGCTTGAGTAGACATACCTGTGCTAGCTCTGAGCAAGCTAATGTGCTAAAAAAAGAGAAGTGTAGCTGCAGCAACGAGTGATGGGAGATGCTGGCCATCCCAAATATATACCTATGGTCTTGGACAGGATCGTGTTTGAGACAGCTAGCCCCTGGCACAGCACATGTAGCCACTGCTACACTTCCAATTTTAGCATACTCGCTTGAACAGAACTAGCACTGGTATGTCTTCGCAAGATGGAATTTACACCTTGCAGCTCTAGTGTAGATATACACTTCATTTACAGAGGAAAGGTGGCAAAAATTGTTCATGGGTGGGCCCCAAACTACCAAAGGTTGATTCGGTATTTGGGAATAATTAAGCACTAATGTGGCTGCAATCACTGTCTTGTGTTTGCCCTTTCTCTTTCTGTCAAAGGTCATGTCAGAAGGCAAAACAAGATTTGGAGGAAGGTGCTAATGCTAGCTCAGAGGAGTCTAGCCGTATAAAGAGGATAAAGACATATTATCTAAGGCTGTTTTAGATCAATTGAATCTTTGTTTCTGGCTGCCCTCTAGGGGCTTTGGAACTGTGTATGCAAATAGGAGCTAGCAACGAATTTACCAAAAACTTTTTGAATGGATTGTGGACCTGATAAAAATTAACTTGTGTTCATAAGGGGCTTCTCAGGTGGCTTTTTAGCTCTTGGTTTGTGACGAATTTTGAAAACATCGTATTGATTACTTATGCTACAGAAAATAATACAAATTAATGTACATGCCATACACTTTATATATAAAATATCATAATTAAGATAAACTATTTTTTCAACAGTGACTAATTAAAACTGATTGAATTAGTAGAAAATACTAACCGATTTCTGACTAAAACAGTTATTGCACTGTAATTTATGGAATTGTTATTTGCTCTTTGTGAATATCTTGATGATTACACAAATGTTTATTCATCCAAAAACTCACACTAGAGATTAATATGTTATAATTCTGGTTTAAAAGTTTATCCAGATATTGAGTAGAAACAATACCATGTGATATAGGTGACCAAATGACATGAATAAGGAAAACCAATGAGTCAAAGTCATGAACAACATCTAAAGAACAGAAATATTAACTGGCAAATAGCAGTAACCCATTTGGGCAGAGATTGGGATTGCTTTGTGAACAATTTACTAACCACAAAAGGAACTAACTTCTAAATATTCTTCTAAACTAATAGGTTGGCAAGATCTACTAGTATAACAATTCTAATTATTGAAGCTGAAATTTAAAATGCTATTTTCACATTTCATAATCTTTGTTTACATTAACTTTACTCAGCTCAGACAGTGAAACTAGATTGGTCTTTTTGTAGTCAGTTTTATAGAAATCACTGAACTGAGCACTGATTGGAAAAGACTTATGGGGACAATTCATCTTAGTCACTGTCAGTTTTCCTTGATATTCAGCTTAGATTTTTAATATATTTTAACCTCCTTAACTTTATTCCTTGTTATAACTTTGCACCTTTTTGATTTTCAGAAGGCCTGAGAACATGGATCCATAAATCCAGCTGATATCAGAATTTGTCAGCATCTCTGAAAATCAGTTCCTAAAAATGCTTGTTCAGGCAGATTCTATATTTCATCTCCCTTCCCCCCAATGCGTGTAACTAGATATCTCTTCTTTTCTTGTCCCTTTTGCTGCCACAAAGAGTATGTGGTGATGATTGAAGGGCAAATGAGTAGCAACACCCACTTCATTGTTATTGTTGTTTTTTAATGTTGGTGTCTTTGCACTTATGAAACAATTTAGGGTGATGGCTATTAAAAATGAATTAGTATGCAAGAAGGTTCATCTTTTTTATTAATTAAATCTAAATTATTAGCTCATATCCAAAGTTATTTAGCAGATACTTAAAATTCCAGCACTGAATATTTCCTGTAGCTAATTTAATAGTTTGAAATGTATTACTAATTATGAAGTAAAGGACAATAAACAGAGAGAAGGGCACTTAAAAATCCCCATAGAAACGTAAGCTAGAGATTTTTTCTTCTGAAGTAGTTCAGATCAGTTGTTACTGATACAAAACTGTACCAAATATTTTCATCCAATGTCTATAATACTTATAAATGCATTAAAAACCTCCCTTTGGAAAGCAAAGCTTTATAATGAAAGAATGGGAAGATGATTGAAAGGTGGTGTTTTTACAGAGAATATAAACAATTATAATTTGTGTTTAATATTTTCAAGAAACAGCTAACTGAAGCATAGTTTTAGCCCTAAATTAGCTGGGATAAGGCAATGTGTAGGCTGTGGAAATAGTATATAAATAGTGGAACTTCTGAGTTTCACAAGTATTTATTAAAGCTGCAGTAAACTGTGAATCAAAATCTTACTAAATCCAAGTAGCAATGGTGTGGAAATAATTAAATTACTTGTACTTTATAAACTGTTTCAATACATTGTACTGTTAGAATATTTAGACTAATAGACAAAACTCAAAAGATTTTTTTCAATAAGTCCTGAAAAATAGAGGCTGATCTGAACTCATCTGTCCCCACAATTCAATCATATCCATTTATAGATGAGGAAACTGAGCCACCGCTTGAAGTGACTCTCCACATAGGAAGATAACTGGCGTAAGGCCCTATGTTGCAGATCTGACATTAGAAGCCAGGTATTTTGACTTCCAGTTCCTGTGCCTTAAGTAGAGCAGATTACATTTCCTGAACATCAAGAAAAAAGAACAACAACGACAAAAATTGAAAAAGGCCTGTTTTCCAAAATGAAAAAAAAAAGTAAAAAAGTGGCTTTCTTGACATTTTTGTGTGAAATTTTTTAATCAAAACCATACATCACTGAATGAACTTTTATGGTCATAAAGGAGTGTGGTATGCTGACCAAGCTTCTTGAAAGCAGGATTCTCATGGTAAAAACACTTTTGCTGCATATGGGGTACAAAAGCTCTTCCAAAACAGGGCACTCCCTCCGTAGTACTGCGCCTGATTTATTGTTACCTTTCAATGGTACAGCTTGCCGTTTGTCTGTTTTATTAAAGAGAAATATTAACAAGATGATTCATCAGCTATTCCAGTAGGAGAAATATTACTCATTGTGATAACACTGACAATAGTTAAGGAGTAAGCTTTGAATAGCAGGTGCTGGTCAACAGAAACCATACTACATATCACACAGGTCAACATATCACTAGAGCTGGTCAAGACATTTTTGTCATAATTTTCTGTGGTTTTTGGCTTTTCCATTGGGAAAATGGAGACAGAGAGAGTTGGGGTGCTCCATCTGTGGGACTCTAGAGCTGGAGTGGGGGAGGCAGGGTGCTCAGCCTGGGTAGCCAACCAGGTGGGCAGATGGGGGGCATCATTTCAATTTTCCCAATGGAAAAACCAAACACCACAGAAAATTTCAGTTTTGCAAAAAGGATGGGTTTTTTGGTCAGAAAATCATTATTTCTGCCAGTGAAATTGACAGAAGCTTTCCTGGTTGACTGCCTTGGCTGAGCATCCCAACTGTCTCTGTCTCCAGCAGCGGGGCTGGAAGGCTCTTGCCAATTTCACAAGTGAAGACTCAGTGGGTGGTTAGCGACAGACAGTGCACATGAAAAAAGAGAGAGCTGCTCTCTGGAAATATTTCAGGGCAATAAAAAAAAAAAAAAAGAAAAGGAAAGCTGAAATGCACTAAGCATCCCGAGCTGTGGGTGTGGAAATTGGCTTTCCACAAAACACTTACATGTTAATTCATTTTTAATATGAAGAATGCTTTCCCTATTTAGAGTTGATTGCTAATTTTCCAGAGGGGATAGAGAGCATGCACAAGGAGCTTTTATTTGGGCATCATATCAGGCAGCACAGTAGTAAAATAATGAGGTTTTTCTGTTTGATTGTTTTTGTTATTTTTATTTTTTTTTAAATAGTGAAAAATTTCCCCTTCCTACCAGTCTAGGCATCCTGCCACTATATTTCTTGCTGCATTAGGAACATAAAGAATGTGCCAATTAATAATTATTAATCACTGTGGGTGTATAAACGCTTCACTGCTTTTCCTCCTGCTACAGTTATATGACTTTGCTGAAATACTACTGAGTTTGGTAGCTCCCAAGGTGTAATAACACCGTACAAACACACAGGTTCTATCCTGAAGAGTTTACAACCCTAAAAAAAAGGCTAAACAGACTGACAAGGAGGTGCACCACATAAAAAGTGGTCACAAGGTGATTGGCTACATAAATATTATACTTTAATTTAATGTAAAGATAAATAAATTACCCCCAAGCACCTTTACTACAAGTAGCCAGTTGGTTTTCTTGCAGGCATCATTGTAAAATATTAAGTAGCTACTTGAATGTGAAGAAATGAGCGGCCTTGCAATAGAGCTGCTTGAAAAGTGGTAATTGTTTTTCACAGAGAATTTTTAAAAAATCAGGTTTGTTTGGAAGAAACGAAAGCTTTTGTTTTCGAGTTTTCAATTTTTCTCCCCTTCTCGTATTTCCTTTTTCGTCTCTTTTCCAGTGTTGAAAAGGGGGACAAAATAAAATAAAAAAACCCAGAATATTTTCAATATTCCCAAAGCAGAACATTTCGAAGGAAATAAACTCTCCATGAACATCTTTGTTTAAGCGAAGGCCCTACATCATCCATCAATGTTTCTGAATGAAAATGTTGACCAGTTCTATTTGCCAGCCAGCTCAGGAGGGGCGTGCCATGTGTAAGGGTGATGATTGGGAAAAGTACCACAGAAATGCTTGTGGGAGATGCAGCAGGCAAACTGCAAGTCAGAGTTGGCATCGCTCATCAAGGGTGGCAGGAGGCTGCACTCCCTCGGAGTTGTGGGAGATGCTGTGCCTGACAGCGACACATAGTCTCCAGGAATTGCTGCTGACATAACTGCCAACAGTCTGCAGTTTGACCAGGATAGTCCAAAGGTTTCTAAACCCATCCCAGGTGACAGGAGTCCTGATCACTATTCCAAGGCCATGTAGCAGGAGGAGGTGGCTTTTCTAACAAGAGCTGCTCATCTCCCAGTGGCCCCTGTCTTTCCCTGGACCTCCGGGCTGCCACTTCTATCTCTCAGCAGCAACATTCCCAGTCCCTTCCACCTGCAGCTACTTCTCAGCTGTCAAGGCTGGAAGGCAGAACTGGAGACTGTTATTGCTAAGATGGAGGGGCCGCTGCCAGAAAGTGTGACAGAAGATGGCTGAGATGCTGGAAAAAGGAGTCTGCAGGGGGCACAGACGCCAGTTCCTGAAAAGCAGAAGGGCCAGGGTGAGGAGGGAAGGGCAGAGAGGAAAGTCCAGGTGCACAACAGAAGTCTTTGAGGACAGGTCAGATCAGAAAGGAACTATAGTGGGAGGAATGGAAAGGCACAGGGAAAATAGTGAAAGCCATATGAGCATTAGGGTCCATGGAACATAAGCAGAGCAAGGGGACAAAGCCAAGCAAAACTTTCTGAAGACCATCTTTCAAATGATCCAAAGGCCTGGGGGCTGCATTCTGGGAATCTTAGGTTATTTTACTCTTCTTTATTCTTTCACCCTGCTAAAAAACTAATAAATTAAGGTTCTCTGAATTATGAAAAAGACTATAGCTTATTTGGAGAACTGTCCATGAAAAATTTCTTCATGTACAGACAACAATGCACTGGGAAGTGTAATAGAGCTCGTGGCAAGCCTTGGAGGCTCACACTGGAAAACTTTGTTCTCATGAAATTCTAGTCCCAGTTTTGAACAGTTGTGAGGTTTGGAGTTTCAGAAAAACAATAAATACACAGTTGTAATTGTCAGGCATTGCTCCTTAGGAAAGAAGCATGGCAGGAAAAGACAGGAGATTTAACAGGACTGTTTGCCTGTCATCACCTGGGAGAGCTGCTGTCTAGACAGATACTCAGGAAGAGGAAGAGGAGGATGAAGAATGAAAGAGTTCACCTGACAACCTGATAGCTATTCTAATTGGTTCTGTTTTATTTATTGCTTCCTTTTCTTTTCTCTTTTAAATTGGCCTGTCTTTACAGGAAGCAATTTTCCTCATATTCAGAGCTGGTCAAACTAGTCATTTTGAATAGTATTCATGACTCATATAGCCCCCTTTCGATTAGCAAATCATTCACAGACTGATTTGGATTTCTGCACATGTGTTTGTTATTCAGAAGTGTTTGCTGACATAGCTCCAAACAATAAGTGCTAATATACTTCTTCCTTTCACCTTTGCTATTGACACCACCACCATCTTCCCCATCTCTGATGCTTGTAACCTGGCTGCAACCTTTGCCTTTTCCCTCCTCTCCTGACAAATCCAGGTGGTTATCATATCTTGTGCCCTTTTCTGGTCCTTTCATTCTATCCCAGTAGCCAAAACACTTGCCACCTATGTCCTTTCACAACCTAATTTTTTCAGGCCTTTTTGATTCCTGTATCATTCCATGCACTCTGTCAAACTGCAGCTGCTGAAACAAACATCTTCCTCACTTGTTGATTAGACCATCTGATCTCACATGTGGTTTTATGGTCAGTGCTCAATGGTTAATGAGCTAAGAAGCAATATTCAATGGACAAAACTGTAAAGCAGCACTGGCAGTAAAGTTTATTAAGAATATTAAGGATGTTAGCTTGTATTTTTTAATATTTATTCAGGTTCCTGGATAGGGATTTAAAATATTTGTGGCATTCCCCTCTGGTGTTATCCAGACTGGTGATCTGCTAGGTCCTCCAATCCAATCCAATCCTGCTCTGCTGTGAGAACCCCCCACTCCTGGGCTGTTCATGCATGTAAGCTGCTCCTTGAATTGTGCAACCAAATGACACTAGCCAATATCTCCAGTCCCAGACACAACCCTAGGAACCTCTGTCTTGCAGTATCCAGTTATGCCTGCTGGATGCTGCAAGCTTATATGAGTTCGTCAATTTAAAAAAGAAATTGATATGTACCAGGCTTGTTATTCCAAGGGGAGTTTCTGACATGCTTCAAACCAAACTCACTGCTTCAGGTAGAATAAACAAACAGGTTTATTAACTATAATGACAGATTGTAGGTGATTATAAGTCAAAACATAACAAGTCAGATTTGGTCAAATGAAATAAAAGCAAAATGCATTCTAAGCTGATCTTAACACGTTCAGTGCCCTTACAAACTTAGGTGCTTCTCACCACAGGCTGGCTGGTTGCTCTTCAGCCAGGCTCTCCCCTTTGATCAGCACTTCAGTCGCTTGGTGTGGTGTCTGTAGATGTAGGTGGAAGAGAGAGGAAGAGCATGGCAAACGTCTCTCCCTTTTATCATGTTCTTTCTTCCCTCTTGGCTTCGCACTCCCCACACCCACCCTTCAGAGTCAGGGGAGCATCACTTCATCGCAGTTCCAAACTGACTAAAGGAAGCGGGGGCTGACTTACTCAAGAGTCCAACAGATCCTTTTGTTGCTGCCTAGGCCAGTGTCCTTTGTTCCTGTGAGGCGGGGCTGGGTTTGTTCCATACATGCCCTGATGAGGTGTGAACTGTCTCTCTGCTCTTAGAGAGTTTTTGCCTGGGCCTATTTTAAGCCATGAAGACACATTTTTCAGTCTCATAACTATACACATGAAATTATAACCTATAACATTGCTATAACATTGTTGTAACAACAATTACTATAACATCACTACAACAACAATGTTCAGTGCATCATGAGCCTTCCAAAGACATCCAACATGACAAACTTTGCATTGGATACCACACAATCATTTTATAAAGATGAACATAGGGATGTTCCCATGAGGTTACAGAACGTCACAGTACTACATATAAAATACATAAATATCTCTTTCTAAGGGCATGATGGCAATTATTTGTAATGAAATCTACCTTCCTAATCTCATGGAGGAAGGTCTAAAGAGCTGAGAGGTTGTGATTTATAGTAGGTGGGATTGTCAGAGTTACTTTGGTGCCTTAATCCCATCTGCAGGTGCCCCTGTGATTCACAAAATTCCTGCTGAGCTGCTGCCTAGCCCCGTAGGTGCCTAAATTCATACAGTTCCTAAGTTTTTGTAGTAAAAGTTCCCCTCAGCACCTATATTTCTGCGTCTGAGCATGCGCACTGCTTTCCTTCTAGGCCTCTGGTGCCCATCTCCCACCTAAGCCCCAGAGTGATCGTGAACCAGGGAATGTAAAGGAGTGTGGCTACCTAAATCACCTGCAAGGTCTGATCTGCTAGGCATGCTCAGAGGCTGCCTACCAGATTGGGCCTGTCAGGCAAGTTCACATAAAATAGCCCAGTGGGAGAGGGAGCAGAAAAGTCCTTATTTTATAACCTTTAGCCTAGTGGTTAGAGTACTGACCTGGGATGTGGGAGACCAGCACCTGGTGAGGGGGGATTGGAACAGGGCTCCTATACCTCACAGGTGAGTGCTCTAACCAGTAGGCTATACAGTCACTCTGACTTTACCTCTGGCTCAATTAATATTTAATAATTGAAAGTGGACCAACTGCAGCCGAACAGACTGAGGGAGACTCACATCATATATTCCCTAGCCCAGTGGTTAGGGTACTCACCTGCGCGGTGGTAGATCCCTGTTGCTAGCTAATATCATATATTTCTAAAAGGCTTTTGTGCTTATGCTTACAATGAGCCAGGGTCCCAGCATTGTTCTCACGTATGCCAAGCTTCACTGCATTCTGGGCACTTGCCCTAACCACTGGGCTACAGGTTATGAGGGCTGTCCTCCTCCTCCTCCTCCCCCCACAGATGTTTTGTGTGAACTCCTCTGAGGTCCTGATGTGATAGGTGGCCTCTGAGCACACCCCGCAGATTGGGCCCTGCAAGCAACTTACACAGCTAAACTCCTATCTTCCCAGGTTTGCAACTCAAAAGCAGAGATAGGTGCTTCTGGGCAGCCCGGACTGAACTCCGAGAGAGGGTGGAGCTTAGGGTACACCCCCTCTCATCAGCATCTCCGATTGGCTAGCTAAAGCAACTCCCCACCTAGTATGCTGGCTTTGTGGACCACATTCTAAGGTGCCTCTCTCTCCCCCCATTCACTGTATATGGTATAATGGGTCAATCAGGTCAAAAGGCAGTCCAGCTCAGTGATCAGAGTTCATGCAAGAGGTCCAATAGCCCAAAGATCCAATCCAAGGGGAACATACAGCGAGGTAGCTGGTGGAGTCAGGTGAGGCGGCAAGACAGGATTAGATGGGGGAGTAAGGCAAGGTCCAATTAGCAATGGCCTGTTCCTCAGACAAGGACAGAAAGGATGCAGCAAGTTTTTACATGGTCCACAACAAATCAAGGTCAAAATCATGCGACCAATCAGGAACCAGGCCTGCCCAAGTCTGTAAATTCCCTGGTAAATAGATGAGCTGGCATGGTGCGACAGTCAAGGCTACTTCCCAAGCATCCAGTAGATAGGGTTGCCAATTTTGGTTGGACGTATTCCTGGAGGTTTCATCGCATGACATAATCTTTAATTAAAGATTAATCTTTAATTCCTTGAGGCTCCAGGAGAATCCTGGAGGGTTGGCAACCCTACCAATGGGCCTGGGTCTAAGACCAGGTCTTGACAATAGGCACCTGTGTGCCTAAATCCAGTTTTCTGGATTATAGTGTTGTTCTTGTGATTTTTCTAGCTGTCAAGTTCCTTCTGTGGATCTGGGCCATTATGAATAACACATAGAACATGTCTTTGGGGGGTGAGGGGGATTAATTGGCTAAAATTGACTATTCTATATTATTCTGTAATGAAAGGCAACATCAGTTGATTTATTTATATGACGTGAAACAGTGAGTTGAACTTTAGCAGAATGAATTTAACTCATCTTCTATTCCAATCACTTTCCTTTTATTAAAAAAGAATTCTCTGGGAAATGGATCATCTCACTGTTCATTCCTGCACATGAGGTACAGGAGTAACTGGTGGTGTGTGTGTGCTTGTGGGGTAGAAGTGGAGATCATGCTGTTATTCGCTGTCAGGCCCAGCCCATAGAGGTAAATCTGGAAAGTTTAAATTAGCTGCACAAAATATGTGGTGTAAGGGAGAAAGGAGAGGAGGAGAGGATTATCATGGTGTCCCTCATCCACCCTCTCCATTCTCTTTGATTGCCTGACATCCCTATGTGTTGCATTTTATAAAATTAGAGAAAATCTCTTTTTAATCTGTATTTGTGCACCACACAGCACAATGTGACCCCGATCCTGCTTGGGGACTTTGGGAAAAAATGTTGTATATGTTTATTGATAATATTTACTAATGTGTGTTATACAAAGTATGCAGAACAATGACCAGAGAAAGGGAAAACCAGGGACTGGTGAAAAATATAAAAACAATAAAGAAAAGTAAGTGTTTTAAGCAGCAAATCTGCAGAACCAAAATAGCCCCCCGCCCCCGACCAAACAACAACAACAACACCACAGGAGTTATAGAACCAAGGTTTTGATCTGGCCAATTATAAATATACCATTAGGCCTAGGTAGGCAGTTTGTATCGAGGTCAAAATTCCTTCCACAGGTATTCTAGCTTCTAACTTCCCAAACTTGTTCCCTCGGCCCACTCCGCTTCCAGCAGCTCCCATTGGCCTGGAGTAGCGAACCGCGGCCACTGGGACCCGCGATCGGCCGAACCTGCGGAAGCAGCAGGTAAGCAAACCAGCCTGGCCCGCCAGGGGCTTTCTCTGCACAAGCGGCGGAACAAGTTTGGGAACCACTGCTCTAGTGGGTTGGGATGGAACATGTCTAGAAGAACCCAAACTTCTTTAAATAGGAAGGAAAGGAAAACAAAACATTTTATACCAACTAACAGCAATAGGCCAGAAAAAGAGATACTGGACACACATTTTTCACTTCTAATACCTGGAGCAGTCACCTTAGACTGTTCACAACTTAGCCATTACTGAGATTTGTAATGATTTTCCCTTCTTAGAATATGTGAATTCCATAGCCTAATGATTTCTGTATCCTATCTAAAATCTTTACCGCTTTGAGTCATTGAGGAATACACCATTAAGATCCCCAACTTCTCAAAATGGTTTTTCAGCTTGTTTGAATTATTTTTAGGGCCTAATAAGAATGACCTGGCTCCGACTGGTGTCGTCAGAATATGTACCACAGGTGGCTGTCATCAAGGGAGTGAGAACAAGACAGATACGTATCATTAGCAATCAGCTGCGGAAATAATGGTTAATTTACGGGGAATTTCTAGAAGAGTAATACCCTGTGTGTTCCTTACTCAAGTTTTGGGGGGCATTCTATTCATCTTATACATTTTCCACAGGTTTTAGGTTTATTTGAATGTATAATATATATTTTTGCATTTGTACTTTGATTTCTTAAAAAACTTTAAGATCTGGAGTTGCAGTTACTTATTGCAGTGGTGAACATAGCTCTTTACATTTAAATGATTAGAAGTAGAGATAAGTCCAAAATGGAATGGTAGAGGTATAGATCAGAATTTCCGTCTCTTTCTTCAGGCACCATAGGATTAAGGTATAGTGTTCAGAGATGTATCCTGGTACCTCCGAGGAATGCTCTGTCACCCAAACATTACTGAAAAAAAAATCAAACTTAGCAGTGATCCGTGAAAATCTGAGCCATCAATGCTGGATGTAAAGAAAATGATAGTAGCAGTTACTTGATTACTCACCCACAAGCTATCTCCTGTCAGACAACTACTCATTTAATAACTCTTTAGCATTTGATGCCTCGACTCTCCATGCACATGGCAACTGTTAGGGTATTTGGCTAACACATAAATAGCTAGCATCACAAATCATGTGGCACATGATACAATGAAAATATTTCTCATTGCAGTACTTAAGTTCATCTTCAAAAGGATGCAATTAGGGTGTGTGTGCAATCAATACAGTCTATTAAATTTGCAGACCTGCCACTAACATAAATGTTGCCTTACTGATTATAAATCCTGATCTCTCAATAGAAATTTTCTAAACCTATCAATGTGATGCATGATTGCCACCAGAAAATCCTCATGAAACCAGGAGACAGAGGATAGAGACATGTTAGTCAGGGCTCCTGTAGCATATCAGATCATACAGTCCCTTGTACTTCCAGGGTTACTAACACATAGTATAGAACTAGCAATGTGTGTCATTGTTATTGCCCTGTCAACCCTCCTTCAGCAGAATAAATAGGTCCATCAAATGGCTCTATCAAAATGGTAAATGGTTATGCATTCTGGATCTGTCCTATCAAGGTCATGCTTCATACGTGGGGCTACTTTCCTGCTCTGCAGCAACCAAAATAATTAATTTATACAAACTATTTTTCCGAAATCATTACTCCATTTTTGTTACATATGTATATGAACAAGTGGTACAGATAGAAAAGCTCTTATCACTTAAATACACAACCAAAAGTATCAGATCAGGTAAAGAGAACTGTAAATAGTTAGCTCTTAGATTGTAAGCTCTCTGGAGCAGATGCAGGCTTTTCATTATGTGCATGTAAAGTACCTTGCATAACAAGGCCCTAATCAAGGACCTGACTACAAATAAAGTTTAATACTTGCCTGATAAAGCTCTCTTCATTTAAATAGAAACCTGGCAGGATTTTCTCTTAAAAAAGCACCTCTGAACCTGGCAATCTGAACCTCTTCTAACTGAGTAATACTCAAGAAAAAATGAAGTTTCAGAGTGGTAGGCATGTTAGTCCGTATCAGCAAAAACAACGAGGAGTCCTTGTGGCACTTTAGAGACTAACAAATGTATTTGGGCATAAGCTTTCATGGGCTAAAACCCACTTCATCAGATGCATGGAGTTGAACATACAGTAGGGAGGTAAAAATACACAGCATATGAAAAGATGGGAGTTGCCTTACCAAGGGTGGGGGTGTCAGTGCTAACGAGCCAATTCAATTTAAGTTGGAAGTAGGCAATTCTCAACAGTTGACAAGAAGGAGTGGAAGTCACTTTTGTAGTGTTAATGAAGCCAATGTAAACAAGGTGGCCCATTTCAAACAGTTGACAAGAAGATGTGAATATTTAGCAAGGGGAAATTAGTTTTTGTAAAAACAACGAGGAGTACTTGTGGCACCTTAGACACTAGCAAATTGATTTAGTTTCTGTAGTGACCCATCCACTCCCAGTCTCTATTCAGGCCTAATTTGATGGTGTCCAGTTTGCAAATTAATTCCAGTTCTGCAGTTTCTCGTTGGAGTCAGTTTTTGAAGCTTTTTGTTGAAGAACTGCCACTTTTAAATCTGTTATTGAGTGACCAGGGAGATTGAAGTGTTCTCCTACTGATTTTTGAATGTTATAATTCCTGATGTCAGATTTGTGTCCATTTATTCTTTTGCGTAGAGACTGTCCAGTTTGGCCAATGTACATGGCAGAGGGGCATTGCTGGCACATATCACATTGGTAGATGTGCAGGTGAACAAGTCCCTGATGGTGTGCCTAATGTGATTAGGTCCTATGATGGTGTCCCTTGAATAGATATGTGGACATAGTTGGCACTGGGGTTTTTTGGTTCCTGGGTTAGTGTTTTTGTTGTGTGATGTGTAGTTGCTGATGAGTATTTGCTTCAGGTTGTGGGGCTGTCTGTAAGCAAGGGCTGGCCTGTCTCCCAAGATCTGTGAGAGTGAGGGATCGTCCTTCAGGATAGGTTGTAGATCCTTGATGATGCGTTGGAGAAGTTTTAGTTGGGGGCTGTAGGTGACGGCTAGTGGAGTTCTGTTACTTTCTTTGTTGGGCCTGTCTTGTAGTAGGTGACTTCTGGGTACCCTTCTGGCTCTGTCAAACTGTTTCTTCACTTCAGCAGGTGAGTATTGTAGTTGTAAGAACGCTTGATAGAGATCCTGTAGGTGTTTGTCTTTGACTGAGGGACTGGAGCAAATGCGGTTGTATCTTAGAGCTTGGCTGTAGACAATGGATCGTGTGATGTGGTCTGGATGAAAGCTGGAGGCATGTAGGTAAGTACAGTGGTCAGTAGGTTTCTGGTATAGGGTGGTTTTTAATGAAGCAATGTTGCATGTATTGCAGGTTGAAGGAGAATATTTTCGAGAAAGCCCCTTGTTAAAATTTGGGAGCAATTCAGTTAATATTACAAGGTGCTGGCTCCTCCCAAGGAAATGCTTACAGTGTTTCCTGGATTAGGAGGGTGAGGAGCAGCAGCTTTGACATGACCAGACACACAGAAACTGGAGGGGGAAAATGAAAAAAGAAACAGCATCACAGATGCCGATAGGTATTGTCTAGTAGTGTTAGTGTAGCTGTGTTCCCCAGGATTACAATAATAGAATCATAGGGCTGGAAGGGACCTTGAGAGGTCATCTTGTCCAGTCCCCTAATCTCATGGCAGGATTAAGTATTATCTAGACGATCTCTGACATATAGGCATATATTCTCACTGCTTGGTGTGAATCATTAGTACACTTGTTAAATATATAGCTTTGGACAAGATTATTTGTCATATGCAATTGTTTTGATTTGTTCTGCTGGATATTTCTGTGTTAGGAGCATACAATGGCATAGAAATGAGTTATTTATTTTAAACAACCAATGTTGTTATGCCATCAGCAGCAAAATTTATTATATCTGAGTCCCGCGCCTCCAGTTTGTATGGAAGTTAAACATACATTGAAATAAAAAAAGACATCTTATTCTTTCATTAACTTTTATAACAGCATCACTCTGTTCCTAGTATTTCATGTTACTATATAGAGATTGCTTCCAGATTAAGACTGCGCAAGCAACTGGTTATCTACATTTTCCAGGGTATTTGTGTAATGACACATCCACTCCCAGTCTCTATTCAAGCCTAAGTTAATTGTATCCAGTCTATTTTATCAATGATTATTATTATTTGTATTGCAGTAGTGCCTAGGAGCCTTAGTCATGGATCAGGACCCCATTTTGCTAGGCACTGTACAAACACGGAACAAAAAGACAGTGCCTAGCCCAAACAGGGTAAATAAGAATCTAAATTCATGTAATCAGATACCATGGTGATTGACACCAAAATAACAGTCTGGATAGACAGAAAGCTTGAGAGAAGTGTCTGTGAGATAATAGATATAATTAGGTATGGATTAGCATGTAACCAAACAGGATTTCTACTTTAGACAGCAATTGGATAAAAGGGGAGCTTCCTTTTGCAATATGAACAGGCAAGCAGCAGTTACTAAACATGACAAGTTTTTGGTCTTGCTGGGTGTATATGTCCATTAGTAATTCAAACTGTCTGAATAGTCTGTAGCTGCCTGATGTCATTATTATAAGATGTTTTTGGTACAAATATAGCAAGGTCAAATAATGCTATAACTGGTTACTAATAAATTTGAGTATAGAAATCTTTATTTCCATTTCACTATAGAAATATTTATTTTAATTGGAAAATTAGTTATCTGGCAATGATTAAGCAGCCCCCTCACCAAACTCATGAAATCATCTCTCAAAAAATTCTGAGTAAAATTTTTTTACTTATTTAAACTAAAGACTTTGTAGAGTTATTTCATTTCCAAAGACTCTTCTGAGAACTAAAGAACAGAAGCGTTTGACTTTTTGAAAACAGAATTTCATTTCCTGTCAAACTCTGATAAAGTTAAAGACGATCTCAGAAAATGGATTGAATAAAACAAAAGCGTTAAAAGTAACTTTAAAAATTATTTGATGCTTTCCTGGCACAAGAAGAACAAAAACAATTAAAAAGAAAAGGAGTACTAGTGGCACCTTAGAGACTAACTAATTTATTTGAGCATAAGCTTTCGTGAGCTACAGCTCACTTCATGGATGCATTCAGTGTAAAATACAGTGAGGAGAGTCATATACACAGACCATGAAACAATGGGTGTTACCATACACACTGTAAGGAGAGTGATCACTTAAGATGAGCTATTACCAGCAGGAGAGCGGGGATGGGGGGGCGGGGAGAAAACCTTTTGTAGTGATAATCAAGGTGGGCCATTTCCAGCAGTGAACAGGAACGTCTGAGGAACAGTGAGGGGTGGGGAAATAAACATGGGGAAATAGTTTTACTTTGTGTAATGACCTATCCACTCCCAGTCTCTATTCAAGCCTAAGTTAATTGTATCCAGTTTGCAAATTAATTCCAATTCAGCAGTCTCTCGTTGGAGTCTGTTTTTGAAGTCTTTTTCTTGTAATATTGCGACCTTTAGGTCTGTAATCAAGTGACCAGAGAGATTGAAGTGTTCTCCGACTGGTTTATAAAGACATGTTGCATATTCATTAAGCAGACTGCATATTCAGGAAGCTAGAGGGGCCACCTAACCCAACCCCAACAGCTTGGAGCCAATGAAAGGGTGACAACAACTAAGTTTGAAACTAAACAAGCTTGAAAGAGTGTGTTTTCCTACAATTTCATGGACATAGGAAGAAGAAGAGTCTGAAACTGAAGTGAGTACTCCTCATACACTCAAACCTCTGTGCTATCCCACTTACAACAGCAAACACTCATCAATTTATTCTGTCCACCTCTACAACCAAGCTGCCACAGACAGCTAAGAAAAACAGAGAAGACTTAAAAAGAAACGGACCCAAGGAAACCTCCCCAAAACATCAACATGGATTGGTGAGAGAAAGTTAACTAAGATGCTGCCAAGGGATTACATTTAAACTTGTATAACAATGATTTTACTGGGATATTGAAATGCTGTTGTAACTTAAAATATGACAGTTTCTTCTGTTAATCACCAGATGGTTAAACCATGTTTTCCTGGAGAGGAGACAGGGGTGAAACTTTGGTAAACAGAAACAGTGGGATTTAATTTGATTTAAGATTCTCAATATGTGTAATTAGCCTGTTTTAAGACAATTCATTAAATGGTTTCTTATAAGTGACTGATTTAAATATACGCTTCAGTTTCATAGGATTAAAAGTTGCTTACTTTGCCCAGTTATAAATTATCAGATTATTTATTAATAATCAACTGGATCCACAATAAATATTTTAAAGTATTCAATAAGATATTAAGCCTGGATTCAAAATAAATTTGAGAAACAATATAATTTGGTCTTAATTCACCAAATGAAGAACATCCCAAAAGTGGTTTGCTCCGAGTGATGTAACCTCTGCTGAAAGTTCTCCACAGAAAAATATACAGAAGAGATTGTAATGGAAGTAACCCGTTCATCACTTATATTCTGTCATTTGTGTTGTTTTGTCTAATGTTTTCTTTTCCTGTTTTAAACATGGAAATAGCCATAGTTAATAATTGTGATTATTGATGATGGTGGTCCCCTAAGGTCTGTAAAAGAACCCGTGTGACAGAAGAAGTGGAAGTCACAATTCCTGAGGTGGTCTCATGCATAGCCAATATCAATAACCACTTACTCCACCAGAATTTGAGAGTGTAGTCACAATAGAATGCTATCTCCTCTTTTATACCACTGTAGAATGGTCTTCACTCTGAGTGCCAAACTTTCTGAATGGCCTTAGAGCCAGTAACTGACAGTTCAAACCTAGTGACAGGTTTCAGAGTAGCAGCCATGTTAGTCTGTATCTGCAAAAAAACCAGGAGTACTTGTGGCACCTTAGAGACTAACAAATTTATTAGAGCATAAGCTTTCGTGGGCTACAGCCCACTTCATCGGATGCATTGAATGGAACATAGAGTAAGAATAGATAGATAGATAGATAGATAGAAGGTGGAATTTGCCATACAAACTGTAAGAGGCTAATTAATTAAGATGAGGTATTATCAGCAGGAGAAAAAAAACTTTTGTAATGACAATTAAGATGGCCCATTTAGACAGTTGACCAGAAGGTGTGAGGATACTTAACATGTGCAAATAGATTCAATATATGTAATGACCCAGCCACTCCCAGTCTCCATTCAAACCCAAGTTAATGGTATCTAGTTTGCATATTAATTCAAGCTCAGCAGTTTCTCACTGGAGTTTGTTTTTGAAGCTTTTCTGTTGCAGAATTGCCACCCTTAAGTCTTTTACTGAGTGGCCAGAGAGGTTGAAGTGTTCTCCTACTGGTTTTTGAATGTTATGATTCCTGATGTCAGATTTGTGTCCATTTATTCTTTTGCATAGAGACTGTCCGGTTTGGCCAATGTACATGGCAGAGGGGCATTGCTGGCACATGATGGCATATATCACATTGGTAGATGTGCAGGTGAACAAACCCCTGATGGTGTGGCTAATGTGATTAAGTCCTATGATGGTGTCACTTGAATAAATGTGTGGAGAGAGTTGGCGTCGGGCTTTGTTGCAAGGATAGGTTCCTGGGTTAGTGTTTTTGTTGTGTGGTGTGTGGTTGCTGGAGAATATTTGCTTCAGGTTGGGGGGCTGTCTGTAAGCAAGGACTGGCCTGTCTCCCAAGATCTGTGAGAGTGAGGGATCATTTTTCAGGATAGGTTGTAGATCTATGATGATGCGCTGGAGAGGTTTTAGTTGGGGGCTGTAGGTGACAGCTAGTGGCCTTCTGTTATTTTCTTTGTTGGGCCTGTCTTGTAGTAGGTGACTTCTGGGTACTCTCCTGGCTCTGTCAATCTGTTCTTTCCACTTCAGCAGGTGGGTATTGTAGTTGTAAGAACACCTGATAGAGATCTTGTAGGTGTTTGTCTCTGTCAGAGGGATTGGAGCAAATGCAGTTGTATCTTAGAGCTTGGCTGTAGACAATGGATTGTGTGGTGTGTCCTGGATGGAAGCTGGAGCCATGTAGGTAAGTATAGCTGTCAGTAGGTTTCCGGTATAGGGTGGTGTTTATGTTAAGTATCCTCACACCTTCTTGTCAACTGTCTAAATGCGCCATCTTGATTATCACTACAAAAGTTTTTTATTTTCCTGCTGATAATAGTTCATCTTAATTAGCCTCTTACAGTTTGTATGGCAAATTCCACCTTCTATGTATATATATATATCTTCTTACTATATGTTCCATTCAATGCATCCGATGAAGTGGGCTGTAAATTTGTTAGTCTCTAAGGTGCCACAAGTACTCCTGTTCTTTTTTCAAACCTCGTGAAACCTGCATTGTCAAGGAAAGTTAATCAACTATTGTCTTCTTAGACTGTAAGCTGTTTGGGGCAGGGATGTGCCTTTATATGTTTATACAGCACCGAGCACAATGGAGCCCTTTTTCTAATAGGACCTCTGAGTTCTACAGCAGTACTATTGTTATTAAATTATAATAACTGAATTATGAGTATTGTTGATGCAAGTTCATGCATTGTCCTTATATACTTCAGAGTATGTGGGCAGATTGGTGGAGAGGGTCTTGAGAGCACCTGGGAACCACTTATTAAAATACCATCACCAAACGGAAGTGAGGATTGGCGAGATTTCCATGCAGTTAATCCCCTTGAGTAGCATGCTCTGCAAGTGAGAGATGTATACGAGTGCTGCAGTAGCTCCCACAAAGTCTTGGCATCACGCTGAACACCTGTGCAAACTCCTTCACATCTCCCAAACAGTGCTGAACCAAGCTCCTAGTGTATGTGATCTGACTGGGGATACAGGCACCGAGCTAAACCAGGTTGTAATACTTGAAAGGTTCATGTTCTCTCTAAGAGGGAGGCTAAAATAGAAATATAAATATTTATTTGTTATTACTCAGGGAAGGCTTTGGTACAAAGCAGCACTATAGCTAATGGAACTGAGCTCACACCTCAGAAAAAAAAAATCTGCAAATATTTGCTCAATTACTAAATGAAATTCACTTCGACTGTGTTCACCGCCCCTGCCCCTCCCCCCCAAATGGTAGAATCTGAATATACTAGCAAGTGACTTTACTGGCAAGAATATTTATGGGAAGTGGAGAGTTACCGTGCCTCTCTCATTGGAGGGAATCAGAGTATCTAGAGTGCCATAGTGACTCAGCACTTTATATAGCAGTCTGCATAAAGAGCATCTGAAGAGATTATTAAAATGCTTCTTCTTTGGTTGTCTGATCTCTGGTGTTATTTGCATTTTGAAAGGGTAAAGATTTGACAGAGACTCTTGCAATGATGTGGTCCTAACATGTAGACATCACCACAGACTGCTCCTCTGATAACTGCCTCCACCCTACCAAATACAAAATAGAAGCCTTCCATTTCTGAAAGAAAATTGCTCTATAAATGTATACTTTTATAATTCAAGAGGGCTGTTTGTTTAAGAGTACACTGTTGTGATATTGTTGGTGAGCATATTCATCTCAGATTCAGGCCTTTAATGTGTCTTTGCATTTTGGTGCCCTGGAAGTGTATTCTTTAAGAAATTGACCAGAGTTAAGCATAGGGTTAAGGTGAGGGTGTACTATTGATTTTTACACAGGCACTGTACTGGTTTCAGTATTATTTTTTCTCTCAGTACAGGCTAACATCTTGGGTTGTTTTTTACTACCACTGTGCACTGAGCAGTTGTTTTCATTGATCTGTTAACAGTAATGCCTAGATATTTATTCTCTGTGGTTACTGGTAATTCAGAACCCACCATTGTGTCAGTAGTTCAAATTGTCCTTTCCTTTCCATTTATTTACAATGACGCTTATCTACTATACTGTTGCCCAGTTGCCTACCTAGGCCTTCCTGTAGTTCCCCTCAGTCTTCTCTAACCGGAAAAATATCTGGTACTTAGTGAAAGGCAAAAGCAGTCCAGTGGATAGGACAATGGATTGAGAGAGTGTCAGGAAGCCTGGGGTCCATGTCTGGTTTTGTCACCGACCTGCTATGTATGTTGAGTAAGTCACATTACCTCCGTGTTTCGGTTTCCTCTCCCACCTTTTGGGTCTGTGCTGCCTATTGTGATTATCATCTCATCAGGGAATGGACTCTGACTATGCATTTGTAGCAATATCTACTCCTTTAGATGTGTAAATGTCTCCAGTCATCAGCAAGCCCCCTCCCCACACACACACTTCATCTCTCTCCCCTTTTTGGCCTCTCTTCCTCAGGTCCATGGTAATGTCTTGTTGCACGTATGTGCTAACAGTGATCTGGCATATTTTCCACTTCAGTACCATGGCTCCACCAGTTTAGTGCACGCAATGGAGGTATATCTTAAGACGACCAAAATGTTCTTTTGCCTATGCAGCTGGGTGCATGTTTGTGTGCCTCATTACATAACGCTTCTCGAGGTCCTTGTGAGTTTTGAGAAGGTATTAGAAGGGACAGGAGGAATGAGCAGCAGCTGTCACCTATTTAAAGACAAACAGGTTTGCATATTATGAGGTATTTATTCACACTGCCCAAAGTGTACAAATTAGCTCTTTAAAAAACCCCTGCTTACTGCTTGTTCTGTGCTGTTCCAGACAAAGGAAAAACCTGTATGGTAGATGTAAATGAAAAGGCCAATATTTTGTGTCACAGAGTGTTCAACGGTTACTGCAACAGAAGAATATCTAAGTACACATTTGGTATGAATTTCTAACCATCCAGCCCCCTGTTCCATGCTGTGCCACAGGCCATCTCTAATGTATTCTGTTTACAGTGGAAAACACAAAAAATTGAGGCTCAGATCATCATGATTGCACAAGACCGTCTGTCTTTTAGATTGCAAGCTCTTTGGACTGTCATTTACTTTGTACAACACCAAACATAAAGAGCTGTAGTAGCTAAATCAGAATGATGTTCACTTGAGCCACAAAAGAGGGGAACTGTTCTGAAGGGTGGTGAGATTAACAGCCAGGATCAGTGGTGCTGCCATACCCACTGGCTTGAAGTAGTAATAACAAACCCCAAATACATGGTTTCCATCATCAGCATCCCCACTATAAAGATCGTTCCAGTACCCCGGCCAGGATTTAAGAGTTCCATTGCGTGTGTGGAGTTAAAGTGGCATACAACTGGAATAAGAGAGTGGCGAATCAGATCCTTAATTTACAATTAGCATGCTGTCAGTGAACTCAAAATACATGCTGCAGGCACAATATGCAGACCAACACCAACGATCTTATGCCTATATCGCCCAAATCTTTCAAGTTGCCTATTTGATACCAATCTGCAAGCAAACATCTATAACAAGTCTATGGAGGTGCCAGCCATGCACCATTCTCACTGGAGTCAGTGGGAATTCATGAAACTGATCACCTCTTGGAATCAGACTGCAGGAGTACATGGGCAGGGTCTAGACCCTATAATGGGTAACACCTTCCCTGGGTAGCAATTGGTAGTTTCTTTTATCTCTACCCTGTTCTCATCAGTGACTGGCTGGCAGTTAGATGTTACAGTCTTGTCGTGTTCTCTGTCTGCTTCTGTGCTGTCTTACTGATTATGAACGCTGCCCTCCATCAAACAAATGTACTTCTGGATGAAAAGATATTTGGGGAAGGTAAATCTCCAAAGGTAGATCTCCATAGTTGTGCCTGCCCTCCAGCTGTTGCTGTTTGCTCTCTGTGGCAGCGAGGAAAACAAGCACGGTCTGCTACTGGGGTGCCAGTGACACCGGAGAAGTGTTTTCTTAAGCGAATCAGTGGCTCTGCATGGTGCAAGCCACTTACAATTACAGAACACCATAGCCTGGCTGGATTCTGACAGGTGAGTCAGTGCTGAGAAGGCCTGCTAAGATAGTATACTGACAGTGCTTGTGCTGCTGTTGGGGGAAACTGTTATAAACTGCTCAAGTCACCTGGGAAGTGCTATCGGCTATGCTCAGTTTATGTAGACGTGCCTAATTACAGTTTCCAGAGCACACTCCGGGCCATATCCACACCCTGATTTATGCACACTTCACCCCATTTGCATTCCTATTGATCCCACTCTACTCTAAATGCACAAGGGAGCTTAATACATGCCTCGCCATATAGTTAGTTAACTTAGGGAGCATTTTTTGTATTCGTGAACTATTGCTTGCGCAAACAATACACAACAGAGCACTTCATATGTGCAGGAGGAGGAGGAATGATCGTATGGTTAAGGCATAGATCTGACAGTCCCAGATCCTACTCCCAGTGCTGTCGCAGATTTCCTTTGTGCCCTGGGGAAGTCGCTTAGACTAAGTATGTCTACACTGTGTTTTAAAGCCCATGGCAATGAATCTCTGAGCATAGGTCTACAGGCTCAGGTGCTAAAAACAGCGGTGTAGACTTTTGGGCTCGGGCTCTAGGGAGTGGGCACAGTAGCAACACCCAATCTGTAAACTCGTTGCTGCAGATTTTAAAATGCAGTGTGGATGTGCCATTAACCTCTGGATGCTTCATTATCCTTAATATACTGATAGGGACAATACTTGTTTTGAGGCTTGATATATTAATTGTTATGAAACAGGTTGAGATCCTTAGATGGAAGGCTTTATGTAAATACAAAATATTATTATTTGCATTTGCAGTAGCTTGTCCAGTGCACTCAGTCTCCATGCAGAAAACACAGGAATTTTCTTAAAAAGGAATCATTTCCAAAACCCAGGCCATAATAATTCAGAAGTACAGTGAAAACCTGACATAAATTATATTCAGGGACTAGCGAAGAGGGGTGGTCAAGTACTAATGATCTTTTAAAGGTCAAACCAAACTACTGGAAACCCCCAAAGAGAGAGCTTACTGAAGGTTAAGTGTATAGAGGAACGTTTACTTGATTCTGCTACATTTTATTATTAAAAACCTCAGGATATCCAATATACACATGGGGTTTTTTTTAAACCCTTTTTTTTTTTACTTGGATTTAAATTTAAATCCATTTGCTACTTTTTCTCCCATGTAAATGTACATGGTATCAAGCAAATGGTGCGGTGTTACACATAAGACTAATAATATAACATTTTTTTCAAATAATAAAGCTACTAGACCTTAACCTTTTCTTCCATGTCACACTTTGCACTGCTCTGAGCCCTGTTGTGATAATTGGGCCTACAAATTTATCCCAATTTTGAGTTTTACTGTAAAAAGTGAGTGTAGATTCATAGGAAGAGGTGCAAGAAAAACCAGACAGAGAAACTGGATAAGTCTAAACCAAAATGGCCATGTTGATATAATCCAAGGACTATTGGATTTATGCTTGTTAAAAACAGATGATGTGGAGCCGGAAGTTAATTAATCAAAATTGATGTGTTGGTATTAGACCTAATTAGTGGACAAAATAATGAGGGGATGGGCTAGTCCATCCACCACTCATAATTCATCCTCAACTGAACATGTGAATGGGCCTATGTTCCTGATCAGCGATGAACATGAATGTGCTCTATGTCCATTAGCAAACAGTGGTATTACATAAGAACATAAGAATGGCCACACTGGGTCAGACTAAAGGTCCATCCAGCCCAGTATCCTGTCTACCGACTGTGGCCAATGTCAGGTGCCCCAGAGGGAGTGAACCTAACAGGTAATGATCAAGAGATCTCTCTCCTGCCATCCATCTCCACGCTCTGACAAACAGAGGCTAGGAACACCATTCCTTACCCATCCTGGTTAATAGCCATTAATGGACTTAACCTCCATGAATTTATCCAGTTCTCTTTTAAACCCTGTTATAGTCCTAGCCTTCACAACCTCCTCAGGCAAAGCGTTCCACAGGTTGACTGTGCGCTGTGTGAAGAAGAACTTCCTTTCATTTGTTTTAAACCTGCTGCCCATTAATTTCATTTGGTGGCCCCTAGTTCTTATATTATGGGAACAAGTAAATAACTTTTCCTTATTCACTTTCTCCACACCACTCATGATTTTATGCACCTCTCTCATATCCCCCCTTAGTCTCCTCTTTTCCAAGCTGAAAAGTCCTAGCCTCTTTAATGTCTCCTCATATGGGACCCGTTCCAAACCCCTAATCATTTTAGTTGCCCTTTTCTGAACCTTTTCTAATGCCAGTATATCTTTTTTGAGTTGAGGGGACCACATCTGTATGCAGTATTCAAGATGTGGGCGTACCATGGATTTATATAAAGGCAATAAGATATTCTCCCTCTTATTCTCTCTCCCTTTTTTAATGATTCCTAACATCCCGTTTGCTTTTTGGACTACTGTTGCACACTGCGTGGACGTCTTCAGAGAACTATCCACAATGACTCCAAGATCTTTCTCCTGATTAGTTGTAGCTAAATTAGCCCCCATCATATTGTTGATGCCAAAAGAGAGCTTGGATGCTAGAGAATGTTACTGTACACTGAAAACTGAAAAACCATACAGAGGAAGGAAGGGAAATCTCTCAGCAATGGAATGAGTGCATCTCAGATGTTGTTGGAGAGGCCCATTGCTGTGCTAGGGTCTGTGCACTCATCTCCTGCATTTGGACAACCTGTGGGACTCACGTTCAGCTTCTTTCTCAGTCTGCAGTGCTCTTTCAGTGCACCTCAAAAGGAGAGGAGGAAAGGCCCATTCAAGCTTTAAGGGCTTTAAAGTCTTAAACACTCTCTGATTTCAGTTTTGCTCCACTGTCCAAGGAGTGTGTATGTGTGTGTAGGGTGAGGGGGAGACGAGAAGAACTTGGGTAGCTGATACGAAACAGCAGTTGGCTAACAGCCACATAAAAGCAGTGGGTGAGGAGGAACTTTTTACTTTTCAGGCCTTCCAGCAGCACCAGTTTCAGTTGTGGTATCAAATTTTCCCTTTGCAGTGTATGTAACTTGTATCTATGATGACATTTTTTCTACATACTGCCCCTTTAAATAGAATAATGAATTTCTTCCTGCTGCAGAGATAGCTGCTATTAATATGTTCAGTTGCAGCGTATGTCATGTGAGCAGGTTACAGTCTCTCCAGGAGACCTTACCCTTGTTCTTTGGTTTGGTTAATCTCTTAAAATGCAAGCCATTTGGGCAAAGATTATAGGGTGCTGCTTCTCTATGGGATAAATGTAAAATCACGTCAAACACTCTCTGCCATCTTCTGTTTTAACATCCCTGGAGCGTCAAAAGATCACCAGAAAGATTACAAAAGATCACTAGCAGAGGTTCTGCTTTCCTAAATTACACATGGTTTTATGATAGGAGTGTTTGACAAATAGATTGGAATTTTAACTGCAGTGGGTTTAAAACAATAGGAAAGAGAGATGTATTTTAAAATACGCTGCTATCTGTTTAGTATACTATGGCAGGAGAAGAGTCCAGTGTGTATGTTCTTAGCATTCCTCGTTATACACTCGGGAATCCATTTATAGTGCACTTAAATATAGTGTACACGACCAGATTTCTAGATGCTAACTCCTGATCCTCAGTGCTTTGTACCCTGAGGCCAGAACTGAGAAAGTTTTTGTTCTATTTAGGGGTTTTCTTTTTTTTCCTTTCTGTTTTTTTTCCTTTTTAATTCAAGGTCATATAATCACACCTGGATACCTATGTGCCTTGGTCGGAAAAAGTACATAGAACCTAAAGTTTGGTAGGGGAGAGTAAGTTGGATTGAGAGTTCTTCAGATCAGGAATGTTGTTTTTCACTGAATATAGTTTAAAGTGTTATAAATCTCTGTATAGTTTTGTAGTTTTGCCCTACAAAAATGACAGAACAATAATTTCTCAGGCATGCTAACCCTAAAGTATTGAACATTGCACCAAAATAAGCTAAAGTTTCAAATGGCAACAAGGCCCCAACCCCAAATGAAGTCCACCAAACCCCACCAAAGATTTTGTCTGTGGTGTCAAGTTCTGAGCTAACATCTGTTATGAACTTGAAACCACAGACAAACTTCTTGGTGAGGTCTGAAGGACTGCCAGAGCCTTTGCTGGAATTGGGGGATGATCTCTGGTAAGTTTATTAGCATATGTGAAGGTTCTTTTATTGTTTTTAATATACAGTAACTCCTCACTTAACGTTGTAGTTATGTTCCTGAAAAATGCGACTTTAAGCGAAACGATGTTAAGCAAATCCAATTTCCCCCAAGAATTAATGTAAATAGGTGGGGTTAGGTTCCAGGGATTTTTTTTTTTTTTGCCAGACAAAAGACTCTCTATACACACACACACACACACAGGGCCAGCTCTAGGATTTTTGCAGCCCCAAGCAAAAAAAATGTTGGCCGCCCCTGCTTTTTTTCATGCCCCCCCTGGCTCCACCCCAACTCCGCCCCTTCCCAACCCCTTCCTCAAATCCCCGGCCCCACCTCCTCCCCTGAGTATGCCGCATTTCTCCCCCCCCATTGCTTCCTGCGGCTCCCCCCCCCCCGGCAACCTCCCGCCCTAGCTCACCTCGGCTCCACCTGCTCCCCCGAGTGTGCCACCACTCGGCTTCTCCTCCCTCCCTCCCAGGCTTGCTGAGCCAAACAGCTGTTTCATGCGCGGCAAGCCGAGGTGGGGGAGAGAAGCGGAGCGGCAGCGGCGCACTCAGGGCAGCAGGTGGTGGGTGGAGCGGAGGCGAGCTGGGGTGGCGGGGGCACATTTTTGGGGGCGGCATGGCCGGCGCCAGAATGCTGCCCCTAGAAACGTGATGCCCCAAGCACCTGCTTGTTTTGCTGGTGCCTAGAGTTGGCCTTGCACACACACACACACACACACAGAGTATAAGTTTTAAACAAACAATTTAATACTGTACACAGCGATGATGATTGTGAAGCTTGGTTGAGGTGGTGAAGTCAGAGAATGGGATATTTCCCTGGGAATGCCTTACTGCTAACTGATGAACTAGCAATTGGCTGAGCCCTCGAGGGTTAACTCATTGTTGTTAATGTGGCCTCACACTCTACAAGGCAGCACGAATGGAGGGAGGGGAGACAGCATGGCAGAGAGAGACAGAGACACACCCCCTGTGTGTGTGAGAGAGAGAGATGCGCATTTCCCCTTTAAATACGCTGACCCCACTCTTAAGTACACCGCCTTGTTAAATTAATCAGCAAGCTGAGACCGCAGCAGCTGCTGCCAGGAAGCTCCCTGCGTCCTGAGCCCTGTCGTATGTCCCCCCGCTCTATGGAGATGGGGTAAGCAGGGTGCAGGAGCGGGGGGAGGGGGACACCCTGACATTAGCCCCTCTCTCTTCCCCCCCACCCCAGCAAGCAGGAGGCTCGGGGAGCAGCTCCAAGGCAGAGGGCAGGAACAGCATACGGCAGTGGGGGGAGGGACAGCTGAAGTGCCGGCAATTGATAGCCTGCTGGGCAGCTGCTGCACAGGGAACTTAGGATAGCAGGGAGCTGATGGGGGGCTGCCGGTCCACCGTGGTTCCAAGCCCCCACCAGCTAGCTCCAACGGGCTGTTCTTCCTGCAAGTAGTAGACAAAGCAGGCGGCTGCCAAACAACATTATGAGGGAGCATTGCGCAACTTTAAACGAGCATGTTCCCTAATTGGTCAGCAATGTAACCACGAAACAATGTTAACCGGGACGACTTTAAGTGAGGAGTTACTGTATTTTCATTGTAATGCTTTCACCTTAAGAATAATTGTGCTTGCTTGGAAAGGGCTATGTGGTAACTTTTACCTGTGGGCAATTATACTGTTTATAGCCTCTAAGGAGAAAGCCAAGATGGCCTGTTTAGCCAGTCTGATTTGCTGGAGAAGACCCCAAATCAGATTCAAAGTTGGGAGAGTCAGATCCGGGGGGGCGAGGAAGGGGAGTGTCAGACTGTCTTTGACAGCAGTAGAGCAACTCCAAGCTCTCTATTGGCTGGCTTCCGGGTCCTCATCGAAGCATCCAAGATGACCTTTGGCCATAAGGAGAGGCATCTTAATAGCATGACAGGCAGCATTGTCTTATGGACTGAACACGAGCAAGAGATTAATCCTGACTCCAGCACTGATTCTCTCAGTGGCCTTTGTCAAGGCACACAGAACAAAATGTTCATACTCATGTGCCTAAAGTTAGGAACTTAAATCCAAAGGTGCAGGTGTGTTAGAAGGTGTTTAACTTTTGGAGCCCCCATTTTAAAATGGTTGGCTTTATTTTTCTATACCACAAGTCTTGACTTCTGTGAAATGTGAATTACCCTTATCTACCATACAGAGAGGTTGTGACTATAAGGAGGTGGTGGCTTATAAAGAGGTGGTGGCTTTTACAAGCTATAAATTCTAAAACTCATCAGAATCTCCCCAAAACCCTCCAAGAGTCTGGTATTTTAGGGGTCGCCAGACCCCCCAGTTTATTTGGACAGTTCTTCCTTTGCAAAAAAGCAACCCATGTCTCCCAGAAACAACCCACCCCACCAGTGTCAGTGTTGGAAAAGATGCATAAAACCTAACAACAAGCCCCAACAATCAGTGAGGCACCATTTCTCCCACAGCAGGAAGCTGGGGGGAGGGGGAATGTGGTGATGGGACCTAAAGATCACCAAACTCATTTTACATACATTATTATTTGTTCAATAGTCGTATCCTAAACGGTATGCTAGACACTGTCCAGACACAGGATAGTCCTAAAGACAACTCACAGTCTAAGACAACAAGCAACAACTAGATAAAGGTTGGCAAGAAGGGTTAAAACCTGCAGGCAACATTCTCCCACACCTCTAAATCAATTTATCTACCATCTATTGCTAACTTGACTTATTTCTTGTAGGTATTACAGTAGAAATGGGTCTTGAGGGAAGATATGAAGAGGAGAGCAGCTTTACAGACCTGTTCAGAGAGGTTGTTCCATGTGGACCTCATGACATGAAAAAAGCAGAAAGACATGTGGGATACAGGTATAAAGGCAGCATTGGTTGAACAGAGGAAAGATGGCTGGGGAACCAGAGAGGAAAAGTGCAGAGAGGCAGAGTTCTGAAGGGCCAATTAAGTTCAAGAAGGGTTTCAGTATGTTTCCCCCACTGCACCGCATAGCACCTCTACTTTTAGAACTGAGCATGCCCACATATTATGAGAACAATTATTCTATGGCCAAAAAGGGTTGAAATCAAGGGGCCTTATTCTCCCCTGCCTTCCATAGGATACCAGTTATTTCCAGTGAGTTAAACAAGACGGGCTGAGGGGGAAATAGTGTCCTAGGAGACTCTGAGCTTCAATTTCTTAGCTTATCTAGGAAAGGAGAGGGAAAGTTTCTCTGTGGGCAGCTTTTCCCTCATGTTAATTTGCTATTTGGATACTTTGGTGGCAACAGCAACTTGATCGTTACTCTTGTGATTATACTATCAAATTCTGAAATTCTGAGTCCCTTTTCTGGAGCTGAAGAAGAGCTCTGTGTAGCTCAAAGACTTATTTCTTTCACCTGCAGAAGTTGGTCCAGTAAAAGCAACTTCCATATGAGGAGTGATTGAAAGGATTGGGACTTAATTCTGAAATTAAGATATTTCTATTGTGGCTATAGATAGATTGAGTGGAGTAGTGAGCTCAGGCAACTTGCTTCTCTTGTTGCATGTGGTTTTCAATGGTTATAGAGTAGGTGTATTAACACCAGGACACCAGCATTGCTGTTGCTTTAAAGTAGTTCAGTGAAATGAAACCATCAATGATATTTATACTCCTACTGTGTTAATGTCCTCTGCACACCATTCCCTCTGTTCCTTGGACCTACAGACTTTAATGAGATCATTTACAACAACAAAGTGTGGTTTGAAATTCTCCCTTAACAGGCAAGTGAGATATGGAGTAGGAGGTTACAGAAACTCATTTTCATGACACTAATTCCCTAAAAGGATTAATGGAGTCAAGACTCTCAGCAACCCTCCTCCCAACTATTTGCACTCTGTTAGTGGTAACTTATGGAAATATGGGGGAAACAGACAAATTTTGACAACACACAAAAGTCAAGTTTGCAGGCACAGAGCAGGGGTCCAGCTGATGACAGTCATGTCTGAGATCTTTCACACAGGTCATTGAGAGATGGTAGGTTGAGTATATGGTGTGATCTCATCTAAGGCTGGAAAGTTCACAGAGGTCTGCTAGGTTTTCAGCCCTCCATTGTATTCTAATTCTGCCCTGATTTCAATGAGTTGGCATAAAGGTGCAAATCAAGGTAGAATTAGGGCCAGATTGCCACAAAGACTATGCCTAGGACAGTAGCATACATAGCCAACCTCCAAGTGCTGCTGTAACACCACCCTCATGCAACCAGTTTTTCACCCCACACTCCATCTAGTCACAGATCAATCCACCAATAAGGAAGGCTGCTGGCAGGCTACATGTCCAGAAACTGTCAGCTACTTCATCACTGTTGCCTGAAGGTTGACCATGATTTATGTCTTTGTAGAGACCAGCGTACACTGATGGTTTCTGCATAATTATCCTACCATTGCATATTCGGCTGGAGGTTTAGTGTACTACTTGAGGGATGATGCAGGGTTAGTGGATTGATGGAGAACAATCATAACAGGCTCTGTGGACCACAGTTCAAAAACCTCTGTTGTAAAGAATGTTACAATCTCTTCCTTTAAAGGGAAGCTGTAGCAAAAAGAAAAACGAAATAGCAATTTATATTTCCCTTTAACAGAAGTTTTATGAATCTCTATCTTAAACATGGTTGGCCGGTACCTTTACTGATATTATTTTGTATTATCACAACTATATAAAGTTTTGTGTAACAGAACTCTGTCCCGTCTAGGTCAGGAGAGCGTGCTGGAATAGAAAAGGAAACTTTGTCCTCTGGATATATGACAGCTCATTTTTCAGGTGCATCTACTACAATTTTCATTTTACTTAGAAATTGTCACTTTTTTCCTCACAGGATCTGTTTAAGTACTGTCAAGAATTCAATTACACATCATTTTTTTAATCACTGCCTAGCCATGATATAGACCAATGATAAATCCATTAATTTAAGAAAGGAGTTATGAAGTGCCTTCGGAGTCTGAATTTGGTCCATAAGAACCTATTTTGATCAATGCCTTTCTTGTCACATTTCCCATGTTTTACTAAAATCAGTCTCCTTGAATGTCTGTCGCCACTTTTACTTGGAAAATGATGTACCCATAAATGCTGCCCACGGTTGGAAATATAATGTCCTTGATGTTGCATTAGCTCATGTTTTGGGAGTACCACTGAATCAAGAATTTCTGGTATGAGGTGAGTCAATGATCCAATTTGATATTGGATGCTAAAGTTGGAGCCCTCTCCCTCTCCAAGTTTTGTTCTTGGATATATTCCTGATACCTAGAGCTTACCTGGTAATAAGGAAGTGTGGTTTCAATGCACAGCTTTGGTAGCTAAAAAATTAATCCTGTAAAAATGGAAAAGTCAATCTCCACCAAATGTTGCTGCCTGGCTTAGTGATACGGCTGACCTCACAGCTAACAACCGACTGGCATTCTGCAGCAGGAGAATGCCGGTACAATTCAAGGCAATTTGTTCTGACTTTTTTAGAGGTCTATGATTAATGTAGATCCTAAAAATCAATCTGTCATTTCCCCTCCCCTCATCCTAACCCTCTTTACTTACTTAGTGTATTGTGATGAATCTGGTATTTTGGTATATTTGTTGTGTTTGGAAAAAATGTTTAAAAATGTTAACGATGCTGGGGAGGAAAAAACAGTTAATCTCAGTGTCTTCAAGTTCAAAGCTGCCAAATCATTTCCTCTGAATCTTTTCCTTATTAAAATGGCTATTCCTCCTGGATTTATAGTATAAAATGTTATTGGTATACAATAGTAAAGCAGCAACTCTTCAATGTACAGTCAGCAGGAAATGCATCCTAGGAGGAGATTGTTCTATTTTTCTGCCAATGACAATCTATACAGTTCCCATTTTTGTTTTGGAACAAGGCAGGGAACAAATATTTGCTTCTGTATTAATAAATGTTGTGTACAATATAAACTGTAATATATGTTCCATCTATGTCTTTGTCTCATTTCTTAGGTTTAATAGCTGTGGTAGAGCCCATCCAATTTATTTTAAGAAAGTCACAACAAAAGTCATGATACAGTATTTTTATTCTTTACAGCAACTCTACGGACTCCTTATAAAACCCATTTCTTGAATTCAATAAAAAAGTCTTTCCCATTATAAATCAATTGTCAATTCTGTTCAAAGTTACACATAGTTAATCCTAAAAAATGCTGACTAGCTGAACTGTGCAAGCAACATCACTGCTGCAAAATATGGTATGTCTCAGTACAGTCCCTTCTGTCTCAGGTATCTAGGCAAAGACAACCCCATTTTTTCAGTAAATTTCAGAAGTATCAAAAAGTTTCAATTATATTTTCATCCTCATTTTATTTTGATCCAGGTCATACTCCTCTTTGCAGACTGTCATGGAGAAAGCATAGAGTCCCCCACACAGATTACAGACTAGGCACACCTATACTGATGATGGTGTGATGATTTGGGAATCTGTTCCTGCCTGTGCTGTGGCTGGAGGCAGCTGGGTTATGTTGGTGGCCAGCAGCAGCAGCCTGAAGGTGTTAGGAGCCTTTCAACACTGTGCGGGCAGGAAGGGACAAGCTGCTTCCAGCCACACGGTGGGCGGGCAGGCGGGGGAAGAAGAGATGAGCTCTGCAAAGAAGTGGGCCAGGACATCTCTTCCCCTCTCCTCCTCCCCTGCAGCTGGAAGTAGCTCCCATCCCTTCCCTCCCACACAGTGCCGAAAGGCTGCTGCTGGCCAGATTCTGGTGTGAACCCTGGCAGAAATCTAGGGAGGGGGAGGGAAAGGGAATATGACCCTGTGTGCTCCCCACACGTATTGCCTCAGGAAGACGTGGCACCAGGTACCAGGAGAGGCGGGTCAGTCCTGGGTGCCCAGCCAAGCATGGAGGGTGGAGAGCACTGGGCAGAGAGAGTCAGGTAGGTCGGTCACCTCCGCCACCCCCTCCCCCAGAGAGGTGTACTGGAGTGTGTGTGTGTGTAGAGGGGGTAGGGGCGTGTGTGTCATCCCTCCCTCTGTGAACCCTAAAGCCTTAAAGATAAGAAGGTAAATGAAAAGTATCCAACTACATAGTATTTCTTTTTAACAGGGGCTCAGCCAACTTGATGTTAATTTGAATGTATTGGTTGATCATAGGATGACTATGAGCTGCCAATGTGATATGGCTGTGAAAAAAGCTAATGCGGTCTTGAGATGCATCAGGCGAGGTATTTCCAGTAGGGATAAGGAGGTTTTAGTACCGTTATACAAGGCACTGGTGAGACCTCACCTGGAATACTGTGTGCAGTTCTGGTCTCCCATGTTTAAGAAGGATGAATTCAAACTGGAACAGGTACAGAGAAGGGCTACTAGGATGATCCGAGGAATGGAAAACTTGTCTTATGAAAGGAGACTCAAGGAGCTTGGCTTGTTTAGCCTAACTAAAAGAAGGTTGAGGGGAGATAGGATTGCTCTCTATAAATATATCAGAGGGATAAATACTGGAGAGGGAGAGGAATTATTTAAGCTCAGTACCAATGTGGACACAAGAACAAATGGATATAAACTGGCCACCAGGAAATTTAGACTAGAAATTAGACGAAGGTTTCTAACCATCAGAGGAGTGAAGTTTTGGAATAGCCTTCCAAGGGAAGCAGTGGGGGCAAAAGATCTATCTGGCTTTAAGATTAAACTCGATAAGTTTATGGAGGAGATGGTATGATGGGATAACATGGTTTTGGTAATTAAATATTCATGGTAAATAGGCCCAATGGCCTGTGATGGGATATTAGATGGGGTGGGATCCGAGTTACCCAGGAAAGAATTTCTGTAGTATCTGGCTGATGAATCTTGCCCATATGCTCAGGGTTTAGCTGATTGCCATATTGGGGGTCGGGAAGGAATTTTCCTCCAGGGCAGATTGGAAGAGGCCCTGGAGGTTTTTCGCCTTCCTCTGTAGCATGGGGCACGGGTCACTTGCTGGAGGATTCTCTGCTCCTTGAAGTCTTTAAACTACGATTTGAGGACTTCAATAGCACAGATATAGGTGTGAGATTTTTTGCAGGAGTAGTGGGTGAAATTCTGTGGCCTCCATTGTGCAGGAGGTCAGACTAGATGATCATAATGGTCCCTTCTGACCTAAATATCTATGAATCTATGAATGTTTGCACTGCATAGTTCTGATGGTTTGCCATTGAACTCACTTGAATACGAGTAATTTTACCAGGTGTCCCGTATTCAGCATAGGGAAATATGGTCACCCTATGTATACACCATGAACTAGCAAGGTTGCGTCACATCCTCCAAGAACTTATATAATGATAAGGATCTTAACTTTAACAACTGTGCTGTGATCAACAATAGTTATGCTAAAGAGTAGCTGCATACTTGGAAAACTAGTTTTATCTTACCTTTTGGGGAAGGAGGGAATGTAGCAGGAGAGGAAATGTACCAGGAGAGGAACAAAAGATACCAAGTGACCAGGCAGGCGTTTAACTAGTCACACAGAGGAAGGGGTCGGAGGAAGAGCCAGACAGGAAGAGGGTGCTTTGGGCAGCGTAGAGCAAGGTCACAGATGAGCACAGTTGGTATAAGAATCTAGACAAGGGAGAGTAAAAGTGACTGATGTTCTCCACCCTCCTCTCTGAAGGATGATTGCAGATGTACACTGGTTGCCATGAAAATCTTTACAGTTTTGACTGTTTGCCCTTGATTTACTGACACACAGTGAGTTGGAGAAGTATGTGGGAAAAACAGCCTGCTTCACAAACATTTTAAGTAGCACTCCACACTTGCTTTTTCTCCACATTCTCCCCTTCATAGCCAGGAACAGTATTCGGCATCCCCTATATGTGTCAAAATTGCAGGTAGGAACTAGAGCCGGCCTGACAAAATAATCCACCCTGAGAGCTGGGAGTGTTAAAAACATTGTAAAAGGAGAGAAATGGTTAATGCAGGTATTTACAATAAAGTCTGTGGCTTAAGGTTTCAGTGAATATAGAAATAAACTAAGGCTTTGTCTACACTAGCACTTTTGTCAGCAAAAGTTTGTTGGTCAGGGTGCGGGGAAAAAAAAACACACCCCGACCAACAAAGGTTTTACTGATGAAAGTGCCAGTGTGGACAGCGCTATGTCGGTAGGAGATGGTCTCCCGCCGACGTAGCTACCACCGCTCGTTGGGGGTTGTTTAATTATGCCGGCAGGAGAGATCCCTCCTGCTGGTGTAGAGCGACTACAGGAGACCTTACAGTGGCACAACTGCAGCAGTACAGATGTGCCATTGTGAGGTGCGTAGTCTACACATAGCCTACATCAATATTTTAAAATCGGAGCAGTTCATGCTCTCAAGTTCATTATATATACACGTTTCTGGCTGGGGCGGCCTGATGAGATGCACAACATTTTAGCCAGGGCCCTGTGGGAGAGTCACCCATACTGCCTTACTGGACATTCTTGTACAATGTAAATAATAGTGAAGAAAACAAAGAGAAGGAATCTCAAATCATTTTCTTTAAACGCTCAGAGCAGTGATATCCAACAATACTATTTTATATCCAGGAGAAGGTTAAGAACAATTGGGCTTTTCTGCCTGTTTGAGCTGAGAACAAAACAACAACAAATCCTGAAATTTTTGAAACAAAAGAAAGAAATTGAAGTCCCCATAACAAAACCCTTCAGTTTTCTGAGAGGCAGCACAGAATGAGCTGTTAGAGCACACAATATCTCATAACCACCACATACTGGGTATATCATTTCTTGACCGAGAGTGAACAGTCCCAAAAGAAAACTTTGTATTTTTAATTATTGTCTCCATTAATTTTAATTGGACTTGCTTTACGCTGATGAGAAAATGGTTTTAAAAAACAAACCGCAAATTATATACTTGACAACATGACTGCCTGCTCCAGTTTCTCTAATTCTCAATGTATTTTCAGTACAAACTACTATGCACTGTTTTGGAGGGCCCAATCCAACTCGCCCTGAAATCAGTGGAAGCAGGAGCATAGGAGAATGGTCATTCACAGAAACACTGTTGTACAGATAAACCACAAAATGTCTTAGGCCAATTTGTAAGCATTTCTGACTCTTTGAAGCTATTCCTGTTAACACTATAGAACAAATGAAATTAAAGAGACTCTACCACTTTTGTGAGACAATGGTAAATGTAGGGCTAATATAGCAGATAATGAAAGGTAGAAAGTATTAGCTGGAGATCAGGATTGAGGTCAGTTAGCAGAGTGACATGAAGAAGGCTTACATAACATTTTCCTATATTTTGCCTTATTCAAATGCAGAAGAATCTGCCTTTTAAAAGAAAGACACAGGTTTTGGAATTTTTACATGGGATAAGTTTGGTTTTTGTTGGCAGTGAAATTAAAAAGGGATGAGTGAGATTCACACCCACTTCTGGACCATTTCCAGCTTCTGAATCTATTTGAAATGTAACTCCAACAGATCACATTGCAATAACCTAATCCTGAAGTGACAAGTTCATGAAGACCACCCCAGCTGCCATCCATCAAAGCTAAAGCCACCCTTGTCTGGCCAGGCATAGACATTATACGTTTGGTGACACACTGCCCTTGCCCTTAATCTCTGCCATCTCTTCCTGTTGTATCTCCCAATATCATCTCTGTCTTCTCCAGAATGAGCCTCAGCCAGTTTACTCTCATCCATGGTCCAACCTCCCTGTCTCAGCTACTAAGTCACCAGAAGTGGAAACATGAAGCTGAGGGTTATCTGCATACTCAAAACAATGCAGCCCAAACCTCTTCACTAGCTTCCTTAATGGTCCCCTATACACATGGGAAATAAGAATGCTCTTTGACTTGACAAGCAATTGCCCTATGCAAGTTTTGGGATCTCACAATGAAAAGTGTTACTATGGGGAGGAGGGGATTTAGTTGAGCAATAACTTCAACTGACGTAATACTCTCCGACTTGTACATCTGGTTGCAGAGCAAGACTGGAAATTTAACCTGGAAAAGACATGGCAAAATTCAGAATCCCAGATTCCTCAAATTTGTGTACATTAGCATACATTAGATTTAAAATGTCTTGTGTGCCGCTCTCTCATTAGCCTAGCACCAGGCTATGTCTAATCACTAGCACAGTCACTAACTATGGATGCCATAGTCTTATAATTTCCCAGGTGATGGAACTGAACTGATGGATAACTCAGAAAGATTAACTTGTAGCCTTAGTAGACAATTGAGAAAAAGCTTGACTCACAATACATAGGCAATCAGACATTGTTTAATTTAAAGCTAAGCTCGAGAAGCGGCAATGATTCATATAAGTTTTGATTGTATCTACTGAATTTCCATCAAAGCTATCCGTGTACTCCCTTGCTGTGTCTGGATATCTGCAACTGTTAGGAAGCTACTATGCTCTGTGCATTTTGTGTGTTTGAACCACATTCTGCAAGATAGATCCCCTCTATAGCTGGTCAGAAAGGTTTTTTTTTTTTTTTTTTAAATTCAAATAAATCTAAAATCAAGTTTTTAAGCCAGTCTATAAGCTGGTTGGGAAAAAAAAAGTCATTTTTTAAAAATGTTCAGCCACATCTGATCACATGGTAAAGATCAGTACTTGCTCCAGTACCAGGTCCAGCAAACCTGTTGAACCCAAACCTGTTCTACAAGTTCCCAGTAAGGATGAACCATGAGAAAATAAGATTCATTTGAGCCTGCACCTTTTTGAATGTCAGAGGCTATGGAATGGTTTGATTAAAAAAAAAATTGCAGACCCATTTCATTTAGAAGGGTTTGCTTATTTATCAGAGGTCTAGAGCTATACAAATCGGTTATGCTTGTATTAACTGCACAAAGGGAAGAAACAGGTGAAAGCATACGCTGTTTCAGAGGCATTGTATTTGAAACATTCATTATGTGGGTACTCCCTCAGCATCTAACAAGACTTGGAAAATGCTTCTTCAATGATTTCCCTAAGTAGTGCTGTTTACTGGTTGGTGCTTGATTCAGAGATTCTTGCAGGAAAACAATATTTTTCTAATAAAATTGCAGTCATCTAATTTCACTGCTGCTTATACAAACCCCAGATAAAGTATCTCTTTCAGGTTTCTCTATTTTGTCTTTCACCACACTGGCTACCTCACAGTTCCTTGTACTACTCCGGCTATGCTTAGCACATGTCTGTTAAAACTGTGAGTGCCTCTCCCCTCCTCAGCCTGGTTGACATGCACTCTTGAATACCATACTGGTAGCTCACAAAAGGACTAGTGAAGGATTTCCAGCCTACCTCCCTAGCTAGGAAGGACTCCATACTTTGGCAGTACATACTGATGCACAGCACCTTATTAGACACAGTTTTGTCTCCTTGCTACATAAAAAGTGAAAAGTCCGCCTAAAGGAATGACTGTGATGGTCACTTTGGGGGCAGAGGGAAGGGGAATGAGAGACAACTGCTCTACCTTGTCCTTTGATTCCTGCTTTCTTCAAATTTTTAAACTGTAACCAATTAGCCAACTTCCTCACAATTTTTTTTATCTACATATTTCCTTGAATTATCTGCTGAGCACATTTAGTAGCTAGACTAAAAACATTTAGATTCAATACAGCAAGAATAGAACCTAGTGTCATTCACTGTCCCCTCTGTCACTCTTTTCTCAGACTTCTCTTTAGGATGCCCCTCTCTTTCCTCAGAGGAACTTTTCTTCTTTTCCTAAAAATTGGTGAGCTTTAACCTCAGCCCTGAGAATAGTCCCTAATTACATATTCCTACTTTTAAAACACTCTTATATTACTCTGTACAGAATAAATGAATAAAATCACACTGTTTTGAACACGTTAGTTTAAAACCTCCAAATATTGTTTTCTTTTTTCCTCCCACCTTTGCCTTTTCCTCCTCCCATCCAGCTCCATTCCTCCACTCAGCCCAAGCTAACCTTTTCCCAGCAGTGTGGTGCAATTTACCTTTTTAAAGGAGAACAATTTTTTTCATCAGTTTCACATGGGAAAATCCCTATACGCATGATCAGGTTTTACTAGTAATTAAGCAAATTGACAGCAGGTTTAACACATCTTTCAGTCCTGACTGAAGAAAACATTTGGTTATTGCAGACAAACCCTAAATCCTTTTGAATCAAAGCTCCTCTGAATAAAATCTTCTTTAAAAGTAGATGAAGTTAAAATGCTGTAAAGAGAATGTGAAAAAAATCCAGTGAGAGGAGGTCACTCAGGCACATTTGCTGTAATTTCTTACCCTGCTGTTAATGCAGCCATCAAAAGATTAACCAAGCTGAAATCATTTGAACTGTAAAAAGAAAAGGAGTACTTGTGGCACCTTAGAGAGTAACCAATTTATTTGAGCATAAGCTTTCGTGAGCTACAGCTGAAGTGAGCTGTAGCTCACGAAAGCTTATGCTCAAATAAATTGGTTAGTCTCTAAGGTGCTACAAGTACTCCTTTTCTTTTTGCGAATACAGACTAACACGGCTGCTACTTTGAAACCTGACATTTGAATTGTGAGTATTCAGCTATTACGTTTCTTTAAAGCTGCAATAAGGCTCAAAATGTGCCAAATTCCAACTTAACAGCTCAAAGTTTTGAGGACAGATCTGAGTATTTGACCAATACCGTAAGTGTTTGCAGGATCAAGTCCTAAATTATCCTAATCTGAAATAGACCCAGTTTGTGGATGGTTGTGTAAAATGATGTCAGATAGTGACTGTGTGAGCCAGGGAAACCTATTGTTGGAGTGGACACAGATAGTGAATCTCAAATTATTTTTACAGGTCAAACTAAAATAGGACATCTTTTGTGGAGGGGTAGTTTCCTCTTGTTTTCTGGTATTTGACTTCCTCTGCAGCTTTAAAAATAGAATATTTCCTTTTGATGAATGAGTTTGTGTTGTAACATGTTTTTAAATTTGAACTCAGATATGGCTCTGCTGACTGACTTTTTAATAGCAGGTATCCCTACAACCAGAGAAGTAATGTAGCCAGGGTGTTTCACACATAATACATGTAAAAACACAAACACAAGCAAAAAGTCCCTCAGCTCTTGCCACTCAGACTCCAGTTTCCCTTATATTTCATACTGAAAACCACTATGGATAGATCTGCAAAGAAGTCTGAATACACACACCCACATATATATATATGGATGCTGAAAGATACACACATAAAGAAGGATATTACCGACAATCACCTCAGGTTTGGAGGTCCAGATCCACTAAGGGCCCTAGGTGTTGCAATGCTGAGCATAGCAGCACCTAACTTTTAAGCACCTTGAAAATCAGAGGAACAACACTGCAATCCATAAAGCCTGAGTTAATTGTGCCTACACAATGAAGGGGGGGAGGGGCTCAGAATGTGATAAAATAAAGCCAGCACACTAGGAGATAAGGGCTACCAAGGCTAGCCAATGGGAAATGTCAACGAAAGGGGTTTGTGCTAAATTCTGTCCTTGTGGTGTTAAGTGCCTAAATTGAGGCTACAAGGAAGTGTCTATCTCTGCTGAGTGATCCATGGGAGGGAACCCCTCTTTTGGAGGTCAGGCAGCTTAGATGCCGGATTAGTTTCTTTCAGGAATGCTTTAGGCACCTGCATGGGGCAGCTCTACCAATTTTGCCGCTCCAAGCAGTTGCCGCCGAATTGCTGCCGCGCCTGGAAGATCGGCGGAGCTGCCGCCCAAAGCCGCCGTGGCGGGAAGAGCGGTGGAGCTGTCTCTGAATTGCTGCCGTGGGACACAGACTGCTGCCCCATTCTGAATGCCGCCCCAAGCACCTACTTGCAAAGCTGGTGCCTGGAGCTGGCCCTGGCCACCTGCCTCACTCCACAAAAAAACAGCTGGCAAAGGAAGAGAAGCCCACTGATTAAAGCACTCACCTGGGATGTGGGAGACCCAGGTTCAAGTCCCTCCTCCACCTGATGGGGACAGAGGATTTGAACAGGGGTCTCCCACTGTCCCATTGCAGATAAAGAGGCATTTGGCCAAAGAGAGAGTGGGAATAAAGATATAGCCTGGGGGTTAACGCATCCATGTGGAAGACCTAGGGTCCAGTCTCCCTGTTCCAATAACTTTAATTATTTAGCCACAGTTGAATAGCATCAACAGGAGAGACTGAGATACGACCCCCCACATAAGATTATCCCATAGCTCAGTGGTTTGAGCTCTTGCCTGAGTGGTAGGAGATGTCTATTCTAATCCTTTCTCTCCTCAGGCAGAGGGAGTATTTGAACCTGGGTCTTCCTTATCCCAGGTGAGTGCTCTAACCACTGGGCTAAAAGTTATAAGGTGGGCACCATAACTACCACCTATCATCAGATTTTGAATAGGACCCTACCCAATAGGCAGCATCTGAGCATGCCTACTGGATCTAGAGAAAACCTGGATTTGTGCTGGAAATGGCCCAACTTGATTATCATACACATTGTAAGGAGAGTGATCACTTTAGATAAGCTATTACCAGCAGGAGAGTGGGGTGGGGGGAGGTATTTTTTCATGCTTTGTGTATATAAAAAGATCTTCTACACTTTCCACAGTATGCATCCGATGAAGTGAGCTGTAGCTCACGAAAGGTTATGCTCAAATAAATTGGTTAGTCTCTAAGGTGCCACAAGTACTCCTTTTCTTTTTGCGAATACAGACTAACAAGGCTGTTACTCTGAAACCTATCATGTGAGATAGGCATTTGTCCTCTTATTTTCCCCTAGCTTGTGAATTGCTCTGGGGATTAGAGGGGAGATAGGCATCCAGACGCCTGGAGGGAGGCAGCAGTGTGCATGCCCAGAGGCAGGAACATAGATGCCTAGGGAACTTTTACCCTTAAAACTTAGGTGGCAAGTGAGTTTAGGTGCCTATAGGGTTCGGCAAGAGTTTTGTGGATCACAGTGGTGCCTAAAACTGGGATTTACGTGCCTAAACCCAAGATTTAGCTGCCTAAATGTGGAGATTAGGCACCTAAATATCTTTACGGATCAAGGCCGGGAAGACCAATGGGAATATGATCTCAATGGGAGAAGAAATGCAATTGCAGTGGCTGGAGCAGAAGCTTGAGTGTCAACAACAGAAGTTGGTGGCCGTGGGGATTGAGGAATTCCATTGAGTGTTCCCTATAGTCTGAGTATAAACAACCCATTGTTTTCTTGTTATAACCTCTTTCTCAATTTGCTCCTGTACAACATTTGTGAAACTGTACTCTTCTATGTGTGCTTTATATTTGTTCTGAATAAAATAAACACAGGAAATCATTAAGCTTGGTACTTGTAGGGATGTGTAAAACCAGATGCTGAGCCTTCTGTGGATTTTTATGGTATACTAACTGAATTTTACTAGTGCTAATGATGTAAACTTCTTCAGTCCTCCAGCAGATAGAACAATGATCAGATCAGTTGTTTGCAGTAGCATGATTCTCAACCATGTAAACAGGAAGAAACATAAGAACTGTACAAGCACCTAAAGCATATGTGTATATATATTTTAAACATGCATATTAAAGTCACTTCACCAGCAACAGTATGAAAAACAGCCTAATATATACCCCCTCATAAACAATCGGTTGTTTTAGTAACACAGGCATAAGTGTGCATGATGGATAAACATGATTTTTTTCAACAATTGATCTGCAGAGGAAAAGACATAACAACACCCACTATATAACAGATGTTGCCTCTTAGCTACGGTATATGCTTGGCACAGCACAATATTTGTTTTATTTCTGCATGTATACAGTTTAGCTGTAGATCTAAGTTAAAGCACCAATATAGTGTGGGATTTTGTTTCTACTTATAAGTGATCTTACGTTAGCAATCCAATTTCTCCAGTATTGTAGCACTTGAATACTAGTTTCTTATAAACAGGAATATTGACATAGACAACAAAATCCTTACATTCAGGAAGAGCTCTTAAGTTATAATACCTCAAGAAGATAAATTAACCAGTTTTGTCACCATTGAAAAGGAACCACCTGAAGGGATGCCTAATGCTTCCTGAACTCATTTGCCAAATTCAACAGAATATGGTGAGAGAGAGAGAGAGAGAGAATGAAGGCCAAAGATCACTGCTCTTTGTGACCACTCTTTTAAAAAAAAAAAAAAGGGGGGGGGGAGCCCTTTTGCAAAGCAATAAACTGAAACAGAAAAGATTTTTGATGCAACCTTCATATATAGCCTCCTTTTGTATTAGATGCTTCTACTGTCATTGCAACATTGCTGCATTGAGAAGTCAACCTCAAACAACAGTTATGCCAAAAAGGCTGATTATAGTTATTTATGAGACAAAGCTGATAACTGCTTGAGTAAAAAGCATTATAATTATATTTCCCTTTTATTGGGAAAGTTTCTCTTCAAATCATCTCTGTAAAAGCTTCAGATTTTGTTAAATTTTTTACTTTATTTTTTTTTGTCTGCTGAGGAACTTAGGTAACTTTTTGCATTGACATTTTGATGGGAAGAGATGCAGTCAAATGTCAGGTTGAGTAATGAGCTGTACTGTATCAAGACTGGCATGCTTCCACCTAGTCTAAAAATATTTATACCTCTGGGAAAAGTGCCACATTATTTTTACTACTGGGTATCACAGTCACTTTATATCCCGGTGTCAAGTGAGGGATCTAAGATCCTTCTGCCAAAAACGCATCACCTCCTGTCCAATACCCTTTCCCTATTTCTGTATTTCTTTCCATTTGCCCATCTCTTATCCCCAAATCACCTAGTTTTTGCATGTTGCTTACTCCATACCTCCAAACATACTCCCCGCCCTGCTACTCATTCAGCCTATCCACAAAATCCCTTTCTCTCCTCCAGTTGCTCTTGTGTCCTGAGTTCCCTAATTTTTCTCACAAGCCTCAGTTGCTCCTGGTTTCCCTCCCTTCCCCAATGTCTAATTTCTTTCCTGTCTCAGATGCTCCTGGTTTCTCCCCTTAACCTTTCAATTGTTGCCTCATCCCTTGGCTCTTGGTTTCTTCTGCTCCTTGTTTCCACTAGTTGTTTCTCATTTCTGTTCCCAAATAACCATCTTTCCTGCCCCATTTGCTCCAGGTTTGTCTCTCCCCTTCCCAGATATCCCATTTGAATCTCTAAATTTCTTCTGGTTCATTCTCCAACCTTTCCCTACCTACGCTCCCCTGTGCTCACGGTCTAAAAGGGGACTGGCACAAGGAATTTAGAGGTCAAGGTTGTTCAGATAAATGATTCTGATTTTGGTATAGCTCTCATATTTGACATCAGATTGTGTCATCTTTCTGGTATTTGTACAGCGGATTCTCTAGCTGTTTATATTTTGCTTGTATCTATGATGCTAATTGCTAAGGTCACTTAACTAGTCATTTTTGGGCTATCCCATTTGTAACGTTTGGATGATATGAAACTAGTACCAATGAGTTAATTTTTAAGCAAGCAAAGAGCTAATGGCAGAGATAAGAGGAGACAGAATCAAAAGACTTTAATATTGCTGCAGTAACAGCTGATTATAATAATTACTGCTATGCCCCACAGGTGGCAGTTCATGTGCAGGTGGACAAGCGGCAAAGTGAAAGAACAATTCATTTGGAACCTGATTCTACTTCTACTGAAGTGAAGGGAAGGCTTCTGTTGATTTCAGTGGGAGGTGGATCTTTCTCTTAACTATGAAAACTGAGAAGTAGCAAAGTTTCATCCTTCTTCCTTCACAGATTCAGGCTATATAACTTGGAGCATATATATCATGGCAACATACATTACACACACACACACACACATATATATATAATAAACTTTGCATATATACACACACATGCACACATACACCAAATTATATAGCCTGTATTTGTACATTAATGTATATATATAAAACACCAAATTATTTTCATATTTCTCCCCAATAATACTGACATCATGTTGATATACAAATGATTAATGATGAGAGAATTTGAGAGTGTACCAAACACCAGCATGATGGTTTGTATGACATCAGTTATTATATGATAGCCTCAAACATAGGTCAAAACTGACACAGATACAGAGATGATACAGTTTAACCACATAGTTACCATTAGCACAGTTATTTCATGATAACTGAACAATAGCACAATGAAAAACAATGGTAATTATAAAATTGGTTTGAAATAGAATATTGGCAATCTGCAAAATGTTTATTGAGGAAACAGAGTTTTGCAGCCTGTGACATCCAATCCAATGCAAAATTAATTCTCATAAATGCTATAAAATTCAAACTGATTTTGCAGATGATATTAAATACAAATTTATTAGTCATTAAGCTTAGAAAAATAAATGTTTTACTCTGGCAGTAATGTAAGTGGACAGTCAACATAATAGACTAGAAACAGGCTCAGATAGAATGTAAAAATTCTAGGTGAACTGGGCAAACATTTTCACCCAGAAATGCTGGTTCTGCAAATTAATAGAATATTTTATACACCTTGAATAATTACATGAGAACTCATATCTCTGTTATCTTTTGATCCTCTCTGTGCATAGAGAGACATGATTTAGTGGTCTGAGTACAGGAATGAGATCCAAGACCTATGTAATAATCTTGGCTTTACATTGACTCTCTCTGTAGTCTCTCATCCCCTCTTCATTGATTGTATCTGTAATGCAACCTCAACTACCTTGCGTTTAGCGGCGACAATCTGAGTACCTTTCTCGGACCTGAAGAAGAGTTCTGTGTATGCTCAAAAGTTTGTTTCTCTCACCAACAGAAGTGGGTCCAATAAAAGATACTACCTCACCCACATTCTCTCTCGAAGAATGTCAGTTTGTCAGCAGCTGCCGGACTGGTGAGCTAGCTGACTCCCACAGTTTGCCCATTATGGAGTCAAGCTATCCTGGGACCCAGCAAGTCCTGGAGTCCCTGCCCACGGGCTGCCTGGACCCATGGACCTTGGAAGCTCAGGCTCCCCAGAAGCCTGTTGGCAGGTTTCTGTTAGAACACCAGTGATGAATTGACAAAAGTGTCTCAAACCCTAACTGTTTTTGCAAGACAATTTGGGTTTGATGAACCAGCATTTTCTGACAAATCTGTTTTGGCAGAAAATTTCCAATTGGTCCTAATGATGGGTGCTGATATAGGTGCCAATTTTCTCCCTTCGGTGAGATTAATTTTCTGTATCATTAATTGATCTCCACCTCAATAGTATTTAATGATTCAGGAGTTTTAACTTAACATGCACTTTCTGACAGAGATTTCACTTTTGTATATAGTCAATCAGCAGAACACTGATTATCTTTGTTAAAGTGGCATGACTCATTTTTCAAGTAATTTCTCTGTGGTGTTCTTCTTTGCTCTTTCTTTGATGATAAAGTACACTCTCTGCCTGAGAAAGTGTGATATGACTGGGATCTATGGACACAAATTTTCATGGTATCACTGATGCATTTGAGTGTACCAGGCCAATTTGGCACTGCTGAACGGAATGCAAGATAAGCACTCTATCTTCAGTCCAGCTTCAGGCGAAAAAGAAGAATGAGCAAAACTTCAGACAAACTCGGCCTTAGATATACGAAGAATTACTTTTCAGCATGTCATACAGAGGAAATGATATTCTATAGAAACAAAAAATCCTAATCTCATAGGATTGTTTGAATCAGCCTGTTAAATAGTATTAATTGTCACTGTTGTTGTTTATTTTTAAAAAATTAACTAGAAAAGTATTGAAAACTTCCCTGCTCTGATTATCTTACCTATCTCTGAGTCAAATCCCATCCAATTATGAAAGGCAGTTAGAAATCAACAAAAGAAATTGAGATGGTCAAATGATATTTGCAAATTGTTTATTTTAAATGTTTTGCATATGGATTATTCGTAAAACATGCTTTTCATTATTTCCTCTGCTTTAGCAAGGAAGACAGAGTAACTCCAGAGAGTGATGGTATACAGCTCTGTAAGGACTTGTGTACACTACAGATTTTCTCAGTTTCTCCCACTGTTATTCTTACATTAGCTCGACAAACAATGAGACAAGTATATAACAAAGGAGCTCACATGCATATGTTTAAATCCAGGGATTGTGTACTCCTTTTATCTCCCCTGTTCAAATTCAGGTAAATGCAGTGGCCATATGAAATAATACAGCAGGTGGGACCAGTGAATTGGAATGTTAGGCAATTGGATAAGCAGAATTGGATGCAAGTGTGCCATCTAAACTTCTTGAAACCTAGGAAGGCCCAGGAGGGATTTTTTCATAGATTCTTATCTGCCTGAGCCAGATTTAAGACCTCAGGTTCCCTCCCCAGAGGCAGCGGAACCCAGACATGTAGGGGAGAACCTTAAGCCAGCACAAAAAGTTCAAGTGCAGAAACTTCATAGTATTTTTACCTCTAGTGGGGCTAACCCACTTACCCTACCACCATATCCAAACCATGCTACAGCAGCGGATCAGCTTGGCCCCTTTCCAGGAAGATGTGCAAAGTTGTGAAATGTGAACTCCAAGCCACACTGGAACTGGGCATTATCAAGAAGTCCCACAGCGCCTGGAGAAGTCCTTTCATGTTGGTACCCAAACTAGATGGCACTGGTTGGTCTGTATTGATTTCAGAAATGTTAACACAATTTTGAAATTTGATGTGTACCCATGCCCAGAGTGGATGAGCTGCTATATCATTTAGGTAAGCCAAAATACATCATCAAAATACAATCTTACAAAAAGATACTGGCAGATCCATCTTATGCCTGAATCCCACAAGAAGACTGCTTTCTCCACTCCGTAGGGGCTCTGTCAGTTCCAAGCTATGCCTTTATTTTTTTCCTGGACCTCCCCTCCCCCCCCGGCCCAATCTTTCAGTGGTTGATGGACTGCATACTCCCACCACCTGTCCAAATTGCCACAACTTACTTGGATGACATGGTCATTTGATAGCTGCGACTGGGAGACCCACCTAAATCTAGTGGTGCTGGTCTTCCAGACCAGTGGCTCTCAGCCTTTCCAGACTACTGTACCCCTTTCAGCAGTCTGATTTGTCTTGCATACCCTCAAGTTTCAGTCAATTAAAAACTACTTGCTTACAAAATCAAACATAAAAATACAAGTGTCCCAGCACACTATTACTGAAACATTGCTCACTTTCTCATTTTACCATATAATTATAAAATAAATCAATTGGAATATAAATATTGTACTTACATTTCAGCGTATAGTAAATAGAGCAGTATAAACAAATCATTGTCTGCACGAAAGTTTAGTTTATACTGACTTCGCTAGTGCTTTTTATGTAGCCTGTTGTAAAACTAGGCAAATATCTAGATGAGTTGATGTACCCCCTGGAAGACCTCTGTGTACCCCCAGGGCTATGTGTACCCCGAGAGCCACTATGCCAGACCATAGAATATGCTGGGTTGATGGCAAACTCAGGCAACAGCAAAATAGGGAAGGATGAAGCCACATACCCGGAGTACACCCTGAGGAACGGCCAGATCCATCTTTTGGTTGATATGTGCAGGCTTTGAAACCACAGTAGCTCAGAACTAATAAAATATATATATTTCCCCTCCAGAACATACAGTACACAGAATGTTTGTTTCTGTCTCTTACCTCTCAGAATCACAACAATAGCCTAGGCTGAAGTGGTTTCATTCAGTAAATTACTAAACTGACAGGGAATGAACTAGCCCAGCATTTCAATTATTGTACAAACTAAAGAATGTCTCCTACTCCCATTACATAACTTCCATTCATTTCAACAGAAGCAGGATCCGACCTATTTACATCAAGATAACTAAGCAGAAGATAGATTAGAAGCAGAGCTGTTCGGGAATCCTTTGACAAGGGTTTTCTGTCAGAAAATACGAATTCATTGAAACTAAAGCTTTTCATGGAAACGTGTATATTTTGACAAAATTTTCATTGGGGAGGTTTCTCAGGTCCAGGCTGGAATTGACAGGCAGACAGAGAAAGAAACACAGAAGAGAGAGAGAGAGAGAGACACACACACACAAACACCAATCCAGCCCCACTGCAGCTCACTGCTGAAGTCACTCCCCTAGGATGGAGGACACCAACCTTCAAGTCCCTGCTAGAGCAAGGAATTGAGCCTGGGTTTCCCACATCCAAGGTGAATGCCCTAACAACATGGACATAGCCTCTCTGTCTTTTCATTAAAAATGTGAAAGAACTCTGTTTCTTCCCAATGTGGAATGAAACCTCACTGTTTTTTGCAAAACAGAAATCTTATTTTCTGCCAGCCCTACTTAGAAGCCACCTATACATTCTAAAGTCAGTTATTAAAGAAACAGACCTAAATGCATAACAGCAAACTACTCATACTTTTTCAGAGTAGCAGCCGTGTTAGTCTGTATTCGCAAAAAGAAAAGGAGTACTTGTGGCACCTTAGAGACTAACCAATTTATTTGAGCATAAGCTTTCGTGAGCTACAGCTCACTTCATCCGATGCATTCAGTAGAAAATACAGTGAGGAGATTTATATACACACAGAACATGAAAAAATGGGTGTTATCATTCACACTGTAAGGAGAGTGATCACTTAAGATGAGCTAATACCAGCAGGAGAACGGGGAGTGGGGGGGAGAAAACCTTTTGTAGTGATAATCAAGGTGGGCCATTTGACTGTCTGACACCATCTGAATAGCAACACAGCTCCCTCTTCAGTAATGTAGGCACAGAAAGTCTCAGCCCTGAAAGTGGCTCTTCTGGGAGTGGCCACAATTATTGGCTCCTAGGAGTAAGTAAGTAGAGTGTGTGCAAGGTTTGTTTGGCTGGCCTTTGCGGTTTTCTACAAGCTGGAAACTCTGTCCTGTTTCTTTGTTAAGGTTCAGGAAGAGTTCTGGGGCAAATCTTTCAGGAAGGGTACTTCCTTTAAGGTCACCAGAGAGGATACCGGACTTGGTAATTGAATTAACTGATAATAAATTGAGTGGGTGATTATGGGCTCTAAGTCTAGCTTGTCATAACAGGTGGTACTCTGCTACTCATCCAGTTCTAGAAAACAACCCTCATAAACCACGCTGCAAATATGTCCTGTTAATTATCTATATTTAGTCCATCGAATGTTTAGTAAACAAGCATATTGCATGAAAAAGGATCTTTGTGTCTTTTGCCCAAAAGTTAATCTGTTTCTTTTGCTTATTCCCCATGTGAAGTAAATTAATCCTGCAAACTGTGACATGACATTTGGTTACCATGGAAACTATTGATACTACAAATACATTGAAGAGAGTAGGACTAATTTTCTGCTGTCACCCCAGTGCAACCCATTTAAATTAATCTGGTTTGCCATCAAGAATGTAGCCTCATGATAGTTAGAGACTAAGCTGCAGAAGCAGATGAAATCTGAAGAAACAAAACTGTCTTCACCCAAATATCTTGAGCAATACAAACAAGAAAAGGAGTACTTGTGGCACCTTAGAGACGAACCAATTATAAATAAATTGGTTAGTCTCTAAGGTGCCACAAGTACTCCTTTTCTTTTTGCGAATACAGACTAACACGGCTGTTACTCTGAAACAATACAAACAAGGGAGAACTGCAAAAAATTTTGGATATTGAAATAAAATATTTGTCTAAGTAGAATGTCTTTCAAAGTTTTCCAAGTGTATCAGCTGCTGATCAATGTTTTTACGCTAGGAAAGATAATGAAAGTACAATAAAGGTGCATCGCAACTGCATCTAAAATAGATTTTTAATTAAATTTCAGCCCTGTTGTATGAAACAAGCTGTAAATTTTGACCAGTTTGGGGAAACAAATAAACAAACAAACAAACAAACAAGCTCTCCCTCCCTCACCAAAAAATGCAGAGGTTTTCGTGTACAATAACCAAAAATTCTTCCTAAATATAAGAAAGTGCATGTTCTCCATAGTTCCAGTTCACAGTACTGTTAATTAAAATACCTGGGACCAGATTCACTTCTTAGACATGGTGATAAAAATCTGGAGTAACCCCATTCCCTTAAGGGACTACCATTATTAATTTCAGTCGATTGACACCAAAGTAACTAGGAGCAGACTCTGTTGCATTGTTCATGAAATTACAAAAAAGAGACTCGGACTCCTTTGGCAAAGGCCGAATGAACGTGTTGTATGATCCTGTACCTCCCCCACTGATCCATACACAGAGCATGGGACTCACGCAAAGCCAAGGAACGAGTAGGCAAGAAGAATACTCCTTTCAGAGATGCCTCCAGATTAGGGTAGAAGCACTTTGGCATAGCAGGAGGCTAACCCTGCTAAATTCTGTTGACAGATTTTTATTTAAACAAAATAGTTTATAAACAACTCACTTCAGTCACAAAAATGATTGTCAACCTGACACCTCTCACCTGCACTAAATTTACATACATGATGCTGGGCTGGGTATGGGGGCAATAGTTCACTATCTTGTGAGAATTCCTTTAAAGAATTACTTCTGAAATGAAATCACTGAGGGTTTTTGGAGAGTTTTCTTCATTGGTATATGCACTGCTTATCTCAACAACAGATAGCAATCAGAAGGATTTTAAATGTAGCTTTCCCCCTGCTGTGCTGGTATCTAGTAGGCAGTCGATACTCAAGTGATGTTTGTTTCAGAATGTCACATTCAAACCAGATAAGGGAAAATAGATCTTTTCAGTGTTTGGGATGTGTGGAAGCAGAATCTGCAATACAGATCTCTCTCTCTCTCACACACACACATACATACACACACACACACACACACACACATTGAAATAGCACCACAAACTTGCTGTGTCCTATTTCTTATCTTCTTGCAGATGTCATTCCTAAAAATCAATTTTTCTTTCTTTGTTTTGCCTGATTACGAGATACCATGACACATTTTTCTTACTATATTTTATTCTTTTTTCCAGCTAGAAATTTTTTTAGATAGTAAGTTTTTAGTCAGAAGATAATGTAATTAACCCCTTAACTGCTGTGTTCCATTGCAGTAGAACATAATTACAATGTTACTGTTTCATAGGTAGATTGGCATTCACCTAAGCTTGTATTGAGTGCATGGTGCAGAGACAAGATTTATCCCCTGTACATACTATGTTGGGTAGCACTTACCTGGTTATAGACTGGCTCTAAGGATTAATTCTAACATCTACTAGTTCTTGATTGTACCTCTGATGCCCACGCTAGACTCTGGAAGGAAATGAGAGTGTCACTATCAATTATAATTCTGAAATCATCTTTGGAAGTTTTACAAAGAGCAGTGGCTATTTAAATTACAGAAATGTATTGTTTTATTCAGCTGCAGTAATGTCAATTGGAAATGACACAATATCAAGAGTGCAGTAATGACCAAAGTGTTGCACATCAAATGTGGACAAAAACTTTGCCCAACAAAGGTGCTAAGAGACACTTCTAAGTCAAAGCACTGCCATCAATGAGGATAAAACAAAAAGTACATTACTACACATGAAATGTTGAGAACACAACACACCGTCCACAGTTCTGTTATCATTAACTCCAGTTTACCCAATAATAGGGATACGGATTTTATATGCCTTTACTTTCTCTCTTCTCGTCAGGATACCATGGATATCTGTTCAACTCTAAATCTCACTCACTTGCTGTCATGCAATGAAAATACCATGCTCGTATAATGGGCTTTACTAATTTGATAGCAGGTTTTGAATCTGGCACATTCAGCTCTAAAAGCTTTTAGCACTTGAGCTAATGGAGTGTCTCTGTTTAGTACAGCAGTAAGAGCAGACTCCTGAACCTCTTATGTGGACCAGCAAAGACAAAGACACATTCCCCTAGTATGGGTGACATATGTCACTTGCCTGGTGAAGCTTGTCTGAAGTGTCTGAGGTTTGTCTGCTATGATGTTACACTTTCATGTGGGAGACTTGGGAGTTAACTCTTGGACACAACACAGGGTTCTGCGGTTTGGCTTTGAGCTGGTAATGACATCAGCATAGTCATTAAGCTCTAACGGCAACTACCTTGAGCAACAGTTAATGACAGGTTCTTTGAAATCAAGTATCCCTCTTATTTTCCTGGAGATGAGCCGCAACAATGGTGAACATACATCAGGTACATCGTAGGTGGCAAATAGTAGCTTTTGCATAAATACTAAGAGTGACATTTGGACTGATAATTCAATCTTATCCCATATCTAGTATTTATATAGCACCTACTATCACAGACAGTGTTCCAAAAGTGCAATTTCAATATAAAATTTCAGTTTAAAATATCATATTTTAAGACATTTCCCCACTAATCAGTAAATATCTCCTTCCTTTTGTCATCATTTTCATTATGCTTGATACAGTAGTAGTAACAACTCTATATACCTTTACCACTCATGTATTTTTGACAGGTTTCCATGCATTTCTGATACATTTATCCCACATCCTTCCACCCTTTCCTGGCATTTTTTGGTACTGCTGGCCATTTTGAAAAGATTTGTTTAATTATTTAGTTTATCCTTACTGGAAGCATTAAAAATAAATGAGTAAATATAGATTCCATGGCTCTTCTTCATTTTAAGAGGGATTTATGCAGTTAGTACAATTCTAAATAGAGACTATAAAACAATTGTACAAAATCTTAATGAAAGAGGAATAAAGAAGTGTAACATTTATCTATTCATGCATTTTCCTCATTTTTGGAAGAAAAGATGCTTTTATGCAGCGCAAGTACATTTCTAAATAAAAACCATTAAATAATTGAACAAAGTCTTCATGACAGAAATAAAGGGAAAGTGTTAATACACAATATATATATTTATATTTCTTCATTGGTATATGCACTGCTTATCTCAACAACAGATAGCAATCAGAAGGATTTTAAATGTAGCTTTCCCCCTGCTGGTGCTGGTATCTAGTAGGCAGTCGATACTCAAGTGATACTTGTTTCAGAATGTCACATTCAAATCTGATAAAGGAAAACATATATATACACAAGATGCTTCGCCCTGCCCCCTGCATATATGCATATATATATAAACATGCATTTTCCTCATTTTTAGAGAAAATATTTGTATGCATTTTATACAATAGATTGTATTTAGAAATGCACTAAGACCACAAATTATTCGTAATCTATACAGAAAAAAAAAATAACCTTAGAGTTAGTTACATTGTACAGGGTTCAGTTGTACACAGACATCTTTCAGAGATGTCCAAGAAAATTTTAAAACAGCACAGAAAGGGGAAAAAAGGTCGGGGGGGGGGGAGGGGAAGGGAGGGGAAAGCATCTTGTCCCACAGAAAGAACAGAAATTCTGTAAAATTCTGTAAAGAACAGAATTATCAGACACATAGATGAACACAATTTGTTGGGGAAGAGAGTCAACATGGTTTTTGTAAAAGGAAATCATGCCTCACCAATTTATCAGAATTCTTTGAGGGGTCAACAAGCATGTGGACAAGAGTGATCCAGTGAATATAGTATACGTGGACTTTCAGAAAGCCTTTGACAAGGTCCCTCACCAAAGGTTCTTAAACAAAGTAAGCAGTCATGTGATAAGAGGAAAGGACTTCTCATGGATCAGTAACTGGTTAAAAGACAGGAAACAAAGGGTGAGAATAAATGGCAGTTTTCAGAATGGAGACAGGGAGATAGTGGTGTCCCCCAGGGATCTGTACTGGGACCAGTGCTGTTTAATATATTCACAAATGATCTGGGAAAGGGGGTAAACTGTGAGGTGGCAAAATTTGCAGATAATACAAAATTACTTAAGATAGTTAAGTCCAAAGCTGACTGTGACGAGTTGTAAGGGGATCTCACAAAACTGGGTGACTAGGGAACAAAATGGCAGATGAAATTCAATGTTAATAAGTGCAAAGTAATGCACATTGGAAAATATAATCCCAACTATACATACAAAATGATGGCCTCTAAATTAGCTGTTACCACTCAAGAAAGAGATCGTGGAGTCATTGCGGCTACTTCTCTGAAAATATCTGCTCAATGTGCAGTGACAATCAAGAAAGCTAACAGAATGTTAGGAACCATTAGGAAAGGGATAGATAATAAGACAGAAAATATCATAGTACCACAATAGAAATCCATGGTATGCGCACACCTTGAATCCTGTGCACAGTTCTGAATTGGAAAAGGTACAGAAAAGGGCAGCAAAAATGATTCAGGGTATGGAACAGCTTCCATATGAGGAGAGATTAAAAGACTGGGACTTTTCAGCTTGGAAAAGAGATGACTAAGTGGGAATATGACAGAGGTCTATAAATTCATAAATGATGTAGAGAAAGTGAATAAGGAAGTGTTATTTACTCCTTTACAAAACACGCGAACCAGGGGTCATGCAATGAAATTAATGGGCAGCAGATTTCAAACAAAGAAAAGGAAGTACTTCTTCATATAATGCACAGTCAACCTGTTGAACTCATTGCCAGGGAATACTGTGAAGGCCAAAACTATAATGCGATTCAAAAAAGAATTAAAGGAGTTCATGGAGGACAGGTTAATCAATGGCTATTAGCCAAGATGGTCAGGGATGCAACCCCATGTTTTGCGTGTCCCTAGCCTCTGGCTGCCAGAAGATGGGAGTGGAGGACAGGGGACGGATCACTCGAAAACTGCCTGTCCTGTTCATTCCCTTGGAAGCACCTGACAGACCGGCTAAGGAGTTAGATGGACTATTGATCTGACCTAGTAATGCCAGTCTTATGTTATGTACAGACTGTTGCCAGCCAAATGATAGTTCTGGAAGCTTGGGACAAACCGTGCCTCATTGACTTGGCAGAGCAAATCAGAAGCAATTCTTTAGCTACATATCCTTTTGCAGAATCATATATAATACACTATTAAATTGCATCACGTGTTACTGAGCCAATCTGAAGCTTTTAGTAATCCCCATGGCCTTTTATGGAATTATTAATTGTAACACATTAAAATGTAAAGTAAAGCTAAAATAGCAAATCTAAAAGAGCATATATGTAGATTTCTTTAACAAACTCTTTACAAAATTGATGTAAATTTAGCAATTAGGGTTATTTATTTATTCTAGACCAGGAACACAACTCATTTAACATTTGTCTTTAAAAACTGGTAAAGACCCTAATGGAATTACTTGCCTAAACTTCATTCCAATTTCCCATGTTCCATTTACTCAAGGTAATATATTTCTTTATGTTTTATATTTAGTCAAAATAAGCACTTACTGGCTGACGCATAGTAGAGGACTCTTAATTCTTATAAATTTTTGAAGAACGTATAAATTAAATATTTTAGCAAAATGTACAACACACCAATACCCAACCCCTCCTTCCCAAAAGAACTAAGCACTCATTCAAGCCAACTTGTATGCTAAGACACCTTAAGCATACATTCAAACTAGTTATATATTTTGTAGAGTGCTTGTCCATTCAGCTTGGCCTCTAGGGAGATGGGGATAAAAATCCCTGACCAGAAGGAATTAGGGTTTTTTTTATGTGGGTTGGACACTAAGGGGAAAAGATTCCTAAACATAAGCAAGAGATCCCCAGGGTTAACCTGGGTTAGAAAAAAGGGATTTATAGAGTTGGCATATTTCAGTGGCTCTATCACCATCTGAAACCGAAGACTACAACTCATGTGTGGGTGTATGTTTACCTGTTTTAACCTTATAAATAACTCTTATTTCTTTTTCTCATTTAACAAACCCTTAGTTAGTTTCCTATAGGGCTGACTGCAAGTGTGGTCTTTGGTGTGAGATTTAAAGTGCAAACTGACATGGATTTAGTGACTGGTTCTTTGGTACTGGAAGTAACCTGAATATTTTGTGATCTTTGATATAACGTGACCATCTATCACAGAGTCAAGCTTGCCGATGGCAAGCTAGATCGGAATGCCCCAGGGGACTGTCTGTGATGCCATGTTAAGGCTGTATAGTTTACACATGTTACTTCATCGGGGAAATCTAAGTATAACACTCACAATCAGTTTGGGATTTCTGCCCTGCTCCTTAACAATGTGTCTTGAGGTTGGTATTGTCACTCACGAGCCACTCCAGACAGCCTGACATCACTATTGGATGAACTCTTTTTTTTTTTTATTTGCACTTTATTAAATGTTAACTATTTATAAAATTACCAATCATGCAACGCATCATACAGCCAAATATTTCCATAAACCAATTGATATGTCTCAGCTATTTAACAAAACAAATTGTAACAATATGATCAAATTACCAAACAAGTATCTCTATCATCCTCTAGTTTTTCCAGCAAAAGCACCTCCTGCTTAGGAAGCATCTATTACAGCATATAAATTATGCAGGAGAATAAAAATAAGTGGGAACTATAGAGCCTTCTGAAAGGTGACAGCTCTTAGCACTATCATTATAGAAATCTTTCCATTAACTTCATTAATCTCAATTAGATGGCCATTGTTTAAAACACAGAGCATATTTACTAGAGAAAAACAGCACCTAAATATGTAACTTGTCATTGACCGGGGAAGCACATTCCTGCTCTCAAAAGGAACTCAGTGACCACTGTGGCTGGAAAGAGAACCTGACCACTCCGTGCTGAGTTTGCACATTTGAGCCTTTGAAGAAAAGTCATTCCAATAGTTTACTATATGTAAAGGAATAATTAAAATGCTACTTAGCAACAAGAACAATGAATCTCCTCAAACAAAACCACTACACAAATGCAAAAAAAATTAAAGCATCCTCATTCAGCCATCCACTTTGACACAGGCCTGAACATACAAGAGATATGAGTCCTGCAGCATGTCCTGAGGACCAATTAACTCAGGTTGTTGGACTCAGGGAAGAAGTGAATTCCAGAGAGGGACCCTCCACTGAGTGACAGATATCAGGGATCATTAACATGAGTAACCAGTTAATCGCAGCTGTGAAGAGAAAACATGGAAAGAGAGGTGGTGTTTTTACATACCTGGATCTCAAACCGTAAGGAACTTAATATGGCCACGCACCAGGAGCTATCTCAGATCACTGGTGATGAGGATATCTCCATTGCTTCTCAGAAGGCCAAACCTCTACAGGAGTTGGCTCTATGCTGCTATGTAAAATCTAGTGATTGCTTCTCAGAACTTGGGTTTTTCTGGGCTAGTTTTACAGTTACAGCTGGTTAGAAGTTTTCTAACAAAACAGAGTTTTGTCAGAAAATGCCAATTCATCAAATCCAGATTGTTTCATGAAAACATGTCAGGTTTGATGTATTTTCACTGAATCCTAGGCAGGGTGCACAGCTCCAAAGTAGCCCCACTCCCTGGACTGCCCTGGGGCCGGGGACCCAGGCTACATAAAGTAAAGTCCTGAGAGTCTTGGCTATAACCGGCCCTCAGCTCCCAGCTCCACATCAGGCAGCCTGGAAACCCTGAGAATTCCAGCTCCCCCTTGGGCTCCTAGAGCTTCCAGGCTCCCAGAGCTGCAGTAGGGAGCCTGGAAGCCCTGAAAGCTCTGACTTTAATCAGGACTCCCAGGACTTCCAGGCTCCCTGCCTGAGTTGAACTCCCAGGCTGGTGGGCTCCTCAGGCTGACTGACTCTCAGGGTAGCTGGCTCCTCAGGCGGCAGGAATCAGGCAGCCTGGGGAGCCAGCTGGCCCAGAAGTTTGGAAGCCCTGGGGTGTTTGGCCCTGGGGCAGTCCACATTGCTGAGCTCCTGGGACCTTGTATACCCTGGAATCTCCAGCAGCTGCTGATATGATTCATGTAAGGTTCACTGGTGCCCACCACCTAATAGCAATGGTGAAACTGACCAGTGTATCTTCACTGAGCAGCTGCCAGAGATCATGGGAACCTAATGCATTTTGGAAACACTGTGTTTCATTGTTCCCAAAACATTTTTTTTTCAAATCTCATGTTGAAATTTCCCACGAACCCAGAAATTCCACATATTGGCCAGCTCTAGTTAAAATTTCATTATGTTTAAACCATGATTCAAACATTAATGCTTCATGTCACAGACTGGGTTTGGGTGCAATTCATTTTGTGGCTCTATCCAAAAGCAGAACAAGTTCACCTACATCATTTCATCATCATTTGAAACAAGGTTATCTACTAAACAGAGCAGAAACAAATTAATATGAGCATTGCAGGAATAAAATACATCAAACAAAAATACTTCCATGCCAAACTGCAGTGGCTGTTTCCACTAACACCAGAGGATTCTTCAAATACAGTCACCAATGATAAAGAGAACATCGTCCAACAAAAATAATAGTGGGGTATTAGAAACAGAAGGTAAGAAGATAGCTCATTTGCCAAGCAGTTATTATGCTTCTTTCTTTATATAGAATGCAGAGAATAGAGGGCTGATAGGGATCATATTCCCTAGTGTAGTTGGAAAGAAGCTAAATAGTTTGCAGATAAACTGAAATGATTCTGAAAGATAAATACACTCCTGGAGTCAAGATGACAGAGTTATGAGATTAGAACCCCGCTGGCTAATATTTTTAGAAGTTTTTGAATACAAATATTTTTTTTAAAGACTCCTGAATGGCAGACCAGTTTACTGAGGATTGAAAGTAGCAAATACCATTATTTAAAATAGGGACACAATAGCAGAAGCAGTTACAAACCACTGCGCCTTGAATTGGTGGTGTGAAAAATATCAGCAATAATGCTGAGAACTTTAGTAAAGAAATAAATACTAGAATTTGACTAGAAATATATTAATTAGAGAGTGGTATTGTATAATAAACTTCATGACATTTCTGGAGCTATTACTGCTATCATAGAAAAGGGAAATGTACAGAATGTGACATTCTTACATTTTCAATAGGCATTTGATGAAGTCCTACACAGAATAAAATTGGTTAAGGTAAGTCACTACAGAGAAAGTAAAATAGTTAGTTAGAAAAGAGCATTTAAGAACAAGAAAAAGTGAATGGGTATCACTGGTAATTGTTCTAGGAAGAAAGAGGCTAGAGGAAGGAGGTTAACAACAGGATATCCAAAGTTTTGAAAATTAATAATTTAATACTGTAATTATTACTAATACTATTACTTTTCAATTCCATAGTTTCTGTGGACATTAAGCTGTGCAGGAGGTGATTATAATTCCCACTTTATACCATAGATAAACTGAAGCATGGGAAGATTGGATGTATGATGCAGCTCCCATTCAAGTCAATGTAAAGGCTTCAGTTGATTTCCATTGAAGTTAGAGCGAGACTGGAATTATCTGCCTATTGTCATACAAGTCTGCAGCAAAACCAGGAATAAACCCCAGCACTTTCTCTCTTTCGGACTATATATTAATTATTCAGACAGCTATGGGACAAAATCTGCTCCCTTTGAAGTCAATTGGAAACTCTCGTTGATTTCAGTGAGAGCCAAATGTGGTCCAACAGCTGTTCTGTAAGATATTAAAACAATATGACTTTTCCAATCAAACAGTTTTAGGAACTGATTATGATGATCACTAATTGGCAACATTTCACATTTAACATTTATCACATTATAGTAGTGTACAATGTCCTAATTCAGGCAGCTGTCGTCTGATATTTGTTCTGCAATGTCCTTAAAACAGGCCTAGTGACTCTGTCATGTGATTTAGGCTTGACTAGCCACTGACTTAATTAATTCTTCACTGCCCAGAGGGAGCTGATTGACTGAAGTTTATTGCTTCCCCTAATCCCCCAGATTTTCAATTGGGAACTATGAGTAGTGTATGTGAATCTTTGTTATACTATTAATACAAATTATTCCGAAAAATGAGAGAGAGAAACAAACATTCTCAGTGTTTTGGATTTCAGGATACATTGAAAAGCACTGAGTGGGATTGGGCTTCCAGTGTGGCATTCTGCACTCTGGCACACTGCCAAGGTATCCCTTGATTAGGAAAAATGTGGGTGCCTCTGGCTTAGAATTTAGTGGGAGCTGTACCTGAGATGTTCCCTACCCTAAAGGAAGGAATACAATCATACCTACATCCTGTAAACAATTACTAACCTGCTTAATTTTGCTCACATAAACTGAAGTCAGTGAGGCTCCTGGTGTGAATAAAGTTAAACATCCTAGGCCTTAGTGAGCCAGACATATTTTCCATTGCATTTTTCATATTTTCTATAGGCATCTTTCTCAGACACTGCCCATTAACACATTTTAAATTAGTTATGAAATCCACATCCTTGCCAATAAAATGTATGCTCGCAAATTTTATTTTTCTTCTGGGACTAGACAGGAATATTTTATGTATTAGTCTTATTTAAAATGAATAAATATTTCAACAGCTAGAGTATCCTGTGAGCCTATTTTCATTTTATTCTTTAAAAATTATAAATATCATTTACATTTGGGTAAACATATGTAATGGGCAACACTTTGCCACTTTACCCAGATGAGGTAGTACCTTACTCTGTGAGTTAAAATCTAAGAAATTACTATTAAATGTGACCAGGTGCAGTAGAATTTGGCCCTTGATAAGTAGATCATACTATAGGCCTAATTTTGTTGTTTCAGTGTTGCAATAGCTCAAATAATAGTACAGGTAACTGAAAAACAAGACATTGAATATTTAGGGACATAGTAATTGGATGAAATTGTTTTCATTTCTGCTAAAAGAAGTAGTGGAGTAGCTTTTCATAAATTGCAGTGTTGACAGTTTCTGGTTGTTCCAGCTGAGATTACTTTTAAACAGTCAGTTAATTGCATCTTTAAAATCTAAAATTAGCCTGTCATTGCACAGAGATATAATCTTGTAAATTTGTTGTCATGTCAAGTTGACAACTTCCACAGCACTCAAAAATCTCATTCAAAATGTCTTTTGTGATTCATCAAGGAAAGTCATGTTTCTGTATCAGTGAAGAACATCTACAAATTCTGTGAACCTTCCCTTCTGCACAAAGACTGCTTTAACTTATATTTTTTGTTTCAACAAATAAAATAAATATATTTTATTAGCCACAGGGTCAAATAAATAGGAGTCCGATGGACTTTCCTAAAGTTCATTAGATTGCAACCCTAGTCTGATCAATCTGACAAGGTTGAGAAGATCAAGGGTTTCCACGGTCCTTTGTATGTCTGTGGAATCACCTTTTTCTTTCAATAAACTAATTAGGTGCTATGAGTTCGGGACTGAGGGTCACAATTTTATGCTTAGTATATTAGAGACCACTAAAATGTATAACAGTTAAAGGACTATTGCACAACATCATTTAACTGAAATGATGATACAAAACATATTCAGAAACCAACAGGAGTTACTTGTGTCACATGGTGGAAGAACAGGCCCAGTTTCTTCTCTAGTTCATGCTCATTTTAGTTCAATCTATTTCTAAACACTATCTTCCAGAATTCAAGCAGAGAAGCCAGAGACTGTAGTGGATACTGTAGAAACACATAGAAAAAGGAGCACCCCTTCATTTCTAAACAATAAGCTCAAAGGCATTCATAGCACAGCGATAAGCTAAGAATCTGAGTAGAAGAGAGCAGAATAATGGAATGGAAATAGACAAAATGTCTGCACATAAAGGAGAATTGCTTAGTAATTTCATTATTATTCATTTATATTACAGTATTGCTTAGATGCCAGTGTCCAGGAAGACTATTATTGAAATGTATTGTAAACACGAATGTTAAACTAAAGTTTTTTTTTTTTTCAAGTTTGTCAACAATTTCTTCTGTTAAACTCAAAATAGTCAAACACATACTCCTGGATACAGGAAATAAAAAGCTAATTTAAGCAAAAGTGAGGTGCAAAAGAGTATGATTTTCTAAAATGGCTAAGAGCATTAGGCACCCAGCACCCACTGATTTCCTATGGGGGGTGAGCCCTATAAGCATGTTTGAAAACTCTCACTGTAAGAGATTTACCTTAGCAAGTGTGTGATCCTCTGGAGGAATGGACTGAAAAATAGGATTCAAATCCTGATATTGACACTGAGTTCCTGAATGACCTTGAGCACATCTCTTAAGTTCTCTGAGATTCAGTTTCCTAAATTGAAAACCAGCATCTCCCGGAAAATGTTTCCTTTGCTGCATCTAGGGTTCTTCTTTATCTGCCAAAGACGTTTGGCAGGGGTGCATGGTGTGTACCTCAAGGTCTGGGCTGCACAGAAGGGGGATTGTTACATTCCAGCAAATGATTGAAATATTTGAGTAACAAGGGCCTTTTGCTAGTAGCAATAACTTTCTCACTGAGACTGTAGGCAGGCACACAGCTCCGTGAGCATCACAATCACGGTAAGTGTCAGGAGTGGGGGGAAGGCAGTTGTGCGTACTGACAAAACAGTCACAGCTTGCAGGGCAGCTTTGCAGGGAACTCGTTCTAAAATTATCACACTCTTTTTCACAGTCAGCCAACCTGCTTTCTGACATCTCGCTGCTGCAGGTAACCAGGGAAACCAGGGCCCAACTACACCGTGCTTGCGGCTTTCACCCCGGTCTATATGCTCAGCTATGTGCCGCTTTGGTCCCAGCTCCAGTGATTGCTAAATGGCATGGTACAGTTTCCTACAATGGGGGAACAAACAAGGCTGCAATCCCTTGGAATCTGTGGCAGAGGATTAACAGGTATCTCTTGGAAACTTTCCAGAGCCTCTTTCTGGAGGATTCCCTGCAGGTCTCGATGTCCATTGACATCTTGCTTGGCTGTGCAGATTAGCTACACAGGGCAATGTCCCGCTCACAGAAAGCACTACCTGTCTCCCATTTTTCGATTCCCTGCACAAGCCACAGCAACTTACCCAGAGTCTCATCTACTTCCTGCTCCCTGTTGAGCACTTCCAGAGTAGAGAAAAGTTCCTGGCTGCCTTCCCCACCGGGTGACCCCACTGGGAGCACCATATCCTCTTCTAGCTCGACTTCTTCATCCAGAATTTCAGCCTCCGGGTTACCCCCTCTTTCTGCTGCCTCCGAAGTATCCACAGGGCTATCAGCGATGGAGGTGGGGTCACCATTGAGGATAGCATTCAGCTCCTTATAGAAGCAGCAAGTCTTAGGTGCACGACCGGAGCAACGGTTTGCCTCCCACACTTTATGGTACGCCTGCCACAACTGCTTTATCTTCTCTCTGCACTGCTGCATGTCCCAATCAGAGCCCTTTTCACACAAGCCTCGAGAAATTTGCCCATATGTGTCCCGATTTCTATGGGTCAATCGCAGCTGCGACTGAACAGACTCCTCTCCCCATATGCTGATCAGATCCAACAACTCAGCAGTGGTCAAAGCGGGAGTGCGTTTGGTGTGATAGCCAGCCAGGCTCACCTGGGAAGCCACCTGGGAAGCTCATCTGGGAAGCCAGCAAGCAGGAAATGAGATTTAAAATTCCTGGGGCTTGCAAGGGGGAGGGGCGGGGCGGCTGCAGGGCAGTGGAGTTCAAACTGTTGACCAGAGCGGCAGCATGGGAATTGTGGGACACTTTCTGGAGGCCAATAAAACTGAAAAAAAAAGCCATGGTGTCTACACTGGCTGTTTGCCTCTCTGCAGGGGAATATTGCCTCTGGTAAGCACATTTCACAGTAGGAAAACAGCACGGTATGAATGTAAATTTATAATTCTAAAAACACAGGGCCAAATGGTGGAGCACTTACAGAAAGAGTCTCACTGACATCGTTGGCGCTACTCCTGTTTGTAACTACTTACTAACAGGAACAAGGGCTTCCCCGTAATACACAATGTAAGGCATGTGTTGCAAGACAGTCAGTACTGTCACTGCATCTGGGAAGTGTCATCTCAAAAGGAAATGTACCAGAGAAATTGTGGAAAATATTTTCTTCCTTTTCCTGTACTTTGCAAAACTGAGTGGAAATCAGTCAAGCACTATACTTCATCAAGAATGTCATAAAGATATGAGGAGAAAGACTGCACTAAAAAACAACCTTTATTGTCCTATTTGGATCACAGAGGCCAAATTTTCTGAAGAAAAAAAAGGAAGAATGTGAAAATCATGTCTTCTGTTGAGGGCAGCTTCTTGTTGACTCTTTTGATTTGTAATATACCTAGATTAACAAACACACACCAAAATTAAACAAAAGAAACCCTGGAGAAAGCGATACAGAATATTAATCCTCCTCTCTTACAACAGAGGCTACAAATAAATGCAGGAAATGTGCTGAACTGAATGGTTCTCTCAGACCTATATTAGTGGATTGCCTTGTCATTCGAAGTTGCTGGGAACCAGCTAGTTTCTAATTCACCCTATTATCCTTTCTATTTACCCCTAGATATGATATGTCTGCTGCTCTGATTTAAATTAGGTTAGATCACTCCCTCTATTACTGTGATTAGAGGGGACCCAGATCTGTTAGAAATGACATGGAGGGCACAGAACTGATTGCCTTTGTCCCAGTGGAAACCCTTCTGCTAGTGTGTTACTAGACTGTGAGGGAGTGAACTGCGCACCTCATGTGTTGCATTGTATTTCAACCCCGTCATGCAATTTTTACTGGATGGCTTGTTTCTGCGAGCCTAGATGCTCCCAGTGACCTTCTGTACCTTCCATACAGTGTACATAATAGGTTTTTTAAACACTACATTACTAACTCTTAAGAACATCTGCGTTTACCTTTCTGCCCTAATCACATCTGTTTACTTTTTGTGATTTCCTGCTATATGTAGACATTGACCTTTGACATCAGACAATGTTGTTATTTTTAAATATAAGGAGGTCAATTTCAACCACAGCAGTTCTTAGTCTGACCCCTTGTACATTCAGCTCTTTCTTCTGCTCCATTCTTTTGTGAATCAATGTGCAAGCATTGCCGAGTGAGTCCATACAGCTCACACAACATATTCCATATTGCAGCATCCACACACTCAAGCACGATCATAAGGACCTAGAATTTCAAGAGCAATAGTTCAAAAGGGGCTCCCCCAACAATGGGACATGAAAGGGTCTAGAAAGTAATGGAACTGGTCTCTTCCCACTGGAGAACTTCTATAGACCTGGCTGACTATTCTTGAGTTAGTTTACATCCAAAGTCTATGCTGATATTGTGCAATTTTGAGTTCCTACCAGAACCCCATTCACACCTTTACATAAAAAGACCATAGAGTATATGCCTGGAACTTTTTCCTCAAAAATCCACTCTCATTTTTCATCCAGTTTCTTCATTCCAGGTTTTCAGTTATGATTATATACATGGTCTAGGCAACTGAAGAACATTCTACAAAAATAGATCATCATCTCATGATCGTGGGTACGGCAACACCCATTGTTTCATGTTCTCTGTGTGTGTGTATATATATATATATATATATATATATATATATATATATATATATATATCTTCCTACTGTATTTTCCACTGCATGCATCCGATGAAGTGGGTTTTAGCCCACGAAAGCTTTTGCTGAGATAATACAGCTTACATTTTAAACCAAAGTTATATTGGGACAGTCAATGTACGTTCAGTCATACATTTACTTTCAGAAAATTCACAGTGTGAACTCTCACCAATGCAAATGCAGCAGACCACATTCAGACCTGCTGGACCTCCCATTGAGTACAACATTCACTTCAGTACTCAGTAGAGAAGATAAGAGGTTGCACAAGTGTAACAGAGAGTAGATGTTAGCCCAATAGGCAGTACATCTGAAAATGGAATCTACCGTACAAGCAAGTGGAAATGTTCCAAATCACTGAGAAAAATCATCTCCGATTACCACCGATTGATTGCCCTGCTCCAGTTGATCCCATGTTCTCAATGATAAAACAATATATAACATGTAGAAGTGGAGATTTTCCAGTGGCAATATCGTGCCAATATTCACATCTTCAAAATGCTTGACCATAACATTCTTATGAAATGTAACAGGATAAACCAGCTTGGTTTACACTATTGTCATCTCTTGATTATTCAAAGGCTCTCTCATTAACAGACATACTGGACTTTTTCAAGTAAATAGAGCACAAACTGGGCTACCTGTTTCCATCTCAATAACTGACAGAGTGACCATGTTTTATCATGCAGTGATATCTCATCCTCATCTGTTAATTTAACTCCTTTACCTGATACAGGTGTGATGCTGGCAGATCAGGTGGCAGCTCATACCAAAGTCCCCATGGCTCAGATGAGTGCTGACAAATACATAGCTGGAATCAGTCTGGCTTACCTGTGCATTAGTATTGTTAAAACAGGCATTAAAATTCTAAGAATGTGCTTAGTGTTTAGACTTTATTGAATGCTTGTGCATCGCTGGGCACTAATTAATGTGTGCATTAATTTCACTTGTAACATCCATATCCCATATAGTAAGGTAATATTTGACTGGTTGCATTGTAAGCCTCTGACTGAGTAACTCACTGGACAGGAGAGAGACATTAATTAGTGTGAAGGTGATCAGCAATAGAAGGTATGTCGTCCTTCCCAACAGGAAAGCTCCATCGACAGACAGACGACTGTGGGATGTTAAGGAGGACCAAAGATGTTTGTTGTTCTGCTCTCCTTCCCCCATTCCCGTGAAGATTAGTCATGCAAGTGGATTCTGAGCATATGGCAGTAGGGGGATAAAAACCCCTACCAAGAAGGAACTGATTATTTCTATGCTTCTTGGACTCTGTGGAGGCAAGGGGTTTCTAGGCATAAACATGAGGCCCTAGCTACTTAGCCTGGGTTAGCCCCAAGGGACATATAGAGCTTGCTGATTACAGAAGCTTCAATTACCTTTTGAAATTTAAGATTGTAACTCATTTGTGTATATATGATTGCCTGCATTAAACTTGTAAATAACTCTCATTTCCTTTTCCTATTTAATAAATCTTTATATAGTTTATTATAGGTCTGGCTACAAGCATGGTCTTTGGGGTGAGATCTAAAGTGCAACTGGCCTGGCATAAGTAACTGGTCCTTTGGAACTGGAAGTAACCTGAATATTGCTGTGATTCATGGTGTAAGGGACCATCTATCACAAAGGTATGCTCACATGGGTGATGACATAGACTGGAGTACCCAAGGGGATTGTCTGAGACTCCACGTGAAGGCTGTTATAGTGCCTGAGTTTACCCTTGATAATTGGTTGGTGAAATCTAAGTATAGAACTCTCAACCAATTTGCCTGGGTTCTTAAAAGTTTGCCCTGAGGTTGGTACTCATATTCTTGAGTCACTGCAGGCAGTGTTACAACAGGTGATGTCACAGAAGGGTCAGGTATTGGATAGTTATTTGCATCATGATCTCACACTGAGTTTACCAGCATTCTCAACATTTATATTAGCAGTCATGATTGTTAACTCTCCTTCAGATGACATTTCTGCTGCAGGGCCTGATTCACCAGCATTCATTTCAAGTTTTCAGCTACAGCCATAATCTCCAGTAGTAATACTAGTCACTCTTTCACAGCACGTGGCATCTGTCTATGACCCTCTTTTTACTGATTTCAAAACTCCATCCAACCTCTTCAAATTTAGGCCCCGCACCTGCACCGTCCCCTCTTTCTTGGGTTTACTTCTGAAACCTACACTCTTCAAATGACCTTTCCCAAGTTTTAAACAGCTAAAAAGGTTATAAATTTCCACTTCATTCGGAACAGAAAGTTACTCAGAAGTGATACAATCTGACCAGGCAAGTTGTTGTCGCATTTAAAAACACACCAAAATAATCTTTAAAGAATTTACAATATTTAATTTAACCAATGCAGACAGATACATCAAGAACAAAATGACCAACCAACTCCTAAATCACATTCCCAGAATCATAGAAAGGGCTGGAAGGGACTTCAACGGGTCCTCTAGTCCATACCATAGGCCTGAACTCAGGGTTGACAATTCAGTCCTTGGTGCGGGAGAGGGGAATACCCTTCTATATCACACTAATAAATAAATGCATGCACTAATAAAGCAGAGAGACCTGTTGCCTGAAATTGCTGTACCAATAAAAGTTTCCTGAAATTGCAGTTAGAAGCCTAAGGTGTTAAAAAGTTAAAACGACATGTTTTCTGAAATGACCAGGAGACGTGATACCATAAACTCACTAATCTCAAGGCACTGTAGCAGCACTGATAGGGCTGATGAAAAACAGGCCTATGAAGTACAATAGATCAAAGAATGTGAAATACTTCTGACGAGATTAAACCACAATTATGTTCAGCTGTAGCACCTAAAAGAATTTCATTTTACCAGGAATTTGACCATTACAGATACCTCTGACGTGGACTCAGGACTCTACTCATTCAAAGAACATCCCATTTTCTAGATAAATTCAGATGTATGTTGTTTTCTTCAGTACAAAAGCGTGATACTATTTAGAAGGTCTGGTTATCTGGGCACTGGACACCATACTTTTTCATCTGTGAAATCAATTCCAATTCATAAATACGTGGAAAGTTATAAGAGTTCAAGACCACAATAATGAGAACAGGAAAATGGAGGATGCATAGCAGGATGAGAGGACAGTAAATTCTTCCCTGCGCACTCAGCTGACTAATGTTTCACCAAACACAGTGCACAGGTCACTTGCCGGTTTAAATAGTGGATTGTCTGTAACCTGAAGTCTTTAAATCATGATTCGAGGACTTCAGTAACTCAGACAGAGGTTATGGGCCTATTATAGGAGTGGGTCGGTGATGTTCTGTGCCCTGCAACATGCAAGAGGTCAGATTAGATGATCACGATGGTCTCTTCTGGCTCTAAAGTCTATGAATCTATATTGATTAAAATTCTCTCTAAATAGTGGCTCATGCAGTATCGCTCCCTAAGTTAACAGAAATACATTTCTCTTCTGATGGTTTGATCACTGGAAAAAAATGCTGTCATTTATCATTTATACTGTTATAGATCATGTTGTCTCTGTGCATGTTTATGATACTAATTAACACCTCTTACTAGTCTCTAGGGACTAAGGAGTTATGAGAGATGATTAGCAACAGATCTGAAAAATTATGGAGGTAACCAGGGTTTCAGCTATGGAAACAGCAAGTTGAGGTTTAAAAAGATGCAGTAAAGAGTCTCAGTTTAGGTGGTTCTGGATGACAGAAGCTAGAACGCACTGTCTTGCCAGCTTTTTTTAAAAACTAGGTTTTCAAAATTCCTTAACATCAAATTTCCTTTTTTGTATGCCCCATCAATCATTGTACAGTTTACTTTAGCTTCTTTAAACCTCGGTTATCCAATATCATAGATTATCTGAAATAAGATTATATTCCCCAATATATATAAATTACTTTGAAAATTTCCCTTAACTATGCAAAACCTTAATTATCTTAAGCTATTCAATATCCCCATTACATTTGGATAATTGAAATTGAAGGGTAATCAGTTGTTGTCCTAATGATAAAATTACTTACAGCAATTAGAGCAATTCACTTAATTTCTGCTATTTACCTCTGTTAAAGCACCCCTCTAATGAATACTGTTAACTTTTGCGAATTTGTCTCGTAAAATGGAGGCACTGAGGTCCCTTCTGGGTCCATGTTTAATGCAACTTGTTAAAACCTGTTTGGAAATTTTTGTTTCTTTAATCACAATTCACAAGACTTTTTTGCGCATATGACCCAAGGAGTTGTTTTACTTTTGTATTTAAGATCTGCTTGTGTGATTGCTCTGCATAAGCAACTGAGTTTACATTTCTTAGTTAAGATAATAATTGGCAAAATTCTGCACTCAGTTCTCATGAAAAAGTCCTATTGACATAACTACTACTCCCTCCTTAATAAACAAAATGAATAAATAAATGCAAAAAATAAAGTAGGCCCAAGCTGAGCTCCTTATACCCGGAGAAGGATGAAGAATGGAAGGCTCCAAAAAGTCCACTAGAGACTTTGCTATACGTTCTAATTGACACAGGAGAATGTGGGAGATACCTGTATTGTTTTACAGATATTATATGTCCCTCCATTGCCATTGTGTTGTTTGCTATAGGATTACTAGGGTTAATCAGTATTTCTACTGTGTTGTTTTGTAGGTCTGCAGAAAACCAGACAAAGGCTTTAGATAACTCCATCACTAAGATTCAGAGGACAATAGGTATTTGAACACCTTTAAACTTTTACCCCGTCCATCAGCAACCTGGCTTTGGTGGGGAGGAAAGTCCAGGCAGGAAACTGGAACAAAGAGCATTGAAACAGATAAAGACTCCCTGGAGAACAGGAGAGGGACTGGAGTTGTTACATCTGCTTGAGGGCAGCAGAGTGACACACAGACAGGCCCTGTGGGGTGTGTCTGCCTAAGCTATTGGGGAGATGCTAAAATTTAAGCAAGACAAAAGCATTCAGACTGTCATGTAAAAAACTTTTCTTGTTCTTTGTTCCTACTTAATGACAGGTTTCAGAGTAGCAGCCGTGTTAGTCTGTATTCGCAAAAAGAAAAGGAGTACTTGTGGCACCTTAGAGACTAACCAATTTATTTGAGCATAAGCTTTCGTGAGCTACAGCTCACTTCACGAAAGCTTATGCTCAAATAAATTGGTTAGTCTCTGAGGTGCCACAAGTACTCTTTTTCTTTTTACGGATACAGACTAACACGGCTGCTACTCTGAAACCTATCATTACGCAAGGCACTGAATTTAGCTGTATGGAGTGGAAATCTATCAACTTCATGAAAAAACTCGTACAGATACAGACAGACATCATCCTCCTTTCCAAATGCAAACAGATGGACATCATACCAAAAGGACTGAAGGTAAAAAATCCATTACAATCTACATACCACACAGACTCTGCTGACAGCTTGTGCCACACGCTCTCAAAGAAACTGCGGAACCACCTGATCAACATCCTCTACAGCAAACAGGGAAAGATTAAGAATGAGCTCTCAAAAATGGATACTCTCATAAAAAAACCAACCTTCCACACAAACTTCCTCATGGCTGGACTTTACTAAAACTAGACAACATTTACAACACACACTTTGCTTCTCTACAAACGAAAAAGGACACTAAACTATCCAAACTACTACATGCCACAAAGGGCCACAATAGTGGTTCCCTTAAGCCACCCAGAAATATTGTTAATCTATCCAACTATACTCTTAGCCCAGAAGAAGAATCTGTCCTATCTCAGGGCCTCTCCTTCTGCCCCTCCACCCCCTCGAACACGATACAGTTCTGTGGTGACCTAGAAACCTATTTTCGACATCTCCGACTCAAGGAATATTTCCAACACACCTCTGAACAACATACTAACCCACAGAGACCTTCCTACCAAGACTACAAAAAGAAGGATTCTGGGTGGACTCCTCCTGAAGGTCGAAACAACAGACTGGGCTTCTACATAGAGTGCTTCCGCCGACGTGCCCGGGCTGAAATTGTGGAAAAGCAGCATCACTTGCCCCATAACCTCAGCTGTGCAGAACACAATACCATCCACAGCCTCAGAAACAACTCTGACATCATAATCAAAAAGGCTGACAAGGGAGGTGCTGTCGTCGTCATGAATAGGTCAGAATATGAACAAGAGGCTGCTCGGCAGCTCTCCAACACCACTTTCTGCAAGCCATTACCCTCTGATCCCACTGAGGGTTACCAAAAGAAACTACAGCATTTGCTCAAGAAACTCCCTGAAAAAGCACAGGAACAAATCCGCACAGACACACCCCTGGAACCCCGACCTGGGGTATTCTATCTGCTACCCAAGATCCATAAACCTGGAAATCCTGGACGCCCCATCATCTCAGGCATTAGCACCCTGAGAGCAGGATTGTCTGGCTATGTAGACTCCCTCCTCAGGCCCTACACTACCAGCACTCCCAGCTATCTTCGAGACACCACTGACTTCCTGAGGAAACCACAATCCATCGGTGATCTTCCTGAAAACACCATCCTGGCCACTATGGATGGAGAAGCCCTCTACACCAACATTCCACACAAAGATGGACTACAAGCCATCAGGAACAGTATCCCCAATAGTGTCACGGCAAACCTGGTGGCTGAACTTTGTGACTTTGTCCTCACCCATAACTATTTCACATTTGGGGACAATGTATACCGTCAAATCAGCGGCACTGCTATGGATACCCGCATGGCCCCACAGTATGCCAACATTTTTATGGACGACTTAGAACAACACTTCCTCAGCTCTTGTCCCCTAATGCCCCTACTCTACTTGCACTACATTGATGACATCTTCATCATCTGGACCCATGGAAAAGAAGCCCATGAGGAATTCCACCATGATTTCAACAATTTCCATCCCACCATCAACCTCAGCCTGGACCAGTCCATACAAGAGATCCACTTCCTGGACACTACGGTGCTAATAAGTGATGGTCACATAAACACCACCCTATACCGGAAACCTACTGACTGCTACTCCTACCTACATGCCTCCAGCTTTCATCCAGACCACACCACACGATCCATTGTCTACAGCCAAGCTCTACGATACAAACGCATTTGCTCCAACCCCTCAGACAGAGACAAACACCTACAAGATCTCTATCAAGCATTCTTACAACTACAATACCCACCTCCTGAAGTGAAGAAACAGGTGGACAGAGCCAGAAGAGTACCCAGAAGTCACCTACTACAGGACAGGCCCAACAAAGAAAATAAGAGAATGCCACTAGCCATCACCTTCAGCCCCCAACTAAAACCTCTCCAACGCATCATCAAGGATCTACAACCTATCCTGAAGGACAACCCATCACTCTCACAGATCTTGGGAGACAGGCCAGTCCTTGCTTACAGACAGCCCCCCAACCTGAAGCAAATACTCACCAGCAACCACACACCACACAACAGAACCACTAACCCAGGAACCTATCCTTGCAACAAAGCCTGTTGCCAACTGTGTCCACACATCTGTTCAGGGGACACCATCATAGGGCCTAATCACATCAGCCACACTATCAGAGGCTTGTTCACCTGCACATCTACCAATGTGATATATGTCATCATGTGCCAGCAATGCCCCTCTGCCATGTACATTGGTCAAACTGGACAGTTTCTACGTAAAACAATAAATGGACACAAATCAGACGTCAAGAATTATAACATTCAAAAACCAGTCGGAGAACACTTCAATCTCTCTGGTCACTCGATTACAGACCTAAAAGTGGCAATTCTTCAGTAAAAAAACTTCAGAAACAGACTCCAATGAGAGACTGCTGAATTGGAATTAATTTGCAAACTGGATACAATTAACTTAGGCTTGAATAGAGACTGGGAGTGGATGGGTCATTACACAAAGTAAAACTATTTCCCAGGTTAATTCCCCACCCCCACCCCCACTGTTCCTCAGACGTTCTTGTCAACTGCTGGAAATGGCCCACCTTGATTATCACTATAAAAGGTTCCCCCTCCCCCCCCCCCACCCGCTCTCCTGCTGGTAATAGCTCATCTTAAGTGATCACTCTGGTTACAGTGTGTATGGTAACACCCATTGTTTCATGTTCTCTGTGTATATAAATCTCCTCACTTTATTTTCCACTGAATGCATCCAATGAAGTGAACTGTAGCTCACGAAAGCTTATGCTCAAATAAATGTGTTAGTCTCTAAGGGGCCACAAGTACTCCTTTTCTTATCACAGCAGGTGTCTTTCAAAATTCCTGACTTCTCAGATTACTCTCCCACCTTGAGTACGTATGTAGTTTGTGTAGTGAACAGTGTTTACTTTTTTGAATTAGTTTTTTCCAGCTACATTAGCTTACATTTTTTCCACTGCATCTCCTTTTGTTATTTTCTAGTCATGTTTCTAATCTCTATAACTGCCTTTGTATTATTTCTTTCTTCTGACTGGTAAGTATGCGCACATCCTCTTCATTTAGTATGATCTGCAAATTTCATTAAGGCATTGTTTATTTCCTCTCCCTGTTCAGTAAGGCATTTAATATGACTGTTTCTAACAAACAGACAGAATGCTATTTATTATTACCCTTCACGTACAGTATTCTAGTCAGTTTTCAACCTACATGACTGTATTCCTGTTCAAACCAATTTGAACTCATTTTCAATTAGATTTCATAAGGTGCTATATAAAATACTTCATTAAATTTCAAGTATTTTATATCCATCCCAATCCCTTACTTTACTTTTGGTATTTCTACTAAAAAAAAAAGATTGGCAAGACATGTTTCTTATTACACTTTATTCAACTTTATGGTTAATGCATTGGATTGCACCCCAGGATACCTGGGTCCCGCTCCTGGATCTGTGTGACCTTAGACAAGACACCTGAATCTTGCTGTTCCTCAGTTCCCCATCTGTAAAATCGAGGTACTGGTTATTCCCGATCTCACCATGGTATTATGAGATAAATCCATTAACGTTTGTCAGAGGTTCAGGTACTGTGATGATCAGTACCATTGAAAGTCATAAGTAGCAATGCTGACATTACCTTCTAGAGAGAATAAGATCTTGTCTGCCCACAGAAACTGCACCGGTTTAGCTAAAAATGGTTTAAAAACTGATTTAGTTGAGCCACTGTAAACTCTTGTGTTGACACTGTGATAGTTGGTGCTTGCTGGAATCACCACCTAGTGGCTAGAGGGAGTTGTTCCTTTCTTAATGCAGAGGGGGATTGGTAGAGAACCCTGCCCCCCACTCCACCAGGCTCCAGTCCAGAGCCCCATGAGGGTTACCAAATGTCTGGCACCCAAGAGCACCTTATGTTTGCCCTCCCTGGGCCACTTCCTACGCCCCATTCTATTATCCAAGTTTTACAGTTTCTAGCAAGGAGGTAAGGACAAAAAAGGGTATTAATTGCACCTTCAGTCTGCCTGGGCTCATCAGGTAGGCTCCTCTTTTCCCAGAGAGGCTTTTGCCACATCCCTTCTCAGCAGCTCCCAGGACAGTTCTTTCTCCCTGCCTTGTCAGCCCCTTTCTGAGCTGTCTGGCTTCCTTTTAAGCTCCATCTCCATCTGGCACATGCTCTGCAGGTGCAGCTGGGTGGGGTGTCCAGGCTCTGAGTTGCTCTTTAACACCTTCAGTCCTCCCATGGAGTTTATACACCCCATCACAGATACCCTATATCAAATGTCAGTTTAAAACTTGTTACATCCATTTAGCTTGTACCTGCAATTTTACCAATGTAAATCAAATTTAAAACAAAACAAGAGTGCTCATACACGGATTTGCACCTGTTTCAGTTTATAAAACACACTGGGTGGGTGATGTAATATCCTTTATTGGACCAACTTCTGTTGGTGAGAGACACAAGCTTTCGAGCTACACAGAGCTCTTTTTCAGGTCTGTAAAAAAAACCTCAAAATCATTCTGTTATGGTTATAGGGGCTAGCTGGACTCCCCTCGTCTACTTTCTGAGACACCCAGCTCAGGTCTTGGGCCTCTTGCTGTTACCTGTCTGAAGGTTAAATCTTGTGATTCTTCCACTCTTAGACCAAGACCGTAGTACCCTACCCCAGGTACCAACCACTTGTCACCCTGCAGGACTGACTGAGTTTTGGTCATCCATGTAGCCATGCTTGTCTGTCTCCCTCTGACTGCTTCAAAGAAATCCCCCATCTTCTATGTGAGTTCTGAGCCCAGTTACCATAGTTTCTTTGTTGCTCCTTGATGTGAAGTCTCTTGGTGCTTCAAACTAGGTTTTTCTGATCAGAAGGAGCATCCATTAGGGCCTAGCTAGGAAAATGTCCCCATCATGCTGCTCCTTTATTTAGATTCATGAAGTTTTAATGAGTTTTCATAACTTGCCTGATGGCTGTCTCCCCACTCTGAGTGAGGCTATTGAATACGCTGAGTATATAGGGAGCTGACAGGACCCCTTTTGGTCTAACCTACAAACGTAAAAGTCAAGCACATAGATCACATTTTGGATACAAATCAAAATATGCAGTTACTAGACACTTGTGCTCATTTTTTGCTACTTGAACCTTTAATTAAACCAATGCAACACTGGGTGTAGAGCAGGCCTAAATATCAAATATCATCCTCAGTTTTTCTCTCTTTGAAAAGTGACTAAAAGGAAGATCTTTCTTTAATACTGGAGTGATGAAAACTAGCCTAATGCAACACATTATTATGTGCTGTTAGGTTCTGGATAAAGATCCATCGTTATGTCTATTTTCTTTATGTAACATCAGTGCATCAATGTTGTGAGTGGGTGGGTTTCAATGAAACAAGAACTAGGCCAAAAATTAAACCAAGCCTTTCACATTATCTTTCTTGTCCATGGGCTTCTGAACAACCTAGTTCCTAGAGTAGAGTTCCCCTGTCCATCTGCAGTCAGGCTAGAGGAGGATGTGGCTTAGTTATGTGCCTGTCTAGTAGTGCTAGATACACACTAAGGTAATATTAGATAAGTTGGCAGATGCCAGAGGAATTTACTCAGCACACCAGTGAGGATTCCTGGTTGATGTGGCTGCTTCACATACCAGGATTAGTAGATGCTGACTTTTAGGCATCTGAAGGAACAACAAACAACTTTTAATGGCAGGCAATGTTGGGTAGTCAAGGCTCTTCCTATGCTAACAGGTCAGCAATGGGGGGTGAATGACTGCTGGCGGAGTCAACTGCTTCTTCAGAGGATCATACTGGATGTAATTATGTCCAAAGTGGTCTGTTTCCTTCTGGAAATAGCACAAGATTTTATATACTAAACATATAAGTCTGGCTGTGGGCTCAATCCACCTCTCACTGAAGTCAGTGGAAAGATTTCCATTAAATTGCAATGGGAATGAGATTGGGCCCCAAGAATTTAATTGCTATTGAGAGTAGCAAGCAAAGATCTCCAATTCTCTCCATTTTATTAATATACAGCATGTGATTACATTTCTCTTTGTATTCACTATTGATGGAAACCTGGCATGACTGGCTCAATCCTGCTTTGCTAATTAGACTATAGCAAAAACATGATGTCTGGGAATTAGCTGCACATTACAACCTGACATATGCAACTTGCAATAGGGGGTAATGTAGGTGGATGTGGATGAAGGGATCCATATGGCACACATGCTTTTTAAAAAAAACAAACAAAACAAAACATTCTATTGCTTATGCTAGGTTAAGCAGCCAAATATGTATTTTTTTCCAATTGTATGTTGATATGCACATTTTTCTCATCACTAGAAAGATATCCCCCCCACCACCACCATTTGAATTGCAAAGTGTATTTGCAAAATGTGGCAGCGTTTATCTTCAAGCAGTAAGCTACGAGAGTGACTTTATGTAGCTCTTGTTATAAGGAAATCTGCCTACCGGTCAGGTTACAGAGAAATATTACTTGAAATATAGAGATATTAACAGTCTTTTTTTGTTAAAGTAACACAATAGCTTCTTCAGTACATTTTTAAAAAATTGTTGGGATATTACTAATATTATTTATTAAGAGTTGAAAATAGCCACGGTGCTGTACAAGATTCAAAATAATAATATTCCCACTCCAAAGAAGTTTTTTGGAAAACCAGAGCTAGATTCTCATCTATTGTAAACTGGCATAGTTCCATTGACATCAGTGGAGATACACTCATTTACATGAGCTGATGATCTGGCCCAATATCTGTAACAACTGCCATCTGAGGGGGTTTTTTATGATTTGTTTTAAGTGTAAACATTTCTAGGGAAGATAATTCAACCAGTCTTCCCATTTCAATCTTGCCAACAAGTTGGGGAGGGATAATCTCTTTCCTTCAAAGCAATACAGGACATATAAAAAAGTAGAAATAATCAAGAATTACATTTATTTGAACCTATTAGTTCTTATCATATGATTTTTATCCAGCAACTCTAGGATTTTCTCACATTGGCTGTAAAGGAGAAGGTGTCATTGTATTTATCTAAGGTACTTATATTCCCCTCAATCTTTTAATACAATTTATCCACACAACACCCTTGTGAGGTAAGAAAGGAATTTTACAGATGGGAAACTGAGGCACAGAGCAGCTAAATGACTTGCCCAAGTTGACACAGGAAGTCTGTGGAGGAGCAGACATTTAAACACAGGTTTCTGAAGTCCTAGGCTACTCCCTTTACCATTAAACCAACCTTGCGTCCTTCCAAATGTAGACTTGCTGATATTTTACAAACACTGTTATAATGTCCATATAGAATTCAAGACAAAGGGCAAGGAACACACTAACAGATAAAGGAATATTGTTTAAAACAAGCATGCATTACAGATTTATCAGTCTATTTCCTGACTGGATTATCATAATCAATGCTAGAAAGGCCATATATTAAAGGGAATGTCACTGTATACATCACTGACTGGGTTGTGTCTCCCTTTTTGAAACAGATAATTGTGTACATGGGTCTCTATGCTCCCAGATATTTATGCAAGTAAAAATAGGAACTTCAGGTTGTAGAGAAAGCTTATAAATGCAGACATTGACCCAGGAAACAAATTAATCTTAGATTCTTCTCTCTGGCAGGAAAGATGACTCTGGCTTTAGTCATTTAGTCTATGTGGTTAAATTAAGATTAATTTGCCAGAGAAAACAGTCAAGTTATATCATAACATTAATATTAAGGCTGGTTGAAAACTTTCCACTGGGGAAAAAAAACATACCTGTTCATCAGAAAATTGGGTTTGCTATTCAATTAAATGTTTCATGAAAATAGACTGCTTCCCATGGAAAATTTCAACTTCTCATCAAAACACAAAACCCCAAAAATATTTTGGTTTGGTGGTTTTCAACAAAAAAAACCTTGAGAACCCCACACACAGACACCTCATTTCCTCCACAGACTCTAGTTAACATCAATATATATTCTAATATCCAGATAAGTAATTTTCTTCAACTAATCTTGTAATTATCTATGTACTCCTGTGTGTCCAGCAGAGAAGATTTATCCCAGTATATCTCGACACACAGCTGAAATTACATATAAGTGCCCAGCTATTCCATGGCAAGGTATGATCTTGTTCGATTTCCCAATCACAAGTGGGCTTGGTCATACTTGACTGCCAGGAAAGTAACAAAGGATCTGCAGAAAGTGGTTTTGGTGCCTCCAGGCAGTAGCAGATTGGGCTATTGAGCAATCATTCTTTGCTCCCCATAGCCATTCATTCTCCCACATGGAGCTAGAGGGACGAGACTTGGAGACTGGAGCTGGTGGGATTCTCTTTAGGACTCAAGCATAGCACTCTCAGAGTTTCTTCTCCCCCAGTCTCTGTCACAGGGTTTTTCTACTTCTGCCCAAGAGCTAATAGGAGCTGGAGATTCTTACACCATTGTGATGGTTCTCAGGGTACCCAGGACTGAGAGTCCCCTTGTTACCCCCAGAATATTAGGGTTGGAAGAGACCTCAGGTGGTCATCTAGTCCAATCCCCTGCTCAAAGCAGGACCAACACCCACTAAATTATCATTGCTGGTGCTTAACTGGGTGTCAGTCTCCTGACATTACCAGACTCTTAGCTACCCAAACAATCTCCTCTGGGCTATGCCAGCCTTACTTTGCCCAATAATAGGTATATCCCAGTCCCTGAGCCCCTTCGAAAGAGTTCCCTTGTAGCATCCAACCCCTTTTCCATGACACTCACAGAAATACCAAGTCTACTGTCCCCAAGGGAACAGTGTACACACCAGCTTGCATAATTCAACTCAGGATCATCACCTTGTATAATACCACAACACTGAGATATATGTATAGTGACAACAGTAAGCTTGTTATTAAAGATTCAAGAGTCAAGAGACAGTGAGAAAGGATAATGGAAACAAAAGGGTTACATATAAAACAAAATCATAACCCTATTTGTAGAGAATAAATTTAACTCAAGAGGATAACCATCTGTCTGAAGAAGTTAGTCTCACCCAAATGTCCTTTGCAGAGTTTCCAACCAGGGCAGGTTGTGATCCTGTTTTTGTGAATGTAATTGCACTGCCTGAATACCTCCTGGGTGCAGGATAAAGGGATGTCTTCCCGGACTTCTCCTTATATTCCCCAAAGTTCATTGTCTGTATCTCAGCATCAGACAGGATGACCCTGTAGCTTATTCTCTAGTGTGCTGCCTCCCTGTTGATTTCACATCTCCCCATTGACATCCTAGGTCAATGACTCTCCATTGTATTAACTTACAATGGTTAGTTTATATGCCAAACAGATGAATAAACATCCTGTGTCTGACAGAAAACTGGCTTATCAACTCTGCCTTGATACAGACTTTAGGACCATATTTTCAGTATAGTCACATAATGCCTTACATAGTATCTATATGCACATTTTACAATTATATTAATAACCAGTGTGACCCCAGCTTTCATTTAAGACCTCACATGATATTCTTTGATGAATCAGAATCAGGATCTGGATATTCTTGTAACCTCCTTGTGGCGGTTCAATGACAAGACAGAACACAGCTTTTAGCAAGCAAGCAGGCTGGTCTCTGCTAACGGGCTTCTGCCTGTCAGCTTTCCACCTTCCCCTTTATTCTCTCTCTCCCCCCGCGCGTTACATTCTCCAACAGATAAAAGGAATACACTGGCTTTGTTTAACATTCTTATTTACCAATTTCTATCTACCGCATTCCTTGCTCTCGGGCCTTGAGCCCAGTCCTGAGAGGCTTCCCACGGTTCATGTCATCTTGGCAAGATTCCAAGGTTGATGCCCTTGGATGGAGCAGTGTGTGCACTACTCCTACACAACACTCCGGGTGTGCCCTGAATGTTGCCAAGTGCATAAACCTTTATGAATCCTACATCCCCTCCTTTTTTGTTTATTTGTGCTCGGCCATCTCATGGTAGCCATCAATTTGCATTTGCAAGCCAATGAACTCCCGGACAGACAAGGTCATAACTCGTGGAGCCTGCCAGGGCGGGTCTCGACAAAGCCTTAACAAAAAGGGAATACATTGTACACAGCAGCAGCAAAAAATAAGCTTAAGAAGGTAAAGTGTAATTGGCCGGGCCCCAATTAGCCATGCTAGAGTACTGGGAAGAGAGGTTCGAGTAAGCAGCGAGCATCATCTCATTCCCAGTTTCCTCAGGGTGATGACATACTGGAATAAGGCACATACCTAACAATTCTTCAGCTGCTACAAAATCAAATAAACAAAAGTGGGTAACATTTGCTATTGAAGCCAATCTTTCCCATAGGTTATATGTCATTCGGGCCCTTAACGGAGGAAGCGCTCCTGAGCCAACCCCTACAGGAAATAGCAGGCACAAAAGGCATACAATCATCACAGAATTAGCAGTGATTTGGGCGAGAATGGCCACAAACAAAGTCTCAGGAGTCTCTGGTTGTTGATTTGCTGCCAGTCTTCGTTGAGCCGCAGCAACCAATGCTTTTACTGCTCCCCATGTCACGGGCTGGCCTGGGACGCTACGCCTCTTCCGTTTCCGTCCTGCCGTTGTCGACCCGGGAGGCACCACATTCTCTTCCAAGGTCAGCTGAAACTCCGGTATGGGGTTCGACAGCCCCTGGTGCCACGCCATGCTGTTTCAGTGCCAGTCGCACACACGGGTCTGGAACCCACAACGGTCCTGCAGGGAGAGACACAGCAGCATATCCCCGACCCCAAGTGATTAAAGGCACTGGGCCCAACCATTGCGGATCGGGCAGCTGATGGTAATAGACACGTGGTCTTTCCAGTACCTCGGATTTGTGAAAATGCCGATCCGCGGGGGTCTGCTAATCTGCGTTCAGCATTAAATTATTTAAAGTAAACAAAAGGATATGCAGTTGTTGCTGAATGTCTCCTAAGATTCGGAGACGCAGCTCCCCTTGTTTTAATTGTTTGTCAAGCAAGGTTTTTAGCGTGCGATTTGCACGTTCAACAATAGCTTGGCCTGTGGAATTATAAGGGATCCTGTGTTTAAGACGGACGTCCCATTGGGCACAAAAAGTGGAGAGGGCTGTGGAGCAATAGGCTGGGGCATTATCCGTTTTTATCTGGCTTGGGCGACCCATAACAGAAAAACAGGCTAGCAAATGGTGAATCACTTTGGGAGTGGCTTCCCCACGCTGTGGGGTTGCCCAAAGGAACCCCGAATAGGTATCAATGAAAACATGTAAAAACGAATAGGGGCAGAATTGTGGCACGTGAGTGACATCCATTTGCCATAGCTGATTCGCTGCTGTACCTCTAGGGTTAACGGCATAAAAAAAGGTAGGGGCAGCAGCGGCGCAGTGGGGGCAGGAACAAACAATAGAACGTGCATGATCAGCAGGAATATGAAACTGTCGGGCCAAAACAGAGGCAGACTGATGAAAAAAGGCATGGCTTTCAATGGGGTCAGAAAAAAGGGAATTTACCTGACCACGTAACGCGCGATCGGCGCGCGCATTGCCTTCAATGAGTAGCCCAGGCAGAGGGGTAAGACTGCAAATATGAGCAACAAAATAAGGGAAATTACGAGTGGTGATGAGATACTGTAAGGACAGAAACAGGCGAAGGAGGTCCGCATCGACCTGAGGGTAATGAGGGCAAGGGGTAAATAATCAATTACCTGATAAACATAATGCGTGTCCACAATCAAATTAAAGGGACAATCAGCAAAAAATTAAAAGGCCAAAATAACAGCAGCTAGTTCCAAGGACTAGTAAAGCTCTCCAAGCGCTGTGCATGCAAATATTGTTGTACAAGCGAATGAAGCGCTTTCAGCTTTTCTAGAGGGAGGGGCGACTGGTCAATTCATATGGGCTCTAAGGATTGCCATACCAATGGTAATGCGGATGGCAAGGTGGGTGAGGGAGGGTTTGGGGCCATTATATATTAATATCAAGGGTGGTGTATAGCTTTGTAAGTAAGTCACGGCCCCAAATATTGAGGTGGACAGGGAGCACAAAAGGGCGGATAGTAGCAAGGGCACGGCCTCTAGGTTTAGAGACCGTGACCCAAGACAAACTCTGGCGCCCGGGTTTACTACCCCCGATCCCCCACAACTCTTTAGAAGGAACCGTTGGCCAACTGACCGGCCACTCTGGATCACGAATCACCATAACGTCAGCTCCAGTGTCCACCAGCCCTGTAAAAGGAACATCATTTAAGAGAAGTGTTAACTGAGGTTTCGAGGGGCAGACTGACATTGTCAGAGCAACAAGTGGAGAGGAGGTGCTGTGAGACGGCGAATGAGACAACGTTGATCCAAAGCCACCTCCGCCCCGGGTTCGATCCTCGGTGGCTGGCACCTGATAGGGGACTAAAATCAATTGCGCAATTGACCGTCCACGCGGGAGCGACTGCGGAAGATGGGTCCACACCTGAACCTTAATAATGCCAGTGTAATCGGCATCGATGACTCCTGGGATGACAAAAAAACCCTGTTTCCCAGCGTGTGAGCGAGGGAGAACCAGACCCACAAATCCGTCAGGGAGAGGTCCCGTCACCTGTGTAGGTATGGCGCAAACCTCCCCCGGCAACTGAAAATCAGTGTCCTCCTGCATAATCAAATCAAGCCCTGCACTTCCAGCAGTCGCCGCCCTCATGGAGTCTATGGATTGTAAGGCAGAGGAACAGTTGTCTGAGTGGGAAACACCCCCGTTCGGGGGGGACCCGTCGTGCGGTTTCCCGACCCGCTACGACACTGATTAGCCCAGTGATAGCCCTTCCGACACTTGGGGCACTTCTTTCAGGGGCGGGCGGGCGCCGTCGATGAGCGGCACTCCCGCTGAAAGTGACCCTCCTTACCACAGTGGTAACAACGCTTCCCCTCCTTTCCGCTTTTCCGCAGGGCGGCAGCCAGAACTCCAGCTTTATGTGCTTGAGTTCCGATGTTTTGGCACGCCCGCAGCATGTCTGACAGCTCTAGAATTCCAGAGGCTTGTGCAGCCTGGAGAGCACGGCGGCAATCCTCGTTCACATTTTCAACCGCCATTTTTAACAGGATCTCCTGAGCTGCCGCAGGGTTATCCACCTGTCGGAGGATAGCCTCCTGCAATCTGTTGGTAAAATCCATAAAGGACTCTGATGCACCCTGACAGATACTGGCAAAGCTTTTGGTAGGCTTGCCTGAATCCGGGACCTTCCGGAAAGCATGCTGGGCGCAGGTGGAAATAATGGGGAAGACGGCCTGAGGGAGTTGAGACTGCAGCTGAACAGTAGCAAACTGGCCCTCCCCTGCCAACTGCTCATAAATGATACCTTGCTCTCTATATACCTAGGCTTGGCGTTCCGCCATCTGCCGATACTCACTAAGCCAAATAACATACTGACTGGGTGTCAGCATCATGCGCAACAGCGCCTTCCAGTCTTCAGGGATCAGGGAGTACCCACTACCTAGCCCTTCAATGAGACCACGCACATACGTGCTAGTGAGGCCAAACTCGCGAATCGCTTTCTTTACCTCTCTGATCACCGAGTAAGGCAAACTGACCCAGTTTGCAACCTGGTTGCCCTGGCCATCATCCTGCCAGGTCACCGGACAAACTGAGACCAGATCAGCCAGCTCCTCTGCTGTAAGATCTGAGCAAGTCTTCGCTGCGTGAACCATTTGTTGCACCAGCGAAAGCCCCTGAGCAGACGCAGAGGACCCCCCGGGGGGCCCCGGAGCATGGGGCCCCACGAGCGGAGGGCGATCACACACCGGCTCCGGTGGGGAAGGCCAGGGAGGCGGTGGTAATAAAGGCACTGGGGGCGAAGCAGGGGGAGGGATGGTTGCAGGAGCAGACGGGGGTGGCGAAATCGGCAGCCCCTCTGTTGGCGCAGGAGAGGGTTCTTCCGAGGTGACACACTGTGTTGCATCGGTAGGAGGGGGGGTGGCCGCAGGAGCGGACGGGCGTGGCGAGATCACCAGCCTCGCGAGGGAGGGCCTGTTCGAGGCAACACGCTGTATTGCGTCGCGGCAGAGGTGCCAGGCATGTAAAGCCTGCACGGACGCCCGAGGCTCTTTGTGCAATGTCTGGCCCAACCGCTCCCAGTCCGCTAGCTTAAGGGGTCCGGCTTCAGGGTACCACGGGCACTGGGCACTCACCTCCTGTAGCAGGAGAGTGAGTTCTCGAGTGGGGCAGTCATGCTGAGCCTTACGCAGCAAATACTGTAGCTCATTGCGGTGTTGCACTTGCAAAGCAGAGAGGGAGCTTCCCATACTTACCACAATGAAAAATACTCACCGGGATCCACGAAGCGGATGAGTGACGCATCTGAAACCCTTGCCGGGCGAGGTGAGTGCTGAGGGCCCCATGTTTGGGCACCAGTTGTGGCGGTTCAATGACAAGACAGAACACAGCTTTTAGCAAGCAAACAGGCTGGTCTGCTAACGGGCTTCTGCCTGTCAGCTTTCCACCTTCCCCTTTATTCTCTCTCTCCCCCCGCGCATTACATTCTCCAACAGATAAAAGGAATACACTGGCTTTGTTTAACATTCTTATTTACCAATTTCTATCTACCGCATTCCTTGCTCTCGGGCCTTGAGCCCAGTCCTGAGAGGCTTCCCACGGTTCATGTCATCTTGGCGAGATTCCAAGGTTGATGCCCTTGGATGGAGCAGTGTGTGCACTACTCCTACACAACACTCCGGGTGTGCCCTGAATGTTGCCAAGCGCATAAACCTTTATGAATCCTACACCTCCTTGCCAGTTAGCATTGAGGGGTTCTTAGGGTCACAACCATTCTTTCCGAAAAGATACTAAGAGGAGAAGCCATAGTTCTTTATATCCTGCTACCCCCAAATTGGAGGTCAAGCTGGAGAGAGCATTGCCAAAGATGTTTCCAATCTTTCCCTCCCCTCCGCCATGTTGGAAGCATAGGCAGGATTTCTGCCTAGCAGCTGAAATGCCACCACCAGCTGTTTAGCAGAGCAAATAGACTGCGGTTTATTAGAGCCACAGGTTTCTCACAAAGAAGCCTAATTTTGGTACATTTGTCAACACAAACATCTTGAAATCACTAAACTATCCTTTTGTCTAGCCTATCAGGCAACTTCTCCTTCTGCCCTTTAAGTATCTGCTTTTCCAAGTGCTACACTCTAAATATGCCGATGACCTAGAAAGGATTATCTAGTGGACAGAGTACTAGGCTGGGATTTAGGAGACGTGGGTATAATTCCCAGATCAGCCACAGGCTTTTTGTGTGACTGTGGGTAAGTTGCTTAGGAAACCGAGGTACAGTGAAGACTCTGTTTAAATTAGCAGTAGAACCTCATAGGGGTGTTATGAGAATAAAAGTCCATTTGTGATTGTGAGGTTGTAGACAATATTAGGGTCATGTAAGTACCGTATCTAGGTAGGGGGAAATGAAGATTCCTGAAGAGAAAAAGAATCTTAGAAACTAGTTTGAAAAATGATTTTTCTCAGTCAAGATCTGAACAGTAAAATAGTATTTTTCTAACCAAATAAAAATGTGCCATGCCATAGACATTGTGGAGAGCTGTTGCAATAAGACTGAATGAGTGAACTCAGGAGTCTGTACCACCATTAATACAAGCAGGTGACTGTATTTTCTGTGTAGTGCAAGACTCTTATCTTCCTCATGCAACAAAGCCACAACTTTATTTTATATTACACTTCCAAGGCATTGTAAAGAATGGTAACAACCTACTCCAAAATTGCAAGGAATTTAGTAAAATAGTATGTGTATTTTTATCACTGATCTTTTAAAGGAGTGTCTGAGCAGGATGCAACCACTGTAGAGTTCCAGGTTCACACAAGTTGACCTAGAGCATTCATTCAAACATTCTGTTAAAAGCTACCAGTTAGAAAAACGGAAGCAGAGAAAAAACTTATCTGTACTGCTGTGGGAAAATAAGAGGAAAGCAGATACAGATGAATATATATACCTCTTATAGATCTTTACTTTCTGGAAACATTAACATCTTAGAATATTGGGCCAGAAAACACAGTTAGTGTAAATCAGTGGAACTCCATGGACTTCAGTGAAGCTTTGCTGATTCACAGCCACTGATTTAGCTGGCTCAAAAGATAAAGAGAAAAAAAAAGCATATGTTTCTTCAGTTCTCCCTTCAATATCTCACAAAGCAGTTTGTCTCTGAAGAAGTTACTATCAGTTAGTTAGTGAGGGATGGAAGGATTTTTTTCAAAAAAGATCTTACGGGGCTATGATGATGAGTACAGAGTCTTTCAGAACTCTGCTGGGAACTCCAAAAATTAATTACACCACATCCCAGTGGCCCATAGGATGAGATTTCAAGAAGCTGAACAGCCTGAGGTTTGGGGAGTGATTCCCAGCCAGGATTTAGAGGCAGATTAGAGGGGCAGTCCCACTTGGAAACTAATTAAAATGCAATTTAGGCAGCATAGAGGAGCCTCCAACAAAACTACTAACAATGAGGCTGAACTGTGGCCAGTACAATCTACAGATTAGCTCTCCAATAGAGGAATGGACAAGGGGTACTCCATACAGTAGGCCTGAGGGGCCCTATGGGGCATGATTACTATTCCATTGGCCTGCTCCCAGGGTCAGAGTTAAAATAAGATGCATAATTTTTCTTAATTGTCCAAGTCACTGTATTTTCACCTGTTACTTTCTGCCAGACCTAGCACCGACTCCTCTTTTACTTACTAGAAGCACTTGAGTGTTTAAGGGGAACCCACCAAGGGCTGGAGTCTGTATACCCAAGTGATTATAGCATTTACAGCATTTGCCTCTGAGCTTGTGATATGCAGAGACCGCATCTGAAGGGATGTGATTACCACAGCACTCATAGTAATGCTCTGCAGAGAGAGGTGGACACAGTGTTCGTAATTTTCTCCATGTTTGACCAGCTTTGCGTCTTACAGTTGAGGATGAAAATGCTTTGTGGATACCCAAATGCATGTTAAGTTCTCATGCAGTTCTTATTTTGTTCCCAGCAGGAAAATATAATTGGAATGAAAGCCAATAAAGCCAAAAGAGTGATGCACTGTTTCATTCTTCTGCAGATGTGGCCAATAGTGTTTGTGGGCCTAACTCTCCACTAGCTTTCCCTTTGTGGAGTCATTTGTTCCTGTGTAAAGTGTCATTTGTTCCTGTGCTGTGCTGGTGCTCCCTTATGCCCACTACCTAGAACCTAGGATGTGGGAGACCTAGGCTTGAATCCCCAGTCACCTTGATTCAGAGCAGGGGCTTGAACCCACACTTCAGGTGAGTGCTCTAACCCCTGAGCAATTGAGTATAAATGGGCACCTCCTTCATTTTTTGTGAGAAAGGTGCCTCAGCCCTAACTGCAAGCGAGGGTTCACAGCTGTGACTGCTGAGTGGCTGGAGTCTTCTCCCAGAGCTAGGCACCTTTGAGGAGTAGGGCTTAGTCCACACCCCTCTCCTCAGCATTTTCTACTGGCTGGCACAGGTAGCTCCATGCTCACTGGGCTGGGTTTTCTGAATCCCATTCTCATGCACCTAACTCTCCCCAGGCAGCATTTAGGGAGCCTGGGTACTTAACTCAGGGCTCTGGATTGCACTAGGCAGCTGGGCACCTAAGTGTTAGATGTTACAATGCTGAGACTAAATCCCCTTTGTGGATCTAGCTAAAAGTCACTTGCCCAAGGTCACACAGAAGTTGGTGGCAGATCAGAGGCCCGAACCCAGGTCTCATTAGTTGTACTAGACCAGGGCCCTATCCATTGTATCATTCTTCATCTGGGTACAGAACTGCTGCTGCTCACTTTTTTGCCTCAAATTGTGAGAGCGTGCATGTTCCTCCTCACTTGCGGCAAATCAGTCTTCTTGAATTATCACCTGATTTGCTGAGGTAGTGACTTCTCATCTTAGAAAGACTTGCCTCCACCTCCCTGAACCATACCAGATGAGAGAGACTCCCACTCATACCTGGTCCAAAGCTGCCACTTGCTAATTATCACATTAACTTTCACATAAGTCAACTCATTAAACACACACTGCATTTTAAAAAGCAAATATAACAATACAAGGTCTGTCCTGGGTTTAGAAATAAACAGCATTATGTCAAGATTAGAAGTGGAGCAGGGACAAAACCAAGACCACAATTCTTCCCCTAAATTTCAGGCTCTAGCTCAGGGGCGGGCAAACTTTTTGGCCCGAGGGCCACATCGGGTTTCCAAAATAGTATGGAGGGCCGGTTAGGGGAGGCTGTATCTCCCCAAACAGCTGGGCATGGCCCAGCCCCCGCCTCCTATCCGACCCCCCTGCTTCTTGCCCTCTGACAGCTCCCCCGGGACTCCTGCCCCATCCACCACCCCTGCTCTCTGTCCCCTGACCACCCCCAGACCCCCCACTTCTGACTGCCCCCTGCCACCCCATCCAACCCCCCCACTCATTCCTGACTGCCCCCCTAGGAGCCCTGCCCCATCCAACCCCCCTGTTCCCCGCCCTCTGACCACCCCAACCCCTATCCACACTCCTGACCTCTGACCACTACCCCGAACTCCCCTGCCCTCTATTCAACCCCCCCCCCCGCCCCCTTACCGTGCTGCCTGGAGCACCGGTGGCTGGTGGCACTACAGCTGGGCCGTCCAGAGCACCAGGTCAGTCTGGGGATCTGCAACTGCGCTGCCCAGCAGCCCAGAGCATTGTGCCAGCAGCGGGGCGCACTGAGGCTCCAGGGGATGGTGAAGAGCCTCCCAGGCCAGGAGCTCAGGGGCCAAGCAGGAGGGTCCCGCGGGCCAGATGTGGCCCATGGGCCGTAGTTTGCTCACCTCTGCTCTAGCTCAGCTCTCTGCTGCTGCTACAGGCTCAAAAACCTAAGGTTTCAAGTTGCTGCTGTTCAATGAAGGGAATTGTTTCTACCTACTCCTTGGTGCCTGCAGTGGTGTCCATGACAGACCACTGGGGAAAATCATAAGGGACTTCAGACTTGAACATGCGTACACACACCCCACCCCCCAAAAGAGAGATTACAGATCTCCATTTGCCTCTGATCAGGACCCAACAGTGGCATCAGGAAGGTAACACAATATCTGTAAGAGTTCCTGTATGAAAAGAAGCTGGCTTATAGTCATTCCCAGTAAAATGGAGATACTTTAAGCAGAGAAGGATAAGTGAAATTCATCATGGACCTAGGATGGTATGCCACCAGGAGCTCAGGCGTGCAAACTGGGGACAGATTGCTACTGGACACAGGCCTCTCAGCATGTACAAGGAGAGACTGTTCCTCAGGGTGCCATATGATGCTCAGGGAAGGTGTGAAAGCAGCAGGCCAGTGATTTGGGGAGACAACTCCTTATAGTGATATGGACAGATGGAGAGGGCAATAAATACGCCTCTAAGTGCTGAGGCTGGGGCTGTATCTGGGTATGCAATGTGGGGAAGGCTCCTTTGCCCTCTCACTCTGTGCAAGGGCCAGGAACAGCCTGGACCTTAATGTAATATACAAAGCCATTTAAAGAGATAATAAAACCCCGTCTGGAAAATGGGGCTCTGATGGCTAGACTGTTTTATCAAGAACATTGATAATTGCATGCTATGGGCTCATTTTACTTAACTTGTTAAACTGACAATGAAAACGTCTGATTTATTATTCGTCACCAGCTTGTGGATGTTGGTACAGGATTTTAACATTCTCGGCTATTATTCAGCATCATCCAGGCTCATTTCTTATTCCAGTCGCAAGTCATATATACATTTGTCCTAGAGAAATTTCCATAGACCCCTGGCATTACATTTTAGCAGCATGGGAAACACACAGGAGAATGTGATGCAGAGAAAGCACATGAAAGAGAGCCTTTCCTTACTTTGAATCCAGATTAAAATAATTATTTTCTCCAATACAAATTTTGTAACAAAGTACCTTACTAAAGGAAGTCCCCCATATTTAAATATCTGTACTGTGCTTTGGAAATGCAACAATGGCTTCTATTCAGGCTGGTGCATGCCTTTCAGAGCTGGAGATCTGTGGGTTTAATTCCCATGGAGGATCTGTGGTGTCTTCATGTAACATTGCCCTGGTTTCTTATAAAAAAATTCATACCATTAGGTACAAAAGCACCAGAAGCACTCAGTTCCATCTTCTCATAGCATGTCTGTTGTCTTGGTGTCTGAGTAATAAACCGATCCTAAATAGACCAATGGAATGCCCTGGGGGAGGAGACAGAGGTCAAAACCTGCTTCATCTGCTTAGGGGACTTGGGTGAAGGAATCAACTGAATTTTACAAGCTTATCTTATAAAAAATGTTGTATATCTTTGGACCATGACATTTCACGTAAACAAAAATTCTGACTCCTCAAATTATGCAAAAAAAAATGGTGACTGTTTTAGGATGAGATTACTGGATGATTTAGCACCATAGAAAGAGATTTATAGTTATGGAACTGAGTTTATATTGCATTTGCTCACTCAAAAGAAAGAGAGTTAAAATACCTACCTCTTATATATCAATTTCCAGCAGTAGATTTCAATGCACTTTGCAAAGGATATCAGCATCATTATGCTCATTTTAAAGATGGGGAAACTGAAGTACAGAGGCAAAGTGACTTAGCCAAGGTCACCAACAAGCCACTGGCAGAGCTGGGAATGGAGTCCAGATCTCCTAAACCTCATTCCTGTGCTCTATCGTCTAAGCCAGTGGTTCTCAAAACCGGTCCGCCGCTTGTTCAGGGAAAGCCCAGTTTGTTTACCTACCGCGTCCGCAGGTTCGGCCAATCACGGCTCCCACTGGTCGCGGTTCGCCGCTCCAGGCCAATGAGGGCTGCGGGAAGCGGCACGGGCCGAGGGACGTGCTGGCTGCCCTTCCTGCAGCCCCCATTGGCCTGGCTAGTCCCCAGCCCCTCTCTTGCTGTTCCCCCTCCCCCACAGCCTCAGCCCGCCGCGCCACCGGGCAATGCTCGGGGTGGCTGGGCAGCGCAGTTGCAGATCCCCGGTCTGACCCAGTGCTCTGGGTGGCGCGGCTGTAGCACCACGAGCCACCGGTGCTCCAGGCAGCGCGGTAAGGGGGCAGGGGTTGGATAGAGGACATGGGAGTTCGGGGTAGTGGTCGGGGGTGTGGATAGGGGTCAGGGCAGGGGGGTTGGATGGGGCAGGGGTTCGGGGGGGGCAGTCAGGCATGAGAGGGGGGGTTGGATAGGGCGGCAGGGGGCAGTCAGGGGTGGGGGGTCTAGGGGTGGTCAGGGAACAGGGGGTGGTGGATGGGGCAGGAGTCCCGGGGGCCATCAGAGGACAGGGGGGTTGAATGGGGCAGGAGTCCCAGGGGAGCCGTCAGAGGGCAAGAAGTGGTGGGGGGTTGGATAGGAGGCGGGGGCTGTCAGGGGGCGAGAAATGGGGGGGTCAGATAGGAGGCGGGGGCTGGGTCACGCTTGGCTGTTTGGGGAGATACAGCCTCCCCTAACTGGCCCTCCATACAATTTTGGAAACCCGATGTGGCCCTCAGGCCAAAAAGTTTGCCCGCCCCTGCTCCAGAGTATAGTAGGATATGCTGGACTTGGAAGATGGAATAATTATTTTTTCCTTTTATCTTTAGTAGCTACCTTGCTGACAGCTTTTTTTCCTCCTCAGAGCCCTTCACCACCCCATAGCGTGCAATGCGCTGATTGGTGTTATGGGCAGAGGAAGAGACTAGAAGCAGCTCTAAAAGGTCATTTCTGAATCATCTCAGTGATGTACTTTGCTAAATTCTCAGTGGTGACGACTGGCTGGCTCTAAACAGTGCTTTTGGTTCTCTGTTTCAAGTCATTCTGCATTTACAGAGCTTATTTCAAACAACTGAATTATTCAGAAAAAGCTGATGGCAAGAAATCTCTCCAGGGGGAGCAACGAGTCACTATATTATTTGTTTCAGATCTGCCAATAATGAATAGGATGGGGGAACAGGATTACTTTTCACTAATGATGAAAGAATCAAGTCATTTGCTCTAGCCATACTTCTCATTCACATTTATGATGGCCTAAAGTCAGTGGACAGCCTCTACGTAAAAGAATAAATGGACACAAATCAGACGTCAAGAATTATAACATTCAAAAACCAGTCGGAGAACACTTCAATCTCTCTGGTCACTAGATTACAGACCTAAAAGTTGCAATATTACAACAAAAAAACTTCAAAAGCAGACTCTAACGAGAGACTGCTGAATTGGAATTAATTTGCAAACTGGAGACCATTAAATTAGGCTTGAATAAAGACTGGGAGTCGATGTGTCATTACACAAAGTAAAACTATTTCCCCATGTTTATTTTTCCCCCCTACTGTTCCTCACATGTTCTTGTCAACTACTGGAAATGGCCCATCTTGATCATCACTACAAAAGGTTTTTTTTTCTTTCCTGCTAGTAATAGCTCACCTTAACTGATCACTCTCGTTATAGTGTGTATGGTAACACCCATTGTTTCATGTTCTCTGTGTATATAAAATCGTCCTATTGTATTTTTTTCACTGCATGCATCCGATGAAGTGGGCTGTAGCCCACAAAAGCTTATGCTCAAATAAATTTGTTAGTCTCTAAGGTGCCATAAGTACTCCTGTTTTGTTTAAAGTCACTGGAGTTATTCTGCATTTTCACTGAAGTACCATATGGCTAGGATATCCACAGAACAAGTTCTTAACATTTCTTATATATGATTACAGTATTCTAATTCCCTCATTGTTCTGCAACATGCATGTTTTATACCATTCTGAGCAGGAGCAATTTGTCGAACCTTCTACCAGCCAACACTTGTATGTCACAGAGCCACTGCTCCCCACTTCTTTAGTATAGCTGGGCCAGGAGGCAATCTGTTCTCCTCTGATCACATTAGTGGAGACAACCAGCAAGTACATAGTTTCTGCTTGATCTCCATATCACCCCTTATATGGCTCATACAAGATCACAACTTCAATACAGAAGTAGTGTTCTTGGGGAAGAAAGGCCTTCTGAAAACAAGTGTAGCTTTGAAACAATTGTGCATTAAATATGAAAAAACCTCACAGACAAGCCTTGATTTGACTCTGATCTTCCTTTCAAAGCACTCAGATACAAAGAGCAAAGGTGATGTGGACTCATTTTAATGAAACTAATGCAAAAAGTAGCCAAAAAATACTAAAAAGACTAGGAGAAACGTTCAGATAACATTATAATACCTGGGAATGAGATAGGCTGAGAAAGCGATGCAAGATGCTGCAGGAAGTTTTTGAAAGGCGCTAGGTTGTAATGAAGCTGCAAAAATTTTCATGACACTTTTTGTCATCTGTTAAAGTGTGTGTTTTATTTCATATTTTAAATACTCCAACTCATTACAAGATGTCATTTTTATTTGTAACTTTAAAAATTCACAGTGTAAATTACTGTGGATGAAATACATTCAGAAATATGTACCCTAAAATTAATATATCTTTTTATGTATCAGAAAGTTTTAAAAAGTTTATTTTAATTACGGTTTATTTCCAATATAAAGGAAATAAATTTGAATTTTAACCACTTAGAAATGAGAGTTAGAAGTAGTTTTAGGTACTACACCTACCCCTGAATATACCTGACAATTTGTGGTTTTACAATTGTGATTTTCTACAATGAATTTGTCCTTTTGATACACGGAGGAGTCCCACACAAATTAAAAGGCAAAAACTGACTATTCAGGGAAGCAATTAAACAAATTATATGGAGGTGCTGTCAAATGCTCAAATTTAACTCAATATATTTTTTCCTCTACTCTTTCAGTTATACTCTTAAGTCTTCCTTGCAGGAACACTAGGTACAACATTTTCAGAAGAGTTTAATGTGACTGGGGGCTGGTACACGGATTTCCCAGTCCACAAAATAAGTCCGGCATCCACCAGTCATTTGCTGTCCCTTTTCCCCAGGGCCAATATTATGAAAACTTATACAGAGTCCAGACAGAACAAAACCAGCAGTAGCAAAACAAAGAGAGCAACAACCAACAGTCTCCACATACAGACCTGTGGTCAGGTCTCCAACTCACACCCAGTGAGCTAAGCATCTTAGATTCTTCAGGCGTATTAGAGGGTGAAACAATAAAGAAGTTGCATTGCCTTGCTCTGCAGCAGTCCAGGGAAATGGGGTCCTGGGTGTAGAGGCAAAGAAAACACAGCTTGTTTGAAGTGAATTCCTAGGCAGGACAGCTACAGTTCTACTCAGTAGAGAGGCCGCGCTAGCTGACTGTGCAATCCACAGCATACAACTCAACATGCAGTCCATGGGGGGACCAAACAAATCAGTGATGACACAGCAGCCAGCAAAGTTCATGAATGGAATGGATTCCTGTCTAGTCTCTGTAGTCCTTTATTCTTGGATTAGGAATAGATTCTGCAGCATCTGAGTAATACACATTTATGGACCCCACCATTATCAAAACAGGAAAAATCATGGGATATGTTATCATTATAGCCATCATTGTACAGAATGAAAATGTTCTTGAGCAAGTCTTGGAGTTAATCATTTTGGACCAAATCCTGAAGCCTAAGTATTCAAGCTGTGTACAAGGTATTTCCTGCTGGGTTTGTAAAGCACGAGAAGGAAATCCTCCCACCAAGGCTACGGAGTCAGAGCAGAGTCATGCTGCACATCCTGATATCTGCTGGGGGAGCAATACAGTGGTGCAGAGACAATCCAGGAAGTTTTTGGAAACTGTAGGGGACAATTTCCTGGTGCAAGTGCTGGAGGAACCAAGTAGGGGCGGAGCTCTTCTTGACCTGCTGCTCACAAACTGGGAAGAATTAGTAGGGGAAGCAAAAGTGGATGGGAACCTGGGAGGCAGTGACCATGAGATGGTCGAGTTCAGGATTCTGACACAAGGAAGAAAGGAAAGCAGCAGAATACGGACCCCGGACTTCAGAAAAGCAGACTTTGACTCCCTCAGGGAACTGATGGGCAGGATCCCCTGGGAGAATAACATGGGGGGGGAAAGGAGTCCAGGAGAGCTGGCTGTATTTTAAAGAATCCTTATTGAGGTTACAGGGACAAACCATCCCGATGTGTAGAAACAATAGTAAATATGGCAGGCGACCAGCTTGGCTTAACAGTGAAATCCTTGCTGATCTTAAACACAAAAAACAGACTTACAAGAAGTGGAAGATTGGACAAATGACCAGGGATAAGTATATAAATATTGCTCGGGCATGTAGGAATGGAATCAGGAAGGCTAAATCACACCTGGAGTTGCAGCTAGCGAGGGATGTTAAGAGTAACAAGAAGGGTTTCTTCAGGTATGTTGGCAATAAGAAGAAAGCCAAGGAAAGTGTGGGCCCCTTACTAAATGAGGGAGGCAACCTAATGACAGAGGATGTGGAAAAAGCTAATGTACTCAATGCTTTTTTTGACTCTGTCTTCACGAACAAGGTCAGCTCCCAGACTACTGCACTGGGCAGCACAGCATGGGGAGGAGGTGGCCAGCCCTCTGTGAAGGAAGAAGTGGTTTGGGACAATTTAGAAAAACTGGACGTACACAAGTCCATGGGGCCGGATGCGTTGCATCCGAGAGTGCTAAAGGAATTGGCGGATGTGATTGCAGAGCCATTGGCCATTATCTTTGAAAACTCATGGCGATCGGGGGAAGTCCCAGAAGATTGGAAAAAGGCTAATGTAGTGCCCATCTTTAAAAAAGGGAAGAAGGATGATCCTGGGAACTACAGGCCGGTCAGCCTCACCTCAGTCCCCGGAAAAATCATGGAGCATGTCTTCAAGGAATCAATTCTGAAGCACTTAGACGAGAGGAAAGTGATCAGGAACAGTCAGCATGGATTCACCAAGGGAAAGTCATGCCTGACTAATCTAATTGCCTTCTATGATGAGATAACTGGTTCTGTGGATGAAGGGAAAGCAGTGGACATGTTATTCCTCGACTTTAGCAAAGCTTTTGACACGGTCTCCCACAGTATTCTTGTCAGCAAGTTAAAGAAGTATGGGCTGGATGGATGCACTACAAGGTGGGTAGAAAGTTGGCTAGATTGTCGGGCTCAACGGGTAGTGATCAATGGCTCCATGTCTAGTTGGCAGCCGGTATCTAGCGGAGTGCCCCAAGGGTCGGTCCTGGGGCCGGTTTTGTTCAATATCTTCATTAATGATCTGGAGGATGGTGTGGATTGCACCCTCAGCAAGTTTGCGGGTGACACTAAACTGGGAGGAGTGGTAGATACGCTGGAGGGTAGGGATAGGATACAGAGGGACCTAGACAAATTGGAGGATTGGGCCAAAAGAAATCTGATGAGGTTCAACAAGGACAAGTGCAGAGTCCTGCACTTAGGACGGAAGAATCCAATGCATCGCTACGGACTAGGGACCCAATGGCTAGGCAGCAGTTCTGCAGAGAAGGACCTAGGGGTGACAGTGGACGAGAAGCTGGATATGAGTCGACAGTGTGCCCTTGTTGCCAAGAAGGCCAATGGCATTTTGAGGTGTATAAGTAGGGGCATTGCCAGCAGATCGAGGGATGTGATCGTTCCCCTCTATTCGACATTGGTGAGGCCTCATCTGGAGTACTGTGTCCAGTTTTGGGCCCCACACTACAAAAAGGATGTGGAAAAATTGGAAAGAGTCCAGCGGAGGCAACAAAAATGATTAGGGGACTGGAACACATGACTTATGAGGAGAGGCTGAGGGAACTGGGATTGTTTAGTCTACGGAAGAGAAGAATGAGGGGGGATTTGATAGCTGCTTTCAACTACCTGAAAGGTGGATCCAAAGAGGATGGATCTAGACTATTCTCAGTGATAGCAGATGACAGGACAAGGAGTAATGGTCTCAAGTTGCAGTGGGGGAGGTTTAGGTTGGATATTAGGAAAAAAAATTTCACTAGGAGGGTGGTGAAACACTGGAATGCGTTACCTAGGGAGGTGGTGGAATCCCCTTTCTTAGAAGTTTTTAAGGTCAGGCTTGACAAAGCCCTGGCTGGGCTGATTTAGTTGGGATTGGTCCTGCTCTGGGCAGGGGGTTGGACTAGATGGCCTCCAGAGGTCCCTTCCAACTCTGTTATTCTATGATTCTATGATATCCACAGTTGCTCTTCACCCCACAAAGAGATGAGTGTGACCAATGGAGTCTCACAGTTGTCAGTCCATCAGCCACAGCCTTGTCCTCCTCAAACACAGCACACTGGACAACAGGAATACCTGCAGAGCATGGCTGTGTTACATACAGTAAGCACACCCTCTGTAAGCTTCCCACATTGTCTCAGTGCCAGAGCTCATATTGGGGGGCTAACAAAGACTAAAACTGCTTCCCTACCCCCACCCAACATCCTGATTGTTGGGATGTTATAAATATCAAGCCTAACCTCAGTTATCATTTCAAGCAAAATAAAAACTTCTGCCTGTAGTGGTCAGAATCTTGACTGACCAATCAAGCTGTATTTGTGTTCTGAACCCTAATGAGCTTATTATATCTAAAAGCATCTCACATATGCTGGGAATAGGTGAATTAGGGGAGAATGTTCATTCAGATTTACCAAAGGAGGGGGAGGGTTGGAGGACCTTTGAAAATTTCCAAGGTGTCAAAGGTAACTGTCATGGATTCCTTAATTGGTTTGAGTGCAAGATTTGGGAATTCAATTTCAAAGACCGCTACACAATTCAAAGACTTCTTTGAAATGGACACACCATATAGGAAATGGACCACTGAAGTTTAAAGAGGAAGCTACAAAGGGTTAGAGAATTTAAGAACAGTTTAATTTGGAAATGCTATGTAGTTGTGTGCTGCAGGTTGTACTAAAATCTGGAGGTAATCTATATTGTCATAATGAACACCTTTGGCTCAGCAGTCTCAGAGAACAGCTATCAGAATCTCCAACTGTGCAGGCAATGAGACATACCTGGGTCATGTCTTGCAGTATCCCACAGACAGGATGAGACCTTGAATCATAAAATGCATCGTGCTGTTAAAAGAGAAAGTTATGGGGGTGGAAGGCTTCGTTTAACTAATAAGCTGTAATTAAGAGCTCTGACCTAGCTCACTATGCTTTCCACAGTGTTAATCTAGCTAAGTGTCATTCTGCTATATCATTTTGTGATTTTCCCTTCATTGTCACTCCCATGCTAACATAAGTAAATCGATGCTTACTTATCTGGAAGTATTGAAAGGAACCATTTGAGGACAAGATTTGTAGGATGCTCCTGAAGAGGAAAAAAACAACAACCCATCATCTGACCTCCATGGAGGTTAAGTCAACATAGGATTTTGAGCATTCACACAGGCAAAGGTGAGGTACCCGTAGGGCACTTTCCTAAAAGATACTAGTGGGAAGCTGGCAGACTAGCACAAGCAGGGGGAGAACCATATGGCTAACAAGTGCAGGCCACAACTTGAAAATATGAACTAACTGGTAGGGTCGAGAGGTTTGGCCTGGTAATTTCAGGATGAACAGGGTATCACTTTACTTTGCATTTTCTCCTAAAGACTTTAGTAATGATGTTTGGAACCAATGAAACCCATGTGCACCTAGGGGAAGCAGATTGCTCTTTGAGCTGTAACCAGTAGTCCTGGGACCACCCGTCACCTCCTCCCAGCTGATGGCAATCTGTCGGTAGTTGTGTTGGTTTCTCTGCTGAGTAGTAGTCTCTGACCACAAAGAGAGAAGTATCTCAGTGTATGAAAGGCAGTGTTGTCTAGTAGAATAATTATGGCACAAATATCTCCTGCATTCTAATCCCAGCTCTGACAACAACTCCCTCTGTGACCATGGCCAACTCACTTAAGATTTTCCCCCAGCTAGAATATGGAGTTAATTATCCTATAGGCGTAATGTGATGAATAATTTGTAAAGCATTATACTGGGTAGTATAAATATATTAATGTTTGTGGGGCAGACACGCTAGTGATGGAGGCCAAGATCAGTAACCAAAGAGACAGGAATGCCTCGGAGGAAGCATTACATATTATTCTAGAGAGCGAAGGTGTGACCGGAGTCCCAGTGGGGGCCAGCTGTGGTCACTCAATTAGGCTGAACTGCAAAGAATGGGGCAGACAAACACCAAAAAGCTGGTGGATATTCCAATACTTAGATTTACCAAGACAGCATAAAACAGCTTCTTTATTACCTTACAGGTTACTCAAAATTCCAAACAACACAGTTCCCTTAAAGTGAACAGCCTCAGGCCTCCATCCAGGTACTTCAGTCAAATATGATGATTTCTGAAAAATCTTACTTCATCATATAAAAGAAAAGGTTCTACCAATCCCAAAGGATCAGACACATTACCTCCCAGGTTAATGAATGTTTCAGATCTTACCCAAAATACATGCTACAATTCTTATTAACTAAACTAAAATGTATTAAAAAACAAAAGGGAGAGTATGGTTAAAGGATAAATATACGTACAGACATGAGTTCAATTCTTAAGATTCAGATTCATAGCGGAGATGGTGAGTTTGTAGTTGCAAAGAGTTCTTTCAGAAATGATGGTCCAGTTAGAACTGGGATCTCAGTCCTTGTGGCCTAAGCTTCCCCTGTATGAAGCCTCAAGCAGATGTGAGATGAACAGGATCAGGACCCAAGGATCTTTTATACAATTTCATGTCCTCTTTGACAAGCTGGAGTTCCTCAGGGAACAAAAGGTAATTAGGATGACTTTGAAGGAGGTCCGTCACCGGTAGTTAGCTATACGAATTAACATAAGACAATTGGCTTGTCCTCCATCATTCACAGACGATTTGCTATACACTTCAAAGAGAGATGAATACAGAGATATCCCATGTTTACAATTCATTTAAAAGCTAGGATGTTCTTTTGATCTCTGAATTATCAGAATACAGCAGAGACAGGGACTGTTGATTACATTGTTGACCATTATCCATATACAAAAACATGCAAAAACACAAACATTATCTCCCCACTTGTCTTCAAGGGTTGAATTTGAGCCATTTATTTTGCAGGATGTTTAACCCTTTCTAGCCATGCATCACAAAAGAGTAGGTGGACTTTGCTCCCATTTGAATTTCCTTGTCTGTACCAGGGGGGCGAGATATGAATTCAGAGAGCAAGGCAGCAGGGAACAAAAAAGTTGTGCAAATGGGAAGATAGGGAACAGCAAGGATGACAGAGGATGGAGTAATATGGACCCAATCCTATCATATGCTGATCAACTCCAATTTGCAATGAAGTCAACAGCAGTTGAGGGTGCATCACACAATACAGAATCAGGCCCTATGAAAGAGAAAGAATAGAGAAAATGAATTTATTTTTTCTTTGAAAAGCAGTGAGAAAGAAGGTAGTAAAGTCACAGAACAATTCACAAAAAGGTAAAAAGGAAATGGAATTTGGGATTTAGGAAGCAAGAGACACAGAACTATCAGGTTCATGAATTTGACTTGTGCTCTTTTATTTTAATTGTACTTCAAAGAGATGCCCCGCCTCTCTAACTATGGGGAGAAAGAGTGGCATGGTGATTTGAAAAACTTATGTTATTTGAATATTCCTAGTTATTCTGGATTCCATAGCATAATTGGAGGAAAAGTCAGAAAATGAAATTTAGAAGCAAAGACAATTTATAAATCACCCTCAAAAATCAAAGCAAGACTCCTGGTTTTATATATGTTACCACTGGCTATTTATGTTAGAGTAATATTGCTGACTAATCTGGATTTTATAGTTAAATACTGGAGAAGACATTAACCTAAAATTCACCAGAATGTAGGCAAAAACCTCTAGTATTTAATGGCTATTCGATAGGCAATCTGAAATTAATCAGCAGTCAATTCACTTCCAAAGACTGAATCCATCGCCATAGCTGGGAACAGCACCATGGATGGTAGTCGAAGTAGAGAGTTCAAGACAATAAGAATAGCAAACAAATTTCCCTCTTATCACTAGAAGTGATTTTTGCAGGGTTGAACAATGGTGGTGGCACAGGATGGGGAGGTTTATGTGGTTACTCCCCATGCTGCACATATCCTATGACTAGAAAGAAAACTTACATTCTTACTTTCAAGCTGGAACCTTTCAAAGGAATTAACGTTTTTAGATGCGTAGAAAATGGGACATTTTAAAAAATTTATTAATGGAAAGAATTTTCCCTAGGTTGTACAGGGAAGCCAAATCATAGCCCGACTCACAAGCCAAAAGGAATTTATCATGTACATATAGGCTAGTCCAACTCTTGTTGAAGACAATGGGAGCCTTTAATGAGAGCGGGATTAGCCCCATAGCTGGGATGGCTGCTACTTGGTCCATAATGTTCCTAATAGAAGGATTTATGGGTAGTAATAGTAGTAATGAGCATTTATACAGCTCTTATTTATATTTTCAAAGAGCTGTACAAACATTAGCTAATTAATCATCACAACAGCTGTGCTAGATAGGAAAGTTATTATTAAATAATTGCCTATAGCATACAACCTAGAGATTTTCCCTTTAACCTTATCTCATGCTTTCAATTTCCACAGATTTCTAAATTGCCTCTCTGCTGGAAAACCATTTTGGTCATGACTGAATTATAGATTTATTTTACTTATATTTACTTTTATTTAAAGGTGTATTGAAATAGTGAATTAAATTATTAATTAATAGAAATTAAAAATAGTCTGTCCCTTTATTCTTGTGTGTATAAGTACTTTGAGTGCCATCATAAATCAAGGACATTGCATTCTCAATGCATTTGAGCTAACAAGCACTCTTGTGACCTTGTTGAAGTTAGTCACTCTTTTCACTTCTCGGTGCTGTTGAGTTCCCAGATGTGTTACTTAATAAAGCTGTCATCCAGTTAAATCGCATTTATGGTCTCTTGTCTTCCTTCCTGCTGTGTCCAGGAAAATGAAACAGCTTCAAATAAGTGCATTAAAAGCAATATTAACTAATATGAAGTTATTACTCAAAAGTTTTTGCTAAATAGCTGTTCACTGAGGGTCAAATCCTACAACTCTTACTGAGCTCTAATTCAGGTCAGACTCCCATGGAAGTTTATATCAGGTTTGCCTGAGACACTACAGGATTAAGTCCTTAAGATTAAGTCCACATTCCCTGTACTGAGCTCAAATACAGAAGCTTTGCATGGGAAAAATTAAACTGAGGTTTAGGTTTAGGGGAATCTTCCCTCCCATTGCATGGGCTGCAGGGTGAGCACTTGAGTAGCTGCATCACAGCATTAGCCCACTAGTCCAACCCCTTACATGAGAGTTAATCAATCACTTAGTTCTAGCAGGGTATGGAGCCACTGACCACGACCCTATCATTCCCCAGTCCATTCCTGTGATCCCATGGAAAGAGCTGCCCTATAGCTGTTTCCTTTACAGCCTCTCCACTTCACTCTCATATTGAGGTTTTGCTGTGCTTTGACTCTGCAGCAGGAGGCAGGACCAGAGGATTGTCTTCTAGGAAGGCAGGTAATATAAACAGGAGAATGAACTGGATCACTTGTTTCCTTCTGATCACCATGAACATAGATTTGTGTCAAATCCCTCATGGAGAAGTCCCAAAAGGAGTTATTTGTGAATAACAATCTTTCTATTATCAGAGGAGTAGCTGTGTTGGTCTGGATCTGTAAAAGCGGCAAAGAGTCCTGTGGCACCTTATAGACTAACAGACGTATTGGAGCATAAGCTTTCGTGGGTGAATTCCCACTTTATCGGATGCATCAATCTTTCTATTGAATGTTTAGACTCTTTAAATGACCCAGAAATTTCTACAATAGGGACATAGTATTCCCTTAAAGGCTTAAAAATTCTGTAGAAAGGCTAACATTCTCCACTGATTTTTAGAGTAATTTCCATCAAAATCCTATTTAAATTCTGCAGGACCTTCTTGGCCTCATAGCTGTTAAATTCCAGAGGACTTTTTTCACAAAGGTATATCTAATTAAAGAAATAACATTGCCTAAAGCACCCAGTGTGCCACATGCCATAACTGACATTGTATTGCTGCACTACTAAAAGGCTCTATTTCAAGAATTTAAAGAAAAGAAATAACATGCAGTAAATCAGCCTTCATTATTATTTTCTTACCTATTTAGTTGCACTGTCTGTGCTATGCCAGACTGTGATACCCTTACCCACACATTAAATAGAACCTTACATTACAAGAAGTCCTTCTGAAGTCAATGGAAAAGGCAACTTACTCATAGAGTAAAGTTGAAGAAGGGTATCTCAATCTCGTCCTATGCTTTAAGTTATACCAAGTAACACAGAATAACTTCTTGGCGTGATCACAGCACCAACAACAGTTTAATGAAATATAAGTACTAATGAGACTGATTGCTGAGAAAGTGGGGAAGGATAATTAATTGGATTTTATTTTCATTTCACAGGTAGTACAATTACCTGGTATTTGTAAGTGCCCATTCTACTTCTTCACTTACCTTATTGTTTCCTTTTTGTACAGCAAATAGCTTGGTAATCAGAAATAAAAAGGAAGAGAGATTGTTTCCCACTGAGCTATTCAATTTGAGGCTGTTATTGAATAAAATCATAACAACTATAATGGTTTTGATTAAAATGATAAAGAGACACCTTCTGTTCTGTTTATACTAGTGTAAAAGAGCAGAGTTGCTTCAAAATCCTGTTGTACACATGTGGCTGAAGTGGAGGTCACACCCTCAATGCAGAGGTCCAAGAACTGAAGGGATGGCCCCTTATTTCCTAATGTCTGGGGTTTTGCATGGTTTGGGGGTCATGTCATAGCTCTTTCCTAAAGACAGTAGCTTCCCCCCCAACACCCGCCCACAGCCCCCTAACCCACGTAGTTCCAGACATCCATGACTTGAAAGCTACAGGGTTTAGTTTAATTTTTCCTGACTCACTGGTTTTTCCATGGGAGAATATCCTGGGGCCTGCTCTGTTTACCTTGAGCAATGAAGTTCCCATTAGAAAGACCAGTTATTAGCTAAAAAAAATACAACAAGGAGTCCAGTGACACCTTACAAACTAACAGATTTATTTGGGCATAAGCTTTCATGGGTAAAAAACCACTTCTTCAGATGCATGGAGTGAAAATTTGATCAGGATGGATGTAGTCCACTCCCAATAATTGATGAGGAGGTGTCAATTCCAGGAGAGGCAAAGCTGCTTTTGTAGTAAGCCAGCTACTCCCATTCCCTATTCAAGCCCAAATTAATGGTGTTAAATTTGCAAATGAATTTTAATTCTGCAGTTTCTCTTTGAAGTCTGTTTCTGCAGTTTTTTTTGTTCAAGTATAGCTACTTTTAAATCTGCTATAGAATGTCCAGGGAGATTGAAGTGTTCTTTTACTGGCTTTTGTATGTTACCATTCCTGATGTCCGATTTGTGTCCATTTATTCTTTTACGTAGGGACTGTCCGGTTTGGCCAATGTTATTAGCTAGAGACTATACAGCTTCATCATGAAAGTTACAGTACTTCATAGCAAAGCTGCACATTCCTAAGGCACTGTACGTTTTCAATGAGTAAGTAATACTTTTCCTGACAATTTGTCAAATGAGAAGAGGACAGTTATGTTCCTCCTTCTCTGCTTAATGGGGCTGAAAACAAACAGCACCATGTTTGTTGTGTCTGATTTTGTACCATCCCTCTACAGAGTTTAAGGCTCAACTTTCAGCCCTGACTTGTGTGTTAGGAAGTGGAGAACTATACCTCAGAAATAATCTGAAGTGAATACAACCCTGAGAATAGGGTTTGTTAGTGCTGCCAAGCCATCAAAGAGAGCATATGTATTATTTTTGAGTGTAAACATATTGTCAGAGCCCTGGTTGAGCTCCCCGGTTGAACATGTGTTTGGACCCACATGCTTGCTTAGCCTATCTGCTTTTTAGGCTCCTCTTGGTCATTGGTAGATTTTAGCCAGCAACAGTCTCTGGCTTCAGCCTCACTAGCCCACATATTTTGCACAGACTCTCTGATAACCCTCCCCAAAACTGTGGCCCTGCAGCCAAGCTTCCCTAGGCCCCCAGGACCAATTCTAGCCCAACGATGAGACACTTAAGCACTCCCTTTAGCAGAGCTTCACCTTGTGAGCAGGCTGATTTAAAGTTTAATGCTTGATGGACCCTTGGACAAAGGCTTTGCAGGAGAATTTCTAAATATCATTCTTTAGACAGCACAAGAAAGAGACAGATCCAGATAAAACAACACACACCTACATGTCGTTTCCTGCCTCAGTTACCTCACCACTCAAGCGGGCTTTGGAATTTAGGTCAGTGTCCTTTCAGGGGTTCATGACCCCTCTGCTGGACCCACTTCTCTAGCTTAAGGCTTTTCCTCCAAAATATATAGTCACTCTGACTTGTAAAGTCGCCTTCCATCAGCTTTGGGTGGTCCTGAAATCACCAGTCCCTTCTCCCTCCTAAAACTTTCCCTTCTGTACTTCTCTCGTCCTCTGTGAGCCCTGGTCTGCACTACAAACTTATGTCGTTATGACTATGTTGCTCACCCTTGAGCAACACACTTATGCTGACCAAACTCCTGGTATAGACAGTTCTATGTCAATAGAAGGACTTCTTCCATTGCCATAGCTACCGCCTCTCTGGAAGGTGGAGTACCTATGCCAACAGGAGAGGCCTTCTTCAGTAAGTGCTACAGTGATGCAGCTGCACTGGTGCAACACTATAAGGGTAGACAAGCCCTGAGTCTCTCCTCAGCTTCTCACTGTATGTGTTTTAGGCACCTCCTTTGACAGCTGTCTTTATTCCCTTCTGGGATTTTCCACTCCTTATAATCCTAGCTCTCTGTAGATAAGTTGGAGAAAACTGGTTTCACTTAGGACGCAGCCATCCCACTGTCATGTTTGGGCAAGATCTATTCAGGTGCTGGTCTTAGGTGCCCCTCTCTATCTCCTTAACACAAGAACTAAAAGATAATAGGGGTTTAAATATACAGAGATCAATCTCAAACAGAAGTCATTATCTGAATCTAAAGAGATTTCACCAAGTCATCATACAGACATGGCATTTAAAAAAAAAAAACAACAACAACCGAGCTTAGGGGGTTTTTTTAGCTTGGGTTTGTTCTAATCAGACTTCCCAGACTAAGCATTACATTGCAGTTCTCCCTGTCCAGGAAGGAGAGCCATTTTTCCATTCTGTTTCACCATAAGACCCTCAAAACAGATTTTATTCAAGGGAGTTTGAGAACATTTTTCTTCTCCAAAGATGTATCTATTTAAAGAGTTCTAATATGCTGTCCAGTATCTTAACAGAACTTGAATGGGAGACCCCTAAAATTAGTTTTGCTAAAGAAAAGATAAAGGAAGGCTTTGCTAAACCTATTTTAAAAAAACAAAATATGAAAACACTATTTGTTCTCTTTTAAGCACTCAAGCAGTACTTTTGACAAATCTTGTGCTGTGTTCAAGAATCCCAGCATAAATTAGAGCATAAACAAAATGAAATTTGTCAGTTCATTCTTTGGCCAAGCTGAGCAAAAAGCACAAGGGAAACAGTGAAAAGAAATTTTAAACATTTCTTTTAGTTTGAAATATAAAAGTGTTATTAGTAACATGGGTGAGAATTTTTTAAAGATGATATTTTACAATATAATCCAAGTGTCTCTTTAAGGGACTGATCCTGCCAGCTTCTCAGCCCTGGACTCCCATTAAAATTAAAGGAGGCAGCATAAACTGGGATTGAATTAAATTTACCAAGTTTTCTCTCAGCTCTTGTTGCAATACACTGTGCATAGTCCACTGGACTCCTTTTAACTGTCTCCATACATTAGCCATATATCTTGCCATTCATTTATTCTGTAGGTTGTTTATGACTGCAAACATCCAATCGCTGATTTAGACACTGTACCCTGGAGCATGCCACAACATTTGCATTCCCAAATGCTCAGCTCAGACTATGAATTTGATCAGATGGGAGGTATGGTATGAAAACTCACAAACGATATCCTTATTCAGAGAATGCACAACCATGTTTCAGGTATTGTCTTCTTGTCTTTCAGGTGATAATGTTAATAACTTATGTCAGAAGACAAGGAATATAAAGTCACAAGAAGAAACTGTATAATTCAGAGAGCTGTTGGAATTCTAAAACTGTATTAGATACCTTGACAAATTTGGTGGCATGTTATATGTTAATGAAAAGGAAAATGGAATAGATATAAGGCTAATAGAAACAGGTGCTGGTTGCAGCCTACTTTTACTAGTGATAATCTTTAAAGAAGACACAGAAACCAAGCTTTTCCCTTCTCAGACACTAGCCAAACGAGCAACATTTACAGGGCTAGATCCTCAGTTAGTGCAAATTAGCATAGCTCCACTGACTTCAAAAGAGCTATATCAGTTTACGCCAGCTGAGGATTTGGTCCAGAGCTTTTTCATAGCCCTTAAGTGCTCGCCAAAGATTTCAGAATATTTACCAAGCTTGGAGTGCCTGTCTACAGACTTGATATCTTTCTGAAAAATCTAACTATTGAGGATAATAAATGTTCCCAATTCACATGTTCAGTGGGAAATCTGTGTGCAGAAGACTGTATCCTGCTGCATATCAATTACACACTGTAAATTTTAAACATTTTTTCCTTTCTTCTCCCATAAGGAACTAGAAATCCTCATTCAGAATGTCTCACCATATGTGAGACATTCCCCCAAGTCTTTCCCTAGCTCAGGTCCCTGCACTCAGTTATGTTGGATCAGGGTCTGCATGGCCATTCTTAGAAGTGTGCTTTAATCCTGACAGTCTTCACCAGCCCACCCTTATAATAATCCAAGACCAAGAAAGTCTTCCTGATGGTTTCCCACGATTGAGCTAAAAGCACCCCTTTAGAATCTTCAACAGATAGTCACTTGACTCAAGCACCTGGTGCCCATTGGTCTGCTCAACCTTTGCAGAATTACCTTTCTTAAAGGGATCATGCCTTAGTACAGGGTTAGCTGTCATCAGGCCTCACTGTCCCTAAACAGGACAGACCACCTTGTTACATTGATGACATGCTCAGCTTCCATGAAGAACTGCCCCCATTAACAAAATAGCATTTCATCCAAGAGAAGAGTTAAACAGAATTCGTAAGACTTTTAGAAAGCAAATGAGTAAAAACATAAAAATGGTCCAAATGGGCCATAAGGAGCTGGCACTAGCACTAAACCTGGTGTACTGCTGCTCATGAGATAGAAAATGGTCCCAGACCTCAGTCAGGTCAGAAGCCTGTAAAAGAGTTGCAGATCACTAAGCAGACAGTGGCTGTGGTGCCAATATCTCATTAAGAATACAATTAAAATTACCGCCCTCCCCCCAAAAATTAGAATATCATGTGTCAAACAATTTGTCAAAAGAGCACCCAAGCTCTAAAACTCCCACACACGCTGTCTTTCACCACAGTAGGAACATAGACATTAATCAAAAAACATATTGTGCAAATATCTCAAACCATCAATAAATGGCCTGGAACTGCTTCCTGCACAACCATTGAATCAAGCTTCACCCTGTATGCAAAGATGGCTACCCCTGCGCTTCTAATGGAACCATGATTCACATAAACCTCCCCTCGCCAATCAGCAAGCCAGTGAGCTTGGTTGCCTGAATCTGTGTGCGTCTCTTACAAAAATGTGGACACTTCCTTTTTCTGGGACAAGTACTCAAAAAGAGCCATACGTTTTTTAATGTCCCTGCACCCATTCACATTCATTCAGACAACCACATACAAAATTATCCATCAGACCAGTACTCTATTACTAAGGGGGGAAAAAACCAAGCCTCAAAAACACCAAATTCTCCTATATCCATTAATCCCCAACTTTGGTCAGTTTTTTCTCCCAATCTGTGCTATTTCTGTTTGATAAACTTGTAGACGTCTCATAGTATACTGAACACACTATAACAGGTTAAGATCAGGAAACCCATCTGCATCTCCTCTCCATGTTTCCCCTTAGTCTTATCCAGAAACCTACTAAGGGTGCCCAGAGTATATCCCCTTCAGGGAGTTCAGAATCCAAAGAATGTGTGAGTTTGTCATCCCCCACACCCAGACTCAGTCACAACTGACCTCAATGGGAAGGGAGGAGGGCAGGGAAAGAGGGAACCTCAGAGAAACTGGAGGGAGGGGACTGCTGGGACCAAGGGAGGCAGAACTACCACCAGAGAATTGTCCATGTCCCTGACAACCCCCCCCCCCCCCAATCACCCCCAATAGTGTGCTTCCCAACTGTGCTGACCAAACTAGCCCGCTTCGCAGCGCCCTTGGAAACTGGAGCCCCTTCCTCTAATGGCCAGGTGCTGCTTCAGGGCTTTGCCAGCAACCCAGAATCCACAGCTAATGCTGCAGATATCACAGCAACAGGCTCAGGCTCCATTTCGCAGTCAGGCTCAGGCCAAGAGGCCACTGAGTCAGGAACCACAGAACCAGTAATACCACCTCCCCCAGGTTGTAAAGGGGGTTGCCCATAACCAACAAAACCAGAGACAGCTGGATCCTGTTGGGACACAGTCTCTGCCAGAGCCACCCCACCTTGGGCTTTACGTTCAGAGACCCCCACGTTCCCAGGTACAGGATCATCTTAGGGCACTGATTAACCAAGCGTATCAGCCTCCCACACTGAAAACAGCTGCCCTCATGTCCTCAGCTGCCAACAACTTAGTCACACTCCCCAATTCTATACTTCATGGAAACTTTTAGAACTTTGGCAGCATTGTTTAATATATAATCCTGCCTATGAAGGGACAAGATATGCAGGACCTCTGGTACGCTACAGGGACAAAAAAAACCACTCACACAACAATCCTCTCCACAGTCATCTGCTCAACAAGGCTAAGTGGGGAAACACAACAGCCTTGCTCATGGGGGAGGCATACCTCACAGTTGTAAACCCAGTCATCTTCCCCACAGTTAGAACACATTCCTCCACAGAGGCAGAGTCTGCAGGCAAAATCTGCAACCCATGGCCATGGGTTAAACCCTCAAAATCCACAACAAACTGAGGTGTTTTCCCCCTTGGCTGGCCATGCCAGCCAAGAGGGCAGACAAAATCCTGCTAAAGTAAGAGAAATCCTGAAATTAATTCCACAATCACAAAGCAGAGCCCCATTTCCCCAACAGAAAGAAACACAACCAAAGCACACCCACTCTCAGTCTCTCCCCCACTCTCAACATTCCCACAGTCCTCTGACAGAGAGTTATGAATAGAGAAATGCTCACTAGATTTTCACCAATGTTTTGCCAGTATATTTTCCTTGCTTGATGCTGTCTGCCAAGTGTCAATTTCCACTCAATGTATTGCTGTAGTTGAAGGAAAACACTGACACATTGAGTGTGAGGAAACATATACTTCAATGTCTTGGGCAGAGGTGGGCAAACTACAGCCCGTGGGCCATATCCGGCCCATGGGACCATCCGGCCCGGCCCCCAAGCTCCTGGCCAGGGAGGCTAGCCACCGGCCCCTCCCCCGCAGCCATGCCACCGCACCGCCAGCACTCTGGGCAGCGGGGTTGCGTGCTCCTGAAGGGCAGCGTGTCTAGCTCCAGCCAGGCGGCGTGGCTGCCATACAAGCTCCTCTGAGTGGCATGATAAGGGGGCTGAGGCCAGGGGGTTGGATAAGGGGCAGAGGGTCTTGGGGGGCAGTCAGGGAACAGGGAGCAGAGGGCGGTTGGATGGGCCAGAGGTTCGGGCGGGGCGGTCAGGGGATGGGAGGGTTAGGATAAGCGTGGGAGTCCTGGGGGGCCTGTCAGGGGGCGGGGGTATGGATAGGGGTTGGAGCAGTCAGGGGACAGGGAGCAAGGGGGGTTGGATGGGGGTGGGGTCCTGAGGGGGCGGTCAGGGGGTTGGAGTGTGGATAGGATTCAAGGGGGTTGGATAGGGGGTGGGATCCCAGGGGGGGCAGTTAGGGGTAGGGGGTCCCAGGAAGGGGCAGTCAGGGAACAAGGAGCAGGGAGGGTTGGATGGGTCGGGGTTCTGACAGGGACAGTCAGGGGGCTGGAAGTGGGAGGGGGCAGATAGGGGGCGGGGGCCAGGCTGTTTGAGGGGCACAGCCTTCCCTACCCAGCCCTCCATACAGTTTTGCGACCCCAATGTGGCCCTCGGGCCAAAAAGTTTGCCCAGCCCTGGTCTTGGGGCGTCAATGAAATGATTTTCCAATCTAGAATTTTCAAGAAGAGAAACTTGCCTGGGAATGAAACAGATTAGCACAAGCAGAAGTATCAGACTCTTGCATTCCAGAGGCAAATATACCTTCTTTCCTGCCAGTCACATTTTCTTTATTTTTCTTTAATTACAATACAATACTTTGATGAACCTTCTTGTTGTTTTGTTTGATCCTCAGAGAAATGGTATTCAATTATGCAGTCAAAGTGTTTTTGGCATAGAGTTTGTTTGTCAGACACAAGGGAACATAGACGATCAAATTAATCAACAAGCTCCGCTTGATTATGATAATGATGAATTAAACATGTGCTGTCAGAAGCTAATTTTGTCAGATACATTTGTGATTTTACTAATTCATCATGCTACCTATTTCTTGTTCGCTTTATTCTAACCCTCTGAAAAGTGTGTTGATTATACTAGCTGTAGCTTCTAATATTTGTTTCCATGTTGCTGATCATTCCATCGTAACTAACATCCTTTTTGAAAAAGCCTATAAAATTTAACACAGGCTAAAAAGAAAAGGAGTACTTGTGGCACCTTAGAGACTAACCAATTTATTTGAGCATAAGTCTCTAAGGTGCCACAAGTACTCCTTTTCTTTTTGCGAATACAGACTAACACGGCTGTTACTCTGAAACACAGGCTAAGAGGCTACCTATGTAAATCTTTAAACCTACAATATTTATTCTTATATAAGCAGGGGTGCAATTCTCTATTAAATTCTGTAGGATTATAATTTCCATAGAACCCTATTGCATTTCTGAATAACACTAGTTTCAATCTACTACATTCTATAGGCATTTTCTACAATAAATATATCATGAACTAAATTCCATAAGACTTTTCCAGAAGGAAAAAGGGATGAACCCCTAGATTTCTAAAAACCCATAGAATTTAATAGAGAATGCTATTTTTCTATAGTTTTTCTAAAACTGTTCTATTAGAATTATACAGCAGAGTATTCTCTACTATTGGTCTATATTAAATTTATAAAATTGGCAAGATCACTTTCTGTTATACTCTATAGGACTAAGCTGGTAGAGGCCCTGGCTGCATCATATAAAAGCTACCCATTCATTATATAGAGTCAGAAGGACCCAGATCCTCCAGAAGCATTTAGGCAACTAACTCCCATTGAAATCAATTGGAGTTGGTGCCCAAATATCAATGAATAGTAACTGCTCCTAGAGTCTGGTTCATTGAAAAGAAGATAACTCCAAAACAACACATGAACCAATGCTAATCAGCCATTTCCCCATATCAGGTAGCTCCTAGGGCTCCTTTACTCCAGCCTAAGCCTTCTCTGAAGGATTGGCTGCTGAGGGGCTGTCTGTTCCAGACGCTAGCTCTCTACTGTAGAAGGCTACCTGCCCCCTCCCCCCAGATGTTCAAAACTCACAAGCCAGATCTCAGAAAAAATAATGAGACTTTAAAAAGATCATTATTTTAAGTCAACAAGCTCACCCCCATTTCTTATTTTTTTTTAATTTGCCTTTTGGTTTCCGGGTCCATATGTTGTACTCAGATCATATTTTCCAGCTTTTCTCTAGAAGTATGAGGGTTAGAATTTTTTTTTTTATAATGCAAGCTGAGATTCTCACATAATCACTTGGTTTCAGGAACTGGGATTTGAGCGTCACGTACACTGAGAGTTGGGATAAAATCCTGATAGTTGGCAACACTGCATTTTAAATCTACCCCAAAGAGTCAGTAGTAATTAATCTGCATTCCAGATCCTGCTGTCTGGACAGGGAAACAGGAGAATCTTGCTACCCTGTTACAAGGACTTTCCCATACAGGAAAGTTACAAATATGGGTGAGAGACTGCAGGGTTTCTTTGACATTGTAGGCCTTGCTTGACATGAGTAAGTGGATATGGAAGGCGCCTAGTTTCTTGGTGATAGGATTAGGGAGGTAACTGGATCATCTGTTTGGATACATGATTACTCTGCTATGCTGAATTAGCCAAGATGAGGGTAGAAATCCTGGTACTACTGACAATGGAGGAGATAAACCTGGAATGTAGTGGGGAGAGGGTCGATAGGTATGTATAGTGTGGGAACAGAGCATGCAGTACAAGGATTGGTTAAATAACCCAGCCAATCCTGAAGAATTGAATGTCTAATAATGCTATGTGTAAATAAAGGAAACGGTTGAGGTGCAACTTTGGATCTGTTTGCATATGATCAACTCTGTATGCCTAATAAAGATACCAGAGACACAAACTTAAGAGTCTAACTGAGTTCTTGGGAAAGCTGAGTGGAAGAGGTCTTGGAAGGAATCCTAACAATTACAACAGGTAAAAAGTGAGACAACCATTCCAGATTATGCCATTTGATCAGTGGAAACAAAACAACAACAAACAAACAGAAAAACACACCCCTGTGGAACCATTTGCCTGATGACCTAGGCACATCAAGAGAACTGCAAAAGATTTTCCCAAACAATCTGAGCACAGTCAGTGGAGCTGAAAAAAAGAAGCTAAGGGCTTGGCTACACTTGCAAGTTAGAGCGTATTAAAGGAGCCCCAGCGCCCTAACTCATGACCCGGCCACACTGACAAGGCACTTAGAGCGCCTGGACTCTGCAGCTGGAGCGCTCCTGGTAATCCACCTCCACGAGAAGCATAACGCTTGCTCCGCCTCGGCTGAAATGCCCAGCGTCAGTGTGAATGAGGTGTTGCATTACTGTGCTCTGATCGGCCTCCGGAAACGTCCCATAATCCCCTTAAGTCAAGTGGCCACTCTTGTCATTGTTTTGAAATTGGCTGTAGGAATACGGATATGCCCTTTCAAAGCTCCCTTTCTTGCAGCCGGCATGCTTATCTGCTCTGGGTCAAAGCAAGCCATTATTGTGGAATGCTGCTGTTTGAGTGTGTGAGAGAGAGGGCTGGGAGGAGGGGGGTCTGCTGCTGTCTGAACTTACAAGATAGCATGCTGACATGCTCTCAGCCCCCCAAAAACCCACTCTCTCCCCCCCCACCTACACACTCCCTGTCACACTCCACCCCCCGCCCCCCCCCCATTTGAAAACCACGTTGCAGCCACTTGCATGCTGGGATAGCTAACACAATGCACTGATCTCTGAGGCATTGCAAGAGCTGCTAATCTGGCCATGCCAGTGCGCTTGAATCTGACAGTGTAGACACACTGCAGCGCTTTCCCTACTGCCCTCTTTGAGGGCTGGGTTAACTCACAGCCCTCTACATCTGCAAGTGTAGCCATGCCCTAATACAGTGACCCTCCGCGAGCTTTCTACAATTCTTACGTCCACAGTATCCAGATAGGAAAGGCTAGGGGCCCACAGATGATCTTGGAAAAAGAATAGACAATACAGATCAACAACATGTAGTATGTATGTCCCCAATCAGATTTTTACTCTACAGATGCTTTTCTTTTCAGCTGCTGATCATCCAACTGGTGGTTAATGCTGCAGGCAGCATTAACTTTTCCAGATTTTTTCCTTGCCCTTTTGTTTTTTTGTGGAAAATCATACATGCTATTCTTGAAATGGGCTCCACTATATTTTTGCATAATCACCACATTTTTCATGGATCTGGAGGATCCATTAGCAATTTGCCTTCTGCAACACATGACATCACGACATATGCTCTTATAAAGAGCATTAAATGGCTGGCCCTGATTTTTGGAATAACCTCTCTTTGGCCATTCTTAGTGCCACATGTGACAGATGTGAGACCCTGGAAGAGTGGAAGTTTCAAAAAGACTAGTTGAGATGGGCCAGATGCTGCTCAAAACTTTGGTTTGTTAATTTACAGTTAAGTTAGATTAGCTAAAAAGATATTGGACATGCACAAGTAGTTATCTGGACATGTTTACTGTCCCGGCCTTTAAATATGCACTCAAGTCTGATGCATAATGAAGCACAAAGGATTTTGCACAATGGATAGAATATTCTTGTTTCATTTAGTCTTTGGTGCTCTGGGTGTAGGGATTCAGGAATGTGAGCCAGCAAGCCTATTCTTTCCACTCAAATAGCTTCTTCCATGTCATTCAAGAAGCTTCTAAAAACCTACCTATTCCATGGAACATTCTGGATATAAAGACCATGCCCCATTCCATCTACTCCAGGGGTGGGCAAACTTTTTGGCCTTAGGGCCACATCAGGGTTGCAAAACTGTATGGAGGGCCGGGTAGGGAAGGTTGTGCATCCCCAAACAGCCCGGCCCCTGCCCACTTTCTGACCCCTCCCACTTCCCACCCCCTGACTGCCCCTGTCAGAATCCCAGACCCATCTAACCCACCCTGCTCCTTGTTCCCTGACCCCCCCCTCCTGGGGCCCCCCGCCCCTAACCACCCCCCAGGACCCCATCCCCTATCCAACCCCCCTATTCCCTGACTGCCCCGACCCCTATCCACACCCCCACCCCCTGACAGGCCCCCTGGGACTCCCACGCTTATCCAACACTCCCTGCTCCCTGACCACCTCCCCCACTCCGAACCTCTGCCCCAATCAACCACCCCCTGCTCCCTGTCCCCTGACTGCCCCCCAGGACTCCCTGCCCCTTATCCAACCGGCCAGGAGCTCAGGGGCCAGGCTGGATGGTCCTGCGGGCCCACCTCTGATCTATTCGTAGGATCGCTCTTGTGGTCTTGCAGTGGAATTCCTGCATCATGGAAAGCTATTGTTACCGGTTTAGTATTGGCCTCAGATTGTACAGTGCCAGGCTTGTTTGTGGAACTATATATGTGCTTAATAATGACCAAAAACAACTCCTACAAAGTATTTTAACTCTGCTAAGCAACAAGGTTTAGTTCTCCTCTAAGAACCACAAGCACACTTCTTAAAAGTCTGCAAAGTGCAAAAATAATTATTCATTCCTTTCTTTTGAAAAACAAATATACTTTAAAGACTTTTTGAATCAATAGACTTTTTGAATCTTTTCAGTCTGAAACTTTCACATAAGTGTGTCACTTGACTTCTAGATAATTGTAATTCTAAATTTAATTTAAAAGTAAGAAAGCCATTATTCATTCAAACAATGTTTCCTGGCTGAGAGAAACATAATTTTGTTGGAAGATTATAAGTAGGTGAAATTGTACTTGATGTGTAGGAAATTTGTAAATCAAGAGATGTTTCAAATAATTCAACTGTAGCTTCAGTTTTTATTGTTAGGTGCCTTCCTTAATATCAAAATCAATTATAAATTTTCAAAGTGAGAAAAATCTAGGTTGGGATGAAATAGTATTGGATTCCTTTTTGCCTTATTGGTTGTCTCCCAGCAACTTAATAAAACATCTGTGATAGAAAAAATGTTTTCCTCTTTCTGTTCACCCAATCTTTCCATAAGTGATTGAAAAAAATTCCAGAAGCCCTCTCTAATTCTTCTGTGTCCCCTACCTTTCATAAACATTCTCTTGCATTACTAGGAATAACTATCTGCATATTGTAAAGTTGGATCAATTTACAATAAGAAGCTGTCTAAGTTCCTGTTCAAAGCACAGCAGAGTACAAATACATATAGATGTTTTCATAAGAGAAAACATCATCTGTTCTCACTCAGTTTGCAACAGGGTTAATATTTTTGAACAATCTACCCAGGGACTGCAGGTAGTACTAGCCTTATTTTGCAGGATCAGAAACTGAGGTACAAAGTAGACTGAGGGACTTACCCAAGGTTACATACTGTGACTGAGCCAGGAATTGCACCCAAGACTCTTGATACCCAGTCCAGTGGCCTATCCACCAGACCATCTTTCCACTAAAAAACATGTCCCTTAGAGATGAAAGACCTACTGGGTCTCTTGACCCTAGCCCTGCTAACATGTTTATCCCATTGGACCTACATAGATGCAATATTGACATTGAAATTATGAGATAATTTCCCCACAATCTTCTCAAGAAGGGAAATATTATGCACAGATTCCCACTTTCTAGTTCTAGGGGGTGGTGAGCTATTGCCTCCACTGAGCCATCCCCTTCTACCCCAGGCTGAGAAGGACCCTACAGGAGTCTGTATTTGAGGATAAAGAGGGGGTAAGAAGGATCCATATCATCCCTTTTCCCACCCCTCTTCAATGATAAGTCAGCTAAAAATATAACACAGCCTAAATGCTTTAGAAACTTCTCTATGCCCTCACTGGTGAAAGGGTTCCAGGAGCAGGTGGAGGTGGTAGGTAGAGGAGGACGGGTAGTCTTGTGATCCAAAGCAGAAGGTCTGGCAGTTAGTGGGGAGGCATCTCTGTTGGTGTTCAGAATATCCCTGAAGAACCTTTCCACTGGGATCAAGCCTGGCCCTTACTCCAAATGGAATAAAGTTCTGGCAATTTTCTTCCTCCCCTTCCCTGGTAGCTACCCACCACTGACATTCTATTGGTCTCCTATAAAATACACATAACTTAGAACTCCAAATAATGAAGTTAGAAAATATTAACATTTAAACAAAAGCCATGGTGGCGTGCCAAATCACTTGAGAAATAAAATCTTCTAAAAGTGGCTAAATATGAGCCTCACTGAGATGACAAGGTAGGGCAATAAAAATGGAGAGCACTTATAAGCCCCTGGATCAAAATGACCTGATTCATACAACACTGGAGAATGAAATGCTACAATACAATGCAATACAATATAATCTATTGGTACCTTCCACGCTGTTATGGGATCACTGACAATGCGTCACAAGTAAGACCATAATGTGTTAGACTCTAAGTAAGCCAAGAAGCCATTAGTGACAATAGAGTAGTTTACAATATTTTAAAAAGAAATCCAGCTATGCTATTGTCAACGCATTGAATAAATAAGGTGTTTTTCAAAGTAGTTATAAGAGCCTGGGAGCTCATATGGAACATTCATTAACTGCTTTATTTTTTAAATACCAAATGACATAATTAGAGACTGCTTTTGAGGTGTATGATGGATTATCAAAATACATGTAATTGGAAGTCCTTAAAAACCTCTTGAAAGTAGGGAAATCAAAAACAAAAATAAGTATTTTTAAAATATTCAGAGATTTCAAGTGGACCATTATGATAATCTATTATGAGCTCCTGTACAGCGCAGGCCATATAACTATGGTATTACAGTTTTAACACTCAGCAAGTGAAATAGGTGATGCACATCTCTTGAATGACCCCAGATAAGATCTTCGAAGAACTCCACATTGCTTAGTGGAATAACCAGTTTTGCAAACGGAGGGCTTCCATATGGAGATGGGATATACCCCTGTTGCATTAAGGATTCAGGGTGAGATGCATGGCACAGAATTAGAAGTCCAGGGGAGTGAGGGATATGGTGGCTTTAAGCTACCTCTGCAACCCCCACAATTCTGGGCTGCTTAAGGGATCCGAGCCACCCCAGTATAATTAATGCGGCACCAAAGGACTAAGTTACAACAGCCTGTTCCTGTATTCCTATGGCAACAGGAAAACCCAGAACTCCACAATGCTATGAGCCACCCCCAACATGCAACTTCTGCCCCACCCACACTCCTTGTGTGCTCCCTAGGCAAGGGCTTGCATGTGGATCCTCTGAAGACAGCCTACTGCTGTCTGACTTAGTTCCTGCGCTGGGAAATTTGCTCTGCCTGACCCAGGACTTTTAGGGTGTCTGCACTGCAGCTGGGAACATGCATCCCAGCACAGCTGGATAGATTTGCACTAGCTCCAATAGCTGTCTGGACCTTGTGGCAGTTCTAACTAGCCACCTGAGGCCAAGCCCACCAGCCCATTGGGTTGGAGCTTGGGTGGCTAACCCGAGCCATTGCTGTGCTGCAATATTCAGACCACTAACTAGCAGCACAGGCTAGTCACTCGAGCTCCAACCTGGGGGATTGGGCAAGCTCAGAATTGGGCAGCTAGTCTGAACCACCACCTGGGCCACACCATCCACCACTAATGTTAGCATGCTAATTTGAGTGGAGCTAGCATGAGTTTTTGTACCTGGGCTGGGTGGCATGCCCCAAGCTGCCATGTAGACATACTCTTAGGTCCCTCTTATACCGTTCCAGCTCTTCCCCCTCCCCCTAGTGTAAAGGAGTTGAAGTGCGGGTGATAATCTCCCCTGCAGAGTCCAGTCCAGTCCTGATCCTATTGTAGTCAATGGGAGTTTTGCCATTGACTCTCCAGTTCCTAGTGTAGTGTCCCTGCAGTGAGAAAAATGTACTTGCCACAATTTAGCATCACAGGAGAGATTATATCATACAGACCAGGGGCTCTCACCATGATGGGTCTAGTACTACAGTACTAGAATGAGAGACTGATTTGTTCTCTAATCACCACCTGTTTTCAGATATTTATCACAGAGAAGATACTGTTTTCAGGTTATTCTTTGTTATAAAGAAAACTGCTCTTCAAAAACAAAGACTGAAAGGAACGAAAAACAGCATTAAAAGTCATTTAAAGGGTAAAAATCCAATTGGACAGGATAAACAAAAGTAGGGGAACACTGAACATTAGTATTGTAATATAGGCATTGAAAATGAAGCTTAAAAACAATCTACTGCTGCTAAAGACTGAAAATCTATCTGAATTCTTACCTGAAACGATTGTGGTTTCATTCTTGTTATCAAATGTAGCATTGTCTTTGCATGAATCAACAGATGCTCAAATAGAAAATATTTCACTGCAACAACAAAAAAAAACATGATTGAGGCATTAGTAAAGTTTGTGGGAGGGGAGAATATTTATTCCACATAGCTTCACAGCATACATTCTTCTGCAACTTTGAAGAATGTCGTCACTAGCTTTTGTATTATACTTGTGCTACTCAGAAAATATCCTATGCATACTTCTAAGTTAACACTTTTGGAACTATGGTTTTTGTTAAAGGTTGTTGTTACCATAGTGGATTTTTTTTTTTTTGAGCATTTCCATTGGCTTGATTTCTCAGTAAAGTCAGTGATAGATTAAGTGGAGATTTTCAAAGGCACAAAGGGCAGTTTAATTGATTTTCAGTGGGAGTTGGACTGTTAAGTTTAGGGGGGAAAACCCTCCATAGACAAGATATAGATCAGAGAAAGCAAGCCACGGACAAAACTTTAAAATAGAGCATTTCTATTTTATTGGGGAGAGGGGCAGAGAATATTCCAGCATTAAATGATTCACTGCACATTTTTATACAAACTAGAAAAAAAACTGCAGGAAGAGGAACATTTTGGTTAATTCCATTTTAGCTTTTATAATGACAATATTAACAAAATGAATCAACAAAGCCAAAATGAAACATCTTACCTTATTAAAACAACACAGTTTTATCAAAATGGAATGATTCAAAGTTATCTAAACAATGTGTTTTGATAATCCCAATTCAGATTTTTTTGGAATTTTCACTTCATGGGAAATTTAAAGTTTCAGCTTTTTGTTCCAATTCAGAACAAACTTTTTTCCAGAATGTTGGACTTTCCCACGGAATGAAATTCTTGTTCCCAATCCGCTCTAACACATACATTTAAGATTGTGAGATGCTCAAATACTACGGTACTGGGGACTAAATAAGTAACTTGGGGCTTGTCTACACTTGAAATGCGACAGTGGCACAGCTGCGCTGCTGTAGAGCTTCACTGTAGATACTACTGGTGCCAAGGGGAGGCCTTGTCCCATCTGTCTAGGTAATCCACCTCCCCAAGAGTCTGTAGCTAGGTCAAAAGAAGAATTCTTCTCAATCTAGCAGCTGTCTACCCTGGAAGTTACGTCAGTTTAACTATGCCGCTCAGAGGTGTGGATTTTTCACACCCCTGAGCAACACAGTTAAGTTGACAATTTTCTAGTGTAGACCAGGCCTTAGATACTTGAAGCACATGAGTAGTCCCATTGACTTTAAGGCCTATATAACTATCTGAAAAGGCCAATAAAGGCTGGTGGATCTTTGAAGAGAAAAGGAATATTTGTCAGAATTTGAAAGATAATGTATAAATAGGCAGAGTTGGAAAGAAAAATAGGAATGTCAGGTTAACATCTTTGAAATGCCTTAGAGTCAGATTATTTTTAGAGAACGGTGTAATTGATCTATTTGCTTAAAAACAAGGATTGTCCTCAGGGACAGCTGAAATACATTTAGAGGGGAAATGGATGATAAACCATCCGGAAATTTAAGAGATATCTATATGGACATTTTAAGTATCTAAAAAGGGTGCACCAACAAAGCCATTTTGTATACTTTTGCATCATTGTAACTTTTCCTCATTCTTTAAAATGGAATTCAGAATATAGACAGATCCCTTTTATATTTTTAAATAGTGGGACAATAGCTTTTTCCTCTGCAGAATTCAAGGTGCCGCTCTGCACTCACAGTAACTCCTGTCCGTAGGAATTTTAACTATTCAGTCACAGTTATCACCTGAGAATTATTAAGTGGAACAAACATCTAATTGTCCATATGTTCCGAGGGGAGTTTTTCTAAGAGAAGACTGCCTAAGACCTATGGGGCCACGATTTCACCTTTGAAGTCAGGGGAGTTCTATCATTGACTTCAGTGGGGCCAGAATTTCCCCCTAAGGCTACATCTACACTACAAGTTAAGCGTGTTATTCCCAGCTTGTGTATGCACACTCATGCTACTACTAGTATAAATGGCAGTGTAGGCACAGTAACACAGGTCACAGCAGCGGAGGCATGGCTAAGCCAGAGAAAGTACAAACCCACCTGAAACGGAGGGATCCGTATTTGGCACAGCTCAGCCATGCCTCTGCTGCCACTGCCTGGGCTACTGTGACTATACCGCTCTGCACGCTCATGCTAGCTTCAGGAGTGCTAGTGCGAGTATGTGTACGCAAGCTGGGAATCACACTCAGTGTAGATGTAGCCTGGGATGTTCTGTCCTTTTAAAGTTTGTTATGTCTCCTCTTTTGCCAAGGCAGGGTTTGGGGGGTGGGGGGAGACAAGCCTATATCCTGCATTTGCAGTGGGATGCAGTCAATGGTATAGTAGGATTTTCTCATCTCATCTCCAACATTTATGATCCTAAGCCCCTGTACTGCCATAATTCCCCCTTTATCCAAGAAGAGTGAACACTCATACAGCAGCTTCCTGTGGAGTCTGGTGCTGTATTAAAAACTGTCCAGGAGAAGTTCTCTGTGTAACTATTCAGAACATGTGTGTGACAGTGCCTGGTAGTTTTAGGTTAAGTAGGCTTTTATACAGACAGTGGAATTTTCTGGTATGGCTTCTGGGTAAATTCACAACCTGTAAAGAGTATTTCAGTCTATCTGGATTACTAGCCTCTTAATAGGAAGATCAAATATAACTCTCCTCAAAAGAGTTAGCCAGTATTCCCTCCTACCACCACCCCCAAGCAATCTAGTTCAACTCAAATTAGATTTTATATATTTCTCTGCTATGTCTAATATTAAGACTATACAACAATGCACACATTTCATACATCTTGCAGGAGAATTACACAAGGATTCTGCTGCCAGCTGTTCCATACACTTCTGCATGATTGCTATTAGTGTTGGTCTAATTATTCATTGCCAATAATATTCAAATAAAACTTAATTTTTTCTTTGATATTTGTTTGCGAACAGATCCTGATTTCTGCAAGTGTATTCATTATTCATTTGCTAAATAGCTTGGATGAACAATTTTCAGATTATGATTGGGTTACAAGTAGAGCTGTTGATTAATCACAGTTAACTCACACGATTAATTAAAAAAAATTAATCGTGATTAATCGCGATTTTAATCACACTGTTAAACAATAGAACACCCATTGAAATGTATTAAATATTTTGGTTGGTTTTCTACATTTTCATATAAATTGTATTATGTGTTGTAACTGAAATCAAAGTGTATACTATTTTTATTACAAATATTTGCATTGTAAAATTGATAAAATAAATAGTATTTTTCAATTCACCTCATACAAGTACTAACGTGCAATCTCTTTGTTGCGAAAGTGCAACTTACAAATGTAGATTTTTTTTGCTACATAACTGAACTCAAAAACAAAACAATGTAAAACTGCAGAGCCTACAAGTCCACTCAGTCTTCTTGTTCAGCCAATTGCTAAGACAAATAAGTTTGTTCATTTACGGAAGATAATCCTGCCCTCTTCTTATTTACAGTGTCACCAGAAAGTGAGAACAGGCATTCGCAGGGCACTTTTGTAGCCGGCATTGCAAGGTATTTACGTGCCAGATATGCTAAACATTCGTATGCCCCTTTATGCTTCGGCCACCATTCCAGAGGACATGCTTCCATGCTGATGATGTGCGTTAAAAACGTGTAAAGACGTGTTACTTCTGACTGAACAGCTTGGGTAAGAATTGTATGTCCCCTGATCTGTTTTACCCACATTCTGCCATATATTTCATGTTATAGCAGTCTCGGATGATGACTCAGCAGACGTTGTTCATTTTAAGAACTCCACTGCAGATTTCACAAAACTCAGAGAAGGCATCAATGTGAGATTTCTAAAGATAGCTACAGCACTCAACCCCAGGTTTAAGAATCTGGAGTGCCTTTCAAAATCTGAGCGGGATGAGGTGTGGAGCATGCTTTCAGAAGTCTTAAAAGAGCAACACTCCAATGCAGAAACTACAGAACCTGAACCACCAAAAAGGAAAATCAACCATCTGCTGGTGGCATCTGACTCAGGTAATGAAAATAAACATGTGTCAGTCTGCACTGCTTTGGATTGTTATCGAGCAGAACCCATCATCAGCATGGACGCATGTCCCCTGGAATGGTGGTTGAAGCGTGAAGAGACATATGAATCTTTAACGCATCTGGCACAAAATATCTTGCAACACCAGCTACAACAGTACCATAAGAACGCCTGTTCTCACTTTCAGGTGACACTGTAAACAAGAAGTGGGCAGCATTATCTCCTGCAAATGTAAACAAAAATGTAAACTGAGCAATTGGCTGAACAAGAGGTAGGACTGAGTGGACTTTCAGGCTCAAAAATTTTACATTGTTTTATTTTTAATGCAGTTTTTTTGTACATAATTCTACATTTGTAAGTTCAACTTTCGTGATCAAGAGATTGCACTATAGTACTTGTAGTAGGTGAATTGAAAAATACAATTTCTTCTGGTTTTTTAGAGTGCCAATACTTGTCATCAAAAAATAAATGTAAAAGTGAGCACAGTACACTTTGTATTCTGATTTGTAATTGAAATCAATATATTTGAAAATGTATAAAACATCCAAAAATATTTAAATAAATAGTATTCTATTATTGCTTAACAGTGCAATTATGATTAATTTTTTAATCATGTGATTAATCCCGATTAATTTTTTTTAATCGCTTGACAGCCCTAGTTACAAGCTCTCCACTTTGGGTATTCATGTTGTGTGAATGGTTCTCTCTATTTTATGGTATTACTTTGGCTTCCTAATTGGAAGACTGAAATCTTTTAAATTAAAGAAAAATAATGACAAATAAATGTGTAATGAATAATCCACTTGATACAAATCTTTGGAGGAATATTCATTTGTGATAAAATTCTTGAAACTATCACAATTCAAGTACTTTTTCCACACACACACCTGTTTTCCAGTATCCACAAACTAATGATAGACACAAATAGTATAAGCTTAAACAATAATGAAATTGTTTGTATTATGGCAGCACCCCCAGGCCCCAGACAGGATCAGAGCTCAATTCTTCATGTGCTGTATAAGTACATTGTATGACACTGTCCCTGACCCAGAAAGCTTACAATGTAATTTTAAAAGTCAAGTTATAAAGAGTGGATTTAAACAATGGGAGGGTGAAAAGGGAGGGGACTAGAATTACAGCGATGAAAACGTGATTACACAGATTAGAGTACAACTTTATGAGTCCAATTCAGTTTTATTACTGCTGTTACACACACACACACACACACACACACACACACACACAGAGGCACTTCTACTCATGAAAGTGTTTGAAAACAAAACTTGTTTAACAATTAGTATTTGACCAATAGTGGCTGAAAGCTGCCCCTCTTTGACCACAAACCACATAGAGATATCATGGTATCACTAGAGGGAATGGGTTTATTTTCCAAAGGGCTGCCCACAGACAACCTATTGCGCATGCACATGCACACACACACACACAAAACCAACACCACCATGATTCCTTAATCCTTAGTATTGTGTCAGAGGGTATATCAATTTTTTATTAAAAACACCTTTCCATTTGAAGTTATAGAATGCCATCAACCCACTTCCTACACCTTTAATTACCTTAAAAGGTCTGTGTGAAGTCTTGTAACAAAATGAACAATATTAGGGTGTATATGCATGGTAAACCAATGAGCAGTTTGAAAAGCTACTGCTTAAGGAATGCTAGTTTGTCTTCTTGAGATAGTGATAATTCATAGGGGCATTGCTAGAATACATGGTAAGTACATATGCCAGCTCAGGATTTCCTTCTCATTGTCACCAATAAAAGAAAGTGTGCATACTTGTGCCAGAGAGATAAAAGGCTCTTTCTTCACCAGATTAATTTGGAAAGAATTCCTTAGACAATATTCTACATCCATGAAGACATGGAACAAGAAATGAGTTTCTCCAGTCCATAAGTGATGTCCCTGTATGTTATAGCCACCCAGAGTCCTCCTTGACAAAATTAAATTGTTAGAACAATTTTGTGAGACAAAAAACATTTTATCAATACATCACATCTGGATCAACTTGGCAACAGTCAAAGGTTAATAAGAGTTTTAATCCCAAGTATTTGCTACATCGAGAAGAAAATAAAGACTTTACTTTCAGAGAACAACACAATGGGGATTTGAGAGATTTAATCAAAAGATCTATTACCTGATGCAGGAAAAAAGCCTATGGAAGCCTCACATTTTAATTAAAAAATCCCAAACATCTAACACTCTTCTGTAAACTTGGTTAAAGGTATGTCTTTTATGTAAACCATACTACAACATAGTCATTCCCTCTACTATATTACAGCAAGGGTTGGTTTGTTAAGTTCATAATGCTGTGTAACTCATTTTTATTTGTCACTAGTAATAGTGATGATGCAACTCTGAGTTGCTTTCTACAGCCCTGTTTTCATTTCCACTTGTGTGTTTTCCCATAGATCATGATCTACAGCAGGCTCTCAGTTTAAGAATCAGCAGACTAAGCCATTTCTGATGAGGTTTTCAAAGACATGAAATAATTTTGTCCCCTATAAAGGGGAATTCAGCTGCAGGTAAAGGCTGCCTCTGCTCTTGAAGTGTTAAATGAAGCCAGTTATAAATTAATACTTGTCCCTTGGAAATAAAGTTGGTGTTGCTGATTAGTCCATATGTCTTTGCAGGTTGGTGAGTTGTCCAGGAAATCCGACCGTCACCCATCTGAGTCTAGTCCTAGATTATAAACTCAGATAAATTTACTCCTCTGTGCTGGCTCTGGATCTGTGAATCAGGAAAGAAGTGATGGTGCTTTGTTTGTTTTCCATATGTGAGCTGGCCTCATGGGATCAGAGCTTCATTAAATTAACAGTGTAAGTTATGGAGTTGTAGTAGCCACTTGATAATGAAGTTTGCAATTGAGTTTTCATTATAATGCTGATTCCCCTCCCTCCTACCCTAAGACTCACTAGACAAAGAGATCCTGGCCATCATACGGCCGGACTAGGTATGAGACTGAGTTAGAATTTTTCTGCCAAATTTGAAATTATTCAGACAGGGGGTTCCTGAATTAATACAACCTGCAACTAGAGGAAAGGCTTTTGAAAGAGAAGTATCTTGCAGCCATCGATTGTTTTTCTAGATTTGTAGAAATTTTGCCCCTCACAAGTCAACTGATCATAAAAAATTAAAAGGCATCTCATCTCATTTTAGCAATAAAAAAGAAATTGTAATTGTGATGCTTTTTGGGGTACCGCGGGCCGAGAGTCATTTTGTTGCCCATCTGCCTCCAGCATGAGGGAATCTTGCCTATGTCAGCTGGGTGTTGCTCCCCAACACAACCAGCCTATCAGCCACTTAAGCACTCTCCTCTGGGCTATACCAGCCCTCCTGGTTGACAGCAGATAAACCCCAGCCCCCGGGTCCTTTCAAAGTGTCCCATGTGATATCCAGCCCCTGATCACTGGATACCCACAGAAATCCCAGATCCTCTGTTCCCAAAAGAACAGCGTATTACAGTTTAGCAGTTTTACCTTGGACCACTTCTTTTGTTTCACACACAGCACCTGAGTTCAGTTATAGTAAAACAAAAGGAAGTTTACTTCAGACTAGAAACTGAAATAGAAACAAGTGAGCGATGGAGACAGACATATAAAACAAAATCATAAGATATGAATTAGGGCCTACACTTAGTAATTACCTTTCCTAGCCAATAAAGTAGATTCTCACTCCAAAGTTCAATCTTTTGCAGTGCTTGCTGGCCCCTAGGATCCAGAACCCAATCTTTCATGAAGCATCCCCAGTCTTCAAGGTGCTTTTTCAGTGAATGGCTGCAGAGTGTCTTTCCCCACCCTATTATATACCAAATCAGTGGTCTTCATATACAGAAAGTGTAATCCCATGGCTGTCCTATCATTCCTTTTCACTGCCGTGTGGTTTCAATGTTTATAGTTTGTGTTTGGTGATTTTCCATTGACTTTTCTGGGTTGTTGCAACAGTGCAATATGTTACATAAACTGGTGACTTGCTTTCACTCCAAGACCATAAGGCATAGTTTTCAATATAGTTACATTATTCCTTAAATGTTACCCATGCACACAGCTCACAATGATTATATCAATAAGTTAGAAACTTTCAGTAGAGAGCTCACATACTACCCTTTATGGATAAATACTATTTAAGCAGTGTAGTGGGTGTAATGAGTTTGCCAGGTCTGAGACAGGAATTGCTTGTGAAGAACAATGAACCTTTTGCCAGTTGGCACCAACGAGCCTCCGTGGCACAGTAATGACAATGGGCCAGTTTGTCAGCTCCGAACTCTATGCTTTTGAAGACACAGTATGAATTCAACCTTCTTATTTCCACCTCTACCACTCATTTGGAAGTGGCCTGCTGGAATGATATGTGAAGTTTGTTGAGATAATATGGGATCTCTGTTGAAGAATTATCTATGCTTAGCTTTAGGGCAACTTGTACTTCATACCCTGGAGTAAGATCAGCTCAACTGCTTATGGATCAGATCAGAACAGAACATGTAAGTCTTCACCCTAACAGACCCTGCTTAAAGGATGTGAGGCTGAGAGATTCCAAATCTAAGAGGACTCAGGCTTTCTTCTTTAAACGTCATACTGCATCCCAAAGTTTACCACATGAACCCCAGTCCTAAAAAAAATGGATAAGGAAAATATTGCACAACAGTAGCTGTTGTCTCTGGAAATTGCTGCACTATACATTTGCACCTGTTTGAGAGTGCTCAAGTCATGCTGTTCAGAAGAGGTAAGCAGTTGGTTCCAATCCCAACTGAAGTGCCATGTGACCATAGTTGCATTGGTCCTCACATCACAGCCTTAGCAAAGATAAATCTGCTGGGAAGAGTCTTTACCCTGCTCTGCAGGAGTCTATGCATTTAGAATTTGATAATCCAAGAACATTCACCGGGGCAGTCTCTCTCAGGGATGGAAGATGGCCTGTTCTGGATGAGTGATAAACCAGTGCCGTACCTGGATGGGTAACTGGTTGACAAATATTAATTCTGTTCAAAATTCTTTACACAGGAAAAAAAGAACAAGATGCGAGGATGTGTACTGCTGCATCAACTCTGTCACAGTAAGCCAGGCAAGCAGGGAGCTAGGGAAGGTTCCAGGCAGAAGCTAGATAATGCAGTGATGGGAGGGGAGCTTGAGATCATAATATTTTCCTTATTCTAATAAAGTTTTGTTCAGAGTAAAAGAAAATGAAGCGACCTATTCTGGACACAGCATGGAGTTTTACGCTGTTACAAGCCAAGTCAGGAAAGCCAGAACGACACTGTGTTCAGAAAGATATGCAATAAGAAGCTTGACCTCAGCATGTCGAGAGGATATTATTCCTCCACCACCACCACCCACACACATATCCTTTCTGATCTCAATGATTTTGACAGAGAAAACTCCCCCCACACCAAAACTGAGCTCAACCAGAGCTCTTTAGATTCCTGATCAAAAGCCCTTTGAAGTCAATGGAAACATTCCTATAGGCTTCAGTGGGTCTTGGATAAGGCCTTAGGGGCCAGTTATTCAAAGGTATCTAGGTGCCCAGTGGAACTTTTATAAGTGCATAAGCATTGGAGTTAGGGGTTAGATCCACAATGGGATATTGACATTGCAACTTTTAACTCCTAAGCAACCTGTCACCTCATGAAATCCCGAAAGCCTGAGCTGTTTTGTTTCTTCATGCCTGTGGAACAGAAGTAATCTGCTGCTGTGACTACCAATTGACAAAACTTTAGAATTTACATGGCATACACAACCCAGCATTTGAAACAAAGTATGCCTGGCTATCTGTTGTGTTTAGTGCACCTAGAGGATAGAAAAGAAAAGAAAAGAAAAGAAAAGAAAAGAAAAGGACATTCTCCACTACTAAGAGATGGATTAATATTCTATAATTGTTCCTGTTCACTGTCTGCTTTTCTAAATCTTGGCCATAACTGAGCACTGTTCTCTCTCTCTCTCAGGAAATGTTTTGTTAGAAGTCTCGATTGTAAAAAAGACAGATACTTCAAGATCCAGCTGCAATGATCAACCAGATATTTGCCCAAAAGTCATTTGTTATAACAGCGTTCTACTTTATTTTATATTTTATTTATTAATGGGATTCCTCTATAAGAGAGCAGCAGTATTTTGTAATGAAATGGAAACATACCCCCTTTTAAAATTCCACTGTAATTTGACCCCAAAAATATCGCTTTTGAAAAAGGAAATTAAGTAAAAAAAATCATTTTACAAATCATGAATAGAGCACCTGTCGAACTTGTCATTCAAATGAAAGAAAACTGTTCACACAGTGCAAGTAAACAGTAGTGCCCTTGTAAATGCCAAGATACTCTTATTGAAAACTGAATCTTTCTTTGACCAAATATATTCATATGGATGAAAGTGTGGCTTTAACCCAGGTCAATGGCAAAACTCCCATTGACTTTAATGCAGCTAGGATCTCAGCCTGTAAGTAGGGGGCCAGACTCTCAAGTTGGGTAAACTGGAGATGGTTATGCTGCTTTACTCCTGCTGAAGATCTGTCTCATACTTTAACTTTATTCCACCCAAAGGCATCATATTCGCTCTCTAGGCACTGCCACTCAGCCACCTCTGAGTCCCTTAATAAAAGGAAGCTAATAATATAATCTGTATTAAGTGGTCAATATGCCTGAATTAATTCCAGAGTGGGACTCAAGCCTAAACTGAAGACATAAAAACACACAGCTCTCTAGACACATTAGAGTCTCTGGCAGGTGAGCAGGCAGCAAGAAGTTTGAGAGTTAGTCTCAAACCAACAAAAATGTAAATCCTTGGATCATATTTCCTAATGGGATAATCCTGTCCCCAGCTCTGTCCTTCTGACTACTGATTTCCAAGTCCTCTGCTCTTCCAGTTTAAGAAGTAGTTGGTGATGATATCATTGGCTTTGACCAAATGGCTGACTGCTTCTGAGTCAGGCCAATAGTCAAACCCCAATGAAGTCCTGAATTCACCCAGGGAAGCTGTGATGGTAAGCACCTCTGTATTCACCACTGCAATGACGTTCATACAAAATATGCCTTGTAAGGTATTTAAAAACTAACACCACACTGGTCACTAATATTGTAAAATGGATGTGCTAACCTCATATGTGAAGTTATAAATTCCCTCTGTATAATGTTACTAGAATACATTTAAGTCAAAGACAGCTTAACCTAGGTAAAGGCAGGTTTGTCCACTAGACAAAGGAATGTAGGTTTACCTCAATTTATATATTAGCCATAAAAACAAAGCTATCAAGCAAACAAGCGGGGGTTGTCTCGAGTCTCAACTCAAGAGACAGAATTAACATGGCTCCTAGACCCCAGGTGGTGATAACCCCTTACTGGTCTGGATTGCACCCCAAAGTTGACAGAAGGGCAGCAGCAAAAATAAAAAAGGTAAAATAATATAAACTGTATTCTATAAACTGGAATGCATTATCTTTCCCATGAAAGAAATTGTATTTTTATGCATCTACTGGCTGTATATTTTATTCAAGCTTGAATAATCAGATGACAGAATGCGCACACACTAATAGCGGCAAAATCACCACATCTGAAGGAAATGCAGCCTCATTTTATTGCCATATAAAACTATGCATAGCAGGATTTGGGACATTTTGATATCCCACTTCTCTTGGATCTTGTTTTTGGCATAGCTAGACAAGACATCTGACGGCCTGCATGGCGTAACTTTACAAGCTTAAAAAAATAGTATAGTTCTTTTAGAAGCTCTAATAATTTTCATATTAGCATATGTTCACACTGTAATGTTTGATAACATTCTGAATTCCTTTGACTTCTTGGTGAAGAACCTGTTGTTCTGAGGTGCACTGAATTGCTCTTTTTATGGTGGTGGTGGTGTTTTGCTTTGTTTTGGATTTCTTTGGGTTTTTTTAAGAGTGCTAGTCTGTATTTTTAAAGTTATATTATGGTATTTTAAGAGTATCCTAAGAAAAGAAAATGTCTTTACTGAAAGTTTAATTACATCATTTCTATTCAGATCAGACAATTTCAGTAAACAAAATTAAAAATAACTTGATCGCACAGGTGAAGAGAAGAAAGCAGATCTTCAGCAAGAGTCACAATCTCAGTAGACCAGATTTTTAAGGTATTAGATGCCTAAAGATGCAGATAGGCACCTAGTGGAATTTTCAGACGTGCCTAGGGCCCAGAGCCTCAAAAGGTACTGAACTCCCAGAGAAATCTGAAAATTGGACTGTGGGATAGTCGTATGTGGGTCTGCCTCTCTTGTTGAAGTTGTTCAACTATAAATAATGGAATAATTAATATTAATTGGGTCAGAGTAAGTTTAAGTGACTCTAGTCCAAGGTTAGGCACTCACCCAGGAGGTGGAGAGCCCCTGTTCAAATCCCTTCTCCTAACAGGCAGTGGGGGGAAGTGAATCAATATCTCCCATATCCTATGTGAATATCCTAACCACTGGGCTCCCTTCCTTCCCCTCTCACACAAGTCTCCTTGTGGATCCAGATCTAACATGCCTAAAATACTTTGAAGGTTCAAACATTTCAAAGTCTCAGATGTAGCTGTGTCAGGTCCTATGACTATATGACTAACTCTAAAACAAATTCTAACCACATAGGTGCACCTAACTCCCATTGGATGTTTCTAAATTGCTGTCCCACCTATAAAAATAGGTATGTTAATAAAAGCATTGCATTCATATTCTCACTGTATAATCACATGGAAAGCAAGGGACACTATTAAGGGCTTCAAGCTACATATTTACCTTAGCCTCACGTTGTTCTGGGAGAATGTCCTCCAGATATTAAATAGTTGTCTCAGGATGAAAGATTCAGATCTTGATTCAAAACTTGATAAGTTTAGGGGTGTTTGGATGCTGTGTTTTGGTTCAGGCTCATATCTAATTTTAAGGGATGCACCTTCCACCAACAGAAGTAAGTCCAATAAAAGTCCAGTCTCACCTAGCTTGTCTGTTGCATCTCCACTGAAAGCAAATGGAGCTAGGCCAATTTATACCAGCTAAGGAAATGAACCAAAATATTTATTTTATTTTAAATACACTGGTTGTGTTTCAAGGCTTGTTTTTTCAGTTGCCATTGGCTATATGCAACCCTATGCTCTTTCTGTCACAGACCTCATTGCCACGCTTGTGATGAGAGGACCAACAACTCCAAAGATAAGAAAAAGTGGAGCTACATTAGGGGGAAAAGTTAGCTCATGCTCTCTAAAAAGAGAGGAAAGGGGTGGGGCTGAAGGGGGGCAGTAAGGTTCTATTCATCTATTACAAAGCAAAGGGTTAAGAGTTAATAAATCCAACAAGTCCATAAAACTGCACTTGAGTGATGAAATGTTACTTAAAGACAGTCTGCATGGATCTGTCTAACTGTGCTTTTTTATTAGCAAACAAATGTGTCAGCAAATTGAACAAAAGACCAACTTTGGAAGGAGAGATTTTGAAAATTTCAAAAGTACTTTCTGAGTAGAGGAGTGCTGGAAGATTTGTCTTAGCTCAAAGCAAATTAAACTTTCCTTCAAAAGTGAATGGTCTCCAAATGACAACTCTTTGTCCTAAGAATAGCAGAGATTTATTTTTAAAGGTGATTCAGGAAAATTCCTATCTCTGTTCACTGGAGCATTTTGTACATATTTTCCCCCAACACCACCATTTCTAAGATATCTCAAACAACCAAAAGGCAGAAATAATCTACAGTTCAAAGGAAACTTCACCCTACATATCAGAGAGCTAAACTGTTTTTTAAATTGTTGTTTTATTTTGAAAATATACCAGAGATTGTGAGTAATATTTTCAAAAGTACTAAAGGGAGTTAGGGATCCAACTCATTTTCAGGATGCCTAACTCCCTTGAGCTCTTTTTAAATTCCTATCCTGTGTTATAAGTATTATTTGTCCTCTTATGTCTTTAGCTTGTCTGCCTCTTCTTCTCTTTGCCCTGGTCTTACATATATTTGCTGCTTTCTCTAGTTACTTTGTACCTTTCTCTGACATTTTTTCTTATTTATTTTTTATTAATTCCGTTTAAACAAATACTTGTATGAAGCCAAGGACTAATTAATACTTGGCCTGTGTGCACAGAATTCAAGAAGAAGACCTAAGACATGTGCAATGTGGTGACAGCTGCCTAGACTGCTATAGGGTGCTTTCTAATGAAAAGAAATTCCCATATAAACACACTGGGCAACTGTAAGAGCACACCCTTGCCTCTAGAGTGCCTCCCTATGTACACAGTATGACAGATATCCTTTCACTCTAACAACCCCTCCAGCTCTTCTGGCCTCACAGCCATCTGTCATCTTACGTGAGCTAACTCTCCAGCTAAGTCACTGCTCAGTAATGCAAAGTAATGTACATTGGAAAACATAATCCCAAATATACATACAGAATGATGGGGTCAAACTTAGCTATTATCACTCAGGAAAGAGATCAGGGAGTTGTGGATAGTTCTCCAAAAACATCTGCTCAATGTGCAGCAACAGTCAAAAAAAGCTCTTAAGAGCCATTAGGAAAGGGATAGATAATAAGACAGTAATTATCATAATGCCAGTATATAAATGCATGGTATGCCATGAATACTTGAATACTTCATGCAGTTCTGGTTGCCCCATCTCAAAGAAAGACATATTTAGAATTGGAAAAGGTACAGAGAAAGGCAACAAAAATGATTAAGGGTATGGAACAACTTCCACATGAGCAGAGATTTAAAAAATTGGGCTGTTCAGCTTGGAAAAGAGACAAAGGGGGGCTATGACAGAGGTCTATAAAATTGTGAAGGCTGTGGAGAAAGTAAATAATGAAATGTTATTTATCTCTTGGCATAACACCATAACAACCAGTCACCCAATGAAATTAATAGGCAGTAGGCTTAAAACAAACAAGAGAAAGTACTTCTTCACACAATGCATAGTCAATATGTGGAACTCGTTGCTAGGGGATGTTGTGAAGGCCAACAGTATAACTGGGTTCAAAAAAGAATTAGACAAGTCCTTGGATAGGTCCATCAATGGCTATTAGCCAAGATGATCAGCGATACAACCCTATGCCCTGACTGTTAGATGCTGAGATGGACAACCGGGGATGGATCACTTGCCCTGTTCTATTTATTCTCTTTGAAGCATCTGGCATAGGACACGATCACAGAACAGGATACTGGGCCAGACAGATGATTGGTCTGACCAAGTATGGCCATTCTTACATTAAATTAGTAAATCCTCGTTCATAGTACACAGAAAAGTCCAAAAATAAGGAACTCACATTTCAACAGCATCAGACTCTCTCCTCCAGCCTCTGTCTAACACTTGGTCCTTTACCATTTTCCCTCTCCCTCCTTAATCTGGGGAAGAGGTAGCAGAACCCAGGTTCATCTGTCCACTGGGTTCCAGCTCAGGCCCTTGTTCAGTACAGCCAGAATTAGCCTCTCTCAAGTACCTTGCTGTTCCCTCAGCCGCTTCCTACCTTTGTGGGCTTTCCAACCTCTTGTTGCATCTCTCATGTTAGCTTCTCTAGTGGTTCTCACCCGTTTCTCAGCAGAAGCTTCTTTCCAAAGTCCATCAATCTCTCTGGAAGCTACCCCCACCTACCTGCCTTACAGAACTTTTATCCTCACCTGCTCTAGGGCTGCCAATCAGCTCTGGCTGAACAGACAGACAGGTTTTTGTGTTAACCCATTGGTTGCCATGCCAACATGGTGTGTATAGACTCTGACAGCAATACTGCAGCTTATGAACCAGGTTTACTGGTATGATTTGGCTTCTTTGTGCCACTCTGGTGAGAAAAGCAGCTGTAAACCTGCTTTAGCCAGCCATTAAAGCCAGCTTTATGGCTTCTGTGCGCCACCAGAGTGGCACAATGTATCTGGAGCATACCAGTTAATCTTGCTGTCTGGGCCCAATACTACAATGCATTGAGTGGCCTCATCTTCACGCACTTTGCACCTTGCTGGTTTGGGTTGTATGTTATCTCTTGCTATTTGTTACTTCAATTAACCATGCAGTCTATACCAAAGAGGTGTCAGAATTCCTTGCTCACAGTTCTTATGAGGATTATTCCTCTTTGTCAATCACTGTTAGAGAGACTACCAAGAGTTGGGCCAGATTCTGCATTCAGTTGTATTCATTGAAATCAGAAGGTTTCCATGACTGTAACTGAGGGCAGAACCTAGCACAGTATATGTGGGGAAGGACCATTAGAAAGAAAAATGTCTCTCAGCCTGCTCTCTCAACCTGTTGAGTTTGTGATAATTGAAACAGGCCTGCCAGTTTGCAAGGTCTGTGCTAATTGTAAAAAAAAATCCAGAAAAAAAGAGTTTGTTCCAAAAGTAACAAAATAACAACTGTCTTTTATGGCTGATACAACTTTGTTTTCCTGAACTCCAGAATGAGATTTGTGAACCCCCGCACTCTTGCATGCTTATCTTGTTTGTTTACTTTTAGATGTAACGAGTGGGATGAATAGACTTATTGAAGTCTGCCATGTCCCACTGATTTTAGAATGGTTATGTTAAAGGATGGGTAGGTGATAAAATGCAGATGTGACAGGATATACATTGGAGTGTGATTGTATGTATGAATGAATAAAGAATGAAAAATTAAAGATTGATGTGCCAGCCTTAAAATAAGACTGTTTGGCTGAAGAATACAGAGGATGAATACAGAGGATGAGATGCCCAATAACCCTTAGGGCATACTTGCCCCAATGACAGGAGGGCCAAAGAACCGAAGAGCAAGATAACAACATACTGTCATTCCGTCATTGCTGTTCCATCTGTATGATTGACTATCACTTCAAACATGAGAACAGTCATTGATTATCACTTCAAACCTGAGAACAGCATGACGAGGCAAATACATGAGGATTGATCCCCATAAGAACAGACCCTGAAGACTGAGGACTTTTGGTCTGATTCTGCAAACCAACCTCCAGGAGCATCAGATGCGCATCTGACAAGGCCCTGCTCCCTCCTCGTGTCCAGGCCAGCTGGCCAGTGGCTTGGCACGAGCAACTCTAAGGCTGGTAACTATGATAACAACCTTGCAGAACCTGTGCGTGTGTGTGTGTATGAATGAATGTGTGAATGGATGTGAAATTGAATGGAATGTTATAGCTATAACTGACTGCTTACTATGATTCTTTCTGTATTCAAAATAAATGCGGCATATTGCCTTATCCCCTTTAATAAGATCCTGCTGGTTTTTATTTTCTTGGTATAACACTCTTTCAAGTGCAAAATAAAGCACAGAAGGAAGACTAGAGACTGCCAGGTGAATTAGTACAACCGCAGAAAAAGCGGTGGATGCGCCGTTGCTTTCAACATTTAAAACTAGACTGGACAAAGCACCCTCCCAGGTCACACCCTCTAGACCTGCTAATACTGCCAGGAGCAGTAGTGGCTATCCCACCTTGGGGCCATTGCTAGTGTACGTAATTTACAGCACTGAAGCTGCCATAAACTATGTCAGGGATAGCATAGAACCAGCACAAGACTAGGGACCCCCAGATGGCTCCTTTACAGCTCCCCTTTCTCCCTACTGTGTGCAGCTGAAGACTGAGTGAGTTATAACATTGTTAGAGGATCAAGTTTTAACCCTGGCAGATACATAGGCCAAAGAGTTCCCGAACATGGTTCATATGTCATACCACTATAAAACAAGATTTATAAACTTACATTCACTTATCTCTGGTCATATTCACCCAGAGTAATTATGTTTGTTTGCAGTTCTATTTGTGAAACAGGCGTGGTCTTATAGCCCCTTACACCTCACTTGATAAATTACATCTGTGCCAAGCCTTTAGTTAGTGGGTTGGAAGCACACTCTCATTGCTGGGTTAGTGTTCCTCCTCAAATATGTTATATACAAATATCAAGATCATACCCCTACTATTGCCACTTTACGCCAAATAAAAGGGCTTAACCAGTTCTGAAATTCTGATCTTAGATCTTTTACTCTGCGCTGGATGACACTGTCCAATTAATAGATGCCATTGCACTTTGATTTACAACATTCTATAGTATTTACTCAGCAGTGATCTTGTAACCACTCAACACACTCCCTCATCTGTAGTTTAAGGACAATCTGCACCATGGGCATGCCACATAATTAATAAAATGACACAAACTGTGCCAAGGAAGTGTGACTGATTTTGCTGTCAAAATTAATATCCAAATATTATAGGAAGTTATTTATACACTTGCTCTCTTTTGAGTAAGTAAAGCATTTGTAGACATAGGTTTAAAAAACTGTACAACCTCCTTTCTGGGAAGTACTGATAATCAACTGTATCATTTTGAAATTCGTCTCCAGAAGCAATACCACTGTCGCTAACATTCCATTGGATGTTCTAACTGAACAAATCAGTCTAACACATTAAGATATTACGGCTATTCCTACTCTTGGAAAATTGACAGGGGGCATAATTTAGGTGGTTAATTATACACAAGTGTCAAAATATTTCTAGCAGGTTGATTTCTATTCATTTACTGTGGTCATTTGAAAGTGATCAGACTTGACAGTACATAGCAGAAGATGGTTATCTTCTTTGGTTAAAGGAGATAATTAAAAGAGAAATAGATGACAGTTTGGCATGATATGCTAAAACTATCAGCAATGTCACCCCTGACACTTTAAAAAAAAAAAGGCAGAAAAAGTGACGACTCAATAGTTCTTGAAACCAAGGTATTGATTGGTTTACTGTCAGAATGAATGTTACAACTTGTATTTAAGAATGTATGTTACAAGCATTATTGAGACTCCCTTTTGCTTTTAAAGTGTCCTTTGCCAAATATGCTACTACACTGGAACTGTTCGACTTGGTTTTGTGGAGACTAAAGAGAAATCTGCGTTCGTACAGCACTGCTGAATGCCACGGGACTCTTGCATGTCTGTTCAGGAAATACCAAATACTCTAAGATTTGGTTGGTAGAATGATCTTTTAAGAGCAGTAAGGGAGACCTATAAGTATGGATTTGAGATTCTCCTTTTTCACCTGTTTCAAAACCAAAAGGGAGAATAGACCATAGGCAGTTGAATAAGAACTACCATTGTGTTGTGAAAATATATCAAAGTGTAGCCCTCTGGAGCAGAGATTGCCTATTCTATGTTCTTACAGCACGAAGCATAAAGGAGCCTCAACCCCCACACAGATTTTGGGCACTAACAATAATAAAAGATATTTACTACTGTTAATAATGCACCCAGGAAGGGAGAAAGAAGTAACTTGTCCACTAATTGGTACTGTGATGGGGTGTATATACCCAGACTCCCAATAAGGGCAGGAAGGACTTACTGGCCTACCGTGGAGGAGAGGAAATATTGCTGGCTTCCTCCAAGGTGGGGATTAGAGCTCTCCCACAAAGTGGATTCCCCCAAATGGGGAATATCCACTACTGATGAAGTAAATGTAGGGGGACTGTTGCTCTCTTACTAACATTCAGTGGGGGTGGTTTAGTTGCTAGCTCCCAGTACTCAAAGGGGAAGGGTCAATGGGGAATCAGGACCCTGAAACTGACAGTCCCCAGGAACAATGGCGAGAGGCCAATGCTCCAGGTCAGCCTGAATGGGCTGACAGGGCGGGCAGGCTAATCAGGGAGTCAGGAGGCCAGGGAGATCCTGTCTTCCGTGTGAGCTGGAATTGCCTGGGTCAGACAGAGTGGGGCCGAGCTAAGGAGAAAGCAGGGGCCTGAGCTGAGCTGGGGAGCAGAGCTGTGCCAGATCCAGAGGGACCAGAAAAGCAGCCCAGAGAGAACAGACCGTGTCCTGGGAGCAGAGCTGCAGCCCCAAAGCCAGAGGCACAGCCCAGAGAGAGCAGACTTGCCCTGGGAGCAGAGCTGCAGCAACCAGAGCCAGGGGGGCCAGAAAAACAGCCCACGAAGCAGGTCAGTGCTGGGAGCAGAGTCACAGAAGCAGCCTGCAGAGCAGACCTGTCCTGGGAGCAGAGCTGCAGCAACCAGAGCCAGAGGGGCCAGAGAAGCAGCCCAGGGAGCTGGAGGCAGAGCAGCAGCAGAAGTGCAGAGACAGAGTGGTGGAGCTGGGGCTGGAGCAGTCCAGAGCTGGGTGCGGTGAGCAGCTGGGGAGAGCGAGGGGGACCCTGGGAGGTGGCCCCAGCACAGGGAGACGCCTCAGCCAGGAGGCTCTGCAGGCCAGACTCGAAGGGGGATTGCTAACCCCAACAGGGCGGGGGCAACGCTGGGAAGAAGGGCCCTGCCACCTAGAGCCTGTGGCCACCACCAGAGCAAGTGTCCAACCCACAGCATCCCTGCAGCACAGCCAGGGCCTGAGCAGCAGGCCTGGGACTTACAAGGAACAGACTGTGAATGGCCCTGATGTTCCAGAGACGCTGTTTGTGATGTTCCCTGCCACAGAGCGGGTTGATGTGTTTCCTTTAACCTTTCCCATTTCCCCTTATTCTTTTTAAAATTAATTGTTGATTAAATAACTTGCATTTGCTTCAAATTGTATGTAATAATCAGTGGATCAGAGAAGTGCCTAGTGCAGACAGAGTACCCCAGAGTGGGGACACCCTAGCCCCTGTCCTAGGAGACTACAGCAGGGTTGGGGGTCGAGCCCCCCAGGAATCCTGGGCCCAGCCTTGGTGGGGTTACGAGGATGCTGCCAGACAGGAGAGTGGAAGGGGAGTCCTCAAGGGCAGGGAGGCCACTGGGTTAAAGGAAGTGGGAGCGAGGACTCAGATCCTTTCACTAGCCCACTTCACCGGGGTAGTGCAGAAGCCAGGAAAGTTCCCCACAATAGCGGGACTGTTCCCCCGCTTACATAAAGAAAGGGCTGAGACCCAATCCTCATAGACTTTAAGGCCAGAAGGAACATCCAGATCATCTAGTCTGACCTGCTGCACAATGCAGGGCACAGAACCTAGCCCAGACACTCCTGCAGTAGACCCCTAAACTCTGGCTGAGTTACTGAAGTCCTCAAATCATGATTTAAAGACTTCAAACCCATATAGAAAAGGCCTTAGCTAACAATGCAAACACCTAGTGTAGACAATTCACATTAGTGGAGAATAATTTGCACATGTGCAGCTACTCCAGTGACTAAAATGGGAGTGGAGATAAGGCATTTGTGTTTAGTCAACTTTGGACATACATAACCATTAGTCTAGTATCCCCTGGTGAGCCAGGAGTGCTTGTGTCTATGTTAGAAAAAAGATTTTATTCCCACAAGAGTCTAGATTTGAATGATAGCTATCATCTCCCCGCAAGGGAGCAACGTCCTGTGGGAAAGGGGGTGTTCTGCAGAGGAAAGAAAACAAACAGCAGGGAAAAGAAGAGATTCAATTTGGAGAGAAACCAGTTTATTGTTACCCAATGTATTTTAAATAAGCATTCTCCTCTCACATCAGTACTGATCCAATTACTGTTGCTGCCAGCAGCGGACTCCTTTTAATACATTCACTGGGGATTGATCCTGTTGCTGGCCCTGCCTTTACTGGCTATCAGTGGTGTGGGGCTCCTTTTAAATGTGTTCACCCTGTAGCTCACCCTGGGGTGAGAGTGGAGCATACTGGGCCAGAGCTACATTGTTGTGCTAACTCCCAGTCCTGACTGTCCTGCTTTCCAACCCCTAGTGGTGGTACCACAGGGTCAGGAGCTTTTTAATAGGCTTCTCTCCCTCCCCCCACTCCCGCCCCTTCCCAGAAATGGGGGAGCACATCAAAGCCAAGCCACTTCAGTGCGTCATTTGGGCATCATTTGTTGGGTCCCAACCCTAGCTCTACCTGTGCTGATTTTAAATTATTTAACTTCTGCTTCAGGAAATCTAACGAAATCCACAAGCCTGTCATAATAGCAAAATAAGGGCAAGCATAAAATATATTTCCTAATTTGTATGTCAACGAGTGAAATGCTGCAAAGGTAAATACATTTCTGCACAGTTGGGCTCCTGGTAGAATTTATTTCTGAAAAGGTTTTGCAATAGCTTGTTAGATAAAACTAAATAAAGGGACAGGGAGAGGGATACGCTTTCAGATAGGAATGCATGATGACATATAGTGGCCGCTGCCCTCTAGAAAGAGTCTGATTGAGACTGTGCCTATTGATATAATAACCACAGTTCTTCCTTTAGAAACTTCCCTTAAACAGTGCTGTATTGTGTCATGATTGGGATTCAGGAACAGTCATAAGTTCAAGGTAAAAAAAGAAAAAAAACAGATTGGAACAGAAAAGGCCATTGAAAGGATGTTGGTAATTACAGTTTGCATTTTTATCAGTAATAGGTCATAGTGATATAGTGTTATTGTTATGCTTTATATGCATGTACTGATTTTTAAAAGTAAAGAGATGAATATTTTACTGAAAAATAAAAACACTATTCTTATTAGTAAAGATTCAGGTTCCTGTCTCTTAATTATGTGTCCATTAGGAACAGGATGAATGGGATTCATATATAAATACTTGTTGAAGTACGAAGGCCTAGTTTGCACGGAAAAGTTTTGCCAGTATAGTCAAGTTATCTATCTCAATGTAAAAGCAAACCAAGACATAATCTCAAGTTAACTGGCAATCAATTAACTTGAGGCTAAAAGCCTAATGTAGACATTGCATTTAGGATATGTCCTTACTGAAGGGAGAGGTGAGTTTTACCTCCAGATAGCTAACTTAGCTCAATGTAAAATCCTAGTGGACACAAGGCACAAGTAGGGTTTATGTCAATGTAGTAGCTGAGGTTAAATTACACTCATTTCCTCACCTGGGGGTACCTTGACTAGCTACATGGAGGCAGAAATTGCCTGTGACATGACTCCAGCAGGATTTTACATCAGCATAGTTACTTGATGTAAAAACTCCCTTTTTTGCTATGAAGACAAAGTCATAGGAAACAAGCATGAAGTTGTGTATGGCCTTGCTAGCCGGAACGCTCTGTGCTAGAGGTGCATCTGCAGATATTTTTTTCCTGAAAGAAGAGAAGGGAGGTTGGCATCTAACTGGCTATTTCAAGCACAAGGTAAAGAATGAGGAAATACGTGAAGTTACAAGGTGAATGAGGGAGACAAAGGGAGCCACTGGAAGAGCAGCATGGTAACAGTATAGGAAATGGGAGTGTATATAAAAGTCCCTAAGGGATCCCTTTCCACAGGATCATCTCCTGACATCCTAGAAGTAGCACAGGTGCTCCCCTCTGGTTCTTCCTACTTTTTAACTGAAGGCCCATATTCCCCTGTGATTGGAGGCCATCCCAGATCACACCTCCTGGCAGCATGGCATGGTTCTGCATGTATCCCACCCTCAGCTCCAGCAGGGTTCTTGAAATGATTTGCTCACACATTAGAACACTTAAGTAAGATCCTCCCGGGGGGGGGGGGGGGGGGCTTCTTATTTATTAAGTCCTATGAAAATGCAGCCCCTTAGTTCCAGAGCTTGTTCTCCTTTAAGCCAGGAGTCTGATAACCCCCTTTCTTGAGGGCTGTGCTCTGAATAAGGAAGAGGACCTCCCTTCCTTGATTCAGGAATCCCACAGCCCTTCTTCTTGGGGCCTTTGTCAGTAACTTGCATCACTTTCCCCTCCTTGTGTCGGGGAGACTCACAGCCTTCCTTCTGGAGCCTCTGTCAGCAACTCAGTAAAGCTGTGCCCCTTGGTCAGCTTCTTGGAGCCAGCCCCTCTCTAGCTGACCACTCAATCTCTCTCCCTGTGCATCTCTGGAAGCATCTCTTTTATCCCTATGTTTGGGACTTTTAGCCACATGATCAACCTGTCATAGGATTGTGCTAACTTTCCCCACCTAGGAAGGGAAGCTGAGTGAAGCACAGGTGGGGCTCTACTCCCTACCTCTTAAAGGGCTCACTCACCCTGTGACATGCGCTGCTCTCTGGGCAGGTTGGCATCATGGCTCTTTCTTCTTTAACACACCCAGAATTGAGAGAGAGAACTGCTCTTTGCCCAGTTTCCACATGCTGACCTAGTTTGGAGAGCCACAGACAGGTGATGGCAAGTTTTTCTGCATGCTTCCCCTACCACCCCACCCCAGCACCATTTCTGCCTGGGAGCTCTGCAGGTATCTGCTTGGTAGGAGGACTAGGAGGAAAAGATAGCAGGAGGTGCTGGAGTAGAGAGGGGATGGATGTGAGAGTAAGGGAAGCTTGCAGTACTGTGTGAAGGAGAAGAAAAGAGGTTCTAAGCTGGGCACTGCTGATAGGCAGAGAGCCAAAATGGGTGCCTGGGAAAAGATCACACAGAGGAAATTTGGCACCAGACTAATTAATGACAAGAGAAGCAGGCCAAAGGGATTTGCAGTCAGTATAGCTGTGGGTAATCAGAGGAAGGCATCCCAAGGAGCGGTGGTGATTTAAGGGCAGGTCTACATGATGGGGCTAAGTCGACCTAAGTTATGCAACTCCAGCTACATGAATAATGTAGCTGGAGTCGATGTACCTTAGGTCGACTTATTGTAGTGTCTACACCACGCTGGGTGGACTTACCGTATGCTTCTTGTTCAGGTGGAGTACCGGAGTTGACGGGAGAGCGATCGGCGGTCGATTTTGCAGGTCTTCACTAGACCCCACTAAATCAGTGGTCTCCAACCTCTCTGTGGGAATAGCATATTCCTATTCCCAGAAGACTGGCGGGCACCAGGCACCCCACCGCCGAAATGCCGCTGAGAAATGGCAACACGACTCGGCAGCATTTTGGAGGGTGGTTCTCCAGCAGCTGTGCTCGGTGGCAGCATTCCTGCAGGTGCACACAACTGCCCCAGCGGGTGCCATTGTGCCCCTGGGCACCGCATTGGGGACCCCTGCACTAAATTGACCCCTGCTCGATCGACTGCTGCACGTCAATCCCCTGGTAAGTGGAGCCAAGCCCTAAGATGCCTTCCCAGAAAGGAGCAAAGGAAGAATTGAGCAAACTCTGAGCATGGAAAAATTGGCTAATAATCTGCATAAAAGCAGCTGAAGAAAATTACCCAGGTTTGTGGTGTTCAATCTATTATTAGAGAGGAATGTATGGAGTGTTGTAGCTGTGTTGGTCTCAGGATACTAGAAACACAAGGTGGGTGAAGTAATATCTTTTATTGGCCCAGCTTCTAAGCCCACTTTCTCACTAGAGATGAATGGCAGATACCCAATGGCATCTGCAACCTCTTCTACCTACTTACACCCATGTCCCCTCTCTTCACAGTAATGGAGCAGCTGTGGGACATCCCTTAGTAGTTTCAGCATCCCAAACAAGGGGAACTAGCCAGACTTCCAGTTTGCTTAGCACACATCTGCCCCAATAGGAGGGCCTGAGGTATCTCAGCCTTGAAGCACAATTTGCCTTCGACAAACTTCAGCTACTGATTGTCAGATATTTTGTATCTTAACTATTGAATGAATTAAATAGTTGTGTAAAAGTAAATCAAGACTGGATTATTTTATGAAATCAACAGGCTGCATCCCTTCATGTCTTCACTGATGATCCCAATATTTGCTGTTCATCTGGATAATAATAAACTAAACAGGGCAAACATTTTCAATATGATCAAAAGATGGGAAATATTGAAATGTTCTCTGCTCAAGAATAAAGATTTGTTCATGGGATTTCTCAAAAATCTAGAAGTTTCCAGCTGCATGAGAAACTTTTCTAAGAAACTAGAGCATTTTTCTCAGACAAGAAAGAGAAAATGGTCAATCACATATGTGACAGGTTCCCCCGGGGTGCCACCTGGAACTGGAGTACCACTGAGCCCTCTGAACCACCAGCCTGGACTCCCTCTCACACTGTGCTACAGTGACAAGCCGCGGACACACTCCAGGTCCTACACTTCCACCAACATTCACACAGGCAGGGACACACCCAGCTGGAATTACGGTGGCTGGTCAGAGAGCCTGCATATATGAACCAACAATAGAGAGCCCACAGCCAGATAACCCCCAGAACCCCCCACCACCACTTGAGTATAAACCCAAAATTATACCAGCTTGCACTGCACAGCGTAAGCTCATAGAGTTTACCCCTCCCTCAATGTGGACAGGAAATGCAACAGCCCCTGCCCCTTGAGCTATGATTCCCAAGCAAATCATAACTTTTCCAATGACATCTTACGTACCCCATCTTATACAAAATGCATCATAATTATATCATAGTCATACAATTAAGAAGAATATGGGGTGCAGTGACACAGATATATTCTCCACCTCTGTAAGTTATTTTCCTGTAGAGAGAGATATTATGGTGGGATCTAAGCAGCTGCAATAAGGTAACATACATGCATGAGCTATGCTATCTATGCCACACCTTGTAACACACACTGAAAATTCAGACCACATTCTCTCTATGAATGTGCATCCCTAATTGTAAAGCTATGTTCTTTTCTCCCCTTCCAAATATCAGAGAGACTTGTTTGGCAGAAAAGGCATCTGCTGCTAGTGATCTGACTTCCCTCAAATAATTCAGCTTAATATAGAGGCAGTGTGGGGACAAGAGGAAACACCAGCAACCCATTTCGCCACTGGATTGTTGTTTCAAATAAGTGGGGGGAAAAGAGTAAAGCAGAGCCAAAGAAAGAATATTTCCATACTTGTGGTTGAAAAGAAATATAGGACACTTAGTATAGAAGAAACTACATCTGGAAAATTATTTTGGAGCTACATGGAAGGCGTTCTGTAGGAAAAAATGATTCTTAATATTAATCCACAAATGTTCCTTCATCGCATTTCAGTTCAAAATAATTTAGGCTCACAAAGACTGCTTTGACGACACAGGAAAGAGAGGTTTTCTGAATACGATGACTAATGTTCTACTACCTTCAAAACGATGGATAAAAAATAATCATGACACGAGTTAGTGATAAAATTGCTTCCCCTTTAAAGTGTTCCTGAATGGAGAAACATCTTTTCATTTGAGACGGACAGCAGTAATCATCATTTTACTGAATCACCATTAAATTCTCCAATAGCTCCCTAACATGCACAGTGATGGGGCCATCATGAATTACAACACAGAAGGCCCTTTTTTCCTAAATTTTGCCTGATAAATGTTCACCTAAGATGGTGGCATAGGTGAGAGCATAACTTGGTCAAACAAGTTCCAGTAGTTTTACCCTGTTTATAATACTTTTGCAGTAACAGTTAGACTGATCAGAATTTGTTTTACCATGGAAAGAGTCAAGGGAAAAAAATCATTAATATCTTCAGTGGAAAGTTGATTTCTTATTGAAAAAACTGAAAATTGAATGTTGGTAGCCACAAGCCAAGAATATTTTTAGCTTAAAAACTGGAAACTTCTTGATTTAATTTGACAGTCAACATGTTCGATTTTTTTTTTAAACAAAGTTGTATTTACTCAAAAACCCGGTTGTTCATTAAAAACAGTTTAGAGGGATTTTTTTTAAACCAATCCAAGTAATAATCTCTTATACGAACAGAATTGACAGAGGAATTATTCATTCAAGTACAGTTTAGAAAAGAAGAATGCATGGATATTTTCCTAATTGTTTACACAAATAGGGTACACTCTATAATACTCCATGTTCAGTGAGTGTTAGACAGGTGGGTCCTGATCTCATGTCCATTCAGATCCCTGGGAATCTTTTCACAGTCTTTGGATCAGGCCCACAGAGCATTTGCATAATTATGCCGTTAGACAATTGAGAAACTTATCAATTTCTTAGCATACCAGGGCAAGATTGTACCCAGAACTGTAACTGGTTTTTGTACTAACATTAAAATTTCAGGAACTGACCTCTTAAGGCAGCTTTCCATACCCTTCTGCCTCTAGAGCAGCACAAAACAGATGGAGTGAGGCCCAAAATCTCACCCCTAATCTTTGAAAGGCTTTGGTTACCTGGGGATACCTTTTCCTAGGGGTATCCCTGTATGATTTAAATCCAGCCTACCCAACTCTGCCACTTGCCTCTGGTCTTCTCCCTACCATAGGGCATGATGGATAGAACCACTGGCCATAATTATGTGAATGTGTGTATTGGGGGAGAAGGATCATGGCCATTACTATGATGTATGGAAGGTACTTGCAGCTTCCACCAGTCTGTGCAGTTGCTCTACACCATGCCATGGGATGTATTCTGTTTGACTTTATTCCTTCTTCAGCTTCCTATGGGAAAACTTGGCTGTGATCAAGAGACCAGAATTTCACACCAAGAGCCCCAAATTCAAATCACTCTGGATCACATGGAAGCATTTCTTCTGGGAGTACCACTGCAGCATTTTCCAATAAAATATACATTGTGTCTGGGAAAAACACTGTTAGGCCACAACAGGCAGCCATTACACAAAGGAAATAAAGGCAAAGTACTTTTTGTTCCCTACTTCTATAGCTCCCAGCATGCCTGACTGAAATCCCTCTCTCATTCTCTTTTTCTCAGGACCATAACTCCAGCAAATACAAACTGTAGGAAAACAGTATTTCAAACTACTAAGAGCACAAGCATTAGCAATCATGGTGTCACTTTTGTCAATTTTGTTAAATTTATCATCGCATTGAGAAATCCTGAGCAGTTACCTTAAGGAAAAATGAATTCAGTTATTTATTGAAATTTCCCTTCACAGAACACAATACTCATGTAAAACACATTATGAACATCTGCGGCCTTCCTGATCTCTTATTTGGCTTATGCCAGCTCTTCCCCTCCTTCACCCACAGATCTAAAACAAGATGTGCTGCAACTAATGACAATATTGAGCCTTTCATTAGCAACAACAATTATAGTCTCATTTTCAAAAAGGTTATTGTTAAGATAATCAAATACTGATTAATGTTCTTCTACCTCATTTGTCTATTGCTTGGTGTCCACCATATTGGTAATATTTTCATTTCTGGCTTCATCATTTTTTATGACATGACTCACTGGGGTAGGATGATTTGAGGCACTAGGAGATTCATTTTCTGTTTTTCCCCAGGGATATCTGATTTTGGAAGTATCCCGTGGTCTCTTTGTAGATCCTTAGTGTGTCTGATTGAACTTTAAGGATACTGTTTGGAAAAATTAACACTAGTTGCTGAGTAATTGTGTGTGTGTGTGTGTGTGTGTGTGTGTGCTGAGTAATTGTGTGTGTGTGTGTGTTATATAGCCTCTTTATACCTGGCTTCATTTTGTTTTATATACTTCTGTATTAAAGAAAGACAGTAGTGTAAGAATAGGCAACATATTAATTAGCCTATTCTTACACTAACATAATTAATTAATCATATCCAAGTGATTATGCTAATTAGATCATGTATTGTTTGCATTCTGAAGCTTCTGCTAAGCCTCTGAGAATGCCTGATGTAAACTGTATCTCCAGAAGTCTAAGCATTCTGAGGCCTAGTCTACATTCAAGTTTTGTCAGTATACCTATACTGCCAAAAGCTTCCTATAGTAGACAGTTTATAGTGGCCAAAGAAAAAAAAAAAGGTAACCTCTGACACCGCTATACAAGAAAATTTCTAGTTAAGGCCTAGCCTCAGTCACAGCTGGGGGCTCGTGCATTTCAAGCATTGAACTTCTCTTCAACCAACTTGCCCTCTGAATGCAAATATGACATGGTGTCAGATGTTATATCAAACTGGAAGTAGCGCAATTACACACTCAATTACACAGGGAAATCTTCCCCCAAAGTGGCATTGGACTGAGCAGCAATATTAACATTCTCATCATTCTGGAGAGAAAGTACCTAAAATGCAGGATAGGCAATCAATATAGGAAATCAAATGAACAACATTCATGGAAACAGAACCCAGTTTTCCAAATGTTTGCAGAAAAGAACCTACATATGTAGATTAGTTTAATTTATCAGTCTATTTCAAAACCAACAAATCACATTATTCTGAAGATAGTTAAAATAACTACATAAAATCTCTTAGCATACCTCTAAGAAATTGCTACAGTTTAGAAGTGGTAGGACCATTTTTGACAATATGAAATTTCAACAAAATGTACTGTTTCAAAGCTGAAATATGTGGTTTTGTAATGAAATGAAAATAAATAATTCTGTACGTTGATCTGAAATGGAATAGTCATCCTCTGGTCTGCTCTACTATAGTTGATACAATGATGTTGTGCAAGTGTGAATGGGAGGGCACAAAGTCTAGGTTGGAAGTTTCCTATTAAGAAGAGGTCCACACTAGGAAAAGTTTGCTCATCCCCCACTTTAAAATTATTATATCAAAGGGACTATGGGTTTGTTGGAAGTTCGTAGGAAAATTAGTACTATTGCTTCGTCTTCATGCTATGGACAGAAACCAGAAGAGTAGAGTAGAAATCTCACTTATAGTCAGACAGTTGGTACCAAAACAAACTTTCATTTTTTCATTTTCGAATTATATCAGTTTTATGTAAGCATCCAAATATTTTAAAAAGTTGTAATTACAGTATCAGATTTATTATGCCCATAAGTCAGGAAGGCAGGCATAATAAGGAATACAGAAATAATTCAGTTCACAACATGATATAAAATAATGTGGTTTTTTTTTCAGAAAACTTACTCTTACATAAAGTAGACAAAAACAGGCTATGGCTATAATGCCAGAGTATCATAATATAAGCAGTATTAGCCTCTAAATGATTTTGATTATAGATGGGATGTTCTAAGAAATACTTTTTTTATATGAAATGCCTGTTTTGCTGCAAACATTTAATCTGTCGTGATACTTCAGGAACCACCTGAAGAAAAAAAATTATAGAAAATGTTTTAAATAAAGGGAACAGCTGCCACTATCCCAGTGTTGAATCAAGAGAATTAAGACAATAATGGGAACATTACGTCTAGATGTGATGTCATCTGGCTATTCCTTATATGCTTTGTAATGCTAAAAGCAAGAAACAACCCCTAAATCAAGACAAACTCATTCAATGACAAACTCATTCAAGACAAACTCATTCAATGCTTAATATTGTTATTACACAACAAAACATTGGTGAGTTATTTTTTCATAAAACGTATTCAGAACAACCAAATCAAATGAGCCAAGCCCCTATAGCACAAGGGTCTCTACAGATAGCTAGAAACCTCTATTAAAGTAACATCTGCCACTTACATTCCATTTCAGGTTTCCCCACAATCTTCCTTATTGGAAGGACCCTTCCTCCTATTTTGCTAAAATAAAATCCTTTGCATCTTCAGGTGTTCAAAATATGTACCTGTAACTTGTATCTATTCTTAGCCCTAGCCCTTAAAGAAGACCTGAAGGGAGATAGATTGGATAAAGTTCATCAAGTTGTTTTTTGAACAGAACAAACGTCTTTTGTGGTCGGGCTGGAAGTGTATTATGGAAAACTGCCAATACACAGTCTATTAAATTCCAGTTTCTCTTTATTATTTAACACAGTCCCTGGTTTACCCATGACTAAGACAGTCCTGGGATTCAAGGTACAAATATCTTTATAAGAGGGATCCTTATGGTAGAATTAATCAGAAGAAGGTTATCTGAAAGCCAGTTAAGGGATAATTTAGCCAGCTTAGCAAGCTCTACTGCTCAGGTTCACTAATGATACTTAAATTTCTTATTCTAGTAGCATTCTAGTTTTCCAAGTGAGTTTCTCTGTCAATCTGAATACTTATATGGCTCCATAACCATAATATTGGAGCACCTTCCGACACTGAGTCAAAACTACAAAGCCTCTATTTTATTTCATTTTTCCTCTTCATCTCTAGGATTAGACCGCAGACACTGCACTTTCCAATCTGATATTCTGCCATTCACTTTTCATTCTTGAGGAATTCCATTCCAGTTTCTTCTCAATGAAATCTATGGATTTGGAGTTTTTAGAATGTCAAAACATTTATGCAATTTCTCTAAGATGCATGTTAGAACTGCTTGAAAGTGTGCTACATTCAATTTTAATGAAATGCCAGCTGTATTCAGGATGAGGAAAGTGGCTGGCTGCCATTTTTATTCACTGGTGTTCAAGGCTTAATAAAAGAACACTTTTCTAATACAGATTTTGTGCAAATCAGCACATGTAGCAGTTGAAGATGAATGCTCAGAGGTAAGAACCATTGGCTCCTATACTCCTAAAAGGAAAACAGCAGAGCCAAATGAAATTTAGAATTTCCATCCCATAATAAATTCTGACATTTCAATGTTTTCATTCCAAATCTGGGCAAGAAGTTGAAATTCAAATAAAAAAAAAATCAGATTGGAAATTCTGAAAAAAATCTCATTTAAAATGTCACCACATTTCATTTTGACACTTTCGATTACTGTCAGTCATTTAATCCTCCTAAGTCAAAATGTTTCATTTCAGTTTGTGGAACTGACCTGTTTCAAGTCAGTTAATTTTGAATTTTTCCTACAGTGGCATATTGCCTCATGGGAGTTCTAGTTCAGGAACCTGATATCCCATTCTCTCATATGTGCTGAGCTTCCAGGCCAGACTACATCTCCCATGAAGCACCACAAAGAACTTGGTTGGGGGAATCAGAATTGTATTATAGAAGATGTATTTTTCCAGGCAACCAAGCCCACTGGAGAGAAAGGGGGCCCAAAATATAATATGGAATTGTATATAGCTCTAAGGCAAATAGCAAGGGTTTGAGATTATTTACAGGATCAGGTTCTACAACAAAGTGCCATGGGCATTTAAAAATAACAATAAAATCCTAGAACCTATTACTCTAACAGCAAGGATCAAAGTTCAGATTCACAACACTCACTGGCAACCAAGTGCTGGTGAATCGGAGATGTTGGACAACTCCCTCGAGATCCTGCCAATGGTATTATGTACACTGACCAGTGGATAAGATCACCAGTGTGTGATGTAACCATCTCCCTCGATAGGGCATGGTACCTCCACAATACTCTCTCATCCCATTGTGCAATACAACTGGATGACTCATTGTTTATTATATACTGTCAGTGAAACCCCCATCAGAGGGGATTTAAAATAAGATAAAGTTCCACAGCGAACAATCTGCACTGACTATGGGCCTTATCCATTGACTTCACTGGACTTTGAATCAGGGCCTATGGGAGCAAGAATGCTCCTACTTAAGTCAATGGCAAAATTCCCATTGATTTCAGTGCTGCAGGACCAGGCCCTATATGACCCAATGAAGTAGATTTTTTTCATCTCTAATTTCTAGGCTTCTATAATTCCATTATGAAAATAACTTTTATAAAGGGATTTTTGTAAGCATGTTACGAGAACGATGACTTAGCACAAGCAGTTGACAGAAAAGGGGTGGGGATGGGACAGAAAATTCCTCTTATTTATTATGTGTGGGGGGAGAGAGGGAGACAGATATGCAGACAGAGAAAAAGGAAAAGCAAGAAATGCCTGGAAATAAGCCACAAAGACATGGCTTCAGATGACTCCTCTTTAGAATGTAAAGAGAGCTCTGGAGGGAGCAGGAAAACATCTGAGCTTGAGTAACAGAAGACTATTTTGTATCAGAGAAAAATGAATGCAGAGTGCACCAAGAAATGTAAACACAGCACGAAATGAGAAACAAGGAAAGGGAAGGACATCAGTTACAAATGGAAAAGGAGTACTTGTGGCACCTTAGAGACTAACAAATTTATTTGAGCATAAGCTTTCGTGAGCTACAGCTCACTTCATCGGATGTATTCAGTGGAAAATGCTGTCACAACAGACAGAAGGACAGTGAGAGGCCTCACTTAAACCAATGTTTGTGGGGAAATGTCCTTAAAAATGCTGGAGCAAGACCAGTAATTTTACCAAGAACCTGTTTGTAGTGCTCCACGCAGGGGCTTCCAACAGGAATCAGAGGTTATATAAACGAAGAGGCAGTAAAATGAGGCTCCTTAGCAGGAATAATAACAGCAATCAGTGCATGCAGAAACAATGATAAGCATCTTTTACGGGTAGACTTTTGAAGAAGTTCCATGGCCTGTGTTATACAGAAAGTCAAATCACAATGGTCCCTTTTGGCCATGATTCATACCAATTTTGCAACAAAACAAAATGCAATACTCAAAACTATTAGGCCAGATTCTCCACTGCCTTCTTTTTACCCAAGACAGAATGGTCATATTTACACTCATTTTGCTCTCAGTACAACCAGATGTAAATAACTACACAAGGTGCAAGGTAGCAGAGAATCAGGCTCAGTATTTTATTTAACATAAAAGTACTGGAACATTAAGGAGGAAGCACTATTTTCTTAATGGTTACTAAACTATATTGACTTATAACTGACAGGAATAGATCACTACTATATGCACATAATACCATATTTCATAACAACATGCAAATCCCCTTTTAATTTTCAATACATAAATTATTTAAGTATTTGGGACCAGGTTCTCTGTAATATGTGCACATAAACATACACATGGCTCTGTATTTACATTAGAGAAGGTAAGGTAGTAAGCTGCTGGGTAATCAACACTTTTATGAAGTGGCAAAGAGAACGTCAGCGTCCATGTTCACAAAAGTTCTACAAAACCACAAAATCTCATTTCCTTTCTCTCCTTCTTAGAACTCTTGCAGGCAATTTCTGGACCAACCCATGTATGTAGCTAGCCGTTATTCAGTCCAGGTCTTAGGGCTATATTTTGACACAGAGCACAACTCCAAGCAATGAGGGACAACTCTGGCCCACCAACGGAATGAGAAGCTGTGGACTTAGTGAGGCATTATCATCATACAAAAGACTAGACAATCAGCATCTTGACCCCCACCCAAAATGTTCCCTTCTGCTTCATCTCCCACACAGATTCCACTGGTTCTTAGAAACTCTACACCAGATGAAGAGAACAGAACAGAAAATCAAGTGGTGATGGCAGAAACTAAGGCTGAAACACACAAAAAATATCAATAGTCCTATACAAAGGCCAAAGGATCATTCCTTTCCACCTTCATAGGAACAATCCAAATCATGCCCAACAGGAGGTATTTAGGATGACTAACTACACCACATGCTTGCACTCTGCAGCAGAGTCTAGTATCATGCTCTGTGAGGAACTAGTATCTTTCTTCACTGAGATTATCTGCATCAGATGGGCTTCTCAGTATGGATGGTATAAAGTTCCATGAAAAGCCCCAAGGCCACCTAGGGAGGAGAAATCCTCAAGGAGCTGCTTAAACCAGCTTTAGGTCTGCATTCCACTAGCACAGTGGAAGAAAGCTGCTTTAGTTATGTCCTGTGTGTAGGAACTAAAATGCATTAGTGCAGATTTAAACACCCTTAGGTTTTCACAAAAGTGTTCAAAGTGTTGTTTTTGTTCTGCATTGGAACAAAACCAAAAATTGACATAAAATGCACTTGTCATTTCCTGGTCAGCTCTAATTGCAAATATTCAGCCTTACAGTATGTCCTCTCTGGGACAGTGTGTCTGAGTTCATATTCCTCCTTCCTCTCATGTCTTAGTCATATAATTATTCTTGCATTAGATAACCAATCCTGCAGTCAGCAACAGGTATAAGGAAGTCAATGAGAGCTGTAGTCAATGAATATGTTGACCAATGAAAGTCAATTAAAAAGGTTTCTGACTTCAGCAGGGATTGGATTAGGCCCTAAGGTAAGATTTTCAAAGGTATTTATGTACCTCAACAAGCAGATAGGTGCTTTTTGAAAATCACTCTAGGCAGCTATGCACATATCTCCCATTGGCTTCAGGCACCTCACTAAGCACTCGTCTGTGTCTTTAGCTGCCAAAATATCTTTTTAAAATCTGGCATTTGTGCCAACTCTTCAGTTTTGTAAATCCAATTGTCTTGTAGGAAGCTTACACACACTGGTGCAATCACATGTTACAGGAGGAATGGAGTTATTCTAAATCAGTGCTGACCAGCCAGTGGCTGTGATTGATGCTATACAGATAATAATGATTACTTAATCGTACAATAGCTACCTGGGTTGATTCTGAATTCTGCCAACCTGTTGCAACTCTGCTCATGCACAAACCTTAAGAATGAACTTAGGGCACAACTCCACCTGTGTTGGGACAGGCACTTCCCAGGTGAATGCTTGCAGACTTCATGCTATTCGGTTTTTAGCCATCACAATCATGTTCTTATACATCCTAGGATTTGAAGCAGAGATCAATCAGTTTGTGGAGCCCCTTTAACCTGCAAAAAAGTCATGGGATCTGCTGGATGACCATATAGTTAAAAGAGCAATTAAGAAGGATAAGGTCATAACAGTACGTAAATGATTTCTTTGCACAATATTAAAAAAAACTAGTTCCAACAATGGCATTTACCCAGACCTCCCTCAAAGGAAATGGTGGTGGGGAAATCACTTCAAATACATTCCACCTTATGCTGCTTCCAAAAGGGAACCTTTTGAAATAGAGAAAAGGCTTTGAAAATAAACAGCTCTGCAGCAGAAAATTGAACAGTGGTGAATTTTTTGAAATGAGATTATATATTAAGGCTGATATCAAGCCCCCAAAATGACCTCATTGTGCCAAGAACAAAGGAATCCTTCTGTACAGAGCCTCCTCTGGTATCCCCCTGAACTCTCCACACCAAGGGTCCCAGAATTAAATGATAACATATTTTACATTGATAAGGACATGCAGAAAACTTAAGCTTCTGAAGCAGATACAGCCAACTGCCAGATTAAGTCTTATTTCTCTGCATTATTTTTATCAAAAGTATTAATATTCTGTATTTTAGGGAGCAGACATTGGCAGCTTCTTGCTATTGTGGTTTTATTTGTCAAATCAAAAACACTGGAGCAGATTAAAAATGCTGGGACAATCGCTGCTCTCAATTACACTCTGGGAAATCACATTGAAATCAATGAGCTTGTGACGTGCTAAATTAGACAATCCTGAGGCTGTGACTATTCTGTGCTGAAGATTATTTCATGCAAAAAAAAAAAGTCACCCATTAAAAATATTATCCCATAAATAAGTCTCTGTACCAGGGAACAAAGCCTGGGGAAACCTCTCTCTCTCCCTCTAGACACAGAAAGGAGGAAAGGTTTTGGTAAATGTTTCTCTCCAGATAAAACCCTTGCAAGGGAAGTGAAATGTCTTCAGGGAAAGCTTCTTTTGAGAAACTCCTTGTAATGCGAAATGCTCCTGGGGAGACTGGAATAATTTTTTTCTGCAAATTCAGGTCAAATTTGGTTAATAGTTTCAGCCAAAAAAATATAGGGGGAAAAAGTGTTTAGAAACATCAAAACTCACAGCCCTGGGCTGCCATTCGCTGTGTAGACATACCCTCTTTTTTTAAGGCCTGATCCAAAGTCCATTGAAGTCAGGGGAAAGATTCCCACAGGGAAAGACTTCAACTGGCTTTGGATTAAGCTCATCATGCTGATCTATTTTTGAGAACTCTGAATGAACATCCTAGTCATTTGAAATGTATTACATTCAATAAATACTTAAGCTAGAAAACAAAAGCATTGTTCAAGTCCACCTTTATCACTGTGGATTTAGCAAAACATAGCGCTGTGACGTACAGAAGGAACGGCTCTCTCAAACTATTTGTTGGATTTGTTCCTTTATCCGGAACCAGTCTAAATATATATATATATATATATATATGATGAAGAGTTAGGGCAGAAGAATGCTGTAGACAAGGCAAGTACAAAAATTTATAGAGTATACAAAAGTATCTTATCATATTTTCATATGAAAACCCCACTGTGTTAGGATTTCCTGCATCATATTAAGACTGTCAACTTTAGCCATATCCAAAAATTAACAGTTTTGATCTCATTTGTTAAGAAATATTATAAAACCAACAGAAATGGGTGTGGTTTCTAATCATCTTTACAGCACTATACCCTTCCTTACTGGGCACTGAGCAAACATAACTGGTGTCTGACAGTCAGTAGTTTCTCTGATTCTGCAGTGAGGCACAAATCTTGCCTTCTTCTGTACCGGTGTGTGGGAACCCTTCCGGAAAAGCTAGGGGGCTGCTGCATAAGCTAGGAGCAAAATAGCAGGGGAGGGGGAGAGAGGGAGCACACAGGGAACTTGTACCCCTGTGAGACAAAGAAGTGGTGCTAGGGATAAGGCAGGGCTGGAACCAGATGATTGGTCACTACATAGTCCCCTGGTCCACTCTCTACTGTGGAGCGTGGGTACTGGGGCTGGTGAGGCTGTTCTGGCCATTAGGTAAAGTATCATCTGCAGAGAAGCTCCGCTGTTGCTCTGTGGCTTAGACAGAATGATTCCTGGAACCTTCCCCTCCCCGCACCCCCACATGTACACATTCCCACACACTCCCTTGTGGAGATCCCCCCGCATCCTGCGGACTTACTCAGGCTTGGCACAGAGAACAGGATTTTAACATACGTGAACAACATCCAGGAATCGGCATCCCAAGAGATTTCCAGCTGTTTGATAAGAACAGCTCCATAAATAAAAGCAATAAAACTATTTGTTCATAACCCAGGTAGGCTGACAGGCTCATGATAATAGTGTAGTGCAAACAAGCTGCCATAACAAGTAGGACAGCGCTAAGCATTTCTGAGTGATGGCAATTCTTCCACTGTAAAAATCTGAATGAAAGACAGTGAATTTCAAAACAGTGAATTTCAAAACAGTCAAGAAGCAACCCAACTGAGGAAGACATTTGAAGTATCAAAGTATCTTCTGAAAGGTTAATTCCTTGAAGCCCCACCCCACTCCACTCTACCCCACCCCACCCAGGGAGTTAGATGAAAGAAGGGAGTGAGATTGTAAGGCTGTGTCTACATTAGAGAATGGAATCACAGACAACTGATCAGGTGGGACAGCACCAATGTAAATACCAATGGTGCAGTTTATCCACAGTATGTAGCTATGCTGTGTTGGGTGCAGTTTCGCTATACATCCATACTGTTGCAGTCTAGGTATATAAACCCACTTTTCCTGGTGCAGCTGTCTGAAGCAGTGACTTGTGAGAGATTTGAAGACGTTTGGTGCCTAGGGAATTGTGGAAGATGAAATCAAACTCCCAAAGAACCAGCATAACTTATAAGACTTTATCACAAAATGGAAGTCAGGATGAATACTTAAGTTTCCACTGCATGCTCAGTATGAAAGGTTTCTGCTCTGGAGCTTTTAAAAAGTAGCTAGAAGGGGTGTAGGGCAGCTATAATGAAGTCCTGAAGGATGTTCCAGCAGCATATGCAGAGAATTTAATCTTGATCCACTTGGTGTTTCTTTACCATTCACAAATACATAGGAATCCTTGGGAATATGAAAGCACAAATGCTTTTAATTTGGGGAAGACACAATAACCAAATGTTTGCATAAAATAAAAGTAACAAAATTAAAGAGTGTATGAGGAATACAGCTAACCGCAAACTCTTAGTCAAGGGCCAAGAACCCAGTCCTTATTCATTAACCTGATTAGATCTCGTGGTGGCCAAGTGGCTGTTAGGAAATAGCTTTACTCACCTGTCTGCTTCAGTCCATTGAAAGTAACAGCATTAGGTTCTGCTCCACTCCATTGCTAGTCCCTCTGGGTGTGGGAAACTCCAAGCAGAGAAAGATGCAAAATAGTACCCTAATATCTCAACCAGACTCTCTCAGTAAATCCCCAAGGGATCCTAAATCCCATATCCGTGCACACTTGATCTGGCTCCCCAATCTCATACCCCTGTTGTCCAGATTTAGAGTGGTCCAATTCCCTCACTGGACAGGCATTCTCACACTCATCTCCCCTTTCAGGCATCTGGTGACACACAGCAAATATATCAGTTCTGGGATGTGGGGTAAGAGGAAAGTCTGTGGGTAGCAGCATGTTGAGGAGAGTAATATCCATAGGGCCACTACACTCCCTTCCACACTGGTGGCCAGGCAGCAAGCAGGCAGGAATTACTTGAGTCTGGCTCCACCCCTCCCCAACCACCAGCTTGTAGAGTTGACCCAGTGTGGAGGGGGGAAGTAATCTGCTCAGTGTATAGGGATGGAGTTGATTACTTTCCTATGAGAGCAAAGAGGGAATCAGGAACCAGATTGGTGCTCTGAGTCATAATCTGGTTCTGGATTTGCTTCTGGAACAGTGCCACTGCCCCTTATTTGGGGCTTGTGGCAAAGCCAGCACTGAGTCCATTATAGAGTATTATTAGCATGTGTAAGGGTGACATCATTCGGTTATAAATAAGTGGCGTGCAAGAGGCCTTGAAAAGGAAAGAATATGAGGGTGTCCAAATTACAGATATACTACAGAATCACAAAAACAAACTTAAAAAAATAAAGTCAGCACACTTGAATTAGGTCTTTCTACCCAGTCATTTGCACCATTATCTGTCAATACAGCAAAGACTACAATAAGTGTTACGGCTGGCCAATCCTGCACTCCTTACTCACTGAACTCAGCATTTCAACACTCCTGCAACAGACTCAGACTCTCACAGGGCTTGTCTTCACTGCAACATTAACTTGGACTAGCCTGGCTCCCATCCACAAACATAACTCTCCCCCATCAGTACAACCTGAGACAGACCATCCATCCTGGGGTAGAGACTTAAGCCTGACTAATAGTCACACACAGGCAACCCACACACTTATAATGAGGACTCAGGCTGAATCGCTCCAGTGTTGATTGTCCTCCAATGCCTTCCCACAATTCCCATCATGTGCCCAGAAGATCAAACAAGTTCTCTCCCAATTCACTGACAATGAATCAGAACAGCTCAAATAACTGCAGTGCTAAGAACCACTGGATATGACCCCACAAGTGAGTTCTGTATCAGTGTGGATGCTACAGCTCCAGTATGGCTTTAGAGTGTGGCTGCTCGCACCTAAATGCCAGTCCCCCAGATTAACTCTGCAGTGAAGGCATGGCCACAGTCAAGTACACATACCACATTCATTGAGTAAATACATCATCCAAGAGACAGCACAAAGTAATACTTCATCTCTGACATCCCAAAGAAAATATATTCTGATGCCAAGTAATAGTTCTAAATTGTTGAAGTATGGAGTAGAATTAAAGTGACCAGACAGCAAGTGTGAAAATTTGGGACAGGGGGTGGCGGATAATAGGTACCTATATAAAATAAAGTCCCAAATATCAGCACTGTCCCTATAAAATTGGGACATCTGGTCACCCTAAGTAGAATGGCACTGAAATGCACTCACTGCCTGCAGAGTGCAATGCCTCAGATAGTCGGTGTTTGACCAATTTGACAGTGCCTTCCAATCAACATCTGCACGAAGCATAATCTCTATGCCAACGGCAGTTAAAGAGCTAAGAAATATGTGGGTTTAGGCATTACACCAGGTTATAAACCCAGCCGCTTCACCTCATCCAGTTTAGAAATTGATGTCAATCAATGAAGATAGCTATACTGATTGCTCAAAATAATAAAAGGTGCAAGAAGTTCAGGTAAATGAAAAATGTTTACAATTGCCCACTGAATTCAGAGCAGGTAGGGTTTCTACAATATAAACAATAATAAACTTGGACTACTGGATCTTTTTTCAGTACAAAGAAAATAAAATCCTGCTGATTTCCCCATGTTTAGGAAAATCTTACCTGACTGTCAATTCTACACAAAAGGCTATATCATGTCATCAATTGAAGTCAATAGTTGCTGAATAACCTGGTAGCTTTATAAGATCCAAAGATTATTCTATGAGGAAAGATTTATTAGTTTAAACTTTATAAATGTTTCCTGACAGAATTGCTATTACATGTAAAAAAGGACAGTAGAAAGCAGCAAGATTTATCATTCATTTCATCTCATGAAAAATGTCATTGCTTTAGATCTGCAAAAAGAAAAGGAGTACTTGTGGCACCTTAGAGACTAACCAATTTATTTGAGCATAAGCTTTCATGAGCTACTGCTCACTTCATCGGATGCATGCCGTGGAAAATATAGTGGGGAGATTTTATCTACACAGAGAACATGAAACAATGGGTATTACCATACACACTGTAACAAGAGTGATCAGGTAAGGTGAGCTATTACCAGCAGGAGAGAAAAAAACCTTTTGTAGTGATAATCAAGATGGGCCATTTCCAGCAGTTGGAGTCTGAATGAGAGACTGCTGAATTGGAATTAATTTACAAACTGGACAGCATTACATTAGGCTTGAATAAAGACTGGGAGTGGATGGGTCATTACACAAAGTAAAACTATTTCCCCATGTTTATTTCCCCCCCCCCCACACACACACACACATACGCTCTGTTCCTCACACGTTCTTGTCAACTGCTGGAAATGGCCCACCTTGAAAATCACCACAAAAGTCCCCCCCCCTCCTGCTGGTAATAGCTCACCTTACCTGATCACTCTTGTTACTCTTGTAACACCCATTGTTTCATGTTCTCTGTGTATATAAAATCTCCCCACTGTATTTTCCACTGAATGCATCCGATGAAGTGAGCTGTAGCTCACAAAAGCTTATGCTCAAATAAATTTGTTAGTCTCTAAGGTGCCACAAGTACTCCTTTTCTTTTTGCAGATACAGACTAACACAGCTGCTACTCTGAATCCTGCTTTAGATCTGTAACAGCAGGAACAAGTAGCATGCAATCAAATGAAAACTTGGTGAAGGGGGGAGGAGGGGAAAGAGATAAGAGCATAAAAAGAGGATCCTAATAAATTGTTCTAAAGAATGTGTTAATACAAATCAGGGATGTATCTGATGTCCACCAATACTGTCAGCCAGACTAGCTGCTGCCCTTAGCAGAATGCCCAGCATTTCTCAGAGAATGTTCTGACAGAACACAGAATGGAAATGACAATATAGTGGGTTTTTATTAGCATCCGAGACTTGGAATGTTCAACTGATTCCAATAACACAGATCCCTACAAAGCTGGGGAAAGGAGTATTACAAAAAAAAAACCAGGCATGAGCATGAAAAGGTAAAGAGGGAAGTGAAGAGGGAAGGAATGGGCGGGGGGTGAAGAGAGGATTTATTCTCCTTGTGCCTTCCTTCACAGCTACTGAAAGTGGATGCTGCTCAGAGTGAATGAGGGGAGGAGGGAGAAGAGAGAAAAAAAAGTGTCATCACCCCACTCCCTTTAGGACGCCGGGGAACACACAATCCTATAAAAGGTGCCTCAGCTCCTGATCCCCTTCAGCAAAGCAGAGAGAGAGAGCTGGCTGCACAGAGAGGGAAGGGGACAGCGTGTACTACTCACAAGCAGCAGCTCTCCTGGTCCAGCGAGTGTAGCATCCTTCTATAGTTTAAGCAGCATAACCACATGTGGTGTTGCTCAAGCCTGCTCTGATCCTTCTCTCACTTCCACTGAGTGGTTCTCATTTTGTTGATCAACTGTCTTATTTTTGGGTGGGGTGGGAGGGGAAGTGGGGGGAAGACTTTCATATTGCTGGGACAAGGGGAGACATTCAAGATGACTTCTATACCTGCATCCAGCTGGAGTGCAAATGAGAGCAGCGGCTGGAACACAAGCTTCTCTGGATCAGGAGGCAACTGGGGGCAGCCTCTGGGAGCTCAGGCTGGTAACATCTCCTCCCCATTAGCACCTGCAACAGCTAACTTCTCCAATCAATTTGTGCAGCCCTCCTGGCGCATTGCCCTGTGGTCTCTGGCTTATGGTGGGGTGGTGGCCGTGGCTGTCTTTGGCAACTTGATTGTCATCTGGATCATCTTGGCTCACAAGCGTATGAGGACAGTGACTAACTATTTCCTGGTGAACCTGGCTTTCTCGGATGCCTCCATGGCTGCTTTCAACACCGTCATCAACTTTATCTATGCCCTGCACAGCGAGTGGTACTTTGGGGAGGCTTACTGCCGCTTCCACAACTTCTTCCCCATCACTGCGGTCTTCGCCAGCATCTACTCCATGACGGCAATTGCCGTGGACAGGTGAGAGAAGGGTGGGGACAGGTGGAGATGATGGGGTGGAGACAGAATCTCTCTGCTGAAAAATCCCTGAGGGAGAAAGCCAAATAGGTGAGGGGGTTGAGTGATGAACACTGCACCCAAAGTGCTCTGTGTGGAAATCCTGCTGCAGTCCTTGTGTCTGTTAGACAGATCAGCACTGACACTCCACTGTGCCTTTTCAAGATCCTTCCCTAATGCTCATTTTAACTTTTTTTCCCCCTCTGTCTGATTTACCTCTCAGTCTCTCTCTCCTTGTCATCTTTTATTCCTGCTCCCTTAGTCTCTTTCTTTCACATTCTTTTCCTGTGTGATGACTTCAGCAGCTGTCTTTGCTCCCATCCTTTCAATAATGATTGTGCTATGCCAGCACCTGCTCTGCGTGTGCTCTTTACCCAGGAAGATGCTCCGTCCATACAGTCCATGCCATTGTGCTACACCCTGCTGCTGGAGAGTCTATACTAATGGTGTGATTAGAGGAAGCATTTCAAATTTCCCTCTTTATTTCTGCAGCTGGCAGTCACTGAGGAGGACACATCCGAGAGAAGCATCTACCTCTGAGGTCCCTTCCAACCCTGATATTCTATGAATTGTAGTTTACTTCCTCAGCAGAGGGACAGCAACCTCAGACTCTGTTGTCAGTAACTCCCCTAGTAGGAAGCTTCTTTCAGCTTTGCCCCTCCTGATCTTAGCTAATGAAAATATTTACATTGTCATTTGTGTATGCCAGTACGTGTGGCTACAGGAGGTATTATGTTTTTAATAAAGTGTATGATTTCCTTTTCAATAATCAGAGCAAGGAAGCCTGTGATCATGAGAGAAAATAGAATAGGGACAAAACTTCATCCTGGTGTTCTTGATGCTAGTGGGATAGGAATGATACAGAGGTTCCTATTGACGACACCATCAAATCTCACAAAAATGTTTCACTAGATTGTTCCCTGACTCTTGCAAGATCAGTCTGTGGCTTTCCCTTAGGAAGTGCTCCCTTCTTCCTGATCACTTTCACATACACTATATTGAAAGGGAGACTCAGCACTTCCTTCATGAGCCTAAGCAATTTAGTTTACATTCAGAAAAACTGGTAGCTTTAAGATGCAGAACTGGAGCAATAGGTAGTGTAGTTATTTCTAAGACTCTTTACTACGTGTTTGTTATTGCAGTGCATTTATAACTTTTTAAATGCAAGAGAGTACATAAGCTATTAAAACCATGTTCTGTAGTTTTGCTCACTTCACTTGCTAGAAAATCTGAAACTTTGGGGTGATAATTTTTAAAAAGGTTCAGTCATATGAAGCTTTAAAAACAAGTGCAAAGACAGCAGCAGCATTCCTACAGAGCAGAAGATCATAATACTTCTTTGTGAGTTCTACTAAATTGTAAGTCTGAAGGCTGAATTCTCAGCTGCAAGAACTCATGCTAGGTATGGCTGACAGAAGAGTGATTCTAAGCCACCTTTCCACTTCCTCTGCTCCTGGGGCTAGTGAGGGCCATGCTACCAGCCCCAAATTGTAAGAGTACACTGTGCTCTGACTTCACTCCTGCTATCAACTCACTTTACCTCACCTCCAACACACACCCCTCTGCTGAAGGGGACATAGAACAGATGGAATAAAGTCAGGTGTGCCATCCTTATGACAGCTGAGGATTCCCCAGCTGCCCATTTAGGGCTAATTTAATGTCCTCAGTACTCCAAAGAGTCTTTAGTGGGTACTGAGGATCTGGCCCTAAGATTTTATTCATATTTATCCAGATGCCTTGTCTGCATTTTTTTGTGAGAAAAAAATTGACATATTGTGTTACACCAAATATTGCTGATTATTTTAGGAGATTGGAATCAAAGATGAAGTTGTCCTGTGTTACAAAGCCCCCAAGGAAGAGAGATAGGTGTATTTCTAGAATGAGTGAAAAAAAACACCTGTCCTGCTCCCTGCTCCACACTGCCTAAAGCATACATGATGGACCTAAAACGTATCTGAAATGTTTGGCTTGGTTTTAACAGGTTGAAAGGCACACAGTGTTAGAAATTCGTTAGGTGCCATTCTTCCCTCCAACTTATTTCTGAGAACAAGTGACTGGGCTCAGAGATCAGAATAGGGGCTGTCAACAGAAGATATCTCCCTCCTCCACAGGAACCTGAACCCAGGAAAAACACACAGTCTTCCCTTGGTGGAAGGAGGCATGCAATCAACTGTTCAATGAGTCCTTTTGTTGCCCAGGAAAAAACAAATATTCAGCTCTCCGCAGGGTTTATCAAAAGTCTTTTAAGACAAAAATCTCCTCCTTCTGAGGCTCAAGCAGGAGAGCTGCAGCCACTGCTGCCTTCTTTTATACCTAAACAGCTGGGCCAGACACCCAAATGCACATGCTTCATATCTTTTAACCCTTCCCCACCTGCTTCTACAGCACATCCCTGCAGACTCATAAGGAAACAGTTTAGCTGGGAATCCCAAGGAGGATCCAAGGCCCAACCCCTCATAGAACCCAGATAGGTAGCATGTCCTTCACAGGACACTGTTCTCAAAGAGGTCACTTCCTAGAGAAGAGATATAATGCTGGATTCCTGCTTGCTTTCATGAAAGATCTCACACTTACTGTCAGAGCCAGGATGTTGCTTCTGGTATCTTGGTCAAGTTTTAACTCCAGCAATTAAATTCTGCCAATCTAAATACCACCACCATCATCAATTGGATATATTATTTCTTCACTTCCTGTCTTAAATTGATGTGTAAGTGCTGTTAAACAGGTGTCACATTCCACATTGGACACATATGCATTTCAGCAGTGGGTGAAGTGATCCGTTTCTCATGCCTACCTCACAGAGGTGCTGTGCTAGTTCATTACTGTCTGTTATATACTTGATTTTGCCACATGAAAGGCACTATAGAAATGCAAATGTTACTTTATGGCTATTTTATTTATAAATCACTTCCATGTAGTGTGCCAGGGCACTTAGGAAACAGCCATGAAATAAAATACAATATAATTAGCATGTCAAGAAAACAATGTTAAAAAAATATTTAAGAACCATATGCCAATGCATCAAATTTAAAACACTGGGGGGAAATGCTACCCAAGGACTGACATTAAACAAACAGCTTCTTTTGCAGAAGTGTATATGTCCAATATGACTAGAAGCTATTAAAATCAAGGTTCTGAGACTCAAAAATGCATACCCGTAACTAAGTTTTATTGATTGTATGCATTAGTATCCACAGGATATTCTTCACTGTCCCAGGTGTCATTAACTACCAAGAAGGGCATTGATCAAAGTCTCAAGTGATGTGGATTTCCTTCAGTATTTCTAGGACTCTCTGTTGCGTGACTAAGTCAAGTTCTTGGATGGATGTGCTTTATCAATACTGTGTTCAGTATGAAGTCACTGGAACCCACACAGGCCATCCCAGAGTAAGGTGATCTCCTCAGTGAAGCTGATAGTTCATTGCAGCAAGGAGGTGCTGAGTTCAGAAGTTGAGGAGGAAGACATTTTGGGTTAATGAAGTTATTCACAGTCCAAAGTGTAAATTTAGCAGCCTCTAACAGAGAAGACGTAAAACATCTAGTTTTCTCCCACAGCCATCATGTAGGCTTGTAAGGAGGCTGTGTGTTGAAGTCTGACTTTATTTGCTGTTTCCCACTACCAGTTTTCATTTCTACTTGCCCTCTTTCAGGTTGGGGAGGAAAAACTCTGAGGTTCCAAGAGTAAAGCAGTAAGGGGATGCTCTGGTACCAGGCCTAGTGAATGATCGTAATAATTCTAATCTTTGGGTCTAATTCATTGATGACCAATGGCCCCATTCCACCAGCTACACTGATCTCAGCATAGAGGAGGAGATGGTGGTGTGGTCATGCTGGAAGGGTTGGGTAGTTTAATACGTGTTCCCTATACCCATTTCCAGTCTAGAAAAATCAGGCTTACCCTATGAACTACTATGTGTTTAGGCCTTGAAATTAACTGTGACAATACTAGTGAAAATGGGTAGGTTTTGGAGCATAGCACCGCAGGCATTATCAGCATGGATGTTGAAGACTCCCAGGATAAAAAGCTTTGGGTATTTTATGTGCATAATGAAAGGTAGCATCTCGGTTTTAATTTCTTTCTTTTCATGTGTATTTATACTATTAACACACCCTAAAAAAAAATCACAACTAACATACTGTTAGCATTTCCGTAATAATTCTCTCACTTTTTCCAAGGTTCATAAACACATTAGTATGTAAGGAGTCACCAGATAGCAATGTTACACATATTAGAAGTCCTTTTTCCTAGTTTGCAAAGAAGTTTTTGCTCTTTGAAGCAATGCCATATTGTTATTAGCTTTTTATATGCAGTAGTCCTTGGAGGAAGCTGTGGCAGATAGAGAGTGCTCTCTGGATTTGGAGTAGCTTTCCAGGAACCAAGTGCTGGAGTATAGGCTAAGATTTCTGAAGAATGATTTGCTTGTGTGCTATTTGTGATGCCTCTGTTTCAGGATATATATGTGTGTGTGTGTGTGTATACACACACACACACACACACACACACAGCAAGTTACATTTGTGAAATAGCCAGACTCTGTATCACTCATTTCTCCTTCACTTGAAAACCAACATGCAAGGTCCCAGAATTTGCTACTACTCAGCAGAGGGCCAACACTGGCATCAGAAGCAGGACACTGGTATTGGAAAGAGAGGGTGTGTGTGTGTGTATATATATATATATATATATAAACTGTTTTTTCCTACCTTATTCATATTTCTGATAAAGCAAAACAAGACCTCCAGAGAAATGAATGCACAAAGTTTGACATAAGTATCTTAACTTACATTCTGAATTTCCTCGTCTGGAGATTCAGGTTTCTACTTTGTATTTAACTCATACCATCGTGCCTACTTATGAAGAGGTTCACTCACCACAAGAGCACTTCCTCATGGGCAGGTGTGGCATAGCAGCTCTCTCCCCATATGGCATCCCCTACTGACAGTTGTTCCATTACCACAGTGGTCTCTCTCCCCAAAATTCAGCCCTCCAGACCAGACATGATTTAATACACCCCTTTTCAAGTTACAAAATCCCATAGGATAAGAGTCCAAAGGCCGTCTCCGGATAGCGTTCAATCCTAGCTTAGGGGTCAATGCCTCTATCAGTAGCTAGCAAAGGAGCCCATCCCATCCGCTACTCTGGGTTCTAACCTAGAGAACCTATAACTAGTAATCAAGGTCCTCAGTACTCATCCCTAGGCTCCTTCCTGCCAAGCCTCCCTACCTCAATTTTGCCCCAGGAGCTTACTCTGCTCCCAATGGCTATTTTACCCCCTCCTAGCTTCTTACCAGACTGCTTACTCGAGGATAGGCACTCAGGCCTTACGCTCCCCCTAGACTTCCTTCTTGTCACTGAACCACCCCCATCCCAGGAAGTGACTAGAGCCTCCCTCCACTGCAGCCCCCTCTGTTTTTCAGCTTCCTGTTTTTATACTATTGTCCACCCCTTTTACCAGCTGGGCTTCATTCTCAGTTAACTCTGGCCCTCCTTCTCTCAGGTGAGGCAGGATAACCTAACTGGCCTCTCAGGGCTGGTGTGGGGTGCACATCCCCTCACTCTAAGGCTATGCTATTTCATGTGAAAGCAGGCAATTATGACTTGAGCTCTGTGAAATACTTGTACTGAGCCTCAAACTAGCCAGAGCCTGTAACTACAAAAGTTAGAAGCCAGTGACCCTCCTTCCCTGAATTACGCTCCATTGCTACCACTCCCTCCTACAACCCCCATAACGTATTTCATTAGACCTTTAGATGGCTTATGGCTTAATTAAAAAAAAAAAAGAAACAGTGGGAATCTTTTGGCTGATTTCAAAAGGTTTAGCTCAGGCCATTCATGAGGCATTATAGGGCTTGTTGGGGAGTAGTAAGGGGTCCCTTTGGCACAAGGGTTCAGTCTAGAATAGGAAGGGGCATTTTGTCAGAGCTTCAAATGAGCCTCCAAGGGTGATTTGTCTCCAACCCACAAGAACCAAACTGCAGGGTTCAGTAGATGCCAGGAACCTCTTTGCAAAGCAAAATATGTAAAGATCCCATTGCCCTAATTACCACTCCTTTCTTCAACAAAGAGGAAACAATTAATCCAATACATTTTCTACAATATAAAATTACTGTTTTAAACAGAAAGTGACTAATTTGTTCTACCACTGAGCTACTCCATTCACTTTAAGAAAAGAAACTCTTAAAAGTGCAGCTCTGTGCCCATGTCTTGTGTTCTTGTATTCTACTCAATATTTTCTTTTTCCTCTATTGCGTCACCCTTCCCCTGCTGAGCAAATTTATCTAACGCTCTATTTGAACATATTAATGTTCCATACATCACTGCCTTTGCTTGTGAACTAATTACATAGTGTTTGAGCTCTTTGTTTGCTCCATGTAAATAGTCTATGCTTGATGTTTCTCTTGGAAATTGGAAAGCTTGTTTCTTTCCAATAAATCCCTACTCCTTTCATAATCAGGCCCATCCCACAGCCTTCTTTTAGGCAAAACCAGTATTGCCTTCGTTACAGAGACAAGGTGAGTGAGGTAATAACTTCTATTGGACCAGCTTCTGTTGGTGAGAGAGACTAGTTTTCGAGCCACGCAGAGCTCTTCCTGGTGGTGTGATGGTATCCCAACAGGCCTGGTTGCTGAAAAATCTTCCTCCTAAACAGTGCATTCAAGATTACTGGTTGCTTTGGGGGAAAACACACACAAAAAATCCTTGATTTCATAGTTTTTTATACTTTAAGATTAATCATCTTGATGGAAGTGAATACATGATTGATTTTATATGGAAGTTTGGTTCCATATGCTTCTTCCTATGTGCAGTAGCTTGGACTCTCATTTCTTTTGCTAAAAAATACTGATATCATAATCCTCATAGCGTGGCCAGCGCGGCCAACACATCACATCCTGAAACGAGTCATTGACTCTCTAACAGCATCAAAAAAATCAGTCGCCTAATCCTGGAGCCGCAGATGCTAAAGTCTTCTCAGGCTCCAGACTTAAATGAAGGGGTAGCTACATCCCTACCTCAGCAAGTTACCCGACTGAAATTGGAATTCTTCATATCAGGACAGTTTTGTATGTGGTAAGGTGCGCTCTCCACAGATAGCAGTAATGTGTAAAGGGGGTCTCTCAAGGTCTCTCAATTCCTTATTTTCCTTTTCCTTATTGATAACATTGGATTCATACCATAGACCCAATATGTAACACAGCCAGCCCATTGCCACTTTGGCATTTTCAAAGCATTCAATTCATGATTCACCTTTGTTTGATCTTAAGTCTAATCATAGCATATTACACACACATATATTTCCATGTTTAACCATCTTTATTTTTCATTTCATCTGCTTCGAAAAGTTCAGACCCAAAATGGACTCTACTCAACATAGTTATATATTCTGAAACATACCAACCCTCCAAAACAAAATTTGCAGTACAGAGGGGTTTTTTCAGGAAGGCGATCTGCTAACAAATCTGGGATGCAAATTCTCTTTGTGACTGTTAGCAATACCTTGCCCCATTCCTCTCATTACATGTGCATATGAATTACCTTTCTGTCATGTCTGCCTGTTGGACTTATTCCTTTGAGGAGCTAAAAAACTCTGCACTTTGACATCTGTATTCAGAGAATATCTGAGTATCCAGATAGTTAATTCTTTCAGCTAGGTCAAAGATAGGTTTCTTGCTTTGAATATCACTTTAATATATTATCCTCCTCGGATTTTATCACAGCAACAAAAATATTCACATTGTAAAAATTTACTTGTATAGTGCCATTCCACCTGAATATCTCTAGCCACTTTGCAAATATTAATAGTTTATGGATTAGGCCTCCCAGCGTCCAGTGAGATCAATTAGCATTTTCCCCCATTTCACAGATGGGGACAGTAAAGCATAGAGAAGTCAAGGACTTCTTTTTCAAACATGTCCTCTACTTTTGACTGTGTCAGTTTTTGAGAGCCCAATCTGAGACACACGGTTTGATTTTCAGTACTTCTACATCACCAATTGACTTCATGGCATATTGTTGTCTTACAGTATGTTTACACTAGCACTTTTGTCAGTAAAACTTCTGTCAACAAGAGGTTTGAAAAAAATAGGTGACACCAGCAGAAGTGTGGACAGCACTATGTTGGCGGGAGACGCTCTCCTGCCAACATAGCAGCCAGCGCACACACAATCTCTCTCACACACATGTTCACTCACTCTGTTACTCTCTCACACACATACGCACACCACTCTGTCTCACAACACACATACACACTGTCTCTCTCACACACATACACACATTCTGTCTCTGTGTCTCTCTCTCACACACACACACAGTTTCTCACACACATGCATGCACACACACACCCTGTCTCTGTCTCATACACATACATACTGTCTCTGTATCACACAAACACACACACTCACTGTTTCTGTGTCTGTCTCTCTTTCACACACACACTCTGTCTCTCACACATACATACACACACACACACTCTATCTCTGTGTCTCTCTCACATACACACAAAATAATTTTTGTACATTCTAGCCTTGACCCCGCAGGGCTGAGGTGCTGATGAACACCTATAGCTATCAAATTTTTCACAATTTTATGTAATTTAAATAAGATTTATGTGGATTCAATATTTAAGGTTCTGGTCCAACTTCCAATGATGCCAACGGGAATTCAATCAACTTTAACAGGAATTGGGTTGCCTTGGAATTATTAATAATATTCAAAATTATTAATATTAACATGGAAACCAAACACTAATTTAAACAAATTATTTATTAAATCCAAAGGCCAAATGGTACTTATACAATTGCTCTAACATGCCTAAAAAGCCTAAATAATAAGCAATTGACTACATCCATACAGTAACAAAACATTTATAAGCATTTGACCAAGATACTTACCAACAGGCTAAACCCAGGAGTGCTTAGACCCATATTGGTCCGCTCAGGTGTGATCAGGAAGGTATTAGTAATGAACCCTTTAAGAGTTTCCTTTTTATACCCTTTAATAAACAAGTGATGTCATTGCCAATTACTGACTTTCGCTAAAAAACAACTTGAGATAGTTCACCCTTATTTCCAGTCTTGATCCAGACAAGATTTAAAACCTCATTTCTTCCCAAGGCCTTTTTTCCCCTCCTTCTTACTGCCAACAGTTTTTCCATTGCACCCGGGTTCACATAGGATTTAACACTCGTGTGTGTGTGTTGGGAAGGGCTATGATGGCTCCTTTTAAGACAGATTCTCTTTGTTTTATTTAAAACCATCTGCAGTTCTTCCTCTCAGGCAGAGGCCTTCCTTTTAGAAACTTCCTCTTATCTCATTCGTTATTCTTTGAACCAGACATCCTCCCTACTTCATTTCTTCTGGCCTTATAAGTTATTATTTTCAAGACCTTTCTTCTATTTGCTAACAAGTGCCTTTCTTCACAACACATATATTTCCTTAACCAAAGTTAAGATAACCCTAAATCTTTAATTTCATAATTTTCCTACAGGTTGGGATGTAAATTACACAACATTGGTATTCTGCTCCAAATAAAATTGTTCACAATTGCGTGAGATTTGCATTTATCTGATGGGGCTGGAAATAAAAGATAGGATATAATAATGTTGCTAAAATAAGCTATTTACACTAGAAATGTGCCGCAGTATTGAGTCCAGGTTCAGATTTTGACTGCTCCCAAAGTTTAGGGAATGATACTTTTATGCCCATCTCTAGCATACATACATAATGAAGCACACACAACATATAAAGCATAGTGGAATCAGGAGGGTCAGGAGAAGAAAGAGCTCTCCTCAGCCCTTCCAGAGCTGGGAAGGCTGATTCTACCAGACTCTTTCAACAGCACCCTGCTGAGTAGTGTTCCTATTTTAAAAGGAAGTTGTTTAATCTGAGGAATTAAATTAAGGCTAAGTAAATACATTACCAAGGACATATTGCAAATTAGAATAGCCTGGGATGAAAGATAAGACCACAAAGGAAACTGCAGCTCTTTTGTGAGGAAAATTGACACTTTTTCATAACTAGCTTCAATTTTCCCTCATCTTTGAGAACTGAGGGTGAGAGAAAGATTTCCTCTTTAGTATCAGAGAGGAAATCTGCTTTATCTGCCAAGGTCCCTGAAAGATCAGATTTTCAATCCAATTTCAATTTTGCCTAAGATTGCATTATAAAGACTTTTTTGAACTTCTCTGCAATGCTTGTCTGAGAAGCAACAACAGCGTTCTTTGCTTCCACCATAACATCCGCAAAGTCTCGATCAATGGATTTGTCTGAAGAAGTGAATAGTCTGATTATTCCAACCTTCCTTCATGGTGGGGACTGCGGAAATTTCTAGAAACTTTACAGACACAACCCAGAAACTGAAGCCAGGAGTGGGTGGGGTGAACTGCAGCAGCCTGTTTATTAAGTGATGTGTCTAAACCAGGCTTAGGATCAGCCTCTTTTAGAAACCGGCTTACCCTCCATGCCACATTACATTCGTTGTAACCCACAGAGGTACTCCAGATGGAGCCCCCTCAGTACAAAAGAAAGAGCTGCCAACAGAATGTTCCATGAGGGGCCCTCAACTTAAACATTAGCTATCCCACTTGGTCCAGAATATCCAGGATTTAGTGATCTTCAGGGCAGGCCCATCTATTTACTCAGGCATTTGGGTAAGGAGAGACATGATAGGGGCTGGTGTGTGTGTGTGTGTAAGGAAGGAGAATATTATTGGGCTTTTTATTTTGCTTGTTTATTTTTGATTTGGGGAGGGGGAGTAGCTGCTTTACTTTTGATTGTATTTTTAAATTGGACAAAGAGACCAAGGGCCTGATCCAAATCCCACTGAAGCAGTGGAAGAACTCCTGTTGACTCCAGTGGGCAGTAGCCTCACAATATTGGGCCAGATTTTCAGCTGATTTAAATGGAAGAGCTCTGTTGACATGTGCCCATGTACATCAGCTAACGATCTGACCCACTCTTTTTAGTTGAAATATTGAAAAAACTCTCCTTTAAAGTGTTTTTCACACATCAAGTTCATATGTTACAGACCTACAATGAAATACCTTGTAACAGTTATGAGTTATATTAAGTAGATTAAATGTTTGTATTAGAGAGCTCATTAATGCTACTCACGTGTGCCCAAATACAACTCTAAACAAGGGCTGCTATAAAAAACTGACACTGTGACACACATTTTCACAGTCAAAGAACCAGGTTGCCTTGTGAATGTAACTGGTTATTGTACTGTCCAGCCAACTACTTCTGGAGAGAATATGCAATTGAGAAATTAAAGGAGCCAGTGATGAGTTTCTGTAAAAAGGGAAATCATGGACAAAATTCATCCCTTGTGTAACTCCACTGAAGTCAGTGGAGATACGCAGAGAATTCAGCCCAGAGTCTTTGGTCTGGGGTTGGAAAATTCAGAATCCATGTTACCAGGGTCTGCCCAAAGCTGCAACTGTAACTTCTCTTGCACTGGGTGGCCTCTAGTGTGGTGGGGGGCTCAATGGAAATGTTCACACAGTTTGAAACAGCATTATCCTTTCTTCTAATTTACCATTGGTGATAAAGGAAGATGGCCCTGTCCTGCCCAGCTTCTGGCCTCTTCCTTTGCTGTTCACCGAGGTGACAAACATCCCTATCATGTGTCCAGGCGTTCGGTGCATAGAGGGGAATTCACACACTAATCTAGAAGGCATATGGCCCATATGAACTGACAAATTATAAGTTTGCATCCATATAATTAGGAATGTTTTCACTTCACTTACAAGTTATTGTTCATTTAGGATGGGATTTTCAAAGGCATCAAAGGGATTCCCAAATCCCACTGGCTTTCAATGGGAGTTGGGGATTTAACTTAGAGCTGGTTGGGAAAAGATTCTTCCTACCTGCACCAGGAAAAAAAAATCTATTTTTTCTAATTATATAAAATAAAATTAAATAATCCAGAACATATTCACTTTTCAGTTGCCAAGAAGTGTAAAATATTCAGTTTTTGGTTTATGATAAACCCTCCCACCCCAAAACCCCAAATTTTAAAACCAAAACAAATGTATTCACAAATTTCTGATTTTGTCAAAAAGCCATTTTCCAAAAAAAAAAGTTTCAACTGAAAAATTTTGACCAGCTCTAACCTAGCAAGTGTTTTTGAAAATCCCATCCACAAAAATCCCACCCTTACTGATTTCTTTGTCCTGCTCACAGAAAAAGTCACTCATTTCAAAACCTCACAAATACCCATTTTCGCTTAAAGATCTATTTTACATTAGCCTGTACTTCTCCCATTGCATCCAAGTACTGAACGTATGGCGGGTCTTACATGTTGATTTAGTACCAAAGCAAATGTCAGACATGTGGCACTAGTTATGATGCTGTCATTTTAAATCTCAGTCCCTGAACTCTTAAGTTATACCTTGATTTTATGGGTTGAAATCAGACCCATCAAGCTATTAAACATATGGTGTTGAAACTTAGGTTGTTATAACAGATTATCATTTAATCCCCTTAAAAGGTATTAGTCATTAGAAATTCTGAAACAAGCAGTTTTGCATATAGAACAGAGCTTTTCATTTTTAATAGACTCCCTGTTGATATCTATCTCTGCTTGAATTCTACTCCTGACAAACCACTTGAGGCATGTATGTGCAATGAACCCTTGCCAGCTATTGCTGCTTCCTGCCAAACTCACCTCCAGCACCTTTCAAGTAGTATAACTTTGCATGAAATTGGGAGCTACATTCTAAAGCATCACCTATTTCATATGGACACTTTGTCCTTTTATTTCACAATGTGGTGAACTGAGGTCCAGGGAAGTGTCTATGGATCACAGCTATGTGCATGTACCTAAAAATCCTCAGACATGTAGAGTTGCTAGAGGTTGCATGGCACCTGCATGGTTGCAGAAGTGATGTGGTAGGCAGGTGCCATGAAAATATGCATTTGTATTTGTCACCTATGTACCCACTGCATCTGCTGGATCTGAAAGATATTGGGTCAGGCTGGTGCAGGACATGATGACATCGTCTAAGCATTGCTGCCATTGGCAGGGGGAGCTTGAGAAATAGGCGATGGCTGTGGAGTAGCAAGTCAGGGCCATAAAAGATGTGAGGCAGAGTTGCTCTTTCTGCACAAGCACAGATGGCTTCCAAAGTTGCAGAACCATCATGGTTCCATTGCACAGAGAACACACCACTTGCACCAGTGTGCATCAGGGACAGTACATTTTATATAGCAACTAGGGAGGTTTGAGCAGCAGCAAGGGAAAAAAAGCAAGATGTGGCTAGTAGGTCTGCAACTGTACAAATCTGTTGGCCAAGATCCCTGTGTAGGGTGAACGTGGAGGTTGCAACAGCTCCGATGCTCCACAGCCTACCAACAAGAGAAGGAAGGATTCTTTCCTGTCCACCCTGGCATTAGTGCTCTGTGCCACTTATTTGGATTTGGTACGTGGAAATAGGATTTGACCCTATTGTAGCATTCTTTCAGGAGGACAGAGATATATCCCTGGGACCTGTTCCTGCCTGTTCCTGCCAAAATAGCACTGCCTATTATTGCTTTAGACCAGCGGTTCTCATACTGTGGGTTGGGACCCCCAAAGTGCGACCCTGTTTTAATGGAGTCACCAGGGGTGCCGTTAGACTTGCTGGGGCCCAAGCCCACGCTCCACCACCCGGGGCCGAAGCTGAAGCCCAAGGGGCCGAAGCCTGGGCCTGAAGCCCTTGGGCTTTGGCCCTCCCACCCGCAGCAGTGGGGCTCAGGCTTTGCGCCGCCTGCCTGGAGTGGCAGAGCTCGGGCGGGCTCAGGCTTCGGTCCCTGCTCCTGGGTTTCTGTAGTAATTTTTGTTGTCCGAAGGAGGGCACAGTGCAATGAAGTTTGAGAACCCCTGCTTTAAACAATGCAAAATGTATGTCTAAAGCAGCTGAAGAGAAATTAAATTGGGAGCCTAGGTCCCCTCTAGGTTTTGGAAGTAGCAAATGTTGTCACTGTTCAAAAAATTGTAAAAACACACTTTTTGTTTATTTTAAGCTAAATGTCATATGCTCTTTCTCGCATCTGCCCACGGGAAGTCAAAGTTTATGTATAGAAAGAATAGCCATATACAAATCTTTTGCAAGAATAAATGTGGATAGGGGCTAGGAATCAAATTTTAGTTACCTTTCATCATAATTGTATTCATATATGAGTACATAGAAGCAGTACTGTGACTTCCATTATATCTTTTATTCAAATATGTTGTATGTAGAGGCATTATGGGGCTGGGACATTGTAGTCAGAGATATTTTGTTGTTAAACTGTAAGAAATATGATAGTGGATTTATCTCTTCTTGGATTTTGCAAGAAGACATTTTCTTTTAGAGTCCTCTAAAGTGACATTCCAAAGAGATGGATGGGGGGAAGCTGCTGTTTCCAAAACATGCTATTTTCAAGATGCAGTTTATGGGTAATTAACTTTATTTGCCCCTAGTGTAACACAATTGTACAAAAATATATAATTGCCTTGATCTCTACATTGATGAAACAAACACTGTTGCTTTGCACTAACTGATGGAATTAATACTAATAATATTGTGCTAGCCAAGGTCACTGTGTGCCAGAGACAGACACTGGTATAAAATGTTGTGGGGCTTTGTGGGCTTTTTTCCCTGATTTGCCAATTAGATCAGAGAGCTCAGATGAAAACCAGCTTCTCCCTGTCTGTGTAGCAATTTTATTGTGAGTCTCATGATATTTGGTGTTTTTCTTATAGCCCCGTCTTGTGAGTATATGAGTATCTCAGGTTTCATTTAAAATTAAAATTTCTAGCCCTAATAGTTGCAGAGAAAAACAAATGTGAGTCCAAATATCAAAAGGCAAAAAACACAAAAGAACATCACATGTATTTTTGTTGTTGTAAAAAAGCTCATGATTTTGGGGGGTGGGTAATAGTGTTCTCTCTCTGAAAACAAGAGAAATAAGCTTCTGCTGATCTCCACCCCCCCGACATGGGTCAGCCAATCTAAGACACAGGAGAAAGATTAGGTGTCTTACTCTACGTGAACTTTGTGAACTCAGAATGTGCCTGCAAACAGATTCATTGATAACTAGATAGATAGTCTGGGCACAAACAATATTATTTGTTTTCTTCTTTGTTTTGCATTGAACAAGACTGTTTTTATATCTACTTTATTACATGTAGCGAGGAAAGTGAGGTTGCCCTGCCAATCTTTCCAGATATATAAACAATGTTTACAATAGTCCCTCCCCCCAAATTTCCCTATCTGAAGCAGGAAATATCTGACAAGTTCAAACCAAATGCTGACCTAAGAAATTCAAATCTGACAGTGTGTCTCAAATTTCATTTTCTCAGTAACTTCACTTACAGTATAATGGTAACAATTACAAGGCTTATTTTGGATTTTCCACATATTTCACTCCAGGTTGATACATTTCTGTATTCTTGGAACAAGGATGCAGAATCCTGGGGCTTTTCTTCCTGAATACTTTTTTTCCAGTTCAGTTATGTCCATGTGCTTCTCAAGGATCTGCCAGCCAGAAGCTGACACTATGCCATTTTCTACTGACAATGCACATGTGTGTTATATTTTTGCCTAAAGAAAAGAATATGATTTCAAATGTGAACGTTTCCAGTCCTCCTCCTGAAAAAGTAAAGTAACTCACCTGCCAAACACTCCGTGTTTATCTCCTAGTTTATGGTAGATGTTTTGTATTAAACTCGCTTTTGCTTTTGGACAGAGATTGAGCCAATTGGTGTCAAAAGTGTGGGTCCTAAATCCACGTTTAAGCACCAGAAGAGAAGGAGCCTATATTTCAAAGGCGCTGACCATCTACAGCTGGCATGGACCTCTGTGGGATTTATGGATAGCAATAGAGTTGCTGGTCTTCCATAGTTACCAGAGAGGACCAAGATGTGGTGCATCAGGGAGTTTAAACATAGGAACTTCCTGGTTAGGGAGTTCTCTAAGTGCTGCTTAAAGCATGGATCTTTGTGTCTATGTCCTTATACTACATGGTTTCAGAAGTGAATGAATCCCTCTCTCTAAAGACAGAGTAAAGGAAAGATGAGACCCCCCCACCCTACACTGCCAAAGCCGTGAAAATGGAAAATCAGGGAAGAGACTTGTGAAAGCTACAGCAGGACGGAAGCAGAGCCTTGTCTCAGCACAGCAATGGAGCCCATAGTACAAATGGGTCTGTGAGAGAAGTCTGATTTTGGCAACTCAGACAGCTGAGATCCATAGATTTGAGCAATTCTAGATGACTTCTGTTTTAATAGAGAAAGCACAAGAATTCCATGTAATGCCCTGATATTTGCCATGGGTGATGCTGCTGCTGATATACTGTGCATGCTGCTCCCTATTGGAGGATCATAATGCCACTATATAAAGCCATGGCTTGCCCACACCTAGAAAACTGCATGCAGTTCTGGTTGCCCAATCTGAAAAAAGGTGTATTAGAGTTGGAACTGGTACAGAGAAGGGCAACAAAAATCATTAGGAATAGGGAACAACTTCCATCTGAGGAGAGCTTAAAAAGACTGGGACTGTTCAGCTTAGAAAAGAGACAACTAAGGGGGGGATATGAGAGATGTCTATAAAATCATGAATGTCCTGGAGAAAATAAAGTAGGAAGTGTTATTTCCCTATTCACATAACCCAAGAACTAGGGGTCATCCAATGAAATTAACAGGCAGCAGGTTTAACACAAACATAAGAAAGTACTTCTTCAGGCAATACACAATCAACCTGTGGAACTCATTGCCACGGCACATTGTGAAGGTCAAAATATAAGTGGGTTGACAGGGGATAGGTCCATCCTTCATGAACCCATGCTCTAGGTGTCCCTAAGCCTCTGACTGCCAGAAACTGGGACTGGACACTCAATAAATTGCCCTGTTCTGTTCATTCCCTCAGAAGCATCTGGCACCAGCCACTGTCGGAAGACAGGATTCTGGACTAGATGGGCAATTGGTCTGACCCAGTATGGCCATTTTGATGTTATCTTTTTATGAGGAAAAGATGAAATACTCCAAAGTGAAAGAGGCTTTTGATACCCATTTCATAGGCAGACAGAATATTACATATGAAAGGGCAAATTTAGTAGGAGGTGCCAGCCTCAAGGGAAAAGTCTCAGACTTTTATTACTGCAGTTCATAGTCTTGCTGAACATTTGAATATAAACTAGCAGAACTAATAAGAGACACCAGTTGATCAGTACAGCTTCAGTTAGACTCAGATCTCACACTACCAAAAGTAAGAATCCAAGAAGCCGTAAAGAAACAGCTTTGTGACTTGCATACTAACAGTATATGGGAAACTGCTTCAGACAAAACTGACACAGTAATGAGAGAAAGCCCCAAATGTGAAAGGAGCAATCAGACCAAATGTACACCATAAGAACAGTGCACAACTGGAGCGTGGGAGACCGAAGAACCTTAATAGGAGGGAAGCTTAGAAAAGCTATAGAATATGTGACAAGACACAGCTTGCAACTACGTCCAGCTAGCAAGGCAGAAGGTAGGAGATGCCACAAAATCGGACACTGTGCAATAGCATGCAGATCGCCAAGAGTAGTGGAAACGATAGATGAGGGGGTGTTATCAGATAACAGTGAATGCTTACTTCTAGAGACTATATTCTTAATAGAACAGAGAACACCTGGGTGCACAAGCATGAATAAAAATGGTTGAAACCGTGAATTTAAAATTGATACAGGGGCAGCAGTAACTGGATTTCCAAAAAAGATAATAATTGATTCCAGGATGGAGATCTGCAAAGACCAAATAAGATTCTATGTGGGGCTATGTAGTAGGGTGCACTCTGCTCCTGTCTTCTAGCATCACATAAATGACTAACTCCAGTGACCGTGTATCCACACCATGCTGTTTATTTATGTTCCCTCCACTAACACCTTTATGGTCCTGTGCAGTAATGCTGTGTAGTGTCCCCTGTGTTTCCAGCCCTTTCCCCAGGGCCTGAGAGAACCAGAGATCTCCCTTTCCAGAGATGTCAGTGAGACTGGGCTCAGCAAGCCTAATTCTTCTCTCCCTCACTTCCTTCCCTACCCTTCTTATCAGTCTTGAGCTGATGGGCTAATTGGCTCTTTAACTCACCCAGCCTCCTCAATTAATTAGGTAATTAACTTCAACTACCCCAGTCAGCCTTCTCCAGAAGAACTAATTGGTGTCAGAGTGCAATCTCACTTGCTAATTGTCACCAGCTAGTAACATTATATTGAATAAAAAGAAAAGGAGTACTTGTGGCACCTTAGAGACTAACAAATTTATTTGAACATAAGCTTTCATGAGCTACAGCTCACTTCGTCAGATGCATGCAGTGGAAAATACAGTGGGGAGATTTATATACACAGAGAACATGAAACAATGGGTGTTACCATACACACTGTAACAAGAGTGATCAGGTAAGGTGAGCTATTACCAGCAGGAGAGCAGGGGGGGAAAGGGGGAAAAACTTTTTGTGGTGATAATCAAGGTGGGCTATTTCCAGCAGTTGACAAAAATGTCTGAGGAACAGTAGGGGGGGAAATAAACACAGGGAAATAGTTTTTTTACTTTGTGTAATGACACATCCACTCCCAGTCTTTATTCAAGCCTAAGTTAATTGTATCCAGTTTGCAAATTAATTCCAATTCAGCAGTCTCTCATTGGAGTCTGTTTTTGAAGTCTTTTTGTTGAAGAATTGCCACTTTTAGGTCTGTAATCGAGTGACCAAAGAGATTGAAGTGTTCTCTGACTGGTTTTTGAACGTTATAATTCTTTCCTCGTGGAGACTCCAAAGAGGCCTTCTCTGGTGAAATCAGGTTCATCTTTAACATTTTTCAACACAACAAAGAGAGGATCTGGGTCCTGTGAGTATTTTATCAGGAAGTGAGCCCCCTCCAGAGAGAACACCATGCACAAACTCAATAGAAGTGAGAACACACTCTGGAAGACTGATCAAACCTCCTCAAAGGCTTGATCCTTAGAATACTGCTCAGTACTATTTAAATGCAATTGATAAGAGGACATAATCGTGTAAATAGTTTTAAGGAATTTGTAGTTTATTTTGAACTGTTGAGGGTATATACATGGCTTTATAATTATATTTGAATTTATTATAAATAAAGGGACATGAGTGTTAATAAAGTTTCTGGTCCTCCAGAGTTACCAGAGGATGTGTTGCAGCAGGGAGCTTAATAAATGTAGAAATTCCAGGCTAGGGCATCCTCTAGTTGCTGTTTAAAACATGGCTCTTTGTGTTTATGGCCTCCCACTACAGGTGCTCATCATCTTTGAAAGCCAGGCTGCTTATAATTTGTACTTTGTTACTTGTCTGATACATTCACCCTGCTCTAGGGCATCAAGCTCAACTGCATAAATGTGTACATTTACACACACTAACAATAATTTGAATCATCCTGAGAATTCCATTGTCATGGAGGGAGGCTCCTTTTTTGTTTACATTTTATGGTCTCACTTTATACTAATGGTACATCTATAAATAATTTTGAAAGGTTAATCGCAATTCATAGATGTTTGCTCAGTAGTTATAGCTAAAAACCAGATAAATTACGTCAAGTCAATCAAAAGTATTTTATCAGTTAAATGATTCAATGATGTTTTAATCATGTATTAACCTTTTACAAATGATCACTTAACATAAAGTGTGACCCTTTTTATACTAGCTCATTCATATGACGAAAGATTTTGAAGTGTATTTCGAAGCCATTTTAGAGTCTTTCAAGTTGGGCTCCCAAAATCATCAGATGCTTTTGATAATTTTGGCCATAAAAACCAGGCAGCAACAGTAGTTCAACATCCAAGGGCACAGTCCTGGAAACTGTTACTCATGTGGGTAGCCCTTGCTCACTAGAGTAGTCCCATGAAATCAAACACACTAAATTGCTTGAGTATGGATTATTCTCATGAGCAAGGGTTTGCAGGGCGAGGGTTGCATGTGTCTGTTGTAGGTGGACATAAAACAATGCAAAGGTTAAGGAGTTATTTTGGTCATTTAGAAAATGTCTTAGATACCTCCAGGTCGCGAGCTTGTATTGCTGTTCCCAGGCATCTCCTGGAGGATTCTTTACTGCAGTGTTTTTAACTAGATCCATCCACCGTTAGGATTCTTGCCCCTCTATCCTTGAGTTTCTTAATTACCAGTCAATCCAAATACCAATGCAGGGGACAATATTGGGTAACCAATCACACCTTTGAGGGAAAGGGTCTGTGCACTGTGAAGAACTGGAGTGGTCTCTGCTGCAGATGAACCTCTTTTCATGCAAACTTTATAATTTTCTTCTAATCGCTTTCCTCTATCAGCGTCCCAGTCACCTGTTCCAACTTCTGCCGAGTAGGTTAATTCTCCCCCTCGCCCCAGCATGAGTTCACAAGCAAACTGTAAGTAAGCTAGACAAATCATTTAGGACTTTTAATGGATTCCAACTGTGTCTGTGGATGGGTGTTTGTAAAATTCAATTTGGAACTTGGCATTGTTTTTAAAACGACTATGTATTTTTACTGCAATTGTCCAAATAATGTGTTAAATGCAGGAAAATTGATCTCTATTTACTAACACACAGTTTGCAGTCCCCTATCCATCTTAGCTGCCTTTTCCCGCCCCCCATCCTCTGAAGGTTCTATTACTCTTCACTGGACGGAATGATGCTTCTTCTGTAATGGGGGATGGCATTTAGCTTGTTTTAGACATACACATTTCCTGGTTCCCTGACGTTGTGGGATATAAGAAAAAAAGTATTTACTCAGTTGTTTCACAATTTTAAAAATATGTGCTAAGGAGACTTAGCACTAAACATTTGAAAGCAAACTGATTTTTCCTTTTCACCCAAATGAAATCTAAATAAGGCTGAACTATTGAGAGCCTATTATCTGAACATAATGCCTGCAGAGCTGGGACTGAATTGTTGGTCCTATAGTTTCAAACATACTATACAGGCCTTTAAACACATGAGCCAACAGAAAATTTACATTATGGATCATCCTATAGAAAGATTTTATGTTATATATGAGCAGTAACAAGCCAATAGAGTGCAACACTCTCACAAATATAGAGTATATCTGATTTTGCTCCCACTGAATTCAATGACTAAAACCTCTCATTAATGTTATTTGAGTGAGGACTGGACCTTTAATGATTCCTGAAGAGTGAGACAGATTTTCCTGATTTAGGAGACTAAGAAGCAAGTACCATACAGTAAATCCTGGAGGTTGGCCAGACAAACTGAGCGGACCTGAACGAAACAAGATTTGTCTCTCTTTTGAGCACAGCAGATAAGATCAGTCCTGAAGGAGGAGTCCAGTGTTTCTCTGAAAACCACTACACATCAGCTTTGGTATTCTGGGGCCTGCACCAACTCTGATTAAATCAGTGGAAAGACTACCATTAACTTTAATAGGAGTACGGTCAGTCCAAACTGATACCTAGAAAAATTTTCAGTAGGCATATGATTGCTCTAATATCGTCACAACAACCCAAATAGCAAAGTTTAATGATGAAAGTTAAGAATTAACTGCCACCGAAAGATTCTTAAAATCAGAAATCTAAATTCAGAACTCACTGCAGAGGATGAATAATTCACAAGTCATTCTTGCAGGTGGTGACTTAACTGAATTTTTTTTTGAGGTTACTTGTCATCAGTTCTTAGCTGTATTTACATATATCCATTTCTAGATATGTATATCTTATCTTGTAATTACTTTCCAAGTGTTGATTTGGTGTTTATGCTGGATGGGATAGCAACAGTTTTCAACTGGCTGTTACGATGAACAAGCATCGAGTTAATTTTTTTGCACTAAATCTTTTCTGTTGATTTGCATTTTTGATTCACAAACACACACACACACACCCATTTATTTTTGTTTAATTTGTCATCTGCAGCATGACTTTTCAGAAGCACAGCATATCTGCTTGTTCCCACTGATGCCAAAAGTCTTTTGAGGTCCAATCTGGAACCAAATGACATCAGTGAGAATTTTTTGCCCTTGACTTTAGCAGGAGCAAGATTGGACATTCTCTGGCTCCAATCCTCGATTCACTGCATATCAACAGGTCTGTTGCTTGGAGCCCTGCTGAAGTAAATTGACCTCTGCACAGGCACAGCAGTCCATCCATGCACAGCCAATTGAAGAATCAAGGCTTATACTACTTACGTACCTACATGCACTCTGTTGGCTGGCTGCAGCTTAGATATACACTAAGAATCCTTCTGTTGCTGATAGCTAACATACCTTTTCCGTTAAGTCAAAATGTCAGAGCTCTTTACAGAGGTCTGTAGGTTTCACCCCCAGCTCTGCAGGTGTGTAATTCATGTATTTTGTAGTGCTAGAAACTACTGCAAAATTATTAGTGGCCTCATTCTGAGATGTACTGAGCACCTGCTACTCTCACTGACTTCAGTGGGATTTGCTAGTACTCAGTTGTCATAAATATAAAGGGAAGGGTAAACACCTTTAAATCCCTCCTGGCCAGAGGATAAACCCTTTCACCTGTAAAGCATTAAGAAGCTAAGATAACCTTGCTGGCACCTGACCAAAATGACCAATGAGGAGACAAGATACTTTCAAAACTTGGGGGGGGGACAAAGGGTCCTCTCTGTCTGTGTGATGTTTTTGCCGGGACCAGAGCAGGAATGCAGGTCAGAACTCCTGTAAAGAGTTAGTAAGCAATCTAGTTAGGTATGTATTAGATTCTGTTTTGTTTAAATGGCTGATAAAATAAGTTGTGCTGAATGGAATGTATATTCCTGTTTTTTTGTAACTTAAGGTTTTGCCTAGAGGGATTCTCTATGTTTTGAATCAGATTACCCTGTAAGGTATTTACCATCCTGATTTTACAGAGGTGATTCTTTTACTTTTTCTTTAATTAAAATTCTTCTTTTAAGAACCTGATTGCTTTTCATTGTTCTTAAGATCCAAGGGTTTGGGTCTGTATTCACCTATGCAAATTGGTGAGGACTTTTATCAAGCCTTCCCCAGGAAAGGGGGTGTAGTGCTTGGGGGGGATATTTTGGGGAGGAGATGTTTTCAAGTGGGCACTTTCCCTGTTATTTTTGTTAGACACTTTGGTGGTGGCAGCATAAAGGTTCAAGGACAAAAGGTAAAAGTTTGTACCTTGGGGAAGTTTTAACCTAAGCTGGTAAGAATAAGCTTAGGGGGTCTTTCATGCAGGTCCCCACATCTGTACTCTAGAGTTCAGAGTGGGGAAGGAACCTTGACATCAGTACATCTGAAAATTAGGTTGGGACAATACAGAGGGTAGAAAGAGAAAGAAAGAACAAACTGATGAGTTGGCAGATGCTAGGGGTGCTCACTGGAGGAGAGAGAGGAGAACACCATAATAATCCCTAGTCATAAATTTGCTGCTGACTTAGTATTTAACTTTGCGACTGATAAGCCAATGAAACCTGAAAAGACACATCTTCTTTTTAAGAGTTCAAAAACAGCTAATGATAAATGAACCATATTCCCCTGGGTTTTCTTTTCCCCTTTAGAGGCTATGGTTAATATTTTCATAACAGATAAATACTATGTGGAAGTGAGAGTAACAGTTTCACCTTTAATGTTGTTAGTCTACTTGTGATTTGCAATTTACACAACAACTGCAGTTGCTGGTGGGGGGCGGGGGAAGCAATAGTTTACAAAACCCAATAGAAATCATCAGTAATTAGGGATCAGAGCTGGCCAAAACTACAGATTTCCAGTTCCAGGGAAACTTGGTTTTGTTCTGATTTGGACTGAAACAAAAAAAATTTAAAATTTTCCATGAACCCAAAAAAGTTTCATTTCATGAACACTGACACATGGTATTTCTCAAACAAAATATGCTCCCTGGGATCATAGGAGCTGCTGACTCAAATAAGATAAGAATGTCAATTTTAGGCAGCAACTGCTGGGGTTCTGAGGGTCTGCAGCTCTGGGGCAGCCCTACTATGCAGACTGCCCTGTGCCAGGGACTCCAGGACTTCCAAAATCCCTGGGCTGCCCGCTTAAGAGTCAGGCAACATAGGGAACCAGCTGGCCCAGGAGCCTCATAGCCCTGGGGCCTCCAGGACCAGGGCAGGGTTGCCCTACAGCCACAGACCTCAATGCTCACCCCAGGACTTCCAGGCTCCCAGCTCCATGGCAGGGAGTTCAGAAGCTCTGAGAGCCTCCATGGTTCCAGGCTTCCCGTTTCATGGCTTTGAAAATTTTAGGGCATCAGATCAAATAAACGTACTCAGTAAGTCTGGGAGCTATTTTGCCTTTCACAAAAAAGAAATACTTCTTTAAAAGACGGTGTTGGCCCATGCCTTGCAACATGCTAATTAAAACGAAAGACAACCCTTCATGAATCAGTCTTTTAATCAGGTGTTGGTAAATGAAATGGGGGGAGGGTGATCAGAGAACTTAGTGGAGAAAGTGTAAATTTGGAACTCAGTTTAGAGATCAAAGCAGAGCTATGCAGAGATATGTAAAAAGCACATTAAATATACAAGTGTGGACTGGAGGTCCTCGTTCTGATTTGCTTTTTCCATCAACTCAGAGATCAAAAGGCAGAACGACTACGTTAATTTTCACTTTTTAATGTACACCTCTCCCCAGACCCCCTGCTCCTTCCATCATTCTTTATCCTGTGTCCTCCTGAAGAGACTGTAGTTACTAAAAGGCTATATTTTCCTATTTGATAGTTTTCTATGAGGTACCACCTTAAACGTATAGCCAACACAGTTACAGGAGAGCCAGATAGATGCTATTCTGTCTCAAACATCACTAACAAAATTGCAAGAGGTTGCAATAATTTTCCTATCTTAGACCCACTTTTCTACTCGTGCCTTCATCTTTTGTGTTGTTTCAGCAGGGGTGCAACAAGGAGATAAAGTTTCTCTCACCATCCTCCCACCTTGCAGGGCCAGTCACAATCTGGCCTTGTTTGTATTGCTGATTGCGTGAAACTGAAGGAAACTTATGCCTACTTAATAAAATGCATGGGTATGTATCAGTTTTTCTAGATACAGGGCAGCTCTTAAAGTAGACTCTAGCCATATGCTCGTCTTGGACACCACCGTGACTTTTAGAATTTGGTCGTTAAATTTAAAATTAACAACAAATCTGTTGTCTGCAGCAAAAGATTACTGAAGCCATCCTATCTTGATCACGAGCCAAATATCGTTTGCTATATTACTACAGGTATTTCTGTGAGACAACTGTTGTATTAACATAGATGGAATATACAGGCCAAAGTTTTAACATAACCCAATCACTGTGCAACATTAAACAGTGTAAAATAAGGTTTAGGGTTTGGCATCAAGAGTCCTCAGCCTTATTACCATGGCAGGCATACTGTTAAAACTCCTTTTAACCTTTTACTAGATACAGAAAAGTAGGGAAAACTGTTAAAGTATTTGGAACATAAAATGTTCATTTTAAAAACATTCCTTATTCCCTTTAGCTGGAAATTAAAAAAACACCTTCTTTGCCATGGTTTTAGGTTTGTGGTTCTCCCCCAACCTCATTCTTAGTTACAGAACATGTGTTGTTATAGTGTATGTCTACACCGCAATTAGACACACATGACTGGCCCATGCCGGCTGATTTGGGCTACAGGGCTATTTAATTACAGTGTTGACTTTGGGGCTTGGGCTACAGCCCAAGATCTGGGACCTTCCCAACTCACAGGGTCCTAGAGCCCAGGCTCCAGCCCTAGCCCAAATGTCTACACTGCAATTAAATAACCCCTTAGCCCAAGCCCTGTGAGCCTGAGTCAGCTGGCACAGACCAGCCAGCAGTTTTTAATTGCAGTGTAGACATACAGTAAGAGTCTGAATCAACTTCCATTGAAGCAAATGAAAAAAGAAAAGGGGGAAAAAAAAAAAACCACCTCCCACTGACTTTAATGGGAGCTGGGTCACGTCACTGATCATTTGAAGAATATAATACCATTGGGCCTTCCCAAGACAAGAAAATAACTATCATCTTGTCACTCCTTTGGACAAGCTGGTTTGATATAGGAACACAGTAATCACTGACGATTTCTCACATGAAGAATTTTTGTTTGTTTTTTGTACAGATACATGGCCATTATCGATCCCCTGAAGCCCAGACTGTCTGCAACTGTAACGAAGGTGGTCATTGGGAGTATATGGATTTTGGCTTTCCTGCTTGCATTTCCCCAGTGCCTCTACTCCATAACCAAAGTGATGCCTGGAAGAACTCTTTGCTATGTAGCATGGCCAGGTGGTCCAAAACAGCACTTTACGTAAGCTTTTCGGCTTTTATACTCAGGCATGGCTATATCTAAACTGCAGCCTTATTTTAATTTTGCAGAGGGATGGCGAGAATAACTTGCAGGCCAAGAAACCAAGCCCTGTACCTATCCCATGCTCACAATCTGGGTTACAGAGATTTTCAGCCATATCCTCATCTGGTGTAAATTGACGTAGCTCTACAGAAGACAATGGAGCTACACCAATTTATACCAGCTAAGGATCTAGCCCTTAATCTGCAGGAGTTTGGGATGGTACATTACTTATGAGTGATAAATTTATATGGAAGGAGATCTTCTTTCATTTACCTGTCAGGACCAAAGTTAAAATTCTGTGTTTGCTCTTCAATAGCAGTTCACCACACTGCCACCAAAACTAGGACTTATGTTATATAGGTTTTTGAGGCAACCCCATGCATTGCAGGGTGAACGAGGAAGTCTGTACACTGATCTCAGTAGTTGAAGATGCCAGTTTTTCAAATATTTGGATTTTAAAAGTTGTTTATGGGTACTTTATTGTGCAATATTTGTCTAACCAGAAAACTGGTCTCAGTGACACTATTTTACAGTGTTGTAACTGTGTTACTCCTGATAAATAGCAGCCAGTATGAGTTCAGAATCAGAACTATAGGTTTTAATAATGACTTCAGATCTTAAACAGTTTTCCGTCTGCTTTTAATGCAATTTACTTAAGACTTTCATGATGGACAGTAAAGAACAAAATACTGGGCCAAATCCCCAGCTGGTGTAAACAGTCACCATTTACTCCATCTGAGACTGACCCCTTAGGTAGTAGAGAAAATGTCTTATTTATTTCTCAAACATTCAGAAAATTCTATCTGAATAGTTCCTTTCAAAGCATTTATCAGTTCAATGCTCTTTTATTGCAGGTATCATGTCATTGTGATTGTATTAGTGTATTGCTTTCCACTGCTTGTCATGGGTATCACTTATACCATAGTTGGAATTACCCTTTGGGGAGGCGAGATTCCAGGTGACACATCTGACAAATACCACGAGCAGCTCAAAGCTAAGAGAAAGGTACTGTTCCATTAAACCTTGCTAAGTAAATTTATATTGATTTTTTTTTCCTGCTGAAATCACTAGCAATTACGTTGTAAGGTATTGGAAGTGTTTTATTTCAAACAGAATGGCATTTGAGACTGTTATAAAAGAACTCTGTTTAAATTGCAATTGATTTTGACAGGGTTCCCCCCCCCACCATGTGGTGGCTGTTCAAACAAATGATGTAAATGTTTGGATTTTAACTCTTTACTCCAATTCTAGAAGGCTCTGAGTAACATTTAGTCAAGCATACAATTGTGTCCTTGAGATGTGGAAACGGAAGGCCTGCCTTATTAACAGAACTAAAGTGATGATCCTGGAACTTCTTGGGTTCAGCTTTGTTTGTTCTCTGAACAGTAGCTGTTTATTGACCTGATCCAAATCCAGCGGAAGTCAGTGGGAATCCTTCTATGACTTAATAGGTTTTGGATCTGGCCTATTTCAGTACACAGATAAGAGCTGCTTTACCTATTCATGTAACAAATGCTATGCATTAGAAATTAGCACCTTTTACAGTGAAAATCAACTGATCCTTTCAATTATTTTTTTCAATGTATTTCATTAGTTTTAATTATTTGTATAATCAATATTTCAGTTTATACGTTGTTAGTGAACCATTTACTTTGACAATTCACTCAGTAGTTGTGCAATTGGTCACATGGATCAGATTGTATTGTTTCTGCTTCTTAGGTGGACGACAGAACATTCTAAGTAGGATAGTAACCAAATAAATAAGCCCTTCTGTTATTCATTTTCTGTGCTAAAATTCTTTAAAATGGATTTGCAAACATTGGGCCCAATGATGGAACTCTAACTTGCTTTGGTGAGCACATACTCAATTAGTCTGACTGGTCATCCCAAAGTTATCCAAACATTTGTGAATAATGAACATAATCCCATGAGTCATAACAAACTGAACAAAAAACACTTTGTGAAATACTCGTGAATCGGTTATTCCAACTCTCCCACAAGCTCTCCATCACAATTAAAATTCACATAGGAGGACACCACCAAATTCTGCTTACTACTAGTGTTAGTGTTGTGTCTTAGACTGTTGTGACCTTGGAATACAAAAATTATGTTAATGTAAATAACTATTAGCCTTAATTAAACCCATCCATGCTTTCTGGCTATCTACATATAAAACTCTGGCTTGCTACCACTCCACAATAACGGGGGGGGGGGACCCTCAAAGTCCTGATGCAGTATGCATTAAACCATAGGATGGATTCTTGGGTGCTTCAGTTGTTTCAAAAACATACAAAGGAACATAGAAGGAAGTGCTCCCAGACAGTACAAGTGATCACACCCTTAGAATAGAGGGCCTAGAAAGCAAGATGTCAGGGCTACCAAGAGTGTTTCTGAGCCCAGGATACATCATATAGCCTTGATCAGCTGGCAAGAGCAAACAGGACAAATTCCCACTTTTGTCAAAAAGTGGCGTGCGAGGGGGGAGCGAGCAGCAATGCAACTCAGGGTTGGGGGTGGGAAGGGCCCAGGTAAGTGGCTTGGGCCAGTCCCACCTGGGGGAATGGGGGAAGGCTCAGGCTAACTCTGTGGTGTCCTGTTTTCCCTTTGGGAAATATGGTCCCCCTACAGTGGGATGAATGCAATGTCTTCTATGTATAGGTTGCAAACAGTTTCACTCACCCAAGTCCTGGATGCTTAAAGGAAGTTTAGGCTACCACCTGCAAGTTGGACCCATGTCCTTAATAACTAGTAACACCCTGTGGAAAATATTGGAAAGGACTTTGAACAGCTCCTTTTTGGAGGGCAAAGTGCCAGCATCTCTTAAAGAAGCAACTGTTAGGCCCTGCTCAAGCAACCATCTTTTAACAGACTCTTACCAGTTATTGCCTTAACTCTATTCTTGTGGGAGCGGGGGAGGGTGGGGGGGCATGGTAATTTTAAACTAAGTGAAATGTAATTATTAAGGAAATCTGGAAAATGTACTTAATTGTATCCCCCCGAAGCTAAATGCTTTAGATTCAGTTCAAGGAATATATAAAAAGCATTTCCATAGTGCTCTGTTTAGATCTTCAACAGGGTCCTTATCTCCCATGGGAGCAGGAATGAATCTGCCATTCACAATATCACCCATCCAAAAACAAGTTTTGTATGTTTACAAAATGAACTTTATTACAAAACCCTAGCAGTGGAAACTCTACTGGGCAATTAGCTGGCTTATTCCCTATACCTCCTCGTTAGGTCATAAAAAGAAACCATGAACGGTGCCAAGGGTTTGACAGTGAAGATAAACTGAGAGATGACTGTGTGTGACAAATGCAGTTTGCCAAAGGGAGTTTGGAAGGAAATATTAAAGGCAAGCTCCTGAACTCGGGGAGCCAAGCCTTCCCACTTTATCAAAGAAATTCAGCACATTTGATAGTAGTGGCTAAATGAAATGAACAATTTGTGATGAAAGCTAGAAGGCTTTGAAAAGAGTAGCTGGCATTTACTTTGTGTTGCTAACAGTCCAACTACATCCCTTCAATCCTTTAAAACTATGGGTATTTAGGACTTTAAAAGTATGCAAGAGACATGAAATGCCTCATTAATTAAAGGTTTCAGAGTAGCAGCCGTGCTAGTCTGTATTCGCAAAAAGAAAAGGAGTACTTGTAGACAATAGATCATGTAGTGTGGTTTTCCAACCTCAGCCATGCAGAACACAATGCCATCCACAGCCTCAGAAACAACTCGGACATCATAATCAAAAAGGCTGACAAAGGAGGTGCTGTCGTCATCATGAATAGGTCGGAATATGATCAAGAGGCTGCTCGGCAGCTCTCCAACACCACTTTCTACAAGCCATTACCCTCTGATCCCACTGAGGGTTACCAAAAGAAACTACAGCATTTGCTCAAACTCCCTGAAAAAGCACAAGAACAAATCCGCACAGACACACCCCTGGAACCCCAACCTAAGGTATTCTATCTATCCAAGATCCATAAACCTGGTAATCCTGGACGCCCCATCATCTCAGGCATTGGCATGTAGACTCCCTCCTCAGGCCCTGTGCTACCAGCACTCCCAGCTATCTTTGAGACACCACTGACTTTCTGAGGAAACTACAATCCATCGGTGATCTTCCTGAAAACACCATCCTGGCCACTATGGATGGAGAAGCCCTCTACACCAACATTCTACATAAAGATGGACTACAAGCCATCAGGAACTGTATCCCTAATAATGTCACTGCAAACCTGGTAGCTGAACTTTGTGACTTTGTCCTCACCCATAACTTTCACATTTGGGGACAATGTATACCTTCAAATCAGTGGCACTGCTATGGGTACCCACATGGCCCCACAGTATGCCAACATTTTTATGGCTGACTTAAAACAACGCTTCCTAGCTCTTGTCCCCTTATGCCCCTACTCTATGTGCGCTACATTGATGACATCTTCATCATCTGGACCCATGGAAAAGAAGCCCTTGAGGAATTCCACCATGATTTCAACAATTTCCATCCCACCATCAATCTCAGCCTGGACCAGTCCACACAAGAGATCCACTTCCTGGACACTACGATGCTAATAAGCGATGGTCACAAACACCACCCTATACCGGAAACCTACTGACCGCTATTCCTACGTACATGCCTCCAGCTTTCACCCAGATGACACCACACGATCCATTGTCTACAGCCAAGCTGTATGATACAACCGCATTTGCTCCGACCCCTCAGACAGAGACAAACACCTACAAGATCTCTCTCAAGCATTCTTACAACTACAATACCCACCTGCTGAAGTGAAGAAACAGATGGACAGAGCCAGGAGAGTACCCAGAAGTCACCTACTACAGGACAGGCCCAACAAAGAAAATAAGGGAACGCCACTAGCCATCCCCTTCAGCCCCCAACTAAAACCTCTCCAACGCATTATCAAGGATCTACAACCTATCCTGAAGGACGACCCATCACTCTCACAGACCTTGGGAGACAGGCTAGTCCTTGCTTACAGACAGCCCCCCGACCTGAAGCAAATACTCACCAGCAACCACATGCCACACAACAGAACCACTAACCCAGGAAACCTATCCTTGCAACAAAGCCCGTTGCCAACTGTGTCCACATATCTATTCAGGGGACACCATCATAGGGCCTAATCACATCAGCCACACCATCAGAGGCTCGTTCACCTGCACATCTACCAATGTGATATATATGCCATCATGTGCCAGCAATGCCCCTCTGCCATGTACATTGGTCAAACTGGACAGTCTCTACATAAAAGAATAAAATGGACACAAATCAGACGTCAAGAATTATAACATTCAAAAACCAGTCGGAGAACACTTCAATCTCTCTGGTCACTCGATTACAGATCTAAAAGTGGCAATACTTCAACAAAAAAACTTCAGAAACAGACTCCAACGAGAGACTGCTGAATTTGGAATTAATTTGCAAACTGGATACAATTAACTTAGTTTTACTTTGTGTAATGACCCATCCACTCCCAGTCTCTATTCAAGCCTATTTCCCCATGTTTATCCCCCCACCCCCCACTGTTCCTCAGACATTCTTGTCAACTGCTGGATGTGGCCCACCTTGATTATCACTACAAAAGGTTTCCACTCTCCTGCTGGGAATAGCTCACCTTAAGTGATCACTCTGGTTACAGTGTGTATGGTAACACCCATTGTTTCATGTTTTCTGTGTATATAAATCTCCCCACTGTATTTTCCACTGAATGCATCCGATGAAGTGAGCCTTAGCTCACGAAAGCTTATGCTCAAATAAATTTGTTAGTCTCTAAGGTGCCACAAGTACTCCTTTTTCTTTTTTTCATTAATTAAAGGCTTTTTAACAGGATGGCAAGCCCCTGTTTTCATTATGCCTCTCCATATTATCTCTCTGCCTACAACGGGCATGTACCGGAATTCATGCTTTGCAAATGTACAATGAGAGGATTAATAGTGTACGGGACGTAAAGTAACTGCATCGGCAGTGTTATTAGTGGAGCCCTTAGACAGCTCTTCAGTTACACTGTTGTCAGGTATGATTTCTGAGGCAACTGGTATTTGGAAAGATGAATTTGTAATTGTCACTCAAAGGCAAATTAATAGATCAGGCTCCAAAGCAGGTTCTTATTTGTTCTTCCTGCAAAACTCAATTTAAAAAAAAAAAAAGCTAAAGCTCTGCCTTTATTCAAATGAAGAGAAACTTGGCTAGTTACCTAAACACATGGAGGGCTTGCGCTGATTGCAATTTATTCTGAAGAGTAAATCTACAACAACACTAGGGGAGTTTGACATTAAGCAATGAGGTACTGATTATTGGGAACGGTGGGCAAAGCATATAAAATGCTAGCAGTTAATGAATAGCACTTGCAAGACTTCTTTAGAAGTCATTACAAGTTTGCTAAGAAAATGGTTAACACCTAAACAACATATCAAGTTATCAACAGCTTTGAAGACATTCCCATTGTCTGACTCTATGCAGCACTGCACCATACCCACATTCTTCTCAAAGTAACTTCCAAATTACATGGAAATCAAGGAAGATCACTTTACATCTAGAGATGAGTAAAACCATTCCTGGTATTTTGGAGAGCCCCAGCTTTACGGCATTTCAAAAGTTCAGGACGATATGGGTGAATTTTAGAGAGTATCCATTTCTGAGACAGAAGAGGACCCACCATCCACATGATGCTCCATCCTAGGGCCAAATTAACCTGTAGACCAGTGGACTTGGCCCCCACCCTCACCCCCCGACCAGCTGCAGCAGCACATGTCCCGTCTATGCTCAAAACTTGAACTAAGCCCTGCCCTGATATTAGGAATTGACTTTTGTCTTGGATTCCCCACACTTGCCATTTGTGAATCTTTCAGCTTCCTGTTTCAGCCAGAGCTAGGAGGAAAGGACAGAAACATCTCAACAGAGGCTATTGTTGCATTATTTCTGGCGAAGCCAAGACCAGAAATTACTAGAAATAGGGTGAGATGATTTTTTTTTTTTTTTGCTAACATATACAGGTCTACAAGATACCGCTACATACACATTTGAACTTTTGGATGCTTCCCTGAATCTAATTCAGTGGCCAACCTTTGAGGTTTACCCAACACCAATCTGAACTTTAGAACAAGAACAAGACTTGGGAGATATTTTTCCTTCTTATTAAAATCTTTGCCATGAGAATGACTCATGTTTCTCGGCTGTGCTCTCATTCTATAATCATTTGCATGAGAAAACAATTTCCAGGCCCAATTGTCTGTAGATAAGAAACTTTTAATAAGTGTATAAATATGGGGAACTATTAAGTGTTAGTGTCAAAATCACCTGAGCATTAAAATGCATATTCATCCCTAGCTTTTCAACTACTACAGTGTTCTTTATTTTATTTGTTCATCAATTCCAATTCCTCTTCTAACTTTACAGAGACTGTAAAAAGGGAATAGCCAACATATACTGTAAAGGTCAAAGTAATAACTTGCTTCTATCTATTCTGAGAGAGATGATAGTAATACAATTCTGGTACGACATTTTTGTGACAAAAATTGTTTTGATAAGATGAAGAGTCTTGGGCCAATGATTAGACCAAGAATAGGAAATTCTATTCTTCAACCCTCTGCATTTTTCAACTTTTCTCTAACTTTAGCATAAAATTAATAGGTAAAGATAATGATACTCCACTGTGTGTGTGTTTTTTGACAATTTTAACGACCCCAACACTTGACTCTGTCCACATTCTCTCTTCTCCTGACGCTGTCAACACGCAGCCTCAACTCAACTTCCTTCTTCATTGCAGTATAAATAAAAGCCAGACTTGGCCTGTGCCAAAATGTTTAATTGTTTGTGGTCCTATGAGCCTGGAAGTATATATAATGTTTCCCACTGTGTCATAGTATCCCAGGAAGTAAATCGGTAAGCACACAGGTGCAATAGTGTCAATTACATGAACAAATTTGGAAAGCTAGATATTGAAATAGTGGTTACAAGAGGAAAGATGCCATAACCACTAATATGAGAACCCTCTATCTGATTAATTAACATACTGTGTGTGTGATACGGAAGCCCAAAATACAAGAACATAGATATCTAAGATTGCTGTCTAGAGAGAAAAAGATACTCCAAATAGTTTGTTGATTGTTTGGATTTAATAAAGTCAAGATTCTTATCTTTGACGTGAATTTGAAAAGCCATACACTGTGGGGAAGCCAAATATAAAAATAAGACAGAATTACTTGTTTCTAAGGCAGAGTTAGATTACTGAGGTGAAAATTGGAAAACTCACCCAGAATAAAAAAGTGACAAGTTCAAGAAATTTTAAATATATATTTTTTCATGTGAACCTCTAGAGGCTCAGATTAAGACACCCCTAAGCAAACATTTTACAGTAATGTGCTGAAAACAATATTGAGTATAAATTTTAAAAATTACAATAAAGCACACTAAGAAATAGCTACTTCTCTACATGTAACCAGACAGAATTCTGTTAGCCTCACCTTATATATAGAATTGAGCCCTCTCTCCATCACAACAAGAATATTAAGATTGTGATCCTTAACAAATTAACAAACAAGAAGGTATTTATGAGTGTAGCTCAACAAATGAATCCTCAGGAAATATTCTTGACTTTTCTCTGGCATTCCACACAACCCATACAGGAAGAGCAGATTGTCCAAGTTATCAGCACACACAGACTAATGACATGTTGCCATGTCCAGACACCGTGTCAAGGCTTGTGTATATACATTATACAATGCTATTGTATAGTACTGCAGAGAATCCATTGGTAATATACATTCACTCTATCCTATATGAAATGCACAAAATAGTAAAGAGAAATAGGGGTGCTACCATCAGACATTAGACAGCAATCTAAAGAGTTTTCACATGCTTGAATTCTCATACTTTTTACTTCAGGGTTAGAATTCTCATCATTGGAACCTTAAACAACATTTTCTTTCATGCTCTCACAATTTTTGATCAGAGGAGGACTCTTTCCCTTCATTCAGCTACTGTTTCTGTTTTCAGAATAATTTACATACTATTTAAACTAGGTGGCAGGCATTCTTAGTATTTTTTTTCCTCTGAAAGCTTTAGATCCTGCCTCCAGTTAAGAGCCAGTCCATATGCCATTCAAGTTTGTCTGAGTAGACTGGGGAGAGAAATTATTTCCTTCTTGGAAGTACATTAAATTGTGCATTTCTAGCACATCATTACAAAGTTTCATAGCCAAGTGATTGTCACCTGCCTTGACCTGTGCTATTCCTGTTTTATCTGCTACTACCATACCCAGAAGTTATTTCTGGAACTGTCAGCCTCAAAAGTTGTATGCAGTGTTGCTGCAGCCATGTTGGTCCCAGAATATTAGAGACAGAAGGTGGGTGAGATTATATCTTTCATTGGACCAACTCCTGTTGGTGAGAGAGACAAGCCATACACATGCCACAATCTTACACATTTTCCACTATCTCTTTAAACCTAAAGTAAGATACTGCTTGGGAAGCAATGCTTCAAGTCAAATCACTTTTGGTGCTTTGTCCTCCTATGCTGCATCTCAGACAGATGTCATTGACACAAGCCCTTTGTTATTCTGAAAAATATATTAAAAATGTTTTCTCTAAATAAAAGCTTCATCATCTGTAAGGTAACACCTAATCTTTACATGAAAAGATAATCTTCCCATCTGTAGAAAAGATGATAAATAGATGTGCCTGCTATTAAAATGTGTCAGGGAAAGATAATAGTATTCATTATGTGAACAGCTTCCTATAGGGTGTGAAAAGGAAAAAGTCAAAGGGTTAAAGCTGCAATTAATGAGATGATGATATTATCCCTATCAAGATTTGCCAGACTTATTCTCAAACCTTCTCACCATCTCAGTCAAATAAAGCAAGAGTATTACATGGTAGATGGGCAACATGCTGGAAAGCAGGGTCAGTGACTCTATATTAAAACTTGTTAAGAATAGAGTTGGTAAGAACAGAAGACGTAGCTGCTACAAGACAAGAAACTACAAAAAGGACATTTTTACTACATAGCATAAAGTGGACAACAGAATTTGTTCTGATGGGTTGACAGAGACCATACCTCAAAACCTGAGGCTATTATGGCAGTTCACGCTGCCACCTATTACATCCATCAAAATTAATTATGGGATTAATTAGACCATTAAACTTCAATGCCTCGTTTGCTAAATGTGAACAAGCAGAACAGGTGGCTTGGGTAGTGAAGCTAGATGAATGAACTTTGGACTTAACGAAAATTAATTTCAGACTTATGGTATGTGAAATTAGTATCAAGGATGGATGAACACAGAAGCCATGGAGTAAGTCAACAAATTCAGTCCTCTTGAACTGTCCTTTTAAAGCATTGTCTACACTAGAGAGGCATAGGTAATTAAATTGGTGAGATAGCACCATGGTAGGTGGCAATGATGTAACATATTCACAGTAACCAAGCTATTTCAAGTGCAGATTGGTTTCAGTTTTGCCCTGTATCGGTATGTCACTGCAGTGGCACTGCTAACTGGATATTCCTTCCAGGACCAATTTAGTAAGTAAACTCTTTTCATCCAAGGATGACTTTCAGCCTTTTTTAGATTAAAGCAATTTTATAATCCATGGGCTCAAATAATTTACACCTCACTAACCGCAGTACATTATCTATGAAAGAGCCCAGCCAAACTACTGTAAATTTTCTTCTATTGGATCCATAATTAATAATTACAAACATTTTGTCAATTTCTGGTCTAACATTAGAAAATGTTACTTGGATGAACACATGAAGTTTAAGTAGAAAAAACGTTTTAGATTATTGTAGGCCTATAAAAATTCTACTGTTCAGTGCAACATCCATAAATCCTTTATAGTGATTAGCAATGAAAGTGCTTCCACAAACATCCTGAATCCATAAGTGTCAAATGGGATGTGAGGAGGGTTGAGTTTGGAAAAGCAGCGGCTTTTACAGCCCCTCCCAGAAGCACATGGGGAATTATTAACTCCTTATTTTTCAGGCACAGGGGAATGCTTTGGAATCCTGTCACAAATCTCTTATTTCCCAGGCTTTCATGTAAGTCTGTTCTACTCTATCAAAATTTAAAACAAAACAAAAAAATCTTTCCAATAGAAAGTATTTCTCATCTGTGTTTCCAGTGTTCAGTCCAGACTTACAAACACCCCATTAATTTCCATGGGATTTCTCATGCAGGTTAGCATGCTCACATGAATAAAAGTTTACAGGACAGGGACTTTTGAAGAGCATACTCACTGCTGGCTTGCCTCATTGTGGCATAGCAGGCTCTCCGCATTTTGGTCTCCCTGCCAACAAACACTTTGAAAAAGAAGAAGATGATTAGTGCAGAGCCAAAGTGTTACTGGCCTGTGGAAAAGGGGGAAGAAATAGATGTGATATAACTGGATTTTGGTAAGGCTTTTAACACAGTCCCACATGACATTCTCATAAGCAAACCAGAGAAATGTGGTCTAGATGAAATTACTGTAAGGTGGATGCATAACTAAGTGAAAGACCATACTCAAAGAGCATTGTAAATGGTTCACTGTCAAACTGGGAGGGCATGTCTAGCGGGGTTCCACAGGGGTCAGTGATGGGTCCAGTACTATTCAATATCTTCATTAGTGACTTGGATTATGGAACGGAGAGTATGCTTATAAAATTTGCAGGTGACACCACGCTGGGAGCGCTTGCGAGCACTTTGGAGGACAGATTTAGAATTCAAAATAACCTCTACAATCTGGAGGACTGGTCTGAATTCTACAAGATGAAATTCAAAGATAAGTGAAATACTTTCACTTAGGAAGGAAAAAGTCAAATGCACAACTACAAAATAGGTAATAACTGGCTAGGTGGGAGTACTGCTGGAAAGCTGTTGGGGTTTAAAGCAGATGACAAATTGAATTTGAGTGAATACGATGCCCTTGTGAAAAAGGTCTGGCATGTATTAATGACAGTTATATGTAGGACCAGGGAGGTAATTGTCCTGTTCTGTTCACCACTGGTGAGGCCTCAGCTGGAGAACTGTATCCGATTTTAGGATCCAGACTTTAGGACAGATGTGGACACACTGGAGAGAGAGAACAAAAATTATAAAAAAGTTTAGAAAACTTGGCATAAGGAAAGGTTAAACAACTAGGCTTGTTTAATCTTGAGCAAAGATGACTGAGGGGGGACCTCATCAGTCATCAAATATTGTAATGGCTGTTATAAAGAGGATGGTGATCAATTGTTTTCCATGTCCATCGAAAGGAGCAGAAGTAATGGGCTTCATCTACAGAGAGGGAGATTTAAGTTAGAAACTTTTTCCTAATATATAAACTATCAGGGTATTTAAGTTCTGGAATAGGCTTCCAAAGGGGGGGTTGTGAAATCCCCATCAGTGCAGGATTTTTAAGAATGGGTTAGACAAATACCTGTCAGGGATGGTCTAAGTTTACTTAGTCCTGCCTCAGCACAGAAGGTTGGTCTCGATGACTTCTTGAGGTCCCTTCCAGCCCTATATTCCTATGATTCTGTGACTCATCCTTCCAGCCAGGTCACTTATAGTCACTCCCCCAGGTACTAGAGTTCAACAGCCTCACACCAAGTCCAATTCCAAACTTACTAGTCCTTTTGCCCCTGGTGTCTTCACACCACCATTCTGAGTGGGCCTGTAGGAGAACCCAGGCCCTCTCTCTCCACTGGGTTCCAGCCCAGGGAATCTATAATAAGCAAGCAATGTCATCTATTCAGACCAATCCTGCTTCTTCGCTGGGCTTCTTCCTACCTTAGTCAGTCTATTGGCTTTTCACACAGCCCCATCCTAGGCCCACTATGTACTTGTATTCTCCTCATGCTCCAGAGCCAATCAGGGTTTACCCTCCTTTCAAGGCAGGGACTCCCAATGCCTTCTCTGTTTGTTTCCTGGCCTCTTGCCAGAGATCTCCACTCAGGAGAGGATCCCTAGGCTAACTCTTCCCCTGGGCTTCCTTTTCAACCCTGCAGGACTCTACTGCCAAGAGAGGGACTTCAGAGTTCTTTCCCTCCACCGTGCTCTCTCTCTCTCTCTCTCTCTCCCTGCAACTCCCACTTGACTTCACCTCCTTCTACTCTGCGCTTCTTTTCTTTATAGCAACCAGCTGGCACTTATCTTTCATTGGGCAGAGCCCACTCTCCAGGTACAACCTGGTGGCCTCATTGAATGGTCCAGCTCCAATTAACCATTTCAGCACCAGTGTGTGGTATACACTGCAGCCCAGGGAACTTTGTGTTTATTTTTTTTTATGTTCATCACAAGCTTTTTTAAATGGCTAAGGGCCAAAATACCATGAGCACAATTCCCAGATGGTGAAGATATGATAAAAACAGATATCCTGTTATTTTTGCCCAACAATTGGCTCCCTTAAGGCATTAAAAACATGAGAACTGTAAACACAAATACAGTATCAAGATATACAACTCTATTCAGGTGTTCCTGAATACCATTAACTTGAACTTTATTGAGGTTCCATGAATAACCTTACTACTCATAATGATAAAATGGCCCAAGCCTAAAATGACATGAGGCTGTATGGTTCCTACTCTGAGAAAGTTCTTTTAAAGTGTTTAAAATAGCTTATTAAATCCTTTCCATCATATTGTATATAAAGTTTAAATGGACCTAATACCCACTGCAAAGGCAGCTCACTGTTATGCATCATACTTTTGGTTTTATTGTTTCATTCTTCATGCACTCAGTAATTGCCCAGGAAAAAAAATGAGACACGAGAGAATGGGAAATTATTTCCTTAGAATTTGTTAAAAGAAACCAAAATTAATATACCCATACCAAAATATTTTAGGATGATTGTACAGGTTTAGATTTTTCAAAGGATGGGATTAATCTTTTCTCATTTTCATAGGCTATCAGACATCATTTGCCTTCTCCTCATATATCTGTCCCTTGCACCTGACAGACCTTTTTGGCAATGAATTTTAGAATTTATCCATAACTATTGCCTTCCTGCAGCGGAAGTAAATGAACTCAGGCTTGGCTGATCCTTTCTATATCAGTGTGAATGTTCTGCTCCTAAAATGTACCACTTGACACTTCTGGAAACCTGGAGTCTGCTGTTTATCCACAGAACAGGTGCAGCATAGTAAGCAGCAGTACACGCTTCCCCACATAGCCCTCCATGTTTTCCTAAGCAGAAAGGACCACCATGAGTAAGAGGGGAGCTACGTGCTCCTGTGCTGCAGAAGCTTTGGGCAAACGCTGCAGGATGTGACTGTCACCTTTAGCCTGTGCAGTGTTGTTGTAGCCATATTGGCCTCAGGATATTGGAGAGACAAGGTGGGTGAGGTCGTCTCTTTCACTGGACCAATTTCTGTCAGTGAGAGAGAGAGAGATGCTTTCAAGCCGCACAGAACTCTGCTTCAGGTTTTCTTCAGGACCTTTAGCCTATCCATCAAGACTGCTAAATTAGCAGTAGTACCAGTATGGTAGCACTTAGGATCCCTTGTCATGGACCAATATCCCACCATGCTAGATGCTGTAAAAACACAGAACAAAGTGGTAGTCCCTGCTCCAAAGCACTTACAGTCCAAGACGAGGGACAACACAGATGGATACACACAAATGGGGGAGTACAAGGACACTATGAAACAAAACTGACTAGCATGACAAGTAGGGGTCTCAGCACAGCAGCAGCCTAACCACTGTCAAGTTTCTTGTACACATCATGGCACTGGAGAGTTTTAAGGAGGATAATGTATTAGTTTTGCAGATGTTTAGGTGGAGCTTCTCCCAAGCGTGAGGGGCAGCATGGGAGAAAAAACAGACGTGCTTGTTTGATTTAATAAGTGAGCAATGGCGACTGGCATCATGGTCTTATTAGAGACAGGAGTCTCACTTGTTACTGAATCAGAGATGACAAATTGAGTGGTGATAGGTCCTGAAGGGCCTTGTAAGTGAAGACAAGTAGCCTATGTTTGATGCAATAGAGAAGAGGGAGGATGCTAAGAGAGGGACAACATGATCAAAACAATGGGCTAAGAAAATTATCTTTGCAAGCAGCATTCTGAATGGATACAAGCAGGGCAAGACTGCATGTGACCTGGCCAGAGAAAAGAATGCTGCAGTAACTGAGATCTTGGACAAGGTTTAACTGTTTGGATGGATAGGATATCTTAGATATGTTAATACAGAAAGAATCTGTAAGACTTTAACATAGCCTGGATGTAGGACAAAGAGAGAGAGAGAGAGTCCAAGTGATAAGAGGATACCCAAATTATGGGCCCAGGTGACAAGTAGAAAGGTGGTGTTGTCCACAAAGACTACGAAAGGAGGTAGTGGAAGGGATTCAGAGCTGTGTTTTAGCCATGTTGAGTGTGAGCTGATAGCTAGACATCTACAAGGAGATGCCTGAAACAGGCAGGTTTCAATTAGACAAGAGTTCTAACTAGAGCCTGATAATGTCCACTGGGAAATAGACTGAGATCATTAGCTCATTTCATGTAGAACACCAAACAACCACCAGGTAGCAACAACTTTTGGTCAGTACCTGAAGTCAGACTCTCTAACAAAGACATTGAATTAGGCGTTATAGGATCACTTTAATTCCAGATTTTTAAGCATATATTAGACAAAGCCAGAATAACCGATCCCGCCTCAACATGTGAATCCTAAATTGTGTTTCATCATATAGGCCTTAGTTCAGTAAAGCACCTTAACTTAAGCACAGGCTTAAGTGATTACTCTATAGGAATAGGACTTCAGCATGTGCTTAAGTGTTTTGCGGAACTGAATCAGAGATTTCTTAACAATAGAGTCAAAATTCCTACACAAAAACCAAATGATACCTACTCGTCAATATTTGGAATATTTGGGTATTTATTATACTAAGACATAAAGTGAAAAGTGTAGCACAAAACTGGCCCAAGTCTGTGACTGATAAGCCACGTGTGAAAATGGAACTGCTCACTGGAGTGAAGTGAAACTCAGTATGGGCTAGATCAGGGATTGACAACCTTTGGCACGTGGCCCACCAGGGTAAGCCCCCTGGCAGGCTGGGCCAGTTTGTTTACCTGCCGCATCCACAGGTTCAGTCGATCGCAGCTCCCACTGACCGCGGTTCACGGCTCCAGGCCAATCAGGGCTGCAGGAAGCTGCGGCCAGCACATCCCTCGGCCCGCGCCACTCCCTGCAGCCCCCATTGGCCTGGAGGGGTGAACCGTGGCCAGTGGGAGCCACGATCAGCCGAACCTGCGGACGCGGCCAGTAAACAAACCAGCCCAGCCCACCAGGGGGCTTACCCTGGCGTGCCGCATGCCAAAGATTGCCGATCCCTGGGCTAGATTGTGCTCAATCATGGCCCTGCACAGGTGGGGAGAGATTACAAGCAGACTTTCTCCTTTGTGCCAGGCACAGAAGCCAGGCACAATTCCAGTCCTGGCATAATCCTTGACTGATCCCTCAACTGAGTTTGTTGCACTTTCTGTACCCATCCAAGACGCTGTTGTATTTGCTTTCTGGGACAGATCCAATACCCACTGAAATCAATGAAAGGACTCACTGACTTCTATAGGCTTTGGATCAGGCCCTCTTAGAGCTAGATCCTACCACCCTTCCTCAAGTTGGGTTGTACCATACTCCACAAGTCACCATATGGGAGTAAGGTACTAATCATTCAAACTAATGTTGGCAAGTTGGCAAAATCTGGCCATTAGTGGGCAAGGATTTGGGGATTCTTGCACCAGTGTGATGCAGTACTCTACTTACCACTAAGATAGGGACACCTGGCTGGTCTCCAAACTGGGGTGCGCAGACCCCAGGGGGTGCGCGAGATATCCCAGGGGTGCATGGCACCAGGAGCGCCGCCAGACGGCACTCTGCCATTTTTTTCCTTCGGCGGCAGCTCTGCACGTCCACAGCTGGTGTTCCTCTCCGGGGGCCCGCCTGTGGTAAGTCTTCCAGTCTTCTTCTGTCTGCGGCACGCGTGCGGCAGGTCTTCCGGTCTTCACCCTGGGGATGCGCGAGCCAAAAAGACGACTGCCTTACTGAATCAGAATAAGAAGCTGAGCACTTCAAATACAATAAGTAAAACTCCAACATCATTGACATTAATTTACTTCAAACTCAATTTAAATGAAACGCCAAACACATGTTTTATGGGTGTGTTTTTGTTTTGTTTCTGCAGTAATGAACCCCTTTGCTTCAACTTTTTGAAGAAAAGATGTTACTACCTTTGCAAATGCACAATTATTTGCAAGCTGCATTAAGCCATGGATTCTGAAAAAGTGCTGTTAGACAGAAGTGCTGCCTTTATCTTAGGTAACACAGTTTTGTTCACATCAGGACAGAAAAAAAGTAGCTCTTCTATTAAATGTTTAGCACTTTTTTCCCCTGGACATTTTCGTATAATAAATGATAAAGAAACACAGTAATTATCTAAAGTGGTGTCTTACTGTATAACTTTACTGGGAAAAGGGTTTACCTATAAAAGCAGCCACTTAATTCAATTTAGTGAATAAATGAAGAAGGCCTTTATGACCACTCCCCAGTCATGGTGCCTGCAGGTTTCCAGGAGTACCAAGCTATGCAGGCTACTTTTCATTCTAAGGGAATACTTCCCATTGTTAAAGGTCGCATGATGAGAGCCCTGTTTCTAGAGCTGAAATGTGCTTTCTGCTTACCTGCATGCCCTAGATTGATTGATTTACCTATCTGTTCATATTTAATTTCCATTTGTGCCCATTAGAGTTATCTAGAGGTAAAATGCCTGCCTGTGCCGAGGGCTAGCCCAAGGCTCATGCACCATTTTTAAGTCCCACTGAAGTCCAATGCTGAGAGCTTAAGTGGAGAACAGGCCTTGTGGTAGCCCATTGTACAGGGATGAATTTCAACCTAGGTAGAGTACAAAATTTAGAATCACAACAACAAATCAAAAACGTAAAAAAAAGAAAAGAAAAGAACAGTTTGATCAAGGTCATTTTAACAGTATAGACCAAAATTATGGCTTTTATAGCGGTGGATCATTGCAGGAAGTAAAGCACCTCATGCGCCCTCAGGATGATAGGAGGAGCTATTATGAGCCTACAATGGACACTGGGAGTTGACTGAACTGTGAATAAGCTGTTCTCCCCTTCTTGCTGTGCTTTCTTGCCCGGGCTTGGCAATGGGATTGCAGGTCACTTAGCCCTAGTCTACATTACAGGATTAGGTCGAATTTAGCCGCATTAGGTCGGTTTTAAAATGAATGCGTCCACACAACCAACCCCATTCCATTGACATAAAGGGCTCTTAAAATCGACTTCTGTACTCCTCCCTGGCGAGGGAAGTAGTGCTAAAATCGACTTTGCTGGGTCGAATTTGCTAGTGCAGATGCAAATCAATGGTATTGGCCTCCGGGAGCTATCCCAGAGTGCTCCGCTGTGACCGCTCTGGACAGCACTTTGAACTCCGATGCACAAGCCAGGTACACAGGAAAAGCCCCGGGAACTTTTTAATTTCATTTCCTGTTTGGACAGCGTGGTGAACTCAGCAGCACTCAGCAGCACAGGTGACCATGCAATCCCCCCAGAATCGTAGAGCGTAAAATGTTTCTATGCTCCCCCTATCAACTCCATCCCTGAGGTTATTGCAGATTAGAAGGTGAAAAAAACCACTCTCATGATGACATGTTTTCCAAGCTCATGCAGTCCCCCGCACTGATAGGGCACAGCTTAATGCATGGAGGCATTCAGTGGCAGAGGCCAGGAAAAAATAAAGTGAGCGCGAAGAGCGGAGGCAGGACACGATGCTGAGGCTAATGGGGGAGCAAATGGACATGCATGATGAAGCGTCTGTTAGGGGAGCAAAAGGACATGATGAAACATCTGTTGGAGCTGCAGGATAACCAACAAGAGCACAGACCCCCGCTGCATCCACTGTATAACCACCTACCCTCCTCCCCATATTCCATAGCCTTCTCACCCAGACGCCCAAGAACGCGGGGGTGGGAGGCTCCGGGCACCCAGCCACTCCACTCCAGAGGATGGCCCAAGCAACAGAAGGCAGTCATTCAAACAGTTTGATTTTTAGTGTGGCTATAATAAGCAATGTGGCCTTGTCCTTCCCTCCTCCCTCACCTGACCCGGGCTACTTTGTCCATTATCTCTTTATTTTTTTTAATTAATAAGGAATGCATGGTTTCAAAACAATAGTTACTTTATTTCAAAGGGGGGAGGGTGGTTGGCTTACAGGGAATTAAAATCAACAAAGCGGGTGGGTTTGCATCAAGGAGAAATACACAACAGTCACACCGAAGCCTGGCCAGTCATTAAACTGGTTTTCAAAGCCTCTCTGATGTGCAGCGTGCCTTTCTGTGCTCTTCTAATCACCCTGCTATCTGGCTGCTCAAAATTGGATGCCAAGTGATTTGCCTCAACCTCCCACCCTGCCATAAACGGCTCCCCCTTACTCTCACAGATATTATGGAGCACACAGCAAGCAGCAATAACAATGAGAATGTTGGTTGTGCTGAGGTCTGACCTAGTCAGCAAACAGCGCCAGCGAGCTTTTAAACGTCCAAAGGCACATTCTACCACCATTCTGCATTTGCTCAGCCTATAGTTGAACTGCTCCTTACTACTGTACAGGCTTCTTGAGCCATGGGAGCAAGGGGTAGGCTGAGGTAGGTGCGACCGCACGGTGCTGCTGGCTGGGAGAGCAGCCTGAGGCAGAAGCCTCCAGCTCGCATGATATTCCAGGCAGGATTGAATCTCCATGAGACAAAACTTAAAGAAGAGAATGGGGGAGGGATAGCTCAGTGGTTTGAGCATTGGCCTGCTAAACCCAGGGTTGTGAGTTCAATCCCTGAAGGGCCATTTAGGGATCTGGGGAAAAAATTGGAGATTGGTCCTGCTTTGAGCGGGGGGTTGGACTAGATGACCTCCTGAGGTCCCTTCCAACCCTGATATTCTGTGAATGACCTGGAGTCTCTGGCTCCCATTTGGTGCTCTAAGAGGAGGATAGCCATGTCTATCCAGGCGCCCCTGATCAACCTCACCGAGGTCTGCCAGGAGCACCCAGGAAACTGCACTGTCTGTTGCGAAGGCAAGGAGCTGCTGCTGTGTAGCAATGCAGTACCGTATCTGCCAGCAGCACCCAGGAGACGTACAGTGATGGTGAGCTGAGCGGGCTCCATGCTTGCCATGGTATGGCGTCTGCATGGGAAACAAGGCATGAAACGATTGTCTGCTGTTGCTTTCATGGAGGGTGGGAGGGAGCGGGCCTGATGACATGTACTCAAAACCACCCGCGACAATGTTTTTGCCCCATCAGGCATTGGGAGCTTAACCCAGAATTCCAATGGGCAGTGGAGACTGCGGGAACTGTGGGATAGCTACCCAGAGTGCACCACTCTAAGTTGAGGCTAGCCACGGTTGTGAGGATGCACTCCGCCGACTTAATGCACTTAGTGTGGACATACGCAATCAGCTGTATAAAATCGGTTTCTAAAAATTGACTTCTATAAAATTAACCTAATTTCGTAGTGTAGACATACCCTGAGACACACCCGAGGTAGCTTTAATCTAGCTGGCTCAGGTACTGAAGTAGTGAAGCTGTGGCAGAACAGAATTATGCGTGGCCTGTACAAGTCTCTTGAGTGGCTAGCTTGTGCTGAAGCCCGTGCTGTCACAGCTTCAGTGATCTAGATTAAATCTAGCTTGGGAATGTCTACAGGAGCTGTGATCACAGCCTATGATTGCAGTGTAGATATACTCTTAGACATGACCCCTCTGACCTGATTAGCACTATCAGCAATGCTAGAGTTCACCCTCCAGTTCTCCCTTGTCCTAGTAGCAAAATTATGGATGATGCTTTGATGGGTGCACTGGGAAAAAATTGACTTCTTGTGTCTTCTTCCCTCCCCGCACACCTCTGCTGAGCCATTCAAAACTTAGTACTTAGGTATGATTAGATAAATGCTATAAGGTCTTCTCCCACTATTTGCTCTGGTAACTCAAAACTGGAGGCTGATTCCTCCTCTTTGAGCTTCTTGGTCTCCTTAATCTGAGCAATTTTGTTGAATTAAGTCCATTTTCCAGGTCATGATCCCTGCACTTTCCTCCAAAATGGCTATACTGAAAGCCTCTGCATTTCTTCCACTGCTCTAATGATTTCTGATTTAATTTCAGCCAAGGAGTGAAACACCTATTCAAGTGTAACTTTTTCCCCTCAGGAACAGTAACCTTTTGCCATCTGTGAAATAGCAAGTATAAATTCTGTGAACTGGGTAAAAGTGATTTCCTCTTTGGTGATGCAGAAGAATGCTTTGGCCTCTTGCATCCAGTTAACTTATCTATTGAACTTTCTATTTCAAGTACTTGAAGGTGAACATAATGATCCAAAGCCAAATCCTACATTCACTTTCACACCATGCATCCTCATTGACTCAGAGAGACACATTTGGCCCATAATCGGGGGTTAAATATGAAGTTTAATGGTAGAAGATTACTATTTAATTTTTAATGTAAAAAGGCAGGCAAGTCTAATGGATCTAAATCATGAAGCAGCCACCTTAGCGGAGCATCGCACAGTTCCCACTTAAGTCATTTAAAAACAGGAAAAGCTCTCAATACACTACAATCCTGCATTGGCAGGGGATGGACTAGATTTCTTAGATATTTCACATCTCTAGCTTCTGATTCCGATGTGTAGAAAGAGTAGTAAATATGGCAGGCGACCAGCTTGGCTTAACAGTGAAATCCTTGCTGATTTTAAACACAAAAAAGAAGCTTACAAGCTTACAAGAAGTGGAAGATTGGACAAATGACCAGGGAAGAGTATAAATATATTGCTCAGGCATGCAGGAGTGAAATCAGGAAGGCCAAATCACACCTGGAGTTGCAGCTAGCAAGAGATGTTAAGAGTAACAAGAAGGGTTTCTTCAGGTATGTTAGCAACAAGAAGAAAGTCAAGGAAAGTGTGGGCCTCTTACTGAATGAGGGAGGCAACCTCGTGACAAAGAATGTGGAAAAAGCTAATGTACTCAATGCTTTTTTTGCCTCTGTCTTCACGAACAAGGTCAGCTCCCAGACTACTGCACTGGGCAGCGCAGCATGGGGAGGAGGTGACCAGCCCTCTGTGGAGAAAGAAGTGGTTCGGGACTATTCAGAAAAGCAGGACGAGCACAAGTCCATGGGGCCAGATGCGCTGCATCCGAGAGTGCTAAAGAAGTTGGCGGATGTGATCGCAGAGCCATTGGACATTATCTCTGAAAACTCATGGCGATCGGGGGAAGCCCCGGGCTACTGGAAAAAGGCTAATGTAGTGCCCATCTTTAAAAAAGAGATGGAGGAGGATCCTGGGAACTACAGGCCAGTCAGCCTCACCTCAGTCCCTGGAAAAATCATGGAGCAGGTCCTCAAGGAATCAATTCTGAAGCACTTAGAGGAGAGGAAAGTGATCAGGAACAGTCAGCATGGATTCACCAAGAGCAAGTCATGCCTGACTAATCTAATTGCCTTCTATGATGAGATAACTGGCTTTGTGGATGAGGGGAAAGCAGTGGACATGTTGTTCCTTGACTTTAGCAAAGCTTTTGACACGGTCTCCCACAGTATTCTTGCCAGCAAGTTAAAGAAGTATGGGCTGGATGAATGGACTATAAGGTGCATAGAAAGTTGGCTAGATTGTCGGGCTCAACGGGTAGTGATCAATAGCTCCATGTCTGATTGGCAGCCGGTATCAAGTGGAGTGCCCCAAGGGTCGGTCCTCGGGCCGGTTTTGTTCAATATCTTCATAAATGATCTGGAGGATGCTGTGGATTGCACCCTCAGCAAGTTTGCAGATGACACTAAACTGGGAGGAGAGGCAGATACACTGGACGGTAGGGATAGGATACAGAGGGGCCTAGACAAATTAGAGGATTGGGCCAAAAGAAATCTGATGAGGTTCAACAAGGACAAGTGCAGAGTCCTGCACTTAGGACGGAAGAATCCCATGCACCGCTACAGACCAGGCCAAATGGCTGGTAGCAGTTCTGCAGAAAAGGACCTAGGGGTTACAGTGGATGAGAAGCTGGATATGAGTCCACAGTGTGTGCTTGTTGCCAAGAAGGCCAATGGCATTTTGGGATGTATAAGTAGGGGCATTGCCAGCAGATCGAGGGACGTGATCGTTCCCCTCTATTCGACATTGGTGAGGCCTCATCTGGAGTACTGTGTCCAGTTTTGGGCCCCACACTATAAGAAGGATGTGGAAAAATTGGAAAGAGTCCAGCGGAGGGCAACAAAAATGATTAGGGGACTGGAACACATCGTTTATGAGGAGAGGCTGAGGGAACTGGGATTGTTTAGTCTGCGGAAGAGAAGAATGGTGGGGGGGGGGCGATTTGATAGCTGCTTTCAACTACCTGAAAGGGGATTCCAAAGAGGATGGATCTAGACTGTTCTCAGTGGTAGCAGATGACAGAACAAGGAGTAATGGTCTCAAGTTTCAGTGGGAGAGATTTAGGTTGGATATTAGGAAAAACTTTTTCACTAGGAGGGTGGTGAAACACTACAATGTGTTACCTAGGGAGGTGGTGGAATCTCCTTCCTTAGAAGTTTTTAAGGTCCTGCTTGACAAAGCCCTGGCTGGGATGCTTTAGTTGGGGATTGGTCCTGCTTTGAGCAGGGGGTTGTACTAGATGACCTCCTGAGGTCCCTTCCAACCCTGATATTCTATGATTCCTTCTGCTTTTTTCTTACTCAATGCCACTCCAGGAGGCCCATTTGGAGTTCCCCCATCCCCCTCTTTATATTGTGGATTAATCCAAGTTTGTGACATTTAAGCAAAATCCAACAGAAAATTATCAAGACTGGAGGAAATTCTATGTCCATTTTCTATTTGACAGAATTTCATAAAGAGTCAGACTGGATAATTTTCTTTTTAGCAAAACTCAGACATCACCAGCTTTAATTCCAGAGGACCAGCAACATCAGTGAAGTGCAGTATAACAATGCCATGAGCCAAATCTGTTTCTAAAAATGTCAAAATGGCTTTGATTTTGTAAAAAAGACCACAGTTTGTAAGAGATTATTGCAAATTTATGAAACTAAGTAACAGAAGTGTTGCATAGCTGATGGTGAAACCAGTCTACAAGAAGATCCTAGCTTTTTTAAGTTTCCTATTTAAATAACAAAAAAATTGATCACGAACTTTTATTTTTGGGTTATTCAAATGAAATGTAGAGATAGCTATTTAAAAAACTGGCAGAAAGTGGCTTATAAATCAGAAGAACAAAACAACTTATGAAGTGCGGAAATTGGCACCTGTCTTATCTGATTGAAAGACTATCTGTGCTTTCAAACCTTGTGATTCTTTGCTGTTCCCATCCTGAGTACATTACTATTATCATGAAAGCATTGTTGATATAGACTAAAAAGTTAACAAAATCACTAGGTTTGTGAAAATTATGTGAAAAGTCTCAGTGTTTATAGGAATATAGGCCCACACTAACTGAGTGAATTATACATTTTAAACTGAGTTTGGATTTTGGCATGACTGATTAGCCCAAACCATGTGACCAAAAGAATGAGATCATGAGACAGAGGGATTGTTTGTGTTAAACTTGTAGTGGTCCTGGAAATACCAGTGTTATTTAAAGTTTGCGCTGAGCAATAGAAATACAGAAAACATGGTATATTAGGTACCAGGGTCAGTAAAATAATTAGGTATATAAGTTTGTTTTGAAAAGAAATGCTCAGTCCAGTAGCTGGGTAAAAATAGGCTACGCTCCATAAGGTGAAAAACTTGAAGAAAGCAGGATGCAGCCCTAAACTGCTTCAGCTAACTTTAGCGTAGGCCCAATAACCAGCAATGCTATCACTTGTTTGTTACAGTGTATAAAAAGAAAAGTTTTCTAGGGGTTCTTCGGCAGAGCTTTTCCTTACCACTCTGGAGTACACCATGATAGGAAGGTGTCACCTAGGCCTAAACCTGTTGTAGGTATTTTAGCCAATACTTATAACTGTATTGTTGCTAGGGTACAGAATATAAGGATGTATAGGCTTGTATTGATATTTTGGATGTAACCAACACTAAGTGGCCTGTGGACGAATAAAGGAATGATTGTGTTGAAAGTAAGTCATGGTAAACCTTATTATGTCCAACAGTGTTTGACTTCTCAAGCACCATCTCATCTGTGGCATAAGTCTATTGACATCAGTAGAGTTACACCAGTAATGATCATGGCCTCAAATGCTAATTATCTAAAACTGGTCAGACTGTGCTCCATCCTACCTGCAAAGTGCATGGCAGAAAGGGGTGTAACGACACCCTCTTTTTTCTTTGGCTTGCTACCCAGAGCATAGCATGTGGTAGCCACGGGCGGGGAATGGGCAGAGCCTGGGCTTCACTCCCCAAACATGCCTGCCAAGGCAGCTCAGCCAGCATGTGAGTGGAAGTAACCTGGTATAGGGCGGATAGATCATTTCCCCCCGAAAGAGGGGGAAGGAACCAGGAACCAGACTGTAACTCTCTGAGTAACCATCTGGCTTCCAGTCTGCCCTGGAGCAATGCAACTAACTGCTGCCCCTTTCTGAGGGCTGTGGCAAAGCCACAATCTAGCCTTAGTGAGGAGAATGGAAAGTTCAAGCCAAGGGTTCGGAGTATGAAGAGTCAAGTGTTAGCAAGCAATGGGAAAATGGGAGAAGAGGCACTAACCACTGGGAGTAAGTCACTGATGGTAATGACTTGGGAATCAGGGGAAGGAAGCGGAAGGAGAGGAAGGGATAGTGAAAAAAGGAAATAAGAACAATAGTAGGAGGACAGAGAAAAGAATCTGCATTTGCTGCTGTATTTTCCCTTCTCCTTATCCCTAAAAAGAGATAGGCAGAAAGATGGAACGAGACATAGTTAAGGGAAGAAACACATACTTACTGGTGCCTTAATAACACTCCAAGAACTTAATATAGTAATCGGTACCAACCAGCTGTCACTAAAAGTACTCCTGTCTGTCTGTCTGTCTGTGTGTGAGTGAGACAGAGACAGAGAAATATTAAAGAATTCAGGCTATTGTGTACAGTTAGCAATTTGTCTTTGGCTAGGGTTAGCAATGGTAAAAGAAACTAAAATGGCAAAATCAAGCATAATTAAAAATGTGGCAACATTTCTAGAGTGGATTAATTTCTTCCCTTCAAGGAGAATTGATTTGATGATCTAGTAGGTGTTTTCCATCTAAGTACTATGATTCTTTGATTTAGGGAGCATGCAGGACACATACCTTTTGGTTTTCATAACCAAAAACAAAAGTCTCATCACTTTGTAACAGAGGTTCCTTTTAACCTTCTCTGGGTATGAGAAATCTCATTAATAATACACTTTATCAGATTACAAAAGAATTTTCCTTCTGGGTTGTTAAGTGTAAAGACGAAACAAAAGAAAGGTTGATTGCTAAGTATACTATAGTACTTCAAGAGCGAAAACTGTCTATTATATAGGGAGATAGGACATAAAAATTTAAAGTCTCTTAATATCTTAAATGGCACAGGTTTCATCTTTCAGAAAATCATTGAGAGAAAAATATCAGTAACAATGAGAAGGTTCTAATATATAGCTATAACAAGGCAAAAATCAAAAGCAAAGCCACACTTGATTTAGTTTTACTTTAAAGTATCCACTTACTTACAAACCTTAAGATACATGTTGCAATTTTATCACTTTATTCTAGCTAAACAATCCATGAATGGATAAATGAAGATATACTTACAGAGATATGGTCTTTAATAACTGGGCCTGATTCTTACTTCCATCTTTGTAACTCCACTGAAGCTGATGGAGTTTCACAGTATGGTGCAAATGAGATCAGAATCCCATCCCATTCACCTCGTAGAAACAACAGGATCAGGTTTGCAACAAAAAGGCAATAAAATGATGCAGTGCAGTTTGGAGAGGAGGATTTTGACCTGCCTAAGAATCTTGTTCGAAGTATACTGAATAGCTCAGCAAAGTGCAGAGAGCTGAGAAGCCCAGGGTGGTAGCCAAGCTCCCAGTGGGGAATGGGGAGCCGAGAGCCTGGGGTAGCAGCCGGGTTCCCAGCGGGGAGATCCGCACCCAGTGTCCAGGCACCTGTCCTTTTCTGGGTGGGAAGCGGGGAACCGAGAAGCCCGAATGTGGCTGCCCCATTCACAACAGAGAACTGAGGCCAGGGGCCAGCCAGGCTTCCAGCAGGGAGCTGAACAAAGAACTGAGAGCAGCCCTGGCTCTCAGCCCCTCACACTGTCTCTCTTAAATTGGTGGAAGCTCTCCCTGGTGAGGATGTGCACCACAGACAGAAGGGCAGTGTGAACATGAACCACCACATAATTCCTGCACTGGCTATAAGTCGACCTAACATATGGTCGACTTAAGTTTATAGTGTAGCCATGCCGTATGTTACATCTGAATCAGCCAGACTAATTTGTCTAGCCATCCTGGGCTAACCCTTCCCATGTGTGCAAAATAAAAATAATAATACAACAAACCAAACATCGTTGCTATTCTTTGTGAATTTAGCAGAATCCTTTAGTTCCCATTCATTTTTAAAATAGCATCAAATATTTCACAAGGCAGGGGATCCTGCAAAGTCTCACTCCCATAAGTACCCTTGCCCACACTAGATAAGCATAGTTTGTTCTTTTGGATATACTACATTTCAGCTGACTCTTTCCTTTGCTGTGTTGCACACTGCTGATTAATGAGAAATTGCAACTTGTGTGAGGAAAGGATTTAAGAAGTAAGCAAGGCTCCAAAGTACACAATCTAACTCATTTTTATATAATCTCCATGTTGAGTGAGAAATCTGTATAAATAGTCGAGGATTTCCCTTAAATAAAATCCTTATTTGATTCATCAGACAGGGACGGTCCTGTAAGGCTGCACTCATGAGAGTAATCCAATGGGACTCCTTGCATGAATAAGGATTACTCTCCTGACTGAGTGTTATACTTATAAGAAGCACACGGGATCTTTATAGGGGAGAAGGCAGCACGCCACATTTATTGAGAATACAACAGTTAGCATATGCTTTTCAATCTCACACACACACACACACACAGTCCTGCCAGTTGATGTTTATAGTTACCAGTCCAGAGTCTGGATCAATCTAGCGGCCAGCCAGATTGATTGCAGAGGGGAGCAGGGCTCTGTCGGTTGTGATCTGATACTCCTGGAGTGTGGCAAGACAAACCCAAAGTCCCACGGCCAAGCACCCTGTTCTTATAGTCTTTCTCTGTTGAAGTCTATGGATTTTGCTGTGTCAGTTTGTGACCAGTTACTTCTTAATTGGTGTATCTTTTGATGTAAGCATTCCAATACACCTCCAAGAGGGTTATCCTGTCCTGGTTCTGATTTAATCAATTGTCCTGTCTTTAGGGGTACCAGCTTTCACCTCAGGGTCGTCAATCTGCCCTTCCTTCATTATGGATGCGCGTTGACGATTCTCTGATGTCCTTAAGTCTCTTCACTCCTTCTTCCTTGACCATTTGGCTATAACAATGGCCTTCACACCTTATCTTTTCCTGATGCATATATTCCTCATTCACACAAACAGTCTTTTACAGGTTTCAGAGAAACAGCCGTGTTAGTCTGTATTCGCAAAAAGAAAAGGAGCACTTGTGGCACCTTAGAGACTAACCAATTTATTTGAGCATGAGCTTTCGTGAGCTACAGCTCACTTCATCGGATGCATACTGTGGAAATTGCAGAAGACATTATATACACAGACACCATGAAACAATACATCCTCCCACCCCACTCTCCTGCTGGTAATAGCTTATCTAAAGTGATCATCAAGTTGGGCCATTTCCAGCACAAATCCAGGTTTTCTCACCCTCCGCCCCCCCACAGACAAACTCACTCTCTTGCTGGTAATAGCCCATCCAAAGTGACCACTGTCACAGAGACCTTTGAGAATACAAACAGTGTCAGTTTATTTTGAATCTCCTTATCATAGACACAATACAAGATCCTGTCTCTTACTTACTAAACCTTAAAACAAAGAAATGTATATTTAACTAGAGTGCTTAATTTGTAATACATATAGGAGACCATAGTAGACATTATAACTTATCCTAAAACAAAAGGGTGACCAGAATCAGTCATAAGGATTGTTCTGGTCTGTCCCTGCCTTAACATCAGTACAGACACTGGCAGTCTGTCAGATGCATTTCTACCAATGTCCCAGAGAGTAATTCTGCTATTCAAATTTCTGCTATTCAAATGGAGTGGCTGGTAAAATGAAATCAAGACATACAGTAGTACCTCTATTCTTATAGTACAATTATGAAATCCTGTTCCTACATGAGGATCTGCAAGATCAGCCCTAAGTAATATAACAAATGTGGAAAATTTCTTTATAGGAAATCCTGCATTATTCACATTGTCTTTATGCAGATGTC